>NC_087342.1:238052337-239453128 GCF_030014295.1 Loxodonta africana | reverse complement strand
CAGGATCAGTTGCAGATCAGACTGTCGTGATGATCCACAGGGCCTTCACTGCCTCCCAGTCCTGTACCCCCCAGGATCAGTTGCAGATCAGACTGTTGTGATGATCCACAGGGCCTTCACTGCCTCCCAGTCCTGTACCCCCCAGGATCAGTTGCAGATCAGACTGTTGTGATGATCCACAGGGCCTTCACTGCCTCCCAGTCCTGTACCCCCCCAGGATCAGTTGCAGATCAGACTGCTGTGATGATCCACAGGGCCTTCACTGCCTCCCAGTCCTGTACCCCCCCAGGATCAGTTGCAGATCAGACTGCTGTGATAATCCACAGGGCCTTCACTGCCTCCCAGTCCTGTACCCCCCCAGGATCAGTTGCAGATCAGACTGCTGTGATGATCCACAGGGCCTTCACTGCCTCCCAGTCCTGTACCCCCCCAGGATCAGTTGCAGATCAGACTGCTGTGATAATCCACAGGGCCTTCACTGCCTCCCAGTCCTGTACCCCCCCAGGATCAGTTGCAGATCAGACTGTCGTGATGATCCACAGGGCCTTCACTGCCTCCCAGTCCTGTACCCCCCCAGGATCAGTTGCAGATCAGACTGTCGTGATGATCCACAGGGCCTTCACTGCCTCCCAGTCCTGTACCCCCCCAGGATCAGTTGCAGATCAGACTGTCGTGATGATCCACAGGGCCTTCACTGCCTCCCAGTCCTGTACCCCCCCAGGATCAGTTGCAGATCAGACTGCTGTGATGATCCACAGGGCCTTCACTGCCTCCCAGTCCTGTACCCCCCCAGGATCAGTTGCAGATCAGACTGTCGTGATGATCCACAGGGCCTTCACTGCCTCCCAGTCCTGTACCCCCCCAGGATCAGTTGCAGATCAGACTGTCGTGATGATCCACAGGGCCTTCACTGCCTCCCAGTCCTGTACCCCCCCAGGATCAGTTGCAGATCAGACTGTTGTGATGATCCACAGGGCCTTCACTGCCTCCCAGTCCTGTACCCCCCCAGGATCAGTTGCAGATCAGACTGTTGTGATGATCCACAGGGCCTTCACTGCCTCCCAGTCCTGTACCCCCCAGGATCAGTTGCAGATCAGACTGCTGTGATGATCCACAGGGCCTTCACTGCCTCCCAGTCCTGTACCCCCCAGGATCAGTTGCAGATCAGACTGTCGTGATGATCCACAGGGCCTTCACTGCCTCCCAGTCCTGTACCCCCCAGGATCAGTTGCAGATCAGACTGCTGTGATGATCCACAGGGCCTTCACTGCCTCCCAGTCCTGTACCCCCCAGGATCAGTTGCAGATCAGACTGTCGTGATGATCCACAGGGCCTTCACTGCCTCCCAGTCCTGTACCCCCCCAGGATCAGTTGCAGATCAGACTGCTGTGATGATCCACAGGGCCTTCACTGCCTCCCAGTCCTGTACCCCCCCAGGATCAGTTGCAGATCAGACTGCTGTGATGATCCACAGGGCCTTCACTGCCTCCCAGTCCTGTACCCCCCCAGGATCAGTTGCAGATCAGACTGCTGTGATGATCCACAGGGCCTTCACTGCCTCCCAGTCCTGTACCCCCCAGGATCAGTTGCAGATCAGACTGTCGTGATGATCCACAGGGCCTTCACTGCCTCCCAGTCCTGTACCCCCCAGGATCAGTTGCAGATCAGACTGCTGTGATGATCCACAGGGCCTTCACTGCCTCCCAGTCCTGTACCCCCCAGGATCAGTTGCAGATCAGACTGTTGTGATGATCCACAGGGCCTTCACTGCCTCCCAGTCCTGTACCCCCCAGGATCAGTTGCAGATCAGACTGTCGTGATGATCCACAGGGCCTTCACTGCCTCCCAGTCCTGTACCCCCCAGGATCAGTTGCAGATCAGACTGCTGTGATGATCCACAGGGCCTTCACTGCCTCCCAGTCCTGTACCCCCCAGGATCAGTTGCAGATCAGACTGCTGTGATGATCCACAGGGCCTTCACTGCCTCCCAGTCCTGTACCCCCCCAGGATCAGTTGCAGATCAGACTGCTGTGATGATCCACAGGGCCTTCACTGCCTCCCAGTCCTGTACCCCCCCAGGATCAGTTGCAGATCAGACTGCTGTGATGATCCACAGGGCCTTCACTGCCTCCCAGTCCTGTACCCCCCAGGATCAGTTGCAGATCAGACTGTCGTGATGATCCACAGGGCCTTCACTGCCTCCCAGTCCTGTACCCCCCAGGATCAGTTGCAGATCAGACTGCTGTGATGATCCACAGGGCCTTCACTGCCTCCCAGTCCTGTACCCCCCCAGGATCAGTTGCAGATCAGACTGTTGTGATGATCCACAGGGCCTTCACTGCCTCCCAGTCCTGTACCCCCCCAGGATCAGTTGCAGATCAGACTGTTGTGATGATCCACAGGGCCTTCACTGCCTCCCAGTCCTGTACCCCCCAGGATCAGTTGCAGATCAGACTGTCGTGATGATCCACAGGGCCTTCACTGCCTCCCAGTCCTGTACCCCCCAGGATCAGTTGCAGATCAGACTGCTGTGATGATCCACAGGGCCTTCACTGGCTGATTTTCAGAATTAGATCACTAGGCCTTCCTTCCGACTCCATCTTCGTGTGGGAGCCCCGCTGAAACCGGCTCATCACCATGGCAGCACAAAGGCCTCTGCTGACAGAGGCTGGTGGCTGCAGGTGAGGTGCATTGGCCGGGAGTTGAAGCCGGGTCTCCCACATGGAAGGTGAGAATCCCACCACTGAACCACCATGCCTCTTCCAGGGATTCGGGTGATGTAAAAGGGTCATGAGCCACAGTCCCTTCCAGGAAGAGCTCCGGTCTGTTGGGGAGCTAAGGACAGGCTTGGAACGTCCCAAGGAGCCACTTCTCCTGCAGTCCTACCTGATGGGATAGAAAGGGGACAACTGAGGGAACTCAGATGAAGAAAGGGGGATTGTGATGAGGTGGTGAAAGGAGGATTAGTGGAAGTGGAATCTCAGGTGAGTCTTCAAAGAGGTGTAGGAGTTATACCCAAAAAAGGTCAATGTGGGTAAGGAAAGAGTTAGGAGGAAAGGAAGGAAAATGGTAATAAAAAAAACCTGTTCCTAAAGAACAGAAGGAAGGTGACCTGTCTGCTGCCGAGGCCTCCTGATGCCCAGTGTGCTGGCAGGTGAGGCCGAGAAGGGAGGGGCTTCATTCCAGGGGGGACATGCTGCTCAGTGGTTTTCGCAGCACGCTCTGCTGTCCTTAGAAGCTGAGTGCTGTCGGAGGAAGAGCCGCTGTGTGGGGTGTGTTTAATCCACACATGCCTTGTCTCAGAGACCGAGCCAGGGGCGTCTAACGATACACAGCAGTGCTGGTTCAGTGAGAAGGATCCTGCTGTTGACTAGCAATTTAAGGTACAATATTTGTAAATATGTAAGTGACCTTTTCCATAGCATAAAGGGTACCAAGGAATTAAAAATGCTGGTAGTTGCATGTATTAAGTGTGAAGTTTGAAGTCTCTTGCAGTTATTAAATGTGTTTAGATGGACTTCCAATCATTTATTTCTTTACCCTGGGAAGTTTGATGACTTTTTATTTTTCTTTCCTAGGCTGCTGTAACAAAGTATCACAAAGTAGGTGGCCTAAAACAACAGATACTTATTTTCGCACAGTTCTGGAGGCCCAAAGTCCAAATTTAGGGTGTCCGCAGGCCCGTGGTCCATTCAGAGTCTCTAGGGGAAGACCCCTTCCCGTCTCTGCTGGCTTCTGGTGACCCCAGACATTCCTTGGCTTGTAGCTGCAGCATCACATGGCGCCCTTCCTCTGTGTCTGTCTGTCTGTCTCTCCAAAGCCATGAGCTAATGGCTGAACCGGGAAATAACAACGGTAGATGTCCTGATTCTCAAAGCATTGCTTTGTCCATCCAACAGCGTTTTGGATTTAATATTCACGTAATTGTCCTTCTGTTCGTGTTCAGAATTGCTTAATGCAGGTGTGGCAGTCCAGCATTTACAAAGGGTCCACATGTTTCTTTGTTCAATTAAGCAAAGGAGAGAAAAGAAGAAAAATTAGGAAAAAGAAGAATGCCATGTCTTGTACCTGTACTTCTTCATAAAGATTAGCAGTAAACAACGTAGCAGAGATTAGGAGTTTGATGTGGCCCATTTTTAAGTCTGAGAGAGCTGCTCTTTATCCCAGCAATTTCCGAGTTGGCCCCCACGGCTTCCTTTCCCGAAGCCAGCACTGGTTGCAAGCACAGCCAAGCCGACTGTGATTCACCAGTGAATCAGGAGCAAAGTATGCTGGGGGCTGATTCGAGAAAACACATCTGACTTCGTACTTCGTTTGCTCATATTCTATTGCGGTTCTACAGTGTTGTACAAAAAAAATATGCCCCGTTCCAGCTCTCTGCTATCCAAATCCATGTCCTGTAATTTTTTATTACAGAGTAAAAGTCCAGGGTAAGACCTCAGCGTTCATAGAGTTGCATTTTCCTGGAAAAGAACCATGAAAGAAGTATCGATTGTATTATCCTACCAAAAACAAATCAAACCCATTGTCTTTGAGACGATTCCAACTCCTAGCAACCCTGTAGGACAGAGTAGAACTGCCCATAGGGTTTCCAAGGAGTGGCTGGTGGATTTGAACTTCTGACCTTTCGGTTGGCAGCCGAGCTTTTAACCACTGTGCTACATGAGGATCCTCCGCTGTCAGTTCACCCCGTGAGAAGGTTACTTGCGGACTTTTGATGCAATAACATTTAGGCCAGGGAACTACAGATAGTGTGAGAGTGGTTTATTGTTCTTGTTCATCAATTTTTGGTTAATCTCTAATGTACTGTATATGAATGGGCTGGAAGGTGGGCAGCCAGGGGATGGAGGCTGAGAAAGTTAAATAATCCTGCTAGAGGATGTGGCTGTGCCGTCATTAGCACGGATGTATAATCTATTACTGTCATTACCTACTTTTGATGCTCAAATTATCGGCCAGTGGGAACCCCTACAAGCTGGTTGCTGTGTCCTTTTGGAAAATCCCATACTTTTTAGAGCATGCCTTACATTTTGGCGCAAGAAATGTTCTAGGCACACCTTGTACATCTGCAGCCACAGCCCTGGAATCAGCCTTCTCTCTAAGGATCCCTGATTTCCATTAATAGAGAGTGCTATTTTGAAATGAAGACTGGACAATAGATGTGCTCATTGCTTCTGGGGTGTCTTTGCTTCTAGGTGCTCTCCACAGTGCTGGGAATTATGTGTTTGGATACACACGTGTGTGTGTATGTGTGTATATAAATATCCATTCATATCTACCTGTTTGTTTATCATCTATCTATTCACTCATCATCTGTCTATCTAGCTATCTATTCATCTATTATCTATCCTTCTGTCTATATATCTGTCTGTCATCTATCCTATCTATTTATGTATCTCTCTATCATCTGTTATCTATCTATGTATTAATCTAGCTCTCTCTCTCCCTCCCTACCTAACTACCTACTTAGCCACATATCAATGTATCTATTCTAATAACCAGGAGCTTGCAATGATTCTTCCAATACTAGTCTGACACCACGGGATACATTCTCACCTTCCTCCTTTCTGTAACTTCTCTCCCTTACAGTGAGGAACTTAGTTCTAATAACCCAAAATATACATTCTAATTTGATCAATCCTAGAATATCCAGAAAGTATTTCAGAAAATCTAATCCATTTCTCTGAGAAAAATATATCTAGTAACTGGAATTCAGTATTCACTTATCACTTTTTTTGTCTCTAGCCTCAGGCTATATAATTAAGTGCTATATTTAAAAGTAACTTTGGCTAGTTCTTCCCTCCTTCCCTTCAGTGTGGTTATGTTATTTATTTTAAATACAGCTTGGTTCCTTTGTTTCCTTTTGCAATCCATTTTAGCATTCCCACCAACATTGTTCCAGAATGTCAGAACTAAACAAAAAATGTCTGTGCTGAGAAATGTCACTGTCCTCTGCCCCTGTCTCTTTCTCTTCCCCTCATTCTTTCCACCCCCCGAAGGTTTCTGGTTTATTTTTCCTGTATTTGTGTTTTGTGATTTTCATTTTCTTAAAAGTCCAGTCTGATGATCATTGTCTTTTCGTTGAATTATTTAATTCATTTACATTTAGTGTGATTACCAATATATCTGGATTTATAAACATGCTTTTAATTTGTGCTATTTTTTCTGCAGTTTTCTGTGTCTTCTTTGCTACTTTTTTGTCTTAACCCTGACCATGTATTTTTTTCTCGTTCCATTAATCTAGAAATGAGAGCAAAACCTATATAAATTTATCAAAGTTTAAAGTTAATTGACATTAACTTTAAAGCATTCCTCCTGAACAATACACAGACTTTAGAACATTTTGACTTAATTCACAACCTTCTAACTTATGTTATTTTCCTGGGAAGTTTAATAAGATAATATTATTGTTCTGAACAACTAATATTTGTTCAGATTACTCATATGGTTCCCATTTTTAGAGTTTTTCATTCATTTTTGAACCTTATATCTTTCGCCAGCATCACTTTCCTTTTGTCTGCGATGTATCTTTTAGCATTTTCTTCAAAATCTTCTAGTTTTTGTATATCTGAAAGTGTATTTATTTCATCATCATTCTTAGAAGTTATAATTGACAATAATTTTCTCTCAGCTTATTGAAGGTATCAGTCCAATGTCTAGTAGGGTCTCTTGTTGCCTTGAGTATCCAGTGGGAGGGTGACTCCAGGTATCTAGTCCACCATTTTGTTGGAAATAGAAGGTCATAACTGAATTTTCTAGAAAGGAGACTGGTGACCTACACATAGTACCTAAACTCTCTAGGTTTTTTTGTGTGTTTGTTTGTTTTTTAATAAGGAAAATGAATAGACTATAATAAGTAAGATCTGAAGCTCAATTCTACTTCCAAGTTTTAGGATTGTGTTTCAACTTCTTTAGTCTTTCATAAGTGCACGTTATCTTGTAATCCTCTTAACGTAAAATTTATTATAAAACTAGAATATTCAGTTAGCCTCTCCTATGTATCTTGTACAGCATAGGTGTTATGGAGTTACAAAGAAGTGCAAGGATGTGTAGAAAAGACAAAAGAGAGGGAAGCATTAATACTATTTTTTTCTCTTAGTAAAATAAAAACATCAGTAATTTAATCATTTGGTAAAATCTTTAGCCATGCAAAATACTACATAGAATCTAGAAATACACCAAAAACAAGAGTAACTGAAACAAATGTCATTATTAAAAAAAAAAAAAAAAATCATAAAAACCTAATTTCTTGAGGAGTTGATAAAAGCCAGGACATGCTTAATTTGGAAATAATTTTAACAACCTTTATTGTCTGAAGTCTTTCTATTATGCCACATTTGGAGGCTCACTGATTATAGCAAAAATGTGATACCCAGTATATGATAGGAGAAGGGCAGAAATAATACTAGGAATTAGAAACGAGAAGAAGAACAATTACGAACATTGAATTTAGGTGTGAACCAGCTTGTATACCCCAATAGCCATGAGACCATCAAAACATTGCAGTACAGAACAGTAATGGGCATTCATAATGTCCGTTCCTAAGCCTGAATCATCATTAAATACTTAAATTGTAGTCATCGTAGTAGTGATAATAATGACAAAAATAGCTAATCTTTCTTGAGTTCCTACTGTGTTTCAGGAACTGGGCTGACATACTTAAACATTTCCAAAGAGAAACACCAACTTTTTAAAATATTTACTGCTTTCATGGGTTCATTTCAGAGTCCTAGTGGTGCAGTGGTTAAGAGCTCAGCTGCTAACCAAAAGGTTGGCAGTTTGAATCCACCAGCCACTCCATGGAAACCCTATGCGGCAGTTCTATTCTGTCCTATAGGGTTGCTGTGAGTAGGAATTGAGTTGACAGCAAAAGGTTTTTTTTTTTTCTGGTTTATGGGTTCGTTTCAGTTATTTGGAAGATTAACTTTATGCGAACTGACCCCTCCTTAGGGTTTCGTATTTAAGAGCTTGGTTATGCAGTATGATTAGGAAAACAAGTACACAGTCCATGTTTCTAACCTACAGCATGCTAGGAGATGTGACTTGTCTGTGAGATTTACTCTCTGAGTTTTGGGGCCCTGGGGGGTCAGTGGAAATGCTGATGGCATAGTGGTGAAGTGCTATAGCTACTAGCCGGAAGTTCGAATCTGCCAGGCACTCCTTGGAAACTCTATGGGGCAGCTTCTATTCTGTCCTGTAGGGTCACCATGACTTGGAATTGACTCAACGGCAACAGGTTTGGTTTGGTTTTTTGGGGGTCTATGTTGTTTAAGGCCATGGTGTTGTGGGGTGGGTGAGGGAGGTGGAAGGACACACTTAGGTTTCTGACCATTGTTGTTGGAAGCACAGATCCTGACCCAGGCTCTCAGGCAAGTCAGTCCCTGCCAACAAAACTGTTACAGAGTAGAACGAGTCAGGGAAGAAAACAGAGAAGCGTGGGTACCCCTTTCTCCCTTGGTGGTCATAGTAGTGCGTGTAATATTTAAATCACCATGGGACAGAAGGATAAGGATGCCTCTGGAGTGGACCACCGCTCCCTCATGAGGTTGATGCTGCACAGAGTCATATTTTCACGAGTGCATGCCCCCGTCTATAAACGCCAATCAGGGGAACTTGGAGACAGGGGAGCTAAGAGTTTTAAAGCTTGGTAGAAACTTAGAAATCACTTGATGCAATCCCCCAGGTTCATAAAGAGGAAACCAGCTGCAAACTGAGAGAAAGCAGCCACATGGACAGCTCAGGCAGGGACGGGGAAGAGTTTGGAAACTCCTTCTCCTTGTTGTTAGCTACTACTGAGCTCATCCCGACTCATGGAGACCCCATGTGTGTCAGAGTAGAACTGTGCTCCATAGAGCTTTCAGTGGTTGATTTTTTGGAAATAGATTGCCAGGCCTTTCTTCTAAGGAGCCTTTGGGTGGATTTAAATCACCACCTTTTGGTTAGTAATCGAGCGTGTTAACCGTTTGCACCACCCTAGGATTCCAGATGCAACCCCAGACCCCTCTAAAACCTTGTGACCTTCTACTTCAGAGTGAAATTCCTACTTTTGTCATCAGCACGGTTATTAATTTGCTGTATGTTTGGATTATGAATGCAATGCCACCATAGTGGGGTTACATCATAAAGCTGGTAGGATTCCGTTAAAGAGTTGTCAAGTCTGTCTGACTCAGGGCAAACCCGTGTGTGTCAGAGCAGAACCTTGCTCCAGAGTTTTCAGTGACTGACTTTTTCAGAAGATCTCCAGGCCTTACTTGTGGGGCACCTCTGGGTGAACTCCAACCTTTAGGTTAGCAGCTGAGCATGGTAACCATTCGCACTACCCAGGGACTCCTTCAGAAACTGAAGTGTTGGTAAATACAGAAGGGAGGCCATAGGGATTTCAGTAGCTTGGCTGGAGAAGAAGGCCTCGCATCTCACTTAGAATGCGCCCTCTGTGTGCTGAGCCCCCATGGGCTAAAGCTGCCTTGGGATTTGGACTTCCTGCTAGCTCTAAGTGGGGGCAGACCCTGCGGGAGGCCCCCATACCCACCGGGTTGTGGTTATGCACCATTTCAAACCCAGCAGGCAGGGGGCGGGAACATTTTTTCCATTATAAAGGATGACCCCGTGTAACTCTTGATAGTTCATCCCTAACGACGGGGAAATATTTCTGGAGGATCTTGCATACTTTGCAGTGGGCCAGCCCAGTTAATGGCACATATTTTCCCTATCAGGCCCTCACTATTATGTGTCTGGGGAAAGCAGCATTTTTGGTCCAGGTCCAACTGAAGCTGGATGAATGTGAAGTATGAAGAAGCAAGAGACAGACGGTGCTGAACAGAAAACTGACTTATTTCACTGGAATCACAAGTTAGTATGTGCCCACGAGGCTGCGGATGCTGAGAGGATGTGAAGTTAGTTTCCAAAACATCTGGATACTGTAATGGGAACAAAGTGCAAGAATTCGGACAGGGCTTTTCCGAGGCTGTGGACAGTCAGGATGTCAGGATGGTTCCAACCAGCTGGCATGGGAGGCTGCTCTGGCTTCAGGGTCTGACTGAGAGGCTATGTCCCATGGTACGGCTCTTTTAAAATGAGTTTTTGGGGTCAAAGTCAGCCTGAGTCCTCGTGGGTGACTTCCCCCCAAACCAGTCAAGGCTTCCCATGTGTATCTAAAGATGAAAACCATTATAAGCAATAAAATGACAATATTTAATGAAGATGTAAACCAAAGCGTTGCTTTGCTACCCTAGTTAAATACCTGCACGTAGGAGCCGTATGTGTGTCTGTCTTACACCTGATGGAACATAGATGCAGAAAAGCTGTGCGTTTCCTTTGTTGTGATTTTAGTTTGTTATTTTCAAAGAGATACTGCCCTGTCGCCCTGTTACAAACACCGGCATTAGACGGGAACCTTGACTGTAGAAATTATAAACTCGGCAAGGAGTAAAATGTGGTGTTTGATGTTAAAGTAGTATTTTAACCACTCTAGGACCACTCTCAGACTTGGTTCTTCTCTTTCTTTGATGAGTCTGACTTTCTCACTTTGGAAGCAATTTTTTTTTTGATTGTGGTAAAAACATACGTAACAAAACATCTCCCAGTATGGCGGGCTTTGCTTGTACTATTGCGTAACACCGATTGCACCCTTAGTGTTGTGTAACCATTGTCACGACCCTTCTCTGACTCATCCCAACACCATTAACATAAGCTCCCCGTGGCCCCTAAACAGTACCCCCCTTTTCCTCTACCCCCTCTCCCGTGTGGGTAACCAACAGTAAACAATCTTTGGTTTCTACCTATTTCCTATTTTGTGTAAGTGAGATCATACAATGTTTGTCCTTTGGAAACAATTTTTAAATATTGTATTATTTTTTTATTCCTTTTAAGGTGGCTCAGTCTTATTGATCCTCTTTTGGAATTACTACTGATTTATTTAAATGAAATAATTTCTCCCCCATTTTTTACTTGTGCGTGAAAAATCACAGGTTGTACCTGAAGGAAAGTGGAAAACACGGTTGCATTTAAAATGAAAGTTTTGACGTGCTGTTCACAGAGAATGCTCTTGGCCTCAAATCTCCCTTCTTAGAGATGCAGAGAGACACACGCCCACAGACACGTCCACGCAGATTATTTCTGATTCACAGTGCTTTCATCTCCTCCTGCTTTCACATAGCTTCCAGCTCATCTTGTTTATTAGAGAGAAGAGATACCATGAGACAACGAGAAAGGTCTGCCCCAATTAGATCAGTGGTTGTCGTCAGCTGCTGTCAAGTTGGCCCCGGAATCCTGGCGACCCCATGCGCAATGGAACAAAATGCCCCAGTCGTGTACCATCCCCATAATCAGTTGGGACCGACTGTTGTGATCCGTAGGATTTTCAGTGGCGGGTTTTTTGGAAATTGATCACCAGGCCTTTCTCCCTCGTCTGTCTTAGTCTGGAAGCTCCACTGAAACCTGTTAGCACCACAGCACTGACCGACAGGCGCTGGCTGCTCGTGAGATGCATCGACCGGGAGTTGAAGCTGTGTCTCCCACGTGGAGGGTGAGAATCCCACCGCTGAACCACCGCTGTCCCCTCCCACCCCAGGATCAGTAGCCCTGCACTAACTGTCAAGTTCTCATAGTTACTGGTTTGTCAAATCTCACTAATGTGAACCTGAAAACTTTACCCATGTGTTTGCACAATCAATGACACAGTTGAGGGCTAGAGGCAAAATAGTGTTGCTAAAAATAGAAGCGTGCCATCAGTTACAAATTCCATGGTTATAACTTCGCTGAGAAGTTTTATATGGCCAAGTGGGTTGATGTGGACAGACTGCTCTTTCAGTTATGAGATGACGGGGTACAACAGGCACGTTGCATTCCCAGAGACCACGCTGTCTTGTGGGGAGAAATGTCTTTCCGTGTGGCCCCCTTCTCCCACCACCACTAAGTAGTGTTTTCCGGTTTGAACAAGGCATTGTGTTTCTGCGGACATCAATATTGCCACCTGTAAAGTGAGGAAGAGTTTCTTGGTTTTCCTGCAGTATAGGTTCGTTAGGATTGAATGTGATTATATAGATGAATAGAGCCCTGGTGGCGTTGTGGTTAAGTGCTCAGCTGTTAACCAAAAGGTTGGTGGTTCGAACCCACCCAATGGCCCTGTGGGAGCAAAGACCTGAAAGTCAGTTCCTGTAAAGATTACAGCCTAGAAAACCCTATGGGGCAGTTCTACTCTGTCACATGGGGTTGCTGCAATTCGAAATTGACTTGATGGCCCCCAACAACAACATACAGATGAAAATTCTTTGTGTATCAACACCACCTCCGAGGGTCAGGAGACTGGCTTTCCCTGAGTTGTTGGTTAAGTGTTCTGAAGAACGCTTCTTCCAAAAGAAGAGCTTACGGATTCGTGTGAAGAAACCCTTTCCCTTGCTGCTGGGGATGCATAATGCTGCAGCCACTGTGGGAGACAGCTTGGCGCTTCACCAAAAAGCTGAACGTAAAACTACTATGTGACCCAGAATCCCAACCCTAAGGGTATTCCCAGAAGAAGTGATGGCAGGAACACAAGCAGAAACCCGTTCACCAGTGTTCATTGCAGCACTGTTCACAGTGGCCAGGAGGTGGGAACAACTGAAATGCCCATCGACAGATGATGGATAAACAAAATGTGGTCTCTACACACAATGGAATACTACTCGGCCATGAAGAGGGATGACGTCCTGATGCGTGCCGCAATACGGGTGAACCTTGAAAACACCACGCTGAATGAAATGAACCAGACACAAAAAGACAAATATTGTATGACCCCATTTATATGAAATAAGCAGATACAGAGAAGCCAATGATTATTAGTGGTTACTGGAGTGGGAGGGAGGGGAGAAGGGTAAGATTTTGCTTAGGGGGCAGCGAGTTTATGTTAACGGTGGTAGAACGATTGGAAGAGGTAATAATACTGGTTGCAAACTTGAAGAATGTAATCAATGTTGCTGAATTGTGCGCGTAGAAATTGTTGAGTTAGTGTATGTTTTGTTATGTGTATTTTCAACACAATGAAAAAAATTGAGTGAAGACTAGATTGTTGGAATATTTAGATGCGTTTGAAAGTAATCTTTTGAAGGACAACAGAGTTGAACATTGATCTTGGCTGGTATACATTTGTTAAAAGCCTGTTTCCCATTGCTTCATAATCTTAACTTGTGCAAGATATTATTTTACACAATGACGGAGTCAAATATTTTAAAGTAAGTGACAGTTTCCCATAACTAAAGGAAAATTATTCTTGTTCAGAAAATGACATTCAAAAAATAAAGGTCAAGATACGTATAGAATGGACACTCACTGTGATAAGATTTGGCCCTACAATAGTATTGCAATTTAAAATCACATTTAAAGGCATATCATGTTAATAGCAATTTCATTAAATCTTAGCTAGTTAAAGTTAGCTTTTGATGGACAAGTTGGCAATGCAGATATAATTTTATTTTTCAAAAATTGTATAAGCTATGGTTTTTCTATTCCCAGGTAAGTAACATCTGAGAAAGTCTATTTCCTCTGAGTCTTTATTTCCCCGGATTTATCTTCTAGTTTTTAAATATGTCTTCGTTGTTGTTGCTGTTTGAATTGATTCTTGTCACTCAGTGTTTTTTGGCAAGATCTCATAAAGGAGATGCCCTTCAGAAACACAATTTGACTTTACTCAGTAGCCACTTTTCATAAGTTTGCCTTGTCAACAGCCATGGATTCAGTAATTCTCAAAGACTATGAGTGTGGAACCATCATGATGCCATGGGAATGGTCCTGCATTTTAGGTTTGCCTTGTCAACAACTGTGGATTCAGTAATTCTCAAAGATTATGAGTGTGGAACCATCATGCCATGGGAACAGTCCTGCATTACTGTCTGTTTTCATTATAAACCTCATTGTTTTCTTGGTTTGGCATCATTCCAAGCATATTGGTCTGAATCTTGGCAAGTCTGCTAAATGGTTATACCAGATGTTAGCAAGAGCAGTTTTGTCTCATCATCTTGAGGGAGTTTATTCTTTATAAAATGTCAAAGCAACAGACCTGGAGCCAGGTGGCTGGGCACATGGGGGCAGGCGTTGTGATTACTCCCAACTGGGGGGTCTTAGGCAAACAATTTCAGGTTTTACTCGGCACACACCTCTGTGAAGTGCCTAGTACAATTAGTAAATCATTAAAAACAGTGGGTAGGTTTCTTCTATTCTTCCTCCTCTTATTCTTCTGGATTTAACACCTGGATAGCGTTTTTCTTCTCTTTAATTCAAGTCCTTATTAGGGTCAGCTACCACCCATCTATGGGCAGTTCTACTCTGTCCTATAGGGTCGCTTTGAGTCAGAATCGGCTCGATGGCAACTGGTTTGGTTTTTTTGGTACCACCCGTCTGTCAGTTTGTCATACAGTGGTGGCTTGCATGTTGCCATGAGCCATGATGCAGGAAGATAGGCCACTGGTATATCAAATACCAGCAGGGTCACTTATGGTGGACAGGTTTCAGTGAATGTTCCAGACTAAGACTAGGAAGAAAGGCCTGGCAACCTACTTCTGAAAATATGCCGGTGAAAACCTATGGATCACAGGGTATTGTCTGAGACTCCGACTGCTTTACTTTGGATGTGTCGGCAGGAGGGTTGAACCCTGGAAAAGGACATCTTGTTTGGTGAAGCAGAGTTCCAGCAAGGGTGTGGGAGACCCTTGGCAAGATGGATTGGCACAATATCTGCAACAATGTACTGTGAGGATGGTGCAGAACTGGGCAACGTTTGGTTCTGTTGTACAGGGGTCATCGTGAGTCTGAGCCAGCTGGATGGCACCTACCAAAAACAGCAAACTAGGATCAAAGAACCCATCAGAATCCTTTTGGATAAATGAATACACATTGCAAATATCTCATTTTACTGGTTAAGAGCTACAGCTGCTAACCTAAAAGTCGGCACTTTGAATCCACCAGGCACTCCCTGGAAACTCTATGAGGCAGTTCTACTCTGTCCCATGGGGTGGCTATGAGTCAGAATCGACTTGACGGCAATGGGTTATCAAGAGGATGGAGTCCTAGTGGTACAGTAGTTAAGAGCTCAGCTGTTAACCAAAAGGTCGGCAGTTCAAATCCACCAGCCACTCCTTGGAAACCGTATCGGGCAGTTCTACTCTGTCCTGTAGGGTCACTATGAGTTGGAATCAACTCAAAGGCAACAAGTATCAAGAGGATGGGGAAAAGCTTGTAAGTACACTGGAAGTTAGCTCACTGTGGGGCAAGGGAAACCCTGATGGTAAAGTGGTTGAAAGCTAAGGCTGTTGACCAAAAGTTCAGCAGTTCGAATCCACCAGGCACTCCTTGGAAACTCTATAGGGCAGTTCTACCCTGTCCTATTGACTCCCTATGAGTTGGAATGGACTCCCTACAGCAATGGGTTTGGTTTGGTTTTGGTGGGACAGAGAACTCTGTTTGGCCTTTTATCCCTGGTTTCTGAAAATAACTCTTGGAATTCTGAGCAATCAAGTTGTGTTTGTCTTTCTAAAACAACCAGGCAAAGTTTAAACGTGTGCAAATGCCTTGGGAGTCCCCAGCTCTTACCTTGGCAACAGGGCTCAGGAAGGGAAGGGGTATGGTGAGGTATTGGGACAACCGCCTCCGCTCCCCAGGCCTGATGTTTGTTAGCAGAGTTAAAGAGATAGCTTTCTGGAATGGGGCCAAGGTGTCTGACCCTACCCCCTCCTCAGGTGCTCAGGCGGGAAAAGTCTGCGTTCTAATCTGTGTAGCATGTCACTTAGGCTTTGTGGTATAAAATGTCTGGGGACGGGATTCTTGGGGTCTGTGGCTACAATGCTGTGTGGAAGCACTCACAGCGGCCGGTTTTAGCCTACCCACCTAAGCCTGCCTGGCCAGGGGGATCGGCAGAAGGCAGACCCCCCTCTTAAATCCTTCGCCTGTTGCAAAGTGGGGTCCACGTAGAGGAGCTGCCATCTCTGCCCAGACAGCCTTCTCCAGTGTGGAGGGGTCCACGTAGAAGAGCTGCCATCTCTGCCCAGACAGCCTTCTCCAGTGTGGAGGGGTCCACGTAGAAGAGCTGCCATCTCTGCCCAGACAGCCTTCTCCAGTGTGGAGGGGTCCACGTAGAGGAGCTGCCATCTCTGCCCAGACAGCCTTCTCCAGTGTGGAGGGGTCCACGTAGAGGAGCTGCCATCTCTGCCCAGACAGCCTTCTCCAGTGTGGAGGGGTCCACGTAGAGGAGCTGCCATCTCTGCCCAGACAGCCTTCTCCAGTGTGGAGGGGTCCACGTAGAAGAGCTGCCATCTCTGCCCAGACAGCCTTCTCCAGTGTGGAGGGGTCCACCACGTAGAGGAGCTGCCATCTCTGCCCAGACAGCCTTCTCCAGTGTGGAGGGGTCCACGTAGAGGAGCTGCCATCTCTGCCCAGACAGCCTTCTCCAGTGTGGAGGGGTCCACGTAGAGGAGCTGCCATCTCTGCCCAGACAGCCTTCTCCAGTGTGGAGGGGTCCACGTAGAGGAGCTGCCATCTCTGCCCAGACAGCCTTCTCCAGTGTGGAGGGGTCCACGTAGAGGAGCTGCCATCTCTGCCCAGACAGCCTTCTCCAGTGTGGAGGGGTCCACGTAGAGGAGCTGCCATCTCTGCCCAGACAGCCTTCTCCAGTGTGGAGGGGTCCACGTAGAAGAGCTGCCATCTCTGCCCAGACAGCCTTCTCCAGTGTGGAGGGGTCCACGTAGAAGAGCTGTCATCTCTGCCCAGACAGCCTTCTCCAGTGTGGAGGGGTCCACGTAGAAGAGCTGCCATCTCTGCCCAGACAGCCTTCTCCAGTGTGGAGGGGTCCACGTAGAGGAGCTGCCATCTCTGCCCAGACAGCCTTCTCCAGTGTGGAGGGGTCCACGTAGAGGAGCTGCCATCTCTGCCCAGACAGCCTTCTCCAGTGTGGAGGGGTCCACGTAGAAGAGCTGCCATCTCTGCCCAGACAGCCTTCTCCAGTGTGGAGGGGTCCACCATGTAGAGGAGCTGCCATCTCTGCCCAGACAGCCTTCTCCAGTGTGGAGGGGTCCACGTAGAGGAGCTGCCATCTCTGCCCAGACAGCCTTCTCCAGTGTGGAGGGATGCTCCAGAGTGGACCTGCCCTTTGCTGGGGTGCACTGGCTGCTGCTTCTTGTGAGCAATCAAGGTACCTTTCCCTGCACTCCTGCTCTGTCAGAAGACGTGATTAGCCCCCTGTTTCTAACGGCTTCCTGGCTATTTAGAAATCTGGGGTGACCTGTGAGTCCATATTTCTGGAGGCAGTGTTTATTTAACTTATTCTGCTTAAAATTTAACTATTTTCTGAACAGGGAATCCTAGCACTTGGAGCTGACATGAATTAAGCGTATTTTTACTTATATTGGTGTTTTGCAGGGCTTTTTTTTTTTTTTTTTCCCAAAAGGGGTGGGGGAGGCCCATCATCTGGTGCAACCTAATTCCGCATCCTCTCCACACACACCCGGGCTCAGACATCTCTGAGTCTAAGAGAGGAATCCAGCCCCAGGGCTGGGGGCTGAGGTCAGGAGAGCTGAGGTCAGGGGGCTGAGGTCAGTAAAAGGGAACCAAAACCCTCTAGTTACAAGGTGCCCTCTGACGGAAAATCAATACTGCCAGCATGGTGCGGGTTTGCCTTTGAATGGGGATTTCTGCTTCTCCTAATGAGTCGAGAATTAGGACTTCACACTCCAGGGAAGGAGCAGAGCAATTCCCACTTCTGAGCCCTCCTTTCTTCAGGGGAGGCCGTCTCCCTCTAATCTGCGGTTTGCTTGCTGTGAGGATAGGAATCTCGGGTTGCATGCTCCACCCCAGGAATTATGGGCTGGAGACATCTGCTCATCTGTGACCTCTGGGAAACCCTGAGCTTGATGTCTGTCCTACCTCCTCTCTTGTGTACACCAACTGGTTCAGTGACTCCCTGCCTGATTCTAATCAACCCCTCGGGGGCCTGTCTCAGTCACCTAGTGCTGCTATAACAGAAATACCACAAGTGGGCGTCTTTTACAATCAGAAGTTTACTCCCTCACAGTCTAGGAGCCAAGAAGTCTGAATTCAGGATGCCAGCTCCAGAGGAAGGCTTTCTCTCTCTCTTGGCTCTGGAGGAAGGTCCTTGTCATCAGTCTTCCCCTGGTCTCGGAGCTTCTCAGGGCCGAACCCCAGGTCCAGGGGACGTTCTCCATTCCTTGCTCTTCTTACTTGGTGGTGTGAGGTTCTCTGCTCGCTTCTCTCTTTTATATCTCAAAAGAGATTGACTCAATATACAACCTAATCCTGTAGATTGTGTCTTGCCGCATTAACATAACTGCCTCTAATTTGGCCTCATTAACATCCTGGAGGGTAGAATTTACTACACATAGAAAAATTACACCAGGTCACAAAATGGTAGACAACCACACAATACTGGGAATCACGGCCTAGTCAAGTTGACACACATCTTTTGCAACACAATTCACTTCATAACAGGGCCCCTCCAGTATTTGAGACATCTTCGTCTGAAATCCTGATTTCTTATGGAGTCCCTTACCAACTTCCATTCCCTGGAAGATGCAATGTCCGGGTGATATTTTGAGTACTGTATGGAAACTAAGGCATAATTTTAAGATGCCATGAGTTTTCTTCAGTCCTTAATGGCCTGAAAAGAGTTTTGTGGGACTGATGTTTAGGATGCCCCTCATTGGCCTCTTGGACAAGCACACACTGGCTATCTTCACGCTCCCTCCTGTTAGTTAAAACAAGGAGCCCTGGTGGCATGGTGGTTAAAGTACTTGACTGCTGACTGAAAGATCACCGGTTCGAACTCACCAGCCACTCTACTGGAGAAAGATATGGCAGTCTGCTCCCTTAAAGATTACAGCCTTGGGAACCCTATGGGGCAGTTCTCTTCTGTCCTGTAGGGTTGCTAGGAGTCGGAATTGACTCCATGGCAGTGGATTTTTTTTTTTTTTTAACAGGGCAGTGGTCGTTCAGTGGTAGAATTCTAGCCTTCCACGCTGGAGACCAGGGTTCCACTCCTGGCCAGTGCACCTCACGCATGTGCAGCCATCACCCCTCTGTCAGTGGAAGCTTGCATGTTGCTGTGATACTGAAGAGGTTTCAGCGGAGCTTCCAGGCTAAGACAGACTAGGAAGAAAGGCCTGGCAGTCTACTCCCCAAAACCAGCCAGTGAACACCCTGTGGGTTGCAACAGTCCGATCCGTGACCAATCATGGGGATGGTGCAGGACCAGGAAGCATTTCATCCCCTCGTTTCTGAGTTCCCCATAAATCAGAGGCTGACAGAAGAGTACCCAACAACAGGAAATGGGTATTTCCCAAATTGCAGAAACTCCACTTGCAAATGGCCCAGGTCACTTCACACAAGTTCAAGTCCACAGTGTCTCCCACCCCTGCCCTGTGGGTTTGCTCCGGGGGTATCAAGTTGCCCTGGCCCAGCGTGAGCTCACGGGCTCCCAGGGCAGACCCAGCCCGCTCCCCTAAACCCATCCTCCTTCCCCTCATTACCAACTTTTGGAACACCTTCCAATCCCTCAAAATCCCCTTACATCCTCCACAAAAGCCTCCTCCTAGGTGCGCTTCCTCCTGTAATTAAAAGATTTCTCCTTTCTCTATAATTAGAAGTATGCACGTCAAGCTGGTTCATAAAAAATAATTTTTCCCTCAGTATTTCAGGGTTTTTTAGTGAAAAATATAGCCACGGAATTGATTTTCATTGGCTGTTTTGCCACTGTGCATTTCTTCTGCGTTTCATGGAGAGATGTCCCTCCCTCACTAACCTGCCTCTGAGACACTGTTCTGTCCAGTGAAGATTTGTCTTCCTGCTTCCTGTTGTTAATCCTTAGCTGTGCTAGTTCAGGAAAGCCATCCCCTTCTAACCCTTGATTCTCGCTGGCACTGCCCAGCAGGACATTGTGTGACAATGGGATGGTCTGTGGTCTGCTGTGTCTGGCAGCTTCTCAGGGGACAGTTGAGAACTTGACTTGCAGGTAGTGTGACTGAGCAGGGGTAGTTTTTTTTTTTTCTTTTTTAATTGAACTTTAGATGGTTTACAGAACAAACTAGTTTCTCATCAAACAGTGCACACATTGTTGTATGACATTGGTTAACAACCCCACAACATGTCAACACTCTCCCTTCTCAACCCTGGGTTCCCTATTACCAGCTTTCCTGTTCCCTCCTGCCCTCCTGTTCCTGCCCCAGGGCTGGTGCGCCCCTTTAGTCTTGTTTTGTTCCCTGAGCCTGTTTAATCTTTGACTGAAGGGTGAACCTCAGGAGTGACCTCATTACTGAGCTGAAAGGGTATCTGAGGACCATACTCGCAGGGTTTCTCCAGTCTCTGTCAGGCCAGTAAGTCTGGTCTTTCTCTTTGAGTTAGAATTTTGTTCTATGTTTTTCTCCAGCTCTGTCCGGGACCCTCTATTGTGATCCCTGTCAGAGTAGTCAGTGGTGGTAGCCAGGCACTATCTCGTTGTACTGGACTCAGTCTGGTGGAGGCCATGGCAGATGTGGTCCATTAGTCCTTTGGACTAATCTTTCCCTATGTCTTTAGTTTTCTTCATTCTCACTCCTGAAGGGGTGAGACCAGTGGAGTATCCTAGATGGCCACTCATAGGTCTTTAAGACCCCAGACGCTACTCTCCAAAGTAGAATGTAGAACATTTTCCTTATCAACTATGATATGCCAGTTGAGCTAGATGTTCCCCGAGACCATGGTCCCCACAGCCCTCAGCCGAGTAATTCGGTCCCTCACGGGAGTTTGGATGTGTCTATGGAGCTACCATGACCTCGCCTTGTACAGGTTGTGCTGGCTTCCCCAGTATTGTGTACTGTCTGACCCTTCACCTAAGCCTCCCCTTATCTGTTGTCTATTAAGTGTTTTTCCATCTCCACCCCTCCCCTCCCTTGTAACCATAAAATGTTTCTTTTTGTACGTAAACCTTTTCATGAGTTTTTTCAGTAGTGGTCTCATACAGTATTTGTCCTTTTGTGATTGACTTATTTCATTCAACATAATGTCCTCCAGATGCATCCATGTTATGAGATGCTTCACAGATTTCTTGTTCTTTATCGTTGTGTAATACTCCATCTTGTGTATGTACCAGTTTGTTTTTCCATTCATCTGTTGATGGGCATCTAGGTTGTTTCCATCTTTTTGCTATCGTGAACAATGCTGCAGTGAACATGGGAGTACATATATCTATTCGTGTGATGACTGTTATTTCTCTAGGATATAGTCTTAAGAAGTGGGATTGCTGGATCATATGGTATTTCTATTTCTAGCTTTCTAAGGAAGCGCCCTATCGTTTTCCAAAATGGTTGTATCATTTTGCATTTCCACCAGTGGTACATAAGAGTTCCAATCTCCCCACAGCCTCTCCAACATTTGTTATTTCCTGTTTTATTGATTTGTGCCAGTAATGCCGGGGTCAGATGGTATCTGATTGTGGTTTTGATTTGCATTTCTCTGACGGCTAGAGATCATGAGCATTTCCTAATGTGTATGTTGACCGCTCGAATGTCTTCTTTGGTGAAGTGTCTGTTCATTTCCTTTGCCCATTTTTTAATTGGATTATTTGTCTTTTTTGTTGTAGAAGTGTTGGATTTTCTTGTAGGTTTTAGAGATTAGACCTTTGTTGGATTTGTAATAGCCAAAATCTTTTTCCCGGTCTGTAGGTTCTCTTTTTAGTCTTTTGGTGAGTGTAAGTGTTTAACTTTTAGAAGATCCAAGTTATCTAGTATATCCTCTGGAGCTTGTGTGTTGTCGATTGTGATTTGTATCCTGTTAATGCCGTGTATTAGGGCCTCTAGCGTTGATCCTATTTTTTCTTCTATGAACTGCATTGTTTTTGGCTTTATATTTAGGTCTGTGATCCAATTTGAGTTAGTTTTTGTATATGGTGTGAGGTATGAGTCCTGTTTCATTGTTTTTGGAAATGGACATCCAGTTTTGCCAGCACCGTTTGTTAAAAAGACTGTCTTTTCCCCATTTGATGGACTTTGGGCCCTCGTCGAATATCTGGTGACCATAGGTGAATGGATTTACATCTGGGTTCTCAATTTTGTTCCATTGGTCAATGTATCTGTCGTTGAACCAGTACCAGGCTGTTTTGACTACTATAGATGTGCAGTAGGTTCTGAGGTCAGGTAGTGCAAGTCCTCCTACTTTATTCTTCTTCAGTAGTGTTTTACTTATCCGGGGCCTCTTCCCTTTCCATATAAAGTTAATGATAAGTTTTTCCATCTTTTTAAAGAGTGTTGTTGGTATTTGGATTGGTATTGCTTTGTATATTTGAATTGCTTTGAGTAGAATTTTCATTTTCACAATGTTGAGTCTACCTATCTATGAACATGGTATGTTTTTCCATTTAGGCAGATCTCTTGGTTTCTTTCAGTAGTATTTTGTAGTTTTCTTTATATAGGCCTTTTACATCTCTGATTAGATTTATTCCCAAATATTTTATTTTTGGGGGGCTATTATAAATGTCATTGTTTCCCTGGTTTCGCTTTCATCGTTCTCTTTATTGGTGTGCAGGAATCCAGCTGATTTTTGTGTGTTTATCTTGTATTCTGCTAGTCTGCTGAATCTTTCTATTTGTTCCAATAGGCTTTCTCATGGAGTCTTTTGGATTTTCTTAGTATGGTGTCATCCACAAATAGGGACAGTTTAACTTCATTACCAATTTAGATGCCCTTTATTTCTGTTTCTTGCCTTATTGCTGTAGCTAAGACTTCAACACAATGTTAAATAGGAATGGTGATAAAGGGCATCCTTGTCTTGTTCCGGTCCTCAAGGGGAGTGTTTTCAGCCTCTCTCCATTGAGAATGATGCTGGCCATTGGTTTTGCGTAGATGCCCTTTATTTTGTTGAGAAATTTCCCTTCTATACCTATTTTATGGAGAGTCTTTATCAGAAATGGGTGTTGGACTTTTGTCGAATGCCTTTTCTGCGTCAATTGAGATGATCAAGTGATTCTCTTCTTTCCTTTTATTTATGTGGTGGATCACGTTGATCGATTTTCTAATGTTGAACCATCCTTGCATACCTGGTATGAATCTTACTTGGTCGTGGTGTATAGTTTTTTTGATATGATGTTGAATTGTATTGGCTAGAATTCTGTTAAGAATTTTTGCATCTATATTCATGAGAGATATTAGTCTGCCATTTTCTTTTTTTGTGGTGTCTT
Source organism: Loxodonta africana (assembly GCF_030014295.1). Classification (NCBI taxonomy): domain Eukaryota; kingdom Metazoa; phylum Chordata; class Mammalia; order Proboscidea; family Elephantidae; genus Loxodonta; species Loxodonta africana. The sequence continues at coordinate 239,429,943 of NC_087342.1, read as the reverse complement.
TGCCTGGTTTTGGTATCAGGGTTATGCTGGCTTCATAGAATGAATTCAGAAGTATCACTTCCATTTCTATGTTTTCAAATAATTTGAGTAGTACTGGGTAAGCTCTTCTCTGGCTGTGGGCTTCTTTTGCTGTTCTCTTTCTATTTGTTCAAGCTGTGTAACTAATGTTTTGAATTTGTGCCTTCTTTTTTGATGTGTGCATCTAGTGCTATAAGTTGACCTCTGTGGACTGCCTTTGCTGTGTCCCAGAGGTTTTGGTATGGTGTGTTTTCATTCTCATTTGATTCTAGGAATGTTTTGATTCCATCTGTGATTTCTTCTATTACCCAGTGGTTTTTAAGCAGGGTGTTTTTCATTTTCCATGTAATTGATTTTTTATTCCTTACTCTTCTGGTTTTTAATTTCTACTTTGATGGCATTGTGATCAGAAAAGATACTTCGTATTATCTCAGTGTTTTGGATTTTGTTGAGGGTTGCTCTGTGGCCTAAGATATGGTCTATTCTGGAGAATGTTCCATGTGCGTTGGAAAAGAATGGGTACTGTTCAGCTGTTGGGTGGAGTATTCTGTTTATGTCTATGAGATCAAGTTGGCTGAATGTGCTCTTCAGCTCTTCTGTATCTTTGTTGAGTTTCTTTCTAAGTGTTCTGACCTATACTGACAGTGGTGTTGAAGTTTCCTGCTATTAATATGGAACTGTCAATTTCTGTTTTCAGTGTTGTTTGAGTTTGTTTTGTGTATTTTGGAGCCCTGTCATTGGGTGTGTAGATGTTTATTATTGTTAAGTCTCCATGACAGTTCATCCCTTTAATCATTATATAGTGCCATTGTTTGTCTTTTATGGTGGGTTTTGTTTTAAAGTCTATCTTACCTGAGATTAGTTTTGCTACTCCTGCTCTTTTTTGGTAGTTATTTGCTTGGTGCATTTTTTTCCTATCCTTTCATTTTTAATAAATTTATGTCTTTGTTTCTAAGGTGTGTCTCTTGTAGATAGCATATTGATTGATCCTGTTTTTTTATCCATTCTGTCACTCTGCTTCTCTTTATGGGTGCATTTAGACCTTTTACATTCCGTGTAATTATTGATAGGTGTGAATTTATTGCTGTCATTTTGTAGTGCCTTTTTTGTGGTGCTAACATTTTCTTGGTTCCTCTTACTCTCCTGTGCTGAGTTCTTTTCTTTTGTGGATTTCTTTTGTTTTTATAGATTTTGTTTTTATTGAGACTATGTTTTTCTTCTTTATTTTGATGAGGTTTGTTAACTTTCTTTGTGGTTACCTTGAAATTTACTCTTATTTTCGTAGGTTTGAACCAGTCTATTATTACTTGGTGTATTGCCTTGCTTTTCTCCCCATTAGAAAGTTCTATACCTATACCATGTATTCCCTCTTTTATTGTTCTGACATTGTTGTCATTTACAACTTAACCTTTCTGGTTCCCTGTGGAAGTTGTTTTGGTTTTGGATAGTCCTTGAGAGTTCATTTCCTAGATTGGTAACTGGCTGGCACAATCTTGCATCCTAGATTCAGGCTGTGGTCTGATGTTGTTTCTTCTCAGACCGAAGGACTCCCTTTAATAATTCTTGTAAGTCTGGTTTGGTTTTTACATATTCCCTTAATTTCTGTTTATCTGGAAATGTCCTAATTTCACCATCATATTTGAATGAAATTTTTGCAGGGTATATTATTCTTGGTTGGCAATTTTTTTCTTTCAAGGTTTTATATATGTCTTCCCATTGCCTTCTTACCTGCATGGTTTCTGTCGAATAATCAGAGTTTAGTCTTATTGTTTCTTGTTTGTATGTTACTGTTCGTTTTTCTCGAGCTGCTCTCAGGAGTTTGTCTTTGGTTTTAGTGAGTGTGATTATGATATGCCTTGGTGTTTTTCCTTTGGGATCTATCCTATATGGGGTTCGTTGAGCTTCGTGGGTGGTCAACTTTTCATCATTTATAATATTAGGGAAGTTTTCTGTCAGCAACTCTTCAGTGATCCTCTGTGTGTTTTCCGTTTTCTCTCCCTGTTCTGGAATTCCGATCACTCACAAATTTTTGCTTTTGATTGTATCCCACATTCTCAGGATTTCTTTATTCTTCTTCATTCTTTTTTCTGATTTTTCCTCAAACAGAGTTGTAGCCAAGTGGTTTGTCTTCAGTTTCACTGATTGTCTTCCATCGTTTCAAACCTCCTCCTCAGCCCTTCTATGACACTGTCCATTTCTGAAATCTTGTTTTTTATCTTTTAGATTTCTAATTGTTATTTTTGAATGATTTCTAGTTGTGAATTTATTTTGGCATTTTGTTTCTGTATTACTTTCCTGAATTGTTTCATTTTTTTCTGTATTTTCCACGAATTTGTCCGCCTTTTACATAAATTTGTCTATTTTTTCCTCATTTTTGTCTGCTTTTTGCTTCAACTCTTGGACTGCTCTGAATATTAGAGATTTGAATTCCCTGTCAGGTAGTCCTAGTGCTTTTTCTTCTACTGAAAAGTCACCTGGTGTTTTATTTTGGACCTACTGGAACCATCCTGTCCTGTTTTTTATACGTTTTGTTATTGTGTTATTGTCTGCTGTCTTTGGGACTTTCAGTAGTTATTTTCCTCCTTTCTTGATTGTGGATTTGTTTGTTTTGCCCTGCTTTTTTGTTTTATTTGGTTATGTCTGAGCAGGTGGGCTGTGCATTCTTTGTTTGTTCGACTGTGGTCACAATACTTTTTACTTCCTTGTCCAATGGGCAGGGCCAATCAGCTCTGATGCAGCAGGGCAGGTCCAGCTGAAGGGGACGGGCTGGGATGGGTTGTTTGTGGCATGTATTAGGTCCGACAGGGCAGGCCAGGAATCAGGGCTGGGCAGGCTCCAGTAGGCTGTGTCTGTGCTGCTTGGGGGTGTGATGTTCAGTGCACGGTGCAGGTAGGTAGGAAAGAGGGGGAAGGTTGTGATGCGTGGAGCTAATAGGGGTATGGGAAAGAGGAGAGTGATAGAGGAACCAAAACCAAACAAGGAAATGAAGAAAGAGAGAGAGAGAGAAAAGAGTGCTAAGGGAGCTTGCTTCTCAAGTGGATAGGTGAGAAACCAAGAAATGGAGCAAAGCAAAAAGGAAAAAAAAAAAAAAAAGAATAATTAGGTAAAAATTTGGAAAAGAAAAGCCCCCAGGAGTTCCAGAGTCCCACCAGTGGGGCTGTTAAGGCCTGGGAAGTGGCTTCCAGGCTGCACAGTATAGCCTGGCTAGAGGGAGTATAGATGTCACACAGCACCAGGTATTCAGGAGATAGGAAAAGAAGATAAGTGTAGAGAGGCGAGAACTGAGAAATGGAGAAAGGTAGAAAAGGGAAAAGAGAGAGAAAAGAAAAAAAAAAGGGGGGGGGAAGAAAGAGGAGGGAAAAAAAGAAATGCCCCCAAGGATCCTACCTACGCGGCTGTGCACATTGGGGGCTTGGCTCCTAAGCCATGTAATGCAGCCTGGCTAGGCAGGGCTCCCAAGCTACAAAAAGAAAAAGAAAACAAACAAAGCAAAACAAAACAGAACAAAGCAAAATGAGGGGGAAAAAAAAGCCCCAGGGATCCCATTAGCGTGGTGTTGTGGGCCAGAGGAGTGGTTCCCCAGTTGAGCATGGCTTCACAGCCTTTCAAGAAGAAGCAAAGATGGCACACGGAGCCAGGTGTTCCAAAGAAAGGAAGGGGAGGTGGTCGGAGGCACAGAAGAAACCAAAAGAGACAGAAAGAAGCAATACCAGTTCAGGGGCTCGATCAGTGTGGGCAGGGCAAATCCAAGCAGTCTGAGGCCAAAGCAGTTGCCTCCTGGCCAAGAGACTGCGGCTAGAGGGGGACGAGTGTGGGGGAGAAGGAGGGGAACTAGGAGAGTGTGTATATGCTTGTTACTGGGTGCTCTGTCTCCTGCTGGGAACTTCGTGAAGCTACTTTTCTATAGTCTCTGTCTGCCAATCTGTGATGTGGGTGGGGCGAATCCAAGCAGCACAGACACTGCACTTACCGGCTGGCTGAGCCACCGCAGCCAGCCAGGAAGCTCAGAGGTAGAGTAGCGGGGAGAGGATATGGAATGGGAAAGCATGTATCGCTGGTAACCGGGTGCTCTGTCTCCTGCTGGGAGTTCTGCAAAGCTGCTTTCCCGTGCTCTCTGTCTGCCGATCCCCAACAGGAGCCCAAGATGGTGGATCCCTGCTACCTTAGCTAATGGGGCCCTTAGCACGTATCACTCCTCGCTGTCCCTCCTGTCAGTTTCTTCTCCATTCGGTGCTTGGCTGCGTTCTTTATCTCTTCATTTGACACTTCAGGTTCCAGGAATGACATTTATCTCTGTTTTATTTAGTTTTTCGGGTCTTTGCTGTGGACGGATGGCATAGTGTTTCTGTCTATGGTGCCATGTTGGCTGGAAGTCAGCAGGGGTACTTCTAATTTGATTTGATTTTAATTTATTTGAACGTGAATAACTACATGCGCATACATGGAGTGTTTGTATGCATCGGCATCCGAGCCGCAGCACTGGCATGGTGTGCCAGAAGAGAAGGCCCCCAGGGAAGCATCGTCTGCCTGGCTACCCCGGTCTCATCGGAAAAATCTGTGTGGAGCACAGGTCAGCCCTGGTCTGGGTTTACGTGACGTTCAGATCCTGACCTCTTATTAGCAACTAACCCTTCTCAGCCTCCACATCTTTATTGGGCACAAGCAATGCCCAAGAAAGTGAAAGATAATGAAAAGAGAGGGCCGTGTGAGGATGGGAAGTGGTCAGGGGATGGACATGGAGTTTGGAAAGGCCTGAGAGTTCCAAGGATTTAGATGGCTGGGCTTTGGCAGCGGGCTACGCAGGGCTTCTTCAGAGGTTCTGGTTGAATCACAGAGAGGTCCAGTCACTTGCTCCCATGCGAGATGCTTTCTGTTTGTATGAAGCATGAAAGTTAGCGAAAGCACTGGCTCTTCCCGTGCTCCCCCCAGGAGAAGAGGTGGCAGGAGATGGGCGGCCGGAGCAGGTGTCAGCCATGAACAGGCCTTCTGGAACCGTCTGTGCCCATCTGGAGGCTGGACCCCTGCATTCCAGCAGTCATGTGAGGCCTCCAGAGAGTCAGATATTCCCTTTCAAATAGAAGCTTTGACTCCTAGACTATCTCAGAACTTAAACACAGGCTTTTAGGAATGTGTGGAATAGTTTCACACATAAACCAAGGTGAGTAGGGTTGGGCCACCTTGCACCTGTGGCGAAGCCAGAATGCTGGCCAGCACTGCACCTTGTTGGAATGGGGGTGCCAGCAGTCTGAGCAGGATCAGGTGGCAGGGGAAAGGTCATGTCAGGGACAGGCCTTCCAGGCCCCTCTCAGTGCCCTGGTCAGGGCATTCTGACATGTCGCGGTCCTGTGTGTGCATACATGTGTGTGTAAATGCAGAGGTGCGTGGGTGTCTGTGTATGTGTGTGCTTGCATGCGTGTATAAGTGTGCGGGGTGTGTGTGCATGTGTGCGTGTAAGTGCGGGGGTGTGTGGGTGTCTGTGTATGTGTGTGCTTGCATGTGTGTGCGTGCATTTATGTGTGTGTAAGTGTGGGGTATCTGTGCACATGTGCATGTGTGGTGTGTGTGTGCATGTGTGGTGTGTGCGTGTGTACATGTGCATGTGTGGTGTGTGTGCATGCATGTGTGCTCACGGGTGTGTGCGTGTGCATGTGTGGTGTGTGTGCATGGGTTTGTGCACGTGTGATGTCTGTGCATGTATGTGGGAGCATATGCATGTGTGTGCCTGTGCATTGTGGTGTTTGCATGTGTGTGTGTGCGTGTGCATGTGTGGTGTGTGTGCATGTGTGGTGTCTGCATGTGTGTGCATGTGTGTGTATGTGTGTGCATGTGCACGTGTGGTGTGTGAGTGTGGGGTGGGTGTGTGTGTGCAGTGTGTGTGCATGTGTGGTGTGTGTGCGTGTGGTTTATGTGTGTGAGTATGTGTGTGGGGGTTAATAGCAAAGCCCTTGGGGTCAGGTCCTGGGGAAAGAAGACCCCCCAAACCCTCTGAGTGAGGGAGAGCAGAAAGCCTGGGGGTGATGGAGGTCTTGGGGGCCAGATGGAGGTTTTGGGGGCGGGTGGAAGTGTTGGGGTGGGGGGAGGCCTTGGGGGATGGGTGGAGGTCTTGGGGACAGGGGGAGGTGTTGGGGTTGGGGGAGGCCTTGGGGGCAGGTGGAGGCCTTGTGGATGGGTGGAGGTGTTGGGGTTGAGGGAGGTCTTGGGGCAGCTGGTGGAGGTGTTGGGGGTGGGAGGAGGCTTTAGGGGTTGGGGGAGGTCTTGGGTTGGTTTCTGGTTGTGCACAAGTGAGTTGGGTGACCTGCTGTGGGCCTCAGTTTTCTTGTCAGAAAACTGAGGGGCCTGAACTCCATGCTCCCCCAGCATGACTCTGACTGAACCTGGCTCAGCTCTGAGCAGAGTCTTCACTCACCCGGGTGTGTGAGAAAAAGGCGTTTGGCTTTCATTATCTCAGAGAGAGAAACAAGCTGCGTGCACAGGGGATTCCTTTTGCATCTGCAGTGCCACATGGTATACGTCATGAGTGTGGTATGTGGCATGGATGTGGTATGTGGCATGAGCGTGGTATGTGGCATGAGCGTGGTATGTGGCATGAGCGTGGTATGTGGCATGAACGTGGTATGTGGCATGGACGTGGTATGTGGCATGGACTTGGTATGTGGCATGAGCATGGTATGTGGTATGTGACGTGAGCATGGTATGTGGCCTGGGTGTTGTAGGTGGCACGGGCATGGTATGTGGTACGTGGCATGGCATGGTACGTGGCATGGGCACGGTATGTGGCATGAGCGTGGTACGTGGCGTGGGCGCGGTATGTGGCATGGGCGTGGTACGAAGGTGGGCAGGGGCAGGGGCTTCCCCAGCGTCGCCTTCCCTGTCATTGCTCACCCTCCACCACACATACACAGAGTGTTTGTGTGCCTCGGTGACCTAGCCTCAGTGCCGGCACGGCATCCTGGAAGAGAGGGCCCAATGCAGCATCCTCTGCCTGGTTCGCCTGGTCTCATTGGGAAACCCTGCGTGGAGCACAGGCCAGCTCTGGTCTGGGTTTGCAGGACATTCTGATCCGGACCGCTTCTTAGCAGCTAGCACTTCTCAGCCTCCACATCTTTATTGGGCACAAGTATTGTCCAAGAAAGGGAAAGATGATGAATACAGAGGGCCATGTGAGGATGGGAAGTGCTCAGGGCATGGGCGTGGAGTTTGGAAAGGTCTAAAGAGTTCCCAGGGGTTTAGGTGGCTGGTCTTGACTCAGAGATAAGAGGCCCCAGTATATGATGTGCTCATTCTTCAAGGGGTTTATAAAATGAAGGTCAGTGTGAACACAGGTGAGGTCCCATGGCTAGTACGTACCTTCAGACCTGTCGTGTGGGACACAAGGGGACCTTCCTAATCTTGCCTCAGAAACATGACTGCAGCAAAGACGTGTCTCTTGGCTTCCTATTTCTAATCCTTTGGTCATGCCTTAAGGAGCCCTGGTGGTGCAATGGTTAAGTGCTCGGCTGCTAGCTGAAAGGTCAGTGGTTCAAACCCACCAGCCGTTCAGCAGGAGAAAGACATGGCAGCCTGCTTCCAACAAGATTGTAGCCTTGGAAACTCTGTGGGGCAGTTCTGCTCTGTCCCACAGGGTCGCTATGAGTCGGAATCGACTTGACGGCAGCAGGTTTGGTTTTCTGGTTTTGGTCATGCCCCTCTGTGGGGATGATTTAACTGTGTAAGGAGTCTCCACTGAGGTTTGGCTGTGACACAGACTGTCTGGTACTCGGCTTTTGTATACAGCTCCCTCCCTTCCAGGTTGCTCTCATATTCTGCGACACACATTTTAGTGTAATTTGCTCTGAATCCTTTAAAATGAGCAGGAGCTTTAAGAAGAAACACCGCTCAGATGCCTGTGAGAACGCCATTTCATCAACGAAGGCGTTCGCTATTCCGAGGAAAGTGAAGACGAAAAGGAAATGGCAGCTGCACGCTGTTCAGGGCGCTCTCTCTCAGGAGGCGCCGAGGTATCAGGACTGTGAGTTACGTATGCACACGGGCAGAGCTGGAACTCTGTCCCCCGTCGGGAGACCTGGAATGGAGTCCCAGCCAGCACACCTCAGGCACAGCCATCACCCAGCAGTCAGTGGAGGCTTGCACGTTGCTATGATGCTGAACAGGTTTCAGCAGAGCTTCCAGGCTAAGGTGGACTAGGAAGAAAGGCCTGGAGATTTATTTCGGAAAATCAGCCAGTGAAAACCCTATGGATCACAAAGTTACCACGAGTCGGGGGCCGACTCAGTGGCAGTGAACAACAGCATGAGTTGTACATGGTAATGAGAATAGAGCTACTTTTCAAATAAAAGGCAAACAGTTGGGCCACGGGGGTTTTATGATGTCCCCTTTGGATACGTACACCTGGGTACCTTTCTTCCAGCTTCCTCCCTGTTACCTAGTCACTTGGTAAGAAATGCTGTTTGCAGTACTTGCGGAGTGTTGCTTCATAAGGATCATTGAAGATCTCGTATGTTCATATTTACCACTTACTGTATACCTGGTGGAGCCCTGGTGGTGCGGCAGCTAAGAGCTCAGCTGCTAACCGAAGGTTGTCAGTTCAAATCTAACAGCTGCTCATTGGGAACCCAATGGGGAAGTTCTCCTTTGTCCCATAGGGTTGCTAAGAATTGGAATTGACTCGATGGCAACGGGTTTGGTTTGTTTTTTTTTATGGATACACCTAGTGGTGCAGTGGTTAAGCACTCGGCTGCTAACTGAAAGGTCAGCGGTTCGAACTCATGAGCAGCTCTTTGGGAGAAAGATGTGGCAGTCTGCTTATGTAAAGATTTCAGCCTCGGAAGCCCAATGGGGCAGCTCTACTCTGACCTATAGGGTCACTGTAAGTCAGAATGCACTCAATGGCAATGAGTTTATTTCTTTCTGCATTAATTTTTTGGTACACAAGAAGTCTTAGGTCTACCCTAGGTCTGCTAAGTGAGAATCTCGGGGTGGAGACCTGGGGTCTGCATGTCGAACAAGCCAGCCTGGTGATGGAGATGTAACTAGAACGACAACGGCTGCAGTTTTGGTGTGGGGAGCTGGCTGTTTAGGAAACGCAGCCTAACGCTGGTGTGGGGAGCTGGCTGTTTAGGAAACACAGCCTAACGCTGGTGTGGGGAGCTGGGTGTTTAGGAAACACAGCCTAACGCTGGTGTGGGGAGCTGGGTGTTTAGGAAACACAGCCTAACGCTGGTGTGGGGAGCTGGCTGTTTAGGAAACACAGCCTAACGCTGGTGTGGGGAGCTGGGTGTTTAGGAAACACAGCCTAACGCTGGTGTGGGGAGCTGGCTGTTTAGGAAACGCAGCCTAACGCCCGCTGAGTGCTGATTTTCAAGGCTGTCTTTCACTTCTGTGGTTAGACACTTCTCAGTCTACCTATTTAATCTTGTCTTTAGTGAATTAGTCTCTGGGAGAAGTGTTTCTTATTGATATCACTGTGCATTTGTGTATGACATTCTGTGTGAGCCTAGAGATGTATGAAATACACCTGTATTAGAAATGTACCAAAAAGAGGGAAGTAATGAGAGGAAAGCTTAACTTGTAGATTAGAAGGCACTCGTTCTCAACATAGTTACCGTAGAAAATTTCAAATGCATGCTGCCTCCTGAAGTTTAATTTTCTTCTGTATGTCAACAAAATATACTTATGTATCTCCGTTGTTGATTTTGTTCCTGCCAATAGCATCATAAATACTTGTATCCATTTCCTAGCACTGCCATAACAATGTACTGTGCACTGGGTGGTTTATTAAAACAGAAATTTATCCTTTCACAGCTCTAGAGGCTGGGAGTCCAGCTGTCGGGTCTGGGCTGTGTTGACGGCTTCTGAGGGCTTGGAGGGACAATCTGACACGGGCTTCTCTCCTACCTTCTGGCAGCTCCTTGGCGTTGCTTAGTTTGTAGCTGCATCACTCCAGTCTCTGCTTCCGTCTTCACCTGGCTGTCTTTCCTCTGTCTTTCTCTCTTTATGTCTCTCCTCTTCTTTGATAAAGACACCACTCAGATGGGATGAGGACCCAGCCTACGCCAGCCTGGCCTCAGGTTAACCTAAGTGATAACACCCTCAGAGACTCTATTTCCAAACAAGGCCATGTTCACAGGTACTAGGGGTTAGGTCTTCAGCATTTCTTTCTGGAGGATACCATTCAATCCATAATGGTACGTTGTATCAGGTCACCATATAGGTTCCATTTGAAGCACTCAAGGTGCCACACATGCCGTTCTTAAATAAGAACAGTTTGGGGTCCGGGGTCCAGCTGCCTGTGTTCAGAGGGAGTGTAATGATGGATGATGCAAGTCGCTTAATCTGACTCCATCTTCTCACCTGTAAAATGGGCTTCATGATAGTGTTAGTTCAGGCAGTAGCTAGGTTAAAGGAGATAATGCACATATAAAAGTTTTTAGAACCGTGCCTGGCCCGTTTTAGCTGCATTACTTTGTTTAAATTTTGAGCGGTGGAGCAGTCTAGCAGGAGATGAATTCAGAGGGAGCTGAGCAAGAGGAGAAAACAGTGATGGGAGAAGAAGAGGTTGGAGGCAGGAGGAAGAGGAAAATCCTCGATGTACTGATCTTCAGCGTATATACTGTTGATTCACTCAGACAGGAAAGGGGTGCCTTAGTATTACAGAAAGTGGGATTTGGCACGGAGGTTTCTCTGTGGGCTGCCTGCCCGCGACCTTGTCTCTCTATAAACCCCATAATTATGCATCAACTTTCTCTACCACCTCCTCTGGCCCTGCCGCACCCTGTAATTCCATAATGGCCCGTGACGTTACATTAATACAGCTTGTCATCCAACAAACATTTACTGAGCACCGACCACAGGCCAGACACGTGCTGGGGCACCACAGCTACGTAGGTGAGAAAAGACCGTCTGTGTCCTTGAAGAGTTACAGGCAATGGGCTCTGAGGCAACAGGCTGGTGTCCACTGTCACGTCCACCACATCCCAGATTGGAAACCAGCTCCCGTGGAGTCGGCTCCAACTCATGGCAACACCATCTGAGCCAGAGTGGACCTGTGCTCCACAGGGTTTTCAATTGCTGGTTTTTTGGAAGTACGTTGCCAGGCCTATCTTCTGAGGCACCTCAGTCCAACCTGGTTGGACTTGAACCACCAGCCTTTCAGTTAGCAGCCAAGTATTTGCACCACCCTGGGACTCCTTGTGAAAAACATATCAATTGTTAAATATTCATTTGGCCTGTTCCTTGACTCATAATGAGATTGTGGATAAGAAACTAGTACTTTATTGTAGTTAAACTAAAGAAGGTAGTGCCAGAAATCTAGCGACTCCTCCATAAACGCTATTTTTGAAAAACATATGGTAGACATATATGTAGCAAGACATTTGCCATTTCAGCACTCTGTGTACACAGCTCAGTGAGGGCAATCGTGTTTGTCGTGTGCAGACATCACCATTACCTGTTTCCAGATTTTTCCATCACCCTTAACAGAAGCTCAGTGCCCCCTGATCAATGGGCCCCCTTTCTTCACTTCCCTCTGCTCACCCCTGGTAACCATTAATAACCGTAGGTCTGTGTGCACTTGCCTGTTCTAGAAATTTCATACAAGTGGAGTCATACGACGTCTGTCCTTTTGTGACTGACTTATTTTACTCGGTGTGATGTTTCCAAGGTTCGTCCATGTTGTGACGTGATTAAAAGTATGTGTATGTGATAACAGTATGACAAAGCCCTCAAATAAAGCATGTATTACTTGAGTAGAATTCCAGCTCCATTTCAGTATTTTATAGGGTATTCATTTAATCTTCCTTCTGCAGGCGAATCACCTCTGTTCCGTAGTCTATGGGTATTACGTGGATCGTATGGATGTTAAGTACGGTAATTTTTTATTGTTATTTTACTTTTGGTGAAAATATACACAGCAAAAGCTGCACCCATTCAACAATCTCTAGGATGCAGGTCAGTGACGTTGGGTACCATCTTCATGTCCTGCCACCATTCTCGCCATCTACACAGAGTTCCACCACCATCAGCTTGGACACACTGCCCTCTGAACGTTTGTCTGCGCTTCAGATAATCCCTTAAAAGCGCTCAATGTTGACGGCAAACACTCTGTACTAATTGGGCTAAACTCTTGTTCAGTTTAAAGATGACTTCAGGGGATTGTTTCAGTTCAAGGTTTACTTATCTTGGGATGAACAATTCAGAGGTTCCCACAGTCTCATGGGTCTAGTTAGTCTGGTTTTCATAAGAATTTGAATCTCTACTGCACATTTTTCCTCCTTTTGATCAGGATACATCTGCTGCATTTTTGATCAAAACATTCAGTTCTTCTAGTCCTTCTCTCCTCATGACAAAGGAGGTAGTAGCTCGTGGAGGCAGTCCATTTATTTCTCTGATTCCTGGGTCTCCTTCTTCCTCTGCAGTCACAATAGAGACCAGTTGTATCTTGGATGGCTACTCACAAGGTTTTAAGACCCCAGCCACTACTCATCCAACTAGGAGATGTAACAGAAATTCCAAACACAATATTAGGCCAGTTGACTGGGCAGACCCGAAAAGCTGACTCTAGACCTTAGAACCCAGAAAAGTGATCTCATGAGACATTTCATTGTACCTAAGTAGTATCAGCAGTTGCAGCCTCTTTTTTTATTTTTGGTTGCTGTTGTTTTTAGATTATATATAGCATTACATTTGCCATTTCGCCCTTTTTCTGGTGTACAGCTTATTAGTATCAGTTACATTGGTCAGTGTGTAACTATTACCCTCCTTGTCATTGTTGTCAGGTGCTGTCCAGTGGATTTCACTCATAGCCCTGCTTAGTGCCAATTTTCCTATCACCATAAACACAAATTCACTGTTTCCCAGAGATTGTTTCCCTCCCCTTCCACCCCAAGTACAGTAATTTTTTTGTTGCCAAAGATGATTTTTGCATTAAGATAACACTATCCACATGGTATTTCATTAAGAAGAGTTTTAGAGTAACAAGGTTCCCACTGAGTCTCAAGTAGATATATATCTGGGAAAGTTAGTACCCCGAGAGGGTTCCTGAATTATCTCCAAGAAGTCACTAGCAAGAGGCAACAATATTAATTTTCATCATAGAAATTGATAGAGATACGGAGGCAGGGAAGGGACATAAATAACAGAGAAATGCTTTGGGAAAGGATAGGTGAATGGACACAGCAAAACATACGCCCACCGTTGACTGGGGTTCAGGATGCAAAGCTCGCGTGTAGAATGTGGGATCAGAGCAGGAACTAGGACAGTTACGGGAAAACTGGGCTTGAGGACCAAAAGCCAATAAAGAGTCTATAAAAGCACTTATAAAATGTTTTATGTCCACTAAAACAAAACAATAAAGATAGCACAGAAGGTCATGAGGAAAATGGCTGTGGCTGTTCTGTCCCCAGCTTTAGTCACTTGGTGTGCATAGCAGGTTCCTGTCTGTCAGTCCTTGCTCTCTAGGAGACTCCTGGGACCTTTACCCATGCAGGTTTCTGGAAGGGTGATGGGACTGGGTTTCTCTTGGTTGCCTCCAAGCCCTGGGAGGCCTGTGTTGGTTCTCCACGCCAGGTGGATATTGTCCTGGTGTTTGGTGCTCAGGGGTGCTGCCACCAGCCTCTCTGTACCTGGTCCCCCAGGTCCTCCCTCCTGCACTCTCAGACCCCATCTCTGTGTCTGCTGAAGACCTGTGGGGCCTCTGGATCCCCCAGCATTTCCTTCATCTTCTCAAAGCTTCTATGAAAAACCTGCTTGCCTTCCTGACCTTCTAGTTTAGCTCTCTCTTTAATTTCACATTCCCAGGTTTTTTTTTTTTTAATTATCACAAACAGGAGGGTTATGAAGTGCTCATGTGGTAGAATGGAATTTCTCATGGATACTGAAAAGTGTACCCGTGTAAACATGCCTCTGTTTGCATATTAGGTAAGCGGGGCTGTCTGCTCAGAAGGGCTGATTCAAAGAACATCTGCAGGTTTTCTGAACATTTCCTTATGAGCCATCTCATTCTCTCCTCACAGGAATCCTGGGAAATGGGCATTGCGGCCACCACCTCCATTTTACAGATGAGGGGACCAAGGCTCATTTGGCTAAACAAGTGTCCCTGTCACAGCTGGCCTCTGGTCCCCAGTGTCAGTGCTCTTGCCCTTGACCCAGAGCCCAGGGCGAGGACCGCCCCGCACACCAGCCTTCACCATAGAGATGGGATTTGCTGCTCCTGCCTGGGCTTGCAGCTTCAATTTAGTCATGTGGATACTTTTTTAATTCATTCCTTTTGATAGTTTGCCTGTGATTTTTAGACTACTGCAAGTGCTCAATAAATATAAGGAAAAGGCACAAAGAGGCCGGAAACAATGGTGGTGAGAGTTGAAATTACCAGTTTGCCATCTCATCAACTTCACTCAGGCTCTCAAGCTCAACGGGACAAGCTGCCCTGTGATAGCACGTCTTCGTTTCACGCTCCCAGCTGTCCTCCAGGGAGAGTAGGGAGTATCTAAGAGAGAGGTCATCCTACTGTCTTTGCTGCCCTTGATTCCTCTTGGTGTGATGGACACTGAGCTATAGCGAGGGGCACTGTAGAAGTGCTTACAATGTGTACCACACTCACACAGACTACAAATCCAACCCCCAATGTATTCCTTTCTCTCTCTCTCTTTTTTTCTATTCTTTAGTGCTTTAGGTGAAAGTTTACAGCACATATTAGTTTCTCATTCAAAAAATTATGCACAAATTGTTTTGCGACATTGGTTGAAATCCCCACAATGTGTCAGCACTCTCCCCCTTTCCCTTTCCACCCTAGGTTCTCTGTGTCCATTCGTCCAGTTTTCCTGCCCCTTTCTGCCTTCATGTCTTTGCTTTTGGGCAGGTGCTGCCCAGTTGGTCTCATATGTTTGATTGAACTAAGAGGCACATTCCTCACGTGTGTACTGTTTGTTTTATAGGCCCGCCTAATCTTTGTCTGAGAAGTGGGCTTCGGGATCGGCTTCAGTTCTGAGTTAGCAGGGTTTCTGGGGGCCATAGTCTTGGGGGTTCCTCCAGTATCTGTCAGACTAGTAAGCCTGGTCTTTTTTATGAATTTGAATTTTGTTCTACATTTTTCTCCCGTTCTCTCCAGGGCTCTCTATTGTGATCCTGGTCAGAGCAGTCAGTGGTGGTAGCAGGGCACCATCTAGTTCTTCTGGGCTCAGGCTGGTGAGAGCTGTGGTTCATGTGGTCCGTTAGTCCTTTGAATTGATATTTTCCTTGTTTCTTTGGTTTTCTTCATTCTCCTCTGCACTGGACAGGCTGGGACCAATGGATGTATCTTAAATGGGTGCTTGCAAGCTTTTAAGACCCCAGATGATACTCACCAAACTAGGATGTAGAACATTTTCTTTATGAGCTATGTTATGCCAGTTGACCTAGGTGTCCCCTGAGACCATGGTCTCCAGCCTTCAGCCTCAGTAGCTCGGTCCTTCAAGGTGTTTGGATGTGTCTAGGAAGCTTCTGTGACTGCCTGGGTCAACTTGTGTTGACTTCCTCTATATTGTGTGTTGTCTTCCCCTTCACCAAAGTTAACACTTGTCTGCTATCTAGTTAGTGGTTACCCCTTACCACTCCACCCCTTTCGTAACCATCAAAGATTGTGTGTGTGTGTAAACCTTTTCTTGGGGTTTTTATAATAGTGGTCTCATATAATATCTGTCCTTTTGTGACTGACTTATTTCACTCAGCGTAATGCCTTTCAGATTCATCCACGTTGTGAGGTGTTTCCTGGGTTTATCATTGCTCTTTATCATTGGATAGTATTCCGTTGCCAATGTATTTCTTTACAGTAATCATTCACATGTGTAGAACCTCACTGTTTCTTTTTTTTCTCACAGTTACCTCAGAGGCAAACAGAGAAAGTATGATAAATCCCATTTTACAGATAAAGAAGTGCAGTCTCAGATTGCAGAGGTGGAGAAATGCAGAACCAACAGTGCCTTCCAATCTATTGCTTTAAAACAGGATACTGCATTGTTCGGATAGTAATTGTGATGGTTTGCCAAATGCCCTCCGTAAAATTAAATGGTGGCCAGAATCCCATTTTAATTGACATACAGTTGTTGTTGTCACGTGCCGTCGAGTCTACTCCAACTCATAGCGACCCTATAGGACAGAGTAGAGCTGCTCCATAGGGTTTCCTAGCCTGTAATCTTTATGGGATTGCCAGGTCTTTTCTTCTGCTGAGCTGCAGGACCTTTTGGTTAGCAGCCGAGCACTTAACCACTGTGCCACCAGGGCTCCAACTTACAGTTAGTATCCATAAATGTTGCCAGTTGGTCTAGTTCATTAAAAAAGACCTAAAACTGTGCTAACAAACAACCAGTTAAATTCTAAAAGAGGTTTGTTCACTGGCATCATATATGTAATAGTTAAAATACGCTATTTAGAATTTTCTGATTGATGGAACAAGGCGGAAATGAAACATGGCTTTCCCTCCTCCTGCCGCTGTTTTCCTGGCCACTGAGTGACTGTTCCAACATCTGGGCCTCACAGTCTCTCAAGCGATTCCCGTGGGTAAGCCACCCACCAGCACGATCATGTTCTTGGCCTGTTAAAAATTAGACTTCTTTCCAGTTTCTCCGTATTATTGATGTTTACACATTGGTTTATATTGGTTTTTCTCTGGGATTCCATCTCATATCTTTTTGTATCAAAGTTTTCTCCCTTCTTCCTAGATGATCTCTTTTATGAAGCTTTTTATATCCCCCTTGTCAGAGGCAAACCGTTTCTCCTCTCAGCCTTGTATGCTCTGCCTTATGTGATAATTACTTGGAGACTTATATTTGCTGCCGTTTAGATTTTAAGCAGAATCCCTTGGTGGCACAAGTAGTTAGGTGCTCAGCTGCTAGCTGAAAGGTTGGTGGTTTGAACCCACCCAGCAGTGCCTTGGAAGACAGGCCTGGCAATCTGCTTCCAAAAGGTCACAGACTTGAAAACCCCGTGGAGCAGTTCTGCTCTGACGTGCTTGGGGTCACCATGAGCCGACATCAAATCCATGACAACTAACAGCGTCAAGATTTTATGCTCCACTCCTGTATAATCGAAATCGACTCCATGGGGGGTGGGGTGGGGTAGGGGCACGTTTAGTACAGGGCCGGGGTTCTAGCTGTCTTGGATTCCCACCGTCCTGGCGTCTGGTAAAACACCTCGCAGGGCGAAATCACACAAAAATTCTTTAGTAAGTTCAGTTCCAGCTGGATCTGACTTTTGAGCTAACATAGAAAAGTAAGGCTTTATCCTCAGGGTGTGAAAAAAGAGGTAAAGACAGCAACATTGCTTAATGTAAGCATTCCTTAATGAAGTGAGGCATTGTGAAAACACACATACGGGTTGGCTTAAATTGCTTCCATCAAATGAATAAATGAATGAATGGAAGAAAGAAACGGCAGCTCTCTTTGGGAGGAAATACCCTGCGTCAAATCCTGTTGTATTCTCACGGTTAAGCTGCAGGTTTGCAGGTGCTACGTAATCATTTCCACGTCTGCACCGTGGATTGCAGCTCTCCATTTGACTGCACGGGGAACGCTGTGCTGAAATTGGAGCCGCTTCAGGCTGCACAGTGGAGAAATCACTGACTGAAGCAGGCCTGTGTTCATAGCACGTCTCCACCTGCCTCAGTTGTTCCAGAATTACTCGCCGTCGGCAGCGCCCATCAGGCCTGACCTGGAGAGCCTGCACCCCGCTCTCATCTGCTCCCCCAGTGGGTGACCTCGTCCGTAGACCCAGCAAGAGCACTTGGAAGCTTATCCTCACTTTTCAGGGGTGTTCTGTTTAGAAAGTCCCAGCTTTTGGACTCTTACAGCCGTGGATGTATCTATATCAGAGGCGGGTTTTCTTAGTGCCATCCTGCGCCAAAAAATAGGCTTCAATCAGTTAGTATGGTGGGAAAATTCATAAGATTCTTTAAGATTTAGAGACTATTTTAACTCTCTTCTTAAATATTAGATCTTGTTCCAACTTTTCCTTCTGGCCTAAACCCAAGTGTAAGAAAAACACAGAGCGCACGTCTGATTTATTTGTATTAGTCCTGTTGTGGCTGCCATTGCCTTGACCACGACTCATGGTGACTCTGCACAGTGGAGGGAGAGGCTGCCCAGTCCTGCACCATCCCCATGATCAATTGCCAGCTGGACCCTTGAGATCCCTAGGGTTTTCACTGGCTGATTTTCAGATGTAGATGGCGAGGCCTTTCTTCCTTGTCTGTCTTAACCTGGAAGCTCCTCTGAAACCTGTTCAGCGTCACAGCAACGTGCAGACCTCCACTGACAGACGGGTGGTGGCTGCGCCTGAGCTGCACTGGCTGGAAATCGAACCTGGGTCTCCCTCATGGAAGGCGAGGATTCCACCAGTAAACCACCACTGTCCTCATGTTGGGCCTTAAAAAAAAAGAAACCGCTGCCATCAAGTTGGTTCCGACTCATAGAGACCCTATAGGACAGAGTAGAACTGCCCCACCGGGTTTCCAAAGAGCAGCTGGTGGATTTGAACTTCCGGCCTTTTGGTTAGCAGTCAAACACGTAAACCACTGTAATTTTTAATGCATGATTGAGTCATTTTCCACAAAACAATACTTGCTGCATCTCCTGTAGCTTCCTAACACAGTGCCCTCTTGCACCCATGCAGACAGAGCTCTTCAGGAAAATAAAAGAAATGAAAAGCCCTTGTAACTGTCAGGCTTTTTTTAAGCGAAACCCCTCAAGGTCTCATTGATTTCTTTTGAAATTTGGCAAAATGCCTTTTATCATGAACTAGTGTGAGGACCCTCAGCCAAGTTTCTTTAGTAAATAGTGAGCTCTTTAGATGGGGGTATCCTCTTTTCTTCAATGGGTTCTGTTTATAAGAGAAACGACTTCGTTAAAGCCTTGTTTTCCTCCTCAAACTGACTGTCTCCCTCTGGATTTTAATTGCTGTTAAAACGGGGTGGGGGAGGGGACCTGTGCTCTCTCATTTCTGAGGGAGAATGCTTCCATTGTTCCTGCCCCGCCGTCAGAGTATCACCAATTATGGTTCAACTCCAAATACCTGAACTCTAGGGCTTTTTTTACCCCCTTCTTTTTTAAATAAAATTTGTAGAGGCTGTCCCTTTCTATTTAGAGAAAATGATAATTACAATGGCTTACCTAAGGGTTTACCTCACTTAGGGTTTCAGGAAATGCAAATAGACCCCTGCTTAAACATAAAAATTAACAGATTTAGGTTGTTCCATCTTTTTGTCTAAAATAGAAGAGAGCTATGTTATAGGGTGGAGTCTCTGCGTGGTGCAAAGGGTTAGTGTGCACAGCTGCTAACCAAAGGACTGGCGGTTCAAGTCCACCCAGAGGTGCCTTGGAAGAAAGGTCTGGCCATCTTCTGAAACATCAACCATTGAAAACCCTATGAAGCCCAGTTCTGCTCTGACACACATGGGGTTGCCAGAGTCAGAGTCGACTGGATGGCAACTGGCATGTGGTAGGGCGGGCTCCTGCTTGAGACCAGGGTCCTGTGACTTCTCGTGAACATTCTGTATGTTCAGGCTGAACTCTTGGTGGGTGTTTCCCCCCTCTCTTCCTCTTGTGCCTTGCTAAACTGTTCTGATGCAGCCCTGTGTTATGAGAACAAGTCTATCAGAATTCTCAGGGACTTGCAATGAGAAGAAGGTAGCACAGTGAAAAATTCTGTCCAACAGCCCACCTCAGCAGGCTTCGTCCCTTCTGACGTACAATATCCCCAGAGGGTCCTTGTGACTCACGCTGGGAACGTTTCCCAGAGGATGCATAGTTGGGGCCCCTCTCCGTGAAAGTTAATGATAGGTAAAGTGAAAAATGGGAGTCGAAACCCCTCATGCCCAAAGTGACTGTGCCCGTTTTTAAGTAAAAGCACACATTTTTGCAAAACCCCGAAAAGGCAATAATCTAATTTTCCTTTCCATCGTGGCTAAAATATGCCAGTATCACGTACCAGGTGAAGTTGGTCTCAGAGATTTGGAGCATGGTGCTTGAAGTTGGGAAAATCGGAAAAATGAGTATCCCCTTTGTGCCGGAGGCTCTCCCGACCAGCAGGCCCAGTCACCTGCCAGATGTGGGCCACGTGCCCTTTGGCTCCGGCCTTCCTCCAGAGACCTGGGCATGGCACTGTGAGCGGTGTTGACGGCTTCGATGTTACTGTCCACACCTTGCTGACCACAGCCTACCTGCTGCCCCCCTCCTGGGACTCCAGGATCTGGGGTGCCCTGAGCCCACCCCAGGTCCTTGTTGGTGATGTGGCTCTGCACAGGTGGTGGCTCTCTCTACCGTCTTTCGATGTCTCACCGTGGCTTTTATTCCAGCTTCAGCTTCTAGTTCTTTAAACGGAGCCAGTGAGGACACACAGAGCCTCAGGGCAGAGTTTTGGTGTCTTCTCCAGAATCAGAGCACCCTGAGCTGGAGAATGTTTCTCTTTTCTGATGCCAGAACAGTGGATGGGGTTCTACTTTTCCTCCAGCTCCAACTGGAGAAGGTTGAGGGGCATCTGATCTGAGCTCTCTTCATCTCCGTGAATGATGTTGGGGAAAACAGTGGTCGTGTTTGGACCCCCTCTGTGTTGTGTGCATTTGAACAAGTTTATTTTGCAGAGATTATTTAAGAATAACCACAGCTCCAGGTTTTCTTTTTTAATCAATTACTAAAAAAAAAAAGTTGTCACTGAGCCCCTGGGTGGTACAAACGGTTAAGTGCTTGACTGCTAACCTGAAGGTTAGCAGTTCAAGTCCACCCAGAGTTGCCTTGGAAGAAAGGCCTGTTGATCTGCTTCTGAAAAATCAGTCACTGAAGACTGTATGGAGCACAGCTCTACTGACACACGTGGGGCCGCATGAGTCAGTGAATTGTGGGGCCGCATGAGTCAGTGAATTGTCGTTGTTGTCACAGAGTTGACTCTGACTCATGGCAACACCAAGGGTGCAGAGCAGGACTGCTCCGTAGAATTTTCAAGGCTGGGAACTTTCAGAAGCAGATCGCCGGACTTTTCTTCCGAGATGCCTCTGGGTGGGTTTGTATGACCAACCTTTTGGCTAGTAGTTGATCTGTTAACTGTTTGTGCCACCCAGGGACTCCAGTGAATTACTAATGCTCCATAAACAAGAGAAAGCACATTTGTGGGGCAGGTGACATGTCAGTGGCCAAAGGCTTATCGTAATTCTGTTTGTCCTCATCGTAATTCTATAGTGCAAGCCCTTCATGAGTGTTATTCTGAAGTTCGCCTTCCCGTTGTCTTGTCCGTCATGGTATAGGGCTAGATGAGACCATGGTCTGGGACAGGCCACGGTGGAACTGGAAGGTTAGTGAGGGCAGGAAACGATCAGTAATCCAGGTTGTGGGGAGGTAGGATCAGAACCCAAGACTCCACTGAGCGCACTGTCAGCCCTGAGGCTGTGTGTCAGGGACATAAAATAGCGAGGCAAGGACTGGTGACCCAAGGGCAGTCAATGTAACCAGAATCTCCACGTGCAAAATGGCTACTAGGCGGCAACCCAGATGTGTTCCGTCAGAGAGTAGCTCTCTTGCTTGTAGCCATGTCTGAGAATCCCGGATGCCCAGTATGGCCAACATGTCATCTCATTATGCTGCTCTGTGCTGGGTGTGCTGCACTTTCAGGCATTTTCATAGCAATCATCAAGCCTCTTCTTGAGTATAATCCCATTAATTTACTCAACCAAAACTTGTTCACAACACGATGATTAAGTTCAAACAAGTATACATGGGTGGATTTTTAGACTGTAGATGGAGCTATGAATTCTTGGCGGCACAGTAGTTAAGAGCTTGGCTGCTAACCAAAAGGTTGGAATCCACCAGCTGGCTCTACTCTGTCCTATAGGGTCACGATGAGTTGGAATCAACTCAACGGCAACAAGTCAGATAGAGTTCTAGGAGCTGTTTAAATTAGGAAAGATCTCATCCAATTCCAGACAAACAGTGGGCATTCCTGACCCTTGTCACTTCCAGAATGGTGGTACACCACATTGAATGTTGAAGTAAATTAGCAAATGAATGACAAATGAAAAGAAAAAAACACTACTGTTCAAAAACCAAAATTAAACCCAGTGCAATCGAGTTGATTCCTACTCATAGTGACCCTATAGTGACCCTACAGGACAGAGTAGACCTGCCCCACAGAGTTTCCAAGGAGTGCCTGGTGGATTCGAACTGCCGACCCTTTGGTTAGCAGCCGTAGCACTTAACCACTACACCACCAGTGTTTCCACACTGCTGTTATCAGCTCATTAAAGACAAAACAGAGTATAGTGTTCCTTGACGGACATAAAACTTTCACCTGCCAAGTTGTCTATTAAGAGATTCCACCATCAAACATTGACAGAATTATCAAGGCTTTTGAAACAGTTGATAGGCTGATGGCTTATCATTTTCTAAGAGATCTCTGTGCTTCTGGCAGTGATAAAACTCAATAGTGTCATCCTTGATTTTTATTCCCTGCCTACTTAAAAAAAGTGGCCTTTAAATAGCCTCCTGTTTTTGGCTGCCCTAGAGAACATTTCTCTGAATTTCTCTGCTTTTTTTTTCCCCCAAGTTTTTGAGAGTTGACCAAGATAAAGACAAGGACTGTAGCTTGGACTGTGCGGGCTCTCCTCAAAAAGCTCTCTGTGCCTCTGATGGAAGGACCTTCTTGTCCCGCTGTGAGTTCCAACGCGCCAAGTGCAAAGACCCCCAGTTAGAGATTGCTTATAGAGGAAACTGCAAAGGTAAGTCACATTTTAATTATTCATTCAAAGATTGGTAGGTCCATCACTAAAATAAATGTCTGTGTATTTTATTTTTATCTTTGCTAGCTTATTTTGTATTTAAAAACACAAAAGGTATTTATTTGTTAATTTTTTCAGAGCACACAGGAAGTAATTTCTATGAATTCCAAGAGCGTAATCATTTTTTCTCATTTGCTGTTTTATTAGAAGGTGTGATGCCATCGTGAAACAAATCTACCCAAGTGTCTCACAGATTTTTTTTCCCCAAAGTCTTCTGAAGTTATTCTCACCAACAGTAAGCTCCTGGCTCTTTCAGCTCTTTCCCGCTTCTCTTTGCAGCAAGTGGCACCCGTGGAACATCACCTGGCAGGTTTGGCGATTTTATTGGCGCTGGTTTTACACTTGAAATTTTTCTCTTTCCTGATTTAAGAATCAGATTTAGGGTTAAGTAGTAGGCTTAAAGCAAAATGTTGAAATGCTTCCCACGTTAATGACGGGTTTGATTCTGAGCAAAATATGCTGATGTTTCAAACACAAATAGAGTGCTTTTCAGAAAGAGATTTGCCTTCTTTTTCTTATTATCCAGGAAGAAAGACCACACAGGCTAAAACTCCTTTGAGATAATTTTCTGCACTGTCTACCTATTAGCTCCAACAACAACTTAAATAAAACAAAACAAAGCAAAATAACCACCACCACAGCAAAAACCAGGAAGAACACATGGTCCCAGCCGTGTACTTAAACCAGGCTTTGAGTCAGTTTGCTCTGCCTTTGATGATGCGATAGAAGGCTGGTGAATGGATTTGAGTCCCTTCTTCAGATGAGCTACAATGCTAGATGAATGGGTCTGAGGCAGTTCTTAGGATGAGGAAGTCAGAATGTTGCCACGTTCTTCAGATCTGGGAGTTCTTCCTGTCACCACGATGGAGAACGCTCTCTCCAGTTAGATCCAGCCCTCTGGGTCTGAGGAACAGTGCAACACTCTGTCTGGAATCTTGGGCTTTGCTCATTGAGGAACCATTTCCCTACTCATTGTTTGTGCATAGCATCTGTGGGCACCAAGATCCCGAGCAAAGACTTCTTATTTGGTCCTATGGCTTTGCCCATAACTGATAGCTATACATCATTGAGATTTTTGTCTGCCGTCATAGTTTGTTCAAATTAAAAGAACTTTAAGACACTTGTTGTTGTTAGTTGCTGTCAAGTCAGCTCCAACCCATGGCAACCCCTTGTACAACAGAATTAAATATTGCCCAGTTTATATTGCCATCTTCATGATCGTTGGTATGCTCGAGTCCATTGTTGCAGCCACTGTGTATATTGAATAGCTTCAGCTCATTTTCTAGCATTATATCGGATAATGCTCTGTTGTGATCTGTAGGGTTTTTATTGGCTGATTTTTGGAAGTAGATCTCCAGGTCTTTATTCCCAGTCTCTCTCAGTCTGGAAGCTCCCCTGAAACCTGTCCAGTATGGTGACCCTGCTGGTATTTGAAATACTGATGGCATAGGCTCCAGCATCACAGCAACATACAAGCCCCTGCAGGACAACACACTGACAGACAGGTGGTGGTTCGTTCTCTTAGGCTCTCCAATAAGAGCACCTGCAGGCATTGTTTTATGTGCTAGGGAACAGGAGGGCACGATGCTGCAGGCCTTCAAGGGTGCTGGTCTTACTTTGTGCTCACAGTGCTGTCCCTGATTTGTTAGCCAAACTGATGGAGTTGCCCCTCGTCCTGTGCAGAGGGGGTCATGAAGAGACACAGCAGAAGCTCAACAGAGAGCCCTGGACGGGTGCTAGGAGGGGGTGAGAGGAGTCGGTGGAGCAGAGCATGGAGAGCTTGACTATCAGATTTTGGTCTTTGCGCTTGTCTTGCGGGAAATGGAAAGCCAGGGAGTTAGAGGCAGAGGAAGGGAGGAAGTGAGTTTTGCTTTGCTTTGAGAACTCCTGACCCGTGTTTTACCAGACTGCCCTGCTTGTCCGTATTCCTGGGCCTTGGACCATGGCACGCCCATGCTACAAGTCAGCTGATGCAGTTGTTGTTGTTGCTAGGGGCCGTGGAGTCGATTCTGACTCACGGCGGCCCCGAGTGTGTCAGAGCAGAACTGCTCCATAGGGCTTTCAGGGCTGTGCCCTTCAGTAGCTGATCGCCAGGCTTCTGAGGCACCTTTGAGCAGGTTTGAACCATCAACCTTTCTGCTAACAGTAAAGCACTTAACTGTTTCTGCCACCCAGGGGCTCCACTGATACAGTTACCTACCAGCATTGGTGTGTTTGGACCCTGGCATGTTCCAGAAAGGGTATACAAAATGAAGATGCAAGCTACATTTAGAGGAAAATTTATTTTTAGTTCATTCCGTAACCTCTCAATAGGCTACTGGGCATACAAGGGAAAAAGTGCAATGAGAAAGTTATTTTAATTTTGCTTCAAAAAAGGGCACTGCCATGGTAGTCTCATATCTGGGTCCAAAAACATGAAGCTGAAGGTGGTAAAATGACCTCACTGGGTTAGGTGTGGCAGAACTACTCAGAGTGGGGCCCATGGGCCGGCAGCATGAGGGTGACCTGGGGCTGCTGAGAAGGCCATCCTTGGGACCTGCCCCAGACCCCTGGTGAGAAAAGACCCACCAGTCACAGCACCCATCCTCAGGACCCACCCCAGACCACCAGTCAGAGCCCCAGTCCTCGGGACCCACCCTGCACCTGCTGGTCAGTGCCTCAATCCTCGGGACCCACCCCAGACCTGCTGGTCAGAGCCCCCATGCTCAGGACCAAGCCCAGACCCCTTGTCAGTTCCCCAGTCCTCAGGACCCACCCCTAGACCTGCTGGTCAGAGCCCCAGTCCTCGGGACCCACCCCGCACCTGCTGGTCAGTGCCTCAATCCTCGTGACCCACCTCAGACCTGCTGGTCAGAGCCACCATCCTCGGGACCAAGCCCAGACCCTTGGTCAGTGCCCCGGTCCTCAGGACCCACCCTAGACCTGCTGGTCAGAGCCCCAGTCCTCAGGACTCACCCTAGACCACCAGTCAGAGGCCTAGTCTTCAGGACCTACCCCACACCTGCTGGTCAGTGCCCCTAGTCCTCAGGACCTACCCCAGACCTGCTGGTCAGAGCCCCAGTCCTCAGGACCCATCCCACACCTGCTGGTCAGTGCCCCCACTCCTCAGGACCCACCCCAGACCCCTGGTCAGAGTTCTAGTCCTCAAGACCCACCCCAGACCACCAGTCAGTGCCCCAGTCCTCAGGACCCACCCCAGACCTGCTGGTCAGAGCCCCTGTCCTCAGAACCCACCCTAGACCACAGGTCAGAGCCCCCAGTCCTCAAGACTTACCCTAGACCACTGGTCAGAGCTCCAGTCCTCAGGACACCCCCTCCCCACACCTGCTGGTCAGTGCCCCTAGTCCTCAGGACCCACCCCAGACCTGCTGGTCAGAGCCCCCGTCCTCAGGACCCACCCCAGACCACTGGACAAAACCCCCATCTTCAGGACCCCCCCTAGACCACCAGTCAGTGCCCCCATCCTCAGGACCCACCCCAGACCCCTGGTCAGCACCCCAGCAAGCTGAGCTGAGGAATCCGTGCTCTCCTGGAGTCTGCTGAAAGCATGCTCTGTGACATGAGGGGCCAAAACCCCGTTTAGAAAAGTCTGGTCAGTGATTGTCGTGACTAGACTGACTCTCCGGGCCCCTGAGTACCCGGAAAACCATTCCTTTGGAGGGAGTTTTTCTTAACTCTGGCACAAAAAGAAAACCAGGTAGCTTAGGAGATGAATTAATAAGAAAAAACTATCATTTTTTTGATGTACAAAGCCAATGTAATTCACAAATTAAATTTTACTTTAGTAGGGAAAAACAGTTAAAAAAAATTTAAAGCACAGATGTGAAATTTCTTTCTGTAGAAAATTTCCATAAAAATAAAGAGGAGTGTAAGTCAAATCAGCTGCATTTGAAGTTGTTTCATTGAATTACATGCTCGTATATACTGTCTAAGGACCCCTGGTAGTGCAGTGGTTAAAGCACTCAGCAGCTAACCAAAGGTTGACGGTTCAAAACCACCAGCTGCTCCATGGGAGAAAGATGTGGCAGTCTGCTGCCATGACGATTACAGCCTTGGAGACCCTATGGGGTCGCTATGAGTCGGAGTCGAGTGGACGGCAGCAGGCTTGGTGGCTTGGCATGTGCTATCTAAGAGTTTCTGAGTTAAGCACTCGACTACTAGCTGGAAGGTGGGGGTTCAAACCCACCCAGAAACACCTCGTAAGATAGACCTGGTGATCTGCTTCCACAAGGTCACGGCCTCGAATACCCTATGGAGCACAGTTCTACTCTGCACACATGGGGTTGCCATGAGTCAGAATCAAGTCGACAGCAACTAACAATCCACTGTCTACGATAAAACGTATTAGAGCTTTGAGTGTAGGAGCAGCAAGCTGGAGTCTTTCTCCAGTCGAAGAAGAATTGCTCGAGGTTGCTTTGTGGTCATGAGGAAAGAGGCACATCCCTTTTAAAATGACTTTTTTGTAAACGACAAATTCTTTTTTCCCGATGAATATACATTCCCATCTGTAGAAAACAGCAGAAAATAACGTACTAGATCTCATCTACCTGAGATCTCATGGTTCCATATCATTATTTTGTCCTTATAGCTGGTTTATCAGGTTTTGGTAAGTGTATCTATTGTATTTTTAATTTCCTTGGTGGAAACTTGAATGAATGAAAACTCTCAAATTCATTTAATGGGAAGTACATGCACATACACACACACACACATTCATGCACACACATACACACACTCATGCTCATGCACACTCACACTCATACACACACACTCACATTCACACAACACATGCACACACACACACTCACAAGTATTCATACACACTCATTCACACATATGCATACACACCCATACACTCACACACCCATGCTGTCACAGACACCCATGCTCACTCACACTCACAACACCCATGCCCACTTACACAACACCCATGCTCACTCACACACACCCATGCTCACTCACACAACCAATACCCATGCTCACTTACACAACACCCATGCTCATTCACACACACCCATGCTCACACACACTCAGGCTCACACCTACGCTCACAACACACTCATGCTCACACCTATGCTCACAACACACCCATGCTCACTCACACTCACAACACCCATGCTCACACACACCCATGCTCACTTGCACACACTCATGCTCTCGCACACACCCATGCTCACTCGCACACACCCATGCTCACGCTCATAACACCCATGCTCACACACACCCATGCTCACACCCATGCTCACTCACACAGCCATGCTCACACCCATGCTCACTCACACACCCATGCTCACTTGCACACACCCACGCTCACACTCATCCTCACACTCAGAACACCCATGCTCACACACACACACACCTGTACCTATTCACACACACCCATGCTCACTCACACTCATGCTCACTCACACACACACATGCTCATTCACACACCCATAGTCACACACGCACTTTCACAATTCACACACACTCAGACTCACACACACAATTTATACACACATATAAACTGGGCCTCATGCACACACTTACAGTCCACATACACTGACACACATACGCACATTCACACATTCTCACACACTCGCATTCATATGCACTCCCGCATACACTCATACTCACAGCCTCACACACAGCGTCATACCTTCACACACGCACTCACACACACACACACAAATCTTAGTTTACTCAAGTGGACAATTGATACTCTTTGAGGCAGGTTTATTCTATATGATTTTAAAATTATATGATTGATAAGCTTCAACCTAATATTTTTCAACAGGCTCTGATGTTACTTAGTATTAATAACTTTAATAATTGGTGTTTTCTTATTATTATTAATGACTCCTTGCAGAGCAATCTGAACGGAAATGAATCAGTTTCCCTCTTTTATCAGAACACATTGCAATGTTTCTGTCTCCATTTAATTCAGTCCGGGAGTTCCCAGGCCGTGTGGGTGTGGCAGAACCCAGGGGCTGCAGCACCATTGTTATGTCATTACGTTGTTTCACAGGCTGGGTCCTAAAATTGGCCTGTTGATATTTATGACAGGATCCTAGAGCTTCCTCCATCAAACTCTCCTCTGGCCTTCCTTTGGCATGGACTGCCGAGGGCCCCTCGGTGACCCTGACTCACGCACCACAAAGGCACAGGCACTGGTCCCGATGGGGCAGCCTGGGCTGAGTGAGGAGGGCTCGTCTTACCTACTGGGGACTGCAGCATCATGGGGCAATGGAAACAGGCCCTGCGCAGCACCCCCTCCCCTCAGCCTTGGCCTCCCAAGCACCCCCCGCCCAGCACTGGAAATGTGTTTACATCGTATTTGACAAAGAATGAGTCAGCCCATTTATTTGGAGATCAAATATGTATTTAAAGAAGTGTTTTTCAAACCAAAGGACACACGCCCTGGAGGAACGGCATGTTTTGTTTCACATTTTGCCTTTTTTCAACCACAGACAGCTCGGCTCTTGGAGTTCTCTCACCTTCTCCTATAACGAACAATGTCCCCTGGGCAACTGCCAGAGGAATAAAATGGTTTAAAGTGGGGTTCACCACAGGGAACAGCATGGGGCAGGGATTACGGGAGTTGATGTAAAATAAGGAACATCAGTTGAAGAAACTCACTCCGTAGACAGTGTGTGCCAAAAATTCAGAGAGAGTGTTAGGCCCTGATTGTTGCTACCCACCTCAGTTATCTGTACTGACAAACAATTTAAAGATAAGTTTGAATATCCAATGATCTACTCTTCAGAGAAGGTTCTAGAAGCCACTGCCTGTGAAGTCTTAGTTTGTGTAAGCAAGTGCTGTGAGAATGGAGGGGTCAAGTAGTCTTGTTAAAGCTTGAGTTTAATATTCCTTTTTCCTGCCATGTTCCTTTAGATAACCCCAATCATTGTTCTGTTGAAAGGCCATGAGAAGGATATCGGATTAAACCTTCCCTTTAGTCACTGCCTTTGAGGCTTGGAGTCTGTGACGGATTTATTAGACAAAGGCTGGAGGTCTTCAGTTCCTTTTTCTGGGTGGAAACCAGATGCCTGTGGCCTTGTCTGTCCCTCAGTTTACTGTGGGCATCTCTCCCCGAGCATCTGATCCCAGATCTTTGCCATGCCCATCTGCAGGGCCAGTGCTGCATTCCTTCTTGACAGAGAGGGTAAATTTGAATTGAACACAGATGTCTTTTTCGGTAGTTTATCATTGTTGGGTTCTTTGTGTTTGAACGTAGCATCGTTTTTCTGGATGGTTCCCCTAGTCAGGATTCTTATTCACTTCACCAGACACATTTTGTACCACAAATTGGTGACACAATAAAGGTGAAAAGGGAGAGGTAGGTAAAGACAAAACTCACCTCACAAAAGTAAGTTTCCCTTAAAAAGATTAAATAAAAAGAAGGCTCAGGTACCTGTGGACTTCAAAATCATGCTTGTTTTGGCCCTACAGCCTCCAAGGAGAGCAGATGTTAAAATGATGTTACTTTAAGGAGAGGTTGTTAACTATACATTATATTTTAAAAACAAGTGGGCATTCTGCATTGTCTTAATTTCCTTGGGCTTCTGCAACAAAAATACCACCAGTGGGTGGCTTTAAAGAACGGGAATTGATTGTCTCACAGTTTTGGAGGCTGAGAGTCTGAATTCAGGGATTTGGCGGGGCCAGTCTCCCTCTCCCTGTTGGCTCTAGGGGAAGGTCCTTGTCTGTTTCAGCTTCTGTCACCCAGGGTGTTTCTAGTTGCTCCTTGGCTAGTAGAAGATTCCTCACATGGCTTCTCCACTGTGTGTGTCTCTCCCTGTCCCTTTTCCCTTTTTGTAAGACAGCATTCAGAAATGATTAGGTGTAGGACCCACCCTACTCTTACCTGACCTTATCAACATAACACAAAGCCTGTTTCCAAACAGGGTTACATGCACAGGTGTAGGGGTGAAGACTTCTGTGTATCTTTTGGGTGGGGCAGTTCAGCCCATAATGTGCATCTCTGATATTCTAGATTTGGGGTGCAGGGTTTGGGTTCGGAGAAACCTCTGGTTTAGCAGTTATCTTGCACCTGATTTAAATATGCTCCACCATGGGGACTGTCCTGAAAAAGTGGGTCTGTATCTGTCGTCACAGTTCTCACTCCAAAGCCCACTCTTACTGAGTTCTGGCTCATGGACGGGAATAGGACCTTGTTGTTGGAGAATGGCTCCTTCTCACAGGCAGGTTTACGTTGCCATCACTTACCGTCTGTTCACCCTGTTATGGATTGACTTGTGGCCCTCCCAAAAGATGTGTCTAAGTCCTGATCCCGGTAGCTTGTTTGGAAATAGGGTCTTTGAAGGTTGAGTTATCAGCTAAGTTAAAGTGAGGTCATACTGGAGTAGGGTAACTCCTATTCCCACCTGAGTGATGCCCTCATTAAAGAGGAGGAGGGACACAGAGAGAGACAGAGAAGATGCCATATGGTCATGCATCTGCAAGCCAAGGAATGGCCAGAAGCTGGATGAGACCAGGCAGGATCTTCCCATAGAGCCTTCAGAGGGAGTGTGGCCCTGCTCATGCCCAGAACTCAGACTCCCAGCCCCCAGAACTGTGAGACAATGAATTTCTGTTCTTGTGAGCCATCCAGTCTGTTGTACTTTTTTATATCAGTCCTGCAAAGCCAATACACTCACTCTTCACTTATCAACATGGTTGGGTTCCAAAGACCAGGTTGTTCTGGAGAAATTGGCATTATGCAAAAATGGAGGATGACTACATCAGATCACAAAATGGAGGATGACTACACTGTTATACAACTGCCAAATTATATCATTACATAGCTGCCAAATTACTTCATTACCCAGCTGCCAAATTACAGCATTATATAACTGCCAAATTACATCATTACATAACTGCCAAACCACTGAGAATCATGGTCCAGCCAAATTGACCCACAACCTTAAATTAACCATCATAGCCACTGTTACTCTCACCTTGTGCCTTGGTGTTCGTTATTGCCAGATATACATCGTTAATGTGCAAAATAGTAGATAGCAGATTTTTTACTATTGTCATAAATGTGGAATGTCAGATAACAAGATAGTTGATAAGTGAGGAGAAGGTGTACAAACCCCACTGTCCAGTGTTTAATAGCCACCAGCCTGCTTTAGGGAGTCCCTGGGTGGCACAGTGGTTAAACACTCAGCTACTAACAGGATGCTCCTCGGAAGAAGGCTCGGTGGGTGATCTACTTCCATAAAATCAGTCACTGAAAACCCTACAGAGCACAGTTCTGCTCTGACCCACATGGGGTCACGTAAGTTAGAACCCGATCGATGGCAGCTGCTCAGGTGTTTTTCAGCCTGCTTTCTGGGCAAATGTGGCAGAACTGATGCTCTGGGAGGGCAGGTGAGGTCTGAGCTTCCACTGAGCTGCTGCTGTTTCTCTCCCATCTCTAAGAACAAATTCTGCAGCAAAATCCAGGTCAGGAACCTTCATCTCTGAAGGTGAGGGAGGGAGGGGATTAAACTGTCCTCTTACGTCGTTCCCAGGAACACAAACAGCCATCCTGATTTCCTCTAAATTGTTCCTGTCGTTGAAATCCACCATGTCTCAGAGCAGCATCCCAGCAAATGCTGGCTCTGTCTTCAAAGTTCTGAGGGCGTCGTTGCGTATTTGGGGGTGACGGTCTCTAGGCGGATCCCTTTTGTGTGTCCTCGTTTGGAAACAACAATTAAAATACTTCAGTCCATATCTAATTAAGTTGGATGAAAATTTTCTGCCTATTTCCTATTACGGCCGAGCAATTGACCTTGAGAAGAATCACAGTGGTTTATGCTGGTGGTTTTTCTCATATTTCCTGGACATTTGTGGAGTTTGTGTTCTCAGAACTCAGTGAACACGTTAATATTTTTCTTTTGATCTGATACCATTTGGGCCCCCTTTCTCTTCAACAAACTCTCTGGCATTGAATAAAAAGCGGCAGAAAAAAAAAAGTTAAATGCCAGGAGACTTGGAGCTATTTTGAGATTTCTGAGAACAAGATTATAATGGATATCTGACAAAAGTAACTTCCTTGGAGATTTCCGGTACCAAGAGCTTTATAACTGACGGATTTGTGTGACCGGAGGGTGATTAGAAACTGGCCCCTGTTGTTCATCACGCCGTCCTTGTGGCGGGCGGGTCATAGACACCCTCATCACCATTGTGGCAGAAGTAAGCCCCTGCTCAGCGCTCTGGCTGGCTCTGTCAGAGGCAGCCACGACTCCGCAAGCGTAGGAGATGGGCTATCGGAGGTAATGACTGTAGTTATAAAGCCACGTCCACACCCTCACTCCGCAGTGTGAGTAAATGAATTATTATTAATATTTCCACTGCGATTTTGGCTGCTTAGAGTCTTTGTTCTTCCCCTAGGGGAACCCCCAGGGTGAGGCCTAGGATTTTACAGTGGCCAAATAATAATTATGGTTATATGAAGCTTAATATTTATTTACGGCACGTAGGACGGTGTTTTATCTCACACTCCCCAGGCAAAGCCTGGTCCTTCACGAGTGTATTCAGTGCAGCCTGGTAATCCGCTGGTTCTTACGGGTGGCGGTGGCATCATGAGGGCTGGGGGCCTGAGGGGCTGCTCTCCGGGGTCACCCGCCCAACATGTCACCTTCAAACCACCTGGATCCCGCCAGGGTATCTCTTCCCAAAGAGACAAGACCTGGAGCAGAAATGCCTCACAGAAAGCAAGCAGAGCGTTCCCTTGGATATGAGCAGGTGCCGTGTGCCAGGCGTCCCTTCCTTTCCTGGGGTGTGAGGTGAGGGCCGCTCGGGGTGGGCACACCAGGGCGGCCAGGACAGAGTGCGGCTGTGACATCCAGCAGAGATGTGGGTTTGACTATTCCACAGAAGGCAATAACTTACAGTTGTATCAGCCGTGGTCCCAGCTGACAATAAGGAGGGTTACCAGTGGAATTTCTGTGACACCTGAGGTGCCAACACCCCCCTTCGCTGCCCATGTTGGGTTGCGCTCTGTACATTTTTATTTTTATTTTATAAAAGAAATGTGATGTAAAGCCTGTGGTTGTTGGTTACAGTTGAGTTGACTCTGACTCATGGTGACCCCATGTGTGCAGCGTGGAACTGCTCCATAGGGTTTTCAAGGCTGTGACCCTTCTGAAGCAGATGGCCAGGCTTGTCTTCTGAGGTGCCTCTGGGTGGGTTTGAACCTCCAAACTTTTGGCTAGTAGTTGAATACTTAACCATTTCTGCCACTCAAGCCAAAAACCAAACCCACTGCCGTTGGAGTGGACAGAGTAGAACTGCCCCATAGGGTTTCTAAGAAGTGACTGGTAGATTTGAACTGCTGAACATTTTGGGTAGCAACTGTAGCACTTAACCACTACGCCACCCAGGGACTCCTGTATAGAGTCTGTTTTCCTGTGCCATTGAGTGGATTCTGACTCATACCAACCCCACAGGATATGGTAGAACTTTCCCACAGGGTTTCCTAGGCTGTAATCTTTACAGGAGCAGACTGCCAGGTCTTTTCTCCTGTGGAGCCACTGGGTGGGTTCCAACCGCCGACCTTTTGGTTAGCAGCCAAGAGCTTTAACCGTTGCTCCACCAGGACTCCTTCCCTATCAGTACACTCAGTGATAATCACTGTGTCTCTACCCACCCCCCAAACCTCCGAGTTTGTGGCTCCAACGTGTGTCAAGACCCTTGGGAGCTAGTTCACTGTACAGCCCGGGGCCCCCCAGCCCACCTGGAGTAGAATCTTTGAGGAGGAGGCCCCAGTATCTGCATTTTAGAATATTTCCAGGCTGTTCTGTTGTTCATTCAAGTTTGAGCACGCCTGAACTCACATAAAAAGCACTGTCTTCATTTCCGAGGGATGCGCTAGCAAAGGACCACAGCTAGGTGGCTATAACAATGGGCGTTTGTCGACTCACAGTTCCGGAGGCTGAGATGAGGGTGTCAGCCATGTCGACTCTTCCTGAACCTACCCTCTCACAGCTCCTGGTAGCTCCAGGGATTCCTTGGTTTGCATCTGCAGCGTTGTGGCCGTCCTTCCTCTGTCGGCGTCTGTTATTTTTTATAAAGGCGCCAGTCATACAGGATCTCGCTACTCCAGTGTGATCTTATGTTAATTTAGCTGACAACATCTTCAAAGACCCTATTTCCAAACAAGGACATGATCACAGGTACCGGGGTCAGGACTTCTGCATATCTTTTTGGAGGACACAGTTCAGACCACTATGGGCATCAAATTGGAGGTCACTCACTAGGTTTCTCCAACAAACTGGGTAAGGGACTGCATACATTTGAACCAGTTTTCTAATTTCTAAAATGGTAGTTGAACCAAATGAAGTCTAAGAATTTTTTTCTTTTTAAGATTTTCTGACCATTAAAACGTGTTCCTGCACAAAATATGGTAAATACAGACAATTGAGTATTGTTGTGGCTGTTGTTGTTCGGTGCCATCGAGTTGGTTCTGACTCATAGCAGCCCTATGTACAAAACAGAACACTGCCCGGTCCTGCACCATCCTCACAATCATTGCTATGTTTGAGCCCATTGTTGCAGCTGCTGTCAGCCCATCTCGTTGAGGGTCTTCTTCTCTTTCGCTGACCCTCTCCTTTACGAAGCATGATGTACTTCTCCAGGGATTGGTCCCTCCTGATAACACACCCAAAGTACATGAGACAAAGCCTCTCCATCCTCACTTTGAAGGAGCATTCTGGTTGTACTTCTTCCAGGATGGATTTGTTCCTTCTTTTGGCAGTCCATATATTCAATATTCTTCACCAACACCACAACTCAAAGGCATCAGTTCTTCTCTGGTCTTCCTTATTCATTGTCCAGCTTTTGCATGCATATGAGGTGACTGAAAATATCATGGCTTGGGTCAGGCACACACCTTAGTCCTCAAAATGACATCTTTGCTTTGTAACACTCTAAAGAGTAGTCCATTACTACTCAGCCATAAAGAGAAATGAATTCCGCTGTATGCCACTACATGGATGAACCTTGAAAACATCATGCTGAGTGAAATAAGTCAGCCACAGAAGGACAAATAGCGTGTGATCCCACTTATATGAATGTCATGGATTTAATGATATCCCCCCCAAACGTGTGTCAATTTGGCTGGGCCATGATTCCTGGTACTGTGTGACTTTAACATCCTGCCTCTATGATGTTAATGAGGGAGGATGAGCGGCGGTTGTATTAGTGAGGCAGGACTCAACCTAGAAGATTGGATTGTGTCTTGAGGCAGTCTCTTGAGATATCAAAGAAAAAAGTGAGCAGAGAGACGTGGGGACCTCATACCACCAAGAAAGCAGTGCCGGGAGCAGAGCGCATCCTTTGGGCCCAGGGTCCCTGCGCAGAGAAGCTCCTAGTCCGGGGAAAGATTGATGAGAAGGCCGACAGAGAGAGAAAACCTTCCCCTGGAGCTGACGCCCTGAATTTGAACTTTTAGCCCACTTTACTGTGAGAGAATAAACTTCTCTTTGTTAAAGTCATCCACTTGTGGTGTTTCTGTTATAGCAGCACTAGATGGCCAAGACAAGGAAATAAATGCATGTATAGAAACTAACGATTTTTGGTGATTACCAGGAGTGAGAGGGAGGGGCAGGGGAAGTTTTTGCTTAGGGGCCGTTGAGTTTCTGGTAATGGTGGTGGAACGTTTTGTAAAAGGATAGTGGCAATGCTTGCTCAGCGTGATGAATGTGTGTCACTGAATTGTACCTGTGGAAGTTGTCAAAAAACAAAAACAAGCGTGTTCCTAGCAAGCATTTCCTAGAAAGCTCTGTCACCTGCCCCTCTCCTTCTTCCATTGACGCTGCCATGGCGGAGGACAGAACCGTTTGTCTTGTTGCCACATAACTTCCTCTGGAAGCTCCTTTACCCACAAAAAAGCACCCGGTACTAGAGGGTGTAGTTTGGCTACTACAAATGAGTCAGCGGCCTGCAGTCATTTTCTCCACTGCAACAAGCCCATGGGGCCGTGGGCTTGTAAGGTCTGCACCCTGTTCCTACCACACTGGGTCTAAGTTAGATTTCTCTCTTCCCCCAGGCATTGTGAGCCTGTCTGAGATGTGGTCCATCCCGGGTCGTCCTGGGACTTGTTCATGCCATCTGCACTCATCTTTCAGAGACACTGTATCCAAATAATGTTTGCCGTAATCTTTTATGGCATTCTAAGTAGGTCTGCTGTTTGGAAATGCCCTTCTTTATGGACTAAAGTAGACATAACAAGAGGTGGTGTCTGGTCTCATGTTCAAGCCGTGATCAGAAACACACCAGCATATTTCTGAACCGTTACATAGGAATAAGAAAAAAGAAGATCTGTCTATTAGCAATACCTATTGTCTTTGGAAACCCTGGTGGCATAGTGGTTAAGTGCTATGGCTGCTAACCAAGAGGTCGGTAGTTCGAGTCTGCCAAGCACTCCTTGGAAACTCTATCGGGCAGTTCCACTCTGTCCTGTAGGGTCGCTATGAGTCAGAACCGGCTCGACAGCAGTGGTTTTTTGTTTTTTTTTTTTTTATAGTCTCGAAGCACTAGCTAGTCAGAAGAGCTTGGAAGAGTTGTAACACAGCTTTAAGGTGGGTTCCTGCCCCCAAGAAGGTCATAATCAAGCTTCACAGGAAAGGGCTTGGTGAATGTCTGTGTGATAACCTGTTTTGATGATTATTCATTATCATGGAGATGGTTATGATCAGTTGTTTCCTA
Organism: Loxodonta africana; assembly: GCF_030014295.1. NCBI lineage: Eukaryota > Metazoa > Chordata > Mammalia > Proboscidea > Elephantidae > Loxodonta > Loxodonta africana. The sequence continues at coordinate 239,392,460 of NC_087342.1, read as the reverse complement.
TATAAATGTTGTGAAAATTGTCTGAAAGCTTTAATCTACGCTTGCAGTAGTTTGCACTTTATCTTAATATTTTTCTTTGATGATTTGGTAGCTCCAGTTATGCAGTCAGCATTTTCCTATAGTAGCTTTTTTCCCCCATCATTATGAATTTAAAATGATAATATTTATATAAAATAAAAATATTTAGTTCCCTTCTCTCCTCACTCTAAAATAACATCTTTGTTAGTTACCTCACCTGCATCCTGGAGGACTTTCAGCCATATCCTTCTATTCAGAAAGGAAGAGAATATTTTGTTTATATCAAAGAAGATTGCAGCTAGCATTCTAAAATTTTCTCAGTCTGACCATCAAAATGATGGGTGATTAAAATGTTGTTAGTTGCCATCCAGTTGGCTCCGACTCAGGGCGGTCCCATAAACAGCAGGACGGAACACAGTCTGGTCCCGCACCACCTTCCCAGTCACTGGTCTGCTTGAGGCCACTGTTGCGGCCACTGTGTATTTTGATTCCAACCTTGGGGGCTCATCTTCCGCCATTTTATGGAACAGTATTCTTTTGTGATCCCCGAGGTTCCCATTGGCTAATTTTTGGAAATAGATCGCCAGGCCTTTCTTCCTAGTCTTCCTAGACACCACTCTCTCGTCAGTTTGTCACACCGTGGTGGTTTGCCTGTTGCTGTGATGCTGGAAGCTATGCTACTGCATGTCAAATACCAGAAGCATCACCCCCAGTGGAGAGGCTTCAGTGGTGCATCCAGACTAAGATGGGCTAGGAAGAAAAAAAAAGCCTGGTTAAAGTGTTACATCTTATAAAACAGTGTCTGTCTTCATTGGATACCAGTAGAAGACAAATTGTTGTCACTCTTGGGGATTTCACTTCTACGGCCATGACAATGGAGGGTTTACGTCTTTGCCTCTATTCAGTCACTCATCCAGTAGTCTTCGGATGCCAGCCCTGGGTGTGTCAGGCCCTCCCCAGCCGTGAGAGAGTTTACGGAGCCACCATCACAGTCACACCTACTTAGTAACCATCCTATATCCAGAGTTAGCACAGGACTCTGTGGACCAGAAACGCCTGCTCTCGTATTTCATGCTATCTGCCGTACCGTGTAAATCTGGTGTTGGTGGCGGTTGCTGTCGAGTCGATTCCGACTCGTGGCGACCCCGTGTGTGCAGAGTAGAACCGCTCCATAGGGTTTTCAAGGCTGTGACCTTGCAGAAGCAGCTCACCAGGCTTTCCTTCCGAGGCACCTCTGGGTGAGTTTGAACCTCCAGCCTTCTGGTTCGTAGTTCAGACCTTCAGCATTTGCACCTCCCAGGGACTCGGGTTGCGTATAAAAAAAATGGGACTCTAAATACTAACATATTTTCCCAAGGTTTCTGCCTCAACAAGAGGCTTACTGACTAGAGTTGAACTCTAGACCCACAAGCTCCGGGCTGTACTAAACACCTTGGAAAAGTAACACACGGAGAGTCAGAAGAAGTATGTGACTCATGTTTGTCTAGTTGAGCCTTCTTATGGCACCCTGTTCTATAATAGACACTACACGGCCCCACAGAGGGCTCGTGGGGCTTGAGGATGAAAGGTCAGACCACCCATAAACATCCGCCGACTGAGTCTTGTTTTGTTCAAGTGTTCTCAGTGTTTTGTAACTGGGTCTCTCCAAAGTTCCTGTGTGTAGAATGTTCAGCAAAGCTGCCTCTCCCAATTGTTCCTTCCTCCTGGTTTGATTGATTTTAGCAAAGTAGAAAATATTTGCTTGCTGCTTAAAAGGAAACCATCGTTAGAAATAACCATTAAAAACACGGTTGTTTATTTCTGGTTTATAATGAGTATTACATTTTGATGGTTTCCATGACTAGAGTATCCTGATACATAAACAAGTTTTGTGACCCCACTGGAAGAAGAATCCATTTTACTTTGTAACTGAGGGAGGGAAAAAAAAAAAAAAATCAACAACCAGGTTGAAATAAATTGCTTGCAAAACTCATTAACCTATACAACTCAGCCAAAAATTAATTTTAAAAGCCAGTTGTTACCAGTGCCTTGTGAAACGTGATATTAAACTCTGTTTTCAAGTCTCTGTTCTCTCAGATAAGAGCAAAAGATTTTCAAAAACATATGATCAAATTTGCAACAAGGAGTTTTCCCTTCGTCTGGTGAAAAAGCAATTAAATTCTTTGATTAGAATGAGAGTCGATTATTATTTTGATTTAATTAATTATTTTTTAATTAATATTATAGTTTTGAGATACGGTAGACTTCCTGAGGTGGAAATTGACCTAAACATTATTATGAGCCAAAAATTATGAGATACTACTTCTTATCTACTAGGATGGCTGTAATTAAAAAAACAAAAAACAGTAACAACAAAAACCTGGAAGTAAAGTGCTAGTAAGGATGTGGAGAAATTGGAACACTCTTCTTGCTAGTAGGAGTGTGAAATGGTGCAGCCAATTTGGAAAACAGTTTAGCGGCTTCTCAGTATGTTAAGCACAGAATTACCGCGTGACCCAGCAATTCCACTCCTAGGTCTGTACATCTAAGGGACTTGAAAGTGGGGAGGGACTCGAGCAGATACCTGCTGGCCATTGCTCATTGCAGCGCTGTTCACAAGAGCTGAAAGGTGTACACAACCCACATGTCCATTAACTGATGGAGAAACCAGACGTGCTATGTGCACGCAGTGGAGCACCGTTCAGCCACAAAGTTCTCATACACACTAGGGCAGGGACAAATCTTGGAAACATTATGCTGAGTGAAGGAAGCCAGGCACAAAAGGTCACATATTGTGGCCTTCATTTATATGAAATCTATCCAGAATGGACAAACCCATAGAAGTTACAGAAAGTAACTTAGTGGCTCGAGGAATGAAAGGATGGGGCGTGGTTACTGAGCAGGCACGAGCTTCCTTTTAGGGGATGAAGGTGTTGTGAAGCCAGATAGTGGTGATGCTCCTGCGTTATGACCATACTTAATGCCCGCTGAATTGTTCACTTTAAAATGGTTAAGATGGTAAATTTTAAGTAATGTGTACCCATTGCCTTTGAGCGGATTCCAATCCATAGCGACCCCATAGGGTTTCCAAGGCTGTAAATCTCAGTGGAACCAGACTGCCACATCTTTCTCTGGCAGAACCACTGGTGGTTTTGAACCACCAACCTTTGGGTTAGTAGTCAATTGCTTTAACCACTGTGCTACCAGGGCTCTTTAGGTTATGTATGGTTTGCCATAATAAAAGAAAAAGATGCTGTTCATGTTTTGAGGATTTAGAAATAGAAATAGTGTCCAGAGTAAAATATCAGTAAGGCCACTGAACAATTAAAGACCTGATTAATTTTTAATTTAACTTCTAGAAGCAGGAAGAGTGAAAATAAAAGAGGAAAAGAAATTAATAACCTGTAAATAAAGCTTCAAGGGGAGAATATTCTCTCTATTAAATTATTTCAAACGTGATTGAAAAGTTGGGGGTGTCTTTACTATTTTGCCTTCTTTAAAGAGGAACATTTAATTTAGTCTAAGGCTGAATTGAAGAGGACTTGAAGCACTTCCTGATGCAGATCAAAGACCACAGCCTTCAGTGGATTGCACCTCAACATAAAAAAAAAAAAAAAGGGAAACAAAAATCCCCACAACTGGACCAATGAGCAACATCATAATAAACGGGAAAAAGATTGAAGTTTTTAAGGATCCATAATCAACAGCCATGGAAGCAGCAGTTAGGAAATCAAAAGACACATTGCATTGGGCAAATCTGCTGCAAAAGACCTCTTTAAAGTGTGGAAAAGCGAAGATGTCACCTTGAGGACTAAGGTGTGCCTGACCCAAGCCATGGTATTATCAATCACATCATATGCGTATGAAAGCTGGAAAATGAATAAGGAAGACTGAAGAAGAACTGATGCCTTTGAATGGTGGTGTTGGTGAGGAATATTGAGTATACCATGGACTTCCAAAAGGACGAATGAATCCATCTTGGTAGAAGTACAACCAGAATGCTCCTTATAGGCAAGGATGGTGGGACTTCGTCTTACATACTTTGGACATGTTTCAGGAGAGACCAGTCCCTGGAGAAGGACATCATGCTTGGTAAAGTAAAGGGTCAGTGAAAAAGAGGAAGACCTTCAGTGAGATGGACTGACACCGTGGCTGCAACAATGGGCTCAAGCATAACAATGATTGTGAGGATGGAGCAGGACCTGGCAGTGTTTCGTTCCGTTGTACACAGGGTCCCTACGAGTCGGAACCAACTCGACGGCACCTAACAACAGCAACAAAGATGTGGGTACATTAAGCATATAATGGTTTAAAGTAATATTCAGAAAACAAGGGAGATGTTACTATCTTGAACATGCAGATCCCCTGATGATTTTGCACATTTCTATATAATTGGTTTGTTGGACAGCTATGCAGACTTCTCAAATAGTAAGGACCCCAAATCTGATTTAACACTAAATATCTGGAATGAGGAACAGTAAACAGTTGGTATGAGACACATTGGGACACCCAACTGTTTAGCACTTGGTTTAACAAGGTGACTGCAAACTGGCTTTGAAGGTGTGACTTACACAGCTGCTGTAATTTCATGCTGCGAAGTCGTAATTGCTTCCTATCACTAAATAATCTGCAAAACGCTAGATGTAAGCTTGCAATTTAATATTCCATTCGACGCGGGAGCTGCAGGTTGGGGGAATATTTGATTGGTTGCAAATGTGAAGTCTTTACTAGAAGAAATCCAAAACTGGGAATGAAGTCGGCAAGTTGCTTGGAAAATTTATGTGCTTTTTTGGCATGTTCTGTGATAATTCAGATATTAGAAATAATTTCTAACTCCATCTGTACCCTCGTAGGGACCTTGCAAGCTGGAACACATATCACTTTTCCTTTCAGGCAGCCAAACCACAGGTTATACTAAAAAAAAAGGAGGACAGGAGTCCACCAAAGCTGTGATTTATCCTCAGTTAAAGCACAGACTACATTAAAACCACATGTTGCTAAGTGCTGGCTGGCTGGGCCAGCATTTAGAATAGGACTTAGGCCCCAGAGCCTGGATGAAAGAGTTTTTTTTTTCCTTAAACGCAGAGGCCCATGAGCACAAGGCGGTGTGTTACCCTAGCGGTCTAGGAAAGCACAAGTCGTACAAAGGTCTTCAAGAATTTTCCGTGGTAGAACCTACACTCAGCCTCCTGCTACCACCAGAGTGATGGCAAAGGGAGCCCGAGTCCTTGAGCCGGTGCCCAGGACGGTGTCGTGCCTGAGCCAGCAGTTTTTAACTACCAGGCAATCAAAACGTTGCCATCGAAAGACCTTGGAGAGCAGACAACATCTGAAGTATCTCTTGCAGCCCCACGCCTTCGAGCTCTCCTCGAGATACAGACACTTGTTATTTGAATCTGGAAACACTTAAGAAAGATTGGGAAACCCGTTCTTTTCAAGCTTCAACATTCAGATGAGCTACATCTCGTGATGGGCCAAAGAAGTCAAACATGTACTTGTGGTGTGCTCCTCAGGCCTGACGCCCATGGTAGCAAACATTATAAAATTCTTCTCGAATGGCAGGGTGTTTTATTCCCCAGAACATGTTTTATTGGCCCTGGTTCACCCGGAGCTCAGCCCTTGTTAATGTTAAGCTCACACCTTTAACTTGTACCGGAAGCCTGAGACCAGCTCCAGTAAGCCCCGAGCTTTCCTGTTCTCAGAGATCTCGGTCCTTGTGTTTTGACAGACAAGAGGAAGAGAAAATTAAAGTAAGACTGAGCCATCTGTTCGTTTGTGCGCCACTACCTTACTTATGGCGATGCAGATCTTGCGTGGCTGATTTTATTGTTTCTGTATTTCTTAAGTCCGTGGGTGGGTACCACCCATCTGTCAGCTTGTCCTAGTGAGGTATCTCACCTGTTGCTGTCCTGGTGGAAGCTGTGCCACTGGTGTTTCAAATATAGGCAGTGGGTTACCAACACCCAGCTTACATATAACCTGTAGTTCTGAACCAACCCCATAAAATCTATTATATTAGGAATTTGAGGTAGAGCAATGGTTCGTAACAACAAACCGGGCGCTACCGGTTCGTAACAACAAACCGGGCACTACTTTGTGAAGTGCATCAAAACATTATTGCTGCATTATTGTGTTAAAAACATTTTAGTGTATCTGGAAGTATTTTTTTAATGTTCTTTATGCATAGAAAGGTACACTATACAGTATATACTGAGACAAACAGTACCTAACTGTTGTGACTTATGTACAAATTTGACTTAAAGATGGACTTAGGAGTGGAACTCATTTGTAATCTGGAGCCTGCCTGTACCTGCAAGGTCACCTGTGCTGGACTGGTTTCAGCAGAGTTTCCAGACTGACAGACTAGGAAGAAAGGCCTGGCAATCTATTTCTGAAAATCAGCCAGTGAAAACCTCTGGATCACAATAGACTAATGTCTGACATTGTGCTGGAAGCTGAGCCCCCTAGGTTGGAAGGCGCTCACAATGCACCAAACCCAAACCAAACCCGTTGCTGTCAAGTCGATTCCAACTCCTAGCAACCCAATAGGACAGAGTAGAGCTGTCACATAGAGTTGCCAGTGAGGGCCTGGTAGATTTGAACTGCCGAGTTTTTGGTTTGCAGCCATTGCTCTTAACCACTACGCCACCAGGGTTTCCTCAAAACACACAGTGGCTGCAAAAATGGACTCCAGCATAGCAACTATCATGAAGATGGCAGGACTGGGCATCACTGTACATAAGGTCACCTTGAGTTGGAGCCGATTCACCAGCAACCACCACCACCACCACCACATTTCCTAATTAGTTTTATCCAGAGTGAGATTCGCTATGCTTGCGTGCTTTTAGACTTACCACTTTTTTCTAGTTTGTTGAGGCAGTATCTTCTGAAGCAGCAGACATAGACTGCACTATGTCAAACTAGAATGTCATGGCAACTTTAACGTGGACACGTGGACATTTGCTGCAGAGTGGGGAGAGGGCTAAGGATATTTGATCCCCTTCTCTGATTTATTTTCAGTCTTTCCTTTTGAAGTTGGAAGAGGCAGAAGCTTAGTATTCACTTTTGAATCCTGCAAAACTGAGATGCAGAGAAAAGAGACAGCTCTCTTCTAAGGAGCATTATTTCGGTTGTATTTCCTCTGAGACTGGCTCCTTGGTGTGATCTTAATTGGGGCTCCTAGACTCACCTCCCCACTGTGTGCCTAGACGTGGTCCCAGTGTGCTTGGGTGGATGTCCTCGTACCCAGAGGAAGCCTGTCTGTAGTGACTAGATGACAGCTAGTGTTTCTCATTTCGAAACCAAGTAGCTCTCGGAGCCTCGGTTCCCTCATTGCTTAAGTGCAGAGAATGGCGTCTGCCCTTTTACCTCACGCCGTTTCATTAGGGTACAGATACGGGTACAATCTGTGGACACACCTGCTTTTCTGCTCAGAGGATCCTTTCGGGCAGCCAGAGAGAATTAAGTAGCCCAAGACAACATTGCCAGCCTTGGGCCTCCGCACTCATCTGTGACTCACGTGTTTGCGCTTTGAAGACGTCGTGTCTGTTCTGTTATCTTCACGTTGCATAACTCCCACCCACTCTGTTCTCTCCCTTAGATGTGTCCAGGTGTGTGGCCGAGAGGAAGTACACCCAGGAGCAAGCCCGGAAGGAGTTCCAGCAGGTGTTCATCCCTGAGTGCAACGATGACGGCACCTACAGCCAGGTGCGTGCCTGGGCTCAGGGAAGGCCACACCTGGGCAGTGGGGGAAGGTGGTGCTGAGGGGGCAGGGCTAAGGAAGTAGGAAATTGTGTTATCCCAGGAAGTTAATTAGTAACAAGACTCATCTTCATAAATGAGCGTGTAAGTGAATTTGTTTATTCTTTACCTGGGGCAGGTGTTTATGTCATTGGCATTGAAGTTCACCTCCATTACTGGGTGAATTTGGTGGGGGCCAGCTTCCTAGTGAGGTGAACCAGCCTATTGCGTAGAACTTAATTCTGGTTCCACTGTATTTCTAAGGGAGTAGACACTGAAAGCTACACTGCTCAAGTGCCAACCCGATAGTTACGGGCGAGGGGGCCAGGCCAAACCAAGCTCAATGTCTTGCCAAGGAGGTGTCCAGAAAGCAACCAAAATGTCTATCTCAGGTGCAATAGTTTAAGCTTGTCAATACTATTATTCCTTTTTCAGAAAAAAAAAAAAAATTCTAACGTGCAATGCTAATTAATAAAGTTTTGGGTGGAGAAGTAAAACATGATCTGCTATCTTAGATGCCCTTGACTCATCAGATCACGGTGAAATTCTGTGTATTTTTGCAACATCCATCTGACCTTAGCAGGAGTGAAGGATGGAGAGAGGTGGGGGTGAAGACAGTGTCTTCTCCGTGTCTGAGGGGTGGTGGGGGGAGCCGACGGAAGGACGTGCTTGGGAGGGGAAGGGAGAGCTGGGTATCCAAGCCCTTCCCCGACTGCCGCTGTCCACCGGTAGCCACCGCGAGCAGTTCTGGCTTCTCTGGCCTCTGGTTCCTCACTGGTTAATGAGGCCGAGGCTGCATCTCACAGGCAGTAAGGATTAGATGGTGCAACAGCTGATGTGCCAGCCCGCCCAGCCTTCACTCACAGCGCCTTTGGTCATTTCTGTCTCTGAAATCCTGTGGTCAGTACCAGGAACTCAAACACAGCACCTACGAAAACACTGCTCACCTGAGACCTTTGTCTCAAATGGAGCTGTAGAGGCGGGTCTGTCTTCCAACAGTGCTCCCAGGAGACTGCCCCACTGTGTTGTTTCTCACAGGTCCAATGCCACAGCTACACGGGATACTGCTGGTGTGTCACGCCCAATGGGAGGCCTATCAGCGGCACGGCCGTGGCCCGCAAGACACCCAGGTGCCCTGGTAGGTTCCATGTCACGTTTGTCGGGAGACACTGCTGCTGACATGAGCGTGCTTCTTTCCTGATCATTGTCTGCTTCTCTCTGTTTTCTCATGATTTAAAAGGAAATTCAGCTTAGGTGGAATTGTGAGGGGGAGTGGGAATGGGTTTTTATCACTGGACAACATATAACATAATATGAAACCTTTTTTTGGGGGGGAAAGGAGAAAAGCAAAGGCGTGTGTTCATAGGTATAAATATGTACATGTATGTATATGCACGTGTATTTACGTATATAGGTGCGTGTTTATACTTGTGTGTATATAGAGATACAGGTCTAAATATAGATACAGGTACAGATGTCTAGATACAGATACAGTTACAGATATCTAGATACAGAATAGATACAGGTACAGATCTAGCCAGGGACAACTTACCAAATGAAGATCTCCCTCAATCTGAACTGTGATGGGTTGACAACTCAGGACTCCTATTTTTTTTCTTTTTTTTTTTAAATAACCGCAAAGATGGTAGTCACCAGTGGATATGACCAAGTGTTTTCTTTGGCAAGAAAAAGTAAATGTTTCTGGCTTTGTATGTATATATTTGCAAAGAAGAAGTGGATAATTCTTCATAGCTCGATTTCCAGACGGTTTATTTGTGGTTTTGTGTTACTCCTGAGACAGTTTGACGCACTCAAGGCAGTAATACTGGCAGGAGGATAATCTACAACGTGGCCTTTTTTCCACGAGTATTTTACCAAAGTGCAATACAGTGTTCGGATTATTTTCATTTGAAAATAATGTGCAGTCCAATTTGGTTAAATTTTGGGGAGACTTATATATATATTTTTTTTATCTGATCACCTATGAAGAATTTTTGTGATCCACCCGTCAAAATCCCTATACCAGACAACCCCCAACAGGCAAAACGCCTCGAATACAATTCTACTGGAGTACATCTTTCCTGAGTTTTCATGTGTAATCAAACGTTGGTATTTGGAATTTACTGTTAGACTTATATTTTATTTAAAGGCAGGCATTTTATTAGGATTTCTGTTCATTATTCAGATACATATCGAACACCCCCGTATTGTTGTTGTTGTTGTTTAGGTGCCTTCCCATCAGTTCCAACTCACAGCGGCCCTGTGCACAACAGAACGATACACAGCCCGGTCCTGCGCCATCCTCACAATTGTTGCTATGTTTGAGTCCATTGTTGCGGCCACTGTGTCAGTCAACACCCCTATAGCCAGGTTAAAATTTGCAATTGCTGATGGCTTCCATAAGAATGAGGAAATACATAATGAACCATGATATAAAACCTAGACCTCAAGTGACTGGGCTATAGGCGTGTACAGTATGCAGTTAAACTATATTTATTTTTTAAAACTGTTGTGTTCTCCTAGACCTACATATGTTGGAGAAAATATTTTTGGTAAACTAACCTTTGCCATTAATAATTATTTTACAAGCTCTTGGAAGGACCAAAAGAAAGACAGACCCTAGCCTTGTTGAATTGACTTCTGCGTTTCCCTCCTTCTGAAAGATACTTTCAGGTTTCTATTTCATTCCATCTGCTTAGCAGCGTTCTGAGCCAAGCTTTATTTAACAAAGGAGGAAACAGAGGGGTATCTGTGTTTTTCTGTGATCTTAGTGATACTGTTGAAAAATTAAGCCATGTCCAAAAGTGCTTTCTTAGAAAGCCATATGCAAAATGGTTGAATTTCTTACAGTCTCCAAATAGCACTTGGTTTCTGGAATCAAATCACCATACTGCCCTCTCGCACTGTTTTTTTCAACCAGGTGTCCGGAACATTTTATGGTATCAAAATGACCCTTCTTTTCACTGCCCACGTTGATGTTTTTGGTCTAAGATACGGGTTACAGAAGAAGCAGCGTTCTCTCCTTTGCTCAACAGCCGGGCATTTATTGTATGGGAAATGCAGTGAGTAGGAAGTGTTCTAGGTTAAGATTACGACAGGTCTCCCTGAGCCATCTCGTCAGGGTGGCTGTCCCCCTTGGGGCTGCCTTAGGAAGTGCTGTCTCATACCCGGGTGGCACTACAGTATATTCTGTAATCCCCACACAGCTATGAGAAACCAAACGCAATCCCCAGATGTATTCCATGCTTTTACTCTGGGGGAAAAACAACAACAACACAAAGAGCCTGAGTGGGAGAGCAGGTGCCTTGCTTGGAACCTTGTGAAAACGGTGTAGCTGTGGGAAATGGTTGAGAGAATTTTGAAATTTAAGGGAAGGCAATAGAAGGATTGGTGTCCCTGGGTGGTGCAAATGATTAACATGCATGGCAGAAGGTTTGCGGTTCCAGGCCACCTAGAGGCAACTCAGGAGAAAGGCCTGGTGATCTATTTCCAAAAAAATTCATCATCAAAAACCCTACGGAGCACAGTTCTCCTCTGACACACGTGGGATCATCCTAAGTCAGAGTTGACTAGGAGCGGAGCACTGCATATATGAATACGCACACACAGAGACACACAGACAGACAGACACAGACACACATGTAGAGACGCACACAGAGAGACGCACCCAGAGAGACGCACACAGAGACACACACAGAGACACAGAGAGACACAGAGAGACACACAGACACACAGAGACACACACACAGACACACACAGAGACGCACACAGAGAGACGCACACAGAGACACACACAGAGACACACAGAGACACACACAGAGATACACACAGACACACAGAGACACACACAGAGACACACAGAGAGATGCACACAGAGAGACGCACACAGAGACACACACAGAGACACACACAGACACACAAAGACACACACAGAGACACACACAGAGACACACACAGAGAGACACACAGAGACACACAGAGAAACACAGAGACACACAGACACAGAGAGAGACACCCAGAGACACACAGAGACACAGACACACAGAGAGACACAGACACACAGACACAGAGAGAGACACACACAGAGAGACGCACACAGAGGCACAGAGACACACACAGACACACAGAGACACAGAGAGACACATAGACACACAGAGACACACACAGAGACACACACAGAGATGCACACAGAGAGACGCACACAGAGACACACAGAGATACACACAGACACACAGAGACACACACAGACACACAGAGAAAGACACACACAGAGAAAGACACACACAGAGACACACACAGAGAGACACACACAGACACAGACACACAGAGAAACACAGAGACACACAGACACAGAGACACCCAGAGACACAGACACACAGAGAGACACACACAGACACACAGACACAGAGAGAGACACACACAGAGACACACAGAGACAGACACACAGAGAGAGACATACACAGAGACACACACAGAGATGCATACACACAGATACACAGAGACATACAGACACACAGATACACACAGAGACACACACAGAGACACACACAGAGACACACACACAGACACACAGAGGCACACACACAGACACACAGAGACACAGACTCACAGAGAGAGAGACACACAGAGACACACACACAGAGACACACAGAGACACAGACACACACACAGACACACACAGAAACACAGACACACAGAGAGAGACACACAGAGACACAGAGACACACAGAGACACACACACAGAGACACAGACACACAGAGAGAGACACACACAGAGAGAGACACACAGAGATGCACACAGAGACACACACAGACACAGAGACACACACAGAGATGCACACACAGAGACACACAGAGATGCACACACAGAGACACACACAGACACACACAGAGACGCACATACACAGACACACACAGAGGTGCACACACAGAGACACAGAGACACACACAGAGACACACAGAAACACAGAGACACACAGAGACACACACAGAGACACAGAGACACACACAGAGACACACACAAACACACAGAGACACACACAGACACACAGATACACAGAGACACACAGAGAGACACACAGACACACACAGAGACACACACAGACACGCAGACACACAGAGAGACACACACACAGAGAGACACACACAGACACACACACAGACAAGTTTATGATATGCTTGTGCATAATATAAATTAATTTCTCCCTGAATGTTGACGCAACCCTCAAAAATAATGCAGAACGCATCACTATGTGTGAGATTGTTATTAACAGGAAGGGTCGAGCTGGCCAAGGTTTCCATCTGCAAGCACCAGGGAACTCAGTTTCCCGGTGCGTCCTCAGCCCCTCGTGGCGTGTTGACCGGCACATGTGACAGCTGAAATGGGTCACCCACTGCCTGTAAGTGATACCAGTGATTTCCATTAAGTTTGTTAAAATCGAGAAAGAGTCTCCATTCATTAAACGATTAACTTCATTGTTCAACAGTTATATTTTGACCTGCAATTCACACTGAGCTTACTGTACAAGTGCACTATAAACATTGGAAAGTCAGAAAAATTAGCTGTAAATAGTAGCTCACTTAGAATGTGTATGTATGCGTGAATATTACACAAACATGCAGATTTCACCATGAGGCAGGCTACCTGGGGCGGGGGCACCCGAAATGCACTTATTGGTGTGATTTCAGTAGGACAGAGGAGGGTCCCTGTTCCAAGAAAGACCTTCAAAAGGGGATGAATCCTTTTAGTTGACAATTATATATTTTTAAGCCATTAATGCACATGGCTGGTGCAGACGGCTAAGGGCCCACCTAGCACCTGAAAGGTTGGTGGTTGTAACCCAGAGGCGCCTCGGAAGAAAGGCCAGGCAGTCTGATTCCGAAAGGTCACAGCCTTAAAAACCCCATGGAGCACAGTTCTACTCTGCACACATGGGTCGCCAGGAGTCGGAATTGACTTGACGGAAACGATCAGCAACAACCAACAGTCCATGTGGCCGATTTCTCTAAGGATGGCCAGTTTGGAGCTGATGACTAATTAGGGCAGATTTTCGCATCTAGTGGGTGATCTGCTCTGTCACTATTTCTAGCCTCTGCAGCTCGGCTCCCAGAGTGGAGATCAACCTGTAAGAGGTGCACCAGGGCGATAGCCCTGACGGTCATTTTTCTTCTTGTGTTTTCTCATCAGCCAGGCACAAGAGACGGCGAGGTGGGGTGGGCAAGGAGCCTTAAGGGAGTACTCTTGGGGTCAGAGGGGTATATTAAATGGCAAACGGCAAATCCCCCTTAGAGAGCTCTAGGGCCAGCAGGCTGCTCTGTAGGCCGTATCCAGCTGCACCTCCATGTCTGGCCTGCTGAAGGGCAGGATTTATCACCAGGAGGTTTCCATGCTCCCAGAGCCCCGAGGATGGGACCCCTGGTCTGTAGCTGGCCTCCATTCAGGGTGTCACCTCACGCACTAGCATAAACGGCAGAGAGCCCCCTCCTCATTCCCTCTGTGTCCCAAGTGCCCGCCAGGTGGGTGGGGCTCACGGTCTGCACCTGTACAGGTGACTTATCTCTGTTCTGAAGGGGATGCTCCCCATTGTTTAAGATTGGGGCCAGGCGAGGACTTAAAAACAAAGGATCTTTTTCCAAGGGAGAATTCTTGTAGCGGGCCTATTCTGTGTTATTTGGAAATGGCTGCAGGCTTTTAATCTCATCTCTCTTCTGTAACTGTGCACCCAAGCCAAGAGCTTGCCCCTGGCATGAGTACAAAGTCCCTTCAGCTACTGTAAAGTGAACCTGCGTGCACGGATGTCTGATATTACCATGGCCAAGGAATCGGTTCTGTTTGTGAGGTAAGCTACAGATTTCCCTGTTCAGAGACAGGAGTGGAAACGCCTCAGAAGCACAGCCAGGGAAGCTCTTCTTAAGATTCCTTCCACCCCCTTCCCAACCCCCGCATTCTGAAAATCCCAAACCGGGGGCTGCACGTCACAGTTACGGGTTGAACGTTTCTGGTGAAGGTGCGGAAGTCGCCTTGTTGAAGCTGACATAACAGCGTCTAGTTTCAAGCAGTTCTTTCACAGAGCAGAGAAAAGCAAGTCGCTTCGTTGTCCTGTGTGTTTCCTACTGAGCTTTATAACATCAAGGATCTGAAGTTTTACTTTAATTGCAGAGGACTTTTCACTCCTGGTCAGGGATGAGCGGGTGAGTGGTCTTCTGGCGTAACTTTGTAGGGTCTGAAGGTGAACCTCTGCTCCTGGGCACTCGGATTGTGTATTCCAGAGATTGCCAAATTGGAAATCTTCTCGTGAAGGCCTATTTTTAAATGACAGAAATATCTTAAGTTGGGTCAAATAATAGTTCAATATATAAGTTACATTGACTATGATACCTGCATTTTCCTACGATGCCAAAGTTTTGGCCTCCACTTAATATGGAGGAACTCATGTTTGTTCGTGGAGCCCTGGTGGTGCAGTGGTTAAGAGCTATGCCTGCTAACTAAAAGGTCGGCAGTTCAACTCCACCAGCTGCTCCTTGGAAACCCTATGAGGCCGTTTTACTCTGTGCTTTAGGGTCACTATGAGTCAGAATCCACTCAACAGCAACGAGTTTGTTTTGTTTTGTTTATGTTTGTTGGAGCGCCCTAAAAGATTTCTGAAAATTTTCACTTTATAAAAAGAAAACCAGTTGCCGTTGAGTTCACTCCAATTCGTGGCGTCCCCATGTGCTTCACAGCAGAACTGTGCTCTATAGGGTTTTCAGTGGCTGATTTTTCAGAAGCAGATTACCAGGCCTTTCACGGTGCTTCTAGGTGGACTTGAACCTTCAGCCTTTTGGTGAGCAGCTGTACCACCCAGGGCTCCTTATAAAGAGAAGCTAACTTTATTTTTTTCCTGATTTAATTTCCCCGGCTCCACGTTAAGGTCCCTATTTAAATAAGGAGCTTGAAGGAAACATTCAGAACAACTGAAATGAACGGGATGGCTGCTGCTGATTTCCAGTACTGCCGAAGTATTTCCTTATAAAAGTTATGAAAGCGCAGATTGGAAGTTGCTTCATTTGAATTGGAACTGATCAAAGAGAAGGTGGTTTTTTCCGCAAAATGTTCTTTTTTTTTTTTTTTCCTGTGGGCTTAGCAGCTCTTTTCCTGAAAAGTGATAGTTTTAAAATAAAGCATTTCCATTCACAAGGAAATGGGAAAGCAAACGACTTTAACGGTCATTGGAAACTGTTCAGTGGAGATGAAGCCAGTCATAGATGATAACTTGGCACTTCAAGTGTCAATAAAACAATAAAACATGAATCTGAGTTTTATTTAAAAAACAAACTTATGAAGTGATTTTTTAGTGAACACATAAAGTATATTTGCCCAGGAATACTTCTCAGTATGAAAGTTCTTGCAGTATTGAGAAAATTCATTGTACAGCCACAATGAGGCAAAATAAGGGCAGGATTTGATTCAACCAACACAGAACGTTCAAATTTTCCAGTAAAAATCCCAGACTGTGGGAATTTCTGATGGTATTTCACTGATATTGAGAATTTTGAAAACAGTTAGATAAAAGGGTCGAGGGAAAGTCCTCAGGGAGCGGCTATCATGCCCAGCAGGAGACTTCACACGAGTTGAGGGTCAGCACAAGGACCTGGGTCCAGGCACATTGGCCTGTAGAGCCAGGAGCCCTGTCTTTTCAAGTTCTGATTTGCACTTCTTTGTTTTTATGATTTGGAGGTGTCTTTTAAAAATTTGGACATGTTTGGAATTATTCAGCTGCCTGAGGGACAGCGTTGCTGTGCTGTTGTTTCCCTCACTCCTTTGTGAGGCACCGAGGCGTCCAGCACTGGTGTTTTCGTCGTAGTCTGCTCAGCGTGCCTTTAGCGTGGTGGCTAGTTCGTGGCTGAAACTCTCATTAGCTTAAGAGAGTGCTCCATAAACTGCGTCCACCTGGTGCCTGCCCCGCCTGGTCCACACAGGCTTTTCTCTAACGTCTGCTCGTATTTAGTAAAACTTTCTAAGGAAAAGTAAGAGGCATTTCAGAAGTAAATGATCCCAGTTTACAGTGTCACTCAGAGAAGAATGGACTCTTGGTGCCCTTCCAGAGACATTCTAGCATCTGAAAGGAGGAAGGAGCCTGGCGGCACAACGGTTAAGTGCTCAGCTGCTAACTGAGTGGCTTCTCGGGAGAAAAGACATAGCAGTCTGTTCCTGTAAAGATTTCAGCCTAGAAAATCCTATGGGGCAGTTCTACTCTGTCCTAGAGGGTCGCTGTGAGTCAGAATCTACTTGATGGCACACAGGAACAGCAGATATTCTTTATCAAGTATATATTGCCTTTATAACAGAAAAATATATTGTCAGATACAAGAAGGTCTGGCCTCCAGGTGGGGCTGGTGGTCCCGCTGAGCATGATATTGCTGTCATTCTTGACCCCTGTCACCCGAGACCGAAAACAAAGGTGCAGAAGGGCTGGGTCCCTGGTGCAGGGCACACATGGAAGTCCATCCAGATGCCGAGTCATGACTTACAGAGGACGGCTGTGCCCTGGCAGCCGGCAGCCTTGCTCGTCTTCACACTGACCACAGGGCCAAAGCCCAAGCCCAGAGGGAACAGGTCCTGGCAGGCACCCAGCAGCCTTGCTCCTCTTTGTAGAGGCCATGGGACCAAAGCCCAACCCCAGAGGGAGCAGATCCTCCCTGAGACCCAGCAAGGCCATCTTGTGAGGAGCTGCGGTGGGCCTCCTCATCGCTGCTGCCTTCCTGAGCACAGAACACCCTGTGTTGGGCTCCACTGCCCTGGGACAGTAGCCACCTACCTCTTGGTGAGGAGGACAGCCCACACCCCCCAGTACCACTGCAGACTAGGACACACAGCCTACCTTCATGAGAGTCAGCTCCTCAAGGTGGTGTGGCCATGGCTGGTTCTATCTATCACCGCCCCTGGTCGATTGTTGTACAGAGGGACTGGGGTGCAGTGGTAGACACCTGCCAGCCTGGCTCATTGTCTGCTTAGGTGATCCACTATGGGATTCCCTGGGGCTCACTGTGTCCCAGGCTACACTGTGGGCATATGGATCACACCTGGGGGTACCACTGAGCTGCTGCATGGGGACCACATGGCTCCCAGCTCATGGCTGGAGAGGATGCTCCAGGAAGCACAGTCCCTGCCGAGTATGTTGCTCTCCTTTCATGTTCCAGCCTTCTGTGGGGAGGCACATAACTCTTCATCCTTGGGAAGGAGACAGGGCAGGTGACAGGCCTTCAGCACCCAGGACCTTACTGCTTGGGGACAGGGCAGGTGACAGGCCTTCAGCACCCAGGACCTCAGTGTGTTGCTCACATGACCCCCTGAGTTAGAGATCATCCAGGCAGGAGTAAGCAGATGGCATTGAGAAGGCCCAGCACTTCTTACCAGGGAGGGAAGGGCAAAGCAGGGACCATGAGACCTTAGGGGCAGTGCTTCCCTAGACCTCTGCCCCCAAGGGCCTCGGGGTCAGGAGGCTGCTCAGGTTCCTAACAGAGACAGATTTGCCCAGAAAACTCAGGAAGGATGTGGCCCTCTTGGTGCCTTTTCATTTGTTTCTTTGTTTTTCCTTCCTCCTCGTCCCCAGCCTCGTTTTTCCCCCTTCCCTACCTGCCTGCCTTCCTTCCTTTCTTCCTCCCTCCCCCCACTCCCTTCCTTCCAGGGTGTTCGGTAGGGTTGGTGTCACCCCCCATGGACCTCCTCCTCTACCAGACCATCCAGAATCCTTAGTAATATTTTTGTAGTAATGTTACTCATAAATCGCTATTCTCATCTATCACTCCTTTTCCTTTAATTACTACCTTCTTCTCAAAAAAGTTTTTGATAAAGGTTCACAAATACTAATTGCCAAAATATTGTAGCTAAAACACCAGAAAATCCAACAGAATCAGCGACAATAAAAACACGGGCAGCAAGGAAAACCACAGCTTGTGCTTGGAGCAGGTACAGACATAATCACGTGAGTCACAGTGTCACTGCAGTCGGGTCACAATGGCAGCCCTGACCAGAACGCATTAGAAGCTTCAAAAAGTAAACTAGCATAAGCCTTGTGGGTATATTGACACATATAAACTGGGCTTAAGAAAAATGGTTTTGTTGTAAAGAACTGCAGGGATATTTTTATAGATGGTCATTTGCTGTCATCCCCTCTGACACAGTCACCTGGTGCGGTCCACACCCCTGTACCCCCCCCAGTGACATCACCGCCTTCCCCCCGCCATCCCTCCCTCCGTTACTCTTTCTTTTTCTTGCTGAAGAAAAGCCACCTGCTGTTGTAAATCTGCCTCACGAAGTGAGATTTCCAAAAGGGGATAAATCACAGGAACTGCTTGTTTAACTCCATGGAAGGCACCGTCAGTCCCTGGGCCGAGCAAGTGCTCCGCACGGTGGCCTGACCCCATTAAACCCTCTTGCTGCCCCGCTAACTGCAAATATCACAGACCCTGCTTTTCTCATTTATTGTAAAAGTTCATCAAGTACTTGTGAAAGGAGCTTGTCTGAGACCACCAACTCTTTCAGCAAAATCCTGTATTCTCCCCTGGGACGTTTTGGCAACACGTTGTTGTTGCTGAGGGTAGCTGGATTTGAACCAGTTTCCTAGGACTAAAGACTTCCTTGCTCATTATTCCCCCCTAAAACCATAGACATTTTCCTCATACTGTATTTTTGTTGTTTTTGTATGCCCTAATTGCTAAAAAACAAAACAAAAAAAAACACCCTTTTTGAAATAGCATTTAGACAGGATAAGAATTTACAATGGAAGACATTCAAATGTGTCCCTAGGAACCCAAGGGAAAGGTGCATCCTTGGGGAGTGTCTTTGTGAGAACGAGTAATGATGAGAGTGTGAAGGTACAGCTGACCAACGCATGGTTTGCAAACCCATTTACTGTCCTCCAAAAGATTGTGTGCATCACCCTGAACTTCTAGACCCCCTCTCTGCACCCACGTGTTAGGGTCCTGTCTGTCAGCAGCACCTGGGAGTTCGTCTCTAATCCTTATCTCTAGGAAAATGTAATAAAAGAATGTTGATAGCAGTTTTGGCTCTGGGTCCATGATAGTTTGCATGGTTTTCTCATCATGTGGAGAGGATGCTAAGTTGTGCCCCACGTCCCCAAGGACACAGTGGGAGCAGGAAGTGTGGGGAGAAGCCTTTTTTCTAGAGGCAGTGAAAAGATGCAGTCAATGTGAACAAAATCATGTACGCAATGTTCATTCCAACGCTGTTCACGATAGCCAGAAGGTGGAAACAGCCCAAGTATACATCAATGAGTCAATGCGCACACAAACTGTGGTACGTCATACAATGGAGTATTACTCAACCAGAAAGAGAAACAAAGTCCGGATACACGTTACAACAAGGATGGACCTTGAAAACCTGATGCTGAGTGAAATAAGCCAGACACAAGAGGAAAAATATTGTATGACCTCACTTACATGAACTACCTAGATTAGGCAAATGTGTGGAGACCAAAGTTAATTAATGGTTACCAGGAGTGGGTGGGCGTGGGATAGGGGGATCAGTGCTTAGGGGCACTGAGTTTCTGTTATGGGTGATGGAAAAATTAGGGAACAGATAGAGCTAATGCTGTATAACATGGTGAACGCAACCAACGTTACAGAATTGTGCATGTAGGAAATGTTGACATGGCAGGTGTATCATTGTATGTATATTTACCACACACACACACACACACACACACACACACACACACACACACACACCCTATTGGATCTCTTCCAAATTCTGTGCTGCAAAAAACAGTTGAATCTTGGAGCAGATTATCAAGGGAAGCTTGGCTCTGTTTTAAAATGATTTCTTACATATTAAGAACAAAATAAAAAATTATTTTTGATAGACTTATTTAAGCAGATGCAGATTGGATTCAGGGCCTAGATGAGCAAGACACACTGTAGGTTAGGGTTGGGGAGAGAGAGATTGCCTCCGGCAGAGGCAGGCCCTTGTTAAGTGTTATATCCTGGAAGGCATCCACTAATGGAATTTTCCGTGGGGAGTGTGGGCTGTTTTTTTTTAGTGTGGGTTGTTTTGACATTAGGTTAAAAAATGGTACCTGAATTCAATTTTGAACCCCTCTCACAAGGGAGTTCAAGTGGTGGCTTAGGAGTTTCACACTTAGCCCACAATAGAAAGCCCTGCATAGGTCTGTTCAGAAATGTTAGGGGTATATGGTTAGTTCCAGTCCACAGTGGGAAACATGTTTCTTTGACTCACTGCAGGAACACATCTAAAAATGAGCTGATGACTGAGAGACACAAACTCTTTAAGAAATCTGGGTTTGTAAATGGAGGACAAGTAAGGGTGAGACAGGAGAGTGGGGTTTTGAAAGCTTTCTGTGGTGGCCACGTGGAGGGGGCCGAGGCAGCATTATTTCACGGGGGATAGTGAGAAACAAAGCAGAAAAAACACAGCTGCTGTTGCTGATTCCGACTCATGCCGACCCTGTGTATTCCAGCACAGGGCTGCGATCCAGAGGGTTTTGAATGACTAATTTTCCGGAAGCAGATTTCCAGGCGCTCCTTCCAAGGTGCCCCTCAGTGGACTTCAACTTCCAACCTTCTGGTTAGCAGCCGAGCAGGTTAACTGTTTGCACCACCCAGGGACTCCCTCCAGAGTTAAAATCTGGCATTTTTGATGCCTGGAAACCATGGAACGTTTCACCAAATGGTAACAGTGACAGTTGGGAAATGGCTTGCGTTATTGTCCAAATCCAAATCTGTTGCTGTTGAGTCGATTCCAACTCGTGTAGGACAGAGTAGAACTGCCCCATAGAGTTTCCAGGGAGCAGCTGGTGGATTCAAATTGCTGACCTTTTGGTTGGCAGCCAAGCTCTTAACCACTGCACCACGAGGGCTCCTACACTATTGTAAACACTTAAAAATGGTCTAAAAGTAGATGGACCGGGAAAATGGTGATCCTTTGATCCACTGGCAAAATTAACTCTGCAAATGCTTCGCTCAGTAACTTCACCGACACGTGCGTGGGCCGGGAGAGGACTGGCGTGTCTCCTGATGGCCGTGCTCAGGCCTGGGACATGGGCAGCGGATGATCAAGAATGTCCACATGTCAACCACCACCTCTCTCGAGACGTCTACAACATGGCGGACACCCGCCTGTGGAAATGGGTGTTGTGCAATGGTTGTATTTTGTTCCTTTAAGCATGTGAGAGCCCATAACCTTAGTGTGATTGAGTCAACACCTCCAGTCAATAAGTGATGCCCACGAGTTTATTTCCCTGCCGTCAGCAGTCCTTGAGTGTAATGACTTTCTCTACACTGCCCCACAACATTTGTTTTACTGTACTTTCTCCAAGAAACTGGGCAGACACTCACAAAACATCTCAGAGTGTGTGTCTTTAATGTAAACGTGGGCCTGTACCCCAGAGTCATATTCAGAATTTAAAAATAAATTTCAAGTTCCCTTCCATGAGAACTCTTTGTTAAGTAGTATTACCTAGCACGCGCCTAATTCTAAATGAATTCTGAAGAGAATATCCTGAGCTAAACTCCCAGTTAGTTCTGAACAGACTTTCCCCCCCTCTTTTAGGTGTAGTAATGATAGGGGAAATAGTTGGTACTACAGCAATTTTGATCGATTGGAAAAAGAAGAATACTGCATATTTGTAATATAAATCTTGTAGTATAAGTGTTAAAAAAAAATATGTCACAATTTACTTGGTCCACCTTAATATTTCCTGGACTCCTCTGCAAAAAGATAGCTCTTCAGTGTTCTTTTCTGTAAGTTGGAATCAAGCTGAAATCTGGGCTTTTAATTGGCTTTAGTTTCATAATTTGTTTATTTAAAAAGCCTTCTAATCTAATTATCTACACTAGTTCAGCATGGTGACACATGTTTAGAAGGTTATTTTGACACTTTTCAGAGGCATAACTGTAATCTCATGGTTGAAGGGTCTCACATACTTGCTCAGCTAGTTAACCGCGGGCTTAGGAGCTAACCTAGTCTAGAGCTCGTTACTGCAGATGGCACTGTCCCCTCAGGGCGCTGGGTTGTGTGCAATTTAACTGGAAAGTGCCAAGCACTGGGAACTAATCAAGGTGGAGTGGAGTGGCTGTGTGACATAGTAACTGATGACACGTGATACCGAAACGTAATTTCACTTCTTACCTTCTTCATTTAGGCTCTGTAAATGAGAAGCTGCCACCACGAGAAGGCACAGGAAAAACAGGTAACTATCTTAAATGAATTTCCCTGATGGAACAGGACGTCTAATCCAATCGGCTCCTTAATATGTCCTGTTTCTCAAGTTCAGAATTAAACATTTTTTTAGTAACGGTAGAAGGAGCCCTGGTGGTACAAAAGTTAAACACTTGGCTCCTAATCAGAATGTTGGGGTTGGAACCCACCAGTGGCTCCGTGGGAGAAAGACCTGGAAGTCTGCACCCATAAAGATTAAAAAACCTTGTGGGCACTCCTACTCCGTCACATGGGGTCACTATGAGTTGAAATCAACTGGACAGCAATCAACAGTAACTGTAATGGTAGTGAGAGCCGAGATGGTTGTTAATGAAGTATTCATTCAGCAAACATTTATTCAAGATTTATTCTTGCCAGCCGCTTTGCTGGGTGCTGGGCATAGAATCTTCCAGAAGGGCCATGTGTCCAGACCAGGGGCTTAGGACTGGGCTATGACAGGACCACTTGTAGATGGTGTGAAAGATGGAGTCATGGGCACTGCTATGAGAACCTGGTGCAGTGGCCATGGAGAGGGGTCAAGGACTCAGTGTCCCAGTTCTCTAGGTGTCCTGCAGTGTGCCATCTTGGGTACCTCTGGTGAAGGTGTCCCAACTATTCCTCACAGGGAAGAAGGACACTTTTCCCTTCCACAACAGTTGCTTCCTCTGCCCCTGGAATCAAATAGAGAGCCAACCATTCTCCCTGTAGCTTACAGGTTCGTCTTCCTGTGGCTAGAGCTTGCCTGCTGTGACCTTGCTCATTCTGTTTTCTTTGCCCTTTCTTTGGCTTCCACCCTTTAGAACCAGTGACAGTTCTCTGCTTTTTAGTCTTAGATCAACCTTTGAAGTCAGAAGCCATTTTTATAAAACTTTAGAGTTATTAACACATCATTAACAAAGCATCTTGGCTCTCACTGCTATTAGTAGTAACAAGGTGAAATTATGTTATGGAACCAAAGTCTTAGGCACTCTCCTTTTTTTAATTTTTTTCTGATGTAGTTTATCGTACACTGAACCAGTTGTTACTGAGTGCTGTGGAGTCGATTCTGACTCGTAGAGAACCAGTAGCAGAGATAAAAGTACTGTGAAAGCCCAATATTCTCTAGTTGTATAGACTCCAGCTCCCTGGGTACCTGTCGAACCTGTGGTAGACACTGTCCCTGCCCTAGGGGCTTCACCATTTGTCTTAGTTATCTAGTGCTGCTGTAACACAAATACCACAAGTGGGTGGCTTTAACATGAAGTCACTTATTTTCTCATAGCTTCAGGAGGCTAGATGTCAGTTCAGGCCACCAGTTCTAGAGGAAGCCTCTCTCTGTCCACTTGGAGAAAGTCCTTGTCTCAGCTTCTGTAGCTTCTCGGCACTTCTTGGAGATCTTCACATGGCATCTGTCTCTCTCCCCTTTGGGTGTGTTTCTCTCTGCATTCAATCTGCTCTTTTATATCCCAAAAGTGATTGGCTTAAGACACACACTACGCTGACTTGGTCTCACTGATATGACAAAGAAAACCCTATCCCCAAATGGGATTACAGCCACAAGTATGTGGGTTAGAATTTACAGCACATATTTTAGGGAGACACAATTGAATCCATAACATAGTCTCTTTGTATTATTAATGTGTGATATTGCCATATATTGTATTATTAACGTGTTGTATTGTCATATGTGGTATTATTGACGTGTGGTATCGTCGTGTGTCATATTATTGACATGTGGTATTGTCGTGTGTCATATTATTGACGTGTGGTATCGTGTGTCATATTGACGTGTGGTATTGTCATGTGTCATATTATTGATGTGTGGTATCGTTGTGTGTCATATTATTTATTGACATGTAGTATCATCGTGTGTCATATTGGTGTGTGGTACTGTCATGTGTCATATTATTGACGTGTAGGATCGTGTGTCATGTTATTGACGTGTAGTATTGTCGTGTGTCATATTATTGACATGTGGTATTGTCATGTGTCATATTATTGACGTGTAGTATCGTGTGTCATATTATTGATGTGTGGTATTGTCGTGTGTCACATTATTGACATGTAGTATTGTCGTGTGTCAAATTATTGATGTGTGGTATTGTCGTGTGTCATATTACTGACGTGTAGTATCGTGTGTCATATTTTGACGTGTAGTATTGTCGTGTGTCATATTGACATGTAGTGTTGTGTGTCATATTATTGACGTGTAGTATTGTGTGTCATATTACTGACATGTGGTATTGTCGTGTGTCATATTATTTAAGTATGGTATTGTCATATGTTGTATTATTGACATGTGGTGTTGTCGTATGTCGTATCATTGATGTGTGGTGTTGTCGTATTATTGACGTGTGGTATTTTCATATATTATTAACATGTGGTATTGTCGTATATTGTCTTATTAACACGTGAAATGATGCTACACACATTGGCAAAAGCATAAATGTTAGCCTATTTGAAGACACTTGATGGGATTTAGAGAAGGCGTTGTTGATGGGGTGGGCTCAGGGACGAGGAGGTGCTTGACTTGGACCTGTTGGCTGAGAAAGCTTGGGACAGGTGTCATGGGGAGCAGGGAAAAAGCTCACTTTCCAGCTGAAGAATGGTAACAAACAGGCATCCTTGGGACACTGGCACAAGGGAGCGTTTGTGTTTGGCAGGGAAGGAGCTAACCTTGCAAAGCTGGAGAGCATTTGCCTTTTGAGTGGTCTTGAATGCTAGAATAAGCTGTTTGGGTCTGAGCTGTAAGCTAACGGGGGACATATTGAATTTTTGCATTGAAGAGCAGTGACAATGTTCATGATTAGAAAAATTAATCAAGTAAAAGGAGGAGGAGACTGAGAGGTCAAACTCCTCAGGGGCGTTTAGTCCCTAATCCTGTTCATTATGGTACATGCTGAGCCCCGGTGATACATCCCTGGGGAGCTGGCACATGGACACAGAGATTAATTTCAGGAAGGACACGTTCCCTCTACTTATGCTCCCTTGATCTATAGACATAAATACCTGAAAGTAAGCATCAAAGTCAGCTTATGCTAAAATGAGATGTTTAGCAAACTCTAACAGGCGGATGTGGAAAACTTTGCACAGCGCTACATGATTTTTGCTTTACTTTCTTAAGGGTGAGCTCAGTAGGTGCAGTGGATTTGAATACTGGGATAAAATTGCTCCGGAGATGGCTGAGTGGAGGCTGGTGTGAGGAGGAGGAGGCTGATGGTGGGAGGAAGGACATGCAGAAAACAGAGCTACTTGTTATTCAGGGTTGGGGGAGAGGAGAGGTAGCCAGGTGCATTTTCACGCTGACGTGGACCCAGTGGTTTCAGGAATGGGATGGTGGCCCTCAGCAGAAATGCACAAAACTAATTGGGTATTAATTGTTGTCATTCCAAACCACGTATTCAATTGTTGTCATTCAAAAAGACTTTAAATACATTTCCCATTTTATTTCACTTTCATGGACTTATAATCTTGGAAGAGTCCCAGACCCAGTGCCGTTGAGTCGATTCCGACTCATAGCGACCGTATAGGACAGAGTAGAACTGCTCCATAGAGTTTCCAAGGGGCGCCTGGCGGATTTGAACTACCAACCCTTTGGTTAGCAGCCGTAGCACTTAACCACTATGCCACCAGGGTTTCCCTTGGAAGAGTATTACAAAATATTCAGTAGCAAAACACTCCGAGTTTATTTTACTCTCAATGGTGGACTTGGGGACTTCAAATAAATGATGCTGTATTTTTAGTATTTTGACAAATAGCAAACAATATTTCCAATGAATTGTGCAATGCTAAAGACTTTTGAAAACTCCTTTTTGGTTTTCTCTGAAAAGAACTTGAGAGAAACTTAGTTTTCATTCTTTGGATGGCTAGGAAGTCAGGGGTCACAGTTACCTAATCAGCGCAAGTAGCCTGGCTCTTGTCTCTACCACAGTTTCTTGTATTTTATCCTGAAATTTCTACATAATAAAATCACATGAGCAAGCTTGAGCAGAAAAAAAAAAAAGGATGGTTCTTGGGAGAGCCTACAAAGTACCAGAAAGTACCTGTCTGTCTGGAGCCCCCACTGGTCTGGAGTACAACTTCTAAAAAGCTCTTCAGTGTCTTCGTGTTAATGCCTCGAAGCTTTTTCACACAATACAGGGAAGTCAGCACACCTTGACCAAGGCAAGGTCACAGAAGCTTTGAAGACACATCCAGACACCTTCAGGGACTGAGTTACTGGGGCTGGGGACCATGGTCTCCGGGGACATCTAGGTCAATGGGAATTACATACTTCATAAAGAAAATGTTATACGCCCTATTTGATGAGTAGCATCTGGGGTCTCAAAAGCTTGCAAGCAGCCATCTAAAATACATCTGCTGGCCCCATCCCCTCTGGAGCAAAGGAGAACAAAGAAAACCAGACACACAAGGAAAATACCAGTCCAAGGACTAAGTAATCACATGAACCACAATCTCCACCAGCCTCAGTCCAGAAGAACTAGATAATGCCCAGCTACCAGCGCGGACCGCTCTGACAGGGATCACGATAGAGGGTTCTAGACAGAGCAGGAGAAAAATGTAGAACAAAATTCAAATTCACAAAAAAAATACTAGACTTACTGGTCTGATAGAGACTGGAGGGACCCCTGAAACTATGGCCCCTCGACACCCTGCTAACTCAAAAACGAAGCCACTCCCAAAGTCCACCTTTTAGCCAAAGATTGGACAGGCCTATAAAACAATAACATACGTGAGGGACGTGCTTCTTAGTTCAGTCAAATATAGGAGACCAAACGGGCAACACCTGCCCAAAAGCAAAGACGAGAAGGCAGGAAGGAACAGGAAACCTGGACGAATGGACACAGGGAACCTGAGGTGGAAATGGGGAGAGTGCTGACATACTGCAGGGATTGTAACCAATGTCGCAAAACAAATCGTGCATAAATTTTTGAATGAGAAACTAATTTGCCCTGTAAACTTTCACCTAAAACACGCTTTTAAAAAAGGCTTATGCTTTAGCAGAAACCCCAAGGTGTGTTTTTCGATTAGTTACAAAAAGATGGCTCAGTTGACACGTTTCAGTGAAGTCTCAGTGGTGTCCTTGTGTAAGCCACACTAGGATGGGTGTCCATCCTCTGATGGTTTTTACTCTTGCTCCCCACCCCCACCCCCACCTCTGCTCTGTGTTCCCCGTTCCACTGCAGAAGTGGGGAGAGGAGTCTAAAGGCCTATGTTGAGGGCCAGGGCTGCCATTCCAGCCATGGTCCTTGAATGCTGGCCCCCTACTTAGAGAAACAGTGGGCAGATTAAGTTCATCTGGCTTCGACCCTGGGGTCCAGTCTCTCATAACACCTCTGAGCTAAGTCCATTGGCTTTTCTGACTAATTTTCATTCCCAGCCAGCCTTCCTTTGCTTACATTTTTTCTATCTCTTCCTCATCCATCCTATAAAATATGGTTGGCTCTCATGGTTTCCAGCCAAATCCATTTCCCTCCCTTACATTTGTTTTTAGCCCTGAAGAGCTTATTGAAGTAGCAGCTCATGACAATGCTAGTTTATGGTTCCTGTCAAGCCATGGTCTCAGGGTCAGCTGTCAGTCGGTGTGGTGTGGTGTGGTGGCTGTGATGAATCTGTGGGGGCTGTATGCATTGTCAGCGTCAGTCATGTGTGCTCACTTACGTAACTTACTCTCATAATTGTAGTCTCCTTGCAAATCTTTTCCATTCTGAATTCAGATGACGCGGCTCCCCCTGTACTGGAGACTCAGCCCCAAGGTGATGAAGAAGGTAAGTCCTGGGGGTGGCGTGGCCGTCTTGGTGGTGGAATCAAGCAAGGGTGGCCGTGGCACTGGGGTAGAGCTCTCCTTACAGTGGGCTGTATGCAGCAGCCATTTCCCACCTCTACAAGAGCATTTCCATTATTTTTCCCTATTGACTTTGGAGGAAGGGCTTTTTAAGTGTTGGTTTTTTAATACAAATGTCATATTGCTTTCATATAGCAGAAAGCTAAGGTTGTTTTATTTTGTTTGCTTGTTTTTTATGATAAAAGTTTAAAGAGACACAATGTAAGCAGCCTTTAGTGTCTGGTTATGCATTGAAATATTACAACTTGGATGATATAGAATATATATTTCAAAAGGGTGCAGTGACGTGTGTTGTTTTTCCCATTCGTATTTCACGTCTTTGTAATTAGTCACAACAAGGATAGATTTCCTGTTCTTACCCAGGAATAAATTGTCTTAGGTACTTTCGAAAAAATCAACCATTGAAAACCCTGTGGAACACAGCTCTACCCTGACGCACACAGGGTTGCCATAAATCAGAGTTTTCTCTTCGACAGCTGCTTTTTTTTTTGAACTGTTTCCAGTATTTGTGTTCTTAGGTATAAAATAGTGACCCCTACTATAAACATTACTAAAACTGATGTGGTCCCAAAAAGATTTTGGCAAAGTTGTATTTTAAATATTGTCTTTGTATTGAGACTTTCAGCTGAGTGAAACCCCGTGTGTGATGGGCACTCACAATCTTTACCACATAAGAATACGTTTTTGTACGTTGGGGCTTTTTTTTGCTTTAAAAAAAAAATTAAGTAGCACCTGTCTGGATTCAAATAGTCTTTATAGATTAAAAAAAAAAGAAAAATGTTCTAAAAATAGTATTTTAAAGTGTGTATTATTGTTTTTATCTCATTAATTTTAATAACTTTCTTTAAAATATATAAAACGTGTTCTTTCTTTCTTTACTTATTTTTTACTCTTATGCTCCCTGCTACAAATCTTTGAAAGGCTTTGTGTTTCATGATGAGTTAAAAATCATTATTTTATTTTGATTTATTAGATATTGCGTCACGTTACCCCACTCTCTGGACCGAGCAAGTGAAAAGTCGGCAGAACAAGACCAACAAGAACTCAGGTAAAATGGGCTTAAGTCCCTGTGTAAGCAGTGATTTCACAGGCCTAGAAAACGGCTTTCTCTTCTTGAAGTCGGATGTAGACTGCCCATGTTCCCTTGGTTACAGTGAGCGATCTGAAAATAATTCTTACGACTTGACCACCAAGAACTATTTTAAATTCTGGCGTTTTTAGTCAGATTTTTAAAATTCTTTCAAATATTGCTCTGTACAGTCCAGGAAAACTATAGTTTTGAAGTATAAAAATAGAAATATTTGATAAAAAATATATGAGTTTTGACTTAATTTCCACGAAGCCAACAGGTGTGTCTAATTTAAAATCCACCCAATTGTGTGTGTTGTGTTTGCTACAAAACAGTGTTTGATGGGACTTTCACTGTTTAAAGCTGATGGTTTTGACATTGTGTAGACAGTCAGGCAATGGGTTTGCTTCATCTTAAGTTAGTGATTTTAATGGGTTTCATGAAGTCTGATTTTCTCTGAAATTTGTATCGAAGCTCTCAGTTGATTGCCTGTGTGTTTCCTCTTGCTTTTCAAGTGCGGTTTTTTTGTTGTTTGGTTTTTTAATAAATCCTATTGAAAGAGACAGTCATTCTGGGCTCAGAGTGGTCCAGCTGCTGAGGCAGCATGAATCAGCAGCAGCATAAATTCTCTGAGACCGGCCGTGCGGTTAGAAGTTTGTAGACGCTTCCTTAGAAAGGCTTCCTAGCGTCAGGACTTTGTTTTATCTGCGGTTATGTATTGCTCTTCAAAGTGTATTTTTGATAGCCATTTATAAAAGAAAATTTAAAGCTTTATTAAAATTCAGGATGTTAAGGTGGTATGTTAGTTATCTATTGCTGCTACAGGAGAAATACCCCAAGTGAGTGGCTTTAACAATCAAATTTATTTTTTCACCGTTTAGGAGGCCAGAAGTCCAAATTCAGGGTGCTGGCTCTAGGGGGAGTCTTTCTCTCTCTGTCGCCTGGAGGAAGGTCCTTGTCTCTTCTGAGCTTCTGCTCCTGGGTGATCTTCATGTGGCTTGGCATCTCTCTTCCCTATCTTTACTTCCTAACTTGCTTGTTTAATCTCTTTTATGTCTCTAAAGAGATTGATTGAAGACACACCCAACATTAATCCTGTCTCATTATCATAACTAAGACAACCCATTTCCAAATGGGTTTATAAAACCACAGGCATAGAGGTGAGGATTTACAACACATGTTTTTAGGTGACACAATTCAGTCCATGCCAGGTAGTTTGATTTCCTTTCCAGCATCTATATCTCTTACAAACACATCCTGATGAGCTAACATTAAGTTTTGATGAGATATTTCACAAGCCACCTCTAAGCCTCAAGATAGACTTTGCATGGCGAACCCATTTACTGATTTACAACTGCAAAAGGAAGGCGACAAAATGCCAAACGAACACCAGTGTGATTTTGTTCATTTCTAAAGCATCCTGGGGTCACTGAGTTTCCACGTGAACATTTGCCCAAACGTATTTGCCAGACAGCACCTAGAATACATGTTGGAAACCTCAAATTATACCATTGCATATTATATGGATTCACCAGTTATTTTTGGTGTGTGAATATAGCAATGCTGATAATACTGCTTCCATCATTACGCCAACTGGAAAGTACCAGGGACTGGGCGGCAGCGGCAGAAGCATTGTGGTGCCCGTGCGGAGATGGAGAAGTAGAGACAAAAGCATAGATTTTAGAGTGTTCCTGCCAATAACATGCCATCATTTAACCCATGCCTCCGTTTATGAGATCAAACCAGTTTTGCTTTCTGAATGTGGCACAGATGTTAGCTCCATGAGATCAAGAATTTGTGTGGGTGTGTGTGTTCACTAGTCTATTCACAGCCCTTAGAACAGTGCCTATAAAGTAATAAAAACCAAAGAAAAATAAAAAACCAAACCTGCCACCATCGAGTTGATTCTGACTCATAGCGACCCTATATGACAGAGTAGAACTGCCCCACAGGGTTTCCAAGGGGAGCCTGGTAGATTCGAACTGCCCACCTTTGGGGTAGCAGCCATAGCTCTTAACCATCACGCCACCCGAGTTTCCAGAATATAACAGGCACTCAGTAAATGTTTGTTGAATGCGTGAATGAATTATTAGAATACACAAACATGGATGAGAGAAAGGGATTGATAAGGTTTGAAAGAAGTTAGAGTAGTTACTTAAGGACCCTAAAAAAAAAACAATAACAAACAAACCTATTGCTGTCAAGTTGATTCCAACTCATGGTGAACCTGTAGGACAGAGTAGAACTGCGCCATAGGGTGTCCAAGGAGTGGCTGGTGGATTCAAGCTGCCCACCTTTTGGTTAGCAGTCGAGCTCTTAACCACTACACCACCAGGGCTCCTTTAAGGACCCCAGAACCCACCAATTTCCCCATTATTGATATTTTTCCATTTCAAACCAAATTTTGTTCACCATCTATCTACAAGGTGTTTCTATGTAGAGGGATATGTAGAAAGGTGATATTTATTGTGTTCTTACTGTGGTCATCTCTGTGCATCTTGGTACTCAATAATGAAAGCAAAACAGTAACAGAAGATTGGTCAAAGTGAACAACAATGAGGAAACTAATACTCTCCTTTTGTATTTCTAAGAATGTAACCTAAATGTCTACACTAATGAGAAAAACTGGTAATAAAATGTAGTTTCCAAGAGAAGCAATAATTGCAGGATCTTCGAGGGATATCCTTCCTGTGTAAGAACTTGGGAATGTTTTTTCCTAATTTCTATAACTCCGTTAGATATCTTCATTAGCAGAATGGCTTAGGACAAACGTTTCTTGTGTGTCTAGATAAGGTTTAGCTGTTGGGCAGTTGAAAACTGCAACGTTGAGTTTATTCTGTTCCGCCCATGTTGATGACTTCTTGATGAGCGACCCATGAAAGTGCAATGGACAGGTCAGATGGAACAAGCCTCATACAGTCTTCTCGCGTGATTTTTACCCCACAGTAGTCCTCGAACACTATGTCCTTTCTTGTGTCTGAACTGCTTGTCTTCAGGTTGTTACTGCTGAGAGCTTTCCCTTGGTCCTTCTTGGCCCCATCAGCCTGAGATGAAAAGGGGCAAAATCCAGAATTTTGACCATTAGATACCATGGGAAGCAATGGTATTGAAGTTTAAAAAATAATTTATAGAACTAAAAAATTTCAGAAATTATTGTTATGGACAAGATTTCTTTATTGTATAGAGATATTAAGCTGTAAATTTCTCTCACGAGCTTTAGCCACTGAGTTATTTTCATTCAACCTTGTCACCACATTTGAACTGTTATCTTCTGTTTGATTTGTTTCTGTATCATATAGCTCAGTGCATGGGAAATTAATTGAAATATTGTACGTTTCAAACTTACTGGTGGATCTTGAAAATTCCTCATAGGAGAAGTAATATGGCGGTACCTAAACTTGATGTACAAACAATGTCACTAGAAATGTGTATTTTTTCAAGCAAATTTTTTGGTAGGAAACTATGTCAGATTTTGACAGATTAAGGTCTCAGTAGGCTACTGGAACAAGTACATTTTTGTATGTCACCCTTCACTTGCTGTTAACAGATTTTCAGGCCTTTAAGTGACCTGCCAATTATAATTAACCAATTAAACAGGGCAGACATACAGTATTTACTGAGACTAAAAATAATGTTTCAGGAAATTCCAGTTTACCTAAGTTACCCTACACTGTAATTTGATTTAAATTGGCCTAAGCGAGTAGAACACAAAGAGATGACGTTGAGTAGATGTATAGACGTGGAGCATGAAATTGCTGGATGGTGTTTACGTTTCACAAACCAGTGGTCCAGGCACACGTTATTTCTGAGAGTCCGAAGAAAGTCAGACCTAGTTGGTATTTTAAGACATTAAAAAATAGTATGTAATTGATTAAGTTTTAACGATGAAGCGGCAGTCTTAGGATTTCCAAAATGATCACTGTTGTCATTGAGATTTCCAACATCCACAGCGTCTCACTTGTACAGAAAAGATACCGATGACCATCTTTGGTAGACATAGACCCATTTAACAACATGTAAATAATTTGGGACTTGTTTATTATTCTGCATTTTAAAATTTCACCTTATTTGTTAGTACTCTTTCATGTGCTTCTATAGGTAATGCCATACTTGGAATGGATTGCTTTTTTCTCTTTTTATTTTCGTTTTTTTTTTTTAGTTAGATAAGAGTGGAATATTTTTGCCAGACATTTGTACTAAAATAGTACATCACTTTCCTGATGTGAATCCGTATATATTAAATAAATGAGTAAAATATGAAATTGTGTTTAAGAATACATTACTCAACTCTTCCTATTAATATAAATTTGAACGTTGATTTATTTCTTTACTGTTTTGAATCATTTTATTATATTCAGTTTTATTATTCTATTCTTGAAAGACATATAAATTAATTACCAAATCTTATTGGATTAAAGTTTTATAAGATATTTGCTTTAGTTATGTAAAATTTATTCATATACATATTTATTAAATAAATACAATAAGCGCACTTCCTCAGTGGTACATTAAATACTTTGTAGATTTCTGCCTGATTTCCTGAAAAACCAATGTAGAATATTAAAGAGTTGAGTTCTGGGTTTTTTCTGTTAACTGAACAAGTTATTAGCCCCATCACAGGATAACTAGTGCTATGGATGAACTGGCAGCCCTGGTGGCGCAGCGGTTAAGGACTTTGGCTGCTCACCAGAAAAGGTTGGCAGTTTGAATCCACCAGGCGTTCCTTGGAAGCTCTGTGGGGCTGTTCCACTCTGTCTGATAGGGCTGCTATGAGTCAGAATCAACTCAAAGGCAGTGGGTTTGGTTTTTGGTTTTGGTAATTGATGAATTACAAACGGCCATGTGCTTAGTGCTCTGTAATCCGTCAATAATGAAGTGTTATATACCCAGTAAAAGCTTACAATGGCAACACTTTAAAACAAGCTGAAGAGTCGGGTGGGTCCTGAATTCTGTCCTCCCACCTCGGCATCAATGACCTACAGTCACAGCCCTGGCCAGCTGAGAGGTTCCAATTGGGCTGGACACTGGTCAGAAGCAATGTCTGACCTAAACCTGGGTGGTGCCCAGTCTGCGTGGCACCAGAGGAAGCCTCAGCCTGGAGCCCCAGCTCATGCTTCCTGTGGCTCTCTTCCTCATCCAGCACCATCATAAGTCGTTGTTGAGTCAACCCCAACTCATGTCACCCCTTCTGTCAGAGTAGAATTGTGCGCTGTAGGGTTTTCAGTGGCTGATTTTTTGGAAATGGATCACCAGGCCGTTCTTCTAAGGCACCAGTGGGCGGACTCGATCCACTAACCTCTTGGTTAGTAGCAAGTATGTTAACCATTTACACCACCCAAAGACACCCTCCTTTTTATTCCATCTTTACTGTACATCCCAAGTTGGCCACAGAACCAACTCTCTCCCATGGCGCTTCTGAGAGCTTAGTACTTGGGGCCAAGTAGACCAACCTCCGCAGACTGGGTGCTGGTGGCTGTGAAGCAGTCCTGGGCTGCCAGCACAAGGACTCACCCTATGCCTATCCCACTTTGACAACCCTCTGGTTTCGCGGGCGTGTTCATTTATTATCCTTTTAAATGGTGCAGGTAAGCTGAAGAAAACACAGGGGCCTCCAGTTTTGTCATCTCTGAAATCTTCCTCCCACTTGGGAGAAAAATATGTCTTCCTCCCTAAACTATTAAAACAGCTCTGTTTTCTGTCCAGGGAAGGCATCCTTTATGTTCTGGATGTTCCGCAGTTTTATGGGACCCCCTCTGTGGAAATATTCCTCTGCTGAATCCAGGGTTGATAATTTTTGTTTTATTGCGCATATTGAGATTAGTGCCAGGAGATAACTATCTTTTGATTCTGCTTTAAATCACAGTATATTGCTTTCCCTGGGGAAAAATAATACAACTTATATTTTCTTTTCCATTTTTAAGTTTAAAACAGTTATTTCCCCCATTTTCCTTTTCATTCCATTTTTCAGGCATAAGACTGAAAAAGCATAAAGATATAGACTACATTCTTAAATGAAAAAGCTTGGGGAATTTAAGAGATAAAGAGATTAAAATAAATCAGATAGCTTTTTTAAAATGTGGACTGTAAAAGTGTGTTATTTGAACACGTTGATTTATCTAAAAACATGCGCAACTGAATTCATCCAATGTTCCTAATTATACAATGGGGTTTTAATTTCAAACATTTTTAATTCTCAGATGTCAGTATTCAGTCAAACATGTGGATAAGTAATCAGGGTGCAGGGCTTCAACCTAAGAACAGGGAATAGTAGTGAAAGCAGGCAGATTGTATCCGAGCTGTTTGGAAACACGAAATTTCAAGTGTGAGCGCAAGGCCTTTGTACTCTCTAGAGGTAAAGAAAGGTATTTGACTTACTTTATTCTCTCCGTATAAACTTACTTTATTCTCTCTCTGTTACCTCATCACTGAACTCATGAGGTCGGAAATGAAATGGTTTCTTCTGTAGAACCGTAGATACAATATGTTACTGTTAGTCAGCTCCTGCGCCATATTCATGATCGTCGGTGGGTTTGAGTCTACTATTTAGGCCTTTGTGCCAGTTCATCTCATTGAAGGTTTTCCCATTTTCACTGACCCTCTACTTTACCAAACACGATGTCCTTTTCTAGTGATTGGTCTGTTCTGATGATGTGGCCAGAGTAAGTGAGTTGAAGTCTCACCATCCTCGCTTCTAAGGAGCATTCCGGTTGTATTTCTTGTAAGACTGATTTGTTCATTCTTCTGGCAGTCCATATTCTTCACCCACACCACAGCTCAAATGCACCCATTCTTCTGTTTTCCTTTTTCATTGTCCAGCTTTCGCATGCAGATGAAGTGATTCACAAGACCATGGCATGGGTCAGGAGCACCTTAGTAATCAAAGTGACATATTTGCTCCTTAGTACTTTAAAGAGGTTGTTTTGCAGCAGCTTTGCCCAGTGCAATACATCATTTGATTTCTTGGTTGCTGCTTCCGTGAGAATTGATTGTGGATCCAAGTAAAATGAAATCCTTGACAACTGAAGTCCATTTATTATGATGTTGTTTATAGGTCAAGTTGTTAGGATTTTCATTTCCTTCACATTCAAGCGTAATCCATGCAACATTCTGTTTTTATCCATAAGGTTTTCATTGGCTGATTTTTGGAAGTAAAGCCTGGTAATCTGCTTCCGAAAATCAGCCAATGAATATCTTATGAATTAGCTACAATATACAGAATGCTTAATATGTATCAGGCAAAGTATGAAGTGTTTTAAATGCATAATAAACTTAATTTTGAAAATTTCCCTGTGAAATTGCTTCTACTCCTCTTACAGGTATAATTTTCAAATTTCAGTATATTTTCAAAATTCTTAAGTAGCAGAGCTGGGGACTAAACCCAGGTCTGTGATTCCAAATCTCCCATCACTACGTGGTAGATAAGATGGAACTGTTTAATTCCGAAACCAGCGGTCTCTCCATGGAATAATTTTGGTCTGATTCTCTGGAAGATATCTTTATGGTTCACAGTGTTCAAGAAAATTGGGTTGCATGCACAGCTGTGGAATGCATGTATTGTAAGCTCTTGTCGACCTTGTACAAGTGGTTCTTGTCTAGCCAGGCTTGCACTTCGGGGGAAGGAGGTTGAATTCCAGAAGTAGAATTAAGTGTAAAATACTAAGCAGATGACTTCTTGGGCATACGAACAACGTTGTGGAAGGAGAGCCTGAAAGGAAGCAATGTTTCCACTCTTGCCCTAGAGCAAACCATGCCTTCCTGGTTTATTTTAACATAGAAGGGAGCACTTTAGACTGAGGAGAGGACAGAGAAAAGAGTGATTTGAGAGGCTGATTGATGTACTGTGTGGAGCAAAGGTATGTTAGGACAACATGCACATAGTAACCCGCCTTCTGTGTATGGGAGCACAGTGGCCTGAACAGATCTTTAGGTACATGTATCACACTCCTGCATAGCTGAGGGTCTATATTGGAGCCTGCCTTCTAGCGGGGATTCTACTTGCTGTTGCCTGAACTTGGCCTTGGCCTCTGGGAAGTCTGGAGGGAAGGGGACTGGGGTTGATTCTTACCTCCACTGTGTGGTCTTGACCGAGCCATGTGACTTCTCTGAGTTGCTGGATCTCATCTTTTTTTTTTTTTTTTATATATAATTTTTATTGTGCTTTAAGTGAAAGTTTACAAATCAAGTCAGTCTCTCACACAAAGACTTATATATACACCTTGCTACATACTCCCAGTTACTCTTCCCCTAATGAGACAGCCCACTCCCTCCCTCCACTCTCTCTCTTCGTGTCCATTTCACCAGCTTCTAAACCCCTCTACCCTCTCATCTCCCCTCTAGGCAGGAGATGCCAACATAGTCTCAAGTGTCCGCCTCATACAAGAAGCTCACTCCTCACCAGCATCCCTCTCCAACCCATTGTCCAGTCAAATCCATGTCTGAAGAGTTGGCTTTGGGAATGGTTCCTGTCCAGGGCCAACAGAAGGTCCAGGGGCCATGACCACCAGGGTCCTTCTAGTCTCAGTCAGACCATTAAGTCTGGTCTTTTTATGAGAATCTGGGGCCTGCATCCCACTGCTCTCCTGCTTCCTCAGGGGCTCTCTGTTGTGCTTCCTGTCAGGGTAGTCATCGGTTGTAGCCAGGCACCATCTGGTTCTTCTGGTCTCAGGATGATGTAGTCTCTGATTCATGTGGCCTTTTCTGTCTCTTGGGCTCGTAATTACCTTGTGTCCTAGATGTTCTTCATTCTCCTTTGAGCTGGATCTCATCTTTAAAGGCATGCTAATGAGACCGAGGAAACCCTGGTGGTGTTGTGGTTAAGACCTACGGCTGTTATCCAAAAGGTCGGCAGTTCGAATCCACCAGGCACTCCTTGGGAACTCTATGCAGCAGTTCTGCTCTGTCCTATAAGGTCATTGTGAGTTGGATTCAACTTGATGGCAAAGGTTTAACGAGATGGACCTCATGGAATCAAGGTGAATCTGAAAGCCCCAGGTGCTCAATTGAGTTGGGCCCATCAAGATCCGATCAGTAAAAAGGACTTGGATTAGTTTCTAGCTGTGTGTATCCCAGGTCAGCACTGACATTGCAAATAACAAAGACTCAGATACTTCCTGAGAATCTGCTGTGTTCATGTATGTGTTACAAAGATAACAGGTACTGGAGAATTCGGGAGCTGGGAATTGTATGTGACAGCATAAATGAGTCTGTAATGATGTACTGAGAAAAGGTATACATGGTGCACTGAAATTCATGAACTGAGTGAAATGTCTGAGCCTGCTTTTCACACTCAATTTTGGAAAGTTAATGGAATGGATACTACAGTGCTTCTGTTTCTGTGTTCTCTCCATCAGCTAGACTGTAACACCTCAAACAGAATTGATCCATAAACAATAGAGGGCCTTTTTGGAATGACTCACAAAGTCAAACTAGAATTAGGATTCCTACCTTTACCTGTAACCCACTGCCAGTGAGTCAATTCCGACTCATAACAACCCTATAGGACAGAACAGAACTGCCCCCATAGAGCTTCCAAGGCTGGAGATGGAAAACCAAAAGGGAAGAACATGCTCAGCGTTTCTCAAGCTGAAAGAACTTGAGAAAAAAATTCAAGCCTCGAGTTGCAATAGAGAAGGATTCCATGGGGAAAATATTAAATGATGCAGGAACCATCAAAAGAAGATGGAAGGAATACACAGAGTCATTATACCAAAAAGAATTGGTCGGTGTGCAACCATTTCAAGAGGTAGCATATTATCAGGAACCAATGGTACTGAGAAGTCCAAGCTGCTCTGAAGGCATTGGCGAAAAACAAGGCTCCAGGAATTGATGGAATATCAATTGAGATGTTTCAACAAACAGATGCAGCGCTGGAGGTGCTCACTCATCTATGCCAAGAAATTTGGAAGACAGCTACCTGGCCAACTGACTGGATGAGATCCATATTTATGCCTATTCCCAAGAAAGGTGATCCAACCGAATGTGGAAGTTATAGAACAATATCCTTAATATCACATGCAAGCAAAATTTTGCTGAAGATCGTTCAAAAATGGCTACAGCAGTATATCAACAAGGAACTTGCAGAAATTCAGGCCGGTTTCAGAAGAGGACGTGGAACCAGGGATATCATTGCTGATGTCAAATGGATCCTGGCTGAAAGCAGAGAATACCAGAAGGATGTTTACCTGTGTTTTATTGACTATGCAAAGGCATTTGACTGTGTGGATCATAACAATCTATGCATAACATTGGGAAGAATGGGAATTCCAGAACACTTAATTGTGCTTATGAGGAACCTTTACGTAGATCAAGAGGCTGTGTCGTTTGAACAGAACAAGAGGATACTGATTGGTTTAAAGTCAGGAAAGGTGTGTGTCATGGTTGTATTCTTTTACCATATCTATTCAATGTGTATGCTGAGCAAATGATACGAGAAGCTGGACTATATGAAGAAGAACAGGGCATCAGGACCGGAGGAAGACTCATTAACAACCTGCTTTATGCAGATGACACAACCTGGCTTGCTGAAAGTGTAGAGGATTTGAAGCACTTAGTAATGAAGATCAAAGACCACAGCCTTCAGTTTGGATTGCACCTCAACATAAAGAAAACAAAAATCCTCACAACTGGACCAGTGAGCAACATCATGATAGATGGAGAAAAGGTTGAAGTTGTCAAGGATTTCATTTTACCTGGCTCCACAATCAACAGCCATGGAAGTAGCAGTCAAGAAATCAAAAGATGCATTGCATTGGATAAATCTGCTGCAAAGGACCTCTTTAAAGTGTTGAAAAGCAAAGATGTCACCTTGAAAACTAAGGTGCACCTGACCCAAGCATGGTATTTTCAATTGCATCATATGCATGTGAAAGCTGGACAATGAATAAGGAAGACCGTAGAAGAATTGATGCCTTTGAATTGTGGTGTTGGTGAAGAATATTGGACATACTACGGACTGCCAAAAGAACAAACAAATCTGTCTTAGAAGAAGTACAACCAGAATGCTCCTTAGAAGCAAGGATGGCGATACTGCGTCTTACATACTTTGGACATGTTGTCAGGAGGGATCAGTCCCTGGAGAAGGACATCATGCTTGGCAGAGTACAGGGTCAGCAGAAAGGAGGAAGACCCTCAACGAGGTCGACTGACACAGTGGCTACAACAATGAGCTCAAGCATAAAAACGATTGTAAGGATGGCTGAGGACCAGGCAGTGTTTCGTTCTGTGGTGCATAGGGTCACTATGAGTCGGAACCGACTTGACAGCACCTAACAACAACAACAACCTTTACCTGTATGGGTGGCAGAAGGAATATTCTGCCAAACGTTCTCTCTAACTGCATCTTGTATTGTAAAGAGCCACGCTCTTGCTGTTGTTGTTGTTAGGTGCTGTCGAGTCAGTTCCAACTCATAGCAACTCTATGCACAACAGAACAAAACACGGCCAGGTCCTGTGCCATCCTCACAATCATTGTTATGTTTGAGCCCATTGTTGCAGCCACTGTGTCAGTCCATCTCATTGAGGGTCTTCCTCTTTTTCACTGTCCCTCTACTTTACCAAGTATGACATCCGTCTCCAGGGACTCTCTTGCTAGCAGTGGGCAACTCACAATTTATGTAGGGTGGGTAGTAAATAATTGACTCGTGGTGATCCCATGTGAAAGAATAGAAATGCCCCATAAATCTGCTTCCTTAAAAGATTACAACCAAGAAACCCCTCTGGGGCAGTTCTGCTCTGTCACATGGGGTCATTATGAGTTGTAATTGATTTAACAGCACCCAACAACAACAACAAATATTCCAGGGGACATACTTACACCAAATTATTCCTTGTTTATCTGAAGTTAAAATTTGACTGGGCATCCTGTATTTTATAGGGCAACCTGTCCTGTGCGTAAATACACTCCCCCGTTCACAGCGCTCGTTAGCTGATCTTCTGTAAGGGGAAGGTGTCTGGGCTGTCTTCAAAAGTCACATTTTAATGGATTATAGTGTGGCTTGGATTTGGGTGATTTTTCCATCGAGGACAAACCTGCCAGTAAAAAGGCGCAGCACAGGGGTGAGTCAGCGATTGATACGTCTGAGTACGTCTTAAACCTTCCTCTTCATTCTTCTTCCTGGGTCATTCTGAATTCCAGGTATCTTTCTCTTGAAAAGTCCTTTTGTAGCAGGACCAATTTTGTATGCTAATAAAGAAAAGTGATACTAGTAAAAGCCATGTGGGTAATTTCTCACCAATCTTTGAGACAAGTTTCCGCTTTGAAATGGAATTAAATGTCTTCCAGTGTATCAAATGTTGGCTGAAGGCAAAATCGAGAATGTCCCTCCAATTTACAGATATTTTAAATAAAATAGTTATTTTTAGTCAGTAGCAATTTTTCTTTTTCTTCCTTTTTTACTATTTTTATGAAAACCAATCAAGTGCAGTTCCCGTTAACTGAGAAGAAATGCACACGTTTTATGAACCCACGGCGACGTGTCTGTTACTTCTGCCAGCAAGGGTTTCCTTCAAATGTTCGTTTTGCCACATAAGCATGCCCTTGCATGCTAATGCACAGATGTATAATTTTTTATGAAGCACATGATTCTACTGCAATTTTCAGTAGTACATGGTGTAAATAATAAAATGTAGCATTTAAGATTGTATAACAAATCTTGTACGTGATTTGCCTTTGGTTTGTACATTTGTGGATTTAATATGCTTTCAGGACTGAAATTTCTAGCTAAGCTAAGAAGCATGGAAGGCGTTTCAGCCTTCATTATGGATATCCTCAGAGTTCTGCTGCGGGGTTAGGCTTCAGGAAACGTGGAGCGTGTGGCACCTTCGGTTCTGCTGGAAGACTCGCGCCACCATTTGATGATTTGGTTTCGGGGGAACATTGAAAAAAAGGGCTGGGTGGTCTACCAGCAAGGAGGACACAGAGCCCAGGGTCTTTATTTACAGTTAGATCTCTGGCTAAGAATGCCCCGAGACTCTCCCTCACCCTGTGTTTTTACTGCTCGTAACTTCTCAAACTTTGGAAATAAATTTTCCGAGATTAGTTTCAACCAGAAGGCATTTTTCCCTTTTATTTGGAAACTTGGAAATAAGTTTGTTTTTCTGTTTTGATGTGATTTTGCATCATGAAGAAGGAAAAAAAAAAAAAACCATCATTTTAGAAATCAATTTTTAAAACTAAAACTATTAGAGAATTTCTTAAAACGCTTGCTTGGTCAGGAAGCGAAATTGCATTAACTCAAGCATTTTTTGTTTTAAATTTTAAGCATTTTTCAAACGTGATGTTTTCTCATAAAAGGTAAAATAATTTATCTAAGGCTATTGCTTCAGTTTCTGAAATACCAGTGTGTTACAGCCAACACCGTATATGAACTGAAATTATGGCTGGGTATCATATAGTCTACTATGCTGGGAATG
The DNA here is from genome assembly GCF_030014295.1 of Loxodonta africana. Classification (NCBI taxonomy): domain Eukaryota; kingdom Metazoa; phylum Chordata; class Mammalia; order Proboscidea; family Elephantidae; genus Loxodonta; species Loxodonta africana. The sequence goes on along the minus strand of NC_087342.1, from coordinate 239,349,203 downwards.
ACAGCTTGAAGAGTAATGGCATTGCATTCATCATCAAAAAGAACATTTCAAGATCTATCCTGAAGTACAACACTGTCAGTGATACGATAATATCCATCGCCTACAAGGAAGACCAGTTAATACGACTATTATTCAAATTTACACACCAACCACCAGGGCCAAAGATGAAGAAATAGAAGATTTTTATCAGCTGCTGCAGTCTGAAATTGATTGAACATGCAATCAGAACGCATTGATAATTACTGGTGATTGGAACGTGAAAGTCGAAAACAAAGAAGAAGGATCGGTAGTTGGAAAATATGGTCTTGGTGATAGAAACAATGCCGGAGATCGAATGATAGAATTTTGCAAGACCAATGACTTCTTCATTGTAAATACCTTCTTTCACCAACATAAATGGCCACTATACACATGGACCATGCCAGATGGAACACACAGGAATCAAATGGACTACATCTGTGGAAAGAGACGATGGCAAAGCTCAGTATCCTCGGTCAGAACAAGGCCAGGGGCTGTGGAACAGACCATCAATTGCTCATATGCAAGTTCAAGCTGGAACTGAAGAAAATCAGAGTAAATTCACGAGAGCCAAGATATGACCTTGAGTATATCCCACCTGAATTTAGAGACCATCTGAAGAATAGATTTGATGCATTGAACACTAGTGACCGAAGACCAGACGAGCTGTGGAATGACATCAAGGACATCATACATGAAGAAAGCAACAAGTCATTGAAAAGACAGGAAAGAAAAGACCAAGGTGAATGTCAGAAGAGACTCTGAAACTTGCTTATGAACGTCGAGCAGCTAAAGCAAAAGGAAGAAATGATGAAGTAAAAGAACTGAACAGAAGATTTCAAAGGGCCTCTCAAGAAGACAAAGTAAAGTATTATAATGACATGTGCAAAGAGCTGGAGATGGAAAACCAAAAAGGAAGAACATGCTTGGCGTTTCTCAAGCTGAAAGAACTGAAGAAAAAATTCAAGCCTCATGTTGCAATAGTGAAGTATTCTGTGGGGAAAATATTAAATGATGCAAGAAGCATGAAAAGATGGAAGGAATACACAGAGTCATTATACCAAAAAGAATTAGTTGATGTTCAACCATTTCAAGAGGTGGCGTATGATCAGGAACCGATGGTACTGAAGGAAGAAGTCCAAGCTGCTCTGAAGGCATTGGCGAAAAACAAGGCTTCAGGAATTGATGGAATATCAATTGAGATGTTTCAACAAACAGATGCAGCACTGGAGGTGCTCACTCGTCTATGCCAAGAAATATGGAAGACAGCTTCCTGGCCAACTGACTGGAAGATATCCATATTTATGCCTATTCCCAAGAAAGGTGATCCAACTGAATGTGGAAGTTATAGAACAATATCATTACTATCACATACAAGCAAAATTTTGCTGAAGATCATTCAAAAATGGCTGCAGCAGTATATTGACAGGGAACTGCCAGAAATTCAGGCCGGTTTCAGATGGATCCTGGCTGAAAGCAGAGAATACCAGAAGGATGTTTACCTGTGTTTTATTGACTATGCAAAAGCATTTGACTGTGTGGATCATAACAAACTATGGATAACACTGTGAAGAATGGGAATTCCAGAACACTTGATTGTGCTCACGAGGACCCTTCACATAGATCAAGAGGCAGTTGTTCGGAGAGAACAAGGGGATCCTGATTGGTTTAAAGTCAGGAAAGGTATGAGTCAGAGTTGTATCCTTTCACCATACCTATTCAATGTGCGTGCTAAACAAATAATCTGAGAAGCTGGACTATATGAAGAACAGGCATCAGGATTGGAGGAAGACTCATTAACAACCTGTGATATGCAGATGACACAACCTTGCTTGCTGAAAGTGAAGAGGACTTGAAACACTTACTGGTGAAGATCAAAGACCACAGCCTTCAGTATGGATTGCACCTCAACATAAAGAAAACAAAAATCTTCACAACTGGACCAATGAGCAACATCATGATAAATGGAGAAAAGATTGAAGTTGTCAAGGATTTCATTTTACTTGGATCCACAATCAACAGCCACGGAAGCAGCAGTCAAGAAATCAAGAGACGCATTGCATTGGATAAATGTGCTGCAAAGGACCTTTTTAAAGTGTTGAAAATCAAAGATGTCATCTTGAAGTCCAGGGTGCGCCTTACCCAACCCATGGTATTTTCAATCACATCATATGTATGTGAGAGCTGACCAAGGAATAAGGAAGACGGAAGAAGAACTGACGCCTTTGAATTGTGGTGTTGGGGAAGAATGTTGAATACACCAATATCGTGGACCGCCAAAAGGATGAACAACTCTGTCTTAGAAGAAGTACAACCAGAATGCTCCTTAGAAGCAAGAATGGTGAGACTGCGTCTTACGTACTTTGGACATGTTGTCAGGAGGGATCATTCTCTGGAGAAGGACATCATGCTTGGCAGAGTACAGGGTCAGCAGAAATGAGGAAGACCCTCAACAAGGTGGATTGACACAGTGGCTGCAACAATGAGCTGAAGCATAACAACGATTGTAAGGATGGCTCAGGACCTGGCAGTGTTTTGTTCTGTTGTGGGTAGGGTCGCTGTGAGTTGGAACTGACTCAGGGGCACCTAACAACAAATAACCGTGAGTTGAAGTAGATTCAGTCAGGGATAAACTACTAAAGCTATTCTTTGTTTCATGACTTTCCTCTGTGTTTAAGTATCACCTTCTGTTTTATTATTGAGGAGCCCTGGTGGCACAGTGGTTAAAGCACTCGGCTGCCAACTGAAAGGCCTGTGGTACGAACCCACCAGCCACCCCTTGGGAGAAAGATGTGGCAATCTGCTCCCATAAAGATTACAGCGTCGGAAACCATGTGGGGCCCTTCTGCTCTATGCTATAGGACGCTATGGGTTTTTTCATTTACCATATTATTATTTTATTAATATTATTGCCTTCTTTTCTTTGCCTTTTATAATTTGTAAAGCAAAGTTGGGCATCTAGTAGGTGCTTAACAGAGCACTGAAGGCCTGTGAGTTTCCTAGGGAATCTTCTCAAACTTTTAGTCATTTTTTGATGTGACATAGAGATTCAGATTTGCAACCAAGTAATACGAGAAACCAGAATGATTCAAGGCGTTGGGGGTCTTGACTAGGTCAAAGAATGAATGTGTGGCTGTAACTGAGCAGCAGACTAGAAGAATGGAGTGGTAGTCGGTGTCTGCTGCCGGACTTTAATATTTGGTGTCTTTTACTCAGGTATGGAACAGTTTTATTTTATTTTCTATTCAATAGAATTTTTTAGAGAAGCTTTAAGTTTGCAGAAAAATTGTACAGAACGTACAGTCACCATTTACCCCTTCCCTCTGTACACTGTTTCTCCTGTTAATGTCTTGCATTCCTATAGTAAATTTCTTAGAATTGATGAAACAATATTGATACATTACTGTTAATAAACCCCATAGTTTACATTGGGGTTCACTCTAAGTGTCTTAAGTGCTATGGATTCTGATACATGCACGATGTCTTGTGTCCAACATCACAACAGCATATAGGATAGTTTCGGCGCCCTAAAAATGCCCTGTGCTTCCTCCCCCCACCTCTGGAAATTAATGATGATGTGGTAATTAATGATATAGGATGTCAAACATCTTTTCCCAGACCCTGTTTTTCATCCATGTATCTGTTTTGGTGAAGTAGCTCTTCAGGTCTTTTGCTCATTTTTTAATTGGGCTATTTGTTTTCTTATCTCTGAGTTTTAAGGCTTCTTTGTGTATTTTGGATACAAGTCATTTATAAGATTTGTGTTTTGCAAATATTTTATCCCAGTCTGTGGCTTATCATTTTCTGAACATTATCTTTTGCAGAGCGAAGTTTTTCATTTTAATGAAGTCCAATTTTTCATTTTTTTCTTTCACAGATTGGGCTGTCGTTATAGCTAAAACACCATCACCAAACCCAAGGCTGGCTAGGTTTTCTCCTAGGCTGTCTTCTGGAAGTTGTATACTTTCGCATTTTCCACTCTGAGTAAATTTTTGTGAAAGGTGTAAGGTGTGGGTCCACATTCATTTTTTGCATGTGGATGTGCACTTGTTCCCCACCATTTGTTGACAAGACTATCCATTCTCCTTTGAATTACTTTGCTCCTTGTCAAAGAGCACTTGACTGTATTTGTGTGGCTGTATTTCTAGGCTCTGGAACAGTTTTAAGACTTAAAAATTTTCTCAAAAGTTGACCATTGTGCGGGTGGCTGGGAACAGAACGGAAGGTGGCTAGAAATAAGGAGCTCTTAGAAGGAAATAAGAGGTTATATGTTGAAAAGAGGCAACTTGGCCAAGGTCTCCTCAGGAAAAACAATAAAATCTTGACTGTAGGTACTTGCTGCGACATGGCACTGAGACCTTTCCTGCCTTGAAGTAACCAGATCTCTACAAATCGGATCATTTCTGTGGAAATTAAATTTATAACTCTTAGCTGGAAGGAAGTCAGTTTTTTTGATAATAGCATGTATCATGCGCACATGGGTTGCATTTCTGCTCTTTGAAAGGAGTATGAAGGCACTCGTGGCGGTTCTGTGAGATGGTCACTTGAAACCACGTCTGCAGTGGGACTCATTCCCCACAAGGTGTTAGCCGGGTTTACAGAAACTTGGAGAAAGCCAGCAAATACTTTGAGAAAAAAAAAGTTGAAAATAAAATCTGACAAGTGATGAGAATTGAAAATAATATAATTTTAATTACTAAGAAGTATATTTTAAGTACTCTGGGATGGAAAGTGCACCACTGTTATTTGTATGGACATCTTTAATCCTTCCTTGCATTCATTTCTGTTTTTTTTTTAGGATATATCATACATATATTTGATTTTTTTTAAATATCTCCATTTCTTTGTCTTTTCCACAAGCTTACCCATATTAGGAAGTTCAAGTCTGATTGAGCCGCGTAGGCACTGTCTGCAGAAACGAGTAGGACAGTTGAGCTGTTGTCACAAGCCTCCTTTGTAGTGGCTGCGCCAGGAGGCACATCTCTTGTAACAACCCATTTTTATTGCTGTACCCACCGACATGGGCTGTTCTTCGTGTATCCTGAGAATTGACTCTGCCTGGGTACAAGCGTGTCTATGTCAAGACTGTTGTTAGCTGCTGCCGAGTCAGTCCCAACTCCTGGTGACCTTACGTACAACAGCACAAACCGTCGTTGTCGGGTCCTGCACCGTCTTCACCCTCGGGATCGTTGGTGTGTTTCAGCCCATTGTTGCAGCTGTTGTGTCAATCCATCTTGCCGAGGGTCTCCCTCATTTTCCTGTACCCTCTACTTTATCAAACATGATGTCCTTTTCTAGTGACTTGTCCTCCTGATAAAGTGCCCAAAGTAAGCAAGCCGAAGTCTCACCACCCTCACTTCTAAGGAGCCTCTGGTTGTGTTTCTTCTAAGACCGGTTTGTTCATTCTTCTGGCAGTCCATGGTATATTCATTATTCTTCGCCAACACCACAATTTGAATGCGTCAATTCTGCTAGGTTTAGAGTAGGTGTAAAACTGCTAGGTGTAGACTAGCAGTTGAAAAACGTGTTTTCCCCCTTAGGACAAAAGTTATAAATATTCATTGTTGAAAATACTAGCAGACAAGGAAAATAAAATAAAATATCTTAACTTCCCAATCCAGAGATCACTTAATGGTAGACATGGTAGTGGATATACCATATCATACAGTGCAGGCTTGGAGTCTCTGCATGGTGCAAACAGTTAAGTACTCAACTACTAGACAAAAGTTTGGAGTTCAGACCTGCCCAGAGGCACCTCACAAGACAGGCCTGGTGATCTGCTTCTGAAAGGCCATAGCCTTGATAACCCTGTGGAGCAGCTCCACTCTGCTCACATGGGGTTGCTGTGAGTTGGAATCAACATGACAGCAACTAATTATATACATATATGTAATCTCCTTCTGCATTTCACAGTATAATGTAGGCATTTTTCCAAGCCACCAAGTATTATTCTACAGCAGTATTTTTAAGCTGTTGCCCATAAACCATCTCAGGTTATGAGAGAAGTGCAGGCTCGCGGTCCATCTGCCAAATCAGAACGTTGCAGGAGGGGGCCGAGAATGTGAATGTCTGGTAAGTTCCTATGCATGGTAATATTAGTGAGACATTGTTCTACAGTATCTTTTTTTCGTTTCACTGTTTAAAGAATTTTTATTAAAGCAAGAATTTTAATAATCCAAATATAACCCAAGTTGCTCAGTTATCAGTTTATTCCATACAGAAGTGACATTCCGAGCTATTCTGTAATAACCTGTAAACCCATTGCGGTCGAGTCAATTCCGACTCATAGCGACCCTATAGGACAGTGTAGAACTGCCCCACAGAGTTTCCAAGAAGCACCTGGAGGATTTGAACTGCTGACCTTTTGGTTAGCAGCCGTAGCACTTAACCACTACGCCCCCAGAGTTTCCATTCTGTAATAAAGAATTACAAAATTAAAGAAATGCTTTAAATTTTGTACTTTGAAAATTCTTTTTTCCCTGGGTCTGTATAACGTTGGAAACCCTGGTGCTGTAGCGGTTAAGAGCTAAGGCTGCTAACCAAAGATTGGCAGTTCGAATCCACCAGGCACTCCTTAGAAACCCTATGGGGCAGTTCTACTCTGTCCTATAGGGTCGCTGTGAGTTAAAATTGACTCCGTGGCAATGGGTTTTCATAAACCTTAATTTCATTTTTATATTTTATCATTTTTTGTTGTTTTTAAATCAATAACTTAGAACAACCATTGTTTGCTAGACCTGGCACTAGCTCAGTACATAATTTCAGTGTTCCCTTTCCTTATTTTGTATTTTGCAATATTTTTCCTCAATATTTATGTTTTTCGAGGTTTAGATATTTTTCTTTGATGAGGCACGAGTTTTTTCTTGGAACACCAGTGGCACTGCAAACTGCCCTCTGAGCTGCCTCTTCAGCTTGGTGGGCTCATAGTCCAGCTACAGCTTCACCAGCTAGAACGCAGAGGCTCTGAGATGCAGGCATATGAAGGAGTTCAGAGTTACTGATCTCCAACAACACGCTGTGGTTTTACCAGCAAGAGTAGGCGCATGGCTTGACTAAGAGGATGTGAAGTTCACTTAGCCTTTGCCTCGGCTCTTGAGGAGGGCTGATGGCAGCAGGGCAGCAGTCAAGGTCCCTGGCCATGTACGTGAACTACAGGCTGCTGCGTGGTACCTCCCGGCGTTGCTTGAAGATGCTGGGATCGAACCCCTGCCGCGCGTTCATGCTGGGCAGCGGTGCCGGCAGCAGGAGTGGTTGCAGCAGCCGCGACTGCAGCTCTTTGCCCCGCTGTCTGGATTCCTGTGTCAGCCGCATGCTGTGTTGAGGACTCGGGGAACACTCCGTGGATGGCACTGGGTGTATCTTGGAAGGGATGAGGCCTGGCACCCTGAGCAGTCCAGCAAGGGCTTGGTCTTCGCTGAGCGATTTGGCTAGGAGGCTAGTGTGCAGGGCCCTGAGTCTGCGGGAGAGCTGCCAGGAAGCAACCTGGGGAAATGCTGGCTGGTGCGGTTGGCTGGGACTGGACAGAGCTCTGTGCTTGCCTTTCTCTGCACAGCGGTCAGTGGCGAGGCTGGCACCCTCGTTGAGCTACAGCTGCGTGCACTGGCTTGGGGTCACTGCTCTGCCGTTCATTCTGTAGCTGCTTAGTGACTCCTTCTGGGGAGGAGAAACATACAAAACCACACCCTCTGTTGTGCCTGCTCCACATCATAACCTTGCATTAGTGAGTGCACCAACAGAGAAAACTCTTCCCATCTCGCCATCACTCACATTTTTCACGTACAGGTTAACACCCTGGTGTCTGGTGGTCCAATCTCTGTGACCAAAGGGAAGTGGCATACCCATTGGCCAAGCTTAGGTCACATGCCCAGCCCTGAACCAATCACTGTGTCCAGGGTATAGGATGTGCTCATTGGCCAAGCCTGGGTCATATGTCCATTTCTGAACCAATCACTGTGACCAGAGAATTAGGACATACCCATTGGCCAGCCCTGTGTCACATGCCCATCCCTAAACCAATCACTGTGACCATGGTATAGGGCATACTCATTGGCCAAGCCTGGGTCATATGTCCATTTTGAACTAATCTCTGTGACCAGAGGGATAGGACATAACCTTTAGCCAACTCTGGGTCACATGTCCATTCCTGAAGTAAGGGATGAGGACACTCAGGTCCTCTCACCGACCACAAGGGCTGAATATGGGTGGGGGTTCCCTATCCTCCATCAGAATACTGAGAAAGAAATACAACCAATGTCCACTGCAGCCCCCCTCTCCACAAACTGTGACTCCATTGGCTTGAAGCTCTAGCCGAGGAAATGTCCAGAGCTCACAACACCCGGGGCAGGTAAGGAGGGGAGGGCTGGTGAGGCTGACGCTGGGCAGATGGACCCAGGTGCAGAGATTGAGCATGGATGGCTTAGGGAAGGGGCTCAACAGACCTGCCTCTGTGGAGAGTCCAGCTCAAAGGTAGCAGGCATCAGCAGAACAAAGTGTGGGGCACAGATAGGGGAGGCAAGACCAGTATCGGGCGGAGGATGGTGCTAGCAGTGAGCCTGACTCAGGCCCGTGCAGTGCAGACAAGTTGCAGGTAGGGAGACCACGTGAGACCCCAGGCTCCACCGCACAGCACATTCCCCTCAGGTCTGGAAGTGTTGGAGGGCAGGCAGGTGAGCCTGAAGTCACAGGTGAGAAGACCAAGGGTACCTGTCAGGAAGGTGTTGCCTGGAATGTCCCATAGGAGAGCCTTTGGAGCCCTGGTTTGCTCTGGAAGCATCTAAGCTCTTCGTTCTGGGTGACTTGGAGAAGCACTCCTTCTGGTGTTGTGAAGGCCCACTGGCGAGAGCAGAAGACGAAATGCAGGCTCATCTCCCACAGCTGCAGGGAGCTCTGCCCTCCCCCAGGGTCTGCGCAGCCCACTGCGGCCTCCCTCCAGACAGCCAGGAAGCTCCCCTCTTCCCAAACCAAAACAAACCCGGAAGGCGTGGACGTGTAGACGGCGGCACAGGGACCAGCAGATGGCCCTGTGCGTAAACTCAAACAGAAACGTTGCCTTATTTGGGGACGGAGTGCCCCAGTTGTCGTGCCCCACGGGGCCAGTGATCAGCAAAAGTTAAATATTTAGAATCTGTTCTGTGTGAACACTTTGGCCGATGTGTTTCTTTAGGTTTTCTCCCCTTGTCAGGAAGGGCTTCAAACTAAACCCGTGGTCCCGAGGTCAGTCCAGCAGATGGACACGCGTGTGGGTGGGAACACGCTCAGCAGAGCTGTGGGTGGGAGTGGGCACGGGCTGGCCGTTCTGAGGACGGTACACAATCGCATTGTTCATTTTCAGAGGGGCAGTATTTTCCAGCCATCTGCCTATTTTTGTGGCGAGTTAAAGACTTAGAAATAGCTACTATGTTAATAATTACAGCAGATATCAGGTTATACCATGAGTCTGAAACGCAAGTATTTGAGACCTCTTTCGTAATCGTTTGTCCCTCCTTGGATCTTTTTCTTCCTTATACAAGTCTCGTTCAGCATGTCCATTAATGTCCTGCTGGGAGAGAGAGGTGTGTGGACAACACTCAGTGTGGCGGGAGACAGTCTCCGTCAGCAGGGTGTGGGGACTCCACTGATAGCAGGGTTATGGGCGTGCTGACACAGGAATGGAAGATGGGGTACTTCACAGAGGTTTGGTCTCTTTCCCTGAGTTTGAAGGGAGAGCCAAGCCGAGGGTCTGGCTTTAAGCAGGGTCATTGGAACCAGCTGTAAACTTCTGAAAAATAAATGTTGCTAAAAAATATGAAAACAGTGCTGCAACTGAGAGAAGCCGCCTGACCGCTGGGACTGGCTTCCTGGCACGGTTGATTTTCATCCACAGACAGACGCAGAGCTGGGCCCAGCCAGCTGCTCCCCAGAATCTTCCTCAAGACATTTCCACCTCTGCTTACGAAGCCATTTCCTATTAGAGATAGTTTGTGGGCCCATGGGTCTTTCCACAGGTCCTGCTTCAGCATGTTGATTTCACTCATTTTCATGCTTACAAGCTGCCCATTTGAAAGTCCATATACCTACATTTGTATAAGCCAAAAAAAAAAAAAAAAACCCATTGCCGTTGAGTCGATTCCAACTCATAGTGACCCTACAGGACAGAGTAGAGCTGCCCTGTAGGGTTTCCAAGGAGTGGCTGGTGGACTCAAACTGCTGACCTTTAGGTTAGCAGCGGAGCTCTTCACTCTTGCAGCCCCAGGGCGCCTACATTTGTATACAGTAAGGCCCCGTGTAAGAAAGTCCGATTTACTGACAGCTCCTACGTGCCCTTTAACATTAGGTAAAGTTGCCCCCACATTGAAATGACTGAACCAACCCCTACTCGCAACAAATTCCTCATCACAATCACCTCACTTACTGCATGTGTGGCTTTCACATGGTTGAAAAGGCTTCGAGCCTTTGCTTGCACTAAAAGTAAGGCTAAATAAGAACCGTATGCGTCTGTTCTGACTTCCTACAAAATTTTAAAGACACTCTTAGGAACAGAGCTCGTTCGTAACCTGGAGACTGCCTCTGTCTGCGTTTATACATCTGTACGTATGGATCTGCAATGGGCTCAGGCATAACAACGATTGTGAGGATGGCGCAGGACCGGGCAGTGTTTCGTTCTGTTGTGCAGAGGGTTGCTATGAGTCGGAACTGACTCCACGGCACCCAACAACAACAACATTTGTTTATCTACATTTATACATTTACGTTTGCTGATGGCAGAACATTTTCTCAGAAGGCAGTTGGTCACCAGATGTCAGGGCCGTGTGGTGTGGTGGCTCAAGGCAGGACCCTGCAGCCCAACCGTCTTGGCTTCAGCCTCGGCTTTCCCCAGCTCGCTGGGTTTCTAGGTCAGGTTGCAATCCTGGCGGTTTAGTTTCAGCTGGCAAATGGTGATGTAATAGTTCCAAACTCACACAGCTGTGTTGTTGTTAGTCGCCATTGCGTCAGTTCTGACCCATGGCGACCCCACGTGTGCAGAGTAGAACTGCCCCATAGGATTTCCAAGGCAGATCACCAGGCCTGTTTTCCCAGGCGCTTCTGGGTGGGTTTGAACCGGCAACATTTTGGCTAGTAGTCAAGCGTATAACCATTTGCATCACCCAGAGACTCCATACGGCTGCAGTGAAAAGTAAACGAATTAGGTGCTTGGAAGGGCCCTGGCATAGAGTAGGCTTATGCAAACTTGCCATTGTTAGGAGTCTACCATGTGCTCAATTTAAAAATAAAAGGAATGTATAACAAGGTTTTTCAATTAGTTTATGGTCTAATTCAGCAGTTCTTAAACTTTTTGGTGTAAGAACCCCTTTACCCTCTTAAAACTTGGCCAAGACCTCAAAGAGCCTCTGTTCATGTGGGTTATTCCTATTGATACTTAGGATTAGTGGTGAAAGAGACTTTTAATGCGTGAGAACACGTTCTAGTCACATCAGATGGCTGGTGCCATCACAGGTTGGCAGGCTTGGAGAACTCCGCCATACCCGTGTGAGAGGAAAAAGGCAGTAACATCTTAATATTTTATGAAAATAGTTCTCATCTCATGGATCCTCTGAAAGGGTGTAAGGTACTCCTAGACTTTGAGAACAAGGAACCCTGGTGGCGCAGTGGTTAAGTGCTCAGCTCCTGACCAAAAGATCGGCAGTTCTCCATGGGAGCAAAGACCTAGCAATCTGGTCCCATGAAGATTACAGCCTAGGAAACACTATGTGTCAGTTCTTTTCTGTCTTACAAGGTGGCTATGAGTCAGAATCAACTTGGTGGCATGTAACAACAGTTTTGAGAACTGCTTGTCTAATTTTAGGGACATAGACGCATTATAAGTAAACAAACCCTGACTTTATAAAACCACCTATGAATGGTGGCAGAAAATAAATGGATGTGCAATAGAAATTCAAAAGAAGTATTAATTACTCGCACACGGAGAGAATTAGGAAGAGTTCTGCTGAGGGTGTGGGACAGAGTAAAATAGAGGGTTTTGGGCAACATTGCTATTGTGGTCAGGCGTCACCAGCCTGAGACCCATCTTGACCCAACACATCTAACAGTTGACATCACTCATTCCACATGTCTTCACACCTCAGTCTTGGGCAAGCTCATACAGGTTATTTAGATGTTTCTCGAAAAGCAAGCGTGGCAAGCTATATCTGGGGAAATAAGGGCCAATTCAGAAAGTTTTCCCAGAGTAGGAAGCCTGAACGGAGCGTTCGAGCCCTCATATCTTGGGAGATACTTGCTGTTTTGGAACGGCTGTTTGCTCATTGAAACCCATCAATGTTGCCAAAAAAAAAAGCCTGAAGGCCAGAGTTCAGTCAGGACACCTTGCTGCTGTCGGCACTGTCTCTCTGCACCCCGTCTCTTTAAGAGTTTGCTAGCACTTGAACTTCATGACGTTTGGTTTGTTCCCTCGCGTTAATTGTAGGTAGTGGTCCTGGCTTCAATTCCAAGGGTTATTTTGGGCCCAGTGATTAGGCAGAAAGTTATCCGAAAATGGAGGAGCCATGGTGGCACAGTGGTTAAAGCGCTGGCTGCTAACAGAAAAGTCAGCAGTTCGAACCCACCAGCTGCTCCGCGGGAGAAGGATGCGGCAGTCTGCTTCCGTAAAGATTTACAGCATCGGAAACCCCTATCCTAAAGGGTTGTAATGAGTCGGAGTCGACTTCACAGCAGTAGGTATAATTAGAAAATACCAGAATTTCCTAATGTAGCCAGTCTAAACGTAGAATACTCTGAAAACTTGTCCCAGCCTTGCTGCGATCATCACTGGCGCTCAGAGGTGAGGTCGTTGCTGTCTGTGACTGAACCCGTTTTGTCCATCAGTCTTTCCGGCAAACTCTGTGACAGTAAGACTCACTCACTTTCACCTGTCGCTCAGAGACAGTGCACACTGCGGCACTTAGGGTGGCCCGTTCCAGAACCACTGACAAGTGCGTGGTCGTGACGATGCAGGGAAGCATGAGACAAGGAAGTGGCTATTCACAGGTCCTATGACGTGAGCCCAGTACTGAGAGCCTGGCTTCAGAAGGCCCCGCCCTGGCCACCGCTGGCCCGGCTGAATCCGTCTCTCCCTGCTTGTGAGCTCCTGGAAAAAACGGAAATAGCATACATGTTCTCTGCCGACCTGACCATGTAGGGCCCGGCACCCTTTATCCTGCCCCCAGTGGAGAAAGGAGCTAACGACTGGTGTGTGCTCACAGTGCGGCGGGCGTGTGCACGTGTACGCGTGTGTGTGTGGTTTTTCTGATTCTTACAGTAAGCTTGCAGGTTGTTATTGTTAGCTGCCGTCAAGTCAGTCCCCGACTGATGGTGACACCATGCGCCAGAGCACTGCCAGGTCCAGTGCCGTCCTCTCATCAGTTGTGGCTCAGGCTGTTGTAGTCTACAGGGTTTCCACTGGCTGATTTTCGGAAGTTGATTGTCAGGCCTTTCTTCTCAGTCCGTCATAGTGTGGAAGCCCCACTGAAACCTGTTCAGCGTCACAGCGACCCACAAGCCTCCACTGACAGACAGGTGGTGGCTGCACATGAGGTGTATCGCCCAGGAATTGAACCCTGGTCTCCCACACAGATGGCGAGAGTTCTCCCACTGAGCCGCCACGGCCCATATAACTCAAAAAACCCACTGCTGTCGGGTTGATTCTGATTCATAGTGACCCTAGAGGACAGAGTAGAACTTCTGATAGGGTTTCCAAGGATCAGCTGGTGGATTCAAACTGCCAAACTTTTTGTTAGCAGCCGAACACTTAACCACTGCACCACCAGGGCTCTGACTGCCCAGATAGTAGAGGCTTTTATTCTCGTCTTGTAGAATCAAAGGTCAACCCAGGAGTGAACAGTTGGTGAGGGTCTTAGCTCAGGTTTGCATTACTCCCGGGTTAGTGCTGTGACCCATGCACTATACTAGGAAGCGTGGTGCAGGGGGAATGTTCCCAAACACCTGTCACTGCTGCCAAAATCGTGTTTTTATTTTTCCTTTTTCTCATCTCTCTCTCTCTTTTTTTTTTTTAAGCCACTGTTCTTTCCTTGTGGAGCCATGGTGCTGCAGTGGTTAAAAGCTTGGCTGCTAATCAAAAGATGAGCAGTTCTGATTCACCAGCTGCTCCTTGGAAACCCTATGGGGCAGTTCTGCACTGTCGTATAGGGTCACTATGAATTGGAACTGACTCGACAGCAGTGTTTTTTATTCTTTCCTTTATCCACATGCAGAGCAAACTGTTGTGGAGGAATCTGGCCACAACTGGCTATTGACCTGTGTAAACACAATACATTTTAAAATAGGATGTCAGTATCAGTTTTATTTAGTCAGCATCTGTGTTAAATCAAACTGCTGGTCTTAATGCTAGTTTTTTCTGGAAAATGGAAAATATTCTGATTCTTTTTGCAAGGCATCCCAATATAAAATTAGGCTTCTTTTCTTCCTTTTTGAATCAGCCTCCTAATTCTGCAGATTGTAAGAGACATAAAAGTCACATTTCTGTGGCACATTTTGAGCATAATCACGTGTTTATGCCTCACCATTCGCTCAAGGTCCTGCGCACAAAGAAAACAGATGACACAGGCGTGGTTCTCAGGATGAGGATATATTACGCTCAACGTTGGCAAAGGATCAGGAGGCTTAATAAGTAGCGCCAGGAAGAATCCCGTGTGGCAAGTGCGCCTTGTGGAGGGGGTCTCAGTGGGTAGAGTGATTTGCTGAAGATGTGGAGCCGGTGGGGGGGAGGATGCCGGGGTACACCTGTAGGGGTCACGCAGTGTTGGTGGCTTTGTCATTGGAGCCAAAGGAGAACTTGGAATAAACAGTGACTTGAAATCAGGGTTTTCAAGAGTGACGGTGCATTGCCACTCTGATACATGTTTAGAAATGTTAATATTCACCATGTCTAAGGCTCTGTGAACACCAGGGACACGGGCAGACACGGAGAGAGGCCCAGAGGGGAGGGGCTGGCGGTTTGGGGCCATCCCCAGTCCAAGCCTTCTATAGTGAATTCTGGGCCTGTTTCCCTTTGCCACGGCTTAGAAGCTGCTCCTCCTCCTGAATCAGGGCCTGGGATTCATGTATCAGGTCACACAGCCCATAGTCTGCCGTTCCTTTACAACTGTGTCTGTTACTCAGAAAATAGATACAGAGGGAATAAATCAAAATGTACACTCTTGGTCATTATTTTCTTTCCGGAGAAACTGAATTTGTGAATTTTATCCAAGTATCTGCTTTTTGGATATCTAATCTCCCCTGTGAGCTTCCCATATGATCTAAGTTACCATTTCATGAGTGTTCCAATAGAGGTACTGGGCCCCAACACCCCCTGGCCCTGAGAAGCAGGGGTGCGGGAGTTAAGACAATGGGTTTATTTGCCACTGGTGTGAGCCTGGGATTCTCACAGTCTTTTCTTAGCTCAGTGACCTTGGGTAAAACAGGAAATGTCTTTTTCCTCTCTGCTAAAATATACAAGGATAGCAGACGCTTCGCCCTGCTGTTGTGAGCTGGTTAGGAGAGTGTGCAGAACCCTGGTCCCCAGCATACACTGCCTCCAAGTAGTGTGGCGATAATCCTGGATTAAAATGTTTACCTTCACAATCTCCCTTTGGAACCAGAGTATGCGGTCAGTCACAAATACGTGCTTCTTCTAGGCAAATAAATCCCAATTTGGTCTTTCATTGGAGTGGGCCCCGTGGTCAATTATATTCCATTAAAACTATCATTTTCCAGGTCTCCCCCTCCGTCATCTGCCATTTCCTGAAAATCAAATTCTAAAAGGGGTACTTCTTTTTATTTATTTATTTTTTACCTTCTTTGATCATCTCATTTAAATGTTGTATAATTAAAAAGAAAACCACAGAAAATTCCATGACTGATGAAGACAGCATGTCTAAAAAGTAAGTAATCAATTCTAAGAGAAAATGAAAACCCACATGCAGAAATCTGTGACAGATGAAAACATACACTTGGCTTTGGCGTCATCTGGGAGATTGTGGAAACACAAATGATCCAGCCTCCACCAGACCCGCTGAATCAGAATCTGGGGTTGAGGCCCTCATTCCGTGTTTTAAAGGCCCTCCAGGTGCTTCTGAACGCCAGAGTTGTTACAACATAAATTTGATCATAGGACTTTTAAAAATCCTTCGATAGCTTTCCATTGTAGAATTCCAAAACCTGGCTCAGGATGCCTGCTGAGGTCTGGGCACTGCTGCACGGTGACACCTTCTCTTGCCACGAACCTTCCCGTTCCTCTCTACCCTCCTCATGCATAGCCTGGTGTTCACTGAAAAGATGTCTGTTCAATGAACACGAGTCACTTGTATAGACATGAAGGGCCAGTCCTGTGTACTAATATGAGGATGTGACAAAATGCCTGGAGAATCAACATACTCAGTGGCTTGATGAGGAGTATTTTTAAAGAGAATTCTGAAAAGGGAAGACATTGGCCTTTCCCCCTGGAGCTCACAATGGAATGGTCAGCCATTGCTTCGTAACAAAGAACTACAGAATGCAAGAGACCATCAACCAAGTGTATTTATTTCTCAAGCACCAGCAGAGGGACTGGTCCCGGCAGGGCTCTGCTGGGAGGCTCGAGGCTGCAGTGCATCTGGGTCTGCTCCACACGTTGCTCTTCCTCCTTGGGTGAGTGAGAAAGCTCAGGAATGTTCTTCCCAGGAATAGCAGAGGCGCAAGAAAACCAGTCCAGACACTCCAACATGACACTCAGATATCCCAGGTGTCTCATGACTACAACTACCTGCTGCCCACAGGAGGTCACTGGCTAACCCTGAAGTCCCAGGCCTGGGAAGAACACCTGCCCCTGTGGGGAATATAAGGCCAGTCCTGCCCTCTCTTTATCCCTGGAGGTAAATATGAAGTCATCCTGAGTGGGGACAATCTGAAGGAGTGGAGGAGGGCCTGAGGGCCCCACAGTGCACAGTCAGGTATGAGCACATGAGCAAAGGTTAAGGAAATAATGCATTTCAGAGCCTGGCTGAAATGGTTAACAGGACATGACAAGGCTCTGGCAATCTAATTCTGAAAATCAGCCAGCGGAAGCCATCTGGATCACAACAGAACATTGCCCGACTCATGTGCTTTGGCCATGTCATCAGGAAGGATCAGTCACTGGAGCAGGACATCACGTTTGGTGAAGCAGAGGGCCATCGAGAATGAGGGGGATCCTGGGTGAGAAGGACTGACACAACAGCCACTGAGGGGCACATGCAGTGATCATGAGGATGACACAGGACCCAGTAGCTTTCCAATCTGGTATGAATAGGTAAACATGAGCTGGAGCCAACTCCATGGCAGGTATTTATCTATCTCTAAAGGTCATTTAAAGGGCAAATCTGCTGCAAAAGACCTCTTTAAAGTGTTGAAAAGCAAAGATACCACTTTGAAGACTAAGATGTGTCTGACCAAAGCCATAGTGTTTCGATCACCTCATATGCGTGCAAAAGCTGGACGATGAATAAGGAAGACAAAAAAGGAACTGATGCCATTGAGTCATGGTGTTGGTGAAAAATGCTAAATATACGATGAACTGCTAGAACAAATCTGACTTGGATGAAGTACAGCCAGAATGTTCCTTAGAAGCAAGGATGGCGAGATTTCATCTTACATACTTTGGGCATGTTATCAGGAGGGACCAGTTCCTAGAGAAGGACATCAGGCTTGGTAAAGTAAAGGTCAATGAAAAAGAGGAAGATCCTCAACGAGATGGGTTGACACAGTGGCTGCAACAATGGCCTCAAACACAGCAATGATTGTGAGGATGGCGCAGGACTGGGCAGTGTTTACCTTCTGTTGTACATAGGGTTGCTATGAGTTGGAACCAACTGAACGGCACATAACAACAACAAAGGTCATCATAGGTGAACAAGCTCTGTTTGCTCATGCAGAGTAGCACAGCAGGCCCAGGGACATTTGGGGTCAAGACCAGCCAATATTAGCACGATTCCAGGCAGGCAGAGGAGATGTACGTAGGATACCACCAAGTGCACTGAGAAGCTAACAGGAGAACAAGGAACGCAGATGACCCACGAGGCTTGTTTATATGACAGATCTGACTGGACATGAAGGCAACTTGTAAGTGAGGTATTCTGATGGTATAGGTTGACACAGGAGTCGATTTAAATCATTGGACATGGGGCCTAAACAGAACCAACTCACTCTGGTGATGCTGTTCACGTGTTCTAATGAAAACCTCATTTTTATCAATAAAGTCAGTACCTCAAGGCCCAGGAATATTATGAGCAAAGCTAAACTTGGCTATTATAACATCAGACTTGGCATAGAGTTGCTGATGTTCATACCCTTTCCTTTGTACCACACTTCATGGTAAGAATTCTTGTTTTATAGAGTATGCATATAGTGGAACACCAAGTTCTCTTGGAAAAAAAAAAGAAGGAATAAGATTAAACATTGTTTCCTGAACTTGACTACGTGCTTTCACATGTATTCTGTGATATCATTGAATCTGAGATGCCTTTGCTTGGAAGACACGTCAAAAAAGAAAAAAAAAAAAGTCAATTAAAATGTGACCAAACCTACCTCATCTCTAAGAATTTCTAATTTATACCTATTAAAAGAGTGTTTAAAGATTTATTCAGATTCTCGCTTTGTTTATTGAGAATATTGATGTACAATGAAATGTCCAGACCTTGGTGTGCAGCGAGGTGAGTTTTGATAAATGTTTCCACTCCTGTAACTCATAGTCCTGTCAGGATAGAGAATGTATCCGTCACTCAGAAGTTCCCTCCTGCCCCTTCCCAGCCAATGCTGTCACCTACAGAAGCAACTGTATGCTCTCCTCACTTATCAACATGATTAGATTCCAAAGACCAGTTCGTTATGCAAAAATGGAGGGTGACCACATCAAATCACAAAATGGAGAATGACTACATCTTTTTAAAACCATAAAACCACAGCTTTATGTAACTGCCAAATTACACCATTGCATAACTGCCAAACCACTGAGAATCATGGCCCAGCCAGGCTGACTCATAACTTTAACCGTCACAGCTAGTGTTACTCTTGCCTCACAGCTCGACATTTGTTACTGCCAGACGTACGTCGTTAATACACAAAGTAGTCGGGTAGTACATTTTTTTACAGTTGTCATAAATACAGAATGTAGGATGAGACAGTCGATAAGTAAGGAATAGGTGTACTGTTTTGATTTCAGTCACCATACATTAGTTTTGCCTTTTCTAGAGCTTCATATAAACAGAAGTGTGAACTAGACCCATTTGTGTCTGTAGGTTTTTGCTCATCATAATGGTTTTGAGAGTCATCCACCAGTTTACCCTCTGAATTATATGCATAATTATTGCATTGTATGTATATACCACAATTCATTTATGCGTTCTCCAGGTACGGTCTTCAAATAATATTAAGCCAATAATATAAATTGATTTGAGTTTTACTTAATATACGATTTACAGATCAGGCAACACTTCTGACCAGACAGTCAAAGTGTTCTGAAGATGAGAGAAGGTCCAAAATTCTTATACCCCATCTTAGCGACTGACGGAACAAGTTGTGATCAAGCAGGAATTCATACAGCGTTGTCTTGAAGACCTGTTAAAACAATTACTGATTTACCCTGAAACATAGTTCTAGTCTGATTTTCGGAGTCTCAAAACAGGTTGTTGCTGTTAGGTGCCGTCGGGTTAGTTCTCACTCATAGTGACCCTACATACAGCAGAACAAAACACTGCCCAGTCCTGCGTCATCCTCACAGTTGCTGCTATGTGTGAGCCCATTGTTGCAGCCACTGAGTCAGCCATCTCATTGAGGGTCTTGCTTTTCTTTGCTGACCAAGCGTGATAGCCTTCTCCAGGGACTGACTCCTCCTGACGACATGTTCAAAGTATGTGAGATGAAGTCTCCCGTGCTTGCTCCTAGGGAGCATTCCGGCCGTACTTCGTCCAGGACAGATTTGTTGGTTCTTTTGGCAGTCCATGGTATATTCGGTATTCTTCACCAGCACCACAACTCAAAGGCGTCAGTTCTCCTTTGGTCTTCCTTATTCATTGTCCAGCTTTCGCATGCATATGAGGTGATTGAAAATATCATGGCTTGGGTCAGGCACACTTTATTTCTCAAAATGACATCTTTGCTTTTTAATACTTTAAAGCAGTCTTTTGCAGCAGATTTGCCCAGTGGGGTACGTTGTTTGATTTCTTGACTGCTCCTTCCATGGGTGTTGATTGTGGATGCAAGTAAAATAAAACCCTTGACAACTTCAATCTTTTCTCTGTTTATCATGATGTTGCTCGTTGGTCCAGTTGTGAGGATTTTTGTTTTCTTTATGTTGAGGTGCAACCCATATAGATTGCAAAACTGACTGCAGATGGGTAATTCTTCAAAAGATCCCAATGCTTAAGGCAAAACAGTCTTTTACTATTTATCTACACCATTGTTTGGACTCAAAGGTGAGTTTTGGAAACCAGTTTCTTCAAGGCTCAAGGTTCAAGAGAACATCTTAGGGCAATGACCTGGGTGGGTTGACCAAACTTCATGGACTACAGAGATCTGGATTCCAGAATTAAACTCTTTTCCTCAATGAGTATTTTGTTTTTATCTAGTGTTCGGTTATTATGCATAAAGCTGCCATGTACATTCTTGTACAGGTCTTTTTGTGTTGCATTTTTTGATTGGTTGGTTGTTGTTGGTTGTTAGTTGTCATCAGTCAGTTCTAGCTCATGGAGACCCCAGGTGGGTTTCCTGGGTGGCACAGTTAAGTGCTTGACTACTGATCAAAAGTTGGCCATTTTAAACCCACCTAAGGGTGCCTGGGAAGATGGGCCTGGGGATCTGCTTCTGCAAGGTCAGAGCCTTGAAAACCCAATGAAGCAGTTCTACTCTGCATACATGGGGTAACAGTGAGTTTTTGTTGTCAGTCTTGGGTAAATATCTGAGTAGAGTAACACGGTGGTCTACCATTTTACACCCCCGGGAGGACTGCATGAGAGATCTAGCTGCCCTACAACCTTGTCAACTTTGGTGTTCTTGATGTTTTCAATTTGGGCCATTCTAAAGAATGTGAAGTGTTAGCTCATTGGGTTTTAGTTTACATTTTCCTGCTGACTAATGATGTTGATGAGCCCTGGTGGTGCAGCAGTTAAGAGATTAGCTGCTAACCAAAAGGTAGCAGTTTGAATCCACCAGCTGTTCCTCGGAAGCCCTATGGGGCAATCCTACCCTGTCCTATAGGGTCTCTATGAGTCATTCAATCACATACTTTTCATTTTGAAGCGACTGTTCAAACTTTGCCAAATTTAATTTGGTTACTTGTCTTTTTTAAAAAATTGATTTATAGGAGTTTTTTTATATAACCTTAGTTCTTTGTCAGATACATGAATTAGGAACATTTCCTCCCAGTCTGTGGCTTGCATTTTCACTTAGTGGTATCTTCTGGTGAGTGTTTGTTTTTAATTTTGATGAAGTCTAATTTACCAAATTATTCTTTTGTGATTAGTGCTTTCTGTGTCTGCCCTAAAAATCTTTGTCTAACACAATGTCACAAAGGTATTCTCTTATAGTTTCTTTTGCGGCTTTTTATATATTTAGCTTTTATGTTTAGATCTCTTTTTCATCTCAAATAAGTTTTTGCTAATGGTATGAGTTAAGCTTTATTGTTTGCTAGTTTGTTTTTTATTGTTGGCATGTAAATATTCTTCTGTTGTTCCGGAATCATTTGTTGGAAAGAATTTCCCTTCACTATTGAGTTGCTCTGGCGCCTTGTCGAATATCAATAGAACATATACTTTTGAGTCTATCGATGAGCTTTCTATTCTTTTATAATAATTGATTTAGCTATCCTTACTCCTCTAACACAGTCTGAATAACTGTAGCTTTAAAATAACTTTCCAAATAAGGTAACATTAGTTCTCCAGAGTTGTTCTTTTGGAAGAGTGCTTTGGATAGCCTAGGTCTCTTCCATATCTATTTTAGAGCCCAAACACCAATTAATACAAAAACACTTCAAAAGATTTTAATAGCAACTATGTTTAATGCACAGATCAATTTTGGAGGAATTAACATGATAACATCACTGAGTCTTCCAGTACATTGACTTGGTCTATCCCTTCATTTACTCAATCTAAAAAATTTCAGCAGTGTTTTGAAGGTTTCAATATCTTGCACATCTTTTTATAAATTTATTCCTGAGTAATTTTTTTGATATTATTGCAATTAGCATTTAAAGATTTTATTTTCCAATTGTTCATTGCTTGCATATGGAAATACAGGTAATTTTTGTATATTGACCTTGCATTTTGGATCCTTGCTATGTTCACTTATTAATTCTAGCAGTTTATTTTTCTTTGTAGACACATTAGAATTTTTTTACATACATAATCCTGTCATGTGTGACTAAAGACAGATTTTCATCTTTCTTTCCAATCTTTATGCCTTTATTTTTACTACCTTATTGCATGACCTAGGACCTCCAGTACAATGATAAATAGAAGTGTTGAGATTATTTCCACGATTAGGGTGAAGTCATACAGTTTTTCATGATTAAGTGTGATGTTATCTGTAGGGTTTTCTTATGTGATCTTTATTCCTAATTTTCCAAGTGTTTTGCCATGAATGCATCTACTAAAATAATTATATGGATTTTAATCTTTGGTCTGTTAATGTGTTGAATTAGGATTGATTTTCAAATGTTCACCCAACCTTGCATTCCTGGTGTAAACTCTCCTTAGTCACAACATACCATTCCTTTTATTTGCTGCTGTGTTCAGTTTGTGATTTTGTTGCTGTTGCTGTTGGTGTTAAGGAATTTTGCATCTGTCTTCATGAGGGGTATTAGGCTCTAAGTTTCTTTTCAGGTGTTGTTTCTATATGGTGTTCATAGTACGGCTATGCTGACTTTCTAAAATGAGGTGACACATATTCCTTCCTCTCTATCTTTTGGAAGCCCTGGTGGTACAGTGGTTAAGAATTTGGCTGCTAACCAGAAGGTTAACAGTTCGAATCCACCAGCCGTTCTTTGGAAACCCTATGGGGCAGTTCTCCTCTGCCCTATAGGTTCACTATAAGTCAGAATCGACTTGACAGCAATGTTTTTTTTGTTTTGTTTTGTTTCCTATCTTTTAAATGTGTTTGTTTAAGATTGGTGCAGGTGAGGCCAAGATGGCAGAATAGACAATCGCTTCTGGTAAGCCCTCTTACCACAAAGACCTGAAAAAAAAAGTGAAATAAGTATATTTATAACAAGCTAGGAGCCCTGAATATCAAAGGCAAGGTTAGAAAATGAACTGAGGGACAGGGGGAGGAAGAGATGGTTCAGAAGCGGAGAGGAGCTACCAGACCTGAATTGCCCAAAAATTACCTGTATTTCTATATACAAGCAATGAACAATTGGAAAATAAAATCTTTAAATGCTAATTGCAATAATATCTAAAAAATTACTCAAATAAATTTATAAAAATATGTGCAAGATACTGAAACCTTCAAAACACTGCTGAAATTTTTTAGATTGAGTAAATGAAGGGATAGACCAAGTCAATGTACTGGAAGACTCAGTGATGTTATCATGTTAATTCCCCCAAAATTGATCTGTGCATTAAACATAGTTGCTATTAAAATCTTTTGAAGTGTTTTTGTATTAATTGGTGTTTGGGCTCTAAAATAGATATGGAAGAGACCTAGACTATCCAGAGCACTCTAGTGCCTGAATCACTGGTACTACCTTTCGGCGGCTGTTTCCTCAGGGAAGCAGCCAGCCACACAGCCTACTCACACCTCCAGAACCAGAGAAGAACGGTGCTCTTAGCAAAAGCTAAGTACTTGCGTATTTTACTGCTCCCCCAACCCCCAAGTTGGCTTCAGCAGCTGTTGATTTCCCTGGGCTTGAGATAGCCCCTGTTGAGCACCTAGAGCCATCCTCCAGGCCCTAGAGAAGGAATAAATTTGAAATTGGGGGAAAAGATAATTTGCCAGCTCCACTAACCGGGGAAGCTCAGGACAGAAGCAGCTTCTGTCCAGGCATAAACGGTCCATGGACTTGGAGTACATTTCCCCTCTGCATAGACCTGTGTAAGCCTGTTTCAGGAGAATAGGCCCTTGTTGGCAGACTACAACTGTATCAGCTGTGCAGTGTAGAGGTGTGTGTTTGATGCTTGATACCACTTTGCCTATTAAACAGGGTCCTCACCTACCCACATCAGGGGTCTAAGAACTGGTGCCTCCACTCATGTCACCCAGCCACCTGAGAGAGGGGTCTCAGGATAACTGGTACTTCTTCCCAGTCCTTACAACTAAAAACATAGGGTGCCCATGGTCCGTCTGCAGAACCCACCCACCTGTACACTCTAGGGAACAGGGTTTTGCTTTCCTCAAAGACACGTGGGGGACGATTCTCAACCCCTGCCTTGTTCAGAGTGTGACCCCCTGCTGCAACCAGTAGGTACCTACACCAATCACCCCTGCCCCTCTAAGACTGTAGGACAGAGCCTGTACCACACACTTGATGATCAACTACCAGGACACCTGAGCTGAATTCTTACAAGAAAAGTGAATGGACTCCTAGACTGATATACCTGATAACAGCTCTACCCATTTGGGGACACGACATGAGAGCTCCAAAGGTAAAAATAATCAAGCTAGCTCACTCAAGCAACCCATCTGGGCATATCAAAACAAAACAAAGCAAGAAGCAATGATACAGTAAGCAAACATAAAATAAACTAATACAATAACTTATAAATGGCTCAGAGACAACAGTCAATATCAAGTCACATAAAAAAACAGACCATGATTGCCTCAATGAGCTCTCAAAACAAAGAATCAAGAGATCTTCTAGATGAAGATGCCTTCCTGGAATTACCAGAGGCAGAATACAAAAGATTAATATACGGAACCATTCAAGACATCAGAAGGGAAATGAGGCAGTACACAGAACAAGCCAAGAAACACACAGATAAAGCAGTTGAAGAAATTAAAAAGGTTATTCAGGAACATAATGAACAATTTAATAAACTGGAAAAATCCATAGACAGACAGCAATCAGAAATTCGGATGATTAACAATAAAATTACAGAAGTAGACAACTCAATATAAAGTCAGAAGAGCAGAATTGAGCAAGTGGAAGGCAGAATTTCTAAATTTGAAGGTAAAGCCCTTGGCACCAGTATATATGAGGGAAAATCAGATAAAAGAATTTAAAAAAGTGAAGAAACCTTAAGAATCATGTGGGACTCTAACAAGAGAAATAACCTACGAGTGATTGGAGTACCAGAACAGGGAGGGATAGCAGAAAATACAGAGAGAATTGTTGAAGATTTGTTGGCAGAAAACTTCCCTGATATCCTGAAAGATGAGAAGATATCTATCCAAGATGCCCATCGAACTCCACATAAGGTAGGTTTTAAAAGAAAGTCACCAAGACATATTATAATCAAACTTGCCAAAACCAAAGACTAAGAGAGAATTTTAAGAGCAGTGAGGGATAAACGAAAAGTCACCTACAAAGGAGAGTCAATAAGAATAAGCTCAGACTACTCGGCAGATGGCAACACTGGTTGGCTTAGTGGTTAACTGCTATGGCTCCTAACCAAAGCTTCGGCAGTCGAATCCACCAGGAGCTCCTTGGGATCTCTGTGGGTCAGTTCTACTCTGTCTAAATAGGGTCGCTATGAGTCAGAATCAACCTGACGGCACTGGGTTTGGTTTTTGTGTGTGTGTGTGTGAGTGTGTGTGTGTGTGTGTGTACTCAGTAGAAACTATGCAGACAAGAAGGCAATGGGATGACATATAAAAAATTGAAGGAAAAAAACTACCAGCCAAGAATCACATATCCAGCAAAATTGTCTCTCAAATATGAAGGTGAAATTAAGATATTTCCAGAAAAACAGAAGTTTAGGGAATTCCTAAAAACCAAACCAAAACTATAAGAAATATAAAAGGAGTTCTTTGGTTAGAAAATCAATAATATCAGGTATCAACTCAAGACTAGAACATTGGGTAGAGCAATCAGATGTCAACCTACAGGGAAATCACAAAAATAAATGAAGATAAAAAAGCTCAAAACAGGGAAACAGTGATGTTATTATGTAAAAGAAGACAACATTAAAACAATAAAGAGGGGCTAAGAAATGTAGTCATAGATCTTTCATATGGAGAGGAAGACAAGGTGATACAAAGAAGTAAAAGTTAGGTTTAAATTTAGAAAAATAGGGGTAAATAATAAGGTAACCACAAAGGAGACAAACTGTCCCACACATCAAAATAAAATACAAGAAAAAATAGAAACTCAGCAGAAACAAAATCAACAACAGTGAATATCAGGAAAAGACAATATATAAAGTTAATCTACTCAGTTCAAAAAATTAAGTGGGAAAAAGAAACTGTCAACGACACACAAAAAAAGACATCAAAATGACAGCACTAAATTCAAACCTATTTGTAATTACGCTGAATGTAAATGGGCTAATTGCACCAATAGACAGAAAGTGGCAGAATGGATTAAAAAACAAGATCCGTCTATATGCTGCCTACAAGAGACACACCTTAGACTTAGAGACACAAACAAACTAAAACTCAAAGGATGGAAAAAAATATATCAAGCAAACAACAATCAAAAAAGAGCAGGAGTGGCAATATTAATTCCTGACAAAATAGACTTTAAAGTTAAATCCATCATAAAGGATAAGGAAGGATACTATATAATGATTAAAGAGACAATAAACCAGGAGGATATAACCATATTAAATATTTATGCACCCAGTGACAGGACTGCAAGATTCATAAAACAAACTCTATCAGGACTGAAAAGTGAGATAGGCAGCTCCACAATAATAGGAGATTTCAACACACCACTTTTGGTGAAGGACAAGACATCTAGAAAGAAGCTCAGTAAAGACACGGAAGATCTAAATGCCGCAATCAACCAACTTGACCTCATAGACATATACAGAGCACTCCACCCAACAGCAACCAAGTGACTTTCTTTTCTAGTGCACATGGAACATTCTCTAGAATAGACCACATGTTATGTCATAAAGCAAGCCTTAGCAGAATCCAAAACATTGAAATATTACAAACCATCTTCTCTGATCATGAGGCCATAAAAGTAGAAATCAGTAACAGAAAAAACAGGGAAAAGAAATCAAACACTTGGAAACAGAACAATACTCTGCTCAAAAAAGACAATTATAGAAGACATTAAGGATGGAATAAAGAAACTCATAGAATCCAATAAGAATGAAAACACTTCTTATCAGAACCTTTGGGACACAGTGGAAGCAGTGCTCAGAGGTCAATTTATATCAATAAATGCACACAGACAAAAAAGAAAAGGCCAAAATCAAAGAATTATCCCTACAACTTGAACAAATACAAAGACAGCAGCAAAAGAAACCCTTAGGCACCAGAAGAAAACAAATAATAAAAATTAGAGCTGAACTAAATGAAATAGAAAACAGAAAAACAATTGAAAGAATTAACAAGACCAAAAGCTGGTTCTTGGAAAAACTCAACAAAATTGATAAACCATTGGCCAAACTGACAAAATAAAAAGAGGAGAGCAAGCAAATAACCGGAATAAGAAATGAGATGGGAGTATTACAACAGACCCAACTGAAATTAAAAGAATCATATCATATTACCATGAAAAATTGTACTCTAACAAATTTGAAAACCTAGAGAAATGGATGAATTCCTAGAAACACACTACCTACCTAAACTAACACAAACAGAGGTAGAACAGCTAAATAGACCCATAATGAAAGAAGAGACTGAAAAGGTAATCAAAAAACTCCCAACAGAAAAAAGCCCTGGCCCTCAAGTCCTCACTGCAGAGTTCTACCAAACTTTCAGAGAAGAGTTAACACCATTATTACTAAAGGCATTTTGGAGCATAGAAAAAGATGGGATACTCCCAAACTCATTTTATGAAGCCAGCATATCTCTGATAACAAAACCACGTAAAGAAAGAAAAAAAAAAAAAGAAAATTACAGACCTATATCCCTCATGAACTTAGATGCAAAAATCCTCAACAAAATTTTAGCCAATAGAATTCAACAACATATCAAAAAATAAATAAAGAATGATAATTCACCATGACCAAGTGGGATTCATACCAGGTATGCAGGGATGGTTCAACATTACAAAAACAATTAATGTAATCCATCATATAAATAAAACAAAAGACAAGAATCACATGATTTTATCAATTGATGCAGAAAAGGCATTTCATAAAGCTCAACACCTATTCATGATAAAAACGCTCAGCCAAATAGGAATAGAAGGAAAATTCCTTAACATAATAGCCAACATCATCCCAAATGGAGAGAGCCTGAAAGCATTCCCTTTGAGATCAGGAACTAGACAAGGATGCCCTTTATCACCACTCTCGTTCAACATTGTGCTGGAGGTCCTAGCCGAGCAATTAGCCAAGATAAAGAAATAAAGGGCATCCAGATTGGCAAGGAAGAAGTAAAATTATCTCTATTTGCAGATGACAGGATCTTATACACGGAAAAACCCTAAGGAATCCTCCAGAAAACTACTGAAACTAATAGAAGAGTTCAGCAGACTATCCGGATACAAGATAAACATACAAAAATCTGTTGGATTTCTCTTTACCAACAAAAAGAACATCGAGGAGAAAATCAAATCAATACAATTTACATTGGCCCACAAGAAGATAAGATACTTAGGAGTAAATCTTACCAGAGACGTAAAAGACTTATACAAAGAAAACTACAAAAAACTTCTGCAAGAAACCAAAAAGAGACCTACATAAGTGGAAAAACATACCTTGCTCATGGATTGGAAGACTTAACACTGAAAAATATCTATTCTGCCAAAAGCGATCTATGGATTTAATGCAATACCGATCGAAATTCCAGTGATGTTTTTTAATGAGATGGAGAAACAAATCACCAACTTCATATGGAAGGGAAAGAGGCCCCAGATAAGTAAAGCATCACTGAAAAAGAACAACAAAGTGGGAGGCCTCACTCTACCTGATTTTAGAACCTATTACACTGCCACAGTAGTCAAAACAGCCTGGTAGTAGTACAACAACAGATACATAGACCAATGGAACAGAATTGAGATTCCAGACATAAATCCATCCACATATGAACAGTTGATATTTGACAAAGGCCCCAAATCAGTTATATTAGGAAAAGACAGTCTTTTTAACAAATGGTGCTGGCATAACTGGATATCCATCTGCAAAAAAAAATGAAACAAGACCCATACCTCACACATGCACAAAAAGTAACTCTAAACGGATCAAAGACCTAAATATAAAATGTAAAAGGATAAAGATCTTGGAAGAAAAAATAGAGACAACATCAAGAGCCCTAATACATGGCGTAAACAGTATACTAAGCATTACTAACAATGCAGAAGAAAAACTATATAACTGGGAGCTTTTAAAAATCAGACACCTACGCTCATCCAAGGACTTCACCAAAAGAGCAAAAAGATTACCTACAGACTGGGAAAAAGTTTTTAGTTATGACATTTCCGATCAGCTCCTGATCTCTAAAATCTACATGATACCACAAAAACTCAATTCTGAAAAGACAAATAACCCAATTAAAAAATGGCAAAGGGTGTGAAGAGGCACTTCACCAAAGAAGATGTTCAGGTAGCTAACAGGGACATGAGGAAATGCTCACGATCATTAGCCATTAGCCAAATGCAAACCAAAACTACAATGAGATTCCATCTCACTCCAACAAGGCAGGCATTAATCCAAAAAACAGAAAATAGTAAATGTTGGAGAGGTTATGGAGAGACTGGAACACCTATACATTGCTGGTGGGAATGTAAAATGGTACAACCACTTTGGAAATCGATTTGGCACTTCCTTAAAAAGCTAGAAATAGAACTATCATGGGATCTGGCAATCCCACTCCTTGGAATATATCCTAGAGAAATAAGAGCCTTTACACGAAAAGATATATGCACACCCATGTTCATTGTAGCACTGTTTGCAATAGCAAAAAATAGAAGTAAACAAGGTGCCCATCAACAGATGAATGGATAAATAAATTATGGTATATTCACACAAGGGAATGCTATGCATCGATAAAGCACAGTGCCGAATATGTGAAACATTTCATAACGTGGAGGAATCTAGAAGGCATTATGCTGAGTGAAATTAGTCAGTTGCAAAAGGACAAATATTGTATAAGACCACTATTATAAGAATTCAAGAAATAGTTTAAAAAGAGAAAAAAATTTTCTTTGATGGTTACAAGGCGGGACGGAGGGGGGAGGGAGAGGGTATTCACTAATTAGTAGATAAGAAGTACTTTAGGTGAAGGGAAAGAGAACACACAACAGTTGAGGTCATAATAATAAAAATAATAAAATCTGTAAGAAATATAAAAATAATAAAATCTATTAAGAAAACATTCTGCATCCCACTTTGGAGAGCAGCATCTGGGGTCTTAAATGCTAGCATACGGCCATCTAAGATACATCAATTTGTTTCAGCCCACCGGAGCAAAGGAGAATGAAGAACACCAAGGATACAAGGTAATTACGAGCCCGAGAGACAGAAAGGGCCACATAAACCAGAGACTACATCATCCTGAGACCAGAAGAACTAGATGGTGCCCGGTTACAACCGATGACTCCCCTGACAGGGAACACAACAGAGAACCCCTGAGGGAGCAGGAGAACAGTGGGATGCAGACCCCAAATTCTTGTAAAAAGAGCAGACTTAATGGTCTGACTGAGACTAGAAGGACCCCAGTGGTCATGGTCCCCAGACCTTCTGTTATCCCAGGACAGGAACCATTTCCAAAGCCAATTTTTCAGACAAGGATTGAACTGGACAATGGGATAGAAAAAGATGCTGGTGAAGAATGAGCTTCTTGGATCAAGTAGGCACTTAAGACTATGTTGGCATCTCCTATCTGGAGGGGAGTTGAGAGGGTAGAGGGGGTTAGAAGCTGGCGGAATGGACACAAAAAGAGAGTGGACGGAAGGAGTGTGCTGTCTCATTAGGGGGAGAGCAAGTAGGAGTATATACCAAGGTGTATATAAATTTTTGTATGAGAGACTGACTTGATTTGTAAACTTTCACTTAAAGTACAATAAAAAAATTTTTTTAAAAGATCAGTGTTATTTCTTAAATGATCATGTAACTCATCAATAAGCCATCTGAGCCTGAAGTTTTCTTTGTGGACAAATTTTTAATTGTGAATTAAAGTTCTCTAAGGAATATATAGGGCTACTTAGATTTTCTATTTCTTTCACTAATTTGTGTTTCTCAAGGAATTTTTTTTCCACTTCATACAAATTCTTCAATATTTTGGCATAAAGCTGCTCATAATGCAGAATTTCCCCTTACTTTCCATAGGATGTACGATGATCTTCCCTCTTTCATTCCTGATTTTAGGTAATACCTCTGTCTCTCGCATCAGCTCAGTTAGGGCTTTATCAGTGTTTTTCGTCTATTCAAAGAAACAAATTTTGGTTTCATTTGTTTTCTTCCTGTTTGTCTATTTTCTCTTTCTTTGATTTCAGTTTCTATACTCATTATGGAAACCCCGATGGCATAATTGTTAAGAACCATGGCTGCTAACCAAAAGGTCGGCAGTTTGAATCCACCAGGTGCTCCTTGGAAATTCTATGAGGCAGCTCTACTCTGTCCTATAGGTTCGCTATGAGTCGGAATTGACTTGACGGCAAAGGGTTTTTTTTTTTTGTTTTGTTTTAATGCTCATTGTGTCCTTCTTTCTACTTGTTTTGGATATACTTTGATATTCTTTTTTCTAGTTTCCTTAGGTGGAAGCTTAGATCATTGATTTCAAAACTTTCTTCTTTTCTAATAAAAATAATGTATAACTTCTGTTCAGACTTTTCTTTAGCTGCACCTATAAATATTGTTCTGGATTATGGGTGGGAGTAAATAGAAAATAGAAGCTGTCAGTAAAAAAAAAAAAAAAAAAAAATTTTTTTTTTAGAAGCTGTCAGTAGATATGAAATTAAATTTGAAGCACTGTAAATATAAGGGGTAAGAAGTATTAGGGCCACATATGGGCACACTGTCATTCCCTGTGGTAATTTCTGAAGAGCTCTAAAGGTCTTTCTTCTTTCTTTCTGGAATAGAAATTTTTTTGCTTTCTTTTTTTTTTTTTTTTAAAGCTGAGATGTCTGGGAAACATAATGTTCTAAGAATGGACTGTATGTGGAAAAAAGGGACATGAGACCCCTTAACAAATAACAATAACACTAACAACCAACCAATCAACCAACCAGGCAGGCAACACTGTCCCCAGCAACAAAAACAACAATAGCAACCGTGTTGTGAAGAGTTTGGGAGCAGGAGAGGATCACTGGCAAAGTAGACAGACAACTAAGAGTAGAGAACAGAGAAACTGGAACCAGGCAGAAGTGACTAGAACTCGTGACAGGTTCTGCTGAAAGCGGGAGAACTCTGGATCCCTGGCATTTGCTTGTGAGAGGGAGGTAGTGGACATGGATATGGCCAAGTAGACATTGTCGGCTATTTTTGTTTTTTAAAATCTTTTTAGGATTCTGTATCTGTTAGAAGGTGAATGATAAAACTCTAAATATTAATGCAAAGCTATTAAGGAGGTGAGCTAGCCAAAAAACTTACTATATGCAATGTGAACCTTCTTGAAATATGGCCAAATCTAAAGATATAATTTTAGGATTGATATAATTTGTTATTCCTTCCTATAAAAATGCTCTAGGCATTTAATGGGATCATCACTTAAGCTTTATTTTATTTAAGTCTGTAGATGTCAGGAAGCCACTTGCTGTAATCAAAATTCCCTGTAGTTGTCAGATTATTTGAACAAACTGTCAAATACATAATAAGTCCCTGCCATCTCTTGCTAGTTTGAGGAGTAAACTAATGCCCTTTTGATGGTTACTCTACCAACTTTACAAAAGTATCTTTCTAAAAATAAAGAGTTGTTATATGGTTATAAATCTTAAAAATCATTGAAGTAAATTGGAATTATAATTATGTTCATATTCTATATTTTAACAAAAAAATTCTGAGCCAGAGTCTCTCCCAGTGTGTTAATTACTTTTCCAGAGTAATTTCCAGATGGGCTTCATAGTCCAGGGCACAAATTATCTGAGCAATAAACATAAACAAGCCCTTAGAGTAGGGAAAGCCCAAACACAGTGGCTTGGAACTCAAAAAATACAAAAACTTTGAGAGAATTAGCTATGGGAGAATGTGCAATGCAGGTGTCATAATTATGTTCAAGGGTTAGTACATTTCCCTATGGGCTCAGAGTACCCTCAGGTCAATCTATTATGTATACGTAAGGAGCCCCTAGTGGCACAGTTAAGTTCTTGACTACTAGTCAAAACTTTGGCGGTTTGAACTCAACCCGAGGCACCTCAGAAGAAAGACCTGATAACCTGCTTCTTAAAGGTCACAGCCTTGGCAACCCTATGGAGCAGTTCTGCTCTGCACATGTGGGGCCACCATAAGTCAGAGTTAACTCGATGGCAACTAGCATATATACGTTTAAAATTTGAGTAGACAACTCTATTATCACGCAGAAAAAATGCAGACTTCCGGACTTAATTCTGATGTTCCATTTCCATTGTTGTCAGTTACTTGAGGCATTGTTATCTGTCTTTACTTGGTAGGCCAGATATTTAGGATAACATACCATAATCATGGTTGTTAATGAATCCACGAGTTATAGAAAAATCTAATATTGCCCCGTTCTGATGATGGTTTGGGGTTTTAGAAGATATCTACATATGTGATACTGAATATATATGCAAGTTGTATTTTGGGTTTTGACTCTTGTTTTTCTTCATGGGACCTTTTACTCTTTGTGATCCCATGTGTCATGGGTTATGCCAAATGTTTGCTCAATAATACTCCTTTGAATTTGTGCTCAACCGTGTAACGTTGTACATATTATTCCCTTTCATCACACAGGGATCCTGTGAGGTAGGTGGGACAGATGGATGAGAATATGGAATCTACGAAAGATTATGCTTCTTGGTAAAGTGCATCAAGCTAGTAATTCAAGAACTAGGAGAGGAACCCTGAGCCTTTAGTCTTCTGGGCCTAAATGGCTCTTTTCTGTTGCCAAAAGTGATTGGCTTAAGACACACCCTACAGAGATACAGCCTCATTGACATAACAAAGAAGGCCCTATTCCCAAATGGAATTATGTCCACATATATAGTACCATACCAGTACCTTTGCCATCAAGTGGATTCTGACTCATAGCCACCCTATAGGACAGAGCAGAACTGTCCCATAGGGTTTCCAAGGAGCAGCTGGTGGATTCGAACTGCAGACCTTTTGGTTAGCAGCAGATCAGTTAACCACTATGGGGTCACTATGAATCAGAACTATGAGTCTACATATATAGGGGTTAGGATTCCAACACATATCTTGGGGGGACATATGACACATTCAATCCATAACAGATAAGATTAAGGTCATTTATAGAGCCAGGACTGATTTTGTGCCAGAAGGAGCCATAGATGAGTAAACTCTTCCCTCTCATTACCTCCATGGGGCCGAACTGCAGCCCCACATGGAAGTGGGGACCCCTCTCCCTGCTGGTCCCACACAAGAGGAGAACTCGGGAATGTGTTCATGAGTACAGGGCCACATCCAAACATGTAGATTGTGCTTCTGTGTAGCCTTTATTCCCAAGGGTCATCTTTCATCTGTTTACAGAAGGTCTTCTACTTTTCTGCAGCCCTTCCTAGGAGAAAACGGCACTGCATTTCTTCAGTAAGTTTGAGTTCCCTGCAGGGAGCCAGGTTCACCAAATAAAACTGCATGTGTTAACAGTCCTCATCAGGCCAGGATGTTTATAAAAAACAAACACCGACTTTCTTTAGACTCTGCTGTAATATCCTATTTTACAATTTCTCAGCAATTTTTAAGAGGTTGATTTACTCAATCCTATTTGGCTTATTATGTACCGTAAGGATGGTAAAATATGACGACGTAAAATCCCCAAAGGGACATCTCAAGAATTTTCCAGAACAATTTCTATAGGTACAGTATGTCCTTGGATAGAGCAAGACAAGCATTTTGTGGCCAGATGATCACACCATAAATTCTGTACATGAGTTTGGTTTCTGAACAAGGACCAAGTGCACATTAACGTAAGCGGTGTGTTTTCCAGGCAGCCTGCTCTTGAAAAGCAATCAGCGCTGTCATCATGAGGCTGATTAGGAGACTGACTTGGTCAGATCCTCCCCAGGGGGTTTACTTTAAGTTAGTAATAAGATGACCACTTTGAGGATCTCTCAAAAGCAGACATCAGTTGCATCTGAAAATGTTTAGCTGAATCTCCATTTTCCTTAGTTCTTTTTTACGTGATCGAAACTAACTTGTTGGACAATTCCAAAAAATAAGGATTGATGCCAAATTTATTTCATGCCAGTTTCCAAGTGGTAGGTGGGGTGAAAGTCTCTTAAAAATAACCTTATAACTCAGGACTAGAGTTTATTTATTTACCTATCAACATTAGGGAAACCCTGGTGTCATAGTGGTTAAGAGCTCGGCTGCTAACCAAAAGGTCGGCAGTTCAAATCTACCAGGAGTTCCTTAGAAACCCTATGGGGCAGTTCTACTCTGCCCTATGGGGTCACTATGAGTTGGAATTGACTAGACAGCAATGGGTTTGGTTTGGTTTTTTTGGTCAACATTAGGCGGATGGTGGGCAGCTTCCATCCAAACACAAACAGTAGGTTCGTCACTGAGATTTGAGGTCTCAGTCCGCCCCACACTGTGTGCCTCGGGCAAGGTGTCTTACATATCTGTGCTTCAATTTTCTCATTTATCCAATGGGGAAAGGAGTTGGGTTTTTGTGCAGATTAAATGAGAAAATCCATGACATGATATAGTTCAGTGCAAGCACTTAAAAAACTTTAAATAAGTGGTAGCCATTTTGTTACATAACTTTTAGACTTATTAGATAATGTTTTTCTTACTGTTAATGTCAGGTCCCCTGGTGGCACAGTGGTTAAAGTGCTCGGCTGCGAACCAAAAGGTTGGCAGTTTGAACCCACCAGCCTCTCCACATGAGAGATGTGGCAGTCTGCTTCTGTAAAGATCACAGCCTTGGAAACCCTGTGAGGCAGCTCTGCTCTGTCCTATAGGGTCTCTGTGAGTCAGGGTCAATTTGGGGCCAGTGGGTTAATGGGTTATCATTAAAGGCAAGTTATTTCCATTGTCATTTCTAGAGTTTGCTTAGCATTCGCACCTATCACTGCGTTCTACCTACTAGATCCTTACTTCTTCAGACCACAGAGTGTTAGGGTTTGGATCTGTCTCCAGCTAATCTAGATCTGCTGGAACAATAGCCAGGCGGCTCACAGGATTTCCGCCCCTTTTAGTTTAGCATTGCCGTACATTTAAATTAGTGACAAAATTGACAGAAGTAGAAAATGGTTATCTGTCCAGCACCAATGACAATAAAAATGTTCAAAGATTTTGGGAAGACTTCAAGATATTTTTGGTTTAAGGTTTAAAGATTATCTCAGGGCAATAGTGTCAGGAATTCATCCATCCTCCGTGGCTCCAGAAAATCTGGAGTCCTTGAGAATTTGAAATTCTGTTCTGCACTTCCCCACTTTTGATCAGGATTCTTCTATGGAACCTTTGACCAAAATGTTCAGTAATGGTAGCTGGGCACCATCCAGTTCTTCTGGTCTCACAGCAAAGGAGGCAGTTGTTCATGGAGGCACTTAGCCACACATTCCATATCCTCCCCCTATTCCTGACTGTCCTTATCCCCCTGTTGCTCCAGGTGAATAGAGACCAATTGCTGCGCCTTGGATGGCCACTGCAAGCTTTCAAGACCCCAGGCACTATGCAACAAACTAGGAGATAAAACAGAAGCACCAAACATGTTATTAGGCCAATTAAGTGGGTTGTTCCATGAAAGCATGATCCTAAATCTCCACACCAAGGAACCAAATCCCCTGAGGTGTTTGGTTGCACATAAGCAGCCTCATCAGCTGCTTGAGCTATTTTTGGTTGATTACCTTAGATTTAGCTTTGGCCAGCCCTTGGGAGGCTCAGGGTAGGGAGGTGGATATTTTCCAGGTACCTCTGGGGAGGGTGTGGTCAACGGTGACCAGCATGCTGGGAAGGTGGGGAGCAAAATGACAAAAGCAGTGGGAGACACACCCATGCTTGTGCTCAGGCCCCTTGGACACATCTTGAGGTTTGCCTACAAGTGTGACCAAGGAGCGGAGGAGGATTCTGTCCATCTAGGCCTGCTCCAGCCAGTGGTGGTAGGGCGTCCAGCAGGCATCAGATCCATGTGAGAATCATATGCCCACGCTGACCTCCCAGCTTTAACTCTTGGGCTGCACCATGTGTTAACATGAGTATGTACTAGTACCCACACCCAGCTCACTCAGAGAGTGAGGAAAAAGCGCTTGGGCCCACCAGGCAATGGGGCATGGCCGGGACTTCTGAACCCCAACCCTGGTCTCTGCTCCCTTGTGTCAGCCTTTCTGCCCCTGGGGGTGACCACAACCCTTTCTCTACCCCAATTTCCCTTCCCTTTCCAGTGGTACCCTTCAGTGTGCTCTACATGTCTACCTGGTTGTATGCTGACCCACCTATCTTGTATCCTTCAATGTGCTCCACTTGTCTAACCCCTTACCTAGCTGTGTGCTAGCCCATCCACCTCGTATCCTTCAGTGTGCTCCACATGTCTCTCCCTTACCTGGCTGTGTGCTAACCCACCCACCTCGTATCCTTCAATATGCTCCACATGTCTAACCCCTTACCTTGCTGTGTGCTAACCCACCCACCTAGTGTCCTTCAATGTGCTGCACATGTCTCTCCCTTACCTTGCTGTGTGCTAACCCACCCACCTTGTGTCATTCAGTGTACTCCACATGTCTAACCCCTTACCTGGCTGTGTGCTAACCCCCCCCACCTAGTATCCTTCAATGAGCTCCACATGTCTCTCCCTTCCTGGCTGCGTGCTAACCCACTTACCTTATATCCTTGAATGTGCTCCACGTGTCTAACCCCTTACTGTGTGCTAACCCACCCACTCTCTATTTCCTTCTTTTATCTAGCATCGTCATGTGATCAGGAGCACCAGTCAGCCCTGGAAGAGGCCAAGCAGCCAAAGAATGACAATGTGGTGATCCCGGAGTGTGCACATGGTGGCCTGTACAAGCCCGTGCAGTGCCATCCCTCCACCGGGTACTGCTGGTGCGTGCTGGTGGACACAGGCCGCCCGATTCCTGGCACATCTACGAGGTAAGCCCCTCACCGTGGGGACTGGTGGGAGAGTTTGGGGCATGAAAATCAGCAAGTGAAGACCCCCTCCTTTACAATTGCACCAACTGTGGATGCCTGAGCCTCCTAGGCCTAAGGGTCCAAGACCCCAGTGAAAATGCGTTTCCTGCAGCAGAGACAGCCACATGGCCAGTTTCCCTTGTGGGCTGGCTGGTAAAAGTGCGTGACTTCGGGCATTTGGACGCTGGTGGAAACCATTTCTGTGACGGTCACCAGGGGCTGACACTGAGCCACAGTCTGCACAGGAGGGCAGGAAAGGCTGGCCGTGTTTGTCTCTTGCATTTCTCATGCAGGACTGG
Organism: Loxodonta africana; assembly: GCF_030014295.1. NCBI lineage: Eukaryota > Metazoa > Chordata > Mammalia > Proboscidea > Elephantidae > Loxodonta > Loxodonta africana. Next base: position 239,310,607 of record NC_087342.1, on the reverse strand, counting down.
TTTCTGAGAAAGCACTTAGTACTGGACACTGTGGTGGGCACTTAAGACGCATACGACATCAAGTGCAGTGAACTTTTCCACCTGCCATTGGCACAGGGAGCCGGTGCTTAAGAAGCTGAAAGACCTGATCTCCCAAAATGGCTTTCTACAGTATGAAGCTATTTGTTTTGAAATTATCACTTTAAGAAAAATGCACTGAAGTCAAGAGCAATACTAGTTATCCAAGGATCTGAAATACAAAAACATGTATTCATTCATGCCTTGTGTGTATTTGACCAAAGCAGATGATTTCACGCTGGCACCCGAAGAAGAAGAGCTGTTTGTGTGTGGAAATAGTATAAACACGAGTGGAAATGGTTCCTGAGCTCTTTGCTATATGGATTCATCTTTGGTTTTATAGATTTAGGTAACATGGCTTATAAATAGTGAAAATATTATCAAATGTAACCACCGATTTCACCCCTAACCCCCAGGCATGAACACATTGACCTTCCTAGTTATTTTCCCGAATCTTTCGAGGCTGATTATTAGGCATTTAGAGGTGGAAGGGTATCAACCCAGATTCCAGCAGCTGGGAGTCCAGGTGGCCAACTAGTACGTGCTTTACCAAAATGAAGCGCACCTGGACCTGTCTCTCAGCTGTTTAATGAACCAAGACTCCTCAGGAGCCTCATGTTGGAAATCCTTAACACTAATCTAGCATTAAAGCCAATCCTGACACCGTGGTCCTAGCTGCAGACGTGCACTCCTTCCAACCACATTCCATACATCCAGGCATCTGTGCTGCACCTAACAGGTGAAGCAGGCAAGTGTCAGATTCCAAACGAGGTGATTGGGGCCAGAGGCTGAGGTTTGGTTTGTGCAGTGGCATTACAGGAGACCAGCTTAAACCAGTCTGCTCTGCACAGTGTGGAGAGAACAGAATCTTCTCAAGGTTTTGGTATAAGAATTTGGGGGGAGGGAGTGGTTCTTATGCAGTAGCATGTGTACAGGGAGTACTGTTGTCTAGGAGACCTTTCTTGGGCGCAGTGTTTCTGCATATTTTAAGACCCTGCTTGTTTATTGTGTACTCAGGTGGGGGCATTTGTTCCTGAGGCTGCACTTGGAGCAGCTGCAGGTGAGAGTCTGTAGCCCAGCACTGAGGCGGGTGTCCCTACAGATGGCCTCACAGTCCTGGCCAGCAAATACCCTCCAGCTGCCAGACTCTGACTCCTTGAGCTCTGAAACCATGAGCTCAGCATTTGAATGTTACCCCTAAAGAACCTGTGAAGGTTTTCAGTGATGAGCAGACCCGACACACAAGGGCCCATCTCTCCCCTTCCGTGGCTCCTGACTGCACTCCGCCCGCACTTTGTCAGGGCTTCATTTTGAAGTGTCTCGTCTGTCCCATCCACCTGCACTCCCGCTGCTCCTCAAGGACTCGGGGAAATTATTCACCCTCTCTAAGGCCTAAATCCCTCATCTGTTAAAACAAACAAACAAAAAGGAGGTGTGTATGTGGAGGAGCCTTGGTGGCACAGTGGTTAAGCACTCGGCTGCTAACCAAAAGGTCAGCTATTCAAGCCTTCCAGCCACTCCATGGGAGAAGGATGTGGCAGTCTGCTTCCGTAAACATCACAGCCTTGTAGATCCTATCCTATGGAGCAGATCTACCCTGTCCTATAGGGTCACTGTGAGTCAAGACAGACTCAATGGCAGCAGGGTTTTTGTCCTTGTAGATGTATCTATCACACAACTTTTGCCAATCCAACTTTTTACTGGTATGCAACTTATTGCCAGCAATTCCAGTAATTGGCTGTATAACCCTACCCTTAATCAATGTAATTTAAGAACTATCTCCATGGGATCAAAGTGACAACAGCAACTGGAAAGATTAGACAAGAATCGTAGGAGGCTGTGAGTTTACGTTGAGAGAGAAACAACTCAGAAAAAGAGGATGAGAACGTTTGCGCAGCTCAAAGGACGCAATCAGTGTCACTGAATTGTACGTGCAGAAACTGTTGAATTGGCGTATGTTTTGCTGTTTATATTCTCAACAACAACAAAATAAATAAAATTTAGGAAAAAAATACCTCTAAAAAACGTTCAAAGATGCTTATAAACGGTCTCTGTCTAGTCTCCTATTGTTGCTGTAACAGGAATACCACAAGTGGGGGCTTTAAAGAACAGGCATCTATTTTCTCACAGATGAGGAGGCTAGGAGTTAGAGTTTCAGGGCTCCGGCTCTAGGGGAGGGCTCTCTCTGTGGGCTCTGGGGGAAGGTACTTGTCTCAGCTCCTGTAACCCCAGCATTCCTCGGTTTCCAGGTGATCTCCATGTGGCATCTGTCTCCTTCCCACCTGCTTTGTGCAGGCTGTCTCTGTGTCTGTCTGCTCTTCCTGTAGCTTAGGAGGGGTTAGGTGTAGGACATGCCTACACTGATGTGCCTGCATTAACATAACAAAGAAAACCCTGTTCCCAGAGGGGATCCCATCCACAGATCTAAAGGCTCAGATCCCAGCACATATTCTGGGGAGACACAATTCAATCCATAACATTCTCTAGTTTACAGTCTAAGAGCACAGCCGTGGACGTAGACTAGCACTGCTGTCCTGGTTTTCATTAAGGGCTTGTGCAGTTTCTGCTTTTCCATCCTTCCCTCCTGGTCTGCCCTGGAATCTTCACTGATTTGGACTAGACGTCACTGAGGGGACAGCCTCCTGTGAGGGGTCGCTGATCATGCCTCAGCAGACAGAGGCTGGGCTTCCCAGGACCCCTGTGCACACACACACACGCACACAAACACTCGTGCACACACTCCTGTGCTGCCAGCGAGGGCACATCACGTGTCAGGCTGCACACGGGCTCACACGCCTCCACCGAAGTCAGCTGACTGCACAGGAGCAGCTTGTGCTCACAGCCTGAGTGTCACTGAGACGCTGTGCGTGCACTTAATTAAAAGGCAGGAGCAGACAGAGAAGCAAAATCTTGGTTTCACTTCAGTGTTTTGTTTTCTTTTGTTTGTGTCTTCTCAGTTGCTAACAATCAATCTTCTATTGACTAATATAGTTTATAAGAGAATCCTTTATAGGGGTGTGTGTGTGTGCGTGTTTGCATTGTGTGTGTTTGTGTATATGTATGGAGCCCTAGTGGTGTGGTGGCTAAGAACTCGGCTACTAACCAAAAGGTGAGCAGTTCAAATCCACCAGCCGCTCCTTGGGAACCCTATGGGCAGTTCTACTCTGTCCCATAGGGTTGCTCTGAGTCAGAATCGACTTGACGGCAACAGATTTTTATTTAGTTTATTAGCATAGGAAGAGATAAGCCTTTATACGTTGCAATACATGGCACTGGAATTTTCTGAAGTAACATTTTCAGCGAGGATGTCATAGGACCTGTTAGTAATTCCGAAAAACTCTCTACTCCTATCCACTCATCCTCTCATTCTCTTTTTTGTTCAGTACAAGTTCGAACAGCCCTGATGATACAGTGGTTAAGAGCTTGACTGCTAACCAAAAGGTGGACAGTTCAAATCCACCAGGCGCTTCTTGGAAACCCTATGAGGCAGTTCTATTCTGTCCTATAGAGTCGCTATGAGTCAGACCCTACTCAAGGGCACCTAACAACATGTTTGAAAACTCCGTTGCCTAGGTGCTGTCCCAGGTGCTGGAGACAAAGCAATGTCTCAGTCTCCTGGTGCTGTTGTAACACAAATTCCATGTGGCTTAGCAGAACGGAATTTTATTTTCTCACAGTTCTGGAGGCTGCAAGTCCAAATCAAGGTCTTGGCCATTTATTTCCTTGCCAGGCATTCCTTGGTTCCTTGGCTCCTTGGTTCCTTGGTTCCTTGGTTCTTGGTCCTTGGCTTGTAGAGGCTTCTCACATGGTGTTTTTTGTTTCCCCTCATGTGTGTCTCTGGGTCTAATCTCCATTTCTAACTCAGAAGTCATTGGATTTAGAGCCCACCCTACTCAGGTGTGATCTAGTTCACATATAACAAAGATGCCTCTGTTTCTAAACAGGGTTATATGCACAGGTATTTTTTTATAGCACTAGGATTTCAGTGCACATTTGGGGGACACAATTTAAAGGACAGCAGCAGAGAACAATATGAACTAAAGCTGATGCTTCCCTGGAGCCTGCCTTGTAATGGGAGGAAATAGGCAGCAAACCCGGAAATTTGTAGAGGAGGAGAAATGGGTAAATATGTCAGTAATGCTTGTTTCTGTGAAGGAAAACAGAGGAATGGGGAGGCGAGGGTGGAGGCACACTGTGAATGGAATGATCAGCTGGCTCTTGAAACTGCTGGTATCGGTGTGAAGACGTGCAGAAGGCAGGAAGCAAACGCATGTGTCAGTGGGCCAAGAGTCTAGAGACCAAGCCGGCACCCACGCAAGTGTTCTCAGAGGTGGGTGTTGGTTAGAGGTGTGGGGACCTGGCTAACCAGCTTAAACAAGGGAGGCCGTCACCTCACATGACAGGGATTGAGGAGAAGCTGACCTGATCAGTCCACATTGTGATCTGGGGACATCACCAAGGACACAGATTCTCCCCACACCTGCACCTGATGCCCTCACTGAGCTGGCTCTGCCCACCAGGTTCCTCATGGTTGCAGTGCGGCTGCCTCTGGTCCAGCCAGCTTACCCAGATGCGGCACAGGACTCTGAGCCGTCTCTTTTCTCCTTCTTAAAAAACCTGTCACCATCAAGCCAATTCTGACTCATAGCGACCCTATAGGACAGAGTAGAACTGCCCCATAGGGTTTCCAAGGAGTGGCTGGTGTATACAAGCTGCTGACCTTTTGGCTAGCAGCCGAGCTCTTAACCACTGCACCACCTTCTTAGGAATCTAATATTCCTTCCCCAGAAGTCCCCTGGCTGATTTTACTTCTTGAATCATTGGCCAGAATTGGATGATATGCCCATTGCTAAACCCGTCACTGTCAAGAAAATGGAATTTGTTTGAATTTGGTTTTAAAGTAACTATCTGGGGAGGTGTGGGTTTTGGAAAATCATCTATGGGAAGGAAGGCATCTGATTGTCTCCAGGCAGCTTACCCAGTCCTGGCCCCACAGCTTCTACTGAGACCAAGTAGAGTCCAGGGAGCGCTCAGCATGATGGCTCAAAAGCACTCTCAGTCCCCTAAACAATATTCTCTTGCTGATTTTCTGAAATACAAGGCTCCAGGGAGAGACATGATAGATTTATGTACAGGTGAGCAGACAGTTCAGATGTTAGCTTTCCTCAGACATTCTATTTCTGTTAAAAAAAAAAAAAATTTTTTTTTTTTAAATTTCTGTTAGGGAAGAATAATAAACCACCCAACAGCAGAGGAAAACTGAATGTAAAATGCATTGTCATATATGAGCCAGCTCTCCTTCCCTTACGTCGCCACGCAAGGAATTAAAAAAAAAAAGTTGCCTTCGAGTCGATGCCAACTCATAGTGACCCTATAGGACGGGGTAGAACTGCCCCACAGGGTTTCCAAGGCTGTAATCTTTGTGGAAGCAGACTGCCACATCTTTCTCCTGCAGAGCAGATGGTGGGTTCAAACCACCAACCTTTCCGTGAGCAGCAGAGCACTTATCTACTTTGCCATCAGGGTTCCTAGGCAAGGTGATTAGAAGGCTGGGCTGGATTACCCAATAAGCACATCTTTGATGTGGTGAAAAACAGGTGAAATTGTTCACTACAGATTAGTAAGTAAACACAAGTAAGCCCGTGTGCACCTTGCTTACCGATTCATCTGCCCAGGAAGTATGGGTTTTGTAGAGATGCCTGTCAGGTACAATAACCCACAGCATTCTGCACACCGCAGGCTGGGAGCTGCTGCCCCCGACTGAGAATTTCTAGTTGGATGAATCACCAGGAGAGAAATTCCATGGAGGCACAGTGCCCCTGCCTCTGGCTCACCTGCCCTTTGGTGCCATGGTGAAGCCTCTGTCAGGTGTGCAGACCCTGAGGACAGAGTGCTGACCTGTGAGCGCTTCTGCAGGGGGCGGGCTGGGAGAGGGAAGGAGCAGGTCCCCTCCCCACTGATGAGCATGGGGTAGGGACAGGCCAGGCTGACAGCGGCTCCTGTATTCATGGCCAGGACCCAGAGATTCCCTGTCCACTTTCTGGAGGGTGGATGGAGGGTTTGTCCATCTGCAGTGGTCAGACAATCGACCTCAGGCTTCTCTTACCTGGCCTTGAGGGCAGTCCCTGCCTCTGACCTCTCCCTGGGAGTGCACACCAGTGGCAGTGAGCCAGGTACTGAGGGGCACTAGACTGGCAAGCAGGGGTGGATTACCCAATAGGCAAGGTAAGCACGGTGCTTACTTGTTTACCAGATCACCTGTAGTGAGCAAGTTCACATCAACGATGTGCTGAAAGTCATGTGACATTGTTCACTACAGATTAGTGAACACAAGTAAGCCCATACTTACCTTGCTGGTTGTGTCATCGGCCCCCTTCAGGGACTGTGAATTTGAAAAGAAGATTTGGTTCTGTAGGAAGGTGACGTGGGGCTGGGATCGAGAGAGATGCCACCCATACCTAGAAGCAGAATCTTTGATGTAGTGAAAAAATGTGAAATTGTTTGCCACAGATGACCTGGTAAGCAAAGTAGGCATCATGCTTACCTTGCCTATTGGGTAATCCGCCCCTGCCGGCAAGAGGGCTGCTTTTGAGAAGATGGTGCAGGACCAGCAGAGTTTCCTTCTGTTACACATATGGCACCATGAGTCGGAGCCAACTCCACGGCAGCTAATTACAGCACCAGCAACACGGAAACGAGTTCAACAGTGTTGAGTAGAATGGCCATGAATGTCCGAGTGAATCTGGATTTTTTTTTTTAATTTGAGATTTCACGGCATTCACGGTATTTCTTGAGATGGCTCTTTCCCAAGTTGCAGCCATTCCCCACAGTCCTTTAAAAGCAGCAGAGCCTGTGGTTTAAGCACGTGTCTTCACATCCACGTCAGTGCCAGGACTCTGAAGACACCCCAGAGGCTGGAACAGGACCAGAATAGGCGTCCAGCTTCCTGGGTGCTTCAGAGTTAGAAGATTGCTTGTGGCGGCTAGGGCCATGAGATCACTCGTCACCCGCAGGAATGGCTCGACGTTGGTCCTGAAGCATTGTGGTTACTCCACACCAAGCTCACGTGCACAGTTTAACTTCCTGTCACAGCCTGGCACTGAGGCCCTGAGATGGTGCTGAACACTCACCAGACCCCGATGTCCTGTAGGATGGACTGGCATTTGGCCTCCACTGGGACTCCATTGTCAGGCCCGTCTAACTGAGGTGACCTGGCCATCTGCCTGCCACGTGACAGCCTGCAGGGTCTTTGCTAGGAAGGTGTCAGTGCTACACAGGTGTCACAGGTGCCAACCCCAGGGACATAGGCCAGACCTACAGCCTGAAATGGGGTTTCCCAACCCTGAGAGTGTCCACCTTCTGCAGCTTCAATAAGCATGAGTAAAAATGGAGCTTCACAATCTAAACTGGCCTCTTTGACCTGCCTTCTCTTGGTGAACGCATCAACTCGCCATTGACTTGCCATGGTCCCCACTGGATTGGGAGACACCCCAGTTCAGAAACGGGCCCCTCCACCAGTATCCACATTCCCAGGGGACTGGGCCTCTGTCTTCTGGTTTAGGACACCGCTGCATTTTAAAGAATACAAGCTAATGGCTGCCGTTCACTGTTCCTACTTATCTTCGACATTTTTGTGAACCTGCAAGACAAGACTGGATGCTCTCTGATGGCGCTTGCCTGGAGTGCGAGGCTTCCCTTGGAGTATCACCTGTCACAGTGTGCTACCCCAGGACCCTTGAGCAGCAGACAAAACGACAGGATTCCATGTGCAAGAAATGTGTCAGGGGAGAGGACTTGGAAAGAGAACCAGGGGCAGGGGGGCCTCAGACCAAAGTGGAGTCAGGCTCAGAGGGGAGAAAAGAGGGAATGAAGAAGGTGGTGGGAAATGTCTTGTTGTCATTCACTGCTCACTCCTGGTGACCCCATGCACAATGGAATGAAACATTGCCTGATCCTGTGCCATCTTCATGATGGTTGGTGTGCTCAAGTCCATTGTTGCGGCCACTGTGTATTTTGAGTACTTTGTAATGTAGAGCTCATCTTCCAGTACTGTATTGGATAATATTCTGTTGTGATTCATAGGGTTATCAGTGGCTAGTTTTTGGAAGTAGCTAGCCAGGCCTTTCTTCCTAGTCTGTTTTAGTCTGGGAGATCTGCTGAAACCTGTCCACCATGGGCACCCCTACTGGTATTTGAAATACTGTGGTATAGCTTCCAGCATCCCAGCAACACGCAATCCACCACAGAACCACCGCTGGCAGACAGGTGATGGGGAAGTGTCTCATTCAGGAAGTTGGGCAAAGCCATCTGGGGTCCTGAGTCAAAGTTGGTGTCAGGGTCCCCGCAGCTCCCAGGAATGGCCTTTCCTTCATAGCTTTCCCATGCTCAGTTCTGCCTGGGATCCTCCTGTGAGAAGCTTGGCTTGGGGAGATGGGATGGACTTGTGCATGGGAGCAGGATCCATCGGTGAGCCTGCTCTTTGGGGTCAGAGCTCGAGAGGCAGACGCTTAGTGCTGGTACACCTGTGTTCAGAGTCTGGGCCCTCCACCTGGCTGGGCTAGTCCTCACGGAAGTGCTGGGGGTCTCCACTGTTGTAACACAGTGCCCAGACCCAGACCAAGGCAGGCACATCCCAGGAGATGCAGCGAGACCACACGGAGGCACGTGAAGTCTCTCTCACTGGTGGGATCTGAGCCTTCGGTGAGAGGCACATGGCTCTCTCCACCAACTCAGCAGAATCACCCAACACCAACCTTACACTGCAGCAGTCACTGGGGCAGAGGGTCCTGAGAGGTCGCAGGACCCGTGGGCTCAGAAGTTAGCCCCCTCCACAGTCAGGGTTTTCTAAGTTTCCTGTCAACTCAGCGTGTGGCCGGAAAGTAGCCTTTTTTAATTTATTTTAAATTAACAGTGAGACAAAATTGTGTAGCTTCGCGAGTTGTATGGAAAATTAGACTAGATGGTCTTCGAGTGACATAAGGATCTAAAGCACTGAGGTTCTTCTGAGACTTCACGCCCTTCTGGGGGTAGGGGGGCGGCTAGGTGTTTGCAGATGGCAGTCATGCTGCCCTACCCTCTGGATTGTCCCCGATCGGATGGAGGAGGGTGCTTGTTCACAGCGCACTGCAGCGGATGGCAGTGGGGACATGCAGAAGGTTTGTTTGAACAACTGTGTCTCGAGAGACACAGTCACGGTGCCCAATACGCCCACTCTGTTACTCCCTCTCCATAGTAACAAAGGTGATGAATTACGTGTGCTGTGATATGACAACGAGATGTCTGCAGTATGCTGTGAGCCACAGGGAACCGTCGCAAAGTCTCAAACCAGGTGTTCTTTCTTTCTTTTCACCCACCCCACTCACCCCTCCTTGCAGGTACGAACAGCCCAAATGTGACAACACAGCCAGGGCCCACCCGACCAAAGCCAGGGACCTGTTCAAGGGCCGCCAGCTCCAGGGTGAGTAGAATGGGTGGTTTTGGTGGGAATGTGTTAGGCCCGCTTTCAGATTTCTTGCGGATGTAGGATGGGAAGTTATTTATTCAACGCTGTTTACCCTCTCCCAGCCGTACTTGAACCAGGTAGAGCGTACAGACTGGGGCCTTGGCAGGTTGATTTCATGTGGGACCAGCTGGATGGGAAGAGTGTCCAGGTTCAAACATGTAAGCAAAGAAAACAATGCAACCCTAAAACCGTAATGTTATTACTGCGGAATTTCTAGATGCTTTTGAAATGCCCAAGAGGCTTCTTTTTATTTTACCTAAAAGAAAGCAGTAATTCAAACGTCATTTTCTGACATTCCGTTTGAAATGGAACCAGCAGTCCAGGAAACTGAAGTTTAGGTTGGAGCCAAACATGCATTTAATCTGTTTATCAAGTGTGTTTCATGGCAGTGAACAACTTCAAATTAAACAGAAGCAGGGAGCTTAAACATCATTATTAAAAATGCGTTCACAAAAAGATACTTCGTGGCTGTTGTCATTCTCAAAAAGCAAGTAGGTGTTTGTGATGCACCAAAAATGCTGTGTGATCAGTTCAGCCTAAAGCCTTCCTGGAGCCACCCTCGACTCAGCAGTATAGGTAAGACTGAAAGTGGCCGCATCGCAGGACACCCACGGACCCACACGCACGGGGCCCCAGCAGCTCCATTCACCCCACGAGAGCAAGGAGATCCAGACAGAGCGCTGCCGGCAGATGGTGACTGCACCAGCAGGGTGCTTCTGCGCTGGCTGCGAGCTTGTGTCGTTTATGATCCTCTTCATGATTTTTTCTGTAAACACCCCAGATTATGTGTGTTTAGCCAAAGCCCCAGAGATCATAAGACTCAATCACAGCGCCCTTAGCTTGAGATCCTCTTTGGTCTCGGTCTTATACGAAACCTGGTAAATTCCTTTCCAGAAAGCTTGCATGGCTCTTGCATTATTTGTAATACCATTGACAAGGGGGTTTTAAATTTTAAAATGTAAAGATGTTTTTCTGCTTTACAAACAAAGACAGAGAAGACAAAAATATATACAATGTCGAAATTATTAATTTGTACATTTCCATATGCATTCAACAAGATTTTGAAGGAACATACTTAACCCCGAGGAAGCAGAGAGGACAGAATGGGGTTGTAGGGAAGCAAAACGAACATCTGCCCCTGGGGATTGCCTCATTTAGTCGGGGAGGCGACAGAATGTCGAGGAGGAGGTAGAGAAAATGTGCGGACATTCTGAGGAGAGTAGCCAGAACCTGGTTCCTAGAGGAAGAAGGCTAAATGGTTGATTTTCCACCTAATAAAAGTGGCCCACACTCTGCTCAGCTCCCCCATCCTTTCTGGTAACAGCAGCATCCAGAACATTCCGGGAAGTGGAATGTAGCCAGTCCTTGGTGGTCCACACGGCACTGTCCAGCAGCTGTGCAGGGGTTAACAAGACGGGCAGTTTTCTGTTTTCAGTTAATGAAAGCACCTCCTTTGGTTTGTCTCCTGGTGTCTCAGACACAGAAACAGATGCACTTCATTGCAGGGGGCGGTCCTGGTTGTCTGAGGAGCCACTTCTTCTAATTTCCAACCTCTAGGTAATGACTCAGGATCTTCAAGTGTCTCCCCTGGGCTTCTTTGGGCCTCGGAGCAATAAAACAATTTCACCTGCAGAGTAACTCTCCTTGGCCGTCAATCGTCACCATGATGCTGCATTTTTTTTTTTTGGAAAACTGAGAAACTAACACTGGCTCATCATCTCACGATGATACTGACTTTTCAAATTTTACTGTGTTCCTCTGTTAGATAATAAGACTTTGCTAACTCAGTCCTCTGTTGTATTCACCGGCAAGAATGGAGTACTAGAGCCTTGATTGTGGTTTGATGCAGGTGGTATGAGGAGTCCGTTCTGCTTCTCTGGAGGTGCATGTGTGTCTGTTTGGTTTGTAAGCTTTCATGTTTATTTTTTAAAAGCTTAAAAAGGCACAAACACATTTTTATGTTTATGGGTTTATTTGTTTTAGCAGCGTTATCCTATTATTTTAAATGTTTTAAAAATTAAGGGAGATAAGAAAATGCAGCTTTGTCTTTTGGGTACTGAATTCTTACGTGCAGACCCTGGCAGTGTTATCGCTTCAGAGGCTTGCAGGTAGGAGAGAATTTATTTAGAACAGGTGCGATGTCTGTGGTCTGCAAAAACGTGCTACCAAGTAAACAGTAATGAGTCATGGCCCCAGGTCAGTATCAAAAAGTCTTTCCCTACTGAGGACCGTGGTCTCTGGGCACATCTAACTCGATTGGCATAATGGAATTTATAAAGAAAATGTTCTACATCCTACTTTGGTGAGTAATGTCTGGGATCTTAAAGCTTATGAGTGGCCATCTGAGATACTCCACTTGTCTCACTCTATCTGGAGCAAGGGAAAATGAAGAAAACCAAAGTCACCAAGGGAAAGATTAGTCCAGAGGACCAATGGACCACAAGTACCATAGCCTCCACCAGACTGAGTCCAGCACGATTAGATGGTGCCGGGCTACCACCCCTGACTGCTCTGACAGGGATCACAATAGAGGGTCCTGGACAGAGCTGGAGAAAAATGTAGAAAAAAATTCTAACTCACAAAAAAAGACCAGACTTACAGGCCTAACAAAGACTGGAAAAACCCAGAGAGTATGGCCCCCAGACACCCTTTTAGCTCAGTACTGAAGTCACCCCTGAGGTTCATCCTTCAGCCAAAGATTAGACAAGCCCATAAAATGAGACTAAATGGGCACACCAGCCCAGGGGCAAGGACTTGAAGTTAGGAAGAGTCAGGAAAGCTGGGAATAGGGAACCCAAGGCCAAGAAGGGGAGAGTGTTTACACGTTGTGGGGTTGGCAACCAGTGTCACAAAGCAATGTGTATTTATTGTTTAATGAGAAGCTCATTTGCTCTGTAAACCTTCTTCTAAAGGACGGTAATTTTTTTAAAGTCTTTCCCTAGATAATGAAATCAGAGGTAATAAAGTTTTCTAAACAATCGTTTTATTTTGCTCAGTATAAAAACCCTTATACAATTAACAAAGCCTTTTATTTTGCTCAATATAAAAACCCTTATACAATTAACAAAGCCTAGCAATGTCACAAAAAAAAAAAAAAAAAAAAAATTTTTTTTTTTTTAGCAATGTCACATTCCTATTTAACCTATCCACAAAGGAATGAATCCTGTAAAACATGACTTAACCAGACATTCCTTGGCACCGTTAGCTATGTTTTTCCCCAAACTTGATTTTTATCAAGCACTTGGTTTTTATCGACCCGGTCTTTCCCTTTTCCACCAACACTAAGTAACAACAGTTGCTCAGAATCTTCTCTCTGCTTGTTCTAAATGTCGTCGTCTTAGAGCTCTGGCTATTTCCCAGTTGTGTTTTTCTGTTGGTGCCAGCTTGAGAAATCTCTGGGCAACATTGTTTTTATCACACTCCATTTCTCTACGTCGGTGACCAACTTGCTTTCTGCTTCAGGAATCAAACTTCTTTCTGCATCTTGGAGAGAGCAGGAGGAGGAGCTGAGGGAGAGAAACCAGGAGGGTGCAGGTGCAAATACCCCGTGTGGACTCTGGGTCTGGAATCTTCCGTATACATCCTGCCTTTTCCTCAGAAGGTGCTGGGTAATAGTTGATAGCCTTCTTTCTGGTGACCACCAGTGGGAAGAGAGTTCCCTTCCTCCATTGTCTGGTGGAATCACTTGCTTTGAAGTCAGGTTGTGACACTGATAGATGGTTTTTGCCTTAAATGACATGGTGGATTTTGCACAGTGCTTGGCACATAGAAAGCCCTCAACAAATGTGTGCCGTTTCAGCTGGTCCCCAGAATCACTCCACATTACTTCAAACAGTCTGTCCTTGGTCCCTCAGACACACCCTGTAAAGGGACCAAGACTGTTTCTTTTTCTGATAATACAGAACTTCATTACTCCTAGGTACAGTTTGGCTGTAATTTTCACAGTTTACTGTAAATGTGCTGCGTTAATGTCCAGTCAAGCTTTACCCTTCACTGGTAAAATGTACTGCGACCAGAGGCAATTTCTCCTCTTTCTTTGTGATTGTACTTTGCTGGGAGGATGTTTTCACGGCAGAATGGAATATGTTATTTCTAGACCCAGGATTATTGGCTTAAAAAAGGAAATGGTCATTTATCTTGTGGGGGCAACTGGTCATCAATATGTAGAAACATGAAATGATGTCACTGTTGGCTTGTTAGACATGCCATTCAGAGAGAGAGAGAATCTAAGATTCCAAGTCTAAGAGCAATTCGGGAGGAAAGAGTCGTGCAGAGGTGTACATCCAAGCTGTAAAAACCCAGCCATGCCTGCTGCGATGAGGGAGAGAAGGACTGTGAGTCCGTCAGAGCAGAGATGCTATGTCCTCATCCATATCTTAAATGAAAACCAGACTCCCAGTCCCACGAAACCACCCTCTGTAAAGGTCAGCTTATTCTGTAGTGGTGGATGTTTGTGAGTGTCCTGCTCATAACCACTTAATCATTTCGGTTATTTCCAGATTATTATCCTTATTAGGGAAAAACAAGTAGGTCTTAAAATAACCCCAGGAGAAGGGCTGATCTCTGTAGGAAGTAGAAGCATATTTCCAGAATAATTTGGTTCTTCATTGGGCAAGTAGATATGTTAAGCCACTCATAGGCTAACAATTTTTGTTTTCTTTTAAAAGTTATGGTTTTCCTTTTTAAGTTGCTTTTCCAAGTTGTCACTAATAAGGGTCCTTCAAGCTGACAATATTGTCACACCCATCTCACTTTTTTTTTGGTGGGGGGTTGTTGGCTGCCTAGTATTTATTTCCATCTTTTGCTCAATAGTTAGATTTTTCAGCTCACAGGCATTGACAGTAAATGATAGCTTAATCTTTGGAGGCCAGCATTTCACCATGTGGAAAGAGAGTTCAAGAGCCTGCCTGATGGGTCATATATTGAGAAGGAGGTCATTAGGTTGGCCCTTCAAGGTCACATACTGAGAAGTGGGTCATTAGGTTGGCCCTTGAAGGTCACACATTGAGATGTGGGTCATTAGGTTGGCCCTTGAAGGTCACATACCAAGAAGTGGGTCATTAGATTGGCCCTTGAAGGCCACATATTGAGAAATGGGTCATTAGGTTGGCCTTTGAAGGTCACATATTGAGATGTGGGTCATTAGGTTGGCCTTTGAAGAGCCTAATATTTGTCTTTCCCTTGAGGGTCTGTCATGTGATCCATGAGAAGTCAGAAACCAGGTGTGGTAGAGATGGTAAACAGAGGCGTCCAACCACGCCTTCTCCACTTTACACATGTATTTAAGTTTACTTTGCACTGCCAACTCTTAGCTGCACTCTAGCTGATGTTTAAAAACAATCCTCCTCCCACCCCCCATGCTCCAGCCGCACCCTCCCCTCCATCACTCCCTCCATGCTGGAGAGCTGCTCCCATCCTGGCCTTTTGCTCATGTCCTGTCTGCTGGGACTGCTCCTCCTTGGAGTGTTCCTTCAGGACCAGCTTCCTAGGGGTGCTCTCCCTGAGTCCTGCCCACATGCTCCCATGGCCTCCAAGGGCACATGGCATTATCGGGCAAATGCTGACAACTAGTCTGCCCTGCTTACCATAGTGGTCCTCTGGAGGGACTGGCTTCGGGTGTCCCCAGCATCCCACACCATAAAAAAAGAGGCACATGTAAAACCAAAACCAGTTGCCATGGAGTCACCTCGGACTCATGGCGACCTCGTGTATTAAGGTAATACTGTGCTCCATGAGGTTTTCAATAACTGTGACCTGTTGGACGTAGATCTCCAGGCCTTTCTTTTGAGGCACCTCTGGATGAATTTGAACCACCAACCTGACAGTTAGTAGCCAAGCACTTAGCTGTTTGCATCGCCCAGGGACTCCGTGCAGGGAACATAGGAGGCACCCAACATCCTGAAAAGAATTCGCCAATTAAGGACACTTGGCATTTCCCTTTGCCTATGATGATGCCTTCCTGACTATTCTGTGTGGGTGACATCATGAACCTAGACTTACCAACCACGTATCTGACTTAGTTTAAGAGCCACGATATTAGTCTTAGACAAATTAAAACCCATTGCCATTGAGTTGATTCTAACTCGTTGTGACCCTATAGGACACAGTAGAACTGCCCCATAGGGCTTCCAAGGAGTGGCGGGTAGATTCAAACTGCTATCCTTTTGGTTAGCAGCCCAGCTCTTAACTAGGGGCTCTCGAAGTGGTCAAAGACTTTGTTGTTGTTGTTAGTTGCCATCAAGTCGATGCCAACTCATTCCAACTCCATGTGACAGAGTAGAACTATCCCATAGGGTTTTCTAGGCTGTAATCCTTATGAGATCTGATCTCCAGGTCTTTCTCACTCAGAGCTGCTGGGTGAGTTCGAACCACCAGCCTTTTGGTTAGCAGCCAAGTGCTTAACTGTTGTGCCACCAGGGCTTGTTTTGGGTTGAGGATACGCTGTACCTTTTCCAGGAAGAACAGCACAGAGTCCATTGGTCCTATTAGACCCCAGGGCTCCTTGTGCCCAGCATGAGGAGGAAGACACAGCAAAGTCTTCACTTTGTTAGGAGGTGCCTACAGATTTGCAAAGAGTCTTAGAGACGGAAGTAGAGTGTAGTGCTTGGAAGGCCAGAACTGAGCCATTAGCATAACCTCTGCAGGGAGGACATGCAGGCAGAGGACAGAGAACACTGAGCTGTGCTTGCCTCAGGAACTTGGGAGAAGCATCCAGCCAGCTGACCTAGCTCACCAATTACTTAGAGAGCTCAGCTCTCCAGAGAGCAGGCTTATCATCAAGACTTTTATTTAAAGTGAAATCAAAATATGTTGTTTTTCTGGCTCAAGTTTTATGACTTCTGACTTGTACTGAGCAGATAAGTAGTGTCCTGTGCACATACAGCCTTTTCTGGCTCGTCCTCATGCTTAAGTGTGGCTTTAATTGAGAAATGTGCTCTCTTCTTTGACTCTTCACAGGCTCTTGCTTCATTTCCATTTGAACTAATGGGCTGTCACTTGATTCAGTTATTCGTTATTGATTGTGGTGCAGTATAATCAAATCATATCCACAGGCATTGCCTATGAAGTACCCCAAGATGGGAATGTAGCTCTGTGAGCAATGAGTCTACAAGGAGAAGTCGTATTCCTTATGCTAATCCACTCTTCCCTCCGTCAATTCAATCAGAATCTATAATGACTTCGTATAGACTTCACAGCGTTCATGTCCTAGCTGGGATCCCAACACCAGAATAGTGAAGTAACTGAAGAAGGAGCACCTTGGGCGTCCTGGTAGACCTCAGGACAGATTCCATCCTCCACTGCCTTAGCCTCCAAGCCCACACGCCAGGTCTGTGCCATCAGCTAGACAGTGCCTCTCCACCTCCTGATTCTGGGCACTGGATAGATAGAGTGGCATTTATTTAGGTCACGCAGTCTCTCTCCAGAGTGCCCCCTGGTAGTTCTGTGGACCTAAGAGCTATCACTGATAGTCAAGGCTCCATCTTAGCTAGAAGTCCTCCTAAGAGGGAGTTAACCCACAACGTTTCAGTTGTTGTTGAGTCAGTTCTGACTCATGGTGCCCCCATGTGTGTCAGAGTAGAACTGTGCTCCACCAGGTTTTTAAAGGCCGATTTTTCAGAAGTAGATAGCCAGGCCTTTCTTTTGAAGCACCTCTGGGTGGACTTAAACCTCCAGTCTTTCAGTGAGCAGCCAAGCCCATTAACTCATTTGCACCACCCAAAAACTCACTGCCATCAAGTCAATTCTGACTCATAACAACCCCATCGGGTTTCCAAGGCTGTAATTTTCTGTGGAAGCACACTCCCACATCTTTCTTCTGTGGAGCCGCTGGTGGTTTCCAACCATTGACCTCTCAGTTAGCAGTAGAGCGCCTCAACCGCTGCATCACCTAGGGACTCCTAAGCAACAAGGCAGAACCCTCTAAAGCCTCCAGCAATGAGCATCTCTTTTCTTAGGGCCCCCAGTGACTGCAGGTATGATGTAATCTGTGACTCAAATAGAAACCCTGAAAACACCCCTTGATTCTTCAGGTACTATTTTAGCAAGATTCTAATTTTTTTTAATTAATCATGATTTTTTGAGGCAGTGTAAAATGATATATACCTTGCCTTAAACTTAATTTACGGTATTTTCCAAAGATAATTAGATCCTGAATTAAGTATTTGTGCAAAGGATTACATGACACTTTAAATTTTAAATATTTACCTTTTCTCCAAAGTGGGTTTAACAGCCAGCCAAGGGGTGTATTCTGCAGCCTTTGAGGCACTTTCAAAGACAGCATGAGAGATCAGCACTTCGCCAATTAAAGACCTCAACGTCTGTGATTTCTACTGTCAAATCGAGCACTGAGTCCACAGATGTCATCCTGCTAAGTTTTAGCTGAGTGAGGGAATTCAGTATTAAGTTTTCGGTGTGTAACCCTCAGATGTCCTGCTGATTCAAATGGTTCAGCGAATGTCGTAAGTAATCCTGTGCCTACTATGGGGCCATTATTCTACTGCTTGTTTCCTCTTTACCTGCAGACTTGGAGAAGCCTTATCCCATCTTCCTTCTCAAAGCCTAGGGCGAGGAAAAGGCTGTTAGGAAGTTAGGAAAAATGTGCCATGTGAGAGAGGACTGTTAAAACACAGAATGGTGCATTTAAGAGCTGTCTGATGAGATGATTATACCTAGGAACATTGCTTCTTAACTCAGCGTCAGTGACTTGTGTTTTGACTTCTCCGATACAGAGGGGACTTTTCTGAGTGGCGACGCTTGAGAGAGAGACCTGAGCTGACATTTTTTTTTTTTTGAGCAGTGAGCTTGATGATTAAACATGAAATTAAATTTGTAGATGAATAAGATTACTAACCCTTAGAAGAAAATTGCATGCTTTAGAAAGCTTGACTAAGAAATGGTCCATTAAGTCAGTTTTATAGAGGAAAGGAATGCTATGAATGAAAAGTCACTTACAAGGATCACACATGTATTTCCATCCTAAAGGCTTCTTAAGTCGGGAATACTTCCTAAGATAACGGTGCCGAAGGCACTGGAGTGGAATGGTTGGAATCTGTGAGGTGCAGGAGACAGCATCTGCCGGAATATCTGGGAAGGCTCGGTCCGTCTCCCAGTCAAGATGGAGGGAACGCCTCGCAAGGACTTGGAAACGCCTTAATAGACACACAGGACTAATGTAAATTGAGTGTTTTGTTTATACCCCCTGTTTCTGGAGCCCTGGTGGCACAGCGGTTAAGAGCTCTGCTGCTCAACAAAAGGTCAGCTGTTCAAACACTCCAGCTGTTCCTTGAAAACACAATGGGGCAGTTCTACACTCCTGTATGGTCGCTGGGAGTTGGAATCAGTTCGACAACAGGCTGCAGGTTTCTTTAAAAAAGAAAAAAAAAAGGTTGATAGACTGCTCGAATATTGCAGAAGGCATACAAAGGAAAGAACCAAAAAGTAGCCACCATTCCGTACACTTGGCAGAAGCCTTAGTGAGATTTGTACTAGAATATTTAGTCCCATTGGTATTTCTTCTCCATTTTTAAGCAAATGGGGAGAAGGCATGGGGGAAGGCTGGGGGAATTGCTCACTCATAATAAAATAAGAACAGACACAGAGAATATAATTGTTGTCATTAGGTGCCATCCAGTCAGTTCCAACTTAGGACAACCCTTTATACAACAGAACGAAACACTGCCTGGTCCTGCACCATCCTCAAAATTGTTATTATGCTTGAGGCCATTTTTGTAGCCACTGTGTGGATACATTTCCTAGGGAGTTGTCTTCTTTTTTGCTGACCACCTCTACTTTATCAATCATGGTGCCTTTCTCCAGGGACTGGTCCCTCCTAATAACATGTCCAAAGTATGTGAGGTGAAATCTCGACATCCTTGCTTCTAAGAAGCATTCTGGTTATACTTCTTCAAGACAGATTTGTTTGTTCTTTTGGCAGTCCGTGCTATATTCAATATTCTTCCCCAACACCACAATTCAAAGGTATTAATTCTTCATAGGTCTTCTTTATTCATTGTCCAGCTTTCACATGCATATGAGGTGATTGAAAGCACCATGGCTTGGGTCAGCACACCTTAGTCTTCAAGGTGACATTTTTGCTTCTTAACACTTTAAAGAAGTCTTTTTCAGCAGATTTGCCGAGTGCAATGCGTCTTTTGATTCCTTGACTGCTCCTTCCGGTGGTATTGTTTGCGGATCCAAGTAAAATGAAATTCTTGACAACTTCAATCTTTTCTCTGTTTATCAGGATGTAGCTTATTGGTCCAGTTGTGAGGATTTTTGTTTTCTTTATGTTGAGGTGTAATCCATACTGAAGGCTGTGGTCTTTGAACTTCATCAGTAAGTGCTTTAAGTCCTCTTCACTTTCAGCAAGCAAGGTTGTGTCATCTGCATATTGCAGATTGTTAATGAGCTTTTCTCTAATCCTGATGCCCCGTTCTTCTTCATATAGTCCAGCTTCTCTGATTATTTGCTCAGCATACATGAATAAGTATGGTGAAAGGATACAGCCATGACACACACCTTTCCTGACTTTAAACCACGCAGTATCCCCTTGTTCTGTCTGAACAACTGCCTCTTGATCTATGTACAGGCTCCTCATGAGTACAATTACCAAAAAAAAAAACCAAACCAAAACCCGTGCCGTCGAGTTGATTCCAACTCATAGCGACCCTATAGAACAGAGCAGAACTGCCCCATAGAGTTTCCAAGGAGCGCCTGGCGGATCCGAACTGCTGACCCTTTAGTTGGCAGCCATAGTACTTAACCACTACGCCACTAGGATTTCCTGAGTACGATTAAGTGTTCTAGAATTCCCGTTCTTCGCAATGTTATCCATAATTTGTTATGATCCACACAGTCGAATGCCTTTGCATAGTCTGTAAAACACAAGTAAACATCTTTCTGGTATTCTCTGCTTTCAGCCAAGGTCCATCTGACATCAGCAATCATATCCCTGTTTCCAGGTCCTCTTCTGAATCTTCAGTGAATTTCTGGCAGTTCCCTGTCCATGTACTGCAGCAACCATTTTTGAATTATCTTCAACAAAATTTTACTCGTGTGTGATAGTAATGATATTGTTTGATAATTTCTGCATTCTGTTGAATCACTTTTCTTTGGAATGGACACAAATATGGATCCCTTCCAGTCAATTGACCAGGTAGCTGACTTCCAAGTTTCTTGGCATAGACGAGTGAGCACCTCCAGCATTGCATCTGTTTGTTGAAACATCTCAGATGGTATTCTGTCAATTCCTGGGGCTTTGTTTGTCACCAGTGCCTTCAGTGCAGCTTGGACTTTTTCCTTCAGTACCATCGGTTCTTGACCACCTGAAATGGTTGAATGTCAAGCATTTCTTTTTGGTACAGTGGCTCTGTGTATTCCTTTCATCTTCTTTTGATGCTTCCTGCATCATTCTATAAGATTCTGCCCGTAGAATCTTCCAGTATTGCAGTTTGAGGCTTGAATTTTTCTCTTCAGTTCTCTCAGCTTGAGAAATGCTGAGTGTACTCTTCCCTTTTGGTTTTCTAAGTCTTTGCACATTGCATTATCATACTTTACTTTGTCTTCTCAGGCCTCCCTTTGAAATCTTCTGTTTGGCTCTTTTACTTCATTTCTTCCATTTGCTTTAGCTATTCTGTGTTTAAGTTTCAGAATCTCTTCTGACATCCATTTTGGTCTCATCTTTCTTTCCTGTCTTTTTAATGACCTCTTGCTTTCTTTATCCCACAACTCATCTGGTTTTTGGTCATTAGTGTTAAGTGCATCAAAGCTACTCTTGAGATGGTCTCTAAATTCAGGTGGGGTATACTCAAGGTTGTAATTTGGCTCTCATGGACTTGTTTTAATTTTCTTCAGCTTCAGCTTGAATGTGCATATAAGTAGTTGATGGTCTATTCCATAGCCAGCCCCTGGTCTTGTTCTGACTGATAATATTTAGCTTCTCCATTTTCTCTTTCCACAGATGTAGTCAATTTGACTCTTTTGTATTTCATCCGGCAAGGTCCATTTGTATAGTCGCCATTTATGTATTTGAGGTACGTGAAACCTCTGCCTCAGTCTAAGTACATTATTTAGTCTAGAAAAGGGAGCCCTTGAGCCTAGTAGTCTGTGAACAATGAAAATGAGAGGCAGAGGCTGTCTCTGTTCTAGCTCAAGAAGCAGGAGATGCTTGCCTGCGAAGTATCTTCTTATCAATTCCAAGTTTATGGCACCTACCAGAATAAATGGGAGTTTTCAATTATTTCATTCTACGTGGATAAGCCATTAAGGCCCATGGAAGCAGAAGTCAAGAAATCAAATGATGTATTGCATTGGACAAATCAGCAACAAAAGACCTCTTTAAAGTCCTAAAGAGCAAAGATGTCACTTTGAGCACTAAGGTGCGTCTGACCCAAAACATGTTGTTTTCAGTTGCCTCATATGCATGTAAAAGCTGGACAATGAATAAGGAAGACTGAAGAAAAATCGATGGATTTGAATTATGATGTTGGCAAAAAATATTGAATCAGTCAGAGAAGAAATTCAACCAGAATGTTCCTTATAAGCAAGGATGTTGAGACTTCAACTTGCTTACTTTGGATAAGTCATCAGAAAGACCAACCTCTAGAAAAAGACATTATGTTTGGTAAAGTAGAGGGGCATGGAAATGAGGGAAACTCTCTACGTGATGGATTGACACAATAGCTACAACAGTGGACTCGAACATACCAACGATCATGAAGAGGGCACAGGACTAGGCAACTTTTCATTTTGTTGTACACAAGGTTGCCATGAGTCAGAGCCCATTCAACAGCACCTAACAATGGCACTAGAGGTAAAATTATATGAGATTTATGTTCAATTAGTCCACCCATTTCTTTTCCACTCAAGAAAACTTACAGATTTATAGACACTCCCCTGCATAGTTCCCAAGCATATATTTATACAGGTAATATATTAGCAGCAGGACCAGCTTCACAGGGAGGTAGACTGGGCCTTTGCACAGGGTCCTGTGCTCAGAAGGGTCCTGCTCTTGGTTTAATGCACCGCTGTCAGCAACATGAAATTCTTAATAACATTTGAACAGGAGGCCCCACATTTTCAGTTTTTCACTAAGGCCTACAAATTAGCTGGCCCTGATAAATAGCAAAGGAGCCCTGGTGGCACAGTGGTTAAGCACTCTGCTGCTAGCCAAAAGGTTTTTGATTCGAACCTACCAGCCACTTCTTGGGAGTGAGATGCAAGTTGTACTCTGTTCTTTAGGGTAGCTATGAGTCAGAATGAACTCAGTGGCAATGGGTTCACCAGATAAAAAGCAACAAAATTCTTGCACTTCATCTCACAGTGGTGGCAAAGAACCAGTGTGTGCCACTTTGGATAAGAAGAGGTGATAGGCGATGTTGTAGTTGTTAGATGCCGTCGAGTCGGTTCCGACTCATAGTGACCCTGTGTACAACAGAAGGAAACACTGCCCGGTCCTGCACCATCCTCACAGTCATTGTTATGCTTGAGCCCATTGTTGCAGCCACTGTGTCAATCCATCTCATTGAGGATCTTCCTCTTTTTTGCTGACCCTCTATCTAGGCAATAGAGGAAGTAAAAAGTTGTGTAGGTTAAGGAGGTAAAAGGGCTGGAAGAGATCTTGCAAAAAGAATGGGAAAAAATGTAGGGATGGAAAATATAAGACATATTTAAGGGACACCAAGGAGTCCAGTCTAGCTGGATTAGGAACATGGTACCTTTTACTTGAGTAAATATGGGGCTCTTAACATCATGGACACTCTGAGTATTGTTCATGATAGAGGTATCCATGGTAAGGAACACCAAAATTCCCTTCAGCTGTAATTAAATAAGCAGTTCCAGTTGTCATCAAGTCAGCTCCAAGTAACGGCGACCGTATGTGTTCTGGAGTAGAACTGTGCTCCAAAGGGTTTTAGTGCCTGATTTTTCAGAATTAGATCACCTTTCTTCTGAAGTGCCTCTGGGTAGACTTGAACCTCCAACCTTTCACTTAGTAGCTGAGCAGATTAACTGTTTGTACTACCCAGGGACTTCCATAACCAGATAAACACTCTTAAAATGAGATTTTCAGTTGCCTCATATGCACGTGAAAGCCGGACAATAAATAAGGAAGACCAAAGAAGAATTGATGCCTTTGAATTATGGTGTTGGTGAAGAGTATGGAATATACCATCACCTCCCAGAAGAACAAATAAGTCTGTTTTGGAGGAAGTACAGCCAGAGTGCTCCTTAGAAGTGAGGATGACAAAACTACATCATGCCTGGTAAAGGGACCCTCAACGAGGTGGGTTGACGCAGTGGCAGCAACGGTGGGCTCAAACATATTAACAATTGTGAGGATGGCGCAGGACCAGGCAGTGTTTGGTTCTGGTGTACATGGGGTTGGTGTAAGTTGGAACTGACTCAGGAGCACCTGATAACAACAAACTGAGATCCGTGAAATATAACTACATTGACAAATGATTATAAAAAGTTAGGCTAACTTTTTGAAAAGTGTTAAATTTCTAAAATTCACAGGTTCCAACCTGAATTCTTATTACCCAACATTCTGTTGGGTAACGCAATAAATATCTTAATCTCAAAATTCCCAGGAAGTTGTTAAAATAACACAGAGCCAGGTGTTAGGTACACACACCAGTAGAGCAAAGAAATTCAGAGAAGGGAGGTTCACGGTAACCCCAAAACACAAGTTTCGTATCCGTTCTTCTTAGAAGAAATGTAGCTGAGCTGGTGTTGGTTTTGCTGTTTTCTTGTAAAGCCAGACTTTTGAAATTTAAAGGACCAATAAAAAGTCCTTGAAGATGGCAAGGAGCACTATCAGTTACATCAGTATACGGAAATTCTGGCCAGATTGGCCTCGGTTACTTTGAAAAAGTTATGATTCTGCATAATAGAGATGGAATAAAGTTTAGATCTGTATTAATCACGAAAGACGCATTCGCCAGACAAATTAGTAGTGTAAGCAATATTCTGGGGACAGTTTAAATAACTTAAGGAAACAAACTATTCTCAAACATCATCAAATAAGTTAAATTTGTTGTTAAACAATTATTATTCTATTACAGACAATTCCTATCTCTTTACTGAAGCAATTTGTCTGTGTAATTAACCAATATAAAAACCTCTCTAGCCTGGTATATACTTGAAATTAAAAAAAAAAAAAAAAATTACTTCTAACTGTCCTATAACTCACTTTTAATAATTTAGGCTCTGCTCATACTTAATCTGAATTTATTCACACCGGACTATAGCCAAATCAGAATTTTTTTCTATAATACAAGATTAATTTATTTTCATAATAATATAGCCATGATGCCTGGAGTCATTAGTCTAAAAAAAAAAACTTTTAAAAAAGGGCCTGTGTGTCTCAGGTGAAACCAGGATGCAGCCAGTCCAAACAGCTAAGAGAGACCCAGCCAGGGCTGTAGATCTTCCAGGGTAATCCATCTGTTTCATGATTTAGCACCCGCCGTAGTTAGAAAGTTCTTTTTATCAAAGCTACAGTCTTCACTTTACCTCCTCTGCCTCTTTTGACACTTGCGTAATCAATGCCAACCAAAACTGTTGTTTTCCCATAATTTTTTATTTTTAATTCATGTCTGTCTGTCTTATTTCTCATTCAGACTGTACATGCTGAGCTCAGTAGTCCCAAGTCCTGTTTGGGCACACAGGTGTGGGATCAATTGCTGTTAAATGCTTGTAATGTTTGCTTCTGGTTTCTCCTCTTCGCCAAGCGGAGCAATTCTGACACCTGGAGCTTTTCTTTGCTGTTGTAGAACAGCCCCTTAGGGTTGTTTTTGCATGTGAAAGCTGGACAATGAATAAAAAAAAAAAAAACCAAATAATTGATGCCTTTGAATTGTGGTGTTCTGGAGGAATGTTGAATATACCATGGACTACCAGAAGAATGAACAAATCAGTCTTGGAGGAAGTACAGCCAGAGTGCTGCTTAGAAGCTAGGATGGCAAGACTACATCTCACATACTTTGGACATGTTGTCAGGAGAGACCAGTCCCTGGAGAAGGACATCATGCTTGGTAAAGTAAAGGGTCAGTGAAAAAGAGGAAGATCCTCAATGAGATGAATTGACGCAGTGGCCGCAACAATGAGCTCAAGCATAATGATTGTGAGGATGGCGCAGGACTGAGCGATGTTTTGTTCTGTTGTACATAGGGTCCCTATGAGTCAGAACCTATTGATGGCACCTAACAACAACAACGGTCTTTACAGGAGCAGATCACCAGGTCTTTTGTCTGAAGAGGTGCTGGGTGGCTTTGAATCACTGACCTTTCAGTTAGTAGCCGAATGCTCAACCACTGTGTGACCCAGGGACTCCTTAGCTTTTCTTCTGCACCTTATTTCCACCCTCTTATGGAATCATTTTTGTTGCTCTCTTGGAAGTTCTCATCCTCGTGGCTTTCATGTGATTTTAATCTAGAACTGGTCAGAATACTGCCTTAGTGGCCTCCTGCTGCTGTCACAGAAATACCACATGTGGGTGATAAACAGAAATTTATTTTCTCACAGTGCTGGAGGCTGAAAGTCCAAATCAGGGTCTTGGCTGTGTCAGTTAGTCTGTCAGCCTTTATCCTAGTTTGCAGTGTCAGCCAGTGATCCTTGGAGTCCCTTGGGGTTTGTCTGCCCCCTCCCCACCCCCTTGTGTATCTCCGTGTCTATGCTGGTGTCTTTATAGCTCAGAAGTGACTAGGTTTAGGACCCACCTTACATAACAAAAGAAAACCCCTATTTCCATATAGGTCATATTTAAAGGTACCAATCAAAACCAAACCAAACCCATTGCCACTGAGCTGACTCTGACTCATGGTGTCCCCGTGTGTTACAGAATAGAACAGCTCCATGGGGTTTTCTTGGCTGTAATCTTTACAGAAACAAATCACCAGGCCTTTCTTCCTTGGTGCCACTGCGCGGGTTCAAACCACCAACCTTAGGTTAGTAGTCAAGCAGAAACTATTCGGGCCACCCAGGGATGTAATATTTACAGGGTTTAGGATTTCAACACATATTTTTGACGATACAAAATTCAATCCATAACAAACACTAAGTCCACACTGCAGATTCCCTGTTTTGTCTCCTCGTGATCACGATGAATGCTATTCTTTTTTTAATTTTGTGAGCAGACTCCTATCACTTAAGCCAGCTTGTCCACACGACCCTTTGCCTGGTGCTCTGGGAGATGCAAAGTGACTTCAGACCCAATTCCTATGCTCTAGGAGCCTAAATCTGCCAGTGAGGGTTGCAGTTTTATTATACCAGGATTGATGCTGCTCCTCAAGAAAGCAACTGTATAAGCAATTAGGAAAATGGAAAAAATGGAGCCTGGTGTTTAATAAAAATTTCCCATCACATCTGAAAACACTGCAGTGTAATTCTTGAGAGTGGTTTGTGCCAATGTCAGGAATATTTCACCCACACACTTGATAGCACTGTTTGAGTTCGGATTCCCTTGGCAGTGTGGAATAGCCTAACACGGAGCAGCTTTAGGGAGTGAACATGAAAAATCACTCCTCGAGGTGAAATTCCAAGGGGGTTTGAGACAGGCGAAATCCAGTTGTCCAAGTTGGACATTGGCCAGAGCTCTGGGGTTATTACTTCTAGAATGGAGGCAAGACTAATGAAAATGGAACAGCTGATAGTGGAAACTGAGTTATATTCTCCCTGATAACTTAATTCTCTAAGAATTTAATTGGACAAACGGAGACCGCAGTGCTCAAATATATAAGCTGTGTGTCAGGCTACTTGAGCACTCCAGTCGGCCCATGATGGCAGGAAAGTTCAAAACCTCACTTATAATGAATAACAGCAGCCCATGGAAACTTCTAGAATGTTTTCCCTGAGGAGCTAGGACAGCATGATTTAATTTTTTTTTTTTTTTTTTTTTTTTGCCTGGTCTCTTCTGGCTTGTCGAATCAAGGATGGTTTTTCAGAAATGTCAGTGGTTTTCCCTATGACAGGGAAGGATAAATTGCTGCCCTTTAGTTGTTAATTGGCTTTCTGATATTCCTAAGATAAATTGTCCAAAAGTGATTTCCAGCAGACCACTTTTAGAGTTTTGAGTTCTGGTCCCAGTCATCCATCTTTTCTCTTGGAATTTTACTTATTAAATTAATTAACTCACTTAAAATTTATAATCCCCTTATTTCCAGGAGAGTCTGAGGCCTTGTGTCTGTTCAAAGTCAGATTCTCAGAGTTTGGTTGATGACTGGCGGATGGCATTGTATTCAGAGATTCCTTAAATTCAACAAGTATTGGATTTCTCATTTTTTTTTTTTTTTTTTAAATCTCCTGAAAAGCATGCTGTCTTCCTCAGGAAACAGTGCCTTGGAGCGCACTTTGATAAGCTCCACACAGTGCAGATGAAGTCGGTATTTTACTTTGCACTTTACAGGGAGACACTGTACATTGTCAGGAATTACCAATTGATTCATTATTGTACACACAGGTAAAATTGTTTATTCAGGCACAATAGAGTAGAAATTTTGTCTTTGTGATTTTTCTAAGGAGGAATCTTTCTGAAACAAAAGACAGAGAGAATCCTGGTCGTCCGTGGGTTCCCTGCAGCCACCCCGCTCTTCCAGGATGTGTCACTCCCATCTCCTTCTGGATTCTGAGTGCCCACCTCTGCGTCCTTTCTGACTGACCACCTCTGCGTCCTTTCTGACTGACCACCTATCTTCATGACCCAGTGCTGCCTTAACAGACATGCCAGCAGAACAGAACAGTTAGGAGGCTAGACACCTGAATTCAGGGCACTGGCTCCAGCGGAAGGTGCACTCTCTGTGGGCTCTGGGCAGGGCCTTGTTTCTCTTCACCTTCCGATCTTCATGTGGTGTGGCACCTGTCTTCCCCCATCTGTGTTTCCTTGCTTCTGCTCTTTTTTATCTCAAAACTGATTGGGTGAAGACACGCCCTACATTGATATGACTTTATTAACATAACCAAGAAAACCCTTTTCCCAAATGGGATTATGGCTACAGGTACCTCTAGGGGTTAGCATTTACAAGGCATACTTCGGGGGGACACAGCACCACATAATAGCAATAACTTTAACAAATATTTCCTCATACAATCATTTCATTTGATCCTCAGTGACTTTGAAAACAGACAGGGAGAGTCAGATGTCCACAGAGAAAGAGGGGCCTTCTGAATGACAACAAAAATGAGGTTGCAAGGCAAGGAGGTTGCCTTATCTTCATTAATCCGGGAGCCCTCTCCACTGTGTGGCCCTGGTTCTCATACTGGCAGGAAGCGAAGTGGCCAAAACACAGATGCTTTACAGACAGAGTAGATTCCTTTTCGCCTGGTGGTAGAGTCCCCAGAGGGGCACCTTGGAGAATGCAAAATGCAATTGTGCTAAGGACAACAACAGTACTTCCTTCAGTTCCGAGGGCAGGGGCAGGTGTCCAAGGCCGGATGTGTGGGAGACTGAGCCGTCCGGCAGCAGCCCCATAGGACTCTGAAGGAGCAATGCTGAGCATCTCTGGGAAGCCTCTAGTAGAGCTGGCTCTAGTTTTTCAGAGCTCATCTATCCGCACGGCCACTTACTATGTCATTACATAAATGAATATGGGTGGAGAGATCTCTGTAATTACCTTCTAGGGCTGCCATCCAGGCCAGTTCTTTGGAAATTGCTTGGATGTTGACACAGAAGAAGTTAGTAGGGACTCAAGGAGCAAACTGAGGTCACCGTGCAATATTCTAAAAGGAGACAAACAGGAAACAGTGGGATTCAATGAACTTTTTTCCTCTGTTGTAATCATACTTAGATGTCCGCTGAAACCCCTGCCCCTGCTACGCTGGCCTTTGAAGCATTCAGGTTATTCAGGAAACGTCTTTGCTTTTGGTTTAGTCCAGTTGTACTGACCTCGCCTGTATCGTGTGTTGTCTTTCCCGTCACCTAAAGTAGTTCTTATCTACTATCTAATTAGTGAATACCCCTCTCCCACCCTCCCTCCCTACCCCTCTTGCAACTATCAAAGAATATTTTCTTCTCTAAACAATTTCTCGAGTTCTTATAATACTGGTCTTACAAAATATTTGTCCTTTTCCAACTGACTAATTTCACTTAGCATAATGCCTTCCAGATTCCTCCATATTATGAAATGCTTCACAGATTCATCACTATTCTTTATCCATGCATAGTATTCCATTGTGTGAATATAGCATAATTTATTTATCCATTCGTCCGTTGATGGGCACCTTGGTTGCTTCCATCTTTTTGCTATTGTAAACAGTGCTGCAGTGAACATGGGCGTGCATATATATCTGTTCCTATAAAGGCTCTTATTTCTCTAGGATATATTCCAAGGAGTGAGATTGCTGGATCGTATGGTAGTTCTATTTCTAGCTTTTTAAGGAAGCGCCAAATTGATTCCAAAGTGGTTGTATCATTTTACATTCCCACCAGCAGTGTATAAGTGTTCCAGTCTCTCCACAGCCTCTCCGACATTTATTATTTTGTGTTTTTTGGACTGATGCCAGCCTTGTTGGAGTGAGATGGGATCTCATTGTAGTTTTAATTTACATTTCTCTAATGGCTAATGATCGTGAGCATTTCCTCATGTATTTGTTAGCTACCTGAATGTCTTCTTTAGTGAAATGTCTGTTCATATCTTTTGCCCACTTTTTAATTGGGCTATTTGTCTTTTTGTTGTTGAGTTTTTGCAGTATCATGTAGATTTGAGAGATCAGGCGCTGATCGGAAATGTCATAGGTAAAAACTTTTTCCCAGTCTGTAGGTAGTCTTTTAACTCTTTTGGTGAAGTCCTGGATGAGCACAGGTGTTTGATTTTTAGGAGCTCCCCAATTTTTTTTTTCACTATCTAATTTTTTTTATTATCTAGTTTTTCTTCTGCATTGCTAGTAATGTTTTGTATACTCTTTATGCCATGTATTAGGGCTCCTAATGTTTTCCCTATTTTTTCTTCCGTGATCTTTATTGTTTTAGGTTTTATATTAAGGTCTTTGATCCATATTGAGCTCGTTTTTGTGCATGGTGTGAGATATGGGTCTTGTTTCATTTTTTTGCAGATGGATATCCAGTTATGCCAGCACCATTTGTTAAAAAAGACTGTCATTTCCCCCATTTAACTGCTTTGGGGACTTTGTCAAATATCAACTGCTCATATGTGGATGGATTTATGTCTGGATTCTCAATTCTATTCCATTGGTCTATGTGTCTGTTGTTGTACCAGTACCAGGCTGTTTTAACTACTGTGGCAGTATAATAGGTTCTAAAATCAGGTGGAGTAAGGCCTCCCACTTTGTTCTTCTTTTTCAGTAATGCTTTACTTATCTAAGGCCTATTTACCTTCCATATGAAGTTGCTGGTTTATTTCTCCATCTCATCAAAGAATGTCGTTGGAATTTGGATCGGAATTGCATTAAATCTATAGATGGCTTTCAGTAGAATAGACATTTTTAGAATATTAACTCTTCCTATCCGTGAACGAGGTATGTTTTTCCACATATGTAGGTCTCTTTTGGTTTCTTGCACAAGTGTTTTGTAGTTTTCTTTCTATAAATCTTTTACATCTCTGGTAAGATTTATTCTTAAGTACTTTTATCTTCTTGGGGGCTACTGTAAACGTTATTGATTTGGTGATTTCGTCTTTGATGTTCTTTTTGTTGGTGTAGAGGAATCCCACTGATTTTTCTATGTTTATCTTGTATCCCGATACTCTGCTGAACTCTTCTATTAGTTTCAGTAGTTTTCTTGAGGATTCCTTAGGGTTTCTGTGTATAAGATCATGTCATCTGCAAATAGATACTTTTACTTCTTCCTTGCCAATCTGTATGCCCCTTATTTCTTTATTTAGCCTAATTGCTCTGGCTAGGACCTCCTTTTTTTTTTTTAGGACCTCCAGCACAATGTTGAATAAGAGTGGTGATAAAGGGCATCCTTGTCTGCTTCCCAATCTCAAGGGGAGTGCTTTCAGGCTCTCTTCATTTAGGGTGGTGTTAGATATTGGCTTTGTATAAATGCCTTTTATTGTGTTGAGGAATTTTCCTTCTGTTCCTATTTTGCTGAGAGTTTTTATCATGAATGGGTGTTGAACTTTGTCAAATGCCTTTTTTGCATCAATTGATAAAATCATGTGATTCTTGTCTTTTGTTTTGTTTATATGATTAAAAAAATGGATTATATTAATTGTTTTTTCTGATGTTGAACCATCCCTGCATACCTGGTAGGAATCCCACTTGGTCATGGTGAATTATTTTTTTGATATGTTGTGAAATATATTGGCTAGAATTTTGTTGAGGATTTTTGCATCTAAGTTCATGAGGGATATAGTTCTGTAATTTCCTTTTTTTGTGGTGTTTTTACCTGGTTTTGGTATATTCCATCCTTTTCTATGCTCTGAAATACTTTTAGTAGTAGTGGTGTTAACTCTTCTCTGAAAGTTTGGTAGAACTCTGCAGTGAAGCCATCTAGGCCAGGGCTTTTTTTTTGTTGGGAGTTTTTTGATTACCTTTTCAATCTCTTCTTTTGATATAGGGCTATTTAAATGTCCTACCTCTGTTTGTGTTAGTTTAGGTAGGTAGTGTGCTTCTAGGAATTCATCCATTTCTTCTCAGTTTTCAAATTTGAGTACAGTTTTTCATAGTAATCTGATATGATTCTTTTAATTTCAGTTGGGTCTGTTGTAATATCGCCCATCTCATTTCTTACTCCGGTTATTTGCTTCCTCTCCTGTTTTTCTTTTGTCAATTTGGCCAATGGTTTATCAATTTTGTTGAGTTTTTCAAAAAAAAAAAAAACAGCTTTTGATCTTGTTAATCCTTTCAATTGTTTTTGTGTTTCCTATTTCATTTGGTTCTGCTCTAGCTTTTATTATTTGTTTTCTTCTGGTGTCCGAGGGTTTCTTTTGTTGCTGTCTTTGTATTTGTTCAAGTCGTAGGGATAATTTTTTGATTTGGGCCTTTTCTTCTTTTTGGATGTGTGCATTTATTGATATAAATTGACCTCTGAGCACTACTTTTGCTGTGTCCCAAAGGTTCTGATTAGAAGTGTTTTCATTCTCATTGGATTCTCTGAATTTCTTTATTCTATCCTTAATGTCTTCTATAATCTAGTCTTTTTTGAGCAGGGTATTGTTTAGTTTCCCAGTGTTTGATTTCTTTTCCCTGCTTTTTCTGTTACTGGTTTCCACTTTTATGGCCTTATGGTCAGAGAAGATGCTTTGTAATGTTTCAGTGTTTTGGATTCTGCTAAGGCTTGCTTTATGGCCCAATATGTGGTCTATTCTAGAGAATGTTCCATGTGTACTAGAAAAGAAAGTATACTTGGTTGCTGTTGGGTGGAATGTTCTGCATATGTCTGTGAGGTCAAGTTGGTTGATTGTGGCATTTAGATCTTGCGTGTCTTTATTGAGCTTCTTTCTGAATGTCCTGTCCTTCACCGAAAGTGGTGTGTTGAAATCTCCTACTATGTGGAGCTGTGTATCTCACTTTTCGATGCTGTTAGAGTTTGTTTTATGTATCTTGCAGCCGTGTCATTGGGCGCATAAATATTTAATAAGGTTCTATCTTCTTGGTGTATTGTCCCTTTAATCATTATGTAGTGTCCTTCCTTATCCTTTATGATGGATTTAACTTTAAAGTCTGTTTTGTCAGGAATTAATATTGCCACTCCTGCTCTTTTTTGATTGTTGTTTGCTTGATATGTTTTTTTTCCATCCTTTGAGTTTTAGTTTGTTTTTGTCTCTAAGTGTAAGTTATGTCTCTTGTAGGCAGCATATAGAAGGATCGTGTTTTTTAATCCATTCTGCTACTCTCTGTCTCTTTAGTGGTGTATTTAGTCCATTTACATTCAGAGTAATTACGGATTGGTATGAATTTAGTGCTATCATTTTGATTTTTTTTGTGTGTTGTTAACAGTTGCTTTTTCTCACTTAATTTTATGTGCTCAGTAGATTTTCTTTATATATTGTCCTTTCCTCATATTCGTTTTTGTTGATTTTGTTTCTGCTAAGTCTCTATTTTTTTCTTGTATTTTATTTTGATGTGTAGGATCGTTCATCTCCTTTGTGGTTACCTCATTATTTACCCCTATTTTTCTAAATTTAAACCTAAATTTTATTTCTTTCTGTCGCCTTGTCTTCCTCTCCATATGGAAGATCTATGACTACATTTCTTAGTCCCTCTTTATTGTTTTAATGTTGTCTTCTTTTACATAATGACATCGCTCTTTCCCTGTTTGGAGCGTTTCTTTATCTTGATTTACTTTGGTGATTTCCCTGCCTAGGTTGACTTCTGGTTGTTCTGCCCAGTGCTCTAGTATTGGGTTCATACCTAATATTATTGATTTTCTAACCACAGAAGTGCCTTTGATATTTCTTGTAGTTTTGGTTTGGTTTTTATGAATTCCTTAAACTTCTGTTTATCTGGAAGTGTCCTAATTTTACCTGCATATTTGAGACACAGTTTTCCTTGATATATGATTCTTGGCTGGCAATTCTTTTCCTTCGATTTTTTATATAAGTCATCCCATTGCCTTTTTGCCTGCTTGGTTACTGCTGAATAGTCCAAGCTTATTCTTATTGACTCTCCTTTGTAGATGACTTTTCGTTTATCCCTAGCTGCTCTTAAAATTCTCTCTTTATCTTTGGTTTTGGCAAGTTTGATTATGTCTTGGTGACTTTCTTTTAACATCTACCTTATGTGGAGTTTGATGAGCATCTTGGATAGATATCTTCTCATCTTTCAAGATATCAGGGATGTTTTCTGCCAACAAATCTTCAGCAATTCTCTCTGTATTTTCTGTTATTCCTCCCTGTTCTGGTACTCCCGTCAGTGGTAGGTTATTTCTCTTGATAGAGTCCCACAAATTCTTTGGGTTTCTTCATTTTTTTTTAATTCTGTTATCTGATTTTTCTTCAAATATATTAGTGCCAAGTGCTTTATCTTTAAATTCAGAACTTCTGCCTTCCACTTGCTCAATTCTGCTCCTCTGACGTTCTATTGAATTATTTACTTTTGTAATTTTATTGTTAATCTTCTGAATTTTTGATTCCTATTTTTTTTTATCTATGGATTTTTCCAGCTTATTAAATTTTTCATTATATTCCTGAATAATCTTTTTAACTTCTTAAGTTGCTTTATCCATGTGTTCCTTTGCTTATTCTGCATACTGCCTCATGGGTTCTGTATATTAATCTTCTGTATTCTGCCTCTGGTAGTTCCAGGAAGGCAGTTTCATCTAGAAGATCCCTTGATTCTTTGTTTTGAGAGCTTGTTGAGGCAATCATGGTCTGTTTCTTTATGTGACTTGATATTGACTATTGTCTCTGAGCTATCTATAGGTTATTGTATTAGTTCGTTTTATGTTGGCTTACTGTGTCATAGCTTCTTGCTTTGTTTTGTTTTGATATGCCCAAATGGGTTGCTTGAGTGAGCTAGCTTGATTATTTTTACCTTTGGAGCTCTGACGTCCTGTCCCCAGATGGCTAGAACTGTTATCGAGTATATCAGTCTAGGAGTCCATTTACTTTTGTTGTATGAATTCAGCTCAGGTGTCCAGGTAGCTGATCATCAAGTGTGTGGTACAGGTTGTATCCTACAGTCTTAGAGGGGCAGAGGTGATTGGTGTAAGTACCAGTATCTGGTTGCAGCAGGGGGTCACACTCTCGACAAGGCAGAGGGCTGAGAATCATCCCCCATGTGTCTCTGAGGAAAACGTGTGCCTATTCCCTAGCATGTACAACTGGGTGGGTTCTGCAGAGGGACCATGGGCACCCAATGTTTTTGGTTGCAAGGCCTGGGAGGTGCCAGTTATCCGTGGACCCCTGTCGCGGGTGGCTGGGGACCTGAGTGGAGCCACCAGTCCTTAGATCCCTGATGTGGGTAGGTAAGGACCCTGTTTACTAGGCAAAACAATGTGAAACATCACCCACCTCTCCGCCGCATAGCTGAAACGGTTGTAGTCTGCCATCAAGGGCCTATTCTCCTGAAATAGGCCAACACAGGTTCATGCAGAGGGCAAAGGTACTCAAAGTCCACGGACCATCTATGCGTGGACAGAAGCCACTTCTATCCTGAGCTCCCCTGGTTAGTGGAGCTGGCGAATTATCTTTTCTCCCAGTTGCAAATTTATTCCTTCTTCAAGGCCAGGAGGATGGGTCTAGGCACTCAACAGTGCCTGTCTCAAGTGCAGGGAAATCAGCCACTAAAGCCGGCTTGGAAGCGGGGGGCACGGTAAAATATACACAAGTACTAGCTTTTGCCGAGAGTGTCATTCTCTGGTTCCGGAGGTATGAGTAGGTTGTGTGGCTCGCTGCTTCTCCCTGAGGAAACCGCAGCCGAACGCTAGTACCACCTTGCCTCGGCTGCTCCCGGAAACGGTGCCTCAGGGCTCCCCACGATTCAAGTCCAATAATTCCTCTCTCCTTCTGAACCATCTCTCCATTCCCCTGCCCCTCAGTTCATTTTCTAAGCTTGCCTTTGATGTTCAGGGCTCCCAGCTTGTCATCAATATACTCGTTTCACTTTTTTCACTTTTCACTTTTTCAGGTCTTTGTTGTAAGAGAGCTCACCAGCAGCATCTATCTATTCTGCCATCTTGGCTCTGCCCTCTTGATCATACTTTCATTAATTTCAGGTAGTTTATGAGTGAGGAACAGGTCTGTAGTGGTGCAAACAGTTAAGCACTCAGCTACTCTCCAAAAGATTGGTTGTTCAAACCCACCCAGAGGTGCCTTGCATAAAGGCCTGGCAGTCTGCATCTGAAAGGTCACAGCCTTGACAATCTCATGGAGCAGTTTTACTTTGCACGTGGGTCACCATGAGTTGGAATCAACTTGACAGCAACTAACAACAACGAGTGATGAGAGTTTAGATTAATTGAAAATACTCTGGTTTTCTTCACAGAGACCTCACCATTTGTAACTATTTTATCATTTTTATTACTTTCATAGTTTTAAGGCCCATGAAAGCAATGTCCTTGTGTTCTTCACATCTGTCTCTTGCTGTGATGCTTGGCACAGAGCAGGCACCCAGGAATATTTGTTGACTGAATACACAACTTTTCTAGATGCCAACTAACTATCCTTTTTATTCCTTTGGGTTATGAATAAACAAAATACATAGGTTATAATGACTAATACAATGTGACAAATAAAAATACAATATAGTATTTTATATATATATATACACATATACATAATGATCACAGAGAGAGCCAAAGTATGACCTTGAGTATATCGCACCTGAATTTAGAGACCATCTCAAGAACAGATTTGACACATTGAACACTAATGACTGAAGACCAGATGAGCTGTGGAATGACATCAAGGAATCATCCATGAAGAAAGGAAGAGGTCATTGAAAAGACAGGAAAGAAAGAAAAGACCAAGATGGATGTCACAGGAGACTCTGAAACTAGTACTCAAACATCAAGCAGCTAAAGCAAAAACAAGAAATGATGAAAGAAAAGAACTGAACAGAAGATTTCAGAGGGCGGCTTGAGAAGACAAAGTATTATAATGACATATGTGAAGAGCTGGAGTTAGAAAACCAAAAGGGAAGAACACAGTTGGCATTTCTCAGGCTGAAAGAACTGAAGAAAAAATTCAAGCCTCGAGTTGCAATAGTGAAGGATTTTATGGGGAAAATACTGAACGACCCAGGAAGTATCAAAAGAAGATGGAAGAAATACACAGTCATTATACCAAAAAGAATTAGTCAATGTTCAACCATTTCAAGAGGTAGCATATTAAATTATCAGGAACCAATGGTACTGAAGGAAGAAGTCTAAGCTGCACTGAAGGCATTGGCGAAAAACAAGGATCCAGGAATTGACGGAATACCAGTTGTGATGTTTCAACAAACAGATGCAGTGCTGGAAGCGCTCACTTGTCTGTGCCAAGAAATATGGAAAACAGTTTCCTGGCCAACTGACTGGAAGAGATCCATATTTGTGCCTGTTCCTAAGAAAGGTGATCCAACCAAATGCGGAAATTATCTAACAATATCATTAATATCACACACAAGCAAAATTTTGCTGAAGATCATTGAAAAGCAGCTGCAGCAGTATATCAACAGGGAACTGCCAGAAATTCAGGCTGGACTCAGAAGAGGACGTGAAACCAGGGATATCATTGCTGATATCAGATGGATCCTGGTTGAAAGCAGAAAATACCAGAAGGATGTTTACCTGTGTTTTTTTTGACTATGCAAAGGCATTCGACTGTGTGGATCATAACAAATTATGGATAATATTGCAAAGAATGGGAATTCCAGAACACTTAATTGTGCTTATGAGTAACTATACATAGATGAAGAGGCAGTTTTTCAGAAAGAACAAGGGGATACTGCATGGTTTAAGGTCAGGAAAGGTGTGCATCAGGGTTGTATCCTTTCACCATACTTATTCAGTCTGTATGCTGAGCAAATAATCTGAGAAGCTGGACTATGTGAAGAAGAACAGGGCATCACATTGCAGAAAGACTCATTAACAACCTGTTTTATGCAGATGACACAACCTTGCTTGCTGAAAGTAAAGAGGACTTGAAGTACTTACTAATGAAGATCAAAGACTACAGCCTTCAGTACAGATTACACCTCAACATAAAGACAACAAAAATCCTCACAAATGGACCAGTAAGCAACATCATGATAAATGGAGAAAAGATTGAAATTTTCAAAGATTTCATTTTACTTGAATCTACAACCAACACCCATGGAAGCAGCAGTCAAGAATTTAAAAGACACATTGCATTGGGCAAGTCCACTGCAAAAGACCTCTTTAAAGTGCTAAAAAGCAAAGTTGTCACCTTGAAGACTAAGGTGCATCTTACCCAAACCATAGTATTTTCAATCACATCTTATGCATGTGAAAGCTGGAGAATGAATAACGAAGACTGAAGAAGAGTTCACCTTTGAATTGTGGTGTTGGTGAAGAATATTGAATATACCACGGGCTGCCAAAACAATGAACAAATCTGCTTTGGAAGAAGTACAACCAGAATGCCCCTTAGAAGTGAGGATGGTGAGTCCGCGTCTTACATACTTGGACAGGTTGTCAGGAGGGATCTGTCTCTGGAGAAGGACATCATGCTTGGCAAAGTACAGGGTTAGCGGAAAAGAGGAAGACCCTCAGTGAGGTGGATTGACACATTGGCTACAACAATGGGCTCAAGCATAACAACGATTGTAAGGATGGCGCAGGACCGGGCAGTGTTTCATTCTCTTATGCATAATGTTGCTATGATTTGGAACTGACTTGACAACACCTAACAACAAAAACAATGATCACAGTTTTGGAAAAATTTGCAGAGAACTTGGTGATGACGAACTGAATCTTCACAGTCACCCAGTGTTTAGACATAGTGTTATCATCACTCAAGTACAATCACGTCAAGGACTTTCAACCAAAATGTGGATTCATGCTCTGTAACCACTTACGGAATGATGGCGTTTCATCTTCTGGTTCTGTTGTTTTCAATCATATAATTTTGCCCTGTTTTTGACGTAAAGTTCTGGCCAACATGTTCACCTAAGGATTTTCTCCATCTACCTTGCAGCGGTCTGAGTCTCTCCTCTGGAGGAATGTATCCGTGATGTAAGAGTCCCTGGGTGGCGCAAACAGTTAAGTGCTCAACTACTAGCTGAAAGGTTGGTGGTTCAAACCTACCCAGAGGCTTCTAGGAAGGCAGCCCTGGCAATCTGCTTCCAAAAAGTCATAGCCCTGAAAACCCCATGGAGCAGTTCTAT
This sequence comes from Loxodonta africana, assembly GCF_030014295.1. Taxonomy (NCBI): domain Eukaryota; kingdom Metazoa; phylum Chordata; class Mammalia; order Proboscidea; family Elephantidae; genus Loxodonta; species Loxodonta africana. The sequence goes on along the minus strand of NC_087342.1, from coordinate 239,271,321 downwards.
TGTGCACACTTGGGGTCACCATGAGTCTGAATCGACTCGACCACAACTACCAACAACACCACCATCCCTCGTATTTCCTGCTGAGCATGAGGACTGTGCTGAGCCCTGACCTCAATGGTGGGGTAGTGAACAGAAACCGTGTTCCAGCTGGTGTCCTGAATTGTGGTCTTATTACCAGACGTTAGTGCTGTACATTTTGTCATCCTATGGCTTCTCATATAGGTTTTTATATGTAGAATACTTTGTTGTTGTTGTTGTTAGGTGCCGTCGAGTCGGTTCCGACTCATGGCGACCCTATGGACAACAGAACGAGACACTGCCTGGTCCTGCGCCATCCCCACAATCGTTGTTATGCCTGAGCTCATTGTTGCAGCCACTGTGTCACTCCACCTCGTTGAGGGTCTTCCTCTTTTCTGCTGACCCTGTACTCTGCCAAGTATGATGTCCAGGGACTCAGCCCTTCTGACAACATGTCCAAAGTATGTAAGACACAGACTCACCATCCTTGCCTCTAAGGAGCATTCTGGCTGCACTTCTTCCAAGACAGATTTGTTCATTCTTTTGGCATCATCACAATTCAAAGGCATCAACTCTTCTTCGGTCTTCCTTATTCATTGTCCAGCTTTCACATGCATATGATGCGATTGAAAACACCATGGCTTGGGTCAGGCGCACCTTAGGCTTCAGGGTGACATCTTTGCTCTTCAACATTTTGAAGAGGTCCTTTGCAGCAGATTTGCCCAATGCAATGCGTCTTTTGATTTCTGGACTGCTGCTTCCATGGCTGTTGATTGTGGATCCAAGTAAAATGAAATCCTTGACAACTTCAATCTTTTCTCCGCTTATCATGATGTTGCTCATTGGTCCAGTTGTGAAGATTTTTGTTTTCTTTACGTAGAGATGTAACCCATACTGAAGGCTGTGGTCTTTGATCTTCATTAGTAAGTGCTTCAAGTCCTCTTCACTTTCAGCAAGCAAGGTTGCGTCATCTGCATAATGCAGGTTGGTATTTAATTACATTTCCTTTTTTGTTTTGGTTTTTTTGGGGGGGGTGGTAAGCATTCCGGAAAAAAAAAAAGCATTCAGGAGAAAAAAACCTTCAAGCAGATATAACGTGCACCACCTATGGCTTCCTATGTTTCAGAAGTGCTTCTGTTACGTGGTGCAATGGTGGTAAAGCAACATCATAGACAACTGATAATTTGTAGAATAACCAACTATGGTTAACCAAAACACCAAATCAAACCCGTTGCCATCAAGTCAGTTCTGACTTCTAGCAACCCTATAGGGCAGAGTAGAACTCCCTCATAGTTTCTAAGTAGCACCTGGTAGATTCAAACTGCCGACCTTTTGGTTAGCAGCCTTAGCGCTTAACCACTATGCCGCTACCTCAAAATAAGGGTTGATGCCAGAAAATCACTAAACTGAAATTTGAGCAGAGGACACCATGGAGTCAAGTTCTTGCACATGACATTTTGCCACATAGATAGTAAAAATTCTGTTAAGAAAAAGGATGTGTTCCAAACCCATTGCCATTGAGTTGATTCCGACTCCTAGCAACTGTAGGACAGCATAGAGCTGCCCCATCAGGTTTCCAAGGAGCAGCTGGTGGATTTGAACTGCTGACTTTTGGTTAGCAGCCAAGCTCTTAGGCATTGCACCACCAGGGCTCCGTGGATGTTTTCCAGACATGCTTAAATTTTGAGATATCCTGGAACTTGGCCCTAAGTAGATCAGTGGCGCAGTTGAGAAGGGCCAACAAAGTCTTTGCAATAAACCCTTCTTGAGGGGAGGTGGGTGTGGGGAGAGGAGACCCAGCTGCAGGGGCTGTCGTGACAGGCTGGCAACATAAAGACAACTTTGGTGGCTGACTTTGTAGAAAAGTCAAACTAATAATAGAAGATATCGTGGTTGTTATTCTATCAAGTTGACCTTATGTATAATGTAACAAAAACGTGCCTGGTCATGTGCCATCTTCATGATCCTTTCACCCTAGAGGGCTCGTCTTCCAGCACTATATTGGACAATATTCTATTGTGACCCACAGGGTTTTCATTAGCTGATTTTTAGAAATAGATGGCCAGGCCTTTCCTCCTAGTGTCCTTATTGTATGATTTTGATTCTTTCCTGTCTGCTACCTTCTGAAAGTTCACAAGCTTGCCATGGCATTGAGCCATGTTCTCTGGAAGGTTTAATTTTCTTGTTGACTCTGTGAGGACTCCGGCAAGTAAGATGAGGAAGGGTAGGTGTGTGTGTGCACCAGCCCACGTCCATCTCCTGACCGCAGAGCACCATTCCATGTCCATGTGTCTGTCAGAGATGCCCACGCTGGGCCTGAGAAAATGCACAGACATGCTCTGGGCTTTCTCACCCCTCGAAAGAAAAGTCCTTCAGGGGAGGAAGTGGTTTCTGTGTTTACACTGTGAATAGTCTATGGCACACCTTCTCCACGCTGGGGTGAGGACTTGATCTGGCATTTGTATTTTACAGTAAGCAAGGGGATTGCTAAGATAAGAGCGCCTTGCTAACAGGCCAAAAGTTAACAATCAGCTCCTCCAGCACCTGGAGACACCACTCAAGTGGCCAGGACAGCATCTGAGTGCATGGATGGAGCACTAGTGTCCGTGAGAGGGCTGGCTCCCTCTACAGTAAAAATACCTTGGATCTGTGGGTCTGGAGGGCTTTATTCTTCTCATTCTTCCTGGTAGGAGTCCATGGCCAGTTCAGCACAGTCATGTCCTACCATTTGATGACACAGTAGTACTGTGCTTCCGCAGCTCTTCCATCTGAGCTGGCTGACTCCTCCAGGCTCCTCATTCCTGCTTTATGGTGGAGGCACTGACCCTCAGACACCCTGCCTTATGGTAGATGCGTTGAACCCCCCAACACCCTGCTTTATGATGGAGGTGCTGACCCCCCAGATACCATACTTTATCGTGGAGGTGCTGAACCCCCAGACTCCTTGCCTTATGGTAGATGTGTTGAACCCCCCAACACCCTGCTTTATGATGGAGGTGCTGACCCCCAGATATCACACTTTATAGCGGAGGTGCTGAACCCCCAGACACCCTGCTTTATGGTGGAGTTGCTGACCCCAGACTCCCCGCTTTATGGTAGAGGTGCTGACCCCCCAGACTTGCTGCTTTATTTTATGGTGGAGGTGCTGACCCTCCCAGAGTCCCTGCTTTATGGTGGAGGTGCTGACACCCCAGATACCCACTTTATAGTGGAGGTCCTGAACCCCTAGACATGCTCCTTTATGGTAGAGGTGCTGAACCCCCAGATACCCCACTTTATAGTGGAGGAGCTGAACCCCCAGACATCCTGCTTTGTGGTGGAAGTGCTGACCCCCCAGACTCTCCACTTTGTGTGGAGGTGCTGACCCTCCAGACTGCATGCTTTATGGTATAGGCACTGACTCCTCAGACATCCCACTTTATGGTAGAGGCACTGACCCCCAGACTCCCTGCTTTATGGTAGAGGTGCTGACTCCCCCGACTCCCCACTTTATGGTAGAGGCACTGACCCCCAGACTCCCCGCTTTGTGGTGGAGGCACTGATCCCCCAGACTCCCCGCTTTGTGGTGGAGGCACTGACCCCCAGACTCCCTGCTTTATGCTGGAGGCGCTGACCCCCAGACTCCCTGCTTTGTGGTGGAGGCGCTGATCCCCAGACTCCCCGCTTTGTGGTGGAGGCGCTGACCCCCAGACTCCCCGCTTTGTGGTGGAGGCACTGACCCCCAGACTGCCCGCTTTGTGGTGGAGGCGCTGATCCCCAGGCTCCCCGCTTTGTGGTGGAGGCGCTGACCCCCAGACTCCCCGCTTTGTGGTGGAGGCGCTGACCCCCAGACTCCCCGCTTTGTGGTGGAGGCGCTGACCCCCAGACTCCCCGCTTTGTGGTGGAGGCGCTGACCCCCAGACTCCCTGCTTTGTGGTGGAGGCACTGATCCCCAGGCTCCCCGCTTTGTGGTGGAGGCGCTGACCCCCAGACTCCCTGCTTTGTGGTGGAGGCACTGACCCCCAGGCTCCCGCTGCTGGCTGCACTGGCTGCACCGCGGCTTGGGTGGTGAGCAGAGAAGTCAGGCATCTGGGTTCTCATCCCAGCCTCTGCTGCTTTTCCTTCGCAGAAATAACCAGCATGTGTGCACAACTTCTGCAGGTAAAGCTGGGATTAGCTGAGGGAGTCCAGAGAGGTCTGGTCTGCAGCTGCACTTTAGTACACGTTCTGTGAAGGGTCAGAATAGGCACAGGTAACGGGTAACGTAGCCACAGTGTTTGCACAAGCGCGGCTGAGGCCGCGTGGGTCTTGACTGTGTTGGCTGCACCTGTCTCCTGCCATGTCCTCGTCCTTACACTGTTCTGGGCCATAAAAGGGCAACGGCGTCTTCTCTCTAATCATCGCTCAAAAACAAGTGCTGTGGATCAATTATGCCAAAACGAGATGTTATCATTTACTGGTGTATAGTTAGCAAACATACATAGCAGCTTAACTCATTCTGCTCCCTCCACACACCCTTATGGTCTGCTGCTCTTAGCTTGTTCTCCAGGAAGTAGCCTGAGTCCATGAGTCCTGACCTGGGACTTTTTGGCGGTAGCTGGGAGAGGTGTTTGGTTATATCAGCTTTAAAAGTCTTTTAGACTGACTATATGGTTATAGGGAGAACCTGGGTGGTGTCGGTGGTTAACAGAACAAAACACTGCCCTGTCCCGTGCCATCTTTCCGGTTGGAGGTGCAAGTCCACCCAGAGGCCCCTTGGTTGGAGGTGCGAGTCCACCCAGAGGCCTCTTGGAAGAAAGGCCTGATAATCCACTTCCAAAAAATCAGCCACTGAAATCCCTGTGGAGCCCAGTTCTACTCTGAGACACAGGGGGTCGCCATGAGTCAGTAAACCTGGGGCTACAGTAGAGTCTGGAAAAAGGCAGTTTTCACCCTGAGGCAGTTAGTTGTGTCACAGCTTGCGGGCAGAACACTACTAAGAAGGGAAGGGCATTCCTGAAGACAACAGAGCTGACAAGTCGGATCCAGGGAATCTGCTGGTCGCTCCATCTGATCCAACCCAGGCAAGGAGTCAGGTGGGAACTGCTGGACCAATGCTGGACTGATTGCTTTGTCACTGACCAGGCTCAACACAGCCTTCGAGCTCTCAAAGCCTGTGGTCTTGTCTGAGGCGAGGGCGGCCATGTGGTACAGGTTAGGCTGTGCCTGTGCTGGAGGTGTGGTTGTAATTAGCTCAGCACCTGGTGGGGGGAGGCTGCATGGCCAGGAGGTGAGTGTGCAGTGCCCTCTACAAGCTGGGCTGCCATTGTCTGAGGAAATAAAACCTTCTTGACAGCAGAACAATAAAATCGAGCTACCCTGGGGAGCAAAGTTAACCATTCTGTGACCACCTCCCCAGTAAAAATCTGGGGCTGGAGAAAATACTTCTGCCACAAGTCAGCAACCTGAAAAAGAAGAGGAACAAACACTGAAGCATTGAGTGAAAGTGAGGTTGCTAAGCAAGGTCCTGCATTTAGTTGGCCACAGTCTGTTTAAAAGAACTGATGGGGCGGCAGGCCTCTGGGGATTTCTTACAAGAGCATAAACACAGCTTCAGTGTAAAGAAACAAGCTGAGTGTGATCCAGAGAAATAGTCTAAGGATAGCAGTCCCTGGTGGGGCAAACGGTTAAACGCTCGAGTACTAGCTGAAAGGTTGGCTGTTCCAACCCACCCAGAGGCACCTCAGGAGACAGGCCTGGCGATCTGCTTCAGAAAGGTCACAGCCACTGAAAACCCTACTCTGCACACATGGGGTCACCATGAGCCGGAATCGACTCAATGGCAGCTAACAGCAACAACAGCAATGTGTGCCCCGTATAACTAACTTACAGTTCATTTGTGCTGTACTGCAGTTCCTCAATCCTACTTCTTCTCTGTTGTTTATTGAGATTACCAACCCCCATGCAGAGTCCCAGGCGAGAAGCAGTGGCAGGTATACACCTGTTGAAGGTCTTTTATTCAGCTCACTGACACTGCTCTCTGTGGTGTTTCTCGGCTGGAAAACTCTATTTCCCCTGGGCGTTCACTTCTGTAGAGGCCAACTCTTTGTGGATTATATAATTTCCTAGTTTTATGCAGACTGAAGAGGATGGGAAGCCCCCAGTCACTGGAGCGACTTCAGTGGGGGTCTAGGGAAAGCTTTGTGTGACAATCCTAACTCTCAGTCTTGGCTGATGGCGGGGACCCAGAAACACCAAACCTATTGCCATTGAGTTGATTCCAACTCATGGCAACCCCATGTAACAGAACTGCCCAATAGGGTTTCCTAGGCTGTAACCTTTACGACAGCAGATCTCCAGCCTTTTCTTCCTCGGAGCCTCTGAATGAGTTTCAACTGCCAACCTTTAGGTTAGTAGTTGAGTGCAAACCATTTGAGCCACCATGGAAAACTCTTTCACCCTTTTTTCCAGCACAAATGCTCCTAGCAGCCCTGCTAGCTTTGAAAGGCGTATCCTCCATTGCTGGGATGGCAGCTTCTCATTTTGCTGGGGACACCATTTCTTTGCACTCATGCTCTAAAAATAACCTTGGCCTGGACCGCCACCTCGTGAGGACTTATGCCTGGGTCTGGACCTCGGGCTCTGGCAGAGCTTCCGTTTCCAGGCCTCTGGACTTGCCCCCAGTTCCTCCCTGTAAGCACCAAGGTGGGAGTACAGCCCCAGGACACACGGGTCTCATCCCCCTGCCAACCCCAGCCTCATGGTTCCATATTAACATTCCATATCAACACCCAGAGTTTCCTGAATTCAGTGAATTTCCGAAAGCTGATTTTAGCCATGTTGTCATCGTTGTTCATGGCTGTCCAGCCAGCTCCAGCTCATGACAACCCCCCGTGTGACAACAGAATAGCGCCCTGTCCCGTGCCATCCTCAAGATCCGCGGCGTGTTTGAGTCCGTTGTTGCGGCTGTTGTGTCAGTCCGTCTCATGAAGGGTTTCTTTCACTGACCCTCTACCAACCGTGGTGTCCTATTCCAGCGATTGGCCTGTCCCGATAATGTGTCCAAGGTAAACAAGCCCAAGTCTCACCATTCTTGCACACACGGTAGTAAAACGAGCCTTTCAGAATATACATGCATCAGACATCAGTAACTGTGTTATCCTCCACAGTGCATCTGTGAAGTATTGTTTGTAGAAGTAAAACCCAAAACCACACAATGGAATGCTTACCCTTTCTTTATCCACTCCTTGGTTCCTTGCTAAATCAGAAAGCAATTCTACTCTAAATAGTTGTTAAGATTATCTAGGCATTCATCTTTTAGTGTGTATTTTAAAGTCAGTGATTATCCACTTGGGTACGGTACCATTCACCTTGAGCAACGTGTAGAGCAATCCGCTTCTGCAGGAAGAAGCTCTGTGATCCAGGGAGGAATTTTTCCAGGATGCCCTGAACATGTGTCTGGGAGCTGCTGCTGAAAACTTCCCACAGTGGGAATGCCCCACCCTGGGAAACACCCCTCCCATATGAGACAGAAAGGTGATTCCTTCGTTGAGCCAAAATCTGCATCCTCAAAACTTCTACCATTTTTCCCTGTTTGCTACCATTTAACACATTGTAGAATGTCTGTCGGTTTGTCGTGCTGTGGTGGCTTGCATGTTGCTGGAAATATGCTACCAGTATTTCCGTTACCAACAGGGTCATCCAAGGTGGATAGGTTTCAGTGGCGCTTTCAGACTAAGACAGACTAGGAAGAAAGGCCTGACAATCTCCTCCCACAAATCAGCCAATGAAAACCCTATGGATCACGATAGAATATTGTCCAATATAGTGCTGGAAGATGGACCCCTAGGCTGGAGGGCACATAGTAGCCACAACAATGGCCTTGAGCATAGCAATGATCACGAAGATGGTGCAGGACTGGGCAGCGTTTCTTCTGTTGTACATGGGGTTGCCACGACTTGGATCTGACTCAGTGACATCCAACAAGAAGAAGAATATTTTTAATCTTTCCGTCACAGGACAGCTTTAAGTACTTGAAACAAGCCTTTGTGAAGAGTTAGAACATCCCTTCTCCAAGTTTATAACTCTGGCTCCCACCATTCTCCACCAGGTGGTCCCCGTCAGTCCCCGGACCCCTGGTTCTCCTCTCCTATGGGGTTAGTCTGTCCCCAGAACAGAATAGAGCAGGACTGCGCTTCTCACCCAGCACAGGTCATGGATGGATGCGACTCCTGAGCCCAAGACTACTTGTTTTAAAATAATCACATCACACTCCTGGCTTAAATTAACTTTACAGTCAACTAAAATCCTCACGTATCTGTTAAATGAATGCCTGTCAAGATACATCTGCCCCATCCTGGACTCGCATGTTTAAATGCAACTTCTGCTTTCTTTGCTGTATTTCTACATGTTGGTGTTGGCTGGATGCCCCAGCTATCGAGATAATTTTTAATCTTTTTGTTTATTCCTCCGCCTAGCCTGTGACAACTATCCTGACTTGTGTGCAACTTGGATATGCAGACCATTCATGTCTTTGTTCATCCATGTCATTGTGAAGGGATTTGAAAATGAGAAAGCTGAAGATAGAATTCTGTGGTTCTTCCTCCAATAACTCAGTAGACATTGACATCAATCATTAATTAAACACTTTTTGCCTAAAGTTGTTTCCAAGCCAGTTACTGTTGAGTTAACTCCAACTCATGATGACCCCTGGGTGTCAGAGTAGAACTGGGCTCTGCAGGGTTCTCAGTGGCTGATATTCCACGAGCAGATGGCCAGGACTTTCCTCTGAGGCCCCACCGAGGGGACTTGAACCTCCACCTTTCAGTTAGCAGCCAAGTGCTAGCGGTTTGCACCACCCAGGGATGCCCTAAAGCTGTTCAACCGGGTGCAAACCCATTGGCTCTGTTATCCAAGGAGGAATCCATCTTATCTTCCCTGGAAATGATCTAAGAAGCACTTGGGGAAACCTTTGTGGTGCAGCCCCTTCCTCCTGGGGCGCTTGGGTACAGAACAGCCCACGTGTCCCTTCAGGCCCCACTGTTGCAGCAGCTGCTCGCACCCAGTTATAGCTCAGGTTCTGAACCACAGGTAGTTGATTCTCTGTTTAATATAAAAGTTTTGGTGAACCAGATGGTATACTAGTGAAGAGCTATGGCTGCTAACCAAAAGGTCGGCAGTTGAATCCACCAGGCTCTCCTTGGAAACTCCACGGGGCAGCTCTACCCTGTCCTATCCAGTCACTATGAGTCATTATCAATGACTCAACAGCAACGGGTTCTCCTCTTTTGAAAACATGAGTTAGAACGACTTTATTTTTCTTCTTTTGATAGTTAGTGTTTGTGTGTAAATTATCCTGCTGGGAATAAGTACAAGTGTGGATAATCTGGGAAGTCAACTTTGGAAAATGTGCTATATCCAGATAACAGTTTGACCTGAGAAGTGTACATACATGAAATCCTTTGATATTTGAAACTTTCACAGACGACATTAGACGTGCCCCCCTGTAGAGGTTTCTTCATTCTGGGGGACAAATCCACACACTTGCATAGGGACTCATGTTGGCCTGAACAGGAAGCACAGGACGAAGCCATTTGTCACGTGGACTGCTCACAGGTACTTACTGAGTGTCTTCCCCATGGAGTAGATTCTGGAGGGGGCAAGGAGATAGACGACTGGATCCTTGTGCTCATGGATTTAAACCCAAGCAGGGAAGTGCTAGGGATTGAAATGTGTCCCCCCAAAATATGTGTTGTAAATCCTAACCCCTATTCCTATGGATGGGGCTTTGGGGGCGCAATGGTTAAGAACTTGACTGCTAACTGAAATGTTGGCAGTTTGAACCCACCAGCTGTTGCTTGGAAGCCTTATGGGGCAGTTCTACTGTGTTGCACAGGTTTGCTATAAGTCAGAATTGACTCGATGGCAATGGGTTTTTTCATTCCTGTGGATATAATCCCATCTTGAAGTAGGGTTTTCTTTGTTATGTTAATGAGCACTTATCAGTGTAGGGTGTATCTAAAACCAGTCACTTTTGAGATATAAAAAGAGAAGATTAGGCACAGAGAAAATCAAGCTCAAAGTGGGTAAGATAGATGCCACGTGGAGATCGCCAAGGAACAGAAGAAAGTTGGGCTAGAGAAGCTGAGACAAGGGCTTACCCCCAGAGCCGACAGTGAGAGAGCCTTACCCTGGAGCTGGTGCCCTGAATTTGGACTTCTAGCCCCCTAAATGGTAAGAAGATAAATTTCTATTCATTAAGGGCACCCACTTGTGGTTATAGCAGCTCTAGATAACTGAAACAGGAATCAAAACCAAAATGTGGCAAATACAACAATAACTCAAGAATTAAGTACAAACAAAACACCACCTAGGATCTTTCACCATGAAATGCATGACTACTCGCCACCTAAGCAGACAGGCAGAGAGTTGCTGACTTCCTGGGTGGGGCCCAGGAGGGGCAGAGGGTATGAGGGATCAACCAGGTGGAGGCGCAGGGGCACCGGGGAGAGGCCTGTTCTCAGCGCCATCAGTGCTGGCTCTCTGATTTAGGCAAGGAGAGTGCAGCGGTCACGTGCGTGGGCATTGCAGTCTGGTGGCGGCATCTTTGAAGCCTGGCTGCACCACTTTCCAGCTGTGGGACCTTCACCCAGTTACGTAACCTTCTGCGCTTCCATTTGTTCATCAATAAAAAGAGAAGAATGCATACTACGTGCATCATACAGTTGTTGTGAAATTTGCATAAAACCATGTCTATAAATTGCTTTGCACGAGCCTCAACACATGAAAACAGTTGTGCGTTACGTGCTGACTACAGTTAAATTTACGTGGCAGTGGCCATTTTACGCGGACATCATACACAGGGAGTCAGCACATTTAAGAGTGGGTAGGACATCTCAGAAACTGCCACTTTCTGCCCAGTCCAGGGCTTAATGGACATCTCAGCCAGCTGGCCCTAAACAAGAAGAATCATTAGTTAACATTGTGTCAGAACTGTCCAGAAGACATTGTTCTAAAAAGCAGAATCCTGTGATTGAAACAGGAGTTACACGGTTTTGCATTTTTCGAGCCATTGGTTCTCTAAGGACTCTGCCAGTAGACTAAGAACTGGCCGACATCTAAAGTACTATAATTATTTTGGAACGTTTCCTCTAGGTAGACTTGTGGCGTTCAAATAATACAAACTATCCAGGAACCGGGCCGTGTTAGAACCTAGCGTCTCCAGCCCCTGCCTTGATTCCTGGGCACAGCACAGCAGAACTGTTGAAGGGCCGTCAGCTTCACCTGCTATTTCCCTGGCCTCTTTTAAGAACGTGTGGCTTTGAGTCAGTCTCTAAGCATTATTGTGACCTGAGTTTATTGTCGTTGTATAAGATACGCTGCATTTTATCTGGCTCAAGGGATGCTTTACTTTCAGACGCTGAGTTCAGCTGCTCAGTTAGAGAGTGACCTGGTAGCACAGGCCACGCCTGTGAGGACGTTTAAGTGAAGCTCCGGAAGCCAATGAGGTGGTTAGAATAAATCATTGTCAAAGGAGTAAATAAACAATCCCTCCCAAAAAGCACAGTCTCCTGAAGTTGCCAAGGATTTCGTTCTACTTGGATCAACAATGTCCATGGAAGAAGCAGTCAGGAAATCAAGTGACATATTGCATTGGGCAAATCTGCTGCAAAAGACCACTTTACAGTGTTAAAAAGCAAAGATGTCACTTTAAGGACTAAGGTACGCCTGACCCAAGCCATGGTGTTTTCCATTGTCTCATATGCATGTTGAAAGCTGGACAAGTAAGGAAGTCCAGGTTACTTGAGTAAGGAAGACCTAAGAAGAATTGAAGCCTTTGAATTATGGTGCTGGCGACGACTATTAAATATACCGAGGACTGCCAGAAGAACAAACAAATCAGTCTTAGAAGAAATACAACCGGATGCTCTGTCATGGATTGAATTATGTCCCCCCAAAAATGCGTGTATCAACTTGGTTAGGCCATGATTCCCAGTATTCTGTGGTTGTCTTTCATTTTGTGATTGTAATTTTATGTTAAAGAGGATTAGGGTGGAATTGTAACACCCTTACCAGGTGATCCAATGTGAAGGGAATTTCCCTGGGGTGTGGCCTGCATCAAGAGATAAAAAGGAATGGGGAGTGAGCAGAGGGTTGGGAACCTCATACCACCAAGAAAGCAGCACTGGAAGCAGAGCGCATCCTTTGGACCTGAGATGATTATGCTCCGATGCTCCCAGACCAAGGGAAGACTGCTGCATCACAAGGACCTTCCTCCAGAGCCGACAGAGAGAGAAAGCCTTCCCCTGGAGCTGATGCCCTGAATTTGGACTTGTAGCCTACCAGACAGTGAGAGAATAAATTTCTCTTTGTTAGAGCCATCCACTTGTGGTATTTCTGTTACAGCAGCACTAGATGGCTAAGACATGCTCCTTAGAAGCAAGGATGGGGAGACTTTGACTCACTTACTTTGGACACGTCATAAGCAATGACTGCTTACTAGAAAAGGACACCATGTTTGGTAAAGTAGAGGGTCAGTAAAAATGAGGGGAACCCTCAATGAGGTGGACTGAAACAATAACCTCTACAAAGGACTCGAGAGAATACCCATGAACATGAAAATGGTACAGGGCCAGGCAGCCTTTTGTCCTGTTGTGCATAAGGTCGCCATGAATCAGAGCTGACCTGATGTCAGCTAACAACAACAATGAGGAATAAGGAGACCAAAGAAGAGTTGATGCCTTCGAATTATGGTGTCGGTGAAGAATATTGAACATACCATGGACTGCCAAAACAACAAACGTATGTCTTGGAAGAAGTACAGCCAGAATGCTCCTTTGAAGCAAGGATGGGGAGACAGTCTGATATACTTTGGACATGTTGTCAGGAGGAATCAGTCCCTGAAGAAGGACGTCATGTTTGGTAAGGTAGAGGGTCAGCGAAAAAGAGGAAGGCCTTCAAAGAGATGGATTGTTACAGTGGCTGGAACGGCGGGCTCAAGCATGACAATGATTGTGAGGATGGTGCAGGACTGGGCAGTGCTTTGTGGTGTGGTACGTAGGGTCACTATGACTTGGAAGCGACTTGACAGCACCTAACAACAACAGTCGTGGTATTAGTACGAAGTCCTATGAGGAGCAAAGCGAACACCTGTGCTTACGTGCATGATAGAGGGTGTAGGAACGAAAAAAAAAAAAAACATTTCAGTGCCTTAATCTCTGGGCAGGCAATGCTGTCAGTGGCTCTTGGGTGCTGAGTATGGCTTCCCAGCTCTCCCTGTGAGCATTTTCATCTTAGAAACTTTTATTTAATCAGTGTTTTGTGTTAAAAAGCAAAAATAAAAATAAACTTTATACCTAAAGGCAGTTATCTTGTACATCCGTCTGTCTACAGGTAGTCTTGAAAAGCATAAATCTTCTTACTAAATGGAATATCCTGCTTTAGAAAACAATTTAGCTGGTTAGACTTATCCAGGACTTTTACTTCAGACCGTTCCAGGGGGTGTATAAAGTAAATACGTTCTACTCACTAATTGATTTAGACTTTTCTAATTTAAAAGCGGTTTTACATAAAACTGAATGTTGGCAATGAAACAATAGGATTAAAAAGTCTATTTCGTCTGACTGATGAAAACATAGCAGGCAGTTTCCAAAAACTAAGGTCTCTGCTTTACAAAGACTCTTACTGTTGGAGTTTTCAACAGAACATGTAGCTCAGTGTTTTGAATGCAGTTATAGCAAATTTCAGAGGAGTCGTTTATCGGCTAGGGTGTAACGCCAAATTTAATCATGACAACCCAGCATCTCCACAAGCATAACAGGAGAAGTTTTATATTCCAGAACCTATTTCTTAGACATGAGCGTTTTTTATGAAGACATACAGTATGTTAACAGGTTGCAATTAGCCTTTTCCAAAAATTTTGCCACCTTTTCCCTGATTATAGATGCTATTATCGAGATCACTTATGTAACTAGCCAATCACATATTTAACAGTTATATTTCTGGAGAGGTTTATGTATCCACGTATGTGGCAAACAGGAGGACTTCAAGACTAGAAAATACTGTAAGTATTTCAAGCGGACAGAAATTCAATACAAAGGATTCTGCTCACAAAGTTCTTGGAAGGAATGAGGAAAAAGACGTTGAGCCGTTGTTAGCTGCTGTCGAGTCAGTTCTGACCAGTGGAGACCTCATGTGTGCAGAGTGGAACTGCTCCACAGGGTTTTCAAGGCTGTGACCTTGCAGAAGCAGATCACCAGGCCTGTCTTCCAAGGTGCCTCTGGGTTGGTTGGAACCACCAGCCTTAACCATTGTGCCACCTTTGTATCCAAGGTCACAGGTCTGTGGCTAAGATTTGGCGTCAGGAACAATTGATCTCACTCACCCTTATGGCAATAAGAGCTGGGGCACTGAGCTTGGCCGCCATGATGTAGCTTGCTAGCCGCAAGGGTGCCCCCACCTCCCTGATGGTGGCCCAGCTTCTCTGTGCATCTCCTGTGACCCCAGCTCACACCTCCTAGGTGCACGGGGGATGTGGACCCGTGGTTTTTACTCTTCCAGTCTTTTCCAGCAGGGAGCAGTGGAATAGAGCTTCTACCACATAGTAACTTTAACTGGTGGAGGGTGGAGACACGTGTTAATTACTCCTAGAACAGCAAAAGCAAACTCTGAGCACAAATTGCCAGGCGTGAAATTGGAAAATCCAGGGACTGTTCTTTGTCTGAGTAGCAGTGAACTCTTGGTAGCTGGTCAGTGGCCTGAGTGTGGAGAGGAGAAGTTTTTGTCAAGGTTTTTGCCTAAAATGGGTTATAGAAGGATTGGAAGAGTTGGAAGCCTGGGTTCTTACCACCTTATCACTGTGCCAGCAGCAGGAAGAGTGAAGTAATTGAACGGAATCCTACTTACACTGGCAGCTTCTTACGCTACAGTATCGATGATGTTTTGAAGGAATGAGCATGGTGGGTCTTCATAGCACGTTATCTTGTTAGTGAGTTTCCCACAGGTCTCGTTCTGTCACTGAAGAGCACACAGCTGAGCTGTACACGATTTGAGAAGCAGCTTCCTTTGCAAGAAATGTTTTGCTTGGCTCTACCAACCTGGAACCTTTCAAAGTGCTCACCAATCCCTACATTAAGCTTAATTTGTGAATTACCACTGCAATCACCTTCACTTAAAAACTGCATCTTCCAAACAAAGTTATGCAAAGCCAGCCTTTTTGCAGCCCATACCCCATGGGGGCATACTTGTTGCCTTTTTGTAGGTGTGGGCATGCCAAGTTGACTCAAGGGGCCACGGTGTTTCTGCAGGGGATACCTGGCAAAGCACTGAGTAGAAGCCCAAGGTGACCTGCCCAGCCTTAGAGGGGCTCTTGCAACTGTACATATCCCTACAGACCACTGGACACCCTTTCACCGATTGGCCGTGTGGGTAACCATGCACCACAGACTTTAATCCCAAAAGAAATAGTGCCATCCCTGAGAGCCATTACTAATAATTTTATGATAAAATGGAAAATGTAAACACAGCACTCTTTTGACTTTTGATGTTCACTGCTAAGAACCTACTTCGTCTTACCATGTGGAACTTAACAAATGCAATTTTGTTGGGACCTTCACTTAAGAAAAATGAGTGCCATTGGATTAGGCACTAAGTAAATATGTTTTTCTTAATATTTCCAGTGCCAGGAGTATTAAAATAGATGTATTTTACTGTTATAATTAGCTGCATGTTCTTTTTGGGGGGGGGCAGAGGAGGGTGGAAGTTTGGAAGAAGGGGCAGAAATTCCGCAGTGGAGAGCCTTGGGCAGGAGCAGTGTGAAGGACAGAGGGCTGAATGATGCTTTCCAACAAGCACATGCAGAGCTTTAAGGACACGGTGCTTAACCGTGGGGAAAGCAGAAGGCGGCTGTCAGAGCTAGTCAGCTGGTGATGAAAAGGTCTGGTGGATTTCTGTTGAGGGAAAGTCAGAGCTCTTTGGTTGGTGTCTGGGCGTCGTTCATTACCCTAGTCTTCATGAAATGACTGGGAGGAGGACGTATGGACTGAGGGGGGATATCAAGTGTACTGGGAAAATGTGTAGGGTCTGGGTGCTTTTTAGACTCTACAGGAGAGCAGCTTTGAAGCCATTTTCTTATGAATCATCTTATTTGTGACTCAAACAAGGAAAGTAAGTCAAAATGTGAATGAGGGTTGAGGTGATATGAGGAGAGAAACAGCTTTATTTCGAGAAGGAGAAAATGTTTGCTGTGTGTTTGTGTTCATATGCACATACGTTGTATAGACCTGACTGAATTTACAAAATCTAGATGGACCCAAGCATATTGTAATAGAATAGAACCACAGGGCTCCAAGGGCAAGGTCCATTACCCTAGAGATGTCTCAGAGAGTTGAGACTTTCACTGCAGATCACTCTTTGTTTCGATTCAGTGATAGTTTCATGTCTCATCCATCAAACTGTCAGCTGTGTCCACAGTTTTTGGCTCTTGGATAGCCTATCAAGATATAAAAAAGACAAAGAAAATTGTTGCTTAAGCCAATTTCAAAATGCAGCCAGACCTCTTGCTTCTGTGAGAACCAACCTTTTGTAAGTCGCCCAAATTCTGGCTAGTGTATTCCTGCAACCTGGCATCCATTCTATAGGGTAGAAAAATGAAGAAGACAGATGTTTCTCATTGTATTTATCTGACAATGCTTAAATTAACCTTTGCATTGAAAAATCAATTAAATTTGGGAATTATCCTTGTAATGCAGAAAATCTGGTAAGTGTCCAAGAACAAGTCCAAGTCCATGACGAGACTGTGACCAGAATCTCTTGGTACATCAGCCAATGAAGGCATTTTCAAGAAGACGAGATTCCTTGATTCTGTTTCAAAACTTCCATAGAAATCACCAGCTTGCATAGATGGTACAGTTCCGCATTCTATTTGGATTCTTGTCATGATCTGTAGTGAACTTGACTTTGTTAGTGGGCGGCCCTCTGATGCATGGAATGATAGGAAAAGCAACAACATCAACAACCACCACCACATAGGTGTCAGGTTTCTCTCTGCTGTCAACTTAGCTTTTTTTTCTTATCTTTTTGTGTGTGTGTGTGTCAGTTGTTTGTTTGGGTCTTGGAAGAGGAATTTAGTACGTGTATTTGGGTGAGTCAAACCTTTGGGTGACTCCTGGGTTCATTTTTTGGGGAGATTCACCCATGGGTCACTGGTCATCATTGATTGTTTTCCGTTCAGTTTTTCCTCTAGTTCATTGTAGATCTTCAGCATAGACTGTTGTTGTTGCTGTGGCTGTTGGTGGCGGTGTTCATGGTTTCTGACTCTCTAAAAGGGTTGTCGTTGTTGTTAGCTGCCATTGAGTCAGATCGGACTCGTGATGACCCCATGTACAACAGAACGAAACGCTGGCCGGTCCTGCACCATTTTCGTGATCACTGGTATGTTTGAGCCCATCATTACATCTATTGTGTCAGTCCATCTCACTGAGGGTTTTCCTCATTTTCACTGACTCTCTGCTGTACCAACCATGATGTCCTTTTCTGGCAATTGGTTTGTCTTTCTTTATGATGTGTTCAAAGTAAGTAAGAAAGAGGTTTACCACCCTCTCTTCTAAGGAGCATTCTGGTTGTATTTCTCATTTGTTCATTCTCTTGGCAATCCATAGTGTATTCAGTATTCTTTGCCAAAAGCACAGACCAAGCCATGGTCTGTTCAGTTGCCACATACACATGTGAAAGTTGACAATGGAAAAGACTGACAAAGAAGAATTGCTATATGTAACCCGCGGTGTTGGCTCTGAAGCATAGACCTCTCTGTGTTCACAGTAGAGTTTCTTGGTGGCGAGAGATTAGGTCCGGCCATTGGAATGAGAAAGGGAAGAAACAGAGTAGAGAGTTGCAGTAGGCAGGCAGCTGGTCCCAGTGCTTCCTCTGATGGCCGAACGAGTGGGCCAGTGGTGCCCCCAATTCTGCAGGAAGTCTTCAGCTGGCTCCATGCAGTGGGCGGCAGCTCTTTGTCAGGGCTCACGTGCGATCAGCAGTTAAGAAGTGACAGAATCCTTCTTGTAAACACTCGGGGAAACACGTGCTTACCCTCAATATTTTAAGAGTTTAGTAAAACAGAACCTCAGTTGAAATTAAATCAAGGTCCTTGGTGCTATAAAATATAATTTACAACTACATCTCAGAATGGGACCTTATTTTTTGTGACAGTGATGAATGGATTTTTAGAGGTTTGTGGTTTTCAAAAATATAGGCAGCCTATCTTGTTGTTAAACCTTATATTTTTCTTAAATTTCTTGTAAAGGGTATGAAACAGGCAGTATTGAAGAGCAAACTATTGAAATCAAAGTTAATGAACGCAGTATTAGAAAGAACAGTTTCTTCACTGGCCGTAAAAGAATCCCTTATACTGCATTTGTGCCCAGAGAAGCTGTCTTGCACACCTCCCCCAGCCCCAGATGGGAAGCTGCCCGGATACTGGCAGGAGGGTAAGTGCTGCCTCTCTGAGCTGAGCTCGGAGGTGGTGGCTTGAGCACGGCTCTGCTATAACAGGGGACAGATGGCTGGGAGGATGCATCTCCTCTGTGCCCCCTTTACCTGGCCCGGCCTCTGCTGGGTCTCTTTACTGAAGAAGCAACGCCATTCATCATTCATCAGAAATCACATTACATCGACATCAGATGAGACACAGGACTTACCAGCTGGGACAGTGCCTCAAACTATGGAAGCGAGCAAAGCCACAACCTGCATGACTGTCACCATTATATTTGTAGTGCTAATAGTAGTAGTCCTATTATTATTGCTTTCGTAGACCTAAAAAATCTTTGATTTGCAACTGCGTTTCCACCGACCAGCTTTGGCTTAGCCCCTATCAGGGAGGTAGTGATATCTCAAGAAATACTTTCAGAAATATTCTCAGAAACGCAAGCCTGTATAATTTAATCCATTAGTGGGCAGCTAGGCAGTGATTAAAATAAAAAGCTGTGGTCAACAGACCCCAAAACTTGAAGCGATGCTTATGTATACAGTTGTTGTTGTCCTTGTTAGCTGCCGTTGAGCTGGCTCTGACTCCAGGTGACCCATGTCTATAACAGAATGAACGTTGCTTGATCTGGCACCATCTTCATGATCGCTGGCGTCTTTGAGTCCAGTCAGACAATATTCTGTTGTGATCCATAAGGTTTTCACTGCTTAATTTTTGGACGTAGATCACCAGGCCTTTCTTGCTAGTCTGTCTTAGTCTGGAAGCTTTGGTGAAACCTATCCACCATGGGTGTCCCTGCTGGTATTTAAAATACCGGTGGCCTAGCGTCCAGCATCCCAGCAACGCAGAAGCCAGTGTAGTATGATACAGACAGGCAGGTGGTGGATGTATACAGCATAGTATCAAAATCCTTCTTTTAAGTAGTATGTAGGCACAATTCTTGCCCAGATATGACCAGGCATTTCTGGCATTCAGGCGTTCAGATATGACGTTCCAGTGCCTCAAGCACCTGAGTGTGATGACAGTGACCTTCTCGCTGGACACCGACTCCCTGTTGGTTCTTCAGTTCTCTCCCAGTCGCCGTATCTTTAAGCGAAGATCTGACCTCGCTCTTCCTCAGTAGCTTGGTTTCTCAGCGTGGATGAGTTGGCGTTCAAGGAGGCACTTGAACAACTTTAGGTCACCTGAGGAACTGGAGTTGAATCGCTTCCTGAAGCCATATAAACTCTCCAGTGTTTGAGGGCATCTAGTGGATCCTTGCTCTTTTTCAGTAGTCTGAAAGATGTTCTACCTACCAATTTTGTTGTCAGTTTGGGAATGTTCAACAATTCTTGTTCAAGGGAATATTATAAAAGCAGTCATTCTGTTCTGTCGAGTAACATCGGGGCTGAGAATAAAGCCCTGAGAATCAGGAAAGCCTAGACAGTCAGGACAACCCTAATACTCTGCCGAAATATTTGTCGGGCAAAAGGCCTCATTAGAACATGGACATATGTCCTTAAACGTGGGCTGTGGCTCAGCCAGCGTACAGCATTGGCCCTCGAGTGCTCTCCAGTGCTAGCACGATCTAGCGCCACAAACTTGCAAAACCTGGAGACATTCTGTCCATCCTGCAACACTGCCTTTCATCTTATTACGTCACCACAGGGCCTTCTTCCTTCTCACCAGTGCCTTACTCGACATGTTCCTTGACAGCAATCGATTATTGATAAGTAGTCCCCAGATCAGCATCTGAATGAACAACATTGTCCTTGAGAAATACAGGAAGACTCAGGAAGCAAAACATTGGTCTTTAAGGTAAACATTCATACTTACCTTCTTCCCTACACCAAACTCCTAGTGCAGGTGGTAAACACTGATAACCCAAAGAGAATTAAAATCAAAGCAAGGAATTTCTGGAACGTGGCAATCGGAGGGAGCCCTGGAGAAGTCACATCCAAGTCCTTGGTTTAATGGATTAGAACAAGGAAGGGCGAGGGCGGGACAGAAACCAAAGCCAAACCAAACTCAGTGCCATTGCTGACACTGAGTCATAGCAACCCTATAGGACAGAGTAGAACTGCCCCATAGGGTTTCCAAGGAGCACCTGGCGGATTCGAACTGCTGACCCTTTGGTTAGCAGCTGTAGCACTTAACTGCTACGCCACCAGTCCCTCCAAAATCAAGAATAATTTCCAGGTTCCTTCCAGGCGATATATTTTAATTAAGGGCCAATTTTCACCAATGTGTTATTAAGTATAAATTAATCAAAGCATAATCTAAGTCCTGTAAGTTTCTTTGTTTAGGATAATGAGAAAATACGTAGAAAATATAAACATATAAAAATAAATATATAAATTATATCATTGTTGTTAGGTGCTACTGAGTTGGTTCTGACTCATAGAGACCTTATGTACAACAGAACAAAACACTGCCGGTCCTGCCCCGTCCTCACAATCACGAGCCCACCGTTGCAGCCACTGTGTCAGTCCATCTTGTTGAGGGTCTTCCTCTATTTCACTGACCCTCTACTTCACCAAGCATGGTGTCCTTCTCCAGGGACTGATCCCTCCTGACAACATGTCCAAAGGACATGAGACGAAGTCATGCCTTCCTTGCTTCTAGGAGTGTTCTGGCTGTACTTCTTCTAAGACAGGTTTGTTCCTTCTGGCAGCCCATGGTATAGTCAGTATTCTTCGCCGACACCGCAATTCGAAGGCGTCTGTTCTTCTTCGGTCTTCCTTATTCATTCTCCAGCTTCCACGTGCATATGAGGCGATTGAAAACACCATGGCTTGGGTCAGGCACACTTTATATATTTATAAAATATATAAATGTATATAAATACGGAAAAAGTGCAATTAATAGGCAAGAGGGATGATTTTGTTTTCTCTTATGATGGAAAAGTTTTATGCTTTTTCTCGAGGGCCTTTATTTGAGAAGGAAACTTTACTGACTGTCCCTGCACAGACTTTCTAAAGCGTGACCGCTGCTGTCGGCGTTAGTGCCATCAGGTTGTTTCCCACTCAGGGCGACCCCATGCACAACAGAACAAAATGCTGCCCAGTGCTGCTCCGTCTTCATGATCGTTGGTGTGCTTGAGTCCACTGTTGCAGCCACTGTGTACCTGGGTGCCTTCCAGCCTAGGGGGCTCGCCTTCCAGCTCTATATCAGACGATGTTATGTTGTGATCCGTAGGGTTTTCGTTGGCTAATTTTCAGAACTTAATCACCAGGCTTTTCTTCCTTGTCTGTCTTAGTCTGGAAGCTGTCCTGAAACCTGTCCACCATGGGCAACCCTGTTGGTGTCTGAAATACTGGTGGCCTAGCTTCCAGCCTCACAGCAACACGCAGGCCCCCACAGTGGGACGCACTGACAGATGGTGCCGCAAAGCCTGAGTAAACAGAAGCAGTTTTTGACTTGTAATTTTAACTGTGGTTTGCTTGAACTTTTTTTCGTATCACTTGGTAGCTGGAAAGTGTGTCTGTCACTATTAGGCACCTCAGCAAGTGTGCCTAGGGACGTCTGTGCTCCTGTCCAGTGGGTGGGGCCTCTTCGTTCTAAGGCCGTCACCCTGGACGAGACACATTCGATTCTGTCCGCAGGGGAGATGTATTCAGACGCACTTTACTGACCTTGGACAAGCTGCAGGTATTTTATGGATCTTAAAATAAAAGTGCCTAAAGAAACCTTCCTAACTGTCTCTGCTTAATCCTGTTCTCATGTCTAAACTGCATAGAAAGTTTAAAATTAAGAAAAAAGACATGTATTTGAAGTTAGTTAAATACTCGATGGAGGAAATGAAGTACCTTAGAAATGTCTTTTGCAGGCTTCTTTCTTCGGCAGTAGGAGTACCTGGTATGAGTTATTTTTTAAGAATGGGTTTTGGACAGGGAGTCGAAACTCATGTTATACTAGAATGTACTCTGTGTGCGAGTTCTGTCCAGGAGACACGATTTAACCCTCCATTAAAAAAATCTCAAAGCCGTCGAGTTGATTCCGACTCATAGCAATCCTGTAGGACAGAGTAGAACTGCCCCATACGGTTTCCAAGGCTGTAATCTTTATGGAAGCAGACTGCTGCATCTTTCTTCTGCAGAGACGCTGGTGGGTTCAAACCACCAACCTTTTGGTTAGCAGCCCAGCACTTTAACCACTGAGCCACCAGGGCTCCTATGATTTGACCCTAGCCACACCACAATCCCCAAAGTGCCACCCACTCTAATTTCATGGTGTATCCTGAGTCTCTCTCAAACTGCCCCCACTGCTGCCCCTCTGATCCCAGTCATAGGAGCCCCTTCCCTAGACGGAAGCAGCTCCACGACGGGCCTGGCAGGCTCCCTCCTTGCCCTAGCTGTTGCCTCCACCAGGAACAATCTCTTGCCTATACCAGACGGCCTGCTCCTTGCTCACACTACCCCGCATCTCTGATAAGCAAGGAGCTTGTAAAGAGCTCCCAGAGGGCAGGGCCTGGTCTCCCATCCTGCTTTGCCCGTGGCAGCCGAAGCAGTCACAAGCACAGGGCAGGCAGGCGGCAAGCATTTGCCCATGGTCAGAATACTTCTGCCCCCCTACATCCGGCTGGCTTACAGTTCTTGAGGGCAATTGGAGTCTTCCACTTCCTAGGACATCACTGTAGGACCCGGGCCTCAGCCTCTTTTGTAAGAATCCTGACGGGATGCCCAGTTTTGCAAGAGGGCGGAGGGTCTGGGCAGCAGTGCTGTGGCCAGAGGTGCATGTCAGGGGAAGGTGGGCCGGTGCCCTCTGCCAAGGTGGTACACGGTCAGGTGGGAACTTTGCTGTTCTTCGTTTTGGTAAACCCTGCAATCCTGGGAGAATGTCTTGGGCCCCACAGGCCCTAGTACACACCTGTTGAACAATGTTCGAAGGGAAATCCGTGCTTGGAAAACAGCGCATAAGCTCAGTGTTCAATAAATGAGAACTTGCTCTTAGAGAGAGCCAAGTATGCTGGCTGTGTCGGACACGGTGGGGTCACGGTCGTCTTCAACCGGCGTTGCTGCTGTGATTCAAGGTTGCTGTTGTTGTTCGTTGCCATTGAGTCAGCCCTGACCCGTGGTGACCTTATGTACACCTTGCTCAGTCCTGCACCATCTTCACAGTCTTCAGTATGTTTAAGTCCATTGCTGTGGCCACTGTGTCAGCTGTCTCCTTGAGGGCTCCCCTCATTTTCACCCATCCTCTGCTTTACCAGCCAGGATGTCCTTTTCCAGCAAGTGGTCCCTCCTGATGACATGTCCAAAGTAAGCAAGCCAAAGTCTCAGCCACTCTTGCTTCCAAGGCACATTCTGGTTGCATTTCTTCTAAGACTGACTTGGTCGTTCTTCTGGCAATCCACGGTGTAGTCAGTAGTCCTCACCAGCACACAGTCAGAGCACACCTTTCACATTCAGCAGTGTGCTGAACCGTGGTGCAAGCTGTGGGGCTCAGGGTTATTAGGGATCCTCTGCTCGGTCCGTTTCCCTCTTGGTGTTTCTCACGCTCCTCACTTTCGCAGTAGTCTTACTGGGCACCTCTGCGTATCTTCCATCTTTTTTCCTAGATTGCCGTGAGTAAAACTGTGAGAATGCGCATCGATTCAATTTTATTTCTAGTTGTTCTCATAAATAATCAACTAAATCCCTCCCCACCCAAATGAAATAGCCTTCTTCCAGGGAACAAATGCTCTTTCTATGGCATGGGTGCAATGGGCCCTTTCCCTGAGTCAGAGATGAGGCTCCAGGTCAAAGGAGAAAGTCTGTTGTGGTCCTAGAGCTCTTTCCAGTGTATCCCTGCACACACATACACACACTCACACACACACATACACACAAAGGGATCGAAAAAATTAAACAAGGGAGTTATTTTTATTATCCATTCCTTTTTAGTCATTTCTTTCATATGCTAGTTTTCTATACATTTGAAATAACAAATATAAAACCAGGCAGGTGAAGATTGTAAACGCTGGTTAAAGTTTGATTATTCGGTCTCATGATCCCCAAACACTTCATACCCCTTTAAGGTATTTACATTTGAAATCTCAACATAATATTGGTAAGTATTGATCAATCTCATCCTCCCCGTTTATTTTCCCCGCTCAGAGATTGTCATATGCTGGACAATGGTCAGACCACATTTATGGATTCGTGTTTCACTTAAAAAAAAAAGGAAAAAAAAAAAAAGCACGTTGCCATCAAGTCAATTCAGACTCATAGTGACCCTACAGGACAGAGTACAACTGCCCCATAGGGCTTCCAAGGCTGTAAATCTTTACAGGAACAGACTGCCACTTCTTTGTCCTGTGAAGCGGCTGGTGGGTTTGAACCACTGATCTTTCAGGTAGCAGCTGAGCACTTAACTGCTGTGCCACCAGGGATGTTTCACCAACTGGCCCCAATCTATGGAGTATTATCATATAATCTCTTCTTTAGGTACATTTATGAGGAAACCACCCCCGTCAGCATCACCTTGTCCTGTGCTGATTTTCTTTCGGTGGCACAGTGAGTGTGCCAGGTGACAGAGCAGAAAGCAGAGGTCCGTTACAGGCAGGTGCGGGGAGGAGCTTTGCGTGGCGGGGAGGTAGCAGCAGTGAAAACGTACCAACTTGTACGTGAAAGAGACAGACGAACGATGGCACTCTAGGTAAACTTACTGAGGAGTCCCCGTGTGGCACAGTTAAGTGCTCAACTACTAACCATAAGGTTGGTGGTTCAAACTCACCCAAAGGTGCCTCAGAAGACAAGCCTGGCGGTCTGCTTCCGAAAGGCCACAGCCTTGAAAACCCTATGAAACACAGCTCTACTCTGCCCACATGAGGTCACCATGAGTTGGAATCGACTGGATGACAACTAGCAAAAACAATACAACTTATGTCAGTAATTTTTATACAAAAAGCTTCTGTTTTTTGAAATAATGAAGTCTCATGAAGAGTGCAGAATAAATTCATTATAAAGGATAAAAAGTCGACTAGTTTTTTTTAAAGTGTCAAAATATAAATTCAGATCCCCAAGGAGTCCCTGACTCACAGAGGACAGAATTGGGGCGAGGTGTTTAGAAATCAGCTCACTCAGCCCTGGGTCTGGAACGGACCAGTGCTTTGTGCAATATCACACATTCATTTCGGGTCAGTACCAGGTCCCTGGAGTCCCTGGTGGTGCAGACGGCTGATCGCTTAGCTACTAACCACAAGCTTAGAGGTTCAAACCCACCCAGTGGTGCCTTGGAGGAAAGGCCTGGCCATCTGCTTCTGAAAGATCACGGTCTTGAAAATCCTACGGCCCTGCTTTGCACACGTGGGTCACCATGAGTCCGAGCAGACCCCACAGCGGCTAGTTGTTTGGTTTGTCAAGTCTAGAACCCAACCGTTTTCACAGCAATAGGACTGAATGTCCAAGTCCTTGACTTGGAGTTCCTCAGGCAGACGGGGTTCACCAGGCTTCTTCACACTGAGACACACTCTTTGCTCTTCTGCAACAGATTTGTAAACACACTGATACAACAATGCTCCTTCTAGTTTTGAAAGCACACTGTAGTTTCCTTTCCTTCTATCAGTGTCCTTGAATTGCTCTGCTCTGTCTTCATGGAGACGCGGTTAACAGCCCAGCCTGGGGACGCATCTCACACTTACAAAGAGTGTCTCGCGTTTCCAGCGCAAGCGCGGCACTGGCGTGAGGCCGGCTCCTGTGACGTACGTGTTGATCTGAGACTCGGGACTCCAGGCTGTGTTCAGCTAGAGAGCATGTCCGTGGGTAAGACTACCCTGAGTAAACAGTTAGCTCGTGTCCCATCTCTGACCTGCGAGCTGTGCTTTCACTCCGGCCCTTCAGCACCACATGTTGTCTGTGTGAGCTGTGGAGCTGCACAACGCAGGCAGCTTCGCGAAGAGGCACGGGCTGAGCCACCGGCCGGCCGGGGGGAGCCAGGCACGCTCGCGGGGCGCCGGCTTCCCCGAGGAAACCCGCGGGCCGGCCTGCTGCCCTGAGTTACCTTTCCCAGTAAAACCCCGCTGTGTTGCTGCCCACCAGACTGGCTGGAGGAGAGATTGCAGAGGGGTCTGAAAGCAAGGAATCAAGAGCAGCTGCGGGAAGGAAGCCTCCTCTGCGTGGCCGTCCCACCTGAGCCGCGTGCGGGCTAGGCAGGGGCTTGGCAGTCGGGCCGTGGCTGTCCGGTGATCCCTCTCGCCTCCAGCCCCGTGGTCCCTCTCGCCTCCAGTCAGGTGGTCCCTCTCGCCTCCAGCCCCGTGGTCCCTCTCGCCTCCAGCCCGGTGGTCCCTCTCGCCTCCAGCCCCGTGGTCCCTCTCGCCTCCAGTCCAGTGGTCCCTCTCGCCTCCAGCCCGGTGGTCCCTCTCGCCTCCAGCCCCGTGGTCCCTCTCGCCTCCAGTCCGGTGGTCCCTCTCGCCTCCAGCCCCGTGGTCCCTCTCGCCTCCAGCCCGGTGGTCCCTCTCGCCTCCAGCCCCGTGGTCCCTCTCGCCTCCAGTCCGGTGGTCCCTCTCGCCTCCAGTCCGTTGGTCCCTCTCGCCTCCAGCCCCGTGGTCCCTCTCGCCTCCAGTCCGGTGGTCCCTCTCGCCTCCAGCCCCGTGGTCCCTCTCGCCTCCAGTCCGGTGGTCCCTCTCGCCTCCAGCCCCGTGGTCCCTCTCGCCTCCAGCCCGGTGGTCCCTCTCGCCTCCAGCCCCGTGGTCCCTCTCGCCTCCAGCCCGGTGGTCCCTCTCGCCTCCAGCCCCGTGGTCCCTCTCGCCTCCAGCCCGGTGGTCCCTCTCGCCTCCAGCCCCGTGGTCCCTCTCGCCTCCAGCCCGGTGGTCCCTCTCGCCTCCAGCCCCGTGGTCCCTCTCGCCTCCAGCCCCGTGGTCCCTCTCGCCTCCAGCCCCGTGGTCCCTCTCGCCTCCAGTCCGGTGGTCCCTCTCGCCTCCAGCCCCGTGGTCCCTCTCGCCTCCAGTCCGGTGGTCCCTCTCGCCTCCAGCCCCGTGGTCCCTCTCGCCTCCAGTCCGGTGGTCCCTCTCGCCTCCAGCCCCGTGGTCCCTCTCGCCTCCAGCCCCGTGGTCCCTCTCGCCTCCAGTCCGGTGGTCCCTCTCGCCTCCAGTCCGGGGATCCCTCTCGCCTCCAGCCCCGTGGTCCCTCTCGCCTCCAGTCCGGTGGTCCCTCTCGCCTCCAGCCCCGTGGTCCCTCTCGCCTCCAGCCGTGTTTCTGCTTTTGTACGGGCTCTCACTTTTTCTCAGGGTGGTGAACTTTTGCTTTCGTGGTACTTCTACCATTTATCGTGCAGTGAAAATTCACTTTCAAATGATGAGTTCTCCGGTTTTTTTCTTCTGATATCTTCTCATTTTAAAATTTTACTTTCCATTTCTTCCTCAGAAATAGCTTTGAACTCCACTCAGCCATCACATAATTCAATCCATACATGGGTGTCCTGAATGACGTGATACAAACTGAGATAGATAACAGGGCTCTAGGTCCCTTTCTCTCATGCCCTTTTTAGCACCTCCACCCTACGTCTAAACAGAACTTTTAATTCCCTCCCCAACCTTCAGTGAGACCCTCTGGCTGTTTTCCCAGCATGTCTTGTGGTGGTTTCCTAGTACCATGAGTTGGGGAGCTTCAAAGAACAGAAATGCCTTCTCCCATGGCTCTGGAGCCTGGGAGTCTGAATTCGGGGCATCGGCAGGGCCACGCTCCCTATAACGCTCTAGGGAAGGATCCTTCCTTGTTTCTCCAGCTTCTGGAAGCCCCAGCCTTCCTTGGCTTGTGGTTGCATCTTCACACGGCACTCCTCCCTCTCAGTCTGACTCTCTGTGTGTCTTTTATAGGACACCACTCAGAGGGGATTAGGGCCCACCCTGCTCCACTATGACCTCAGGTTAACTTAGCTGATAACACCTTCAAAGGCCCTATTTTCAAACAAGGTCGTGTTCACAGGTACAGGGGTTAGGTTTTCAGTGTATCTTTTGGGGGACACAACTCCTCACAGTAATGGTGCCACCTTCTGCACTTTATTCTCTGGACTCATTTTGCAAATGAGGCGTTGTTGTTAGTTACCATGAGCGGATTTTGACTCATAGGGACCCCATGTGTGCAGGCTAGAAGTGCTCCATAGGGTACTCGAGGCTGTGGCTTTCCAGACAGAGATCACCAGGCCTTTTCTCTGAGGTGCCTCTCGGTGGGTTTGAACCACCAGCCTTTCAGCTAGTACTTAATGTTTAGGTAGTGGTTTGTACCACCCTGGGACTCGATATTACATGCTAGGATACATACTATCCGCATTTCATCAATAGTTCCCTTAATATTGTAACAGACATGCTTCTCCAAGTCTGAAGTGAGTCAGCCTCTGCACTGTCCTGTCAGGCGATACAGAGGTCTTAGAAGCTTCAGACTCTGGCACCGCGTGAACAAGTGTGGCGTCCCTGCCCTCTGCGGGGGTCTCGGCCCTCCACTGGGTTCTCCAGCAGTGTCGGCTGAGCCAGGGCGCACCATGTGACAAGCGGATTGTGTGTGTGTCATCTCCGTTATCGCGTCAAAATGTACATATCCGTAACGTATGGGACAGATACCACCTTGTGGGCTGGTCTCAGGGAAGTGGCAGCTTTGTCTTCTTGCCTCTAAATATATGTGTTTTTTCCTTTTATTTTCTCAAAATGAAGTTCAGTGTCTTTGAAAAGAAAAATAAAAGTACTTTTTTTTTTTGGATTGACAGACCTTAGCGGAATGATCTGTGCATTTCACAACATGGAAACTGCATACCATTTAAAAAAAAACAAAAAAAATTCAACAGTGTCTGTTATCTAGTGCTGATATAACAGAAATGACATGAGTGGGTGGGTTTAACAAATAGAAATTTATCTTCTCACGGTTTAGGAGGCTGGAATTCCAAATTCAGGGTGCCAGCTCTAGGGGAAGGCTTTCTGTCTCTGCTGCTCTGGAGGAAGGTCCTTGTCTCTTCTGAGCCTCTGCTCCTGGGTGACCTTCATGTGGCTTGGCATCTCTTTTCCCTCGTCTCTGCTCTGCTCACTTGTTTAATCTCTTTTATATCTCAAAAGAGATTGACTCCAGATACAGGCTCCAGTAATCCTGCCTCATTACCATAAACAGACAACCCATTCCCAAATGGGATTATAACCACAGGCATAGAGGTTGGGATTTTCAGCATGTATTTTGGGGGGACATAATTCAATCCATAACATTCCACCCTTTGGCCCCCCAAAATTCATGTCCTTGCCACATGCAAAACACATCCATCCCATCGCATCTTCCCAAAAGTCTTAAATCAACTCCAAGTCCAAAATCTCATCTTCAAAGCATCTAAATTAAATATAGGTAAGACTATAGGCATAGTCCATCCTGGGGAAAAATTTCCGTTCATGTGAGAGCCTGTG
Source organism: Loxodonta africana (assembly GCF_030014295.1). Taxonomy (NCBI): domain Eukaryota; kingdom Metazoa; phylum Chordata; class Mammalia; order Proboscidea; family Elephantidae; genus Loxodonta; species Loxodonta africana. The sequence continues at coordinate 239,241,529 of NC_087342.1, read as the reverse complement.
AATTCCAAAGTACAATGGTAGAACAGGCACAAGTTAGACATTTCCATTACAAATGGAAGAAACTGGAGGACAAGAACGGTTAACAGGCACCAAGAGAGTCAAAAACCCAGCAGAACAATTTACATTAGCTCTCAAGGGTTGAAAATAATCTTCTGTTCTCTGAGACCATCTAGACAATGACCTGCCCTCCAGACTCCAGGTATTGGCCATGCCCTCTGGATTCTGAATGGGGGCCCCTCCACCCTGGGCTCCAGCGCTGCCTTCAAGCACCTCTGGGATAGTAACTCGGCTCCCTTGGCTGTAGGCAGCCCCATTTTCCTAGTCTAAGTGGCAACTCCAACCCCCTCAGCCCAGATAGGCCCTGTTCTCCTGCTCCCTGGGCATGGCAGCCCTGCCATGTCACCTTTGGGTGGTGGCCTCATCTCCCTGACACACTTTAATAGCAACCCCACACTCTGGAATGGAGTTTGGGAAGATCCAGCTCTTTGAGACCTAGGAGGCTGTGGCCCACCCTTTGAGGTTCAGGAGAACTTGGCCCCACCCCTGGGGCCCTGCTTCCTGTGCTCCTTCTGACAGCTCTGCTGATATCCAGGCAGCTTCAGGGGTGGTCCTTTTCTTTTGGTGGAGGACAACAGATGTAGCTCCTTTGGCCTGTTTCCTGCCTATAGAATTCCAAGAGGCAGACAATGTTCTTTCTCTGTCCCCTTCAGTCTAAACTGATGTTTTGTTTTTTTTCCCCCTGTGGTTGTTGGTTAGATCCATCATTCACTGACTTAATCTAACAAAAGATTGGGTAGCCACATCTTTGATGAGAATTCTAGGACTTATGTCCTTAGTTTGTACAACAGAATTTTCCAAATCTTTAAGTTCTGTTTTGATTTCTCACAGTTCACTTTTAAGTCCATCTCTTTCCTCCCACATTTAAAGATAAGAAGCAAGGAGAAATGACATAGCGTTTTAAATTATGCCACCAGTATTTCAAATACCAGCAGGATCACCCAGGGTGGACATATTTTAGTGGAGCTTCCAGACTAAGACAGACTAGGAAGAAGGACCTAGCAGTAAGCTTCTGAAGAAATTGGCCAATGAAAACCTTACGAATAGCAGTGGAATTTTTTCTGATGTAGTGCTGAAAGATGAGCCTTTCAGGTTGGAAGGCACTCAAAATACAACTGTGGGAGAGCTGCCTCCTCAAAGTAGAGTTGACCTTAATGACGTGGTTGGAGTCAAGCTTTCGGGCCTTCATTTCTGGTATGGCACTGACTCAAAATGAGAAGAAACAGCTGCAAACATCCATTAATAATCAGAATGTGGAATGTACAAAGTGTAAATCTAGGAAAATTGAAAGTCATCAGAAATGAAATGGAATGAATAAAGATTGATATCCTGGGCATTAATGAGCTGTAATGGACTAGTATTGGCATTTTGAATCAGACAGTCCTATGGTCTGCTATGCCAAGAATGACAACTTGAAGAGGAATGGTGTTGCATTCATCATCAAAAAGAACATTTCAAGGTCTATTCTGAAATACAACACTGTCAGTGATAGAATAATATCTATACACCTACAAGGAAGACCAGTTAATCTATTACTCAAATTTACATACCACCACTAATGCCAAAGATGAGGAAATTGAAGATTTTTACCAACTTCTGCAGTCTGACATTGATCAAACAAGCAATCAAGATGCATTGATAATTACTGGTGAATGGAATGCAAAGTTGGAAACAAAGAAGAAGGATCAGTAGTTGGAAAATATGGCCTTGGTTATAGAAACAACACCAGAGATTGCATGATAGAATTTTGGAAGACCAAGGACTCATTCATTACAAATACTTTTTTCAACAACATAAACGGTGACTATACATGTGGACCTCAATGAGTGGAAAACACAAGAATAAAATAGACTACATCTGTGAAAAGAGATGAAGGAAAAGCTCAATATCATCAGTCAGAAAAAGACCACGGGCCAAATGGGGAACAGATTATTAATTGCTTCATATGCAAGTTCAAGTTGAACCTGAAGAAAATTACAACAAGTCTGCAAGAGCCAAAACATAACCTTGAGTACATACACCTGAGTTTGGAGACCACCTGATGAATAGATTTGAGGCATTGAACACTAATGACCAAAGATCAAATGAGGTATGGGATGACATCAAGAACATCATACACGAAGAAAGCAAAAGTTGATTTAAAAAGACAGGAAAGAAAGAAAAGACCAAAATGGATGTCAGAGCAGACTCTGAAACTTGCTCTTGAATGTCATGTAGGTAAAGTGAATGGAAGAAATGATAAAGTAAAAGAGCTGAACAGAAGATGTCAAAGGACAGCTTGAGAAGACTAACCAAAAAACAAAACCCATTGCCATCCAGTCGATTTGGACTCACAGCAACCCTTAAGGACGCAATAGAACTGCCCCATAGGGTTTCCAAGGAGCGGCTGGTGAATTTGAACTGCTGACCTTTTCATTAGCAGCCAAATGCTTAACCACTGCTCCTAACTAAAGTGCTATGAAACGTGCAAAGACCTGGAGTTAGAAAACTTAAAGGGAAGAACATGCTCGACATTTCTCAAACTGAAACAACTGAAGAAAAAATTCAAGCCAAAAGTAGCAACATTGAAGGATTCAGAGGAAGCACCCAAAGAAGCTGGATGGAATACGGAGTCACTGTTCCAAAAAGAACTGGTCGACATTCAGCTATTCAAGAGGTACCATATGACCAAGAACCATTGGTTTGGAGGAAGAAGTCTCAGCTGTACTGAAGGCATTGGTGTAAAACAGGGATCCAGGAATTGATGGAATACTAATTGAGATGTCAACAAACAGATGCAGGAGTGGGAGTCATCTATGCCAAGAAATTTGGAAGACAGCTTCCTGCCAACCAACTGAAAGAGATCCATATTTGTAGCCATTTCAAAGAAAGGTGATCCAACAGAATATCGAAATTATTGAACAATATCATTAATATCACATGCAAGTAAAATTTTGCTGAAGATAGTTAAAAATGGCTGCAGCTGTACATAGTCAAGGAATGCCAGAAACTCAAGCCAGATTCAGAATAGGACATGGAACAAGGGATATCATTGCTGGTGTGGGATGGATCATGACTGAAACCAGAGAATACCAGAAAGATGTTTACTTGTGTTTTATTGACTATGCAAAGGCATTCGACTGTGTGGATCATAACAAATTATGGATAACATTATGAAGAATGGGGATTCCAGAACACTTTGAACCTATACGTAGATCAAGAGGCAGTTGTTCAAACAGTGCAAGGGGATACTGTGTAGTTTAAAATCACGTAAACTGTACATCAGGATTGTATCCTTTCACCATACTTATTCAATCTGTACGCTGAGCAGATAATCCAGGAACCTGGACTCTATGGAGGAAAACAGGGCATCAGGATTGGAGGAAGACTTGTTAATGCCCTGCGATATGCAGATGACACAACTTTGCTTGCTGGAAGTGAAGACGACATGAAGCACTTACTGATGAAGATCAAAAACCACAGCCTTCAGTATGGATTACACCTCAAAATAAAGAAAACAAAAATCCTCACAACTGGACCAAAAAGCAACATCGTGATAAATGGAGAAAATATTGAAGTTGTCAAGTATTTCATCTGACCTGGATCCACAATCAATGCCCATGGGAGCAGCAGTCAAGACATCAAATCCCACTAACCATGTTTTGCATTGGACAAATCTGCTACAAAAGACCTCTTTAAAGTGTTCAAAAGCCAAGATATCACGTTGAGGACTAAGACGTGCCTGACCCAAGCCATGGTTTTTTCAGTTGCTTCATATGCATGTGAAAGCTGGACAATGAATAAGGAAGACCAAAGAAGAATTGATGCCTTTGAAGTGACGAACAATATTAAATATACCATGAGCTGCCAGAAGAACAAACAAGTCTGTCTTAGAAGAAGTACAGCCAGAACGCTCCTTAGAAGTGAGGATGGTGAGACTTCATCTTAAGTACTTTGAACAAGTTATCAGGAGGGACCATTTCCTGGAGAAGGACATCATGCTTGGTAAAGTAGACTGTCACTGAAAAGGAGAAAAACCCTCAGTGAGGTGGATTGATACAGTGGCTACAAGCATTACAAGGATTGTGAGGATGGCGCAGAACTGGGCAATGTTTTATTCTGTTGTAATAGGGTCGCTATGAGTTGGAACTGACTCGATGGCACCCAGCCGCAACCACAACCCAGATTGGGGGGTCTAATTGAATTAACAAATTTAACTTGGGCATGTGTTCTTTGAAGTCGCTAATCAGCATAAAAAATATAAGCATAATTCTTTCTTAAAACTGATCAATACCAAGCCTTATCTAATGCACTAAGACTTTCCCCAGTTGTGTTCTTGTTCATCTACTAGAGTCCTCTGGGGCCTAATAAGGTGGCTTGGAGATTTAGGAGGAACAGCCTCCAATGGCAACTTCCCGAGGAAATGGGACCAGAGGTTTGTGTGTGGGATCCTTGGGCCCAGTCAGCCCACCATTCCAGACCCTGAAGTTGGCACCATCTGGAATGTTCTCCCAGACCCTGACTGCCAAGAAGAGCTGCTACCACCACGCATCCCATCATGGGGCTCAGACTTGCCTGTTCCTTTTCTCTCAGTGGTTGGCCCCCTGGTTGGGAGAACTGATGTTACATTGATCAGGGAAGCTGTTGTCTTCCTGAGTCAGACTCTGAGAGGGGTTTTGGAGGTATCGGGAGCGCCACCGGACACCTGCAATGCACCTGACCCACGTCTTCTGTGTCTGCCCTGGGGAGTGGTCAGTGAGCCGAGCTCTTTTCCTTGGCATGTAACAGCTTCCTGTGGTTGTGTTTTCCGCAGATGATAACCTCAGTTCTCGCTTGTACTCAGAGGGAACGTGCAGCCCGTCTCACCCCACCCCTCTGTGAAGGATGCCCATCTGTTTTCCGCTGTGCATTTAATGAAATGGAAACCGGGTTAGATGTGTTCCTGCTATAGGCAACTAACATACAGCTGATTAATAATAGTACAGAGACTTAAGTGTCAAAAGGCAATTTATAAAAACTGAGTATCTTTAACTGCATAAACAGGTTGGTCTCTGAATGATTTAGCTGCTGTAACACACTCCACCATGCGAAGCACGCCAAATATTCCTGCTCCTCCAGGGCACGAAGAAATAGTCAGCTCCAACCCTTTGGGTCACCATAACGGATCTGCAGCTGATCCTGGGGATGGCACAGAACTGGCAATATTTCATTCCTTTGTGCAAGGGGTCTCCTCCCACCATGAGCCGGGTGCGACTCAAGGACAGCTAAGAACATGGAGCACATGCCTGAGGGAAAGACCCCAAGGTTATGACTTCCTTAAGAAGTCATCCTGAGGCGAGGATGGGGAAGGATGTCCCTGGCAGGCCCAGAATGAGTTTAAGGACTTCAGACAGGTGTGAGTAAGAGTAAAAGATGAGACAATGACAACGAAATGACCTCTTGGATGTGAAATTTGTTGTAGAATGTTTAGGCTTTATATAAATTAAAATCAGTACTGAATGACCCCTGGGTCCCATGGACTCCAAAATTACAAGCTCTAAATCCTACTGAAATGTGTTAGAGCCAGTATCTGGGTGTAGAACTATCCCTAAAGAGACAGAGGTCGCGAAGCTCCACTCCTGTCTCCTGTGGCTTCCGAGAAGTGAGGTGCTTTGTGCAAGGCCATGGCTCGATTGTAGGCACTGCACTCAGGCACCCTGGGATGAGAACCCCAGCTCCATCCTTTTCTCGCAGGAGGGCTCTGGCGTGTTTCTGAATGTTTCTAAGTATCAGGGGCCTCATGCATAACGTTGTTAGTTACCACCCCGCATACACAGAATGGAACATCATCTGGTCCGGTGCCATCTTCACACTTGTTGGCGTGCTTGGATCCATTGTTGCGACCGCTGGGTATTTTGAGTGGCTCACCTTCCAACTCCATATAAGGCAGTGTTCTGTTGTGAATCATAGGGTTTTCACTGGCTGATTTTTAGGGGTAGATTGCCAGGCCTTTCTTCCTAGCCTGTCTTAGTCTGGAAGCTCTGCTGAAACCTGTTCACCATGGCTGACCCTGCTGGTGTTTTAAATGTTGGTGGCCTAGCTTCCAGCATCACAGCAACACAGAAGCCTCCACATCATGACAAACTGACAGATGGGTGGTGGGCATACGTGATACAGGGACAATGATACTGCCTTCCTTAGAGAGCTACGGTGAAGATCAGTGAGATAATAACGTCTCTTAGTCTAAATATTAGATTTTGTAATTACCAATAACTGTGTCTGACTCACAGTCAATATATTGCAATATGGTTGCAGGTATTCAGGTTAACTCATTAATATTACGGTACCTCAGCATGCAAATTTCCAAATACTAAAACATTTTTTTCTATAATAGGGAAAAATCCATTATACTTTGTTGAGTTTTGTGAAACATGAAAAACAAAACTACATATTTCATTTTTTCAGGCTGTCCTGGGGCCAAAAAGAATGAGTTCCTTACCAGTGTCCTGGATGCGCTGTCCACCGACATGGTCCATGCTGTTTCCGACCCGTCTTCTTCCTCCGGCAGGTATGGTGCCTTGCACAGAAGAGCATGGAATTGGGAAGATGGTCCCAGTGATTCCAGGAAATCTGGAAAGCCACAAATCAGAGTCTAACTGTTAGATATCTGAGCCCCCGGGCAGCTTCTCTGGGCAGCATGGGTCTCAGTTAAAGGCATCCTTTCCAAACACCTGAAGCCACTTCGTGCTGTTGGAGGTGCTGCCGAGCAGGTTTTTTCTGATAACGGCACTGAAAGCATGACAACCTCGTCACAGTGGGAAGAAGCCATACCCATGCCTTTTCCATCAGGACGTGACGGCTTTTGCTTCTATGGGGGGCAGAGGTGGTCTAAGGGTGCAGGGGAGGAGAAGAAAGGACGGGTGGCTTTGCTTTTTTGAACTGCAATTTAGAGCAATTGATTGGATTTTTGAATTAAATATTCAACTTAAAGTCCTCAAAAAAAAAAAAAAAACTTTAGAAATGTCCTCTGAGTGAATGGAGACATAGCTCTCCTTGTGTGTCTCAGGCATTGGGTCGGCGGCACTTCTAGAAGAGACTTGAATCAATTCCTGGAAACGTCTCTCTGTCGTTTGTAGACACAGCTCTGTCAGTACAGCTCCCGGTGTCTTCATTACTGCCCCCTTCCAAGTGTTAGATTTCCCCCTGAGAATAGCAGTAATTTATTATTTTTTTTTTTCTGATGAAGATTTCTGCTATCTTTCCGTTTCCCCTGATCATCAGAATCCGCCCCCCAACCATCGATGACCTCACCTGTCCTGGATGACCTAAAGCCTATTGGTCTCCTCAGTAAAAGGCTTCCCTTCCGCCTTTACTTAAGAGTAAGAGTGGAGATGGGAAAAAAAAAATGCTAATGGGGAATATTACACTTGGGCACTCAAATTTAATAAAGTAAGAAATAACCCAAATTGTAATTATGTATCTCATATTCTTAAGAAGAGTGTTCTTATCTGAAAAATTAAAATTGAAAGCAGTAAGCAAATGGCCATCTGAGAGACTCCCCTAAAGGTATGAAAAATAATCCACGGTTATCACCGGTAGTTCAGGGGTAGAATTCTGGCCTTCCCGGTGAGAGATCTGGGTTTGATTCCTGGCCAGTGCACCTCATGTGCAGCCTGCACCCATCTGTCAGTGACGACCTGGCTGTTGCGAGGTTGCTGAACAGGTTTCAGTGGTGTGCTCAGACTAAGATAGTCTAGGAAGGAAGGCCTGGCAACTGACTTCTGAAAATCATTGAGTGAAAACCTTGTGGATCACAGTGGTCCGGTCCACAACGGATCATGGGGATGCTGCAGGACTGGGCAGGATTCATTCCATTGTGCAGGGGGTCACTATGAGTTGGGGACGACTTGACAGCAGCCAGCAGCAACAACACCCTAATAAATATGAACGATTGATATCAAACTCACTGTTTTCACCCTCACGGGAAAGCCAGGCTCCTCCAAATCAAGGAGGATCTAGAGTCCAACAACCAAGCACAGAGGGGCCGACAGACATCTGAGCTCGTGGTCGTTCCTCTCCCGCTTGATCAGGGGTATGTCTTACCACATCTTACCATTTGGTGCTGTTTCAAAGGTCTGACTCAAATTCAGCCCTTCTGGAAGGGGCTTCATTTTTTTAATGTCTCAGAATACCAACATATTTTAACCCAAGGGAAAATGTCTAAAAAATATACCTGTGACCTGAGTGATATTTGAATGACTCACATTTAAGGGAACAAAAGTCATCAGGCTTCACGTTTTCAGAGGCGGGTTATGGGTGTCCAAGCTGACGTGCCATTTTGGGATTGCGGACTTGGGGACACCGAGGGATTGCAGACTTGGGGACACCGAGGGACTGCAGACTTTGGGACACCGAGGGATTGCAGACTTGGGGACACCGAGGGATTGCGGACTTGGGGGCACCGAGGGATTGCGGACTTGGGGGCACCGAGGGATTGCGGACTTGGGGGCACCGAGGGATTGCGGACTTGGGGGCACCGAGGGATTGCGGACTTGGGGGCACCGAGGGATTGCGGACTTGGGGGCACCGAGGGATTGCGGACTTGGGGGCACCGAGGGATTGCGGACTTGGGGGCACCGAGGGATTGCGGACTTGGGGGCACCGAGGGATTGCGGACTTGGGGGCACCGAGGGATTGCGGACTTGGGGGCACCGAGGGATTGCGGACTTGGGGGCACCGAGGGATTGCGGACTTGGGGGCACCGAGGGATTGCGGACTTGGGGGCACCGAGGGATTGCGGACTTGGGGGCACCGAGGGATTGCGGACTTGGGGGCACCGAGGGATTGCGGACTTGGGGGCACCGAGGGATTGCGGACTTGGGGGCACCGAGGGATTGCGGACTTGGGGGCACCGAGGGATTGCGGACTTGGGGGCACCGAGGGATTGCGGACTTGGGGGCACCGAGGGATTGCGGACTTGGGGGCACCGAGGGATTGCGGACTTGGGGGCACCGAGGGATTGCGGACTTGGGGGCACCGAGGGATTGCGGACTTGGGGGCACCGAGGGATTGCGGACTTGGGGGCACCGAGGGATTGCGGACTTGGGGGCACCGAGGGATTGCGGACTTGGGGGCACCGAGGGATTGCGGACTTGGGGACACCGAGGGGTTGCGGACTTGGGGGCACCGAGGGGTTGCGGACTTGGGGGCACCGAGGGACTGCGGACTTGGGGACACCGAGGGACTGCGGACTTGGGGACACCGAGAGCGTAGTTGACGCGCAAGAATTCAGTGTGTCATTTACAGTTTTGAGAACCAACTTGAAAAAATTTTGCTAAATCATATTTTCTAAATTATTTTTGAAAACGATTATACCTCATGGCAAATACGTGCAGGTTGAGACAGCACGCCCACCAAAGCCACAGGCAGAGCTGGTCCTCGATGTGGCGGAGGATGTTGGGGCACAAGGACGGTGTCTGGTGGAGCCAGCAGTGGCAGGACAGGACAGGGCTCTGCGGTGAAGGGTCCTGACGGGTCTGTGTTCTCTTCCAGGCTCTCGGAACCCGACCCCAGCCACACCCTGGAGGAGAGAGTGGTCCACTGGTATTTCAAAGTACTCGATAAAAATTCCAGTGGTGACATTGGCAAAAAGGAAATCAAGCCCTTCAAGAGGTTCCTTCGGAAAAAATCAAAACCCAAAAAATGTGTGAAGAAATTTGTTGAGTATTGTGACGTGAATAACGACAAGTCCATATCGGTTCAGGAGCTAATGGGGTGCCTGGGAGTCACCAAGGAAGAAGCCAAAGGGAACACCAGGAAGCGCCACAGTAAGAGCTGTTTCTTACTGCTTTACAGTTTGTAACCTGTCCGATCTTAATGCCGACTTGCTTTACTTTTTTAAATGTACACATTGTCCTTATGGCCTGTGGTCCTGGGAAAAGAAAATACCATTTATGTAGGTCATCTGTCTATGGAGATAGTGATGGCCATCGGTAGCATGCCACCCATCTGGAGGCGCCAGGCTAAAGGGCAGGAGCTGAGTTACGTCCTGAAGACCAGCGTCTTATTGTTCAGCGTCCCAAGCATGTTTGCCTTCAGATGTTTGAAGTGCAAATCTGGGCGCTACTGGGTGCCATGTGCTGACCCTGTCCCTGGACTGCAAACTGAATTTTTAGGCCAGGGCATGAGCAGTCTTCAGCAATATCCTCTGTATCATCCATACCAGTTATTCGGAGCCCCTGGGTAGTGCAAACGACAAACGTGCTTGGCGGCTAACTGAAAGGTGGGCAGTTCCAGTCCATCTGGAGGTGCCTCAGAAGAAAGGCCTGACAATCTACTTCTGAAAACCCTATGGAGCATAGTTCTATTCTTGCACACATGGGGTCACTGTGAGTTGGAATTGACTTCATGGCAACTATTTCCTGTTATTATGATAGTTGAAAACATCGTTTTAGCTGTTTTTCCAATTAAATACATCTCTTTTTGTGGCATGGCCTAACTAATTAGCTGTTGCAGGGAGAGAAAAAATCCTGCAGCTGCCAGACCCCGGGCACCCTCAGGAGTCAGTATGGCAAGGAGAAGGCTGAGGCCAAGGGCCAGGGGACACAGCCCTAGACTCTGCATTGCTGGCTGTTGCGTGTGCTTAGAAGCCACTTTATCTTGGGGACCTTGGTTTCCTCTTTTGTACAATGAGGGTGTTGGGTTGGGTGGGCCTCTATCTACCATCTCATATCACTCATGTTTTGTTGTTGTTATTAGGTGCCGTCGAGTCGGACCGACTCATAGCGACCCTATGCACAACAGAATGAAACACTGCCCAGTCCTGCACCATCCTTACAATTGTTGTTATGCTTGATCGCATTGTTGCAGCCACTGTGTCAGTCCACCTCATTGAGGGTCTTCCTCTTTTCTGCTGACCCTCTACTTTACCAAGCATGATGTCCTTCTCCAGGGACTGATTGCTCCCAACAACATGTCCAATGTATGTAAGACGCAGTCTCACCATCCTTGCTTCTAAGGAGCATTCTGGTTGTATTTCTTCCAAAACAGATTTGTTCATTCTTTTGGCAGTCCATGGTATATTCAATATTCTTCACCAACACCACAATTCAAAGGCGTCAGTTCTTCTTCGGTCTTCCTTATTCATTGTCCAGCTTTCACATGAATATGGTGTGATTGAAAATACCATGGCTTGGGTCAGGCACACCTTAGGCTTCAGGGTGAGATCTTTGCTTTTCAACACTTTAAAAAGGTCCTTTACAGCAGATTTGCCCAATGCAATGCATCTTTTGTTTTCTTGACTGCTGCTTCCATGGGTGTTGATTCTGGATCCAGGTAAAATGAAATCCTTGACAATTTCAATCCTTTTTCCATTTATCATGATGTTGCTTATTGGTCTAGTGAGGATTTTTGTTTTCTTTATGTTGAGGTACACTCCATACGGAAGGCTGTGGTCTTTGATCTTCATTAGTAAGTGCTTCAAATCCTCTTCGCTTTCAGCAAGCAAGGTTGTGTCACCTGCATAATGCAGGTTGTTAATGAGTCTTTCTTTAATCTTGATGCCCCATTCTTTTTCATATTGTCCAGCTTCTCGGATTATTTGCTCAGCATACAGATTGAATAGGTACGGTGAGATGAGACAACCCTGACACACACCTTTCCAGACTTTAAACTACTCAGTATCCCCTTGTTCTGTCTGAACAACTGCCTCTTGATCTATGTACAGGTTCCTCGTGAGCACAATTAAGTGTTCTGGAATTCCCATTCTTTGCAATGTTATCCATAGTTTGTTATGATCCACACAGTCGAATGCCTTTGCATAGTCAAAACACAGGTAAACGTCCTTCTGGTATTCTCTGCTTTCAGCCAGGATCCATCTGACATCAGCAATGATATCCCTGGTTCCACATCCTCTTCTGTATCCAGCCTGACTTTCTGGCAGTTCCTTGTCAATATATTGCTGCAGCCACTTTTGAATGATCTTCAGCAAAATTTTGCTTGCCGGTGATTTTAATGATACTGTTCGATAATTTCCACATTCGGTTGGATCACCTTTCCTGAGAATAGGCATAAATATGGATATCTCCAGTCGGTTGGCCGGGAAGCTGTCTTCCATATTTCTTGGCATAGAAAAGTGAGCACTTCCAGGGCCGTATCCATGTGTTGAAACATCTCAATTGATATTCTGTCAATTCCTGGAGCCTTGTTTTTTGCCAATGCCTTCAGTGCGTCTTGGACTTCTTCCTTTAGTACTGTCAGTTCCTGATCATATGCTATCTCTTGAAATGGCTGAATATCAACTAATTCTTTTTGGTATAGTGACTTATATTTTATCATTCTGTAATTTTATTCCATGGGAGAAAGATGTGGCAGCCTGGTACTATAAAGATTACGGCCTAGGAAACTCTGTGGGGCAAATCTACTCTGTGCTGTAGGGTTGGTATGAGTTGGAATTGACTCGACAGCAATGGGTTTTTATTATTTTATTATCAACTCTGTTAGCACATTAAAAAAAAAGGATGTGAGAGTTGGTTTTGGGACACTCTACACTGTGTTCTTTAGGATCCTTCATTCATTAATTCAACATAGTTTTTGAGTGCTTACTATGAATTAAGAAAGGGAAAAAAGAAAATAATTATACAGTGTGATAAAGGAGTGGTGGTTTGTATAAAACGTATTGAGAATGTGCATTGTGACAAGTACTGCAAAGGTGCCTCAGTACCCTTCCACATCCCATAACCAGGTTTCAACCCTTTTTGGTCAGAGATGGCAGCAAGATGTTGGTTGGGATGAACTGTATCTGATGGCATCCCACATAGCAGCCTCACTTGGAGGAGCCCATATGCCTAAGAGCTGCTTTTCAAGGACTCTACAAAGTATAAAGAATAAGGAAGACTGAAGAAGAATTGACGCCTTTGAATTATGGTGTTGGCAAAGAATACTGAATATACCATAGGCTGCCAGGGAACAAACAATTCTGTCTTGGAAGTACAGCCAAGACGCTCCTTAGAAGCAAGAATGGTGAGACTTTGTCTCATATACTTAGAACATACCATCAGGAGGGACCAGTCCCTCGAGACGGACATCATGCTTGGTAAAATAGAGGGTCAGCAAAAAAGAGGAAGACCCTCAATGAGATGGATTGACACAGCGGCTGCAACAATGGGCTCAAGCATAGCAGCAATTGTGAGGATGGTGTGGGACCAGGTAGTGTTCAGTTCTGTCGTACACGGGGTCGCTATGAGTCGGAACTGACTAGACGGTACCTAACAACAACAACATAAGGTAGCTCAGCAGAGGTTTCCGTTTGTGAAAGAAGTAAGATGGGACTTTGATGTTCTTGGAAATTCTGACAGTTCTGGTTTTACCTCTGGGGAAGCGACTTCATAGATCTTGGTGGGTTTCTACCAAGGACAGGTGGCCAAAATGTGACACTGGAAGTAAGAGTTCCTCTCTGACATGCCAGGGTGAAAGATGGCATCTGAAATGTCTTAGTGGAGAAGAAGTGCCCAGGAAGGAGGGAGGTATTTGGGAGGAATTCACATATAGATGGTCTTTAAGCCCCGAGCTCTTCTAGGGAGTGGGCATAAGTAGAAGAAAGTAAGCCTTGGGTACTTTGAAGATTAGAGATTGGAGAAACCAGCAAGGAGACTGAGGAGACTGGTGATGAGGGAGGTGAGGACAAATCACCAAGGAGACTGGAGAAACTGGAGATCGGGAGGTAAGGAGAGACCAGCAAGGAGACTGAGGAGACTGGAAATGAGAAACTGGAGTTCGGGAGGTAAGGAGAGACCTGCAAGGAGACTGAGGAGATTGGAAATGAGGGAGGTGTGGAGAGACCAGCAAGGAGACTGAGATTGAAGATGAGGGAGGTAAGGAGAAACCTGCAGGGAGACTGAGGAGATTGGAGAAGGGGGAGGTGAGGAGAAACCAGCAAAGAGACTGAGGAGATTGGAGATGGGGGAGGTGAGGAGAAACCAGCAGAGAGACTGAGGAGATTGGAGATGGGGGAGGTGAGGAGAAACCAGCAAGGAGAAGGAGCAGGACCTTCCAGAGAGGTGGGAAGAAAAGCAGGTGGTACCAGGGGAGGGTGACTGAGAGGCAAGTAAAGGAAGCATTCAGAGCAGGAAGAAGCTAGTGGAAGACACCATGGCTTCCACCTGGGTTCTTTCAGTCACCTCCTGAGCAGTCTCCCTGCTCTTCCCCTCGCCCCTGTTCTCTGCACCCCTGCCCTCCACACCCCTGTCCTCTGCACGCCTCTCCTCTGTGTCCCGGCCTCTGCATCCCTTTGCACCCCAGTTCTCTGCACAGCATCCAGGGTGTGCTCATTAACAAGGAGTGCGTGCACTTCCCTAAGCAAACCCTTCCACCAGAGTCACATCTCACCTCGCGAAAACAGAAGCCCGATCTTTCCAATAACTGCAAGGTTCTACGTGATCTCTCCCTGCCCAGCCCTCCCGTCCACATGGCCCTCACCTCTCCACCCCGCTCCCCTGCATCTCCCTCCCGTGCTCACCCTGCCCACACACACTGGTCTCCTGGCTGTGCTCACTCTAGGACTTTGCACTTCTGATTCCTCTGCTCTCCCAGCAGATACCTGCATGGCTCCTTCACATCTTTCCTAAACGTTCAATTTTCACCAAGACCTTCCCTGGCCTCCCTACCTAAAATTACAGCACCATGATTCCTGCAATTTCTATTCTTTTGCTCTGCGTTATTTGTCTCCTTAGTATTATAATGTTCCAAATGTTTTCCCTTTTTTTTTGTTTAATGTTATTCCCCACCTATTGGGACCTTTGTGCTCCCAGCCCCGAGAACAGGGCCCAGCACAAAGCAGTGCTCAGTACGTATTTAATAAATGGAAGAATGAATCCTTGTAGAGTTCATTGCCTAAATATGTAAGGCCGACCCAGAATCTTAGAAAGCAATTTTTTTTTAAGTGCCAGAAATTTTAACTGAAAAAGAGAAGTCAGACCCAACCACACTTACAGCAGATGCGTATGTGTGGTTGGAGTCCCTGGGGGTAAAAACGGTTAATGTGCTCAGCTGCTAACAGAGGTTGGAGGTTCGAGTCCACCCAGAGGCACCCCGAAAGAAAGGCCTGGCAATCTAGTTCCCCCAAAAATCAGTCATTGAAAACTCTATGGGTAGCATCCCTGGGTGGTACAAACGGTTAAGTGCTTGGCTACTACCCAAAGGCTGGCAGTTCAAACACACTCAGAGGTGCCTTGAAAGACAGGTCTGGCGATCTGCTTCTGAAAGGCCACAGCCTTGAAAACCTGTGGCAGTTCTGCTCTGCACAAGTGAGGCTGCCATGATTTGGAGCTGACAACAACAATGTTGTACAAAGCTCATTTGGGCATGGATTAAACCTTACGGGCACAGTTCTACTCCGCACACGTGGGGCTGCTGTGGATCGGAATCCACTGAAGGCAACTATTTACCGTCATTTAGTTCCGTCTGCTCATTCTGGTGGCCAGAGCCTGGGAGAGGGTCGGGGCATCTCAGACTCTGCCTGCAAGAGGCTTGGAGACGGTGGGACTGTGCACGGCTGCCACAGAGGAGCCCAGATCTCCTGTGATGACACCGTCATTTACTGGCAATGTTTGAGTTACTGCAGACTTTGGTTGCCTTCTTTAGGTCCCTCTGAATAAACTGGTAGCCTGCGTATAACTGTCTGATTAATAACCAAGTATGCATATTTTCCCCCAGAAGCAAATACGTTACAATTTGGTAAAAAACAGCCATTTGGTCAAAAATAAACATCAGGAATTTGGATATACCATTAGTTGGTTTCTCAGCCTTTTGATTGTTCTTGCAGACATTTTTGAAGCTGGTTCCTACTTTTTTTTTTTTTTTTAGCAGTTATTTTTTTCCTATCCTGTGTAGTTTGAAATAGTGAAGAGCCAGAAAAACCTAAATATCCAAGAGGGGATTATTTGGGACATTCCAAATATCCAGTCAGTTTCAAGTTTTATTTTATTACCTTTGTTTTTGCACACAATGCATTTTTCCCCAAAAAATTATAAATCAAGTAAAGAGCACCAATAATGACTGATCCTTTATTCTCAGAGATAATCAGACCTAGACCCATGTATTTCATACACACACACACATGCACCCACACAGTTCTTTTTCCCTATAAAATTAGATTATTATATATAGATATCGTCTTAGTCATCTAGTGCTGCCATAACAGAAATACTACAAGTGGATGACTTTAACTAAGAGAAATTTGTTCTCTCACAGACTGGTAGGTTACAAGTCCAAATTCAGGGCGTCAGCTCCAGGGGAAGGCTTTCTCTCTCTGTTGGCTCTGGAGGAAGGTCCTTGTCCTCAATCTTCCCCTGGTCGAGGACCTTTTCAGGGACAGTGACCCCAGGTCCAAAGGATGTGCTCTGCTCCTGGTGCTGCTTTCTTGGTGGTATGAGGTCCCCAACTCTCTGCTTGTTTCCCTTTCCTTTTATCTCTTGAGAGATAAAAGGTGGTGCAGGCCACACCCCAGGGAAACTCCCTTTCCATTGGATCAGGGATGTAACCTGGGTAAGGGCATCACAATCCCACCGTACTAATCCTCTTAACATAAAATTACAATCGCAAAATGGAGGACAACCACAGAATACTGGGAATCATGGCCTAACCAAGTTGATACACACATTTTTGGGGGCACATAATTCAATCCATGACAGGTATATTTCCTAAACTAACCACATATAAGCAATTACAGATTTTGCAGTTAAATTACTGCTACTGAGACATACTATTGGAAAACTGGCTTTCTCTAAACTTTTAGTATTACAAATAACACAAAACAGAAATAATTATCTGAAAGTAATGGAGCCACGATAAAACCAAAAAAGGAAACATTTCTGAGGAATTCTGAAAAATAATTCATAAAAGATGACAGCATACCCTCGTGATTCCCCAAGATGACCATTACCCGGAAACCTAGCAGTTAGGAAATATTCATTTCTGACCAAATTATCCTTTTTAACCAAATCGTCAAGCTAGCTACATTTCTGTCAGGCACGTGGCCATGGGCCAGATCACCTGGAAGCAGTTAATATCATCTGATACCGGTGACGTAACCCCTTCCAGCTGCCCTGGACTTCATGCAGGGGTGGTGAGAAACACAGCTTCTCGCCCTCACTCTTGTGGTCTCACTCTGAAGTATTTTTTATTGATACGGAATTCCTGCATATTTATTTTGATAATTTATGTTCTGTTTCATTAAAATTAAATAACTATATTTTCCTGCCCTTTATGTATTTTAAGTAGTGTTTTTCCTATCAAATCTTGGGTGAAATATTCCACAAGGTGGTATTAATGAAATTTTTATTCTTTTCGTCTACATATAAGTATCTATATAGCAAGCCTTTTTCTCCTTTTTTTTTTTTTTTTAAACCTGAGGAATGTTAGCATATTCTTACTGTAACTTCCATTTAATATACAGCTATCTCTGGGTCGCTAGGAGTTTAAAATCAACTTGATGGCACCTAACAACATCTCTGATTTCCAGGGAGATTCCTATTTACCAAAAGACAAACCAACCAAAAAAAAAAAACCTGGTTAAAAAAACTTGGCACGGACTAGACTGCTGCTTTTATATTCTGTAAAATAAACCAACTGCCAAAAAGCCTATTGGCTCTGTGAAGTAGCCATTTCAGGCACAGCAGAGCAGAAGAGGGAAGGCCCTTATCCAGATATGTAAAAACCGAAAAAAGCCGTTGCCATGAGACTGTTCTGACTCATAGCGACCCTACAGGTCAGAGCAGACCTGCCCCCTAGAATTTCCAAGGAGCGGCTTGGTAGCTTTGAACTGCTGACCTTTTAGTTAGCAGCCGAATGCTTAACCACTGCGCCACCAGAGGTCCATCCAGATAAGTAGATCTATAAAACCTGCAATTGAAGAAAAATTGTAGATTCAGGTGCTATTTATTTAATATTTTTGCAATTTACTTAATCCATTTGTTTCAACTTTTCACAATATTTCCGTTTCCTCTTCAGTTTTTTTTTCCCCCTCTTTTCATGGCATAGATAGAAATCAACAATTAATCAAGGAAGTTGGGGTGCAGAGTGCTGTCCCCCATGAATTTGTTCAGGAGCTATGTGTTGAGTGCCCTCTGTTCTAGACATTGGCGAAATGACAGTAAATAAAACAGACAAAAGTTCTTTTCCTTCTAGAACTGACATTTTAGTCTGGGAACAAGAAAAAAAAAAACAAGCTAAGTAAGGAAAAATCACAGTGTGCTAGCTGATGAGAGGACATGTAATGGGATGAGGGGAGGGGGG
This sequence comes from Loxodonta africana, assembly GCF_030014295.1. Lineage (NCBI taxonomy): Eukaryota > Metazoa > Chordata > Mammalia > Proboscidea > Elephantidae > Loxodonta > Loxodonta africana. The sequence continues at coordinate 239,223,223 of NC_087342.1, read as the reverse complement.
CTGGGAGTTTAGATGAGGGAGGGGCTGAGGAAGGGCCTCTGTCCACTGTGACATCTTAGTCTAGACTGGAAGGGGTGCAGGAGGGAGCCAGGCAGATGTGGGGGGAAAGCAGGGCACACAGAGGAAGCAGGGATGCGAGGGACAGGTAGGGGTGTGAGGGGCAGGGCAGGGCTGCGAGGCTTGGAGCAAGGGTGCCCCAGCCTGTCCTAGCGGCCTGAGGGGCAGGGCTGGGCAGGACCCAGCAGGGCGTTAGTGAGGGAGGAGACCAGCGAGGGGAGGGGAGCGCAGAGCGCATAGAGGCCTGAGCATTCCTCTAGGTTCTTGCTCCTGTAACAGGTTAGGGTAGGAAGACGTGGTTGCTGTGTGGACGTGGATGGAGCAAGGAAAGGCGTTAGGAAGCTCATGCAGAGTCCAGGCAGGGTAGCGGGGTGAGGTCTCTGTGGGCTAGCGGTGTGGTAGTGGAGGTGGTGGGGAGTGTTTACATTCTGGAAATGTTTGCAAGGTAGTAGCTGTTGTTAGTTGCTGTGGACTCAACCTGGGGTGACTCAGTGTGTGTAGAACTGCACGCCGTAGGATATTCAATGGCTGCTTTATCCAGGCGCCTCTGGGTGGGTTCGAACCACCAACCTTTAGGCTCGCAGTCGAGTGCTTAAACCATTGGAACCACCCACAGAGCCCAGAGAATGGCCGAGGGATCCAACGGTGGGGGTAGGGGAGGAGGAGAGAGGAGGACGCCAACACAGCTGGTTCTGAGCGACTCAAGGATGGGGCGATCATGTCCTGGGAAAGGACGGCTCTGGAGGAAGATAAGGATTTCAGTGTGATCCTGTGAAATGCCTATAAAAACCCAAATGGGGATAAAATTTGGATCTCAGCATCGAGAGCTGGAGAGGGATCGTGGGGTGTCATCCATGTAGAGATGTTTTTTAAAAAAACACAAGACCAGTTGTGACCTCCAGTCGCTGGGACCAGACAGAGGAGGCAGAGTGGTGAGTCTCCTGGGAGGGAGAGGAGGGGGGATGCGCAAGAAGGCTGAGAGGAGACAGCTGGAACTGGAGGAAGAGACCAGGGGTTTCAGAGGTCGGCCGAGAAGCCAGAGAAGGGAGGAATTGAGGCCATGGGTGGACGGGGAGTGTGTTGAGCAATGGCCATGGGTTACAGGAAAGTGGAGGTCAGGGTGCCTGGCTAAGAGGGGTTTCAAGAAGAGGGCAGCCAGAAGGTAGATATGGATGGCAAGGGGTGACGTCAGTGACCACGGTGACCACCACTGTCCCCTGTCAGCCTTATCTGGCCCTTCCTCCAGCACTGGCTGGCCACCCACAGAAGCATCCCAGCGCCTCTTCCCCCAGTGATTCAGGGAACATCGTGTTGAGCCAAATCTGTTAATTTCTCCTGATGCTGATGTAAAGTCAGAAGAGGTCCAAGATCTGGTGTGGGTGGACTCCCCCAGGGGGGAAGTGAGGCTCCCGTGGGGACAGTCCCAGAGGACTTGTGGGAAGGTTCTCCACAGTCCGTGGGCATACTGGGGATTTTTGTTAGGATGAAGCATCCTTCCCCAGAGGGACAGCACGCGTGCAGTGTGGCAGCCTTACCACAGCGACTTCTGTGACCACTGCTCCTTGTCTCTGCCGGATGTGTGTGGTCTCGTGTCAACGAGTTTGCTGGCCGATGACACTAGCAAAAGTGACACTGACCCCATCCTGGAATTGCTCTGAGCCTTCCACTTGGTGGAGGTACTCGGTCGCTCTGAGCCTTCCACTTGGTGGAGGTACTCGGTCGCTCTGAGCCTCCCACTTGGTGGAGGTACTCGGTCGCTCTGAGCCTCCCACTTGGTGGAGGTACTCGGTCGCTCTGAGCCTCCCACTTGGTGGAGGTACTCGGTCGCTCTGAGCCTCCCACTTGGTGGAGGTACTCGGTCGCTCTGAGCCTCCCACTTGGTGGAGGTACTCGGTCGCTCTGAGCCTCCCACTTGGTGGAGGTACTCGGTCGCTCTGAGCCTCCCACTTGGTGGAGGTACTCGGTCGCTCTGAGCCTCCCACTTGGTGGAGGTACTCGGTCGCTCTGAGCCTCCCACTTGGTGGAGGTACTCGGTCGCTCTGAGCCTCCCACTTGGTGGAGGTACTCGGTCGCTCTGAGCCTCCCACTTGGTGGAGGTACTCGGTCGCTCTGAGCCTCCCACTTGGTGGAGGTACTCGGTCGCTCTGAGCCTCCCACTTGGTGGAGGTACTCGGTCGCTCTGAGCCTCCCACTTGGTGGAGGTACTCGGTCGCTCTGAGCCTCCCACTTGGTGGAGGTACTCGGTCGCTCTGAGCCTCCCACTTGGTGGAGGTACTCGGTCGCTCTGAGCCTCCCACTTGGTGGAGGTACTCGGTCGCTCTGAGCCTCCCACTTGGTGGAGGTACTCGGTCGCTCTGAGCCTCCCACTTGGTGGAGGTACTCGGTCGCTCTGAGCCTCCCACTTGGTGGAGGTACTCGGTCGCTCTGAGCCTCCCACTTGGTGGAGGTACTCGGTCGCTCTGAGCCTCCCACTTGGTGGAGGTACTCGGTCGCTCTGAGCCTCCCACTTGGTGGAGGTACTCGGTCGCTCTGAGCCTCCCACTTGGTGGAGGTACTCGGTCGCTCTGAGCCTCCCACTTGGTGGAGGTACTCGGTCGCTCTGAGCCTCCCACTTGGTGGAGGTACTCGGTCGCTCTGAGCCTCCCACTTGGTGGAGGTACTCGGTCGCTCTGAGCCTCCCACTTGGTGGAGGTACTCGGTCGCTCTGAGCCTCCCACTTGGTGGAGGTACTCGGTCGCTCTGAGCCTCCCACTTGGTGGAGGTACTCGGTCGCTCTGAGCCTCCCACTTGGTGGAGGTACTCGGTCGCTCTGAGCCTCCCACTTGGTGGAGGTACTCGGTCGCTCTGAGCCTCCCACTTGGTGGAGGTACTCGGTCGCTCTGAGCCTCCCACTTGGTGGAGGTACTCGGTCGCTCTGAGCCTCCCACTTGGTGGAGGTACTCGGTCGCTCTGAGCCTCCCACTTGGTGGAGGTACTCGGTCGCTCTGAGCCTCCCACTTGGTGGAGGTACTCGGTCGCTCTGAGCCTCCCACTTGGTGGAGGTACTCGGTCGCTCTGAGCCTCCCACTTGGTGGAGGTACTCGGTCGCTCTGAGCCTCCCACTTGGTGGAGGTACTCGGTCGCTCTGAGCCTCCCACTTGGTGGAGGTACTCGGTCGCTCTGAGCCTTCCACTTGGTGGAGGTACTCGGTCGCTCTGAGCCTTCCACTTGGTGGAGGTACTCGGTCGCTCTGAGCCTTCCACTTGGTGGAGGTACTCGGTCGCTCTGAGCCTTCCACTTGGTGGAGGTACCCGGTCGCTCTGAGCCTTCCACTTGGTGGAGGTACTCGGTTTTATTAACGGGAAACGAATTTGCCGTGTAAACCTTCATCTAAATCAGAATTTTAAAAAAGGAGTACTTGGTTTTTAATAATGCATCTTTATTTTCTCTCTCTCTGCCAGCTCTTAGAGGAAATGCTGAAAGCAGTGCTAATAGACAGGTAAGTGTGTCCCTTTTAGCCTTACTGATTTGCGGGTTTAATCGCAGGCAAGGGTAACTCGGGCTTCCGTGGACGTGGAGCTTGCCACGCTTGCCAAGCAAACAAACGATGCAGAGGCAGCGTCTCACACGCACACCACTGTGGAGCCTGACACTGGCTGCCAAAGGCCGTCCAAGGCATCGGGGCTTTGACCTTCCAGGGTGATAGGTACAGATGTTGCCCTAATGTATGTGTATTTTCGCCATTTGAAATGTCAATTTATTACCTTAGAAAAAAGTCCAAGTCGCCTTGTTTTTGTGGACACGTAAATGATTCCACACGTTTTGTTAAGGAGCCTGCAGGAACGAGAGGCAGTCGGGTACACACTGAATATTCTCTTCTTCTCTGGGGGATCCTAAGGAGACAAGTGCTGGGCTCCAGAGGGATTTCCCATTTCCTGCTGTGACTGTTCATAAACACGTACCTCTGTTTCAGAGTCTGTATCTCACTGTTCCCAATTAAGGGATATAGTTGTGGTACTTCTCCATCATTCCACGCCACGACCTGTCAGAAGTCTGGAGTATTTGCCAGCAGATAAACACAAGCTGATTTATTCTTCCTTCCCTGGAAGCCAGGACGAAATCCTCCTTCCTCTCTGCAGCTCCTCAGTTTGTTATTTTCTCGTCTCCTGTGTTTGCTGTTGGGTCAGCTTTTCTGAGGGCGAGCCATGTGTTTGCTGAGGGTTTGAAGGGAGCCCTCCAACACACACCTCATGTCCTGTAGGATCTGTGCATTAGGAGAGGCGTGTGAGAAAGTTTTCTTTGTTTAGCCCGTGTTTATGGTTTTAACTTTTTAAATCCTACCACAAATCACTTGCACTTTAAAATAGAGCTGGTCTGAAAACAATTACCCCGGCTGCACGCCAAGGGCTTTCAAAGGGTGGTTTTAATTAGAAGATGGCAAATATTGGCAAACACATGTCACACTCAATCAAACTCAGTTCAAAAAACAGGTCCCCTTTTCAGCTTTTCCCCAGAAGGAGCAGCCAGGTCAGTTTCTCCAGCTCTTTCTCCAGTGCCCACGTGGATATGTGACTTCCATACCCTGATGGGGTGGCTGCTATGCAGAGAAGCTCCCGGAGTTAAACGCAAATGTGCCAGCCAGCCGTGGCCTGCCCACGATGTAATTATCAAAGGCCCTGAGCGTTCACCAAGAAGGAATAGTACCAGCCACCCAAACCTTTCACTCTCTGAATAGCCACAAAGAAGAGGAAACGAATGAAGGGCGGGCAGGACCCGTGAACACACGTGTTTCAGCTAATGGTTAATCACACCTGAGCTGTCTGTCTGGCCTCGTCTCCAGTTTCTTTTCTGTTTCCAACCTGGCTCAGAAATGATCCAGATGGAGCTGCTGCGCATGTAGGTTAAACTGTTAGTCACACCTTTTTTCCAACGATCTTGACCAACTTAAGGAAAAAAAAAAAAGCCCAGACCAGTTGCGATCGAGTCCTCCTACTCACGGCAACCCCATGTATGTTAGGGTAGCACTGTGCTCCATGGGCTTTTCAGTGGTCCATCTTTCAGACGTAGATTGCCAGGCCTTTCTTCCAAGACACCTCTGGGTGAACTAGAACTTCCAGCCTTTTGGTTAGTAGCTGAGCGCCTTCGGCATTTGCACCAACCAGGGACCCGGAGCCTTTCATAAACCAAAAGCAAACCCATTGCCGTCTAGTCGATTCTGACTCCTGGGGACCCCGTACGTGTGTCAGTAGAACTGTGCCCCATAGGGCTTTCAGTGGTGGTTTTTCAGGAGTAGGTCTCCAGGCCTTTTTTTGAGGCACCTCAGGGTAGATTCAAACCTCCACCTTTTGGTGAGCAGCTGAAGGCCTTCACTGTTTGCACCACTGGGGACTCCAGCCTTAGGAGCTGGTACAACACTTTGGGGAATTATCTTTATCCAGTTCTAATTAAAACAAAGCCTGTCGTTAGACTAACGTAGGGAATGCCTTCCTCCGTCTTCTCACTACCCAGGCATTCCTTTGTTAAAACACAAGCCGACGACCCCTGAGTTCTCCCCTGAAGTTGTTCTTAATAATAAAACAGAAGCATGAATCAACTTGTATTTGTAGGATTTGAAACACTTGGGAAAAAATAAGTCTAGGAGATTATAAATTATGTTTGTATGTTACTTTTCCTTTTTATTCTAAATTACTTTTAATTGAGAGTCAGGCTGCTGCATTCTAACCATGTAGAAAACACATTTTTCATGTTGTATTTCTTAGAGATAAAGCAGTAAATGGAAAGCATGAGCAGAAAAATGAAAAAAAAAAAAAAAAACAAAATTCAACTATCCCTTTATTAAATTTGAAGCATAAATTAGATTATGAAAAGTATTTTGTATAATTAAGGTGGTAGGTGACTCTGAGGAGCACTTGAGGCATTCAGCCAACTTAACAGTATTTGAATTGAATGCTACTTGTCTAAGCTGATGTATTTTTCCTGGTATTTCTGACCATTTCGAGGGAGGGAAAGGCTAAGAAGTTGCCAGTGCCCACAATGTTTTCCTTATTTTTCCTGCTTTTTACCACTAAAACAATCCGCCCAGCACTCTGTCCTCTCACATCTGGTATAAAATACTGCTTTTCCTTGCCCTTACCTGTCTAGTTACCTGTGATTCCTAGAAGGCAAGCCTTAGCGTTCACAGCTGAGTTGTGCAAACTTCTTAATGTGGGTTTTTTTTTTTTTTTCCAGCCAAGGAAGCAAGGATGAACAGCTCACGTACCCACGGCAGTTCCTAGACGTGTGGGAGACTCCCTCACCAAAGAGCAATTAAAAACCAAAAACACATAGTATTTGCACTTTGTACTTCAAATGTAAATTCACTTTGTAGAAATGAGATATTTAAACAGACCGTTTTAATCTGTGAAAATGGAATGGCTGGTTTCAAAAAAAAATTAATCACATACAATGTATGTGCCTTCCTTTGACCCTGGAAGTCTTACTTGGTAGGGGCGCGCTTTGGCTGCGTTAAGTGGAATTTCTTTGTCCTGCCGATGCTGACACAGAGGAAGCCTCAGTGGACGGCTTTGTGGCTCCAGCACTCTGCCTTTCTTCCTGACCGGCACAGGCACGTAGAGTCAAGCCAACAGCTTGCTTTATTTGACAACTGCTGCCCTCGCAGCCTGGCTGAATCCGGGCTGGAAGCGCCACGTTGCCATGCAAGTATGTAAAGTGCTGTGCTGTGCTGTGCAGTCCACAAGGGTTGGGTTTACTTTTTGGGATTTGCTGTTAGTTTGTTTTCTGTAGCTTTCCAGAGATATTGCAGGCGCTGAGTTAAGCAACCACTAAAGGAACCCAGTAACTAAGGTAGTGCTCTGTAGAGAACGCTTTTCTAAAGCTTTCAGCGTGCCTGCCTTTCCATTGCAAGCTTCTGTTCTGCCTTTGGCTTGGATTAACCATGCAGTAAAATGCAGAACTGTTCCTGCTGCCCACAGGCAGCAAGGAGGGGCCCCTCGTTCAGAAAAGTAAGTCTCATCATGGCACAGTGAAGCCTCTAAGCCCGTTTGTTGGCCTGGCCTTCCTTTACACCTGGCCACTGCCCATCTACCTTGGCCCACCCCAGGGCCCACTGGAAGGTAGAATGATCAGCTGAACAAATCATGAGCAGTCCCCTTAAAGAGGGCACAGCTGAGATAAGCTGGACCATGGTGTTGGTCTCAGCAGCCAAGAAGTTCTCTTAGGCATCCTACCGCCCCTTCTGAATGCCTTCAGGGCACGGGGACTTGCTGAGGGGAAACTCCCCAGAGTTGACTTGTGCAAGCAGGGTCAGGGAGCAATGCCCACACTGTGAACAGCACAATTGGCCTTGTGTGTGCCTAACTGCCACATCCAGACCTGGACCTAGAGACCTGCTCTTTAAAGCCATCTGCAGCCTGGTGTGAGGGCGCACACAGGCTTCTTGCAATGCTCTCTCAGCTAGGCTTTTCCTTAGAAAAAAATCTCCATGGCTCCGAAGCCCCCGACACATGTCCTGTAAAATGATGTTTGTGAATATGCATGAAGATATTTCATTAGGCTTTTTCCTTATTTCATCTATCCAAAAGTACAAACTGAACCTTTGGAGCTACCAAAACAAAGCTCAATTGCATGTCAGCATTATTTTAAGAAATAGTTATAATCCTAAATTTATTTGATAATCTTTTATATTTCTAAACTTTGAATTTAATCATTTTTCTTAGATTAAAATACAATATGCTATCAGCACTGTATTTGGTCTTTTCTTTCCAGATACATACGGCGTTTTACAGTTGCCTTATTTTAAGGGTGTCCACCATGAGGAAAGCAAAGACAGGGGCGCTGGGGCCAGAATGAGTTTGAATCCTGGCTCGCTGCTTAATGGCTGTGTGACTCAGGGCAAGTTACTTAACCTTTCTGTGCTTTATTTCCTCCTCTGTAAAACAGGGACTTGGTAGTGGGCACCTCATAGAGTAGGATTGTACGAGCCAACGTATGCACAGCGGGGCCCTGCACATGGCCTGTGCTTGGTGTTTGCCCTGATCACGGGAAAAGGCTGGTCACTCATTTGCTGCCGAGTGAGCACCACTGAGTTGTAGGATGCTTGGGGCAATTTAGAGAAGAGAAACAAAACAGTATTCTTATTTTGATTGGCGCTAATGCCATTCATGGGAGCCCTGGTGGCACAAAGCTTAAGCACTCTGTTGCTAACCAAAAGGTCCACGGTTCAAACTCCCCTCAGGAGAAGAGACCTGATGGTCTACTCCTGTAAAGGTTACGGCCTACGAAACACTATGTAATAGTTCCACCCTGTGCCACATGGGGTCACTATGAGTGAGAATCAACCTGAAGGCACCTAGCAACAACACTGCTGTTCCCTGAGTCACGAACCAGAACCGTGAGCATGCTTCCCGTGCAGGCCACACCCAGTGCCCCGGCCTGGTCTAGACACAGCCTGCTTGGACCATCGCAGTAGCCTCATAACATGCTTCCTCTGGGATTCCCCATTCCCTCCTGGGAAATCCCCTCCCCATCCTCCATTTTTCTCTACTCAAAACCCAATTAGAAGTGATACTGGGAAGGAGGTTAGGAGAAAGACAGCTGAGGGGAAACACTCCTAGAGGAGGCTCTGGAGCAGGTAGGCAGCAGAGCTGTCCAGGGAGGCTGAGAGCTTGGACAGAAACCAGAGAGCAGAACTGGGGAGATACCATGGGGAAGGTGGGGAGCCAGCTTGCCTGCTGGAGCAGACGGTTCCCTTTGGAAAGTATTAAGATTGCAAATGTAAAACCTCCCTCCCATACCTGGTGTGGCTGTTTTTAGTGGTAGATTTTCTCTCTCCAAAACGTGCCCTGGTGTCCTTCTCATGTTCAGAATATTCTCTTGCAACTTTGTCAGACTGACCAACTCATAAATCATGCCCAGGAATGTCACACCAGCACTCTTTAAATTCTCAAGGTGAAAGGTAGCCGCTTTTTTGGAATCAATATGCAGATGTGACTGACATAATCATAAACTGCCAAGTAAACTTAAATCATGCAAACACCAAAGTGTCCCCAGAGGGAAGTAAGAAGTGATACAAGGCTGAGCTGAGGGACCTGTGATGATGAGGTGGTTATGGCGATGCTGGTGGTGATGGTCATGGTGACGGTGAGGATGATAGTGGTGGTGATGATGATGGTGAGAGTTTTGGAGAAAGAGATGGTGATAATAAGATTGGTGATGATGATAATGGTGATGCTAATGATGGTGGTGATGATGGTGGTGCTGGCAAGGATGATGGTGGTGATGGTGATATGTTGGTGATGATATAATGGTGGTGATGGTGGTGATGATGGTGGTGCTGGTGGTGATGATGGTGGTGCTGGCAAGGATGATGGTGGTGATGGTGATATGTTGGTGATGATATAATGGTGGTGATGGTGGTGATGATGGTGGTGCTGGTGGTGATGATGGTGGTGCTGGCAAGGATGATGGTGGTGATGGTGATATGTTGGTGATGATATAATGGTGGTGATGGTGGTGATGATGGTGGTGCTGGTGGTGATGATGGTGGTGCTGGCAAGGATGATGGTGGTGATGATGGTGATATGTTGGTGATGATATAAAGGTGGTGATGGTGGTGATGATATAATGGTGGTGATGGTGGTGATGGTGATATGTTGGTGATGATATAATGGTGGTGATGGTGGTGATGGTGATATGTTGGTGATGATGATACAATGGTGGTGATGATGGTAGTGATGGTGATGAAATGGTGATGATGATGATGATGATGCAACTGTGATGATGGTTTTCTCCCTAATACCACAAGTTGCTGCATAGGCCATAATATGAAAAGCCTTTGGGACTGATTAGATACTGAGCCATTTTTGGTATTTCTTCATTACGAGGAATTACATCAGCCATGTTTTACAGTCGTCATGCTGTGAACAAGCCACCCCAAAGCTCAGTGACTTAAGACAGCAATCATTTATCCTCCGGTTCATTCCTGTGTGCTGCTGGGCTGATGAGCCTGGTCTGGGCTCAGCTGACATCTCCCTTGTCCCACTTGGAACAGGTCTTCTCCACAGCCTCTCACCCTCCTGGTTGAGGGGCTCTTGGGGGCATCCTCTCTGCACAGCTACAGCACAATAAGATGAGCCAGCTGCACAGACACGTCAAGCCTCAGCTGTGACTTGTCTGCTGAGGTCACTGGGTCAAGCGCATAACATAGTTCAGAGCAAGAAGAGGGGCAGGAAGTGCCCTGCACCCACCACGAGGCCAGGCGAGGTGTGTACAGAATATGTTTTCAGGGAAGTAAGACTTGCAGCCAGAGCTCCAGTCTGTACACAGCAAATGTCTATCCTCTCAACATCAGAGCGCCGGGTTTAGTGGAGCAGCTGAAAGGTAAGGAAAGGGAGCAGATATCAGCACAAAGCAGCAGTTGGTGGAAAATGCATGGACCATGGAGTGAAAACTAAATGAACTGTGGCTGTCAGCACATACCTGCAGCGTGACCTTCAGCAAGCACTTAGCCTACTCAACTTCAGCCCTGCATCCATAAAAGAGGGTTATTCCTACCCCCTTTCAGAGTTATTGTGAATACACTAGGAGGCCATGCATGCAAAAGGCCTGGAATAAAACAGGCATTCAACAGATGGCTTTTATGAACTCAGAGCTGGGTGTCAGAATTGTTTTGTATCCAAAGTCTCTGAATTTTAATCTTAAGAGCATATGAAGAACAGGGAGGCAGGAATCAAAAAGCCTGAACAATATATTGTTGTTAGTGCTGCCAAGTCAGTCCCAACTTACAGCAACTCTGTGTACAACAGAATGAAACACTGCCTGGTCCTGAACCATGCCTACAATCCTTGTCATACTTGAGCCCATTTTTGCATCCACTGTGTCAGTTCATTTCCCTGAGGGTCTTCCTCTTTTCCGCTGACCCTCTACTTTACCAAGCATGATGTCCTTCTCCAGGGACTGATCTCTTCTGACAACATGTCCAAAGTATGTAAGACTTAATCTCACCCTCCTTGTTTCTAAGGAGCATTCTGGTTGTACTTTTTCGAAGACAGATTTGTTTGTTCTTTTGGCAGTCCATAATATATTCACTATTCTTTGCCAACACCACAATTCAAAGGCCACAATTCTTCTTCTGTCTTCCTTATCCATTGTCCAGCTTTCACATGCATATGATGTGATTGAAAATACCATGCCCTGGGTCAGATGCGCCTTAGCCTCCAAGGTGATGTCTTTGTTTTTCAACACTTTAAAGAGGTCTTTCAGAGCAGATTTCCCCAATGCAATGCATCTTTTGATTTCTTGACTGCTACTTCCATGGCAGTTGATTGTGGATCCAAGTAAAATGAAATCCTTGATAACTTTAATTTTTTCTCCATTTATCATGATGTTCCTTATTGGTCTAGTCATGAGAATTTTTGTTTTCTTTATGTTGAGGTGTAATCCATACTGAAGGCTGTGGTCTTTGATCTTCATCAGTAAGTGCTTTGAGTCCTCTTCACTTTCAGCAAGCAAGGTTGCGTCATCTGCATAACACAGGTTGTTAATGAGTCTTGCACCAATCCTGATGCCCCGTTCTTCTTCATATAGTTCAGCTTCTCGGATTATTTTCTCAGCATACAGATTGAATAGGTATGGTGAAAGGATACAACCCTGACTCACACTTTTCCTGACTTTAAACCATGCAGGATCCCCTTGTTCTGTCCAAACAACTGCCTCTTGATCTATGTACAGGTTCCTCATGAGCACAATTAAGTGTTCTGGAATTCTCATTCTTTGCGATGTTATCCATACTTTGTTATGATCCAAACTGTAGAATGCCTTTGCATAGTCAATAAAACACAGGTAAACTTTTTTTTTTTAAACATCTTTCCGATATTCTCTGCTTTCAGCCAAGATCCATCTGATGTCAGCAATGATAACCCTGGTTCCACGTTCTCTTCCGAATCCAGTTTGAATTTCTGAAAGTTCCCTGTCAATATACTGCTGCAGCCCCTTTTGAATGATCTTCAGCAAAATTGTACTTGCATGTGATATTCATACTGTTAGATAATTTCCACATTCGATTGGATCACCTTTCTTGGGAATAGGCATAAAATGGATCTCTTCCAGTTAGTTGGCCAGGTAGCTGTCTTCTACATTTCTTGGCATAGACAAGTGAGTACTTCCAGTGCTGCATCCATTTGTTGAAACATGTCAATTGATATTCTGTCAATTCCTGGTGCCTTGTTTTTCGCCAGTGCCTTCAGTGCAGCTTGAGCATCTTCTATCAGTACCATTGGTTCCTGATCATATGCTGCCTCCTGAAATGGTTGAATGTCAACCAATTCTTTTGGGTATAATGACTCTATGTATTCCTTGCATCTTCTTTTGATTCTTCCTGCCTCGTTTAATGTTTTCCCCATAGAATCCTTCACTGTTGCAACTCGAGGCTTGAATTTTTTCTTCAGTTCTTTCAGCTTGAGAAATGCCAAGGAAGTTCTTCTCTTCCGGTTTTCTATCTCTAGCTCTTTGCATGTGTCATTATAATACTTTGTCTTCTTGAGCCATCCTTTGAAATCTTCTGTTCAGCTCTTTTACTTCATCATTTCTTCCTTTCACTTTAGCTACTAGATGTTCAAGAGCAAGTTTCAGTGTCTCTTCTGACATCCATTTAGGTCTTTTCTTTCTTTCCTGCCTTTTTAATGACCTCTTGCTTTCTTCATGTACGATGTCCTTGATGTTATTCCACAACTCATCTGGTCTTCAGTCATTAGTGTTCGATGCATCAAATCTATTCTTGAGATGGTCTCTAAATTCAGGTGGGATATACTCGAGGTCATACTTTGGCTTGGTGGACTTGTTCTAATTTTCTTCAGTTTCAACTTGATCTTGCATAGGCACAGTTGATGGTTTTTTCCACAATTGGCCCCTGTCCTTGTTCTGGCTGATGATGTTGAGCTTCTCCATGCATCCTGATTGCATGTTTCATCAATTTCAGACTGCAGAAATTGGTAAAAAAAATCTTAGTAAAATTGGTAAAATATCTTCGTCTTTGGCCTTAGTGGTTGGTGCATAAATTTGAATAATTGTTGGCAGTGGTGTGACTGGTCTTCCTTGTAGGCGTATGGATGTTATCCTATCACTGACAGCATTGTACTTCAGGATAGATCTTGAAATTTTTTTTTTTTTTGACGATGAATGCAGTGCCATTCCTCTTCAAGTTGTCATTTCCAGCATAGTAGACCATACGATTGCCTGATTCAAATGAACAAAACCATTCCATTTCACCTCACTAATGCCTAGGAGATTGATGTTTATGCATTCCATTTCAGACGATTTCCCATTTTCCTACATTCATACTTCACACATTCAAAGCTCCAATTATTAATGGATGTTTGCAGCTGTTTCTTCTCATTTTGAGTTGTGCCATATCAGTAAATGAAGGTCCCAAAAGCTTGACTCCATACAAGTCATTAAGGTCAACTCTACTTTGAGAAGGCAATACATATTGGACTAAAAATTGAAAGTCTTAACCTAAAGATGGTAATTCCATAAAGATGGAATTAGTAAAACTTTACTCTTACTCGTTTGTTGGTTAGCATGTAGAGTTGCTTTTTCTCAGCTAACAAGAAGACAGACAGAAATCAGTGTGCGCAAGTGTGGCAGCCCTGCTGTTACCAGTACCCCAGGCTCCTTCAGGGCTCTGCTCCAGCATCTTTGTTATTGTTGGTTGCTGTTGAGTTGGCCCCCTGACTCATGGTGACCCACCCTGCACAATTAAAGAAAATACTGCGCTATCCTTGGTCACCCTCATGATCAGTTGCAGATTGGATGGTTGTGATTCATAGGGTTTTCATTGATTTTTCAGAAGTAGATTCCCAGGCCTTTCTTCCTAGCCCATCTTAGGGAGCTCCACTGAAACCTATTCAGCATCATAGCAACCCGCAAGCTTCCATGGATATATGGGTGGTGCCTGTGCCTGCTTGAGGTGCATTGGCTGGGAATCGAACCCAGGTCTCCCATATGGAAGGCAAGGATTGTACCACTGAGCAATCCCTTAAACCCATTGCTGTTGAGTCAATTCCAACTCACAGCAACCGTATAGGATAGGGTAGAACTGCCCTATAGTGTTTCCAAGGCACTGTTATGTTTTACAAGGTCCTTGAAGCAGAGCCTACACCTTGAACATTTTCTAGTCCCCACAGCACCTAAGAATCACATGGAAGAGGCTCTCAAACACCACTGCTTGAATGAATGGTGAAGACGGTTCCATATATTCCATGGGCATTTTCAACAGTAAATAGATTTTGTTATGAGAGCATGTCTTCTGCGTCATCTCTTTCCCCTATACTTGATTAGTTATTTTTTACTTTCAAATATTTTTTCCTGAAAAATGTGTTAAGTGACACCTCGAGAAATAAATTATATTCTGTTATTAATTAGCATTATCAAGGCATCTTCCCAGAGAAGGGAAAACAATAATAACAATTAGGGAGTTGGAGGCTTTTGGTGGGGAAGCTACCTTTTCAGAGACTCGCATTCCTCGTGGCATAGCCATAAAAGAAATGGACTGTCTGTTGCTGAGTCACAGCTCCTGACAAATGGGTCATTTTTGCCTTCCAGAGTCAACTTAATTGCAACCTTATTCTCACCTCAGAAACAGCTATCCACATCTGCCAGTCACTTTGATTATTCTCCACCCAAATTTTGAACAATAACACTTTTTTCCCCATATCTAAGACCAGTCGTTCCTGAAACTTGCATTGTTTCTCTAATATTTAAAATGCGTGGGTGGAGCTCAGCTGTAACTACGAATCAGTGGATAGATGATGGATGAATGGATGGATGGATAGAGATAGATGATAGATGACTAGATAGAGAGATGGTAGATAGATGGGTAGATGATAGATACACAGACAGACAGATAGATAGATGGATAGCTAGAGAGAGAAAGATAAGACATCTGCTGTCTAGTCATCATGGCAGCCTTAGGCAAAACAGAAAAAAAAAAAAAGTTTGCCTGATCCTGCGTTATCCTCACAATTGCCAACACGTTCAAGTCCATCATTGCAGCTGCTGTAACAATCTATTTCACAGAAGGCCTCCCTTGCCCTCAATAGCCCTCTTATTCACCAAACATAAAGTCCTCCTCTTCTGATTAATCTCTCTTGATGATGTGCCCAAAGCAACAAGTCAGGAAGTGATCCTGCAATGAGAGAGGGATCAGTGGGAGCTGCTGAAAATGTCTTTGCTTAGAGCTTCCAATATGATTGAGTCCATCCATTATTTCACCAGTTCTATTTTTTTTTTTAAGTTTAAGAACCCAAAATATATCTACAAAGGATATACCTCATAGATACCATACCCAGTACCCAGTGCCAAGAGATTGGCAGTTCAAATCTGCCAAGCACTCCTTGGAAACTATGGGGCAGTTCTACTATGTCGTGTAGGGTCACTAGGAGTCAGAATCGACTTGACGGCAGTGAGTTGGGTATAGATACCATAGACAATATTTTTAAGTAACATTAAATTCAGTCAAGAGGGACCTCCATTTCAAAAACTTCAGATTCACAGAATTGCCTATACCTCACAGTTGAAATCCTGAGCTTCGAACCACTTCAGTCCTGACTGACAAAGCTAAACCAGAACAGACCCAGAGTTTCAAAATTTAGGTGAACCAGAACAATAACAAGAATGGGAAAAATTATGGGCTAAAGCTCTGGAATGAGAGACTCAGAAGAGGCTCCACATGCAGAAGATTGGATTATTGGTAAAACTGTGGAAAGAAACACACATTTAAAGTGGAGTAGGCAGCTGCCATCTTTGAGAGGCCTTGCTGTTTCCATCTCTGCTCAAAATCCAGTGAGCAAGAGGTTTGGTTGCTATGCAACATGTATGCTGCCCTTGTTTTCTAAGAGGGAGATTAGGTTTCTATCAGGGCTTTGAAGCGTAATTTTTCCCATTCCAGTTATTCCGCTTCACTCAAATTTTTAAAAACTTGGGTCTATTCAGTTTTACTTTGTCAGCTGTGACTGAACTGGGCAGAACCACTTCAAAGCCCTGTTAAAATCAAATGAAGATGTCCTCCATGATTCAATTGATATACTATCCCTCAATAAATATTTTGTTATCTTTAATTATATCTCTTAAAAAAATTATATCTCTTAGTTGATAAAAATAACTTTCTTTTGACCTGTATTTTTCATATTCTGACTGCGACATGGAAATTCCATTTAATATATTCGCATTCAGCATGCTTCTTTTCATGCCCCTCAGGCTTTCTTGCCTCAAAAAAAAAAAAAATGTAGATGAACTTATCTTCCTGTTAACTGCTAAACACACATTTTACAGAGAGTGTTTCTTTGGAGAGTTAGACATGAAGGCTGTCTTCTATCTTGTTGATGGAATGCAGATTGACTATTAAAAGGAACATCGTTTATTTAAATAAAGCTTAGAAAGAAAGGCCCTTTAAAAATCCCAGCTGGTTGAATTTGGGGGGCTGAAAGGCCCCATATATTAATATCCTGTGGCAGTGAGAGCAAAGTATTCTTACTTGATTATAAATTGGATACATTTTCAATGAATCGAAGTCTGCCTTTTGCAATTTTTCTCTTCTGAGACAGACTCACCTGTACTGATAGATAGATGAGCTCCAGTTAGACAGCTGCTCTTTCTCTGATGGTCTAGGTTAGTTTTCTTCCCAAAAGGTGGTTGCCTAGGTTCCTGTGAGTGTACAAAGAATACTGGTTGTCTTCCTGGACTTTTGTTCCCTTCTGCATTCAGAAAACATTCTTTCAAACTGTTCCCCATTTCTAGAATGATGATGAATCAACTTGAAGGCAACAGATCTTTTTTTTTCTTTTTGATATGGTACAAATCATGTCTGTCGAATGCTAATGAAGAAAGGAAGGGAGGGAGGAAGGAGGGAAGGAAGAGAGCCATTTATAAAAGGAGGTAGTAGGAACCATGCTGAATTCCTCCTGCAGGTTTAGAAATGACTTGGGAGCAGGAGTGTTTAACCCTCACATGTGTCTATTACTTTGTGACCTTGGTCAAGCTATTTAAGCTCTCTGACCTTCACTTCCCTCCCTATGAGAATCTTATTATCTATCTCATAGTGTTACATACAACAGACATGTCAGTGCTTTTCCTTCTTGTCCCTACCACTCTGTTACCTCTTCCTCCTTGTAGGAAAGTCCCCTAAGGGTCACGCCATCTGTCTTTCCCTCCCTCTCCCTATCAGGACACCATGACTTGACTATGGCAGCACCTGATGTACCTTCTTTCCTCTCCATCCGACTCCCGTATTCTCCTGGGTCATCCCAGCACTTCTTCAATCTCCTTATTTGCAATGATCCTTATTTCACTCAACTTTAGCCACCCATTTCCAAAGGGATGCAGGAGAGCTTGCTGTGTCTGGGGAGTGCTCCATCTCCCAGATCACGCATCTCACATTCATACCTCCCTCTCCTTCCAAATCAAGTAGACCCTCAGGGATCATCCTTCAGCCTCATTAAGACCCCATCCACAGCCAGTCCAGATCCATTCTGCTTAGACTTCCTGTCCAAGCATTCCTCCTCACTCAGGGTAGAGCCCATGGTTTGTCATTATGATCACCACTTTGCAAATATCTCTGCTGCATTTGTGGGGCAAAACCCCAACCCTAAGTGCACCCAGATGTCCTTTTCCTCTGTCCATATTCCCATCCAGTGGAGCGTTGCTGGGGAACAATTACAAAATTATGACAATCAGTGTCACTTTCATGTGTAACCTCCCCTCACAACACAGCAGGGCTGACTGGTGATCCTGGCCCACCTGCCTCTGCCTCCCTCTCATATTCTGGGTCCCCCATGCATCACCTTCCACCCTTTTCCCTCTCCTTGCTGTGTCGTAACACACACACACCTCTAGCCACTGACTCACCCTTGAATCTCCAGGGGGAAGGGGTGACTTCGGGTGGGGTGTCCCTCACGTTCTCTAGAAGAACATGAATCTCCCTGGAGCTGCAGCCTCTTCTCCTTCCTCCCTCGTTCAATGGAGAATCTTACTGAGAGGGCTTCCCTTTGCGTGTGCTCTGAATCACATCCTTTTCACATCGTTGGGCAGGGTTGGCTCTCAATCATCCCTCTCCCCTGGCCATAGTATCCTCCCTAGCCCATCCTTCCATGGTCTCCTCAATCTGCTCTAAATCTCGCAGCTGGAAGAAGATGTTCCTCTTGACCCCTTACCCTCTTCCAGCTCATCCTCCCTCCCCCTAACAGAGCTTCTGCCAGTATCTCTAAATACATGCTCTAAGATAAAGAGATAAAAGAATCATAGCTGACAGCACAGGCTCTTCAAATAATACCTGCAATCTGTGGCACATTCTTAAACTCAGAATTTGCATTGCCTTGCTCTAGAAAGAACTGACCACCCTTCACAGGTAACCTGTCACACACAGACTTGAGTCACACGCAGTAGAGGCTATCCATAAACGACGGGTGTTGCTCTGTCTTAATTTGATTTCATGTGCACACACACAGCGATCCTTCATCTGCATCAAGTGCTTGAAACAGTGGGTACTCCTCACTCTGCTTTGTCTCACCCACATGAGCAGGGGCTGGCAAGGCAGGAATTTGAGAGACTGGTGCCCACACACCCGGCAAGTGGGTTGTTAGCCAAGGAGGCACAACTAGGCATATCCCAGATTTTCCCTGCCCGTCTTACTTTGCCTTATACTCAGAATGCAGTGTGAGTTATTACGCTTGTATCAATTCAATTATAGTCAAATTAATGTTCATATTTCCTGTTTAAATACAGCATGTGGACATCTGGGCTTTAAAAGGAAAATGTTTTTTTGCTGCTGCTGTCAAGTCAAACCCCAACTTGTGGCAACCCCATGCCTAGTGGAATGAAACGCTGCCGGGTCCTGTGCTGTCCCCATGATCAGTCACGGATCAGACTGCTGTGCTCCATTAGGTATTCATTGGCTGATTTTTGGAAAGTCAATCACCAGACCTTTCTTCCTAGTCCATCTTAATCCAGAAGCTCCCTTGAAACCTGTTCAGTATCATAGCAATGTGCAAGCCTCCATTGACAGGGAGGTGGTGGCTGCATGTGGGGTGCATTGGCCAGGAATTGAACCCTGGTCTCCTGCATGGAAGGCGAGAATTCCACCACCGAACCACCAAGTACATGGAAGTACCATTATCTTACCATAATCTTGAGGTTTTCTCTACGGACCCTCTAAAGTCACCAAGAGTAAGAAATTATGAAGTAGCTTGAGAAGGCCAAGTGAGGCCCTTAAGTAAAACACTGTCGGGAAAGAGACTATGAGCTGATGAAGGCAGGTGACTGGTGTTTGCATCACCACCATCAAAAAGAACAGATGGAAGTATTGGAGAGGGGAGTGAATAAATAAAGAGGGTAGAACACAAACAACAGAGAGTTGGATGTGTGAACAAAACCAGCTGCCTGAAATTAAACAATGTCAACGATCCTTTCAGAGATGCCTGGAAATTTATGACTTCTCTCTACTAAAGTAGTTTGGCTTTTAGCTGTCCTTTAATATGGACATATTATTTACATTAACCACCAACTCCCAGCCTCCACGAGATACGCATGCAGGCTAGGTAACATCTAATGAAAAACTAAGAGCAGAAACCAACACACATTTCTAAATTAATAGCAGATTTCAACAGATTGAAGAAACCTGAACCACAGCAGAGGCGGATTTTCCTTTGTAGGTTTTATATATTAAAGCTGTAAACAAAACCTAATTCCATGATATTTTCTGCTTTATTGCTATAACAATAGATCTTTTGAAGGTGTGTCTGACAGAGTAAGCAAAATGTCTTTATTTAGCAAGCATATTGGTGATGAAGGAGAAGGCCAAGTGTTGGCTTTAATTTTTTTTTTGGGGGGGGGTAGTTACCAACAGTTTTTGGCCTGTATTTCTTGAAATAAAAGCAGAAATTTCCACATAACTCATTCTTATGAAAGACATCATCAGAGGCCGTTTTCACAGAAACCTTACTGGAGCTGGACGGCCATATTACAAACATCTTATTATGTTAGGAAGTGTTGACACACAAGACTCTCTGTGATTTCATGAGCAAGGTGGTTTTCTGTGTTAACAGTATTTCCCTAATCATTTTTTTTCTCTGCCTGTCAAAATCCTTGCATTCCTTCAAAGCCAACAGCAGCACTCAGAGGTACCCTTGGTTTTAGCATACTGAGAAGTTCTGTCCCTTTCAGGGATCCCATAGCTCTGAGCCTCAGCTTCGGCTTGAGCATCAGTAAACTGAGGTTAGCAAACAGAACCCAGATCTGTGGGGCCCTAGGGAACTAACTAAATATAAGGAGCCATGGTGGCACGATGATTAAGTGCTTGACTGCTAACCGAAAGGCCAGCAGTTTGAGCCCACCAGCAGTTCTGTGGGAGAAAAGACCTGGCAATCTACTCCCATAAAGATTTAAAAAAAAAGATTACAGCCTAGAAAACCCTATGGGGCAGTTCTACTCTGTCAAATGGGATCGCTATGAGTGGGAATTGACTCGACAGCCTGAAGCAACAACCATAAAGACAGGGGATTAAGGAGAATATTGTATAGACAGCTCTTAGCAAAATAATTGGCACATAGTAACTACTCAATTAAAAATCCTGTTGTTGTTAGGTACCATCGAGTTGGTTCTGACTCATAGTGACCTAAGTACCTAAGTACCAACTCATAGTGACCTAAGTACAACGAGACACTGTCCAGTCCTGAGTCAGCCTCGCAATAGTTGTTATGCATGAGCGCATTGTTGTAGCCACTGTGTCAATCCATCTCGCTGAGGGTCTTCCTCTTTTTTGCTGACCCTCAATTAAAAATAGCTGTTATTATTTATATTCACTGCCTGCTCTCTCTTTTTCAGGTACCCTCAAATCATACATTATCAAGATCCTCACAATAAATTTGCAATGCAAGGCATTTGAACCTTACTTTGAAGCAAATTAAAGAAAGAAAACAGCGTAGCAGAAATACCAGGTATTACGGATTGAATCGTGTCCTCCCAGATGTGCTGTAAATCCTAACTGTCTCAGTCACCTAGCGCTGCTATAACAGAAGTACCACAAGTGGATGGCTTTAACAGGGAGACATTTATTTTCTTACAGCCTAGTAGGTTACAAGTTCAAATTCAGGGCATCAGCTCCAGGAGAAGGCTTTCTCTCTCTGTCGTCTCTGAAGGAAGATTCCTTGTCCTTAATCTTCCCCTGGTTGAGGAGCTTTTCAGGCACAGGTACCCCGGGTCCAAAGGACGTGCTCTGCTCCTGGTGCTGCTTTCTTGGTGGTATGAGGTCCCCAACTCTCTGCTTGCTTCCCTTTCCTTTTATCTCTTGAGAGATAAAAGGTGGTGCAGGCCACACCCCAGGGAAACTCCCTTTACGTTAGCTCAGAAATGATACCTGGGTAAGGCTACTACAATCTCACCCTAATCCTCTTTAACATAAAATTACAATCACAAAATGGAGGACAACCACATAATACCAGAAATCATGGCCCAACCAAATTGATACACACATGTTTAAAAAAAAATTGGGGGGGACGTAATTCAGTCCATGACACTAACCCCTATACCTGTGAACATAAATCCCTTTTGGAATAGGGTGTTTGTCATGTCAATGATATATTGATGTAGGGTGTGTCTTAAACCCATCACTTTTGGGATATGAAAAGAGCAGATCAGGCCAAGAAGCACAGACAGGAATATTGATGTCTGTGGAGATCACCAAGGAGCTGAGGAAAAGCTGAGGGGGAAAGGATGTTTCCCCAGAGCTGACGAACCAAGCCTTCCCCTAGAGCTGCCACCCTGAATCCAGATTGCTAATGGCCTAAACTACAAGGAAAATAAATTTCTGTTCATTAAGTCCACCCCCCCCCCTTATGGTATTTCTGTTACAGCAGCACTGGGATACTGAGACGCCAGAGAAGTCCAGGCTAGAATAAGTCTTTGAGAGAGAAATGTCTTGCTAAAGATTTGGTTGTAACAAGCAGGTCTAGAGATTCTCTTGAAAAAGCTACCTCTGTGTTGTCATGGGAAGTTAATAAACAAGGAAGACAAGGGAAGGGAACCAAACAACTAGAAAGCTAAAACCCTGGAAAAAGAAAAGTACATTAGTTGATAAAATTCCTTATTTTTCAATTGGTTTTTCCATATTTGTTTTTAATTTCCCTGTTGTTCCGGAAGGCTTCTTCCCTCCCTCCACTGTATTTCTTTCCTTCTCTTCCTCTCTTGCTTTTCCTTCTACTTCCTCCCTCCTTCCCTCTTTCTTTCCCCCCTTCCCTTCCTTGGCTTAATTTATTTCTTACCTATGAAATGAAGAGTCTTCATTCTTCCAGACCGGGTAGGTTTTGTTCCTGGGACCACACCCCATTACCGCTCCAAGATGCTGGGGCAGTCTGTTCAAACAGTCCTCCATTTCACCGGTCGGCAGTTAAACCAGTTGCCGTGGGGTCGACACCGACTCCTGGCAACCCCACGTGTGTCAGAATAGAATTGGGCTTCACCGGGTGTTTAGAGGCTGATTTTTCTGAAGAAGATTGCCAGCCAGGCCTTTCTTCCAAGGCACCTCTTGGGTGGACTCAAACCTCCAACCTTTCAGTTAGCAGGCTGGGGAATCTAGTTTCCTTCACACAGTGTCCGAATCCCATTTATTCTTCATGCTGCTTCTGGTCTCTCTTTAGTGTTTGAACAATTGTGTATTGTTTGTATTTTCTAATAAAATACCAAAGCGTTTCCCAATAAAACTCTTGTTCCATTATGATTTTATGTTTTTTAATTGAGGGACAGTGTAGGTACCGCTTTGCTTCATATCTCCTCTGTGTATTTGGAATACCTGGGAGACTTGCAATAGGGAAAGTAAAGATCTACCTGACTTTTCCCAAATGAGTGCTGCTCGTGGTCCAAGAAAAAGATATGCAGAGGCATGCCTCCTGTCTCCTCCTGTTAATTCATGGCCATGAGTCCACCTGACATAGGCCAGTCATATGTCATTCTCCCCATGTGTGCCAGGGTCACCACCCACCCACTCCCCCTTCCTGCCCACTCAATCCCTGAAAGTACTATTCAAGCCCCACCTTCTGTGACATGCTCAACATAGAAGAGTTTTATCCCTTCATAGCGTCCAGCTTAGATGATGTCCATTACTGCAGAGTCAAGTCAGATGGACCCTCTGTCCCTGGTCGAACTGGGAAGAACAGCAAGAGTGGCGTCTCACTGTGGATTCCTAACAGTCTTCTCCCGCTCTCTCCTCGGAGACAGTAATCAGCTTCGGGCTTTTAAACGCTTATGGTACTAAAAGATTTCCTTAGATACGATTCCATTGTGACTCAACATCTCTAACTGAAAACAACCTGTTGAATGCAGGTCTGAAGGCTAGCTCAAGTCAGCCCCAAACTCACATGCCCTTTGTGGGTTATATCAAAAGCTACACAGTATTATGAGATCAGAAGAGAAAATGGTTAAGAGACAATGAGTTCCACATTTCACGGCCCTGGAATCCTTTAAAACTTGCAAATGTGGACTGAGCACTCCCTGACAGTTGTAATCGTTTTAGCATGTAACTTTGCTTTTGGTTAGCATCAATCATATATGTAAAAGGTGAAGCATGCGACTTGAGTTATCACGTGTGTGTTAATGTATATTTTCCTTAGCCTGTGTTCATATTTAAACACTCTTGTAAAAGCCTCCATATGCTGCTAAAGATCCAGAGGTGAAATACGAACAGCAACCTCCCTATTGCCTTGACATTTTATTGAAACAATTAAGCAAAGGCAGAAGTACTATAAACAGACAGGGCAGCCGCAGATGGAAGCTAGGTTGATGGCAGCCCAAATGAAAACAAAAGTCATCAGCTTTTCTTCAGGTTTCTTCTACGGCCTCTACATGCTTGGGAAAAGGGAATTCCCATCAGATCACAAGAGCAAATGTTGCAGTTAGTTTTCTTTCAAACAGATGAAAGGAATCGGTGATGGAAAGGGTCTATCAGGCAATTTTATCCATTCTTCTATTGTTTTGGCATTTATCCACAAGGAATGTCTTGCATCTCTCCTGTATTTAATCCGTGGTTAGAATAAATGTGGTTAGTGTTATGTGTAGCCTTGTATAGTTGAATTATATATTCCTCAGAAAAGTGTGTTCACAACTGAAGGGATTGATTGAAGTGATAGAATATCTTCCAGAGGTCTTAATATGTGTAGGAGTGCAACAGAAGAATAATTGATATATTTGAATTGTGGTATTGGTGAAGAATATTGAATAAACAGAAAAATTCATTTTCGAAGAAACACAAGCAGAATGCTCTTAGAAATGAGGATGGTGAGACTTCGGCTCACTTGCTTTGGACACATCATCAGGAAAGCCCAATCACTGGAAAGAACATCATGTTCGGTAGAGGGTCAGGGAAAATGAGGGAAAGCCTCCATGAGATGGACCGACACAATAACTACGACAATGGACCCAAACATGCTGACGATCACAAAGATGGCACAGGACCAGGCAAGTTTTGTTCTGTCATACATGGGGTCGGCGTGAGCCAGAGCTGACTCCTCAGCAGCTATCAACCACAACAGCAACAAGATGTCCCGGAAGGAGCTCCATGTCTGTCATCAACGAGCTGCAGGAGGGATTCTCCTGGGACGCGGTTCTTAGCAGTCACAGCTAGGTGAGTCAGCTGAGAGGCAGATATCCATCTTCTCCCCTTTGCTGTGGACTGAACTGTGTTCCCCAAGATATGTGTTAGAATCCTAACTCCCACACCTGTGGATATAATCCTGTTTGAGAACAGAGTTTTCTTTGTTATGTTAATGGTGCCATATCAGTGTAGGGTGTCATAACAAGCTCAGGTTAGACACGGACTGGAGTCCTGGTTGCACAGTCATTAACAGCTCAGCTGCTAACCAAAAGGTTGATAGTTCGATCAACCAGCTACTCCCTGGAAACCCCATGGGGCAGTTCTACTCTGTCCTATAGGGTCCCTAAGAATTGGAATCAACTCAATGGCACCGTGTTTGTTTGTTTGTTTGTCTGAGACACAGACATATGCACAAACTGGGGAAGACACACACCATGTGAGAGTCATCAAGGAGCCAAAGAACACCAGGGGTGCTGTAAAGAAACAGAAAATTTGGCACTGCTGGAAAAACACCTTGATTCCTGTGTTTAACTCATTCAGCTTTTCCTGGCTACCAATGCCCACGGCATTGATTACACCCCAGTACTGGGGATGGAACCACAGAATTCCAGAGCTAGAAAGGACACTGGAATTATGTAGCTCAAGTGTTTTGTTTGGCAGATAAGGGCATCGAGACCCAGAAATGGTGGGTGACTCACTCGTGGTGAACCATTGGATCCGCAGGTCCATTACAAAAAACCAGGCATCCCGAGTTTGCAGAGGAAGATCATTATTTTGCATGTTTGCAACTATTTTGAACTTTCATCATGGATTCTTTAAGAAGGCTGATGTAAGGGAAGATTTAGCAGCATTTCCTCCGTAGTTCTTGCACCCTGAGGACCGTATAGATGCCACTTGTGATACTCTAATAGTGCTGGCTCTGAGTGTGGGCACCTGCCCTATGTGCCTATGTTAAGCTCTAGCCATATGCACACCTCTCAGAGCCAAATGTCACCCAAGTAATTACAGCAGAGCCACTTTCAGCCAAGGATGGCATCTCAGGTGTTCTCCACCTTGAAATCTGGAACTGGTATCTTCTAGCTCATGCTTAGAACTCTCGTATGTCCTCTCAGCTGAGGATTCCCATCACGTCAGCATCACTGCCTTATGGTGGCTATAAGATCATCATCCAAGGGGATCCTCAGTGTACGCATTGGCTGAGATGACACAAAATCTAGAGCAGAGCACAGGAGAAAATACTCTCTCCAAATGTCCTGGAATGAATTGTGTCCCCCAAAATATCTGTCAACTTGGCCAGGCCATAGTTCCCAGTATTGCGTGCTTGTCCACCATTTTGTCATCTGATGTAATTTTCCTATGTTGTAAATCCTGTCTCTATGATGTTGATGAGATGGGATTAGCAGCAGTTATGTTAATGACACAAGACTCAATTAACAAGATTAGACCGTGTTTTAAACCAATCTGTTTTGAGCTATAAAAGAGAGAATCCAGCAGAGAGACATGGGGATCTCATACCACCAAGAAAGCAGTGCTGGGAGCAGAGAGTGTCTTTAGACCTGGGATTCCTGCACAGAGAAGCCCCTAGACTAGAGGAAGATTGGTGACGAGGACCATCCTCCAGAACCGACAGACAAAGAAAGCCTTCCCCTGGAGCTGATGCCCTGAATTTGGATTTGTAGGCTACTAGACTGTGAGACTCCCAGGTGTCTGTCAGTTTGTCGTACTGTGGGGGCTTGTGTGTTGCTGTGATCCTGGAAGCTATGCCACCGGTATTCAGATACCAACAGGGTCACCCATGGAGGACAGGTTCCAGCTGAGCTTCCAGACTAAGGCAGACTACGAAGAAGGACCCGGCAGTCTACTTCTGAAAAGCATTAGCCAGTGAAAACCTTATGAATAGCAGCAGAACATTGTCTGACATAGTGCTGGAAGATGAGCCCCCCAGGTTGGAAGGCACTCAAAA
Organism: Loxodonta africana; assembly: GCF_030014295.1. Lineage (NCBI taxonomy): Eukaryota > Metazoa > Chordata > Mammalia > Proboscidea > Elephantidae > Loxodonta > Loxodonta africana. The sequence continues at coordinate 239,196,593 of NC_087342.1, read as the reverse complement.
GATGACTGGGGAAGAGCTGCCTCCTCAAAGTAGAGTTGACCTTAATGATGTACATGGAGTAAAGCTTTCAAGACCTTCATTTCCTGATGTGGCATGACTCAAAATGAGAAGAAACAGCTGCAAACATCCATTAATAATCAGAACCTGGAATGTACGAAGTATGAATGTAGGGAAATTGGAAATAGTCAAAAATGAAATGGAACACATAAACATCGATATCCTAGGCATTAGTGAGCTGAAATGGACTCATATTGGCCATTTTGAATCAGACAATCATATAGTCTACTATGCTGGGAATGACAACTGGAAGAGGAATGGTGTCACATTCATCGTCAAAAACAACATTTCAAGATCTATCCTGAAGTACAACGCTGTCAGTGATAGAATAATATCCATACGCCTACAAGAAAGACCAGTTAATACGACTACTATTCAAATTTATGCACCAACCACTAGGGCCAAAGATGAATAGAAGATTTTTATCAGCTGCTGCAGTCTGAAATTGATTGAACATGCAATCAAGACACATTGGTAATTACTAGTGATTGGATGGAAAAGTTGGAAACAAAGAAGAAGGATCAATAGTTCGAAAATATGGCCTTGGTGATAAAAACAATGATGGAGATTGAATGATAGAATTTTGCAAGACCAACGACTTCTTCATTGCAAATACCTTCTTTCACCAGCATAAACAATGAGTATACACATGGACCTCACCAGATGGAACACACACAAATCAAATTGACTACATCCGTGGAAAGAGATGACAGAAAAGCTCAATATCATCATTCAGAACAAGGCCAAGGGCTGACTGTGGAACAGACTATCAATTACAAGCTCACATGCAAGTTCCAGCTGAAACTGAAGAAAATCAGAGCAAGTCCACAAGAGCCAAAATATGACCTTCAGTATATCCCACCTGAATTTAGAGACCATCTGATGAATAGATTTGATGCATTGAACACCAGTGACCAAGACCAGGCAAGTTGTGGAATGACATCAAGGACATCATACATGAAGAAAGCAAGGTCATTGAAAAGAGAGGAAAGAAAGACAAGACCAAGAAGGATGTCAGAGGAAACTCTGAAACTTGCTCTAGAACTTCGAGCATCTAAAGCAAAAGGAAGACTTGATGAAGTAAAAGAACTGAATAGAAGATTTCAAAAGATGGCTCCAGAAGACAAAGTAAAGTATTATAGTGACATGTGCAAAGAGCTAGAGATAGAAAACCAAAAGGGAAGAACATGCTTGGCATTTCTCAAGCTGAAAGAACTGAAGAAAAAATTCAAGCCTCGAGTTTCAATAGTGAAGGATTCTATGGGGAAAGTATTAAAAGATGCAGGAAGCATTAAAAGAAGATGGAAGGAATAGAGTCATTATACCAAAAAGAATTAGTCGATGTTCAACCATTTCAGGAACCAATGGTACTGAAGGAAGAAGTCCAAGCTGCTCTGAAGGCATTGGCGAAAAACAAGGCTCCAGGAATTGATGGAATATCAATTGAGATGTTTCAACAAACAGATGCAGCACTGGAGGTACTCACTTGTCTATGCCAAGAAATATGGAAGTCAGCTACCTGACCAACTGACTGGAAGAGATCCATATTTATGCCTATTCCCAAGAAAGGTGACCCAACTGAATGTGGAAATTATACATCAATATCATTAATATCACACGCAAGCAAAATTTTGCTAAAGATCATTCAAAAATGGCTGCAATGGTATATCGACAGGGAACTCCCTGAAATTCAGTCTGGTTTCAGAAGAGGACGTGGAACCAAGGATATCACTGCTGATGTCAGATGGATCCTGGTCGAAAGCAGAGAATACCAGAAGGATGTTTACCTGTGTTTTACTGACTATGCAAAGGCATTCAACTGTGTGGATCATAGCAAATTATAGATAACATTGGGAACAATGGGAATTCCAGAACTCTTAATTGTGCTCCTGAGGAAACTTTACATAAATCAAGAGGCAGTTGTTCGGACAGAACAAGGGGATACTGATTGGCTTAAAGTCAGGAAAGATGTGCATCAGGGTTGTATTCTTTCACCATACCTATTCAATCTGTATGCTGAGCAAATAATCCAAGAAGCTGGACTATATGAAGAAGAATGGGGCATCAGGATTGGAGGAAGACTCATTAACAACCTGCGTTATGCAGATGACATAACCTTGCTTGCTGAAAGTGAAAAGGGCTTGAAGCACTTACTACTTAAGATCAAAGACCACAGCCTTCAGTATGGATTGCACCTCAACATAAAGAAAACAAAAATCCTCACAACGGGACCAATGAGCAACAGCATGATAAACAGAGAAAAGATTGAATTTGTCAAGGATTTCATTTTACTTGGATCCGCAATCAACACCCATGGAAGCAGCAGTCAAGAAATCAAGAGATGCATTGCATTGGGTAAATCTGCTGCAAAGGACCTCTTTAAAGTGTCGAAAAGCAAAGATGTCACCTTGAAGACTAAGGTGTATCTGACCCAAGCCATGGTATTTTCAACTGCATCATAGGCATGTGAAAGCTGGACAACGAATAAGGAAGATGCAGGAAGAGCTGACAGCTTTGAATTGTGGTGTTGGCGAAGAATATTGAATATACCACGGACTGCCAAAAGAACAAACAAATCTTAGAAGAAGCACAACCAGAATGCTCCTTAGCAGCAAGGATGGCGAGGCTTCATCTTACATACTTTGGGCATGTTGTCAGGAGGGATCAGTCCCTGGAGAAGGACATCATGTTTGGTAAAGTATAGGGTCAGTGGAGAAGAGGAAGACCCTCAATGAGGTGGATTGACATAGTGGCTACAACAATGAACTCAAGCATAACAACGATTGTAAGGACGGCTCAGGATTGGGCATTATTTCGTTCTGTTGTGCATAGGGTCACTACGAGTTGGAACTGACTCAACGGCACCTAACAACAACAAAAACAGACCGTGAGAGGAAACCCCGGCAGTGTAGTGGTTAAGAGTTATGGCTGCTAACTAATGGGTCCACCGTTCAGATCCACCAGGCACTCCTTGTAAACTCTATGCGGCAGTTTTACTCTGTCCTATAGGGTTGCTCTGAGTCAGAATCTACTCCACAGCAACAGGTTTGGGATTTTCTTTTTATTTTTCAGACTGTGAGAAAATAAGTTTCTGTTTGGTAAAGCCACTCACTTGTGGTATTTCTGTTATAGCAGCACTAGATGACTAAGACACCAAGTAAACAACCCCAAGCTATCTTGTTGTCCTTTTCTTCCTCCAAATCCCCTTTTAGGATTCTTATAGAGATAAATGTCTTTTTGCATTTTGCATAGTAAAACCAAAAAACCAAACCTGTTGCTGTCAAGTTGATTCTGACTCATGGCGATCCCATAGGACAGAGTAGAACTGGCCCATAAGGTTCCCAAGGAGCAGCTGGTGGATTCCGACTGCTGATCTTTTGGTTAAACGCTGCTGAACTCTTAATCACTCCGCCACCAGGGCTCCATTGTGCATAGTAGCGCACACATATTCACTGCACGGGTATAGAGTCAATACGCCTCGCTGGAATAACGCCCTAAGAGTTCCCTTACAGCTGTGCAGGGACTTAAGGGAAAACTTTCTGATGACCTTGAAGTGCATTCTCTAATCACAAGTGTTTAATGGCGTCCACGTATGAATTCCATCGCTGGAGGATGTAGACCGCAGGCTGCCATGTTTTAGATTATCGTCCTAGTTCTTCCCATTACAAGTCCTTCCAAGAGACAAATCTGCAGCCGGAGGCGGCCAGCCCATCACAGTCAGAACGGCAGGTTATCCGGAGCTTATTTGACCAGAAACACGAGATCCTCACAGAGTGAAAGCTGCTCTGGTATAGCTCAGGGTTTTCCCATTTTGACTCTGCAGTAACTGCTTGTTGCTGTGGCTCCTGGCAACTTTACGTATCACGGAATGAAGCGCCGCTCGGTCCTGCCACATCTTCATGATCGTTTTAAGGCTGCACAACATTTTCTATTATTTCTCAGACTTTCACAACATTTTGATCGATACTTTAGATGGAACTCACTGTGATTTCTGTGTCAGCCCTGTGAGGTTGCTATCCAAAACCATGTAAAGGCGATCCCCTTTATTCACAGATTCTGTATTTGTGAATTTTCTTACTCACTGAAATTTATTTGTAACCCCAAAATGAATACTCACTGTGCTTCCAATGGATACTTAAAGTGCTCTTGCGGACACTTGCAGATGTACACAGAGCATTGAAAATCTGAGTCATCCACACGTATGTCCCCAGCTGAGGTCAAACAAGGTGGCACTCTGCCTTCTTGTTTCAGCTCCTAGACTGTAAACAATGGCCCTTTTGGTGGTCTATTTAGTGACACATTTTGTGCTTTCCTTGCTAATTTCAGTTTAAAGTCGCCCCCAAACATAGTGCTGAAGTGTTGTCTAGTGTTCCTAAGCACAGGAAGGCCATGACGTGCCTTACAGGGAAAATGCTGTGTTAGATAAGCTTCACTGAGGCAGGAGTTACGGTGCTGCTGGCCAGGAGTTCAATGTTCACGATTCAACAATATGTATTAAATGGTGGTGGTGGTGTTTGCCATCGAGTCCGTGCTATGTCATGGTGACCACACATGCGCAAAGTAGAACTGCTCTCTGGGATTTTCAGTTCTGTGATCTTTATGGAAGCACATTGCCAAGGCTTTCTTCGGAGGTGCCTCTGGGTGGGTTCAAACCGACAGCCTTTTGACTAGTAGTCAAGTGTTTAACTGTTTGCACCACACAGGGACTTCATGTATTAAACAGAGGGTCTTTAACAAGAGGCCCCAAGGCAGCTCACCCTCATCTGTGTCATCTTGCCCACCACCAAGCCCAGCCTTAGGAGGTGGAGGCTTGGGACTCAGCGATGGCTGGATGGATGCTGAGTCCTTGCCCTCTGGGCTCACACTCCTATCTGGGGCAGGTCGATGTGGGTCAGCTGGAAGCATACCCCCTTCTTCTGCCCTCAGCCTTTCTCTGGGTCTGCCCAGGCAATCAACTGTCTAGCTCAAGGCCAACACATCTCTTCCCCTGCTCTTACACCCTGGCTGCTGTCTTTCTTTTCCAGTCCTAAATCAGGTTTCCCCCTGCTTGACCTATTGTTTCAAGTTCCCTTTACTTTAGGACTTAACACAGTACTTCTGCACCAGCGTGTTCTCAAAAACCACTTGTTGAATGAATGAGTGGTTGAGTGAACAAAGCAACTACAGATTCTTTCATTGATGTTGGCGGTACAAACCATCAACATGTCAGACTGCTAACCAAATGCTTGGAGATTCAAGTCCACCCAGAGGCACCCCAGAAGAAAGGCCTGGAGATCTACTTCCAAAAAATCAGCCACTGAAAACCCTACAGAGCACAGTTCTACTCTGACACACATGGGGTCACATGAGTTGGAGTCTTCGTGACAGCAGTTGGTTTTCACTGACAGTGCTGAGTAGGGTACTACATCACACAGCTTCTAACAACCCCTTCTGGCCCCCGGCCCACCAAAGTCAAGTGGAAATACCTGCTGGTTGACAGTGGACCAGCAAGGGGTGGGGGATGAGAATGGTGTATTTTGTTGTTGTTGTTTTGTGCTGTTTAGCCAGTTTTCATCTCATAGTGACCCCATGTGACAGAATAAAAGTGCCCCATAGGGTTTTCTAGGCTGTAATCTTTATGGGAGCAGATCACCATGTCTTTCTTATGCAAAGCCACTGAGTGGATTTGAACCACCAACCTTTCAGTTAGCAGCTGAGCAGCACTTAACTGTTGTGCCAGAAGGGCTTCTTGGAGTATGTGTAGAGATGATAAATATAACGCATTACTCTGCATTTGTAGAATACTTAGGCGCGTTCCTTCCTTTTTCAAATACTTGGATCAAATCCAGCCCTCACACTAGCCCTCAGAAGCAGGCTGGATAAGTATTACTCTCTATAGTTTTCAAATAAGGAGACTTAGGGCTTGCAAGTCTCACTTCTTTGTCCATGTCACAAAGTTAATAACTGGAGAATCTGGGACTCTAACCCAAGTCTTCTGACTTGAAATCCTCAGCCTTTGGATAACCAGTGTGATATGGACCCAATAGACTGGGATGTTGTTAGGTGCTGTCAAGTCAATTTAGGTTTCAGATACATGTATCATCTTTGTAGACCCATTGTTGTTGTTAGGGGCCATCAAGTCAGTTTCAGCTTATAGAGACCTTACTGTACAACAGAGCAAAACACTGCCCAGTCCTGTGCCATCCTCATGATCACTGTTACCCTTGTTGTAGCCACTGTGTCAACCCATCTCATTAAGGGTCTTGCTCTATTTCTCTGATCCTCTGCCAAGCATGATGTCCATTTCCAGGGACTGCTCCCTCCTGACAACATGTGGTATCTCCATCCTTACTTCTAAGGAGCATTCTGCTTGTACTTCTTCCAGGACAGATTTGTTCATTCTTTTGGCATGGTATATTCAATATTCTTTGCCAACACCACAATTCAAAGGCATCAATTCTTCTTTGGTCTTCGTTATTCATTGTTCAGCTTTCACATGTATATAAGGAAACTGAAAACACCATGGCTTGGGTTATGCACACCTTAGTCTTCAAGGTGACATCTTTGCTTTTCAACACTTGGAAGTTGTAAACTTGTGGGTTTTTTTTATAAAACAGGGGAAGAGACACAGAGATGCAGAGGGAAGACAGCCACATGAAGATGGGGGCAGAATGTGTTCTTCTAGCCTCCAGAACTGTAAGAGAATAAATTTCTGCTCTTTTAAGCCACTTAAGTACCAAAATTGGTGGTACTTTGTTATGCAGCCCAAGGAAACCTACACACATGCCCCCTCGTAGGGAGAGAGAGAAACATTTACCTTCACCCTTGTTAATATCTCAGTAGTCTTTGTCTATCCCAGGCTCTCACTTCCAGAAAAACAGTGTTCACCCTTCCAGCACAATGGGGGGAACATTTGGAAGGACCTTGACTCCATAAACCAAAAAAAAAAAAACAAACTATTGGCTGTCAAGTCAACTGTGACTCATAGCGACCCTGGAGGACAGAGTAGGACTGCCCCATAGGGTTTCCAAGGAGCACCTGGTGGATTCCAACTGCTGATGTTTTGGCTAGCAGCTGAGCTCTTAACCACTGCTCCACTATAATTCCATATAAATACAGAAAACAGGAGCCCAGGCCTCACTGGCTCTGCCCCTCACCGGGCTACACCCACCATCACTCTCAGTCCAGAGGTCAGACCCAGGGGCTCACCTGGTTGTCTGTTTCTTCCCACCTGAACTCCATTGCAAAAACAACTGAGTCTTAAAACAAAGCCAAGCTCCTTCCCTTCCTTTGATTCCTCTTGTTCCTTGCCCACTACCACAAGGACAAATGGAATTCCATGATTTAATCCTCGGCTATTTGTAGAGAATGGCATTTGCTCATATACAAAAACTATCTCAAACCTCATGAGTTCAGAGTTGAAATATGTAGGGTTTTAAGCTAATTGTTTTTCCAAACAAGGCACTGACTTTGGGGAAACAGTTAAAAGTTCAAAAACTTTTGTTCATCAGATAACTATTACCAAGTAAACCTTTAGAATAGTTTCAGTAAGAATAAAGGAATTAGAAACATATGAATTGTAATTTCCTTTAAAATCCACAGATTAAGGGGCAGGGAGATACTGCCTCACCAAATGTATTCAAAGACTTACTAAATCCAAAATAATTTAAAACATAATGAAGACATTTAGGGGGAAAATATTTACTACGTTTATTCAATCCCATCTGGGCCATGCAAATAAAGCAGAGTTCTTAAAAATTATTCATGGCTCAGTGTTGCTTAACTTGGGCCAAAATGAATCAAGAACATTTGATTTATGGGCACATATACTACCTTTCCATGGCTCTCCGGATTAGCTCTCAGAAAAATAACACTGAGACTCTCGGAGGTCAGTTATTAAAGGTGCTGATAACCCAAAAAGGAAAAATAATGTGGCCGGTTCCTTGATCATTTTCTGGCAAATCAATGTGGCTAACTTAGACTTAGTAAATATTTATGGAGTACTTTTCCATTTTGTCAAAAGCACACTTTTGTTGTTGTTGTTCTGAGTCAATGGCAGATCCATATAAAACTTTGTTATTGTTGTTAGTTGCTGTCAGTCAAGTTGGCTGTGACTCATGGAGACTTTTATGGACTGAATTGCTTCCCCAAAAATGTGTGTCAACTTGGCTAGGCCATGATTCCCAGTATTGTGTGGTTTTCCTCCATTTTGTGATCTGAGGTAATTATGCTACATGTTGTAAATCCTGACCTCTATGTTGTTAACAAGGCAGGATTAGAATCAGTTATGTTAATAAGGCAGCACACGATCTACAGGCATAGGTTGTATCTTAAGTCAATCTCTTTTGAGATATAAAAGAGAGAAGCAAGCAGAAAGGAAAGGGACCTTGTTACCACCAAGCAAGAAGAGCCAAGAGCAGAACACATCCTTTGGACCCGGAGTCCCTGCACTGAGAAGCTCCTAGACCACGGGAAGATTGATGACAAGGAAGATTGATGCCTTCCCCTGGAGCTGGCACCCTGAATTTGGACTTCTAGCCTCCTTAACTGTGAGAGAACAAATTTCTCTTTGTTAAAACCATCCGCTTGTGGTATTTCTTTTACAACAGTACTAGATAACTAAGACAGAATTTTTATGTATTCTTATGTAATTTATTTTATGAATTTTTATAAAAGAAACATTGCCTGGTCTTACGCCATTCTTGTGATCATTGACATGTTTGAGCCCATAATAAAACTGTTTAACAGCTTTCAAAACATATATACTATAATAGGATAAAAATAGATAAACTAGAAAATTGGTGCAAATAGAACAAGAGTTTAAAAGTGTAAGACAGGCTTAAGATGAGGTTGATGGACAAAGGATTTGCAGGAAGCATCTGCATGCTGACAGTGGCCAATGATGTGGTTGTGAGCTGTCCAGAAACCAAGGCAGAGAGAACCGTGATCATCACAAGTTTCTTCATCCAATAAGAGAAACAACAACCACACCAAGAGTAGCTGGATGAAAAGGCGAAGGCTGATTTTTCTAGAAATGAAACCTGGAAAAGCAATAAAATTATCATGGGCCTGGGCAGCATGGGTTCTCCCCATTAAAGCAGTCACCGTGGAGTCAGTTCTGATCGCTGGCAACCCCATGTATGTCAGAGTAGAATTACGCCCCATACGGTTTTCAGTGACTGGGTTTTCAGAAGTAGATTGGCAGGGCTTTCTTCTGAGGAGCCCCTTGGTGGACTCAAACCTTCAACCTTTCAGTTTGATGCTGAGAGCTTTGATCATTTGCACCACCTGGGTGTGAAAAGAGTTACAATCTGTACCTATTCAGGAGTTGGCTCTCCAAAATATATTATAATAGTAAATCAAGCTTTTTAATGGTGTTGTTACCTTCTTCCGTGCCTTTACCTTTGTTGTTGTTCTTCCTCAACTAGCAGTTAATGTGAAAGTTATGTAAAAGGTTTATAAGTGTTTTTATAATCTGTCAATTTTACTTTTATACAGCTGGAGTGGCCATCCAAGGCATAGCAATAGGTCTCCATTCAGCTGGAGCAGCAGAGACAGAAGGACAGTGAAGAATAGGAGGAGGTTATGGAATGAGTGGCTAATTGCCATGGCAACTGCCTCCTCTGCCATGAGGTCAGAAGAACTGGATGATGCCCAGCTACCATTACTGATCATTTTGGTGAAAGATTCTGTAGAAGAATCCTGTTCAAGAAGGGGAAGAATACAGAGCAGAATTTCAAATCCTCATTGGAATGCAGACTTTCTGGAGCACTGACACTGGATAAACCCTTGGAACTATTGCCTTGAGATAATCTTTAAACTTTAAACCCAAACTATCCCCTGAAGTCTTCTTTGAAACAAAGTGAGGAAAAAAAGTTTAATAAGTAAATTATGTCTGCCTTGAGCATTGTGCTTTTTTGTAGAATTATCTATGTGAGATCAAATTAACAACAGCAACTCAAAAGGTTAGATGAGAAGCTTAGAAGGAAGTGAGTTTAAGTCAATAATGGTGGAATAATATAGAGAAGGATGGCAAGAATGTTTGCACAACTTGAAGAATTTAATCCATGTCACTCAGCTGTACATGTAGAAATTGTGGAAACGATGTATGACTCTGTATTTTTACCAATAAATGATTTATTAGTATTTTTGTAATCTGTCAATTTTGCTTTTATAGTTAGAGACTGCATTATTAAGTGGAGATTTATTTATACTTATTTTTTCTTGCTTATTCTTTACATAGCAAGCAAATATCCCTCTTTCTATGTAATGGTTTTTACCTTATATTTTGTTTTACCAGATATTAATATCGTTATATCAGTGTTCTGCTTTTGTTTTTGTTCCTTTTACTTTCAATTATTTGTGTGTTACTTTAAGAATGCCCTTTCCAAGCTGTGTAAAAATGGGTTTTTCAAATTCAATTTTATACCCTCTGTTCTAAGACAACTCCACTTACATTTATTATGCTTACTGATGTAATTAGAATAATTTTATTTTGCATTTTATGTTTTTTTTTTCTTTTTTTCCTTTCCTTTCTTCTGTCTGTGTTGGAATGGTAAAGTTTAACTTCTTGACTTTAACTCTTTGCTAAAATGCCCCTCCTCCTTCCATGCTAATGATGCCTAGAATTCTAGTTCCACCTTTAAAAATATGACACACAAAATTAGCTTTGTCAAGAGATTTCAGAAACATTTTTGCTCATCATTGCTTTCTTCATGTATCTCACTTATTCCTTCTAGATTGAGTTTTATTTTTGCCGAAATACAGATGTTAACAATACTCTGAGTTTGCAAGTGGCAAATCAGTTTTTCCCTAGCTAAAAATGCCTTCATTTAGTCCTCACTATTGAACCATGTTTTAAATATGGTTTAATAAAACCAAAATTTTTGGTTTTATTGAACCATACTTTAGGTGGATAGAGACTCCTAGGTCAAGAGCTGTTCCTCCTGAGTACTTTGAAAATATTATTCCATTGCCTTTAGGCAAATATTTATTTTTTCAGGTGGCTAGTCAACAATTCTTCTTGTCTTCATTTTGTGCCGTTGAGTCAATTCTAACTGATAGCAACCTTATAGGACAGAGTCAAACTGCCCCATAGGGTTTCCTAGGCTGTAATCTTTATGGGAGCAGGTCACCAGAGTTTTCTTCTGTGGAATTGATGGTGCATTTCAACCACCAACCTTTTGGTTAGCAGCCAAGCTCTTAACTCTTCCACCATCAGGGCTCTTTAGTCAACAATTATTATTGTTGTTTAGGTGTCCTTGAGTTGGCTCCGAATCATAGAGACCCTATGTACAACAGAACAAAACACTGCCCGATCCTGAACCATGCCCACAATTGTTGTTATGCTTGAGCCCATTATTGCAGCTGGTGTGTCAATCCATCTCACTGAGGGTCTTCCTCTTTTTTGCTGACCCTCTACCAAGCGTGATGTCCTTCTCCAGGGACTGATCTCCTGACAAAATGTCCAAAGCATCGAAGACACAGTCTAGCCGTCCTTGCCTCTAAGGAGCATTCTGGTTGTACTTCTTCCAAGACAGATTTGTTTGTTCTTTTGGCAGTCCATGGTATATTCAATATTCTTCTCCAACATCATAAGTCAAAGGCCTCAATTCTTCTTCGGTCTTCCTTATTCATTGTCCAGCTTTCAGAGGCATCTGATGTTATTGAAAATACCATGGGTATTTTTTTGGGTCAGGCCCACCTTACTCTTCAAGGTGACTTCTTTGCTTTTCAACACTTTAAAGAGGTCTTTCACAGCAGATTTACCGAATGCAATGCGTCTTTTGATTTCATGACCGCTGCTTCCGTGGGTGTTGATTATGGATCCAAGTAAAATGAAATCCTTGACAACTTTAATCTTTTCTCTGTTTATCATGATGTTACTTATTGGTCCAGTTCTGAGAATTTTTGTTTTCTTTATGTTGAGGTATTATCCATACCAAAGGCTGTGGTCTTTGATCTTCACCAGTAAGTGCTTCAAGTCCTCTTCACTTTTAGCAAGCAAGGCTGTGTCTTCTGCATAACGCAGGTTGTTAATGAGCCATCCACCAATCCTGGTGCCTCGTTCTTCTTTATACAGTCCATCTTCTTAGATTATTTGCTCAGCCTGCGGATTGAATAGGTATGGTGAAACGATACAACCCTGATGCACACCTTCCAGACTTTAAACCACGCAGTTTCCCCTTGTTCTGTCCCAACGACTGCCTCTTGATCTATGTACAGGTTCCTCATGAGCACAGCTAAGTGTTCTGGAATTCCCATTCTTTGCAATGTTATCCATAATTTGATATGATCCGTACAGTTGAATGTCTTTGCATAGTCAATAAAACACAGGTAAATGTCTCTCCAGTATTCTCTGCTTTCAGCCAGGATCCATCTGACGTCAGCAATGATATCCCTGGTTCCACGTCCTCTTCTGAATCTGGCCTGAATTTCTGGCGGTTCCCTGTTGATATACTGCTACAGCTGCTTTTGAATGATCCTCAGCAAAATTTTACTTGCATGTGACATTAATGACATTGTTTGATAATTTCAGCATTCGGTTGAATCACCTTTCGTGGGAATAGGCATAATAAATATGGATTTCCTCCAGTTGGTTGGCCAGGTAGCTGTCTTCCACATTTCTTGGCATAGATGAGTGAGCACGTCCAGCACTGCATGTGTTTGTTGAAACATCTCAATGGATATTCCATCAATTCCTGGAGCCTTGTTTTTCAAAAATGCCTCCAGTGCAGCTTGGACTACTTCCTTCACTATGACCAATTCCTGAATGTATGCTACCCCTTGAAATGATTGAATGTTGACCAATTCTTTTCAGTATAGTGGCTCTGTCTATTCTTTCCATCTTCTTTTGATGCTTCCTGTGTCATTTAATTTTGTCCCCATAGAATCCTTTAGTATTGCAACTTGAGGCTTGAATTTTTTCTTCAGTTCTTTCAGCTTGAGAAATGCAGAGCGTGTTCTTCCCTTTTGGTTTTCTATCTCTAGCTCTTTGCACATGTCATTATAATACTTTACTTTGTCTTCTTGAGCCACCCTTTGAAATCTTCTGTTCAGCTCTTCACCATTTCTTCCTTTTGCTTTAGCTACTTGACTTTCAAGAGCAAGTTTCAGAGTCCCTTCTGACATTCATATTGGTCTTTTCTTTCTTTCCTGTCTTTTTAATGACCTCTTGCTTTCTTCATGTATGATGTCCTTGATGTCATTCCACAATTCGTCTGGTCTTTGGTCATTGGTATTCCATGTGTCAAATCTATTATTAAGATGGTCTCTAAATTCAGGTGGGATATACTCAAGGTCAGACTTTGGCTCTTGTGGAATTGTTCTGATTTTCTTCAATTTCAACTGAAATTGCATATGAAAAATTAATGGTCTGTTCCACAGTCGGCACCTGGCCTTGTTCTGACTGATGATGGTTAACCATTAAATAACCATTAGGCCCTGGTTAATTTTGCTCTTTGTTTAATGATTTCCCACTGTTTTTACATATGCTCCTGTGACCATATCTCCTTGAAGATCTTAAGAAAATATATTTTAAAGTCATTTCCAAACCATTTTTTTTATTTCTATGTACTTATGAGTGAATTTGAAAATTGTTTTAGATTTTTAGTGCTGTTGTAACAGAAATACCAAAAACGGGTGGCTTTAATAAACAACAATTTATTTTTTCACAGTTCTGGGGGCTAGAAGTTTGAATTCAGGGCACCAGCTCAGGGAAAGGCTCTTTCTTGTCAGCTCTGAGGGAAGGTCCTTGTCTCAGCTTCCCTAGCTAGCCATCCTTGGAGTCCCCGAGCTTGTAGATTGGTTTGCCTGTCATCTTCAGACAATGTTGCTCTTCCCATGTGGTTGCTAGCCCTGGTGGTGCAGTGGTAAAGTGCTAGCCTGCTAACTGAAAGGCCAAAGGTTCTAAGCCAAGGTTCTAAGCTTTCTTCCCTCAGTGGAAGAAAGATGTGGCAGCCTACTTCTGTAAAGATTTACAGCCTTGGAAATCCTATGGGGGCAGTTCTACTCTGTCCTACAGTGTTGCTAAGAGTCAGAATCTACTCGGCAGCAATGGGTTTCTTTTTTCTTTTTTTTACTTGCCTAATCTGCTCTTTTGTATCTAAAAAGTATGGATTTAAGACACATCGTACACTGATAGGAAACCCTGGTGTTATAGTGGTTAAGAGCTATGGCTGTTAACCAAAAGGTTGGCAGTTCAAATCCACCAGATGCTCCTTGGAAACTCTATGGGGCAGTTCTCGTTTGTCCTATAGGGTCGCTCTGAGTCAGAATCGACTCAACAGCAATGGTTTTTTGTTTTTTCTGGTACACTAAAAGAAACTCTAGTGGTGCAGTGGTTAAGAACTTGGCTGCTAAGCAAAAGGTCAGCAGTTCAAATCTACCAGCCACTCCTTGGAAACCTCATGGGCAGTTCTACTCTGTCCTATAGGGTGGCTATGAGTCAGTCTCCACAGAAACAGGTACACTGCTACGGCCTCGTTAACACAGCAAAGAAAACCCTATTCCCAAACAGAACTACATTCACAGGTATAAGGGTTAGGATCTAAAACACATATTTTTGGGATTACTAGTCAATCCACAGCAAGCATGTATTGAGTGTTTATGTTTTTCTACTGTTGTGAGGTTATTTTGAGCTTGCGTTTTGATGCCTTATTTGTTATTTGCATGCTCCCCTTTAGGGAATGACTTCTCCCTCTCTCCACTCAGTGTTTTGGTCTCCAGTCCTACATTGATGGTTTGGAGCTTTCATCCCTGAGAGTTATTACAGAGTCAGCCTCCAGCCACTTGGTGTCCTGTCCTATCCTCGTCTGCTCCTGTCAACTTCCTCTGGCAAACCTGGGCAAGCAGCTCTCCATTCTCCACAGTCCCTACAGGTAGGGACTGCTGGGATCAGTCTTCAGGTGGAAGAGCCCTTTCTAAGCCCTCTTGCTCTGCCCATGTTCCTTGGGGCTTAACTCCACATGGTCTGCACCAGGCCCAGGAGGACCCAGCTTCAGGGACTGCTCACAGGGGTGCTGTTGTTGGTAGGTGCTGTCAAGTCAGTTCCAATTCATAGCGACCCAATGTACAACAGAATGAAACACTGCCTGGTCCTGCACCATCCTCACAATCGTTGTTATGCTTGATAAGGGATGCTGTAGTCTACAGCATTTTTGTCTTATTTTTGAGTGAGACTATGTCTTTGGATATGTTTTTATAGGATATCTAAAGTCACTCTTTATTTGGAGTATGCCTTGGTCAGTTGGCTGAAAGCCACAATTAGAAAAAAGGTACCTGTCTTACTTCGCTCTCTTGGGCACACAGCAAGCTGCCTTGCCTCACAACGAAGCAATTGATCGCTTCACCTGACTTAAGACATGGACAAGCTACTTGCAGGAATGAAAGAACATTGGTGTTTTTCATTTACTAGGTGCCTTAAGTTACAATAAAGATATTTCCTTTGTCATAACTTTTAAAGAAAAATGTTTGTTTCCAAACAATGAGTGATCCTATAGACAAATTAAGACATACTGTCCAGGTGAAAAAGTCCAGGTGGTGCAAATGGCTAAGGAGCTCGGCTGCTAACCAATAGATTGAAAATTCTAGACCACCCAGAGGTACCTCAGGAGAAAGTCCTGGCAATCTTCTCCAAAAAAAAATCAGCCATTAAAAACCCTTTGGAGCACAATTCTACTCTGACACGTGAGTTAGGGTTGACGCCACAGCAACTTTTTTTTTTTTAATATTTATTAGTCTTTAGCTCACATTTTTCAAAAAGATCTTTTAATGCATGCTATATTTTCTTTACTTCGCGTATTCTTCATTTCTTAAGAGTTCTGCTGCACTCTATGCAAATTCATGAGATTATAAAACACACTTGTAAAACACTTAAAAACTTATGAAAGAAATAAAAAAGGAAACGAAGCCATTGACAGATTGATTATTAATGAAATAGTGTTAGTTAAATGCACGCAGCCGATGTCATCAATGTTTGTCTTTGCACTGATTGCTTTAACTATCCGAAAGTGGCGGAGATACCTAAGACACTGTCTCAAATGTAGCAAACGCACTTAAGAAGGATCTGAAATGAAAGGTGCTGTAAGACAACACGTCGGATTTTGCATGTCTTCAAGAAACTTGCCAGTCAATGACAAGAAGTGTCTCAATGAGCCCCATTGTCCTGGGACTGGCCCTCTGCAGGTGGAGTGCCTGTGTGTAATCCTTTGTGGGGTCTACATGGATCACGTGCCAGGCTCAGAAAGGAATGTTCTCTTTCCTTCCAGATCGTATTTCATGGCAGCAGGTGTTGTGTGGAATGTTCCCTCCTTACTCAGAGGCATCAGGTGACAGAAGGTCTTATCTAGAGGAGCAGACTGGCCTCTGGCATTTTCTATTTCTCCTTTGAGTCTAGCGTTCACCCAAAGCTTCTATTCCCACTATACAGACCCTGTCTTCCACTTGACCAAAAAAAAAAAAAAACTAGTCCTTAGGAAGAAAGAGCAAAGAAATAGAGCTTAAAGCTAAAGAGCAAAATGAAGCCCAAAAGGCCATTTAACAATGATTACACAAGGAAATGTTTGAATAGATTTTTAAATGAATTTTATAACGATATTAAGTCATACTGTAGAGACTCCATTTATTAATATAATGATTAGTAGTAATTACATCTTTTGCATAATCCTTTATTTTTTACAAAATGTTTTCATTCTGTGAGCCTGTATCAAATTATTTTATAAGATATATTTTCTTCTCTACAATTTTTTACTTAGGCAGTACTGTTGTTGGCGCCATCAGGTTGGCTCCACGTCATGGTGATCTTATGTACAACAGAACAAAACATTGCCCTATCCAGTGTCATCTTCGTGATTGTTGGTGTGTTTGAGTCCATTGCTACAGCCATTGTGTCAATCCATCACATGGAGGGCTTCCCTTGTTTTCACAGACCCTCTGCTTTACCAAACATGATGTCCTTTTCTAGCTATTGGTCTTTCCTGTTGAGGTATCCAAAGTAAGTGAGTCAAAGTCTCGCCACCCTTGTTTCTAAGGAGCCTATTTGTCAGTTTGTCATACTGTGGGTGCTTGTGTGTTGCTGTGATGCTGGGAGCTATGCCCCCAATATTTCAAATACCAGCAGGGTCACCTATGGTGGACAGATTTCAATGGAGCTTCCAGAATAAAACAAACTAGGAAGAAAATTAGCCAATGAAAATATAGACTTAATAAGTTTGTTGTTGTTAGGTGCCATCAAGGCAATTCTGACTCATAGTGATCCTGTGTACAACAGAAGCAAAGCCTGCCTGGTCCTATGCCATCCTTACTAGTATTGTTATGTTTGAGCCCGTTGTTGCAGCCACTGTGTCAGTCCATCTCATTGAGGGCCTTCCTCTTTTTCACTGACCCTCTACTTTACCAAACATGATGTCCTTCTCCAGGGACTGTTCCCTCCTAATAACATGTCTCCCCATCCTCGCTTCCAAGAAGGACTCTGGCTGTATTTCTTTCAAGACAGACTTGTTTGTTCGTCTGGAAGTCCAATTCAATATTCTTCGCCAACACCATAATTCAAAAGCATCAATTCTTCTTCAGACTTCCTTATTTATTGTCCAGCTTTTGCATGAATATGAGGCGATTGAAAATATCATAGCATGGGTCAGGCTCACTGTCTTAGTTATCTAGCTGTCATAACAGAAATACCACAAGTGGATAGCTTTAACAACAAGTAATTTATTTTCTCACAGTCTAGGAAGCTAGAAGTCCAAAACCAGGGTGCCAGCTCCAGGGGAAAGCTTTTTCTTTTTCCTGGCTCAGGGGAAGGTCGTGTCATCAATCTTCCCCAGTCCAGGAGCTTCTCAGGGCAGGAACCTCAGGTCCAAAGGGCACACTATTTTCCTGGCTCTTGTTTCTTTGTGGTATGAGGTGTCCATGTCTCTCTGCTCACATCTCTCTTTTATATCTCAAAAGAGATTGGCTTAAGACACAATCTAATCTTGTAGATTGAGTTCTGCCTCATTAATATAACTGCCTCTAATTCTGCCTCATTAACATCTTGTTGTTGTTAGGTGCTGATGAGTCAGTCTAAACTTATAGTGACCCAATAAATCTTTCTGCTAAGTAGTCAAATGCTTAACCGTTTGTGCCACACAAGAACTCCCAACAAAATGAAAACAAAATGTGTGCTTGAATGTAGCTGGATAAAGCATGAGAACCAGGTAGACATGTTCTGATAAAACATCAGCTCTCAGAGCTCAGGAAATGTGAGCATTGGGCAGTGCCTGGGACGTTTGTGTCCTGCGACTAGCGGAGGTAGCCTCAGCCCTGGTCCCACAGTCAGACACTAGGGTGGTGGCTCTCCAGGTGTCTTTCCTGCAACTGAGGCACACACTATGAACAGCTGACTCTCATTTTTTGGTTCCCTTGGGAGCATAGATGCTTTCCTGGAACCCTACAGGGAGGCAAAATAGCATATAGCAACTTTCTGTTTTAATCAACCAAGTGGGACAGTTTCGTTTATTGAAGTAGCCACTTGGGGAGTATGCTTTGAGAGGTACTAAGAAGGTCCCATGTCCCTCTCCCCCATGGTGTTTGAAATTTTACTTTGAAGTTTTCATTCCTCCAAATAAAAGCTTTGCATTTAATTGCTTTTTTCTTATATTTGGGGGTTTCACGTTATTGATTTTCCTCAATATTTTTAAGTAGCAAAAATATGCTTACTTTAAGTTAAATATAAGGTTCCATTTTTTTTTTCCAAAGCAAAAAAAAAACATCGCTGTCAAGTTGATTCTGACTCATAAAGACCCTATATGACAGAGTAGAACTGCCCCAAAGGGTTTCCCAGGCTGTAATCTTTGTGGGAGCAGGTCACCACATCTTTTCTCCCTCGCAGCCGTAGGTTCAAGACACTGACCTTTTGGTTAGCAGCTGAGCACTTAACCACTGCATAACCAGGGATCCTTAAATACAAGTGTGCACAAACACAACATTTGATGTCTCTTTTCAACCATTTCTCTCCTTCCCTCCACGCCTGTTCCTCTAAAGCAGCCAGCCATCCTTCCACATCTTTCTCCATCACCTTCCTGAGGTACACCAGTTCTTATTTAAAAAAAGGAAATGGTTTCCTGCAAGTACATTACTCAGAGATTTGTTTTTGTCAATGTCCTTCAGTTAGTAGATATATCCATAACCCATCTAAAAAGCCACTGAATTCCTGTGGAGCTGGAATGGTTCTGAATTTAGAATGTGGTGTTTTATGAATCCATATATGTGACAAGATGCTACAGAACTACACACAAGGATCTACTGCCAAAACAGTGAATGCCTATGAAAACTGGCAACATTCAAGTCACATTCGTAGTCTACTTAACTGAATTGTGCCAATGTGAATATCCTGGGTTTTCTATTGTACTATAGTTATGTAGGAGCCCTGGTGATGCAGTGGGTAACAGCCCAGCTGCTAACCCAAAAAGTTGGCAGTTCAAATGCACCTGCTGCTCCTTGGAAATGCTTTGGGGCAATTCTACTTTGTCCCATAGGGTCTCTGTGACTCAGAATGGACTTGATGGCAACAGGTTTGGTTTTGATAGTTATGTAAGGACCCCTGGTGGGATGGTGGTTAAGTGCTCAGCTGCTAACTGAAAGTTTGGCAGTTGGAACCAACCAGCCACTCCATGAGAGAAAATGTGGCAGTTTGTTTCCTTAAAGATTATAGCCTTGGAAACCCTATGGGACAGTTCTACTCTGTCCTACAGGGTTGTTATGACTCGGAAATGATTCCATGGCAATGAGTATAGTTATGTAAGGAGTCCCTGGGTGGCAGAAACAGTTAAGCGCTCTGCTACTAACCAAAAGGTTGGGGGTTCAGACTTACCCAAATGCACCTCGGAAAAAAGGCCTGCTGATATAATTCTGAAGAATCAGCCATAAAACCCCACGGAACACAGTTCTACTCTGACACCTTGGGGTTGCTATAGTCAGAGTCGACTCCTCGACAGTTGGTTGTATTTTTTGGTTTATAGTTAGTTATTCCAGAACACTTAATTGTGCTCATAGAATGAGAGGCAGTCATTCAAACAGAACAAGGGTATAATGCATGGTTTAAAATCAGAAAAATTTTGCATCAAGGTTGTATCCTTTCACCATATTTAATCTATATGCTGAGCAAATAATCCAAGAAGCTGAACAATATGAAAAAGAACACAGCACCAGGTTTGGAGGAAGACTCATTAATAACCTGTGATATGTAGATGACACAACTTTGTTTGCTGAAATGAAATAGGACTTGAAGTAATTACTGATGAAGATCAAAGACTACAGCTTTCAGTATAGATTACACCTTAACGTAAAGAAATATGAAACTAGAAGAATTGGAAGTCATCAAAAATAAAGTGAAACTCATAAAGATCAATATCCTAGGGATTAAGGAGCTGAATTAGACTGGTATTGGTCATTTTTTTTAATAATTTTTATTGTGCTTTAAGTGAAAGTTTACAAATTAAGTCAGTCTCTCACACAAAAACACATATACACCTTGCTACGCACTCCCAATTACTCCCGGCCAGTGAGACAGCCTGCTCTCTCCCTCCACTCTCTCTTTTCTGTCCTTTTCGCCAGCTTCTAACCCCCTCCACCCTCTCATCTCCCCTTCAGCCAGGAGATGCCAACCTAGTCCCAAGTGTCCACCTGATCCAAGAAGCTCACTCCTCACCAGCATCCCTCTCCAACCCATTGTCCAGTCCAATCCATGTCTGAAGAGTTGGCTTCGGGAATGGTTCCTGTCCTGGGCCAACAGAAGGTCTGGGGGCCATGATCACCAGGGTCCTTCCAGTCTCAGTCAGACCATTAAGTCTGCTCTTATGAGAATTTGGGGTCTGCATCCCACTGCTCTCCTGCTCCCTCAGGGGTTCTCGGTTGTGTTCCCTGTCAGGCAGTCAGTGGTTGTAGCCGGGCACCATCTAGTTCTTCCGGTCTCAGGATGATGTTGTCTCTGGTTCGTGTGGCCCTTTCTGTTTCTTTGGCTCATGATCACCTTGTGCCGTTGGTGTTCTTCATTCTCCTTTGGTCCAGGTGGGATGAGACCAATTGATGCATCTTAGATGGCTGCTTGCTAGTGTTTAAGACCCCAGACACCACTCTTCAAAGTGGGATGCAGAACGTTTTGTTAATAGATTTTTTTTATGCCAATTGACTTAGATGTCCCCTGAAACCATGGTCCCCAGACTCCTGCCCCTGCTACGCTGGCCTTCGAAGCATTCAGCTTATTCAGGAAACTTCTTTGCTTTTGGTTTAGTCCAATTGTGCTGACCTCCCCTGTATTGCGTGCTGTCTTTCCCTTCACCTAAAGTAGTTCTTATCTACTATCTAATTAGTGAATGCCCCCTCCCACCCAACCTCCCTCCCACCTCGAGTAACCACGAAAGAATGTTTTCTTCTCCGTGTAAACTATTTCTCAAGTTCTTATAATAGTGGTCTTATACAATATTTGTCCTTTTGCAACTGACTAATTTCCCTCACTCAGCATAATGCCTTCCAGGTTTCTCCATGTTATGAAATGTTTCACAGATTGCTCACTGTTCTTTATCTATGCGTAGTATTCCATTGTGTGAGTATACCATAATTTATTTATGTATTCATCCATTGATGGGCACCTTGGTCGCTTCCATCTTTTTGCTATTGTAAACAGTGCTGCAATAAACATGGGTGTGCATGTATCTGTTTGTATAAAGGCTCTTATTTCTCTAGGATATATTCCAAGAGTGGGATTGCTGGATAGTATGGTAGTTCTATTTCTAACTTTTTAAAGAACCGCCAAATCAATTTCCAAAGTGGTTGTACCATTTTACATTCCCACCAGCAGTGTAGAAGTGTTCCAATCTCTCCACAGCCTCTCCAACATTTATTCGTTTGTGTTTTTTTGGATTAATGCCAGCCTTGTTGGAGTGAGATGAAATCTCATTGTAGTTTTGATTTGCATTTCTCTAGTGGTTAATGATCGTGAACATTTCCTCATATATCTGTTAGCTACCTGAATGTCTTCTTTAGTGAAGTGTCTATTCATATCTTTTGCCCATTTTTTAATTGGGTTATTTGTCTTTTCGTAGTTGAGTTTTCGCAATATCAGGTAGATTTTAGAGATTAGGTGCTGATTGGAAATGTCATAGCTAAAAACTTTTTCCTAGCCTGTAGGTAGTCTTTTTACTCTTTCGGTGAAGTCTTGGGATGAGCATAGGTGTTTGATTTTTAGAAGCTCCCAGTTATCTAGTTTTTCTTCTACGTTCTTTATAATGTTTTCTATGCTGTTTATACCATGTATTAGGTCTCCTAACGTCGTCCCTATTTTTTCTTCCATGATCTTTATCATTTTAGATTTTATATTTAGGTCTTTGATCCATTTTGAGTTAGTTTTTGTGCATGGAGTGAGGTATGGGTCTTGTTTCATTTTTTTGCAGATGGATATCCAGTTATGCCAGCATCATTTGTTAAAAAGACTGTCTTTTCCCCATTTAACTGTTTTGGGTCCTTTGTCAAATATCAACTGCTCATATGTGGATGAATTCATGTCTGGATTCTCAATTCTGTTCCATTGGTCTATGTATCTGTTGTTGTACCAGTACCAGGCTGTTTTGACTACCATGGTGGTATAATGGGTTCTAAAATCCGGTAAAGTAAGGCCTCCCATTTTGTTCTTCTTTTTCAGTAATGCCTTATTTACCCAGGGCCTGTTTCCCTTCCATATGAAGTTGCTGATTTGTTTCTCCATCTCATTAAAGAATGTCATTGGGATTTGAATCGGAATTGCATTAAATGTATAGATCAATTTTAGTAGAACAGACGTTTTTATAATGGTAAGTCTTCTATCCACGAGCAAGGTATGTTCTTCCACTTATGTAAGTCTCTTTTGGTTTCTTAAAGAAGCGTACTGTAGTTTTCTTTGTATAAGACTTTTACATCTCTGGTAAGATTTATTCCTAAGTATTTTATCTTTTGGGGGGCTACTGTAAATGGCATTGATTTGGTGATTTCCTCTTCGACGTTCTTTCTGTTGGTGTAGAGGAATCCAGCTGATTTTTGTGTGTTTATCTTGTATCCCGATACTCTGCTGAACTCTTCTATTAGTTTCAGTAGTTTTCTTGAGGATTCCTTAGGGTTTTCTGTGTATAACATCATGTCATCTGCAAATAGAGATACTTTGACTTCTTCCTTGCCAATCTGGATGCACTTTATCTCTTATTTCTTTATCTAGCCTAATTGCCCTGGCTAGGACTTCCAGCACAATGTTGAATAAGAGTGGTGATAAAGGGCATCCTTGTCTGGTTCCCGATCTCAATGGGAATGTTTTCAGGCTCTCTCCATTTAGGGTGATGTTGGCTGTTGGCTTTGTATAAATGCCCTTTATTATGTTGGGAAATTTTCCTTCTATTCCTATTTTGCTGAGAGTTTTTATCATGAATGAGTGTTGAACTTTGTCAAATGCCTTTTCTGCATCAATTGATAAAAGCATGTGATTCTTGCCTTTTGTTTTATTTATGTGATGGATTACATTAATTGTTTTTCTAATGTTGAGCCATCCCTGCATACCTGGTATGAATCCCACTTGGTCATGGTGAATTATTTTGTTGATATGTTGTTGAATTCTATTGGCTAGAATTTTCTGGAGGATTTTTGCACCTAAGTTCATGATACAAGTCTGTAATTTTCTTTTTTTGTGGTGTCTTTATCTGGTTTTGGTATCAGGGATATGCTGGCTTCATAGAATGAGTTTGGGAGTATTCCGTCCTTTTCTATGCTCTGAAATACATTTAGTAGTAGTCGTGTTAACTTCTCTGAAAGTTTGGTAGAACTCTGCAGTGAAGCCATCTGGGCCAGGGCTTTTTTTTTGCTGGGAGTTTTTTGATTACCTTTTCAATCTCTTCTTTTGTTATGGGTCTATTTAGTTGTTCTACCTCTGTTTGTGTTAGTTTAGGTAAGTAGTGTGTTTCTAGGAATTCATCCATTTCTTCTAGGTTTTCAAATTTGTTTCAGTATAGTTTTTCATAGTAATCTGATATGATTCTTTTAATTTCAGTTGGGTCTATTGTAATATTGCCCATCTCATTTCTTATTCGGGTTATTTGCTTCCTCTCCTGTTTTTCTTTTGTCAGTTTGGCCAATGATTTATCAATTTTGTTGAGTTTTTCCAAAAACCAGCTTTTGGGCTTGTTAATTCTTTCAATTGTTTTTCTGTTTTCTATTTCATTTAGTTCAGCTCTAATTTTTATTATTTGTTTTCTTCTGGTGCCTGTGGGTTTCTTTTGTTGCTCTCTTTCTATTTGTTCAAGTTGTAGGGATAATTCTTTGATTTTGGCCCTTTCTTCTTTTTGGATGTGTGCATTTATTGATATAAATTGGCCTCTGAGCACCACTTTTGCTGTGTCCCAAAGGTTCTGATAGGAAGTGTTTTGATTCTCATTGGATTCTCTCAATTTCTTTATTCCAGCCTTAATGTCTTCTATAATCCAGTCTTTTTTGAGCAGGGTATTGTTCAGTTTCCAAGTGTTTGATTTCTTTTCCCTGCTTTTCCTGTTATTGATTTCCACTTTTATGGCCTTATGGTCAGAGAAGATGCTTTGTAATATTTCAATGTTTTGGATTCTGTTAAGGCTTGCTTTATGACCTAACATATGGTCTATTCTAGAGAATGTTCCATGTGCACTAGAAAAGAAAGTATAGTTGGTTGCTGTTGGGTGGAGTGTTCTGTATGTGTCTATGAGGTCAAGTTGGTTGACTGTGGCATTTAGATCTTCCGTGTCTTTATTGAGCTTCTTTCTGGATGTCCTGTCCTTCACTGAAAGTGGTGTGTTGAAGCCTCCTACTATTATTGTGGAGCTGTCTATCTCACTTTTCAATGCTGATAGAGTTTGTTTTATGTATCCTGCAGCCCTGTCTTTGGGTGCATAAATATTTAATATGGTTACATCTTCTTGATGTATTGTCCCTTTAATCATTATATAGTGTCCTTCCTTATCCTTTCTGATGGATTTAACCTTAAAGTCTATTTTGTCAGAAATTAATATTGCCACTCCTGCTCTTTTTTGATTGTTGTTTGCTTGATATATTTTTTCAATTTTTTTGAGTTTTAGTTTGTTCGTGTCTCTAACTCTAAGGTGTGTCTCTTGTAGGCAGCATATAGACGGATCTTGTTTTTTAATCCATTCTGCCACTCTCTGTCTCTTTATTGGTGCATTTAGTCCATTTACATTCAGGGAAATTATGGACAGGTATGAATTTAGTGCTATCATTTTGATATCTTTTTTTTGTGTTGACAGTTTCTTTTTCCCATGTGATTATATGTGCTGTGTAGATTTTCTTTATATATTGTCCTTTGCTCATATTTGTTGTTGTAGATTTTGTTTCTGCTGAGTCTGTATTTTTCCCATGTATTTTATTTTGATGAGTAGGATAGTTTGTCTCCTTTGTGGTTACCTTATTATTTACCCCTTTTTTCTAAATTTAAAACTAACTTTTATTTCTTTGTATCACAGTATCTTCCTCTCCATATGGAAGGTGTATGATTACCTTTCTCAGTCTCTCTTTATTATTTTAGTGTTGTCTTCTTTTAGATAATAACATTGCTGTTACCCTGTTTTCAGCTTTTCTGAAATAATCCTGCTTTGTTTTTTTTTGATTTCCCTGCCTCAGTTGACTTCTGGTTGCTCTGCCCAGTGTTCTAGTCTTGGGTTGATACCTGATATTATTGATTTTCTAACCAAAGAAATCCCTTTAGTATTTCTTGTAGTTTTGGTTTGGTTTTTATGAATTACCTTAACTTGTGTTTATCTGGAAATGTCTTAATTTCACCTTCATATTTAAGAGACAGTTTTGATGGATATATGATTCTTGGCAGGCAATTTTTTTTTCCTTCGATTTCTTAAATATGTCATCCCATTGCCTTCTTGCCTGCATGGTTTCTGCTGAGTAGTCCGAGCTTATTCTTATTGGCTGTCCTTTGTAGGTGACTTTTCTTTTATCCCTCACTGCTCTTATAATTCTCTGTTTATCTTTGGTTTTGGCAAGATTGACTATAATACGTCTTGGTGACTTTCTTTTAAGATCTACCTTTTGTGGAGTTCGATGAGCATCTTAGATTGATATCTTCTCATCTTTCACAATATCAGGGAAGTTTTCTGCCAACAAATCCTCAACGGTTTTCTCTGTATTTTCGGCTATCCCTCCCTGTTCTGGTACTCCAATCACTCATAGGTTATTTCTCTTGTTAGAGTCCCACATGATTCTTAAGGTTTCTTCATTTTTTTTTAATTCTTTTATCTGTTTTTTCAAATATATTAGTGCCAAGTGATTTACCTTCGAGTTCAGAAATTCTAGCTTCTACTTGCTCAATTTTGCTCCTCTGACTTTCTATTGAGTTAACTAATTCTTTAATTTTATTGTTAATCTTCTGAATTTCTTCTGCTCTATGGATTTTTCCAGCTTATTAAACTTTTCATTATGTTCCTGAATAATCTTTGTGATTTCTTCAGTTGCTTTATCTGTGCATTCCTTGGCTTGCTCTGCATATTGCCTCATTTCCCTCCTGATGTCTTGAAGAGTTCTGTATATTAAAGTTTTGTATTCTGCATCTGGTAATTCCAGGAATGCACTTTCATATAAAAGATCTCTGGATTCTTTGTTTTGAGAGCCTGTTGAGGTGATAATGGCCTGTTTCTTCATGTGACTTGAGATTGACTGTTGTCTCCGAGCCATCTATAAGTTATTGTACTAGTTTATGCTTGCTTACTGTGTCGTAGCTGCTTGCTTTGTTTTGTTTTGGTATACCCCTATGGGTTGCTTGAGTGAGCTAGCTTGATTATTTTTTGCCTTTGGAGCTCTGGCGTCCTGTCCCCACCTGGCTAGAGATATTATCAGGTATATCAGTCTAGAAGTCCATTCACTTTTCTTGTATGAATTCAGCTCAGGTTTCCAGGTAGCTGATATCAAGTGTATGGTGCAGACTCTGTCCTATAGTCTTAGAGGGGCAGGGATTATTGCTGTATATACTGGTATCTGATTGTAGCAGGGGATCACGCTCTGAACAAGGCAGGGGGCTGAGAACCGACCCCCTAGTGTCTCTGAGGAAAACGCGTCTCTGTTCCCTAGAGCATGCTGGTGGGTGGGTTCTGCAGTTGGTCCATGGGCACCCAAAGTTTTTGTTGTAAGGACTGGGAGGTACCAGTTATCTTTGGACCCCATCGTGGGTGGCTGGGTGATCTTAGTGGAGCTACCAGTCCTTAGATCCCTGTTGTGGATCGGTAAGGACCTTGTTTAATAGGCAAAGCAATGTCAAACTTCAAACACCCACCTTTCCACCACACCACTGAAATGGTTGGAGTTTTCCAACAGGGCCTCTTCTCCCAAAATAGGCCCACACAGCTCCATGCAGAAGGGAAAGTTTATCAAGGTCCATGGATGGTTTATGCCTGGACAGGAGCTGCTTCTGTCCTGAACTCCACCAGTTAATGGAGCTAGCAAACTATCTTTTCCCCCCAGTTGCAAATTTTTTCCTTCCCCAAGGCTGGGAGGACAGCTCTATGTGCTCACCAGGGTCTATCTCAGGCCCAGGGATTCAGCTGCTGAATACGGCTTGGGGGTGGGGGGGGCGAGGTAAAATATACACAGGTACTTAACTTTTGCCAAGTGCACGCCATTCTCCTCAGGTTCCGGAGGTGTGAGTGGGCTGTGTGGCTGATTGTTCTCCCTGAGGAAACTGCAACTGAATGCTAGTACCAGCCCACTGCCGCCACTGCTCCAGGAATGGTGCCTGAGGGCTCCCTGCAACTCAGGTCCTATAACTCCTCTCCACTTCTGAACACCCTCTTCCTCCTCCTGCCCCTCAGATCATTGTCTAAGCTTGCCTTTGATGCTCAGAGCTCCCAGCTTGTCACAAATATACTCGTTTCACTTGTTTTTTCAGTTCTTTGTTGTAAAGAGGGCTCGATGGAAGCATCTGTCTCTTCTGCCATCTTGGCTCTGCCTCCGGTATTGGCCATTTTGAATCAGACAATCACATTGTCTACTATCCCAAGAATGAAAAATTGAAGAAGAATGGTGTTGCATTCATCACCAAAAACAGCTTTTCAAGAGTAATCCTTGAGTACAATGCTGCTAGTGGTAAGACATTATCCATATGCCTACAGGGAAGACCAGTTAATACAGCTATTTTTCAAATTTACACACCACTAATGCAAATTTTTTTTTTTTTTTTAATGCCAAAAACTCGACAGCACTGGGTACTGGGTAATGCCAAAGATGAGGAAATTGAAGATTTTTACCAACTTTTGCAGTCTGAAATTGACCAAACGTGCAATCAAGATGCATTGATGATTACTGGTGCTTAGATTGTAAAAGATGGAAGTAAAGAAGAAGGATTGGTAATTGGAAAATATGGCCCTGGTGATAGAAGCAATGCAGGTGATAGCATGATAAAATTTTGCAGGACCAACGGCTTCTTCATTGTAAGTACTTTTTTTCAACAACATAAATGGTGATTATACATGTGAACCTCACCAGGTGGAATACACAGGAATCAAATTAACTACATTGTAAAAGGGGGTGATGGAGAAGCTCAATGTCATCAGTCAGAACAAGGCCAGGGACCAACTGCAGAACAAACCATCAATTGATTGTATACAAGTTCAAATTGAAGCTGAGGAAAACTAAGGCAAGTCCACAAGAACCAAAACACAAGCTTGAGTGTATCCCATCTGAATTTAGAGAAAATCTCAAGAATAGATTTGATGCATTGAACACTAATTACCAAAGACCAGACAAGTTGTGTGATTACATCAAGTATATCAAACATGAAGAAAGCACATTTCATTAAAAAGACGGAAAAAAAAGAAAAGACCTAAACGAATGTCAGAAGAGACTCTGAAACTTGCTCTTGAATACACAGTAGCTAAAGTGAATGGAAGAAAAGATGAAGTAAAATAAATGAACAGAAGATTTCAAAGGGTGGCTCAAAAAGATAAAGTTAAGTATTATAATTAAACGTACAAAGGCCTGGAGTTAGAACATCAAAAGTAAAGAGCATGCTCAGCATTTCTCAAGCTTAAACAACTGGAGAAAAAATTAAAGCGTCAAGTTTCAATAGTGAAGGATTCTATGGGCAAATATTTAATGATGTAGTTTTTTTTTTTTTAGGAAGCATTAAAGGTGAATGGAAGAAATACACAGAATCACTGTACCAAAAAGAATTGGTCAATGTTCAACCATTTCAGGAGGTAGCATATGATTAAGAACCGATAGTATTAAAGGCAGAAGTCCAAGCTGCACCGAAGGCGTTGGGAAATAACAAGGTTTCAGGGATTGACGGAAATAAAATTGAGATGTTTTAACAAACAGATGTAGGAGGTGCTGATGCATCTATGCCAAGAAATTTGGAAGATGGCTGCCTGGCCAACCTACTTGAAGAGATCCTTATCTGTGCCCATTCCAAAGAAAGGTGATCCAACAGAATGCACAGATTAGTGAACCATATCATTAGTATCACACACAAGTAAAATTTTACTGAAGATGACTCAAAAACATTTGCAGCAGTACATTGACAGGGAACTGCCAGAAATAGAAGCCAGATTCAGAATAGGATGTGGAACAAGGAATATATCACTGTTGATGTCAGATGGATCTTGACTGAAAGCAGGAAATACCAGAAAGACACTTACCTGTGTTTTATTGGCTATGCACACACATTTGACTTTGTGGATCATAACAAATTGTGGGTAACATTGCATGGCAACCTAAATCTGTTACAGAGCATTCTCTTGTTCTGGGTCTCACACAAAACTAGCAGCTTTTCAAGTCACTTGATAAGTAGGCCAGAACGAGGGATATGAGGCCTCCAAAATCCAAAAAGGCCCACCAAGTGTTGTGCTTCCTTTTTAGTTGTAGGAGGGGCCAGATGATAACTTATTCTTCACTTTAGAGGAAATATCTTGACATGCCCCATACCATTGGACTCCTAGATGTTTCACTGAGGTGGAAGGTGCCTGAATTTTTGTTGAACTAATTTCCCACTCCAGCATGCAAATGGAACCCAGTGGCACAGTGGTTAAGAGCTCAGGCCGATAACAAAAAGGTCGGCAGTTCTAATCCACCAGCCACTCCTTGGACGCCATATGAGACAGTTCTCTGTCTTATAGTGTCACCATGAGTCGGAATTGACTCAATGGCAATGGGTATACAGGTAGCACATACATGTTTTACCAATAAATCTGGAGTCATTGGCATGTCTTCAGTACTAGGTCCAATCATTATAATGTCATCAATGTAATAGACCAGTGTGACATATTGTGGAAGGGATAGGCAATCAAGGTCCCTGTGGACTAAATTATGACATAGGGCTGGAGAGTTGATATACTCTGAGGTAGGACAGTGAAAGTATATTGCTGGCCTTGCCAGCTAAATGCAAACTGCTTTTGGTGGTCCTTTGAAACAGGTATGGAGAAAAAGGCATTAGCCAGATCAATAGCTGCATACCAGGTACCAGGAGATATATTAATTTGCTCACCAATGAAACAGCAGCTGTAATTACAGTCACCACATGGTTAAGTTTTCAATGATCCATTTCAATAATCCACTGTCATTCTCCAAGATCCATCTGTTTTTTGCACAGGCCAAATAGGCAAGCCGAATGGGGATGTGGTGGGAATCACTACCCCTGCATTCTTCAAGTCCTTGATGGTGGCACTAATCTTTGCAATCCCTCCAGGAATGCAGTATTGCTTTTGTTTTACTATTTTTCTAGGAAGGGGATGTTTTAATGGCTTACATTTGGCTTTTCCTACCATAATAGCCCTTATTCCACTTGTCAGGGATTTAGTGTAGGGGTTCTGCCAGTTACGGACTTTATCTATTCCAATTATGCGTTCTGGAACTGAGGAACTCATTACAGGATGGGTTCAGGGACCCACTGAGATAGAC
Organism: Loxodonta africana; assembly: GCF_030014295.1. Lineage (NCBI taxonomy): Eukaryota > Metazoa > Chordata > Mammalia > Proboscidea > Elephantidae > Loxodonta > Loxodonta africana. Next base: position 239,165,624 of record NC_087342.1, on the reverse strand, counting down.
ATAAACTAAGACTCCATTAAAAACCTGACCTCCATATGCCCCCACTTTGACTGTTGAGCCGCAGTGGCATTTTGGGTCTCATGGAACTAGTGTCAGTTCAGAGCTGTTATCCAGTAATCCCCCAAAAGTCTGATTGTTTCCTTTCCCCCAATGAACAGTCATTCTTGTAAAAGGCCATAGGTCTCTTTGGGTAAGGCTGGGAGAAAGATTAACAGTATAAATTTTGGGCAGTGTAGTGGGGTCATTCCTCAGCAGAGACCAGCTTCCCTTTCATTCAAGGAGTTGTGGGTCTGTAAACTCACTCAACTCTGAGAATTGATTGAGGGGCCGTGACTGTCTATTCTAGCAATTCTAGTTAGACTGATGTTCACTTGAACTAGAATTCTTCCACTGTACAGATCAAGTAAATATTTAGTGGATTTCCCATCTATTTCACTCCTAGGGACACCATGACTAAGTAGCCAATGCCATATGAGTCAGACTATTCCAGTTACTGCTTTGACTGTGCTATCCATTATGGTAACCACATCCACTTAGTCTTTGTCTGTTGAGTGCTGCCACGTGGCCCCTACCTCCATGGGGTCCAATCAACCCAATTGCAATTAGGTGTCTTAATTTAGTTAGGGCAGTTCCCACTGTCAAATCTGATTTACATAAAATGGCAATCACGGCAGTCTTCAAGGAGGCTGGGGCTCCCTTCACAAATTTTTTCCTCACTGTTGTGGTAAAAAATGTGTTCTCTGGGAACTCCATGTGTAAGTCTGTGGGTTTAACCTGATAAATCCACTCTAACACACCAATTCCCTAAGCTTTTGAATACCTTCTTCTACAGCATACCGAGGCCGGTCTGGTACTTCAACTTGATGTAATGCAGGTCACTGCATATTCCATGCTTCAGAGAACCAACCAAATAAGTTATTAAAGCCTTTCCTAACCTTTTGAGCAGATACATTGAATGAAAAATCTATGCTTAGTGGGCCCATATCAATGAACTCAGACTGACCCATCTTTATGTTCCTTGCACCATTATCCCACACCCTTAATAGCCATTTCCACACATATTCCTCAGGTTTCTGTTTGTACATATTAGAAAAGTCAAGCAGCTCTTTTGAAGTGTACTGTTGTATTTTGCCTTTTGGGGCTTGCTGGGACTTAAGTCTAGTTATAGACCTAGAAGCAAAAATGGGTGGTGGGGATATATTTTGAGAACATTCAGCAACGTCTTGTAAGGCATCTGCCTCAGGCAATGCCCCAGGGGATGCCTCAGACAAAGGCTGTTCAGACACAGATGGGTTAATCTCATCAGATGGACGTGGAGGGGCTACTGGTTTTGTTGGCAAGAGTGCTTCAATGCAATTTAGGTGTTCAGTGTCCCCAGCTTCCTGATTATCTGCTCATATGTGCCCATCTCAAGTTTCAGGATCTAATTTCTTTCCAATCAATGCCCTCGCTTTGACTTCAGACACCATATGAGGTTGGGAACGTGATTGGCATTGTAATTCAGCCACTCTTATGATAAAATGCTGGGTTTGGTTTTTGGCAATATCAGCTCTTTTACTACAAGAAATAAAGCTTTCTTTCAGAGCATAAGTGGCTACTTTGAGGTCATTTATTGGTACTTGAGCTTTGACTCTAAAACCCTGAGCTCTTTTCTTTCTTAAACCAGTTTGACTAGTGAAACTAGGACTAACCAACCAGTCCTTATACTTCTCATTCTGACAAAATTGTAGAAAAGTATCAAACTTGCGATCACTCAGAGCCTTCCCTCTCACCAGTACCTGATCTATTGGTGCTGACATTTTGTGTATTTCTATTGCCAGCTCACGCCATGGACTAGCAGTGCCCTCTTTACTACTGGAAGCAGAGTCATCAATATCTTTAAGACTAACCAGACTTAAGAACCAATTTAGAAACTCACCCTTACAATTTTGTTTCTCTAGAACCACTGTCTATACCAAATGTCTTAGGCTGGGTTCTCTAGAGAAGCTAAACCAGTGAAGTGTATGTATATATATACCATCTTTCCTGCCAATTTTGGATTCATCAGCCTCTGCAGGCTATAAGCCAGCAGCCTGCAATATATATATATATATATATTTGTTGTTGTTGTTGTTAGGTGCTGTCGAGTTGGTTCTGACTCATAGCGACCCTATGCACAACAGAATGAAACACTGCCTGGTCCTCAGCCATCCTCACAATCATTGTTATGGTTGAGCTCATTGTTGCAGCCACTGTGTCAATCCACCTTGTTGAGGGTCTTCCTCTTTTCCGCTGACCCTGTACTCTGCCAGGCATGATGTCTTTCTCCAGGGACTGATCCCTCCTGACAACATGTCCAAAGTATGTAAGACGCAGTCTCACCATCCTTGCCTCTAGGGAACATTCTGGTTGTACTTCTTCTAAGACAGTTTTGTTCATTCTTCTGGCAGTCCATGGTATATTCAATATTCTTCACCAACACCACAATTCAAAGGTGTCAATTCTTCTTCAGTTTTCTTTATTCGTTGTCCAGCTTTCACATGCATATGATGCGATGGAAAATACCATGGCTTGAGTCAGGTGCACCTTAGTCTTCAAGGTGACATCTTCACTCTTCAACACTTTAAAGAGGTCGCTGTAGTGGTTAAGGTTGTGTGTCAACTTGGCTGGGCCATGATTCTCAGTGGTTTGGCAGTTGTATGATGTAATAACTTCCATGATGAGATTTGATATTATGTGATCACTTCCATGATGGGATCTGCTGTGAGTAGCCAATCAGGTGAAACGGAATTTTTTTGGGCATGTGGCCTGCACTGAATATAAGTGGATAGTCTGGCAGGGCTTGGGTGCTTTTTGCTCATGCTGGATCTTACAGCTGGCTTCTATTCGTCTGACCTCCTGTTCTTGGGACTTGAGCTAGAAGCTCTCCTGCAGTTTTGCCTGCTGATCTTGGGAGTCATCAATTTTTGCAGCCTGTGAGAAAGAGCCCTTCTCTCTGATCTACCAATCCTGGGTTCACCAGCCCTGCAGCTATATGAGTCAGGAGAAGCCTCTATCCTGACCTACAGACTTGGGACATTCCAGCTTCTACAACCTCGCGAGTCATTTCCTTGATATAAATCTCTCTCTCTCTATATATATACACATTGCTAGTTTTGCTTCTCTAGAGAACCCAGCCTAAGACATTTGGTACTGAGAGTGGTTCTAGGAAAATGAAATTGTAACGATGAGTTTTCTAAATTGGTTCTCAAGTCTGGTTAGTCTTAAAGATGTTGATGACCCTGTTTCCAGTAGTAAAGAGGGCACTGCTAATCCATGGTGTGAGGTGGCAATAGAAATATGCAAAGTATCAGCACCAATAGATCAGGTATTGGTGAGAGGTGAGGCTCTGGATGATTGCATGTATGATACCTTGCCACAATTTTGTTAGAATGAGAAGTATAAGGAAGCTGGTTGGTATAAGGGAGCTGTGTATCTACTTTCACTAGACAAACTGGTGAAAGATAGAGACGTGCTCAAGGCTTCAGAGTCAAAGCTCAAGTGTCTCATAAGCAGCCTCAAAGTTTCCACTTGTGCTTTGAAAGAAAGCCTTATTTCTTGTAGTAACAGAGCTGATATTGCTGAAAACCAAACCAACAGTCTTATTTTAAGAGAGGCTGAATTACAAGGCCAACTCAACTTCCAACCTCTAGAGGTGTCTGAAGTTAAAGTGAAGGCATTGATTGGGAAGAAATGAGATCCTGAAATTTGGGATGGGGACCTCATACCACCAAGAAAGCAGCACCAGGAAAAGAGTGGGTCCTTTGAACCCAGGTTCCCTGTCCCTGAGAATTTCCTCTACCGGGGAAGACTGATGACAAGGACCTTCCTCCACAGCTGACAGAGACAGAAAGCCTTCCACTGGAGCTTATGCCCTGAATTCAGACTTCTGACCTCCTAGACTGTGAGAGAATAAACTTCTGTTTGTTGAAGCCATCTGCTTGTGGTATTTCTGTTATAGCAGCACTAAATGACAAAGACAGTTGCCTAGGGCTGCTGTAACAAATTACCACTCAGTTCTGGAGGTCAGAAGTCCAAAACCAAAGTATCATCAGGGCCACGTTCTCTCTGAGGTCTCTAGGGGAAGATCCTTTCTTGTCTCTTCCAGTTTCTGGTGGTCCCAGGCATCCCTTGACTTGTAGATGTATCATTGTAATCTCTGCCTATGTCTTCACACGGCCATCATCCCTCTGTGTCTGTGTCTCTTCTCTTTTATGAAAACATCACTCAGATGGGATTAGGACTCACCCTACTCTAGTATGGCCTCTTGTAAACTTAACTAATCACAAGGTCACCTTCACAGGTACCAAGAGTCAGGACTTGGACATATTTTTTGCTTTTTTTTTTTTTTTTTGGTGGGGGGTACATAATTCAACCCATTACAGAGGGTATTTACAAATACTGTTATTTCATAAAAATGGCAAAGGACACACAGTATCCAGTGGACAGCCAATTCACTCTCGATGTTGGCCATTTATGTCCTTCAATCCTGGAACCCATTGGCTTCATTAGCACTTGACGATTTCCTAAGAATGTGAATACACTTGACTTTGACTTGCATCTATTTACCTGACTGTGGAGACATTGTAGGCCAGCATCCTCGAGGGAGAGGCTGGTGGGACTCCAGGTGCTGCTCTGAGCAGAGCACTTCCTCAGCATCTGCCAGCCTCAAGGTGGGATGAATGTGTCTTTTTGTGCCGTTTTTGGCTCTCGAAGGTCCTGAGGACATCACCTCTCCCTCTGCACCTGGGTTTTCAAGGAGAGGGCTTTTATTTGGAGCTCCGGCAAGAACACTGCTGCTTCTCAGCCTTCCCAAATGAGAACCACATGCGGCTGGGCTGCGGAGAACACACCGGTGGTTTCTTGCTCTCTCACTTGGCTATTCACGCCCACCGCTCACTCTCAGGGGACTGTCCTGGGGAAAGTGCAAACGCAGAGTGGCAGCTGTTCAGCCACAAGAGCAATGCTTGGCATCTGTGGAAGAAAGTGCTGAGACGCAAACGGATCAGTGGAGATATTTTGTTATTCGTTTTCATTGCCATTTTTCTTAATTTTATAAAGTTCTTTTTTTTAACTCACGTAAAATGAGAAATGAAAATTCCATTCATTTTCAGTTTTTAATGGAGCTGAGCCTTTTCTACCCTCTGGTGAGGTTTAAAAAAATCATAAAAATATGATTGGAAAAATTGCCACATCATAATATTTAATCCATATATGTTTTTATTTAGTTCTGAGTGTTTATTAAGATGGAAGTGAAAAACACATAGAAGAACGGAACATTGGGAATAGACAGGGAAGATCATGTGACACACCTTTGGTATTATACCAGAGGGTTTAGGTGGGCCATGTGCTTGGGAAAGAGGCCCAGATCCTTGGCATCCACAAAACCCAAGTATTATAGATCAAATTGTGTCCCCCAAAAATATATGTGCAGGTCCTAAAGCAAAGTATTTGTGAATGTGAACTTCTTTGGAAATAAGGTCTTTGCAGATGCTATCAGCTGAGATGAGGTCAGTAGGGTGGGCCCTAACCCAACATGACTGGCATCTTTGTAGGAAGAAGAGAAGACATGAAGGCAGGCCCAGAGAAGAAGGCCAGGTGAAGACAGAGCCAGAGATTGGAACAATGCAGCCATAAGCTAAGTACCTGGACCCATAGAATTTTGGAGAGACAAAGAAGGATGTTCGCCTAGACCCTTCCAAGGGAGCGCAGCCTTGCCAACCCTGAATTCCAATTTCTAGGTTCCAGAGCTGTGAGAAAATCAATTTCTGTTGTTTTATGCCACCCACTTTGTACTCCATTGTTGCAGCAACCCTAGGAGACTATTACACCAAACTAGAAGTGAGTAGCTTTAGCACATAGTGAGGAATTAAGGTCCCAGTGGATAGACAAGACATTCTGTGAGTCTGAGTGCAGTCTGCTCATCTTACACCAATGATGTAACTTCCAAGATTTTCCATGAGCACCGAGGACATTTCATAAGACTTCTACAGCTGCCCTTAAAAGGACATGAGGCTCATCACCCTGGAATCTGCTGCCTTCATCTGCCGAGCAGAATGTTATCTGCTCCTGCTACCCTTCAAATGACCTTGCTTCTTTTGGAACCATGTGACAGAGCTGCAGAAGTGGCGAGAGGACCTGAAGTTAGGGTTCAGGTTGTTGTTGTTGTTGTCGTTATTAGTTGTCGCCAAGTCGGCTCTGACTCATGATGACACTATGTGCCATCTCCATGATCGCTGGTATGTTTGAATCCCTTGTTGTGGCTGTTGTGTCAATCCATCTCATTAAAGGTTTCCCCCACTTTTGCTAACCTTCAACCAACCATGATGTCCTTTTCTAGCGATTGGTCTTTCCTGGTGACCTGCCCAAAGTAAGGGAGCTGAAGTCAAGGGTCAGGACATTCTTCAAACCCTACATCTTCCCTCCCCACATCCAAGCGTTCACTGCTGCTGGGCTTCATTTCATTCTTCTCCCCACACCATCTTCCTCTTCCTTTTGTTCACTCAGTCCTCTAGAAGCCCCACTACATGTTAGCCATGGAGCCATGGCTACAGACAAGCTGTGGCCAGATGACTTCGCTGGTGTGGACTGCATCAGCGCCTCCAGGGCTCAGGAGAGGTCAGCGAAGACCAGCATGGGTAACGGGGCTGCAGGTAGATGCAAACACACACAACACATAGAATCAGGGGCAATGGCCCTCTTTCGAGTGCTCAGGGGAGATACCACTGTTCTGCTGATGTCAACACGTGGCTGAGGGACCTCTGACATGGAAACAACGTGATGGCCTGGCTGAACCCCTTCCTAATGTTGAAATATATTGACATTTATTGCGGTGTTCCTTGGAAGCATCTGTTTGCTAGAATAGCTCTAATTCTGAATGTTCTGGATGATTCCATGACTGTCTATTTTAGCTAGGCATCTTCTCACCACTGTTCCAAAAGTCATCATATGTATTTGGTCTGGATAGAAGACAGCAAGTAAGGGACAAGTAGAGGCAGAGTGATTTGTGTTGACTGGACACTGGGCCCATTGGATCCTAAGCCTGAGCACAAAGCCACTCACTCAGTATAAGCAGGACTTGTTCTCTCCCACTGGAAAATATCCAGATGTGAGTGGACAAACCACCAGCCACCCTCGGCCCTCGGCTTCCTGCTTCACTTTGAGGTGGTAGTAGCCTGTCTTCCCTGAGAAGGTGGATTCATTTAACTTTCCTGGTTCATTCTTCATGCTGAGTACCTCCCTGGTCCAACGGTGAACTCTTTTGCCTTTTTTTTAACCAAATTACCCATGTACCTGATGTCCCAAGATCTCAGACTATCGAAATTGACCTTCTTGGTGCTCCCATCTTTTCTTCTCCACGAGGGTCGGCCAACTCCTTGCTTTATTCTTATGACTAATCCCCCTAAGTTTTCTTCCTATACTGCATTTTCATTTGCATTCTCACTCAAAACAAACATCTTTGATCATGCGTTTTCTAGCCAAAGAATCCTCCTGGGAGAATTGTGCCCATGGTAAAACCAAAAAAAAAAAAAAAAACAAATCCATTGCCATCAAGTCGACTCGACTCATAGTGACCTGGCTGGACAGAGTAGAACTGCCCCATAGTGTTTCCTAGGCTGTAATATTTACTGAACAGACTGCCACATATTTTTTCCATGGAGCCACTGGTGGGTTGGAACCGCTGACCTTCCGGTTAGCAGCTGAGCACTCTAACCGCTGCAACACCAAGGCTCTTTACTGGGCCCAAGGTAAGTACATAAAATAATATACCCACAGACACCACCTTTTAAAACTCATTTTGAGGAGTAAAAGTGTCATCTCTTTTTTCTTTTTAAACAGGATCACTGCACACTGTGTAGAGAGGAGAGGAGAGGAGACAGTAAGTTCTAAATTTGGCAACAAGCAGATGCCTTGTTAATCTCCGCTGAGCTGCTCATCCTATTGTTAAAGCTTTTTTTTTCTTAATTTTTATTGTGCTTTAAGTGAAAGTTTACAAATCAAGTCAGTCTCTCACACAAAAACTTATATACACCTTGCTACATACTCCCAATTACTCTCCCCCTAATGAGACAGCCCACTCCTTCCCTCCACTCTCTCTTTTCATGTGCATTTCACCAATTTCTAACCCCTCTACCTTCTCATCTCCCCTCCAGGCAGGAGATGCCAATATAGTCTCAAGTGTCCACCTGACCCAAGAGGCTCACTCCTTACCAGCATCCCTGTCCAACCCACTGTCCAGTCCAATCCATATTGGCTTTGGGAATGGTTCCTGTCCTGGGCCAGCAAAAGGTCTGGGGGCCATGACCACCGGGGTCTTTCTAGTCTCAGTTAGACCGTTAAGCCTGGTCATTTTATAAGAATTTAGGGTCTGCATCCCACTGTTCTCCTGCTCCCTCAGGGGTTCTCTGTTGTGTTCACTGTCAGGGCAGTCATCGGTTGTAGCTAAGCACCATCTAGTTCTTCTGGTCTCAGGATGATGTAGTGTCTGGTCCATGTGGCCCTTTCTGTCTCTTGGGCTCGTAATTACCTTGTGTCCTTGGTGTTCTTCATTCTCCTTTGATTCAGGTGGGTTGAGACTCATTGATGCATCTTAGATGGCCGCTTGCTAGCGTTTAAGACCCCAGACGCCACTCTTCAAAGTGGGATGCAGAATGTTTTCTTAATAGATTTTATTATGCCAATTGATTTAGATGTCCCCTGAAACCATGGTCCCCAAACCCTGCCCCTGCTACGCTGGCTTTCGAAGTATTCAGTTTATTCAGGAAACTGCTTTTGGTTTAGTCCTATTGTGCTGTCCTCCCCTGTATTGTGTGTTGTCTATTCCCTTCACCTAAAGTGGTTCTTATCTACTATCTAATTAGTAATATCCCTCTCCCACCCTCCCTCCCTCCCTCCCCCCTCTTGTGACCACAAACAATGTTTTCTTCTCAGTTTAAACTATTTCTCAAGTTCTTATAATAGTGGTCTTATACAATATTTATCCCTTTGCAACTAATTTCACTCAGCATAATGCCTTCCAGGTTCCTCCATGTTACGAAATGTTTCACAGATTCCTCACTGTTCTTTATCCGTGCGTAGTATTCCACTGTGTGAATATACCATAATTTATTTATCCATTCATCCATTGATGAGCACCTTCATTTCTTCCATCTCTTTGGTATTGTAAACAGTGCTGCAATAAACATGGGTGTGCATATATCTGTTTGTGTAAAGACTCTTATCTCTCTAGGATATATTCCAAGAGTGGGATTGCTGGATCCTATGGTAGTTCTATTTCTAGCTTTTTAAAGAAGCACCAAATCGATTTCCAAAGTGGTTGTACCATTTTACATTCCCACCAGCAGTGTGTAAGTGTTCTAATCTCTCCACAGCCTCTCCAACATTTATTATTTTGTGTTTTTTGAATTAAGGCCAGCCTTGTTGGAGTGAGATGAAATCTTATTGTAGTTTTGATTTGCATTTCTCTAATGGCTTTTTTGTTTTGTTTTGTTTTTAATGGCTAGTGATCGTGAGCATTTCTCCATGTATCTGTTAGCTACCTGAATGTCTTCTTTAGTGAAGTGTCTGTTCATATCTTTTGCCCATTTTTTAATTGGGTTATTTGTCTTTTTGTAGTTGAGTTTTTGCAGTATCATGTAGATTTTAGAGGTCAGGTGCTTATCAGAAATGTCACAGCTAAAAACTTTTCCCCAGTCTGTAGGTAGTCTTTTTACTCTTTTGGGGAAGTCTTTGGATGAGCATAGGTGTTTGACTTTTAGGTGCTCCCAGTTATTTAGTTTTTTTTTTTTTCTGCATTCTTAATAATGTTTTGTATATTGTTTATGCCATGTATTAGGGCTCCTAATGTTGTCCCTATTTTTTCTTCCATGATCTTTATCGTTTTAGATTTTATATTTAGGTCTTTGATTCATTTTGAGCTCGTTTTTGTGCATGGAGTGAGGTATGGGCCTTGTCTCACTTTTTTGCAGGTGGATATCCAGTTATGCCAGCACCATTTGTTAAAAAGACTCTTTTTTCCCTATTTAACTGTTTTGGGGCCTTTGTTAAATATCAACTGCTTATATGTGGATGGTTTTATGTCTGGATTCTCAATTCTGTTCCATTGGTCTATGTATCTGTTGTTGTACCAGTACCAGGCTGTTTTAACTACCTTGGCAGTATAATAGGTTCTAAAGTCAGGTAAAGTAAGGCCTTCCACTTTGTTCTTCTTTTGCAGTAATGCCTCATTTATCCAGGGCCTCTTTCCCTTCCATATGAAGTTGGTGATTTTTTTCTCCATCTCTTTAAAGAATGTCACTGGAATTTGGATCAGAATTGCATTAAATCTATAGATCGCTTTTGGTAGAATAGACATTTTTATAATGTCAAGTCTTCCTATCCACGAGCAAGGTATGTTTTTCCACATATGTAGGTCTCTTTTGGTTTCCTGCAGAAGTGTATCATAGTTTTCTTTGTATAAGTCTTTTACATGTCTGGTAAGATTTATTCCTAAGTATTTTATCTTCCTGGGGGCTACTGTAAATGGCACTGATTTGGTGATTTCCTCTTTGATGTTCTTTCTGTTGGTGTAGAGGAATCCAGCTGATTTTGGTATGTTTATCTTGTATCCGGATACTCTGCTGAACTCTTCTATTAGTTTCAGTAGTTTTCTTGAGGATTCCTTAGGGATTTCTGTGTATAAGATCATGTCATCTGCAAATAGAGATACTTTGACTTCTTCCTTGCCAATCCGGATGCCCTTTATTTCTTTGTCTAGCCTAATTGCTCTGGCTACGACCTCCAGCACAATGTTGAATAAGAGCGGTGATGAAGGGCATCCTTGTCTGGTTCCCATTCTCAAGGGAAAAGCTTTCAGGCTGTCTCAATTTAGGATGAGCTATTGGCTTTGTATAAATGCCCCGTATTTATTTTTTATTGGCTTTGTATAAATGCCCCTTATTACGTTGAGGAATTTTCCTTCTATTCTTATTTTGATGAGAGTTTTTATCATGAATGGGCGTTGAACTTTGTCAAATGCCTTTTCTTCATCAATTGATAAAATCAAGTGATCCTTCCCTTTTGTTTTATTTATACTGTGGATTACATTGTTTTCCTAATGTTGAACCATCCCTGCATACCTAATATGAATCCCACTTGGTAATGGTGAATTATTTTTTTTGAAATGCTGTTCAATTCTATTGGCTAGAATTTTGTTGAGGATTTTTGCATCTAAGTTTATAATGGACATAGGTCTGTGTTTTTTTTTTGTGGTATCTTTTACCTGGTTTTGGTATCAGGGATATGGTGGCTTCATAGAATGAGTTTGGGAGTATTCCATCCTTTTCTATGCTCTGAAATACCTTTAGTAGTGGTGGTGTTAACTCTTCTCTGAAAGTTTGGTAGAACTCTGCAGTGAAGCCTTCCGGGCCAGGGCTTTTTTTGTTGGGAGTTTTTTGATTACCTTTTCAATCTCTTCTTTTGTTATGGGTCTATTTAGTTGTTCTACCTCTGTTTGTGTTAGTTTAGGTAAGTAGTGTGTTTCTAGGAATTCATCCATTTCTTCTAGGTTTTCAAATTTGTTTCAGTATAGTTTTTCATAGTAATCTGATATGATTCTTTTAATTTCAGTTGGGTCTATTGTAATATTGCCCATCTCATTTCTTATTCGGGTTATTTGCTTCCTCTCCTGTTTTTCTTTTGTCAGTTTGGCCAATGATTTATCAATTTTGTTGAGTTTTTCCAAAAACCAGCTTTTGGGCTTGTTAATTCTTTCAATTGTTTTTCTGTTTTCTATTTCATTTAGTTCAGCTCTAATTTTTATTATTTGTTTTCTTCTGGTGCCTGTGGGTTTCTTTTGTTGCTCTCTTTCTATTTGTTCAAGTTGTAGGGATAATTCTTTGATTTTGGCCCTTTCTTCTTTTTGGATGTGTGCATTTATTGATATAAATTGGCCTCTGAGCACCACTTTTGCTGTGTCCCAAAGGTTCTGATAGGAAGTGTTTTGATTCTCATTGGATTCTCTCAATTTCTTTATTCCATCCTTAATGTCTTCTATAATCCAGTCTTTTTTGAGCAGGGTATTGTTCAGTTTCCAAGTGTTTGATTTCTTTTCCCTGCTTTTCCTGTTATTGATTTCCACTTTTATGGCCTTATGGTCAAAGAAGATGCTTTGTAATATTTCAATATTTTGGATTGTGCTAAGGCTTGCTTTATGACCTAATATGCGGTCTCTTCTAGAGAATGTTCCATGTGCACTAGAAAAGAAAGTTTACTTGGTTGCTGTTGGGTGGAGTGTTCTATATATGTCTACGAGGTCAAGTTGCTTGATTGTGGCACTTAGATCTTCCGTGCCTTTATTGAGCTTCTTTCTGGATGTCCTGTCCTTCACCGAAAGTGGTGTGTTGAAGTCTCCTACTATTATTGTGGAGCTATCTCACTTTTCAATGCTGATAGAGTTTGTTTTATGTATCTTGCAGCCCTATCGTTGGGTGCATAAATATTTAATAGGGTTATATCTTCTTGGTGTATTGTCCCTTTAATCATTATATAGCGTCCTTCCTTATCCTTTCTGATGGATTGAACTTTAAAGTCTATTTTGTCAGAAATTAATATTGCCACTCCTGCTCTTTTTTGATTGTTGTTTCTTTGATACATTTTTTTCCATCCTTTGAGTTTTAGTTTGTTCGTGTCTCTAAGTCTAAGGTGTGTCTCTTGTAGGCAGCATATAGACGGATCTTGTTTTTTAATCCATTCTGCCACTATCTGTCTCTTTATTGGTCCATTTAGTCCATTTACATTCAGGGTAATTATGGATAGGTATGAATTTAGTGCTATCATTTTGATGTCTTTTTTTGTGTGTTGTTGACGGCTTCTTCTTCCCACTTGATTTTATGTGCTGAGTAGATAGATTTTCTTTATATATTGCCCTTTCCTCATATTTGTTGTTGTAGATTTTGTTTCTGCTGAGTCTGTATTTTTCCCTTGTATTTTATTTTGATGAGTAAGATAGTTTATCTCCTTTGTGGTTACCTTATTATTTACCATATTTTTCTAAATTTAAAACTAGCTTTTATTTCTTTGTATCGCCGTATCTTCCTCTCCATATGGAATGTGTATGATTACATTTCTTAGTCCCTCTTTATTATTTTAATGTTGTCTTCTTTTATATAATTCTTTTTCTTTTATATAATAACATTGCTGTTACACTGTGTTGGGCTTTTTTTGTTGTTGTTTTATAACCTTGCTTTGTTTTTTTGGATTTCCCTGCCTCAGTTGACTTCTGGTTGCTCTGCCCAATGTTCTAGTCTTGGGTTGATACCTGATATTATTGATTTTCTAACCAAAGAACTCCCTTTAGTATTTCTTGTAGTTTGGGTTTGGTTTTTACAAATTCCCTAAACTTGTGTTTATCTGGAAATGTCTTACTTTCACCTTCAGATTTAAGAGATAGTTTTGCTGGATATATGATTCTTGGCAGGCAATTTTTTTCCTTCAATTTTTTTTAAATATGTCATCCCATTGCCTTCTTGCCTGCGTGGTTTCTGCTGAGTAGTCCGAGCTTATTCTTATTGGCTCTCCTTTGCAGGTGACTTTTCGTTTATCCCTTGCTACTCTTATAATTCTCTATCTTTGGTTTTGGCAAGTTTGATTATAATATGTCTTGGTGACTTTCTTTTAACATCTACCTTATGTGGAGTTTGATGACCATCTTGGATAGATATCTTCTCATCTTTCACAATATCAGCAAAGTTTCTGCCAACAAGTCTTCAACAATTTTCTCTGTATTTTCTGTTATCCCTCCCTGTTCTGGTACTCCAATCACTCGTAGGTTATTTCTCTTGATAGAGTCCCACATGATTCTTAAGGTTTCTTCATTTTTTTTAATTCTTTTATCTGATTTTTCTTCAAATATATTAGTGCCAAGTAATTTATCTTCGAGTTCAGAAATTCTAGCTTCTTCTTGCTCAATTCTGCTCCTCTGAATTTCTATTGAGCTATCTACTTCTGTAATTTTATTGTTAATCTTCTGAATTTCTGATTGCTGTCTATGGATTTTTCCAGCTTATTAAATTTTTCATTATGTTCCTGAATAATTTTTTTTTAATTTCTTCAATTGCTTTGTCTGTGTGTTCCTTGGCTTGTTCTGTGTATTGCCTCATTTCCTTCCTGATGTCTTGAAGGGTTGTAGGTATTAATCTTTGTATTCTGGCTCTGGTAATTCCAGGAATGCACTTTCATCTAGAAGATCCCTGGATTCTTTGTTTTGGGAGCTCGTTGAGGTGATCATGGCCTGTTTCTTTATGTGACTTGAGATTGATTGTTGTCTCCGAGCCATCTATGTTATTGTATTAGTTAATGCTTGCTGACTGTGTCATAGCTTCTTGCTTTGTTCTGTTTTGATACACCCAAATGGGTTGCTTGAGTGAGCTAGCTTGATTATTTTCACCTTTGGAGCTCTGAAGTCCTGTCCCCAGATGGCTAGTGCTGTTATCAGGTATATCAGTCTAGGAGTCCATTCACTTTTCTTGTATGAATTCAGCTCAGGTGTCCAGGTAGCTGATCATCAAGTGTGTAGGTTGTATCCTACAGTCTTAGAGGGGCAGGGGTGATTGGTGTATGTACTGGTATCTGATTGCAGCAGGGGAGTCAAGCTCTGAACAAGGCAGGGGGCTGAGAACCGACCCCCACGTGTCTCTGAGGAGAGCACACCCCTGTTCCCTATAGCATGCAGGTGGGTGGGCTCTGTAGATGGACCATAGGCACCCAAAGTTTTTGGTTGTAAGGATTGGGAGGTACCAGTTATCCTTGGACCCCTGTCACAGGCGGCTGGGTGACCTGAGTGGAGCTACCAGTCCTTAGGTCCATGATGTGGGTAGGCGAGGACCTTGTTTAGAAGGCAAAGCAACATCAAATATCAAACACCCACCTCTCCACCGCACAGCTGAAACACCTGGAGTCTGCCAAGAAGGGTCTATTCTCCCAAAATAGGCCCACACAGGTCCATGCAGAAAGCAAAGGTGCTTAAAGTCCATGGACCCTTTATGCCTAGACAGGAACCGCTTCTGTCCTGAGCTCCTCTGGTTAGTGGAACTGGCAAATTATCTTTTCCCCCAGTTTCAAATTTTTTCCTTCTCCAAGGCCAGGAGGATGGCTCTAGGTGCTCAACATGTCCTTTCTCAAGCCCAGGGAATTCAGCCGCTGAAGACGGCTTGCGGGTGGGGGGGCGCAGTAAAACATACGGAAGTACTTAGCTTTTGCCAAGAGCGCTGTTGTTCTCTGGTTCCATAGATGCAAGTACGCTGTGTGGCTGGCTGCTTCTCCCTGAGGAAACTGCAGCCAACCGCTAGTACCAGCTCACCACCACTGCTCCGGGAATGGTGCCTGAGGGCTCCCCGCAATTCAGGTCTCTTAACTCTTCTCTGCTTCTGAATGGTCTCTTCCTCCCCCTACCCCTCAGTTCATTTTCTGAGCTTGCCTTTGAAGCTCAGGGCTTCCAGCTTGTCACCAATATACTCGTTTCACTTGTTTTTTGGGGTCTTTGTTGTAAAGAGGGCTCGCTGGAAGTGTCTGTCTATTCCACCATCTTGGCTCCACCTCCTATTGTTAAAGCTTTTGCCACTGGTATTTTCTCTTTCTTATTTGCTTTAAGAAAATGTCTCCAAAGTCGCAGTGGACAACATGTCTTTTAAAGTATTTGTCGATTGAAAACTATCACTGTTATTTACTAGAAATGGTAACGGTGTTCAGTAGAAAAGGCTTGCTATTGTTTAAGAGATACTGAATGAGAAAACTTAATTATTTGGATCAAAATCATATTTGAAATGTTTCAAGTTTTAAGCATCAAATGGTATTAATAAACATTTAAGAAACTACCAATTTATAAGTGTATTTTAAAATATCTGAGAATGTAAACTAACAACAGCAACATATACGTGTGTGTGTGGTGTATGTATATGTGTGTCTATATGTGCGTGCATGTACGTGTATACCCACATTATCTGTGACAGCAAAGGGGAGATGCGGCATTGATTACCTAAATGTGTAACCTAAACAACTCTACATGCAGTGTCTTACTTGATTTTTGAAGTATCTCTCCTTCTTAAATATATTTCTATACATTAAACTATTCATCACCTCCCTGAAGTAAAAAATACTCAGTACATTCCATTCATAATCAGTGAAGGGGATTCTACACAGATTTTTTTTTAGAGAAGAAAAAAATTTTTTTTTAATTTATTGTGCATTAAGTGAAAGTTTACAAATCAAGTCAGTCTCTCACACAAAAACTTATGCACACTTTGCTATGTACTCCTATCTGCTCTCCCCCTAATGAGATAGCACACTACTCCCCTCCACCCTGCATACCCCATGCCCTTTCAACCAGCTCCTGCCCCCTCTGCTTTCTCATCTTGCCTCCAGACAGGTGCTGCCCATATAGTCTCATGCGTCTACTTGAGCCAAGAAGCTCACTCCTCAACAGTATCATTTGCTGTCTTATAGTCCAGTCCAATCCCTGTCTGAACACTTGGCTCCAGAAATGCTTCCAGTCTTGGGCTAACAAAGGGTCTGCGGACCATGACATCCAGGATCCCCCTCTAGTATCAGTCAGACCTTTAAGTCTGGTCTTTTTTTTTATGAGAATTTGAGATCTACGTCCCACTTTTTGGCTCCACCAGGGATTCTCTGTTGTGTTTCCTGTCGGGGCAGTCATTGGTGGTAGCTGGGAACCATCTAGTTCTTCTGATCTCAGGCTGATGTAGTCTCTGGTTTATGTGGCCCTTTCTGTCTCTTGGACTCATCTTTACCATGTCTTTGGTGTACTTCATTCTCCTTTGCTCCAGGTGGGTTGAGACCAATTGATGCATGCTGCTTGCTAGCGTTTAAGACCCCAGACACCACTCGCCAAAGTGGGATGCAGAATGTTTTCTTAATACATTTTGTTATGCCAGTTGCCCTAGATGTTCCCTGAAACCATGGTCCCCAAGATCCCATGCCTGCTATTCTGGCCTTCAAAGCTTTTGGTTGTATTCAGGAAACTTCTCTGCTTTTGGTTTAGTCCAGTTGTGCTGACCTCTCCTGTATTGTATGTTGTTCTTTCCTTCACCTAAAATAGTTCTTGTCTTTTGTTATCATTGTTAGGTGCCGTCGAGTCGGTTCCAACTCATAGCCACCCTATGTACCACAGAATGAAACACTGCCCAGTCCTGTGCCATTCTTACAATCCTTGTTCTGCTTGAGCCCATTGTTGCAGCCACTCTGTCAATCCATCTCATTAGGGTCTTCCTCTTTTTCGCTGACCCTGTACTTTACCAAGCATGATGTCCTTCTCCAGGGACTGATCCCTCCTGACAACATGTCCAAAGTATGTGAGACGCAGTCTCGCCATCCTCACCTCTAAGCAGCATTCTGGTTGTACTTGTCTACTATCTAATTAATGAATATTCCTCTCCCTCCCTCCCCACCCTCATAACCATCAAAGAATATTTTCTTCTGTGTTTAAACTTTTTCTTGAGTTCTTACAATAGTGGTCTCATACAATATTTGTCACTCAGCATAATGTCTTTCAGATTCCTCCATGTTATGTTTCACAGAATAATCATTGATCTTAATCATTGCGTAGTATTCCATTATGTGAATATAACATATATTTCATCTGTTGATAGGCACCTTGGTTGCTTACATTTTTTTGCTACTGTAAATGGTGCTGCAATGAACATGAGCACGCATACATCTGTTTGTGTGAAGGCTCTTATTTCTCTAGGATATATTCCAAGGAGCAGAATTGCTGGATCATATGGTAGTTCTACTTCTAGCTTTTTAGGGAAGCACCAAGTCAATTTCCAAAGTGGTTGCACCTTTTTACATTCCCACCGGCAGCATATAAGTGTTCCAGACTCTCCACAACCTCTCCAACATTTATTATTTTGTGTTTTTTTTTTTTTTTTTTTGATTAATGCCAGTTCTGTTGGCACGAGATGGTATTTCATTGTAGTTTTGATTTGCATTTTTCTAATGGCTAATGATCATGAGCATTTCCTCATGTACCTGTCAGCAGCCTGAATGTCTTCTTTGGTGAAGTGCCTGTTCATATCCTTTGTCCATTTTTTAATTGGGTTATTTGTCTTTTTGTTGTTGAGTTTTTACAGTGTCTTGTAGATTTTAGAGATCAAACGCTGGTGGGAATTATCATAGCCAAAAACTTTTTCCCAGTGTCTCTATTTTTCCTTCCATGATCTTTATCATTTTAGATTTTATATTTAGGTCTTTGATCCATTTTGAGTTAGTTTTTTTGCATGGTGTGAGATATGGGTCTTGTTTCATTTTTTTGCGGCTGGATATCCAGTTATGCCAGCACCATTTGTTAAAGAGACTATGTTTTCCCCCTTTTATTGACTTTGGGCCTTTGTTAAATATCAGCTGCTCATATGTGGATGGATTTATGTCTGGATTCTCAATTCTGTTTCATTGGTCTATGCATCTGTTGTCATACCAGCACCAGGCTGTTTTGACTAGTGTGGTGGTATGATATGATCTAAAATCAGGTAGTGTGAGGCCTCCTACTTTGTTCTTCTTTTTCGGTAATGCTTTACTTATCCAGGGCCTCTTTCCTGTGCATATGAAGTTGGTGATTTGTTAAAGAAAAATTAAAAAAAATTAAATCCCCCATTATTATGCTAGAACCTGTGTGTCTTAGAGAAGAGGGTAGTTGGAAAATTAGCTTCCATACTGGTTATTTCCTTCTTCTTTTAAGCTTTTATCCTCTCCTCTCATATATAAATGTGGCTATTATCCATCTGAAATCAACCAAACTAAGCCAGAGTTCAGGCTCCTCATCATAAACACTGTCTTTGTTGCTCTCAGTATATGAAGCAGGCCCAGACTCGGCAGTGGGAAGCAAGTTCTGCAAAGTGCTTTGCCAGGACTGGCTTATGCATAGAGACGGATGCTGATCTCCTGTCTTCGCTTGCTGGTAGAACAGCCGTGTGGAAGACAGGAACATGTTCTCCTTTACAAGGCAGGAGCAAAGGTGCTTGTTGTGTTTGATTCTTCATCCCCCCATGGCTTCCAGAACCCACAGCAGGACCATGTTGCTGGGGAAGTGCCTTCTAATACAAACACTGTCTGCTCACTGGAGAGGAGCTGAGGGCATGGATGAGAGGCATCTATTTTCTCTTGCTGAGAGGAGGAAGTCAGAGGGAATGGGCACAGGGACCAGGGCTTCAGGGAGAGCCAGAGGCCTTTCAGACCCCAGACAAGGAGGAGATGGGGCGGAGGAGGGGCAAGGAGCCCCATGGGGCAGAAAGTAAACTGTAAGAGAAAACAATAGAAAAATAAATAATTAAAAAAGAATTTAGACGAAACTCAGTAGAATGAGAGCCCGGAGAGTAAGAAAAACATGAAATTGTAGACAGGGAGGAGAAAACCGAGGCATTCAGGAGATTACCTTGAGACAGCTACCTGTGAAACAAATGAGGGTACGTGAGGTGCTCCAGGAGGATCTGGGAGGGGGCAGTCAACAGGTAACATTTACCTGTTCTACGCATGGAAAAAGATCAATCAACATTGTCTTTGAAAGCCATCCAGACCACAGGGCTGTGATCTGAAATGAGGAGCCATGCAAACCTCACCACGCACGTTCCCATTGCCACGGCAGAGCTGTGTACAAACACAAACTCTTTGGCACACACTAACAAGCCATTGCTCGTGGGAGTAGACCTTAGCGGGCCCGCTCACCTGTCAGGGCTGTGGATGGCGCAGATGGCCTCTGCGGGGATGAGCCATGTGGCCAGATCCATGCGGCTGCCATCCTCCAGCAGGACAGCGTGCACTCTCACCCCCCTGGGGGAGCCCACAGGGAGCCCCAGCCTGCAGACTGCCCTCAAACCTCTGCTCGAGGCACTTCTGCTAATGTAGCATTGCCCAAAGAAAGCCTTCTGTGCTGCCCCATGTCGAGGGATGGGCAGGGCATCCTTCCTCCATGGGAAGATGCCACAAAGTGGCATGGCAATGAGGACTGAGCCAAATGCGGTCGAAGCCTATCACTGCGACTTCCACACCCACTAGAACAACGTGTGCTCTCCTGTGAAGAGGTGTGCTGGAGAGTGGAGATAAATCAGGGTGTGTGGTACTCTGTTTACAACAAAAGATGCAACTTCGAGGACTAAGATGTCCCTGACCCAAGCCATGGTCTTGTCAATGTTCTTGTACACGTGGCAAATTTAAACAATGAAAAGGAAGACTGCAGAAGAATTATGTGTTTGGACGGTGGCGTTGGCGAGGAATATGAATGTGCCCTGAACTGCCAAAAGAATGAGCCGATCAATCTGAGAAGAAATACAACCAGAATGCTCCTTGGAAGCAAGGACAGGTCGACTTGAGCTTGCTTACTTTGGTCACCTCATCAGGAAAGACTAGTCACTAGAAAGGGGCACCATGTTTGGTAAAGTAGAGGGTCAGCAAAAATGAGGGAGGCCCTCTATGAGGTGGATTGACACAACAGCCTCAGCAATGGACTCAAACATACCGACAACCAGAGAGACAGTGCAGGACCAGGCGACGTTTTCTTCTGTAATAAATAAAGTCACCGGGAGTCAGCACTGATTGAGTGGAACTAAGGACAAGTACCCTTTTATCCAAGACAAAAATGATAATTGTAATAAGAGCTAATTAATATTGGTTTGAGATTATTATTTTTTTCATTTCTAAAACAGTTTGGAAAGAAAGTATAAGACATTAATCTCCAGTCTTCAAATCAATAGATTCTCTCCTGTAGGTCCAGGGGCAGGTTGTTAGTTAGCCCTCTCAGCATCCTGCAGGCCAGACTGGAACAGGGGCCCTTCTAGTTGACGTAGCACTGGAGTGCCACAGGATCTCTTGAGGAACTGGTTCTGAGGCATTCTTGCTGACAAGCAGTAGGGGGCTGGTGAATCAAAAAAAAAAAAAAAAACAGACAGAAAAGGCCTTGATTTTTAGCATCTACCAATTTCTGTAATGTAAACACTGCTACCTCGATTGACCCCAGAATTCCTGATAATTTAACAAGCTGTTAACCCCTGGGAGCTGGTCCAGCTTCCGGCAGAGCACCACAATGCAGGATTTTTGGGGATGCAACGGAGTCGCAGAATCTCCCTCACACTCAGTGATTTTAAAAACTGCCCTTTGGCGTGTTTCCACTAAGGGGTGTCCCTGGGCTCTGCTCTCATGTTCATGGCAGCTATCCTGAGGGAAACTTCAGAGGGCACCAGCTACCAGATGGTTCGATTAATCTTTCGCCCCTAGACCCAGGTCGGACGACCGATTCACGCGTCAGGCCCACTACGGACCTCCACCAGGGTTTCCTCTGGCCTCGCCCGGCCCAGGCATAATTTGCCATCTTTCGGGTCCTAACACCTGCGCTCATGCTCCACCTCCCCGTAGGCTGAGATCATTTCAGCCCCAAGACCTCTAACCATTCTCTTTACCTGCGTGGGTTCCACGATGTGAGAGCGCCAGCCCAGGAGTGAGTTGGAATTAGGAGCAGGTCCGCCTGGTTTGGGGTAACACCGCCATGGCCATCCGAGCAGGGCCACCACCAGCTCGGCCTCAGCAGGGTGCGCTCAGGGGGAAGGCTTTGGCGGCTCTGACTGGAGCCCTCCATCCACACAGCAGTTGGTGGTGTTAACAGCCACTGCGCTTGACTTATACGCTGGGCCCAGCAGGCGGGCAAACACGTCCAGCAGGCCTGATCCAGAGGCCAGAAGTAAGGAACTCTTTATGTGCACAACGGTTTTCAAGTTTCGGTGCAGATAGTACAATGCCGCCTTGTGGCTCGTCCTACAAAGAGCCGCTAGAGCACAGAAGGAGTATTTAGAAGGAAGAAGCTGGCTTGACTGATTCCCTCAGCTGCATGCTTTTTTGTCAGAGACGTTTAAGGAACACCCTGTGGATGCTAAGCACAGGCCGCTCCTTCAAAGCGCCCACCTTCCCCACAGTGAGGATGAGTCTCTCACAGAGGGTGGACTTTGGCGTTTACAGGGCACCTCCACATCTGATATGGAGCCCCTGGTGGTCCAAATATTTAACGTTTTCAACTGCTAAACAAAAGGCTGGAGGTTCAAGTCCACCCAGAGGCTACTCAGAAGAAAGGCCTGGAGATCTTCTGAAGTATCAGCCACAGAAAACCCTACAGAGCACAGTTCTACTCTGACACACTTGGGTCAACTCCTGCTTGTGGCAGCTGGTGCTGGTTCACATCTAATTTGCTTCATTCCACTTTGCCAGTAAGACTGCCAACTATGTCTTATCTCCTGTGTTTCAGAGACGTAGGTTGGCCTCAGAGAGCACCCAGGCCCAAGACTTCCATGGGGAACCTGCCCCTTGTGCCTGGTTTCCCCTTCTTCCCCTGCTGTGACCCTGAGGGACCAAGATGGGAACTCGGAGATGGGAGAGGAAGCACAGTTCTTCATTTTTATGAAAACGTGCTTCTTCGTGTTGCCATTGGGTGTCCTAGAGTTGATTCCGACTCATAGCAACCTTATAGGACAGGGTAGAATTGCCTCATAGAGTTTCCTAGAGCGTGATCTTTATGGGAGCAGATCGCCAGGCCTTTCTCCCTCGAAGTCAATGGATGGGTTTCACCCGCTGACGTTTTGGTTAGTAGTCGAGCACTTAACCTTTGTACCACCTGCTAGTTCTCAAGAATCTGGACTTAGAGGCATTATTCTGTCAGTTATCTTCTTGGATTTTTTGTCCCAGCCAATGAGCATTTGTCAGAATTGCCTGAATTCAGCCAAAGAGTTCGTCACCCCATCTCAACTCAATTCAACACTGTTGCAGAACCTCTGCTGAGCAGCCATAGTTTGGGATGCTAAAAAAAAATAATAATAATAATTTAATGCAAGGAGTGGCATGTTCTTTACTGCTGCAGAAGTCACTGAAGGCAAGCGTGGGTCAGCCACTGTGACTGCTGCTTGTGAGGACTAAGAGGGACTCAGAAAACCACATCATCTCTGGGGTCCTGGGGACCACGTGCCCACATTCTCATTTCATCCTTTTGACAGACCTCCAAAATGAATGTTATTGTCCATGTTTTGCAGCTGAAAAAACTAAGGTGGGAAAAGATTGCTACTGTTGTTGGCTACTGTCAAGTTAGCCCTCCACTCATGGTGACCCCCATACACAATGGGATGCGACCCTTGTGATGCATAGGGTTTTCACTGGCTGATTTTCAGAGGTAGGTCGCCAGGCCATTCTTTCCAGTCCGTCTTAGTCTGGAAGCTCCACTGGAACCTAGGCAGCATCGTAGCAGCACAAAGCCTCCACTGACAGCCGGGTGGTGGCTGCGCATGAAGTGCATTGGCTGGGAACTGAACCTGGGTCTCCTGCACGGAAAGCAGGAATTCTACCACTGAGCCACCAATGTGCTCTCCAAATAATGGCACAGAGCTGGGGTTGTTACAGTATGTAAGGTCAGGGCTTGGTGAATATGATGCAGCTCCCCAGCTCCGTCCTGTCACCTGAACAATCACCATCACCAGGTTCCTGTGGTGGGAACCCCTGAGACAGCTCCTGGGCTGCTGCCTGTCCTCTCAAGACGGTCCTTCTCCTCGCCAAAACTGTCCTTGGATCCTGAACCTTCACTGCAAAATCTGGAATAGCTTTACAGACAGAGCAGAGTGAGTCTGTCTAACGTGATTTATGGGCCCTTTTGAGCCTGCATTCTGTCTCCTGCCGCTTGTCATGGGCAGGATTTTCTAACCCGTTATTATGAACAGCGTGTGTATTAAAAGCTGCTGTTTTAACCTTCAGAGACACGAAGTGGCAATTTCATTAAAGACTTTTACTAGATCTTCATAAATTTCAAATTTGCTTCAGTAGCATTTATAAAAATAAAAAGCATCCGCTATATGTCATTTTAAAAATACCCAAAATTGCAAATTTGTGATGTATGATACTGTGTGTGTGTGTAGCTTCAAAAGGTGTTTATAAAAGTTACATTTTGAAGAGTCAGTGATACCTGGTTGGGATGCAGCCTGTGGTTTCAATAACCTCACAAGCTCATCCAATCTCTTAGAGCACATGAAGTATGGAATGTGTGTGTCGCTCTGAGCATCCTGGACCCAGAAGGTTTTATTTAGGACCATCTATTTTTCCTCCCTCCAGATGGAATAGAGCTTCTTAGACCTTGAATTCCGGGGGGTAGAAAGCCTGACTTTAACCCTTTCAGGTGCTCCAAGGCAGTGGTCTTAGAAGCAAAATACGCTTAGCTTCTGGGGTGGGAGTGAGATTTAGCCACGTACCCACAGGTGTGTTTGCAGACAGATGCTTCCAGGGGGCTGCTGATGAGCCTCCCCCAGGACAGAGTGCATCCTCATCACCAGGAGATGAGTTAAGGAGCTGTGAAACAGGCAGGGTACAAGAAGACATTCCAGAACGGATCTTCACGACGGGGAAGAAATGTTCCTTCTAACGTCACCCTGAAGTGACTGCACTACATACTCTGACAGAGAACCCCAGAAACCAGCTGTTGCTATGAGCACACAACAGCTTCTCAGGTCTCACTCACTTCCAGGAGTCCCCAGGTGGTACACACAGTAGGACTCAACTATTAGCCAAGAGATTGGAAGTTCCAACATACCCAGAACCTCTGCGGAAGACAGGCCTAGAGAGCTGCTTCCAAAAGGTCACAGCCTTGAAAACTCTATGGAGCGGCTCTCTTGTGCACACATGGGGTGGCCATGAGTCGGAATCAATGGACTTTCACTAACAACAATAACACCCATCTCCAAGGTCAGAGTCATTTCCTGGTGAAGCCCTGTTGGGCATGACATAAAGTACATCCTTCGCTTATTTCTGGGGAGGGGATTTGATTGCAATGAGCAAGATAATGTTAGTAAACATCAATGAAATCATTTCAGAGGAAACATTTTACTATGTGTTTTCTGGAACCTTCCTTTTCGTGCGTCGACCCTGTGACTTGGTCACTAAAGGCTTGGGTGTCCTTGGATGAAAATGAGGAAAAAGTGGGAAGAGGGCTCTTGGAGGTATGCAGCGCAAGAATACAACATGGTTTGGCTAAAGAGCCACTTCTTGGCAACTTTACACCCTCCGGTGAAAATTGATCTCATTAGTTAGAACAGAGTCTGCTTCTTAGGTTCGATGAGAGGATTAAACAGTTAATATCTGTAAAATCCAGAAGAGCCCCTGGCACAGTGTAAGGTAATCAGTACAAGTTATTATGTCTGTGGTTATTAAAATATTGACTTATAAAAAAAAACATAATTCAGTGCTCTATTTTCTTAATCTCTCAATGTCTAAAGTACCAACTTACCCTCAGTTATAAATTTAACAGAAATACTTACTACACCCATAATTTAAATTCATCATCATATCACTTACGTAAATCATCCTCTATTTGCACTTACCGTGGCCTTTTTGTTTATTTTCACATGCCTCTCTGAAATTACAGTTCTGATTTGCTATTTCTGCAAGATAGCCAAAAGAAGGACGTTATACAACAATGGTTATGACAACAGAGCTCAGTGAGGTAAGGCTGGCACGTTGTTTTCGGACCAGTGTACAGCAAAGGTATCACTACTACAGCTATGTAAGTGGCATTACCATGTGTCTTGTCTTTAGCACTTTTTTTATTTGATATTTGTTAGGACACAGGGCTTGTGTCATTACTGTGAAAGTCTATGCTTATTCATACTTATAGTGACATGTGCAAAGACCTGGAGATGGAAAACCAAAAGGGAAGAGCACACTCTGCATTTCTCAAGCCGAAAGAATTGAAGAAAATTCCAAGCCTTGAGTTGCAAAAGTGAAGGGTTCTGCAGGGAAAGTATTAAACAACTCAGGAAGCATCAAAAGAAGATGGAAGGAATTACACAGAGTCACTACACCAAAAAGATCTGTTAGACATTCAATCATTTCAGGAGGTACCATATGAGCAGAAACTAATGGCACTGTAATAGATTGAATTGTGTCCCCCCAAAATATGAGTCACCTTCATTAAGCCATGTGTGGTTGTCCTCCATTTTGTGATTTTCCTCTGTATTATAAATCATAATCCCCGCCTGTGATTAAAAAGGATTAGGGTGGTATGTAATACCCTTGTTCAGGCCACATTCCTGATCCAATATAAAAGGATTTTCCCTGGGAAGTGTCCTGTACCACCTTTTATCTCTCAAGAAAAAATAAAAGGAAAGGGAAGCAAGCAGGGAGTTGGGGACCTCATACCACCAAGAAAGCAGCACCAGGAGCAGAGTTCGTCCTTTGGACCCAGGGTCTCTGCATCTAAGAAGCTCCTTGGCCATGGAAAGATTGAGGACAAGGACCTTCTTCCAGAGGCAACAGAGAGAGAAAACCTTCCCCTGGAGCTGACACCTTGAATTTGGACTTTTAGCCCACTTTACCGTAAGGAAATAAATTTCTCTTTGTTAAAGCCATATACTTGTGGTATTTCTGTTATGGCAGCACTAGATGACTAAGATGGGTACTAAGGGGAGAAGTCCAAGTTGCACTGAAGGCACTGATGAAAAAAAAGACTCCAGGAATTGACGGAATACCCACTGAGATTGTCAACAAATGGATGCAGCACTGGAAGTACTCACTCAACTATGCCAAGAAATTTGGAAGACAGCTACCTGGCCAACAGACTGAAAGAGATCTATATTTATGCCTATTCCCACCAAATGCAGAAATTATTGAACAATATCATTAATGTCAGATACAAGTAAAATTTTCTGGAGATCATTCAAAAATGGCTGCAGCAGTATATCGACAGGGAACTGCCAGAAATTCAACCCGGATTCAGAAGAGGAAGTGGACCCAGGGATATCACTGTTGATGTCAGATGGATCATGGTTGAAAGTAGAGAATACCAGAAGGATGTTTACCTGTGTTTTATTGACTATGCAAAGGCATTCAACCATGTGGATCATAACAAATTATTGATACCACTGCAAAGAATGGGAATTCTAGAACACTTAATTGTGCTCATGAGGAACCTGTACATAGATCAAGAGGCAGTTGTTTGGACAGGACAAAGGGATATTGTGTGGTTTAAGGTCAGGAAAGGTGTGCATCAAGGTTGTATCCTTTCACCATACAAAAAAAAATTTTTTTTTCTTTTTTTTTTATTCAATCTGTGTGCTGAGCAAATAATCTGAGAAGCTGGACTATATGAAGAAGAATGGGGCATCAGGATTGCAGGAAGCCTTGTTAGCAACCTGCATTATGCAGATGACACAACCTTGTGTGCTGAAAGTGAAGAGGACTTGAAGCACTTACTAATGAAAATCAAAGACCACAGAGCACCTTTCAAATGGATTACACCTCAACATAAAGAAAACAAAAATCCTCACAACTGGACCAATAAGCAAAATCATGACAAATGGTGAAAAGATTGAAGTTGTCAAGGATTTCATTTTACTTGGATCCACAATCAACAGCCATGGAAGCAGCAGTCAAGAAATCAAAAGATGCATTGCATTGGGTAAATCTGCTGCAAAAGGCCTCTTTAAAGTATTAAAAAGCAAAGAAGTCACCTTGAAGACTAAGGTGTGCCTGACCCAAGCCATGGTGTTTTCAGTCACCTCCTATGCGTGTGAAAGCTGGATGATGAATAAGGAAGACTGAAGAAGAATTTATGCCTTCAAATTGCGGTGTTGGAGAATATTGAATTTACCATGGACTGACAAAAGAACAAACAAATCTGTCTTAGAAGAAGTACAACCAGAATGCTCCTTATAAGCATTCTCACATACTTTGGACATGTTGTCAAGAGGGATCAGTCCCCGGAGAAGGGCATCATGCTTGGTAAAGTAGAGGGTCAGCGAATAAGAGGAAGACTCTCAATGAGATGGATTGATACAGTGGCTGCAACAATGGGCTCAAGCATAACAATGGTTGTGAGGATGGCGCAGGACTGGGCAGTGTTTCGTTCTGTTGTACACAGGGTCACTATGAGTTGGAACTGACTCAATGGTGCCTAACAACCACCACAACAACACATTAATTATTTTGTGTCATAAATATAAGGGCCATTTCCAGAAAGCAGACTCACATTTCAGAATCAGAAAGTAAACAAAGCCTCCATGGAAAGCTGGTGAACAGTTGGGATGACCTAGACTTGGAGAAGATACGCTAGGACTGACAACAGAGATGTGAGAGTAGATGGAACAGGCATATGAGTAACTGTGGTTATGAAACTCAAAGCTACGATCTCAGGGAAATCCATGTAGGTGATAGGAGAAGGAAAAGGAGATATAAGCAGCATGGGGGTGGTCGGATACGTGGATGGAGAACCACATAAGAGCCAGAGGTTTTCACGGAGAACAGGGAAGAGAGAAGTGTAAAACAGGGAAGGCAACTTAGCGGAAAGAATGTGGAATTGGGATCCATGCAGACCTCATTCCAATCACTGCCCCATTGAGTATTGGCTGTGCAAAGCCATCTGTAACATCAACCTGAAATCTTGTAGTGTTGTTGAGAGAGTGAGAGAAGGTGCTCACAGTGCCTGATAAGCAGTGTGTTCTCCATAAATGGCAGCTATTATTTTAAACGACCACCCCTCTGCAGCCTGTCATTCTGCAGTGGCTTGAGTGTTGCTGTGATGCTGGAAGCTATGCTGCCAGTATTTCATGATGGGCAGGTTTCAGTGGAGCTTCCACGCTAAGGCAGGCTCTAAGAAAGGCCTAGTGCTCTAAGCCCAAAAATTAGCCAATGAAAACCCTGTGGATCACAATAGAACATTGCCTGATACTGTGCTGGAAGGCGAGTCCCCCAGGTTGGAAGGCACTCAAAACCCACAGTTGCCACAAGGGGCTCAAGCGTACCAAAGACCCCGAAGATGGTGCAGGACCCATCAGCATTTGGTTCTGTTGTACGTGGGGTCACCATGAGTTGGAGCCAACTCAATAGCAACTAACAAAAACATCAACAGTTTTATCACAACACGTGACCATCTATTCATTCATTAACTCAGGTAATATGTTGTCTTAAGCCCACCCTTTTTCACTCTGGGACAGTGAAGTTAAAAGTGTGCATTCTTCTCAAAGTGTTAATTGGCTATTTATTATTTTTAGCAATTATCTTTTATGACAGCTGCTGAGCTGGATGTTTGAAGACTATGTACGGAGAAAACCCATCTGGCTCAGTTGTTCTGGAGACCAGATTTTGCCTCCAAGTTCCATTTTCTCCCAGGAACAGCTAAAATGAAAGATTTAATAATCAAAGATGACCTTTCCAGCGGAACTACTACATTTGGGAAGTGCCTTCCCAAAGATCTGGAAAACAATGTTGGGGTGCTTATGTGTTTGTATTTTCCCTTGCTGCTGCTTGGGCAACTGTCCCTCCACTTATGAGGGAGCCGGGCTACAGGGAGCTGTGCTGGACCAGATCTCAAAGAGGTTCCTGTTACTGTATGTCTGTGTGGCAGGGAGTCTGGGCTGGGCCTGAGCAGACTGCTTGCTGGGTCACCATATTTCTCGGAATATTACTAAGCCACCATTTTTCATAGTCTCAAAACAAAGCCAGTGAACCCGTGGATGGACCACAGGGCAGCACTAGGAATGGCCACATTTCTAAGGAGGATATTTGCATGGCCACAGCTCTGCAGGTTTAGGGCATTGGTTGAAGCGGCTTGATGAACCCCAAGCAGTGGAGTGAATGCGGTCTTCAAACTACTCATTTGCTCTTCCATTTAGCTTTTGTCTTAATTTGCTTGGTTTTGACTGAAGTCATATGGCGATATTGAAGCCGAGAACAAAATCAGCGAATTTCATCTGACATTATTGCTTATAGGTTCATGAGGTTTTGTGGTTTCTTCATCAAACATGTAGTTAAATGTTACAAAATGAAACCATAAAAACCTCGTCTAGGAAAAATCCATGTCTCTCCAGAGGCGCCAAATGTGCTTGAAAGCTGAACGGCTCAGGAGGGCTGGAAAAGGTTAGTCTATCGTTGAGTAAACTTGCTTAGATTAGACATTAAAGTGAGCCATTAAATGTTTTTAATAATTTTAAATTTTGAAATAAAAATAAACGTTTAAAAGAGGGCTAGAACAAAAAACAAACAGTGTTCTTCTGAATATTCCTGACACTCCAAAGGTCAGATGTTGAGTTACAGTTTCGACCAACGGCCATTAAAATAATAAACCTGATTTTTCTCCAAAATGATGGGGCAGAAGATGCCAGCCTTGGTACCCTTCACTCTTACCCTTCTGTGGCTCCACCCCTACACACCCTCCCTTCTGCAACAAGGATTCCTTTCTTTTTAAAAGTGTTAGCAATGACAATGAAAACTACCTATATCATTTCATTCTTGTAATGTGCCCGAGTCAATCTCACCTCGTAGTGGCCCCGTGTGACAGAGAGAACTGCCCCGTAGGATCTCCTAGGCTGTAATCTACGTGGAAGCAGATCACCAGGTCTTTCTCCTGTGGGGCCACTGCGAGGGTTTGAGCCACCAACTGTTTGGTTAGCAGTTGAGCACTTAACCTTTGTGCTACCAGGGCTCCTCTTATCCACATTATACTGGTCATTTATAATAAAAAAATATCGAGTTCCTTTTAGTTCTAGGAACTAGACCTTTCCCTGCCACTTTTTTCAGGCTAACAGACAACTTGACGATGCATTCCAACCGTGGTGCTGGTGAAGAAGAAGAAATATTCTGTGAACTGCCAGAAGAATGAACAAATTAGTCTCAGGAGAAATGCAGCCAGAATGTTGCCTAGAAGGGAGGATGGTGAGATTTTGTCTGGCTTACTTTGGACGACATCAGGAAAGACCAATCACTAGGAAAGGCCATCACGTTTGCTAAAGCAGAGGGTCATCGTGAACAAGGGAAACCCTCCAAGAGATGGACTGACACAGCCACAACAATGGACTCAAACACACCAACGGTCAAGGAGATGCCATGGCACAGGCATTTTAGACACGAGGCCGCCGTGGGTCAGAGTCAGCTGTGTGGCACCCAACAACAGCAACAACACGCAAGGGGAAGAACTCTTTCTGCTCAAGAGCAAGCTGCAGTGAGAAGGATGAGAGTTATGCCCAGGAGAGTCACTCCTGTGTCCAACACACTGACTGAGTGCCTTCTATGTACCACATGTTGCTCTGTGTCCTGGAGACAGGGAAGAGCCCGTCTTCCCTCAAGGAGTCTAAATTCTAGTAATAAAGGACAGTCAGTGAAAAAATACGTACACAATCCACCAGAAGCTGAAAGTACCCCAAAGATTAGACTGGACCATAAGACATAAAATGATACTGGTGAGGAGTGAGCTTCTTAGCTCAAGCAGACACATGAGACTGTGTGGGCAGCTCCTGTCTGGAGGTGAGATGAGAAGGCAGAGGGGGACAGGAGCTGGCTGACTGGACACAGGAAATAAAGGGTGGAGAGAAGGAGTGTGCTGTCACATTGTAGGGAGAGCAACTAGGGTCACAGAACCACATGTGTATAAGTTTTTGTATGAGAAACTGACTTGAATTGTAAACTTTCACTTAAAGCACAATAAAAAAAAAGTACACTTTTAAGCTCATTTCAGTATAAAATACATATCTCCTAACTTCTGAGACCATCTCCCTGTAAAATTTTGTTGTCCCTCGAGATCTACTCCAGGTACCTAGAAGACCAGTCACCATACCACCGTCAAGTTGTCATCTATGGGGATCCTGCCCCACTAGGGGATTCTGCAGCTAAGCCTGTTAGAGCACACCTTTCAGGGCCTCACCAGCGCAGACCCTCTGTGAAGTCTGCCCTGGCTAAGGGTCCAGATAAGTATTGGTAGTTGATGAAATGGCAGGCATTTGATACTGAGTGTCTAAGAAACCAAGTAACCTAGGTCACTCAAGCAGTTTGCACTCAGCTGCTAATCAAAAAGTTGGCAGTTCAAACCCACCAGCAGCACTGTGGAAGAAAGACCTGGTGACCTGCTCCTGTAAAGACTACAGCCCAGAAAACACTACGGGCAGTTCTACTCTGTCACATGGGCACGAGTTGGAGTCAAGTCTAGAGCAGCTAACAGCACCAACAACGTCTAAGAACCCAGTCACACAGGATCAAGTTTCAGAATGGAGAAGACCTTGAAGGCCACCCAATTCATTAGCATCCAAACATGCTCTCCTGCCATGAAATGTCTTCTCCAAATGAAACTTTATGTGAAAGGCCAGTGTGAAAAACACATATCAAACTGGAGCTAATTGGGTGAATAAGGGGTAGAAGCATGGGTCCCTGCTTGCCTGTTTTCTGCTATCCACCCCCCCCCACCCTGCCACCAGCACCCCAGGCCCCATACTGGCCTCAGAAACACCCTCACCATGTCCCCAGGGCTCAGAAGATCATTGTTTTTAAGCAGCTGCTCTAGTTCACTGTTCAAACCAATGCCAGAATCTTCTCTGTAATAATTGCCTCACCAAGGCACTTCCTGGAGCCCTGATGGTGCAGTGGTTAAGAGCTCAGCTGCTAACCAAAAGGTCTGCAGTTTGAATCCACCAGCTTCTCCTTGGAAACCCTATAGGACAGTTCTACTCTGTCCTATAGGGTTGCTATGAGTCAGAATTGACTCAAAGGCAATAGGGTTTCCTTTTGGATTGACAGGACTTTCCAGCCTCCCATGATCACTAGCAGGGATAAGGGATCCATTTTCCTTAGATACGCCCTTGTGGCCACAAAGCACAACCAAGTATAAACAAAGAGCAGCCTGCCTCCTTCTAGCACGGGCGGCTGTCCCCAGTGTCAGTGAGACATAACCCAGTGCCATCACAGGTGGTTAAAGGCATGGCTACAGAGTGACATGGACCTTGTTCTTGTCCAGATCAGGTCATAAAAACTGCCTAACCCTAGCAAGTTACTCAGTCTTTCTATGCTTCATTCAGTGTTTGGTTCATGTCCAACTTTGTGGCACTTAATTCATAAGTGACTGGCACTTATTAAGCAATCAGTTACTGTTGCCAGGTGCCATATAGTCAGTTCCTCATGGTGACCCCACATACAACAGAACAAAACCTTGTCTGGTCCTGCTGCATCTGTGTGATCATTGGTGTGCTCGAGTCCATTGTTTCGGCCACTGTGCATTTTGAGTGTCTTTCCACCTAGGGGTTCATCTTCCAAGCCTGTATCAGATAAAGTTCTGTTGTGATCCATAGGGCTTTTGTTGGCTGATTTTAGGAAGTAGATTGCCAGGCCTTTCTTCCTAGTCATCTTAGTCTGGAAGCTCTGCTGAAACCTAGCCACCATGGGTGACCCTGCTGATATTTAAAATACCAGCTGCAAAGCTTCCAACATCACAGCAACATGCAGATAATAACCACGTTGGGACATACTGATGGATGGATGGTGGCTGTTGACAAAAATAAGGGCAACGAAATTTTCTCCATTACAAAGTATTTTAACAGGAGAAAAAGGATGGACGGTAAGGGGCCTTCCAAGGAAAAATGACAAAACCCACAGGCAATGGCCCCTGGATAGTAGGTCAGGCCACTTCTGGACTGATGCTTCCCTTTGAGTTCTCCAGGAGAGAGACTCCTGGCCGCCCTGTGGGAGCTCACAGGTGGTTCTGGTTTCTCACTGGAGCGGAGTTTTAATACTTTGTAAAAGACTTGGCATTCTACCCCAGCTCATAAATCATGTAGATGTTAAAATAGAATGATCTGTTTCCCAAAATTGGGACTGAAGAAGAAATAAATCATGATGTTGAAACAATCTCCCCCAGTACAGATCTTGACAAGTTCTCAGACAATGAAAATAAGTTCAAACACGTTGAGGAAAGGAGCAGAACAGATATTCTCTCTAGGGCATTGAAGGATGGCAAACGGAGAGCTGGCTAAAAGCGCACACTTCCAAGTATTACACTTTGTCTTAGTATTTAATCATTCACTCACTCACTCATTCATTCATTCCCCTTCCTTTCAACACATGCACTCTACCTACTTGAGAAGCTAGAGACACAGCAGGACAAATCTAAGATCCCTGCCCTCAAGAGGCTCTCAATTCAGCGGAAAAAGGCAGAAACTAAACAAACCCATGAGCCAATCATCTCAGATGCTGAGATTAAATCTTCAGATTCATGAACTAATGAAAATTGAAGTAAAGGGGGACCGAGAGTACTGGGGTTGGAGGCAAACATTTTAGACAGAGTGCTTAGGGAAAATGACATCTGAACTGGTGGTTGGATTTTAAGGAGTGAGCTGTGCAAAGATTTAGGACAGTCCCACCAAGCAGAGGGAGCCACAGGAACAGGGGCAATGATGAGGGAACAGAACATCAAGTGTGAGCAAGAAGAACAGGGCAGCTGGAGCCATGAACCGAGGGAGGGTGGTGCTGAGGGAAGGTGGAGAATGTGTCAGATCAGAGGGCTACCACTGAAAGGGCTTCAGACCACATATAAGCACAATCTACTGGAGAGTTTTCAGCTTGGTGATCAATAGTATCTATTTTACAAGTTAAAAGAAAATTCCTTGGGTACTGTCTGGAGGGTGGATTATATGGAGCAAGAGAAGAAACAGGCAGAACAAGTAGGAGGCACTTAGGATGGTCTAGAAAAGAGAATGCCCTTAGCAGCAAGTGTAGTGAAACTTTGACTCCCTTACTTTGGACAGGTCAGCAGGAAAGACCAATCGTTAGAAAAGAACATCATGTTTGGTAAAGTGAAGGGTCAGCAAAAACAAGGGAGACCCTCAATGACACGGACTGACATAGTCGCCACAACAATGGACTCTGATATACCAGAAGTTGGGAAGATGGCACACAGGATTGGGCACCATTCTGTTCTGTTGTACGTGAGTCACCATGAGTCGCAGAGGACTCAAGGACCCAACAACAACAAGGTAGGTGATAATGGTGGTTTCTTCCAAAGTGTGGCAGTGGAGAAGTAGTGATTTTAGGACACATTTTGGATACAGAGACCATCAGTACCTACTGGTGAGCTGGAAATGGGTGGGAGGAGGGAGTGACATGAAGACAAGGGCTACTTGGATTTTGCCATGACAACTGGATGGATAATAACAGCAATGACAGTTATGACCTGTACAGCACTTACTCCATGCCAGACTCAGTTCCAAGAACTTAAAATATACTAACCCAATTCAATCTTCACAACTATGTGAGGTATGAGTTATTATCATCACCCGTATTTTGCAAATGAGGAGACCATGACACAGAGAAGTATTCAGTACGGCAGGGAAGGATCAGAGCTGGGACTCAGGCACTAGTGTTCACGTCTTAACCATGACGCGGGAGGTGGGGGGGCCTCTAATGGAGAGTGGGACACCTGGGGAAAGGCAGACTTAGAGGGAAAAAGAAGAGCTGAATTCTGGAAAGAAGATTTGCATGACCCAAAGGTGCCGGGTGGAGATAACCAGTCGCAGCTGGTAGAGAATTTTGAAGCTGGGGAGCTGTCAGAACTGGAGATGTAAATTTGAGATCTGTGGCCACAGGGACAATGTCACCCAGAGGGAGAAAGAGAAGGTGCAGGGAGAGGGGGGCAGAACAGGGAGACACATGTCACGGAGCCAAGGGGGATTCCAGGAGGGTGTTTCTAAGCCATTCTGGGCCACTGCGGCAGAGTACGATCAGGTGAGGAGAACTTTAGAGAGTTGTCTCAATGGTATGGTGAAGAGGAAACCCCATCAGAGTAGGCTGAAGGGAGTGTGGGTGTGGGAGGGAGCAAAGGCAGTGAGTACATAAATTTTTGATAAGCTTTAGTTTCTTAAAGGGGAGTAGTGGACAAGGGCAGTCCCTGGTCGTTCAAACAGTTAACATGCTCAGCTGCTAACCAAAAGGTTGGGGTTTCAAGTCCACCCAGAGGCTCCTTCGAAAAAAGGCCTGGTGATCGACTTCCAAAAAATCAGCCACTGAAAACCCTATGGGGCACAGTTTTACTCTGCCCACATGGGGTCACCATGAGTCAGTGTCATCTTGAGGGCAACTGACTTAAAGGATGAGGGCAAAGGACCTTTTTCTTTCATTAATAAGGTAAGAGCTTTTATTGTTTTCTTTACGATAGAGTAAGGTAAAGTATGTTCATATGCTGACAAGAATGTTGCTGTTGTTCTTGTGTGCTGTTGAGTCAATTTCAACTAATAGTGACCCCATGTGACAGAGTAGAACTTCCCCATAGGGTTTCCCAGGCTGTAATCTTTATGGAAACAGATTACTAGGTCTTTAGCCCTCAAAGCCACTGGGTGGGTTCAAACCACTGACCTTTCAGTTAGCAAGCAAGGGCTTAACTATTGAGACACCAGGCCTCCTTGCTGACAAGAATAACCCACTGAAAATTGATGCTGCCAAAGAGATGGAATTTTAGGGGAGCAGCTCTTGAGTCAGGGGAGGGGATAAGTCCTTGGGTGGTATGAATGGTTTGTGCTCAGCTACTGAGCCAAAGGTTGGTGGTTCTATCTCACTCAGAGTCACCATAAAAGAAAGGCCTGGCAATCTGCTTCTGTGAAGACAAGAGCCAACACAACCTATGGAGAAGTTCTACTTCTACACACACGGGGTCATCGTGAGTTGGAATCAACTTGATGACATTGGTTTTTTGTTTTTGGTGTCCCAGTATGAGGGGTGGGGGTGACCTCAGGCTCAGGAGAGAGCAGGGCTTCTTCCTTGCCGATAAGAGGGAAAATGGAACATGTGGTCAGGATTGAGGGGGTCTGGTCGCTTCTGTAGTCTTACTGTGACTGTGAGGAAAGTTTCACAGCTGGGAATTAGGGGTCTGAGAGGGCATTTGGGGGGTTTGAAGAGAAAGAACAAGGAATTAATCACCTGGGTCTCCGAAGAAGAAATGGACCGGAAGCCCAGCAGGACTGCAGGGCATATGGAGCCCAGAGAGAGAAGAGACAGTGCTAGAGAGAGTGGGCATGTCTGTGTGTCCTGAAAGAGAGGCCAGGACAGAGGGACATGTCCGTGGGCCCCCCAGTCCATGCTCAGGGAGCTAAACAGCATTTGCCCCACCCTCGCTGGCTGTCCGGAGCCCTTCTTGGGAACCCAGGCAAGTACGCCATTTGAAGGGCTTTCCTTATCACAGACTCCCAGAAAAAGCACATGCAGCCCACAACACCCAGAGCAGGCAGGTCTTCTGGTAACATGTGCATTAAAGTGTTTATTTACAGAACACACAGAGAAAGGGGGAAACAAATCAGTTGATGTGCATTGTAATATCAGCCACACAATGAGTCCTTGTCACCCCCACCTCCCACGGCCTCATTTTGCTCAAGCATCCTTGGAAATGCTCAAGATAAGTGTTTCAAGATGGCCTTGGGGTCATATTTTTGTTCATGAATTTTCCTCAACTTGTCTTCCATTTCATTTCTTGGGTTTGGAGCCATCCAATCACTGAGGAGTCACATAATACACTCTTTATGAAGAGCCATCAAAAAGCCAAAATTGTACTTGACTGATTCTGCCATTTTTCTGGTGTGTGTGGCTGTCAGCAAATAGCCTGTGTTTATTTTGAAATAATGCTTCCTGCCTTTTTTTCTATATAAACTAATTTATGTTTACAGTAGAGAATTAAGAAAGTACAGGAAAGTATAAGGAAGAAATTTAAATAACATATTTCTGCCACCCAGAGAGAACTACTGTTAACATATTGATGTATTTTTTCATTCTCTTTATGCGTATATTTATGTAATTGAGATTATTCTGTATACACAATTTTAAGTTCTATTTTCTTTTTCTTTCTTCCTTTTTTTTTTTTTTCTCCCCCACTCAATGTTACATTGTGAGCAAGATGTTCCATAATATCTGGCTACCCCGTAATAAATTAACCCTTTTCTTCTTGTTGGGCATGTGGGTACTTTCTTATTTTTTAATACCGTAAGTAATGCTGTGTGGCAAAGTTTCATACACCTTTCTGTGAATTGATGAAAGTGTTCTTCAGAGTCCTGGGAGAAGCTCTGTGGGTCAGCGTTCTCAAACACTGGGTTCTTGATGGAGCTGCACAAAGGTTTGAGTTCCCGAGGCCCCTCACGTGGCTCCATGATTGGATTATTGCTTAAAATGGCCTCTTTAGTGACTTTGCGTGAGTATTTGTTGTTGTTGTTAGGTGCCATAGAGTCAGTTCCAACTCATAGCGACCCTATGTACCACAGAATGAAACACCGCCTGGTCCTGCACCATCCTTACAATCATTGTTATGCTTGAGCCCATTGTTGCAGCCAGTGTCAATCCATCTCGTTGAGGGTCTTCCTCTTTTCCGCTGACCCTGTGCTCTGCCAAGCATGAAGTCCTTCTCCAGGGACTGATCCCTCCTGACAACATCTCCAAAGTATGTAAGATGCAGTCTCACCATCCTTCCTTCTAAGGAGCATTCTGGTTGTACTTCTTCCAAGACAGTTTTGGTCCTATTTTGTATAATGAAAAATGTATACTTTCTTCCTTGACATTTGTCTTTATTTATGTTTTGAATTTTGGGGTCACTGCTCTCACTCAGTGTGTTTTCCCAGATTACGCGATTGGAAGGCGAGGATATCAGGGCATCAGCAAGGGTGGTGCCAGGCCACAACTGTCCTTGACTCTGATCCCTGTGTAAGTCCAGGAGACAAGATTTTACTTAAAGGCAATGTTGGGTGGGTGCTTCTGTTTTGTACACCCTGCAGATCCTAACCAGCTATCTACATACAGAACATGCTTCTAAACACTTTGTGATCGTTAAGGCTGTGTGTCAACTGGGCTAGGCTGTGGTTCTCAGTGGTTTGTCAGTTGTGATGTAGTTTGGCAGCCATATAATAATGCCACTTCACTTCCATGAGGAGATGTGATATAATCTGATCACTTCCGTAATAGGATCCACTGTGAGGAGCCAATCAGTTTAAAGGGAGTTTCCTTGGGGACATTGCCTGCATCCAATACAGGTGGACTTTCTGGCAAGGTTCATGAGCTTTTGCTCACTCTGGCTCCTGCAGCTGGCTCTTGTTCTTCTGACCTCCAGTTCTTGGGACTTGAGTTAGCAGCCTACCTGCTGATTTGGGTATTTATCAGCCTCCTCAGCTTGTGATCCAGAAGTCTGTTGTCTGACCTCGGGACTTGGGACATGCACTTGGGACATTCCAGCCCCTACAACTGTGTGAGCCATTTCCTTGATCTAAATCTCTCTCTCTCTGTCTCTCATGTATACCTATAACTCATTGTCATCAAGTCCATTCTGACTCATAGCAACCATATAGGACAGAATAGAACTGTCCCATAGGGTTTCCAAGGAGCAGCTAGTAGATTCAAACTGTTGATCTTTTGGTTAGTAGCCAAGCTCTTAACCACTGCTCCACCAGGGCTCCTCTTATACACACACACACATATACACACACACACACACATATAGATACTTCACTGGTTTCGCTTCTCTAGAGAACCTAGCCTAAGACATGTTTGATTAAACTGTGGCAACTTTAAAGATGACAGATACTCTGTGTGAGTCATGATTGTTCTCTGAGAATGAAAGCCATCAAGAAACTTCAGGGAAGAAAAAGTTCAATTATATTTTCAAAATATGTCTGAAGTCCCTACTACATGCCAGACCTCCTCAAGGTGTGAGGATCACAAGGTAAATAATATGGTGCCTCCCTCTAAGGACTTACCACAGAAGGAGGGAGAAACCCCAAAAAGACCTACCATGATGTGCTGGGCAAGGAAACCACCGGGAACAGACTTTCCCAGGGGTGAGAGCTCACATACTACATGTATAGGGAGCAGCGAGGAAGTCGGAAAGGAAGGGAGCAAGCAAGAAAGATGGATCTTTCTATAATTACTATAGAAATGTTGTATCTACTGAAATCATATCGGTTTCATTCTGCTGAAAGCTGGTTCTGATGAGTGGCAGAAGATGGGAAGGTCAGTGGCTATAAAAGGAACAATCCAGTATAACTTAGTGAAACAAATACCAGTACGTGTGCACACAGCATTCTTCTTGTACCTTGTTTGCAGGAATCCCTGGGCGGCACAAACAGTTAAGTGCTGGACTATTCACTGAAATGTTGGCAGTTTGAACCCACTCAGAGGCACCTCAGAAGACAGGCCTGGTGATCTGCTTCTGAAAGGTCGCAGGCTTGAAAGTTCTGTGAAAAACAGTTCTATTCTGCACACAGGGGTCTCCATGAGTGAATCGACTCAACAGCAATGAACAACAACCTTGTTTGTAAAGTTCTTAAATGATTCCTAAATGAGAGACTTAAATATTGCTGGTGACCTGTACAGATATTATTATTTTGCTTTGCTGTTTGGAAATCCGCATTGGCTTGTGAAATAATCATAGAAGCATCTTGTCTCTGCCTGGCCCTCATTAGGGCTAGGAGCGGCGTTGTTCTCCTATTTCTCATCACGATTAAAGGCCAAGTTTGGAGACATTCAGCCTACATTTATTTTATTTATTTATTTTTATTGAGAAAGAGGATGGAATGCAGGTAAAATGATTTGGTAGTTGACCTGGTCACATTTATAGTCAGCAGCCACACGTTCCAAAATTCTTCACCCCTACATCTGTCGCAGGGATTGCTGTCCTGCTATGAGATGTTGTTGTTGTTGTTAGGTGTTGTCGAGTCAGTTCTGACTCAGAGCGACCCTGTG
Source organism: Loxodonta africana (assembly GCF_030014295.1). Classification (NCBI taxonomy): domain Eukaryota; kingdom Metazoa; phylum Chordata; class Mammalia; order Proboscidea; family Elephantidae; genus Loxodonta; species Loxodonta africana. The sequence continues at coordinate 239,125,088 of NC_087342.1, read as the reverse complement.
TACAACAAAAGGAAATGCTGCCCAGTCCTGTGCCATCCTCACAATTGTTTTTATGCTTGAACCCACTGTTGCAGCCACTGTGTCAATCCGTCTTGTTGAGGGTCTTCCTCTTTTTTGCTGACCCTCCACTTTACCAAGCATGATGTCCTGCTCCAGGGACTGATCCCCCCTGTTAACCTGTCAAAGTCTCAGCATCCTTGCTTCCAAAGACCATTCTGGTTGTGCTTCTTCCGAGACAGATTTGTTCATACTTGTGGCAGTTCATGGTATAGTCAATATTCTTTAAACCATGCAGCATTCCCTTGTTCTGTTCCAACAACTGTCTCTTGGTCTGTGTATAGGTTCCTCATGAGCACAATTAAGTGTTCTGGAATTCCCATTCTTTGCAATGTTATCCATAATTTGTTATGATCCACACAGTTGAATGCCTTTGTATAGTCAATAAAGCTCAGGTAAACATCCTCTGGTATTCTCTGCTTTCAGCCAGGATCCATCTGACATCAGCAATGATATCCCTGCTTCCATGGCCTCTTCTGAATCCAACTTGAATTACTGGCAGTTCCATGTGGACAGCACATACTGCTGTGGCAGCTTCAGCAAAATTTTACTTGCATGTGATATTAACGATATTGTTCGATAATTTCTGCATTCGGTTGGATCACCTTTCTTGGGAATAGGCATAAATACAGACCTCTTTCAGTCAGCTGGCCAGGTAGCTGTCTTCCAAATTTCTCGGCTTAGATGAGTGAGCAACTCCAGTGCTGCATCTGTTTGTTGAAACATCTCAATTGATATTCCGTCATTTCCTGGAGCCTTGTTTTCCGTCAGTGCCTGCAGTGCAGCTCGAACCTCTTCCTTCAGTACCATTAGTTCCTGATCATATGCTGCCTCCTAAGATGGTTGAACTTTGACCATTTCTACTATGAGATTGGCTGCTCTAAAAGCCCATGGGATCACTGGCTTGTAACTGGGTTAACAAACTATTTAATTGGAAGTGTCAACTTATTACTACCTCAGTACAGATAAACTTACCTAACCCACCCCTTCTGTGGTTTCCTGCCAAAGAAACAAGTCTTCAGAGAATGAAGCATAAAACAGATTAATTTTGATGAGGGAGAAAGAAGAAGAAATGTGTGAGAACAGGAGCCTGCTGAGTCCAGGATGGTGGAATGTCCCCGTCCCTGCCCCCCTTCCCAGACTTATCTCTCCCATCCTCACCTGCTTCTGGGATATACCAGGTGTCTGGCCTGGTGGGCCCAATCTGTGGCTAAGAGTTTCCTCAGTAAGGCACACATTGTCCCAGTTTCCAATCCTGAAGTTCGGACTGTCCTTCCCTATGCCCCTCTTTTCTCATTGCACTGATTTCAACCATTCGTTAAGAATATACTATGATCTGTCCACTACACACTGTGTCCAAGGGTCTGTCACTGGCTTGCTGGAGACATGAGCCCTCCAAGTGGAATATTTGTGCTTTACAGAAGTGGCTTCCCCCATGAGCTCCCTTCCTGCTTCAGTTTTTTCCTAAAGAGGGAAAAATGCCTATTTGCAGTCGGCTGTTTTGTTTTGCTTTGTTTATTTACAGTTTACCAGAGAGTGAGGGACAGAGAGCTTTCTGGAGCCCTTCAGAGTCATCCACATTAATGACCCTGACAAGGACATGACTTGGCTTCATCTCCAGCGTTGGAATGCATGTCTGCCTTACAAGTTTCTGGGTGTCTTCTTGGTGGAAGGGTGTCAGGGCATCTGCTAGGGGGTACAGTTGGCTGTTATAAGTGCTGCCTTCATAAGCACCAGTACGGACTGAACCCCAGCCCAGGTTCAGAGAAGCCAGCCACCCTGGGCCAGGCCACCTCCATCCAGAGTAAGCTAAGCCTGTTTGTACGTCCACTCAAAGAAGGTGTCAGAAAGGACCTACTGTGCTACAGGGACCTGAATGTTGGTTGGAGTATTGACTGAGATGGCCTCTGTTATGGATTGAATTGTGTCCCTCAAAATCTGCATTGGAATCCTAACCCTATACTTTCGAATATAGCATGATGTAATGTAGTCGTCCTCCATAATGCAATCTAATGCAAAGTAATCAATCAGCTGAGATCACACAATGTAGGGTGGATCCTAAAGCTAATCTCTTCTGAGTTACATAAAGAACAGCAGAGATGCAGAGATGGGATCACATACTGGGGAAGATGGATGCCATGTGAGGATGATCAAGTACCAAGAAGCACCCAGGCTACCAAAGGAAGGAATCAACCAGCTCAAGACCCTGATCTGGACCTTAAGCCTCCAGAACCATGAGAAACCAATTTTTGTTCTTTGAAGCTACCCTCTTGTGGTATTTGTGTTACAGCATCCTGGAAAACTAAGACAGCCTCTAAGTCCCTTCCAAAGTGAAAGTCTACGAGTAGAGGACCTAACAGAGACATAGAAGTTTGAGAGGCTGAGCTCAGTCTGGATCTAGGACTTACTAGCTGTATAAATTGAGGACATTACGTAGGTTCTCTGAGTTTCCATTTCTTCATCCGTACAACAGAAAAACACCTTCTTCAGTGCTGGTGTGAGGAGCTGGGTGACAGGCCCATGGGCTCAGTGCTGGTGTGAGGAGCTGGGCGACAGGCCCATGGGCTCAGTGCTGGTGTGAGGAGCTGGGCGACAGGCCCATGGGCTCAGTGCTGGTGTGAGGAGCTGGGTGACAGGCCCGTGCTGGTGTGAAGAGCTGGGTGACAGGCCCATGGGCTCAGTGCTGGTATGAGGAGCTGGGTGAAAGGCCCATGGGCTCTCAGTGCTAGTGTGAGGAGCTGGGTGACAGTCCCGTGGGCTCAGTGCTGGTGTGAGGAGCTGGGCGACAAAGCTTATAAAAACTTCTTCAAACCCTGCTTCCAGACAAGGTCACGCTTCTGGGTACTGGGGTTAGGACTTCAACTTATCTTTGTGGGACACAAATCAGCCCACAAAACTTGGACTGGCTTGCAACAAAGAATGAGAAGGAGCCATGTGGCCACAGAGTCATACCAGGAGCGGCTGCTACAGGACAGATGGACGGATGGTCCACAGAGGACAGGTTTAAGGGCTGTGGACCCTGCCGGCCTATGGGACCCACGGTAGATACCATCTCACTCAGGGCTCTGTTGTATACTCACTGCAGGACAGCATTCTGTGTTGCTTGATTAAAGGGAATTTGCTTTTGTGAATTAAACCACACGCTATAAAACCCAAAATTGTTCTGTTCCCACCACCCAGGTCCTGACTTTCCTGCAGAGCGCTGGGGGCTCTCCTGCCAACCCGAGACCACCCGGGACTTCAGCAGCTCCTGTGCTCCGTGGGCAATATTAGTCCTGGTGAGGGGGCTTCAGGGAGACATGGGAATGCTTACAAGGACTCTTGTTTCCCACTGTTTCCCATAATTGCCCTTTCTCAACCCAATACAATTTAAAGGGAAAAGGTAAACAAATCCATTTCAGTTGGTGCTTTTTCTCTCTTTCCCTTAATATTTCATCTTTAGTTCATAGACAATAAAAGCTAACTGTGGGCTGTGACTGGGAAGGGAACTTTAAAAAAGGGTTCCTGTACCTGGTGTCCTGGGGAAGGTCGGGGGAGGGCTGGGACAGAATTGGAGAGTGGGAAAAAGTCATCAGAAAAGCTATGGGACCCTGAGCTTCCCTCCTGGATGGGGAGAACAGACCCCAGCCAAGTACCATTGGAAGAAGAGTCAAGTTACCTTTTGGCCCCATGGGAATCGGCTCAACAGGAACTTGGAGGAAGACCCCTAATGTCACTGAACTGTACACATGAAGGTTGTTTGAAATTACAGAAGCTTCGTTACCTACATATCTGCCATTAAAAAAAAAAAAGAAAAAAAGATTGTGGAAGTGCTCCCAAATTCAGAAATGGAAAGTTGTTGAAAACCAAGTATATATTGAAGGTCGAAGCCAGATCTCTCTCTCTCTTCTCTGCTTAAAGCTACAAAAGTTTTCAGGCATCTAAACAAAATTGTCATGTCAACTAGTGACATCTGAACTTGTTTTCAAAATTAGCCACAGAGAGAGAGAGGCGGTGCCTGGCCCTTGGTGCTCTGTCCCTTCTTCTCTTTCACATGGCACTTCCATCCCCAGCAGGACAATGAGGCCTCACCCGGCCTCCGTGGTCCCTTCCCCGTGGCCACCATGTGTGACTTGGCGGTGCTGTGGCTACAGCCTCACAGATACCTTGCTTTTCAAAGCCCTGAGGAAGACAAAGTCCTGACATTAGAGCAATCTGTGGCACCACGGACAGTGTCATGGCAAACCAGACTGATTTTCCTAGGAAATAAATCACTATTTAAGGATATGCTGAGAAATTGTGTTTTCTCATTTGATATGAAGAGAACTCTGCTGGGCAGCCCAGCTAGGCAGACTGTGCCCTGTGTTCCTGGAGCTCACAGCCCCAAACCAACGTTGCTCTTAGCTGCCTTCAAGACGACCCTATGTGCGATGCAACAAAAGGCACCCGATCGTGCACCGTCCCCATGATCGGTTGCAGATCAAACCATTGTGACCCACAGGGCTTTCATCTGCTGATTTTCAGAAGTAAATAACCAGGCCTTTCTTCTTAGTCCATCTTGATCTGGAAGTTCTGCTGAAATATCTTCAGCATCACAGCAACACACCACCTCCAGGGAAGACAGGTGGTGGCTGCACAGGAGGTGAGTTGCCCATGACTCAAAACCAGCTCTTTTGCATGGAAGATGAGAATTCTACCACTAAACAACCACTGGCCTCCAAATCAATGCAGTGTGGTGTAATGAAGGCCATAAATGTAAAGTGCTCAGAGAGGGGCACTACATGTCTCAGTGGAGCAGCAGGAGCTGGCAGGACAGTCCTAGCAGGCTCCACAGAGAAGCTGAGGCTGGAGTTGAGTCTTCTGGGAGGGGTAGTGGGAGGAGACAACCCACAGACAGAAAGAGGAGCGTGCTGGGATGCATGTCAGGGAGTGAGTGTGCTAAGGTGATTTAGAGTCAGACTGTGAAAGACCTGAGCAGGTTGGATTTTACTGTCTGCTATGGGTTGAATTGTATTCCCCAAGAAGTCATGTAGAAGCCCTAACCCCTATACCTGTGAAAGGGAACTTGCTTGGAAATAGAGTCTTCGAAGATGTTGTCAGTTAACAAGAGGTCATACCGAGTAGGGTGGTTCTAATCCAGTCAGAGTGGGTGTCTTCTATAAGGGAAGAGACAGACACACAGGGGAAGACACAATGTGAAGGTGCATCTACACACCAAGGAGCCCTTGGGACCTCCCAAAGCCGAGAGAAACATGGAAGGATCTTCCCTTAGAGCCTTCAGAAATAGCACAGCCCTGCCGACTCCCTGAATCCGGACTCCCAGCCTCCAGAACTGTGAGAGAAAAAATCTCTGTGGTTTTAAGCCACCTGGTTTGTGGTGTTTTGTTACTGCAGCGTTAGGAGGCTCATACATCTCCTAAGACAAAAACAGCTGTCAGCGGCTGCAACTGGGTGGGGATGTGGGTGTGGAGGAGTGGGCGATGCTTTTAAGTGCAGTTTAGAAAGAGAACACTAGCAGGAATGTGGAAAACCACCCAGAATGGAAGAGACTAAAGTAGTTTTCAAGGATTTCATTTTACTTGGACCCACGATCAATGCCCACGGAAGCAGCAGTCAAGAAATCAAAAGACGCATTGCACTGGGCAAATCTGCTGCAAAGGACCTCTTTAAAGTGTTGAGGAGCAAAGATGTCACCTTGAAGACTAAGGTGCACCTGACCCAAGCCATGGTGTTTTCAATTGCCTTATATGCACATGAAGGCTGGACAATGAATAAGGAAGATTAAAGAAGAATTGATACCTTTGAATTATGGTGTTGGTAAAGAATACTGACTATACCATGGACTGTGAGAAGAATGAACAAATCTGTCTTGGGATAAGTACAGCCAGAGTGCTCCTTGAAAGCAAGGACAGTGAGACTACATCTTACATACTTTGGACATGTTGTTAGGAGGGACCAGTCCCTACTTGGTAAAGTAGATGGTCAGCGAAAAAGAAGAGGACCCTCAATGAGATGGATTGACACAGTGGGTGCAACAATGGGCTCAAGCATAGCAACAACTGTGAGGATGGCGTAGGACCAGGCAGTGTTTCGTTCTGTTGCATGTAGGGTCACTATGAGTTAAAGATGTCTCAACATCACTCACCTAACAAGAACAACAACAAAGTCTCAGAATATATTCAGAAATGAGAGAAAAAGGGTGAATTGGAGAAGGGAAGCTGCTTCTCATTACTCTCGGTGGCTATGTCCTATGACATCTCTGGACACTGAGTCAGCGAAAGCAGAACCAGTGCTCCAGGGGAAGCACAGGGGGTGAGGTCCCTGTGAACCTCTGGGTGACTCAAATTCTTCACCCTTGGGATCCATGAATAATGAGGACCAGCTGTATTTCAGAAATAGAATCAATGGGACTTAGTAAGGGAGAAGTGTTTATTGAGATGTACAAGTTTGAATACCATGGTGTATTGATGTTTATCAGTTTACAAAAGTGAGGATGACTATCCATTGACATTGCCATGGATTTGACTCCAACTCATGGCTACCTCTTTTGTTAGCGTGTAGAACCATTCCATTGCGTCTTCTTGGCTGTAGTCTTTATGGAAGCAGATAGTCAGACCTTTCTTCTACAGCACGCTAGGTGGGTTTGAACCACTAACCTTTAGGTCAGTAATCAAGGGCAACCACTTGTGGCACCCAGGGATCTAAGGATATCTCTAGTTCCCTGTAATTTTCTTTTCTTTGTCCCCCTCCCCAATAAAAGGGGATGTTACATCCAGGAACATTGTAAAGAATAATAACATTTTGATTTGGGATAGGAGTGGAGGGAGGTAGCAATTCCTGTTATCCTATATTTCCAGAAAACGGTGTTTTCCCTAAGTGCAAGCTGGCCACTTTCTCTCCCTCTGCCCAGTTATTTGTAGTTAGGATCGTCAGCTCTCGAGAGCTGTAATCATGAATGGAGCTTGTAATTTAGGGACACCTCTAGGTACCACAGAGTTTGTGCTTAGCTTGTCTGGGGAGTCTGCTTAAGCCCAGTGCTTGTCTGTGGCCCTACTGATGGATGGCCCCGTGCGGAGGGCTGTCTGTGTGTCTGTGTGTGAGGATTTCTAAAAGTGTGGTCCCTGAATACTCGTCACCAATCCCCTGGAATCCTCCCCTCCCTCATCACAATCTCTGGGGACAACCTGAGGAATCTTCATTTTAACAAACTCCTGGAGATTTTTGTTAGTTGCCATGGCAACCCCCTGTACAATAGAATGAAACATTTCCTGGTCCTGCACTATCTTCATGATCATTGTGGCCACTGTGTATTTGAGGGCCACCCAACCTAGGAGGTTCATCCTTTAGCACTGTATCAGACAATGTTCTATTGTGATCCATAGGGTTTCCATTGTCCAATTTCAGGCATAGATTGCCAGGCCTTTCTCCCTAGTCTGCCTTTGTCTGGAAGCTCAGCTGAAATCTGTCCACCATGGGTGACCCTGCTGGTATTGGAAATACTGATGACATAGCTTCCAGCATCACAGCAACACGAGAGCCACCGAAGTTCAACAGATTGACAGAAAGGAGGTTTATAGGCATCTTTAAATTTGAGCATCTCAGCTTTAAAATCTAGGAGCTATTTTTGAATTCTGCTCTGTAACTGACTTCTCCATGTCACCCTATTATGAAGGAGCTTTCAGGACACTCAGTGTATCAACCATCAGTTGAAACTAAGTAGGAAATTATCTGAAATGTTGTGGGGAAGAAACAGAAACAGAAACGTTAAAAAAAATAAAACAACAACAAATTAAGTGTCTAGAAACTTAGCGGGAAATGAAACATGTTTCAGATGTTTATAAGAGCTGCAACACGTTAGAGTGGGTAGTTATATTGTTATTCAATTGTAGATCAACTTGAAGTAAAAGACTGGGAAATTAACCTCTAAGAACTGATCAGATCTAAAGAGAAAATCCTACAATTTTCTCAAAATAAAAAAGTTTTAAAAAGATCTATCAAACTAAATCTCTATTCCCTCAAGAACTAAGAGCTGTGTCCTGCCAGAAACTTGAAAAGAGGCAGAATGGGACGGGGTAAGAGTGGGAGGCCCTGGGCTGGGGGTGGGGGTGTAGCAGAATGTATAGTTCTCTGGGAAAAACGCTGACTCTACAAAAGAGGCTGTCCTGGAGGCTCTCCTGAGAAATGGGAATCCCAAACATTGTGTGTTTCCTGAGGCATGGGGCATCGGGAGGGGTCTGCACTTGGCCTCCCCCTCCCAGGGGGACGGTGGGGTCACAGGTGTGGGGGGGCAGAATAGACACTGGTAAGGGGAGTAGACAGAGAGAGAGAGAATTGAGGAGAGGGAGAGTCATGGTGGGAAGACACAGAGAGACAGAGACAAAAGGAGAGAGTTAGGGAGAGGGAGGGAGAGACAGAGAAAGAGAAGGAGAGACACAGAGAGAGCGAGGCACACAAAGAGAGAGACAGAGGCAGAGAGAGAGATGGAGAGGGAGACAGGGAGAGAAACACACAGAGAGAGACAGAGGGAGAGAGAGAGATTCAAAGAGAGAGACAGAGACAGAGAGACACAGAGAGAGACAAAAAGACAACACAGGAGAGAGGAGAGAGAATATCTGGGAAAGCAAGGGAAGGAGGAAGAAGAGAGAGGAGGGCCAAAGGCTCACATCTCCATCCTGGAGCTCCAGTTGGAGGGAGCATCACTTTCCTCGGACGGCTGCCCCCTGCCTGGGCGGTGGTCCTCACCTGAGACCCTGTGTCCCAGAACACCTCAGAGACGAGGCCTGGCGGAGTGGGCTATGTCCACACGCAGGCCCAGGACCCGAGCAGAGCAGGCAGGTTGGCCCCTCTCCTGAGGACCCAACCTAAGGCTCACCTTGGCTTTCACTATGGAAAGGGGTGGGATGAGGGATAGATTCAGCTTTGGTTTCGGAGGGTTGTCGAGTGTTTAATAAAGGTGTGAACTTGCTGTATTTATTTCACGCCAATTTCTGGAGATGAGAAAGAGGAGTGATTTCATGATTCCTACTTTATACATTTAAGAGAAGGCAGAAAAGCTGACATGTTACCCAAAGTCGCATCACCAGTCCCTGTCAGAGACGGACTTCAAGTTAACCTCCTCAGCTCAGCCCGCAGTGGACGCCACTCACAGAGCATTTCAATCATCCTCTACTAGATACATGACAACTTCAGAGGGAACTCTTCCCTCTACAACTTAAATAACGGTTCAGCAATGAGAAACCCTTATCCTCGTTTTGGTCTTAGCACTAAGGGCAAAACCATCCCTTAATGATGGAGCTCAGTGTGTGCTGGAGCCCTGAACTCAAGTTCACCCACTCCTCTAGGGCTGGGGTAAAGGGGTGAAGGGGAGGTGGGTGTTAAAAGGCAGACCCTATCCAAAAGGTATTGCACACATGAAAGAAAAAAAAAATCTTCTAGTTCAGTAAATATTCCTAATTATTTATTCAAGAAGTCCCTTGGTTTAATATTACATTAACTCATTGCAGTCAAGTTGATTCTGACTCTGTAGGACAGAGTAGAACTGCCCTGCAGGGTTTCCATGACTAGATCTTTTCTACAGCAGAGCCGCTGGTGGGTTTGAACCGCCGACCTTTCAGTTAGTAGCCAAGCACTTAACCACTGTGGGGAAAATTTCCTTTTACCGTCCGGAATGCTGCTAGACAGAATATATTTTATTCAAGTGTAATAAAAATCCACACACTCTTTAGTGCACGTTAAATATCAGACATCAGTGTGTGCACGGGAGCTACCCATAACTTCAGCATCAAGGCATTGATCCTATAAGGCAGGGCATGGGATGTGGAAACTGCGTCCAGCGGTCAGGGGGAGAGGAAAGGCCTATTGCAGTTTAACTGCTTCCCCATCCAAGTCCTTCAGAGAAAGTCTGCACCCCTGACCAATGGCAGAGTTGACTTATTCCCAAAGGCATCCACCCCAGCCCAGGGAGTCACACTGCATAAAGAAAGGACAGCGTCTCCTCAAGCCCTGAGACACTGTTAGGCCTTTCTTCCTAGTCTGTCTTAGTCTGTGGAATTCTGGTGGTGGTGTGTGTCGTCCAGTCAACTCCAACTCGTAACGACCCTATATGACAGAGTAGAACTGCCCTGTAGGGTTTCCTAAGCTGTAATCTTTATAGGAACAGATTGCCAGGTCTTTTCTCCCATGGAGTGGCTGATGGATTCGAACCACTGACCTTTTGGTTAACAGCCGAGCACTTAAACATTGCGCCACCAGGACTCCTGGAATTCTGGTACCATCTGTTAAATGATCAAAATTTCTGCATCTCATTACACACAGGAAAGACAAAACCTGTATATAGAAAAAATCGTTCAGCTAGTCTGATCTTTAATGTACAGCTACCACTCTACATATGTAGAAATCTAAAGGAGCAAATTTTTATTAGAAGAATGGAGAAATTTCAATGTATAGAAGAGAGCTAAAAGGAAAGACAAAAATATAAATAGGTAAAAATCCTATGGAAAATTTGTTTAAAAATTTAAAATTCAAAAGAATTCCTGCTGAACTGTTTGTTTATTATTCCAATAAAACCATATTTGTCTTAACCACAAATATTTTCCAGTTCAACCTACATTCCATGGAAGACCAAAAGCAAATTGAATGTGGTTGAATGAAGATGAGTAAGTTTTGGAAACAAAAAGGAAATATAAATTCATTTTTCCATTTTTTAACTTGGGTAAATATGAATAAAACAATCAAAAAATTTTACGTTTGCATTCTTTGAAATCTCGAAGGCACACCGGTAGATGAGGACTTACAAAGACAAGAACAAACCCCTCCATGATCACAGAAACAACCTTCAGAGCTGAGTGAACCTCCGAGCCACTTCTCAGTGCCCCTCCAAAACCTCACACTTGCGCCAGGAGGATACCTTCTCAGCTGTAAGAAACAACGCTTCTCACAAGTAACGGGCCCACAACCAGCATTTACCAGTTCTGTTCTGGAGTTAAACTACACTGTGGAAAACCATTCTAAACTTTTCTTTCACTTCAGAAGTCCAAACTTTCTCAGTGCCTTTATTAGATTTTCTGTTGATTTAGAGAAGGTGTCCTGGTGTCACAGTGGCTAAGCCCTTGTCTGCTAAGTGAAAGACTGGATGTTCAAATCTACCCAGAGGCAACTCAAAACAAAGTCCTGGCAATCTCCTCCTGAAAAATCAGCCACTGAAGGTCCTGTGGAGCACATTTCTACTCTGACACTCGTGGGGTCGACTCAGCAGAAGCTGGTTTGTATTGACTTGGAAGTTAGTGATGCAGTCCACGCACGGTCCAGACGGGGCACTGGTCGGGGGTGGACCACAGCACCAGCTATGCGCGAGAGGTCACTAGGCTCTCCTGCTGCCAGTGTTATTGTAAAATGGAGATTTGTCACGAAGAAGAGAGGCTGTGCAACTTTAACGCATTGAAGAAGGAGAGGCGCAAAGTTAAGATTACAATACCAATCTTCTGTTAAAAATAAATAACTCAGAACACCATTAAGAGATTGCTGCTGCTTCTGTTGTTGTTGTTAGGTGCCATCGAGCTGGTTCCAACTCATGGCGACCCTGTGTACAGCAGAACAAAACGTCGCCCGGTCCTGCTCCATCCTCACAATTGTTCTTATGCTTGAGCCCATTGTTGCAGCCACTGTGTCAATCCACATCGTTGAGGGTCTTCTTCTTTTATGCAGACCCTGCCCTTTGCCAAGCAAGATGTCCCTCTAAAGGGATTGATCCCTTTAGACACAGTCTTACCATCCTTGCTTCTAAGGAGCATTCTGGTTGTACTTCTTCTGAGACAGATTTGTTCATTTTTTTGGCACTCCATGGTGTATTCAATATTCTTCACCAACACCACAATTCAAAGGCATCAATTCTCCTTCGGTCTTTCCTATTCATCGTCCAGCTTTCACATGCATATAATGCAATTGAAAATACCATGTCTTGGGTGAGGCATACCTTAGTCTTCAAGGTGAATTCTTTCCTTTTCAACACTTTATAGTGGTCTTTCACAGCAGATTTGCCCAACACAATGCATCTTTCTATTTCTTGACTGCTGCTTCCATGGGCATTGATTGTGGATCCAAGTAAAATGAAATCTTTGACAACTTCAATCTTTTCTCCATTTAATATGATGTTGCTTATTGGTCCAGTTGTGAGGATTTTTGTTTTCTTTATGGAGAGGCGTAATCCACACTAAAGGCTATGGTCTTTGATCTTCATCAGTAAGAGCTTCAAGTCCCCTTCACTTTCAGCAAGTAAGGTTGTTTCATCTGCATAATGCAGGTTGTTAATGAGTCTTCCTCCAATCCTGTTGCCCCATTCTTCTTCTTACAGTCCAGCTTCTAGGATTATTTGCTCAGCATACAGATTGAGTAGGTATGGTGAAAGGATACAACACTGACCCACACCTTCCCTGACTTTAAACCCCGCAGTATCCCCTTGTTCTGTCCAAACAGCTGCCTGTCTATCTAGGTACAGGTTCGTCATGAGGACAACTAAGTGTTCTGGAATTTCCATTCTTTGCAATGTTATCCATAATTTATTATGATCCACACAATTGAATGCCTTTGCATGGTCAATAAAACACAGGTAAACATCCTTGTGGCATTATCTGCTTTCAGCCAGGATCCATCTGACTCCTCTTCTGAATCCAGCTTGAATTTCTGGCTGTTCCCTGTCGATATACTGCTGAGCAAAATTTCACTTATGTATGATATTAATGATATCGTTAGATAATTTTCTCATTCTATTCGATCACCTTTCTTTAAAATGGGCACAAATATGGATCTCTCCCAGTCAGTTGGCCAGGTAGCTATCTTCCAAATTTCTTGGCATAGACAAGCAAGCATTTCCAGGGCTGCACCCATTTGTTGAAACACCTCAACTGATATTTTGTCAATTCCTGGAGCCTTGTTTTTCACCAATGCCTTCAACACAGCTTGGACTTCTTCTTCAGTACCATCGGTTCCTGATCATATGCTACCTCTTGAAATGGTTGAAGGTCGACCAATTCTTTTTAGTATAACTACTTTTTTTACTCTGTGTATTCCTTCCATCTTCTTTTGATGCTTCCTCCATTCTTTAATATTTTCCCCATAGAATCCTTCATTATTGCAACTTGAGGCTTGGATTTTTTTTCTTTTGTTCTTTTAGCTTGAGAAATGCAAAACGTTTTCTGCCCTTTTGGTTATCCATCTCCAGCTCTTTGCGCATCTCATTATAATACCTTACTTTGTCTTCTCTAGCCATACTTTGAAATCTTCTTTTCAGTTTTTTTACTTCATTATTTCTTCCCTTTGCTTTAGCTGCTCGACATTCAAGAACAAATTTCTAACTTTCCTCTGACATCCACTTTGGTCTTTTCTTTCCTGTATAGTTGCCATTTATGTTGGTAAAAAAAGATATTTCCAATTAAGAAGTCGCTGGTCTTGCAAAATTCCATCATGCTATCTCCAGCATCGTTTCTATCATCCAGGCCATATTTTCCAACTTTCCCATTCCAAATACCAGTAGTTATCAATGCATCCTGATTGCATGTTTGATCAATTTCAGACTGCAGAACTTGGTAAAAATATTTTCAGGGAAACCCTAGTGGTGTAGTGGTTAAGAACTACAGCTGCTAACAAAAAGGTCTTCAGTTCGAATCCAGCAGGAGCTCCTTGGAAACTCTATGGGGCAGTTCTACTCTGTCCTATAGGGTTGCTATGAGTGGGAATTGATTTGACTTGATGGCAATGGGTTTGATTTTTTGGTTTTATATATATAATTTTATCAGAAACTTTGAACAAAAAATTTTCAATGGTTTACAAATATGTCAGGCTACATAAATCAATATAACAAAAACGTTGTTATTGTTGTTGCTGTTAGGTGCCATCGAGTTGGTTCTGACCCACAGCAACCCTCTGTACAACAGAACGAAACACTGCCCGGTCCTGCACCATCCTCAGAATCATTGTTATGCTTGAGCCCATTGTTGCAGCCACTGTGTCACCCATCTTGTTGAGGGTCTTCCTGTCTTTCACTGACTGTCTACCAAGCATGATGTCCTTCCCCAGGGTCTGGTCCGTCCTTACAACATGTCCAAAGTACCTGAAATGAAGCCTCTCCATCCTGACTTCCAACGAACACTGGCTATATTTCTTCTAAGACGCACTTGTTCCTTCTTCTGGCAGCCCGTGGATATTTCAAACATGATCAAAACTTCAGTGGGAACCTTGCTACAATAGTCGCAAAATCAGTGAGCCATGGCTGCAAGACCTCTGGGGTCTTGGAAACAGGACAGGTTATAATCTCCAATTGTTTTCTGAAAGAACAAGTTTCAAGTGTTTCGGTGAGCGTGATAACCTAAATATAATTATGTGGAACTAGACAAGGTGCTTCTAAGGGTCAGCAATAGCTAATGGCATACTATAAGCTTTAAAAATTGTGTACACGTGTGTATATGTAGATAGATGTATGTCATTACGCAGCACATAGGTTTCTAATTAATAAGAATAAGATGACCTTTAGTGTCATGGGTAAGAGAACTCCCTGTTTTCATAAAGCAAAATTTATTTTATTTCACAGTCCTGATGCAAGGAATTATATAAATTACCTTTTAGAAACAAATCAAGGTCATTACAATCATTTGTAATGAATCGGTAATACTGTTAGAAATCAATAAATGCATTTAACACTTTGATACCCTGGTTAGAAATTTCAGTGGCCACCTGGAGTTCTCAAAAAGGGAGAAGGTGGATCTGCAGGAGAGATAGGAAGAGCCCAAGCTCTCGCTGTCCTAGAGGGGACCCCTCGCAGTGACCTGGGCTCTGCCTGGTTGAGAGCTTTGCTCGCCACGTTGAATCTGATCCTGACCTTGGAGCCCCGAACTGGAATTCCTGTCTTGGTGACCCACATGCTGGATGTCCCATGGTGAAGGACCTCATGACCCAACTCCATCCATGGTGCTTGCTGACAGACTTCCCTTGTTCTCGAGCCCCTGGTTGTCCATGGCTCCTGCATTCTTCTCCCTGGGGTTTCACCTCTGTTCCCAGCATCCGCTCTTCTGGGGCAGACTCTCTCACAACTTACTGGTTGACCCTTAATCAATTTGTCAGCAGGACTAGACCCTTTCCCAGCACCTTCTTCCCGGTGTCTAACCTAAATATCACCCAGTGGAACTGCTCAATTTTTATTATCTTTCTAATAGTTATTATTCTAATAACAGTAGCCATCAGTTGCTGTCAAGTTTATTCCAACTCACGGGGACCTATGTCTGCAGAGTAGAACTGCTCCATAGGGTTTTCAAGGCTGTGACTTTTCAGAAACAGATCACCAGGCCTGCCTCCTGAGGTACCTCTGGGTGGGTTTGAACCACCAACTTTTCAGCTAGTAGTCTAGCCCTTAACCATTTGCAATATCCAGGGACCCCTTTTAACACCAGTAGTTTCACTTTAGTGAACACCTGGTATAGGCAGGAACTTTCATACATTGTCTTACTGAATTATTACAATAACTCTACAAAGCAGATATCCACACTTTACAAATGAGGAATCTGAGACTCAGAGTTTACAAGACTTGCCCCAAATCATAGAGCTAGCAAGAAACGAAGCAGAGCCGCAAACAGCACTGGTCCACTTGCAGAGTGGAGGCCTTTCCAATGGGCTTTGCCTCCCACTTGGGGGCCTCTCATTGTGATATCCACCATCTTGCTGCAGCTTGGCTCAGTCGTGCTGGCCAATTAACAGGCTAATGGCATTAAGTAACCCCAAGGATACAGAAAGACAATGCCTATGCAACCATTTCCCAATTCCTGCCTCACCTCCCATATTCCTTTTGTGCATTATAAGAACGGCAACAGGACACTTTTGCCTTCACTGGGGTAAATTCTGTTCAAGTTTGCATCAGGTGGGAACCAATTCAGAGACAGGAACCACACGGTCATTTGAACTGAGAAGGTCAATATGAAGAATTATTAGCCATAACAGGGGATTGGAGTAACGAGGGATCGCTGGTGAAAATAAGGAGAGCCCTAATCCATGTAGAAGTGGCAGACACAGGAGCAGCCTCTCCCAATGGGCTGAGTATGCTTAGGGAAGAGGCCTCTCCCCTCCAGGACTGAGAACCAGCCTTGGTGGGGAGGGCACGGCTGTGGCTTCTTGGATGGTGGAAAGGTCACTGCACTGCCACACTGGAGGAGCTTGCTGGAAGTCCACCCTCCAGAACACGGCAGAAGTCTGCCATCTACCATGCTGGAAGCAGCCCTTCCTTGGAGGCTTCTTGAAGGAGGTACCTCACTGGGGGAACTACCCAAGGGGGTTCCAGGTGAGGTTGCTAGCTGCTGGGTACTCTGGGCTACTATGTCCTGCAGGTACTGGCACTGGAGATGGGGCCTGAGCTTTGAGCTGGTGCTGAGCCAAGAGCTGGAGAAGACTGCACAGTGAGCACTGGAACCAGGCAAGGTCACTTCTTCCTCCGCAGCACCTTCTGCTGGTGAAGACTAATAGCACAGCTGCAGCCAAAGGAAAAATGCCCAAAGGGCTCATCTGAATTTTCATGGAATACGCGATGAGGGGCGGATTTGGAGAGGAGTACAACGCACTTACAACTGACATGATGGAATCTTACAGTTCTCGTATTTTGTGATTGTCAAACATTACTCGAAAAAGCCATGGTATCTTTCAAGACTTTGAAATAGTTTTGTTTAATAAATAAATAAATAACATTTGTTAAAGGGAGCTTTTTACTTGTACGTGATTTGATCAGATTGTAATTTTCCCATCTTTCTATGATCTTGAAGCCTCTATACTTTTGCCTTTTTTTTTTTTTTTTTTTGGTTCAGCCCAGAATCAAATGATCTTTTTCTCTCAGATGTTTGAATGGCTGCTTCATGAGAAAAGTAGAATCTACAGCCCTATACCTAGGATCAAATTTAGGTTTTCATGAGCACTCTTCAAGTGGGCTATAACTGGTGCTTTGAGAGTTTTAATTAAATGGAATGGATATTTAATAAAGATTTATACCAATCTTGGGAAGACTCAGAGTGATATTCAATGTAATAAATTATTTAAGCATCAATTTGAACAGTGCCTTTAAACAGAATGTAGCTTTCCAATATCACAATTAAACACACTACTTCATTTGGGCATTACAGTATTTCTGTTTCTTATCTAATAATTCAAACATACTTTCAACCTAGAGAATTGGAAGATTTTAAATTCCATTGCAAAAAATAAAATAAAACAGTATATTTTTCCAGAAATCTATATGGTGCATATATTTTTTTTTCTTATGCAAAGAACATGGATGATGTAAATACCATCAACTCTGGTGTTAAGAAAAACATCATTCAGGACACTGTTCCATCTGTTTTCCCAGAGACAGGCCTCTTTAACAACAGAAGGTAAAGCATAAAACCAAAACCAGCAAAAGTGGATCTGTGAATGTGACTGGAGGGTGCTCAGTGAAGTAAGACATGCCCAGCCAGGACCTCTCATGAAGTCAGACTATTCTATACAAAACTGTCCAAAAATATTTATTTTATTAAATATTCTTACAGACAGGGAGATCTTGAAGCATGCCATTATCAACCGCGTATTTAATTGGGCAAAAGAATACATCTCCACAGAAGAGTGCTTCCTTACAGATGCCATTCCTGGCCCTCACCAAGCGTTTTCTGAGTGATATCTATGTAATAAGCAGTCACGGTGACTCTTTTGGTCTATTATACAAACCGAGGCTTTGGCTTTGTAAAGTAGGAAACAAACAAACAAGCAGATTGAAAAGGAATTACAAGTAAACCTATCCATTTATTTCTACATTGGTTTTAATTTATTTTCATAGAAATGACTGATTTGGTTGAAGCAATCAGTTAATTTTTGTCATCTGGACATAGCCCTATTGAACAAACTTGGTAGACCAAATAAACACATAACTTTATTATATCCAACACATACTCTTTAAGAAGTATAGAACTGATTAAAGGCATGCGTTCTTGTGAAAGTTAAGTGTATCTCAACTTTTTTTTTTTTTTTTGAACCTTCAGGATCCACTTTTCTGCATGCAGTTTGATATCCTCCCTCTCTGACCTTCAGAGACTTTGCAAGTACCTCTACCAGACCTATTGTGAATGAAACAAAAACAACAACAAAAAAAAAACCTCAAAAGACAAAATCAAACCTGAGTTGATCTCTGCACCAAAGTAGGAAGCTATGGCTATTACAATTTTCTGTATTGAGATACATTATCATTTCAGAAAGAATTTTTTTTTAATCTCATTTGATGTTCATTTGGCTAAAATTCTACATAGAGCTTTGCATTTCCCCCCTTTTCCTACCACTAAGAACTGCAATTAAAACCCTTAACGAAGTGCTCCATCACTCATCTGTCAGGCTGTCATACTGTGGTGGCTTGCATTTGTTGTGATGCTTGAAAGTATACTGTCAATATTTCAAACACCAGCAGGGTCGTCCATGGTAGACAGGTTGCAGTGGAGCTTCCAGAATAAGACAGAACAGGAAGAAGGATTTGGCAGTCTACTTATGAAAACATTGGCCAGTGAAAACCTTAGGAATACCAGCAGAACATTTCTGATATAGTGCCAGAAGATAAGCCCCGCAGGTTGGAAAAAATACGACCAGGAAAGAGCTGCCTCCTCAAAGTAAAGTCAAACTTAGTAACGTGGATGGAGTCAAGCTTTTGGGATCTTCATTTACTGATGTGGCACAGCTCAAAATGAGAAGAAACAGCTGCAAACATTCCTTAATAATTGGAAAGTGGAATGCATGAAGTATGAATCTAGGAAAATTGGAAATCATCAAAAACTAAAAGGAACACATAAACATAGATATCCTAGGTATTAGTGAGCTGAAATGGACTGGTACTGGCCATTTTGAATCACACAATCCTCTGATCTACTCTTCCAGTAATGATAAAATTAAGAGGAATGGCATCCGTTCGTCATCAAAAAAGACTTTTTCAAGGCCTATCCTGAAGCACCACACTGTTAGTGATAGAATAATATCCATATACCTACAAGGAAGGCCAGTTAATATGACTATTATCGAAAATTATGCACCCACTGTTAATGCCAAAGATGAGGAAATTGAAGATTTTTACCAACTTCTGCAATCTGAAATTCATCAAACATGCGGTCAAGATGTATTGATAATTACTGGTGATTGGGATGTGAAAGTTGGAAACAAAGAAAAAGGATCAATAGTTGGAAAGTGTGGCCTTGGTGATAGAAATGACACGGAGATCACATCATAGAATTTGCAAGATCAACAACTTATTCACTGCAAACACCTTTTTTCAACAACATAAATGTTGATTCTACAGGTTGACCCGGCCAGATGGAATACACAGGAATCAAATCGACTACATCTGGGGAAAGAGATGATGGAGAAGCTCAATATCAAAAGTCAGAACAAGGCCAGGGGCCACCTGCAAAACAGACCATCAACTGATCATATGCAAGTTCAAGTTGAAGCTGAAGAAAATGAAAACAAGTCAACAAGATCCAAAGCATGACCTTGAGTATATCCCACCTAAACTCAGAGACCATCTCAAGAATAGATTTGACACGTTGAACACTAAAGACCAAAGACCAGATGAGTTGTGTAATGACATCAAGACCATCATATATGAAGAAAGCAAGAGGTCATTAAAAAGACAGGAAAGAAAGAAAGACCAAAATGGATGTCAGAAGAGATTCTGAAACTTGCTTTTGAAAGTAGAGTAGATAAAGTCAATGGAAAAAAATGATGAAGTAAAAGAGCTGAATGGAAGATTTCACAGGGAAGATGGAGAAGACAAAGTAAAGTATCATAATAAAATGCGTGACGATCTGGAGTTAGAAAACCAAAAGGGAAGAACACTCTCAGCATTTCTCAAGCTGAAAGAAATGAAGAAAAAATTTGATATTGAAGGATCCACTGGGGGGCAGAGTGATTAAGAGCTTGGCTGCTAACCAAAAGGTTGGCAGTTCAAATTCACCAGCCACTTCTTGGGAACCCTATCAGGCAGCTCTACACTGTCCTACAGGGTTGTGAGTCAGAATAGACTCAACAGCCACAGGTTTGGTTTTGGTCTCAGTTTATGAAAAAAATATTGAATGACACAGGAAGCATCAAAAGAAGATGAAAGGAATATACAGAGTCACTGAACCAAAAAAAATTCATCAATGACCAGTCATTTCAGGATCGAGAACCAATGATATTGAAGGAAGAAGTCCAAGCTGCACTGAAGGCATTTGCTAAAAACAAGGCTCCAGGAACTGACAGAATACCAACAGTGATGTTTCAAGGTATGGACATAAAGCTGGAAGTGCTCACTCATCTACGCCAGGAAATTTGAAAGACAGCTACCTGGCCAATTGACTGGAAGAGATCCATATTTATGCCCATTCCAAACAAAGGCAATTCAACAGAATGGGGATATCATGGAGCAATATCATTAATATCACATGCAAGTAAAACTTTCCTAAAGATAGTGGAAAAACAATTGCAGCAGTACATTGACAGGGAACTGCCAAAAATTGAAGCCGATTCAGAAGAGGACGTGGAAAGAGGGATATTATTGCTGATATCACATGGATCTTGGCTGAAAGCAAAGACTACCAGAAAGATGTTTACCTGTGTTTATTGACTATGCAAGGGCATTTGACCATGTGAGTCATAACAAATTATGTATAACATTGCAAAGGATGGGAATTCCAGACCACTTAATTGTACTCATGAGGAACCTATACATGGATCAAAAGGCAGTCGTTCAAACAGAACAAGAGGATACTGAGTGGTTTAAAGTCAGGAAAGGTGTGTGTCATGGTTGTATCCTTTCAGCATACTTATTCAATCTATATGCTGAACAAATAATCCCAGAAGCTAGACTACATGAAGAAGGAAGTGACATCAGAATTGGAGGAAAATTCATTACCAACCTGCTTTATGCCGATGACACAGCATTGCTTGTTGAAAGTGAAGAGGACTTGAAGCACTAACTGATGACTATCAAAGGCTACATAGCCTTCAGCATGAATTACACCTCAACATAACGAAAATAAAAATCCTCACAACTGGACCAATAAGCAGCATCATGATACACGAAGAAAAGATGGAAGTTGTCAAGGATTTCCTTTTGCTTGGATCCACAATCAATACCCATGGTAGTCCAGAAATCAAACGATGCATTTCATTGGGCAAATTTGCTGCAAAAGACCTTTTAAGTGTTAAAAAGCAAAGATATTACTTTTTGACCCAAGTGATGGTATATTCGATTGCCTCCTATGCATGGGACAATAAATAAGATAAAAGAAGAATTGATATTTGAATTATGGAGTTGGTGAAGAATATTGAATATACTATGGACTACCAAATGAGCAAACAAATCTTAGAAGGAGTACAGCCAAGATGTTCCTTAGAAGCAAGGATGCTGAGACTATGTCTCAAATATTTTGGACATGTTATCAGGATGGATGAGTCCCTGGAGAAGGACATCATGCTTGGTAAAGTAGAGAGTCAGTGTAAAAGAGGAAGACCCTCAAAAAAATGGATTGGCACAGTGGCTGCAACAAGGAACTCAAGCATAACAGCAATTGTGAGAATGGTGCAGGATCAGGCATTGTTTTGTTCTATTGTACATAAGGTCACTGTAAGTGGGAACCAACTTGACAGCATCTAATAGCAACAAAGGGGGTTATATCCAAAGGTATAGGAATTAGATTTCCAGCATGTATTTTGAGGGGGTCAGAATTCAATTCATCACACTCACTTTTTACCCATTTATGAAAATGCATGTTAGCTGTCCACACTACACTTATGTGTACAGACTTCCCCTGTACCACTCACAATCCCTCAGCTCCTGCTCATTTCCTTTCTGTATACCTTGTGCAGCAGGACAAAGGTGTTCTCATTTAATCCTCACAGCTGTATGGCCAGGGAGGGCGGATATTCTACAAACGAGCAAACTGAAATCCAGGGATGACATACTTGCTCCAGACCACCTGGTCTCTTCTGGTGGAGAGCAGCCATGGGTCAGCTGATCAGACGCCCTTGTACAGGAACTCCACGATTGCCAACTGTACTTTATGGGACCCAACTCACTCACATCACAAATAGAGAGAGGAGGAAACTAAAATTTTGGTTGTCTTTACTTCCTCCTTTAAGTTGACAGTATTCTGTGCCAGGAAGAGAGGGAAAGAGATTTCCCAAGCCTCTTTACCTCCCTGAAACCTACTCGAGCACTCCCTTTTTGGCTGGCTCTGCTCATTGCTTTATGGTTACTTCTTATTCTTAAAGATGTAGGTGCATAAGCCTGTGATGAAACAAAGTCCAAAAGCTTTCCTTTTTTTTTTTTTTTTTTACTTTATTCAAATCACCTAACTGTCGTCCACAGTCAATGACTATGTAATACAAAAAGTTCAAAATGTGAGAAAAATACACTCTGGCCCTGGTCAAGATGCAATGAGTACCCTGTAGCCTACCTCTCCCACTGATTACAACAAAAACATGCATTAAAACCCAAAAGCAACCACTAAATGACTATGAAACTTAGCAACAGCAGTTAGACTGAGGAGGAGAGTCAAACTGCAACAACAACCCTACAGGGTGAGTTTCTTGTTTTGCTTTGTTTTTTCCTCCTTTACCTTTGTGAAGGTTAATTTTATGTGTCAGCTTGTCTGGGCCATTGTCTTAGGCTGGGTTCCCTAGAGAAGCAAAATCAGTAAAGTGTATAAATATACATAGAGAGAGATTTATATTAAGGAAATAACTCAAGCAGTTATAGAGGCTAGAACGTGGATCAGGCTGGAGGCTTCTCCTAATTCCCATAGTTTCAGAGGGTGGTGGACCCAACATAGGCAAGTCAGACAACAGTGATCTTGCTCACAGGCTGTGAAGATCAATGAATCCCAAGATTGACAGACAAGACGGCTGGTCAGCTGCTAGCTCAAGTCCCAAGATTCAGAGGTCAGACGAATAGGAGCCAGGTGCAGGATCCAGAGTGGGCAAAACCCCACGAGCCTTGCCAGAAAGTCCACCTATATTCCATGCAGGCCACTCCCCCAAGGACACTCCCTTTCATCTGATTGGCTACTCACTGCAGATTCCATCATGAAGGTGATCACATTATATCAAACCTCAGCATGGAAGTGATCACATCATTATATGACTGCTAAACTACATCATAACTTCCAAACCACTGAGAATCGTGGCTCAGCCAAGTTGACACACAAACTTAACAATCACAGTATGGTGCCCAATTGTTTGGTCAAATGCTAGCCTAGATGTGTCTATGCAGGTGTTTTTAACATCCACCATCAGTTCACTCTTACTCTCAATAATGTGGGTAGGTCTCATTCAATCAGTTGAAGGGCTTAAGGACAAAAATGGAGTTTCCCCAGAAAAGAAAGAATTCTGTTTCAAGACTGTCACATAAAAACCCCTCCAGAGTTCCCAAGCCACCCCCTGGCCTACAAATTTCAGATTTTCCAGTTCCTACAATCGCCTGAGCCAATTCCTTAAAATATCTCTATCTCTCTGCCTCTATATATCCTATTGGCTCTGTTTCTCAGGAGATCTCTGACTGATAGAATCTTCTAGCTGTGACCTGAAGGCAGCCATGCTGAGGAACCGCACAGCAAACACAGGCTGCAAAGACTCAGAGAAACCCTGTCCATCTGGCCAGAGGACCAGGGAATGGGTCCCTTGTGGGACTAAGAATGAGGGAGGGATCCCATTTCTTTCCTTTTTTATTATCCTTTTTCTCTTCTCACCCTGTTCTCCTGGCATCCTGAGTGCCAGGACTCCCTGCAACAGTGACAGTGTGAGAGCCTAAAACCCAAAGAGAAGGCTGGTCTTTCTGGTCAGAGAAATAAAATTGGCAAAGGAAGAGCCAGTGGTCTTGTTACAGAACCCTAAAAGGTGGGTCCTTTTCTGGTGCACTCAGACTTGCCGATTATCTGGACACCAGTCTTTTAGAAAGAGAAAGTAACTTTACTGTGATGAGCAGAGCAAGGAGGCGGGAGGAAGCTCCTCAGATCCGGGCTCCCCAAGCTACGGGGAACCGGGCTTATATGTGATTTTGGCAGCAAGATGGTGGCTGCACAGATGTACTGGGGGGGCGGGGTGGTGCGGAATTCTAGAAGGCAGCCAAGAAATAGGAGTTGATGTGGTTCTTGTCGGATCTGTCACTTCAAAATAGGGTCTGGGTGATGATTTTCCTTCTCATTCATTCCTCCTATTGCTGCATCCTCTGTTGAGGTCAATTAGCAGTCACAGCTGCCCCTTCTGCACATCCACGTGGGCCAAATCTGATTTGCACTAGTTTAAGGACTAATAGAAATTTACTGGCTTTAATAAGGTCAGGTTACAGTCTGACAGTGGGGGGTCCCCATTACCTATTGCTCTCTCCCTTGTCTCTGGTGACCTGTGTTGACCATGGCACGGGGACCTAAAACCCTTCGTGAGCTTGGGGGGTGGGGGTGTCTCAGAGGGGAGACAGTTTGAAAGGGGATCCTCTGATTCTGTGTGTGAGCTAACACAGTCCTAGGCTCACTTCAGAACCATTCACGTGCAGAACGGACCCAAGCTTTCAACATTGAGCCATGATGAAAACCACTGCCCAAATCCCAGAATAACCCTTGATAGGTAATGCATAAAGCATTTCCAAGCAGCATTGCAAGGTGATATGATAGTGACATTGGATCCCATGTCTAAGAAAGGTGATGATGAGACAGTGTCAACCTAACTGGTTTGATTGACTGTTAAAACAACAACAGGAATAACAAATTTGATGTTTTCCAGAGGATTTTAACAGGACCCATAATTTCATAACATAAGACTCGAAATGTCCAGTGTACAATCCAAATTGGGAAAAGAGCACCCTGTGGTGTGCAGATAGGGCATCCCCATTATTTATTGCTCTTACAATATTTCACATACAGAGAACCAGGAAATTGTGAGCAATACTCAAAGGAAAAGACAATCAACAGATGCCAGTCACGAGCTGGCCTAGATGCTGGGTCATCACGTAAGGACTGTGAGGCACGTTTGAGGCCTGGTGGCGCACTGGTTAAAAGTTCAGCAGCTGAGTGAAAAACTGACAACGCGAACCCACCCAGCAGCTCAGCGGTGCGAACGCCTGGCTACCTGCTTCTGTGAAAAACTGACAACGCGAGCTCACCCAGCAGCTCAGCGGTGCGAACGCCTGGCTACCTGCTTCTGTAAGGACTGCACCCGAGAAAGCCGTCCAGGGCAGTTCTACTCCGTCACATGGGGTCTCCGTGAATCAGGACCAGCCAGATAGCACCGACCGCCAAGAACATGATAGCCGTGTTCTTCAGATCAACGTTAACACCCTTGAATGAACATTATGGGAAGTTCTCAGTTAAAGAATGAGCAACAATGAAAACATGAAATTTTAGAACTGAAAAAAAAAAACAGTATCTTGAAATTAAAAAAAAAACTCTCTAGATAGGCTCAATAGTAGACTGTAGATGACAGAGTGAACTTGAAGGTAAATCAAAAGAAACTATCCAATCTGAATAATAAAAAGAAGGAAAAGATAGACAATAAATAAATAGAGCCTCACTAATACGTGGAACAATATCAAGATATTTAACATTCATGTTATTGGAGTTCCAGAAAAGGAGGAGAGACAGTTTAACACTTGAAAAAAATTACTGGAAGAAATAATGACTGAAAACTAGCCAAATATACAGCACAAGACGTATATTCACAGATACAAAAAGTTCAGTGAATCACAAACAGAATAAATACAAAGAAAACCTTGCCCAGATACATCATACTAGAAATGCCGAAACTAAACGTAAAGAAAAAAAACATGGAAAAGGTGAAAAAAATAAAGCTTTTCTCTAGGCCCAAATGAGCAATGTTCTTATTAAAACGTATATCCATGTATATATCCATCTGTTACTGTTTCCTTTTTGATAAAACATTTCAATCAATAAATGAAGTAGCAGAAAGGGCATTTTGGCTCTAGAAAAGGATGTGCAAAACATGAAGAAAAATAAAAATTAGTGGTACAGTATCTAAATATTTGAGACCTCAAACAAATGTTTGGTTTGATTTTGAGGCAAACAAATGGCTGGGTTGTTTCTTTTTTTATCCCTCCTGGATCATCCTCGGTGGTGATGACCAACAAATAAAAACACTGCAAGGTGGGTGATTAAACATAAACCGGGCAAGCCTAGGAAGCTTTTTTAAAAGCGACTATAGCTTCCACTGCTCAATTCTCTTATGCTCTTGATAATGACAGCATTTCTCACTTGAGAGTCTCCTATGAGCATCTGGGATGAACTGAAGACCTAATACATATTTAAACAACATGGAAAAAGTGCACATAATACTTCGGTTTTGAGTGGTGCACTCAAACCCCTCTCCTTCAATGCTACAGGTTGCCCTCAATATAGGAACTCAGTCTCTTGGTGTTTCACAAATGTTATTGTTGTTTTTAGCGGATATTGAGTCAGCCATGAGTCACAGTGACCTTATGAACAGCGGAACAAAACGTCGCCCAGTCCGGCACCACCTTCGTGACCGTTGGTGTGGCTATTGTATCGATCCTTCTCATTCAAGGTCTCCGTCATTTTTGCTGACCCTCTGCTTTACCAACCACGATGTCCTTTTCTGGCAAAAGGTCTCTCCTGATGACATATCCAAAGTAAGCAAATCAAAGTCTCACCATCCTTGCCTTTAAGGAATATTCTGGTTGTATTTTTTTCTAAGGCTGAAGTGGTAGTTAAATTCTAAGTGATTTCACAGTTTGGTTTGAAATACATCCATAATCTGAAAAAATCCCCTAGGTGTGTAGACTTGACCTGAAATGAAACCTCCCCTTCTTGATTGAAGGTGTTTTATTAGCACTTTTTTTTTTAATATGTTTTCTGAAACTCTACTTTCCAAAGTCCTAAGATTTATAACACAACCACCATCTTTTAGACGGCCATGGTTTGATTTCTCCCGTAACTACACTTGAAAGAAGTCAAGCACGTTATAACAAACCTTTACTACCACCTGAAGAAGGAAGAATAGGTTAATTCATGATCAGCCAAATATAAAAACCCAAACCCACTGCTGTCAGGTCGATTCTGACTCGTAGTGACACTATAGAACAGAGTAGAACAGCCCCATAGAGTTTCCAAGGAGCACCTTGGAGATTCGAATTGCTAACCTTTTTGTTAGCAACCATAGCACTTAGCCACTATGCCACCAGGGTTTCCCAACCAAATGCAGAAGGGAAAAAAAGCCACCTTTGTTATTAAAATGTGGCTAGTTATGTCCTAAACCCACGTACCTGAAAAGCATCCAGTTGGTTGCTATGAAGAGGGTGAGAGTCTTTGATTATTTTATTGCCATTTTCACTATTGTTTTTACGGTATTTTAATAATAAAAACAGTAATTGTAGAAAAAATAGATAATATCAATCATGAGTAACGTGCTCCCTTACACAATTAATTATATGAGACCAAACAGTCAACACTTACCCAAAGCAAAGAGGAGAAGGCAAGGAAAAGGGAAGTTAGATCAATGGAAACAGAAATAATAAAAATGCTGACACATTGTAAAAATTGTAACCAATGGAACAGAACAATCTGTATACAAATTATTAAAGGGGAACCTGTTTTGCAGTGTGAACTTTCACCTAAAGCACAGTAAAATATTGTTAAAAAAGAAAAAAACAATCTCTAAAAAAAAGTAAATAGAGACATTTTGAATATCTTATAGTTTTTTTACTATTTTTTTTTCCTTTTTATTCTTACTAATGGGAACATTTGAATAAGGACTTGGTGATTGCTGCTGAAATGAGTATGAATCACTGGAACTTAATGTTTCCCAATCTGGGTCAGGAAAGAAGAAGTCAGGAAAGAATTACTGGTAAATCTGGCCTTGGATGTGGCTTAATTTCACTCCAGTGAGGAGAAGAGAGAAAGGCACCGTCTTTGCTCAGTGTTTTGCATCACGCTCCTAGAAATAAACAAAGCAAGTCCTATTTTGAAAATGTTTATGCATCAGTTATAATACTTTTGGAAACTGTAGGATTTTTGCCAGTTGGTTATTAAAGAAAGCACACTACTTATTTTTCTCCTTTTCCACGGTCTGGAACCAACACATGTAGTTACCCACCTCCCTACGCCACTCCTGCAAAGCTGAAGACTATGAAGCAAGCAGCAAGTGATTGTCATTGTTCACAGGGGTTTTCTGACTCTGCATAAATACACTTCAAGTATTTTAGTCATGTTTGCCATTTGTACCAAATTTTAAAATCCGGAGAAGCCTTGTGGGCCCTGAAATCATTGCCGACATTGAATAGCTGGGCTTTTCTTATACTGATGTTTCAACTTCAAAACTCAGTAAAGATAAATGAGAAAATCAATAGCCTGGTATTTTGATAGGCACTGATTATGATTTTGGTAACAGTTTATTGTGAAAGAAATCAGAGGATTTTCATCTTTCTAGATAGATACGTACAAATCTATATGTTTTCAAGTTTTCACTCTCAATAATGACCGGTCAGCATTTTTTAAGGCTCAGTAAAGAAGAGGATGGACTGACATCTTGGGGAATGTTTAGAATGCAAAACAATGTTATTTATGGATCTGAAACCTGTACTAACAGTTTGCTTTAGTAGTTCAGTGACAGAGTTCTCACCTTCCGTGTGGAAGACCTGGGTTCAATTTCTAGCCAGTGCATCTCACACACAGCTACCACACACCTGTCAGAGGAGGCTTGCATGTTACCATGATGCTGAACAGCACTCAGTGGAGCTTCCAGATTAAGACAGACTAGGAACAAAGGCCTGGCTATCTACTTCCAGAACAAGCCAATGAAAACCCTATAGATCATAATGGTCCCATTCATAGCCAATCATGGGGATGGCTCAGGACTGGGCAGCATTTCACTCTGCTGTGCATGGGGTCGCCATGAGTAGATGGCATCTTACAACATTAAGGGTTTAATGAGAATTTGCTTTATTAAATCTCTTTAAACCATAATTACTTTTCATTTGATGTTTTTTCTAGTCTGTACTGGAGGAAAAGCAAAGAACAGCGAAGCAAACCACTCTGCGTTAGGAGGGTTTCCAGGAAGGGGCAGACGGCCATCAGAGACCCTCCTTGTCTCAGAAAATCACACAAATTGCAGGCAATTTATAGATCAGAAAGTGTAAGAACTATTCTACAAATCCATTTCCAATGCAATTGACAATAAAGATAGCATAAACCACGGTGTTTTCAATCACCTCATATGCATGCAAATACTGGGCTACGAATAAGGAAAACCTAAGAAGAGTTGACGCCTTTGAATTGTGGTGTTGGCAAAGAGTATGAATATGCCATGCACTGCCAAAAGAACAAACAAATCTGTCTTGGAAGAAGTACAACCAGAATGCTCCTTAGAAGCAAGGATGGCGAGACTGAGTCTTACATACTTTGGACATGTTGTCAGGAGGGATCAGTCCCTGGAGAAGGACATCATGCTTGGTGAAGTAAAGGGCCAATGAAAAAGAAAAGCCCCTCAACCAGATGGACTGACGCAGTGGCTGAGACAATGGACTCAAGCATAACAACGATTGTGAGGATGGTGCAGGACTGGGCGGTGTTTCATTCTGTTTTACATAGGATCGCTATGGTTGGATCTGACTCGATGGCACCTAAGAACAAGCTGCGTGAGAGACAGTGTGCGGCATGATGCCTGATGGGGTCTACATACCACCTGAGATGTCTCCACAGATAGTTCCACCAACCCTGTGTGCGTTTTCTATTGAGTCGGTACCCTCACTGAAGGTCCCGGGAAGCAGTCGCTGAAGGCCAAAGACAATATAACTCACTTCTAAAGTGAAGAGCCCGACTCTTACTTTGTGTTCCAAAAATAGGCTTTTGAGAATTGTGGGGGGACAATAGCTTTGAAAACCAATGCTTTTAATTTGCAAGAGCTTTTTTATTTTGGAACTCAATGAGTTAACCCAGGAACTAAGCCCATCAGTGGCCCAATGCTCTGTCCTGCATTTCACCTCCCCCGCCCACTGTACCACACTTCACACACCCCTCCACACGCCCACATGCCAGCTCTAAGTGATTGAGTCCTGGTTGTGAGGAGTGGGTGATAGAGACCACAGAGGTTAAGGAGGGAAACTACAAGTTGTGGGACATCCTTTCCCTCCCCAGGTAAAGCACCAGCAGAGATTAAGCTTTGGAAAAGGAGGCTTTAGTCCCCCTTTTTGGGGTGACCAAAGAAGAAAAGTGGCTAACAGGTGAGTCTAGGCAGAGAGGTATGGAGATGGTTTTATGGCCACAGCCCAGAGAGTATTCAGAGCTTTCTCAGGCACTCAGAAAGGGATGGGAAAGTGGTTTGGAGTGGTGGGTTGACCCCGTGTGGTGTAGTAGTTGGAGGAAAATAATTCCGGTGATCTGTATAGTGCGAGGAACAATGGTCCTGGTGGTTCTGCAGGCACGCTGACATCTGGCAGGAGAGCAGCTGATGACCAAAGGTGGAGAGTGTACACTGGCCTCAGCAGTTCCAGCAGATGACAGGAGGGCAGCAGACAGGCGTGTCCTTCTGACACTGTTAGGATTCAGAGACTACCTCGGGAAGACAGCAGAAGGGCCAGGCTCTGAGTCAACCTAGTTTCAGGTGGACATGAGTAAGGGGTCAGTGACTCAACATTCTTACACGGAAGTGACTAGATTAGACTTCCTGCCACAGGAGGTACTGTGACTCAGTCAAAAATTAAATCAGACTTGGGAGAAATAAAGCTCCCTAAAAAAAAAAAAAAGCAGCTGGTATTGTAGCTCATGAGAATATTGCACCAGCTACATATTTTGTATTGTTCTTCTCCCCTCTCAAGTCCTCAGCAAGAGCTTCTTTACTATGCTGTTGCTGTTGTTGGGTGTTGTTGAGTCAATTCCAACTCATAGAGACCCCATGTGACAGAAAGGAACTGGCCCAGGGTTTTCTAGGCTGTAATCTTTATGGGAGCATATCTCTAGGCCTTTCTCCTCCAGAGCCACTGGGTGGGTTTGAACAGCCAAACTTGTGGTTAGCAGCCAAGCACTTAACCACTGCTAGGGTCAAAGGAAACACAGATTAGATATTTTCAAGGTGTTGCCTGTTGGGAGAACTAATGGCCATTCTTCAGTTGTATCGTTCTTGACTAGCATGTTAGCCAACACCTACTAGAAACTCTTACCCTCTGATTTCTGTGCTGCTGTGAGACAGAGCTGTCCAAGAGGCCTTCCTGCAATGATGAGAATGTTCTACAGCCTGTTCTGAAGTATGAGCACTCGAAATGTAGGTGGTGCAATTGACCACATAGCCCCCCACAGGAGAAAGGGGTCAGCAACAACTCTCTGCACTACAAAAGAGGAAACACAAATTTGGTATCCAGTTATTCATCTGCCACACGTGTCAAACCTCCAGATAATGTTTAAACGCCTAAACTAAGGATTCAAGATCCTCGATGCAAAGATATTTCCCACGTCTTAGTCTGGGTTCTCTAGAAGGGCAACACCAGAGCAATTTATATATAAATAAATACAGATTTACTTCAAGGAAACGGCTCATGTAATTGGTAGAGGCTGGCAGGTCCCAAATCTATAGGTTAGGCTTCAGGCTGGAGACCTCTTCCAGCTCATGGAATTGTGGGGCCTGGTGAATCCAAAATCTTCAGGTCAGGTGGCAGGCCAGGGGCCTGTAGGCTGACAACCCAGGAAGTGGAGGTCAGGTGATGAAAAGAGGGGTAGAGAGAGAGCGAGCCTTGCCAGAGCATTCATTTATATATGGAGGCAGGCCTCACCCCCAGGGAAATGCCCTGTTCGAACTAACTAGCTGCTCACATCAGATCACAAAACAGAAGGTGATTACAAAGTGTCTGCCAAATCACAGAGGATCATAGCTTTGCCAGGTTAACACACAACATTAGTCATCACGTCCCTTAAGTTCTGACCAGACTACCCTTGCTCCTACACCCTAAATTTCTGTCCTACAGACATACATGTTCTTACTGATTACATCTTCTTACTTCTTTTTTCACTCCTATTTCACCTTTCCAAAACTGCCTTCTACTGTATAACTGTTGCCTCAGCCCTGATTTTAATTCATTAAGCTAACCATGAACCATTAAACAGGTTCATCTTAAATACCATTATCTGTTGAATCTTTACTCAATCATCTTAGATGAAAGTAATGCTCCCTTCTTAAAATATCCCAGAGGTCAACATACACACATACTTTGATAACTCATAGTAGCTACTTTTAATCAAAATTCAAGTATTTTGAGATTTAAAAAGACAAATATTGTTATTGAAGATTTATTGAGTAGCTTTAAAATTTCTAGAAATGCAAAATGTGAATAATCCAAATTATGTTTTCCTTGGTTCAAATATATAAAATTCATTAATTCACTCCTTGTAATGTTTAAGTTGGAAATCTGTTAATTTAACCAAGATATTTGTTTCAATTATTCTTGTTTTTGGAATTTATACTATCTGAGAATCACTGCAATGTATATAACAGATCTTAATAATTGAATCAATTAATAAATACTCAGTGGAAAAATTGGTTCTATGTAATATCGTAAAAAGAAAAAAAACTGTTTGGGACTTGATTTTTTTTTATATAAAGTTACAGTATAGATTTCTCAAGATAATTACTTATCACTTCATTTGATTTTGTAACTACCTCATAAGGCATTATTCTAAATAAAGTAACCTGGTTTTGTCCCATTCACAATTTTCATTTTTTTAAAAACAGCACTTACTTTTTTGAAAGTTCTTCTCTTCAAAGGCTAAAAATCCACCCCTTTTTCTTTTCTTTTTTAATAAATGTAGCAGGAGAAGAAAATAACCCCCAAGTATCCACAATTGAATGTTAAATTCTACTAATATTTAATCTTCAAATACCGGAGACTTTGAGGACATTAGTGTTTTCACTCTTCATGGAATGGGAGGAAGCCAACAACCAGAGGAGCCTGTGATGCTGAACCCATTCACAACACTCCACAGCCTCTCCAGTCTCCATACCCTCCACCCAGCTGCTTGCTCCTGGTGGACCCAGCTGCAATCTCCTCATGAGCACAATTAGGTGTTCCGGAATTCCCATTCTTCACAACGTTAACCATAATTTGTTGTGATCCACACAGTCGAGTGCCTTTGCACAGTCAATAAAACACAGGTAAACATCCTTCTGGTATTCTCTGCTTTCAGCCAGGATCCACCTGACATCAGCAATGATATCCCTGGTTCCACATCCTCTTCTGAAACTGGCCTGAATTTCTGGCAGTTCCCTGTCATATACTGATGCAACCATTTTTGAATGATCTTCAGCAGAATTTTGTTTGCATGTGATATCAATGATATTGTTCTGTAATTTCCACATGCGGTTGGATCGCCTTTACATGTGTCTGTCTGTCAGCTGCTCATAGGTGGATGAACTTACATCTGGATTCTCAAGTCTGTTCCATTGGTCCGTGTATCTGTTGTTGTACCAGTACCAGGCTGTTTTGACTACCGCGGTGATATAATAAGTTCTAAAATCAGGTAGTTTGAGGCCTCACACTTTGTTCTTTTTCTTTTTCTTCAATAATGCTTTACTTATTTGGGGCCTCTTCCCTTTCCATATGAAGTAGGTGATTTGCTTCCCCAACTCTTTAAAAAATGCTGTTGGAATTTGGATCAGGATTGCATTGTATTTGTAGATTCCTTCGGGTAGAATTGACATTTTCGCAAGGTTGAGTCTTCCCATCCATAAGGAATGTATGTTTTTTCACTTCTGTAGATCTCTTGGTTTCCTACAGTAGCGTCTTCTAGTTTTTTTTTTTTTTTTTGTACAAGTCTTTTATGTCTCTGGTTAGATTTATTCCTAAGTATTTTACCTTCTTGGGGGCTATTGTAAATGGTATTGATATGATGATTTCCTTTTCAAAATTCTTTTTCTTGGAGCAGAGGAATCCAACTAATTATTGTATGTTTATCTTGTTTCCTGATACTTTGCTGAAATCTTCTATTATTCCAGTAGTTTCCTTGTGGATTCTTTGAGGTTTTCTGTGTATAAGATCATGTTATCTATGAATAGGAATACTTTTACTTCTTCCTTACCAATTTGGATGCCCTTTATTTCTTTTTCTTGCCTTATTGCTCTTGCTAGGTTCCAGCACAATGTTGAATAAGAGTGGTGATAAAGGGCATTCTTGTCTGGTTCCTGTTCTCAAGGGGAATGCTGTCAGACTCTTTTTGTTTAGGATGATGTTGGCTGTTGGCTTTGTATAAACGCCCTTTATTATGGTGAGGAATTTCCCTTCTATCCCTATCTTGCTGACAGTTTTTATCATGAGTGGCTTTTGGACTTTGTCAAATGCCTTTTCTACATCAATTGATAAGATCATGTGGTCCTTTTATTTTATTTATGTGATGGATTACTTTGATTGTTTTTCTAATGTCAAACTATCCCTGCATAGTGGTATGAATCCCACTTGGTAATGATGAATAATTTTTTTTTTTTTTTTGTATATGTTGTTGAATTCTATTGACTGGAGTTTTGCTGAGGTTTTTTTTTTGCATCTATATTCATGAAGCATATTGGCCTATAATTTTCTTTTTTTGTGGTGTCTTTTACCTTTTTTTTTTTTTTTTCACCTGGTTTTGGTATCAGGGTTATGCTGACTTCATAGAATGAGTTTGGGATTATTCCATCCTTTTCTATGCTCTGAAATACCTTTAGTAGTACTGGTGTTAACTCCTCTCTGAAAGTTTTGTAGAATTCTCCAGCAAAGCCATCACAACCAGGGCTTTTTGTTGTTGTTGTTGGAAGTTTTATTATTATTATTGTTACCTCTTCAATCTCTTCTATTGCTATAGGTTTATTTAGTTTTTCTACTCAGTTTGTGTTAGTTTGGGTAGATAGTGTGTTTCTAGAAATTTGTCCATTTCCTCCAGGTTTTCAAATTTGTTGGAGTGCAATTTTTCATAGTATTCTGTTCTGATTCTTTAACTTTCAGTTGGGTCTGTTGTGATAGCACCCATCTCATTTCTTATTCGGGTTA
The DNA here is from genome assembly GCF_030014295.1 of Loxodonta africana. Lineage (NCBI taxonomy): Eukaryota > Metazoa > Chordata > Mammalia > Proboscidea > Elephantidae > Loxodonta > Loxodonta africana. The sequence goes on along the minus strand of NC_087342.1, from coordinate 239,090,005 downwards.
TTTTCTTCCTCTCCTGTTTTTCTTTTTCAGTTTGACCAATGTTATATTGATTTTGTTGATCTTTTCAAAGAACCACCTTTTGGTCTTGTTGGCTCTTTAATTGTTTTTCTATTTCATTTATTTTTGCTCTAATTTTTATTATTTCCTCTCTTCTGGTGCCCTAGGTCTTCTTTTGCTGCTCTCTTTCTATTTGCTTGAGTTGTTTTGATTGTTGCCCTTTCTTCTTTTTCGATGTGTGCACTTATTGCTATAAGTTGACCTCTGTGCGCTGCTTTTGCTGCATCCCAAAGGTTCTGGTAGAATGTATTTTCATTCTCATTTGAGTCTGTGAATTTCTTTATCCCATCTTCAATTTCTTCTATAACCTAGTAGTTTTTCAGCAAGCTTTTTTAATTCAGTTTCAATGTATTTGAATTTTTTCCTTGCTTTTTCTGTTATTGGTTTCTACTTTTACGGCTTTATGATCAGAGAAGATGCTTTGTAATATTTCAATGTCTTGGATTCTGTTAAGGCTTGCTTTGTGGCCTAATATGTGGTCTGTTATGGAGAATGTTCCATGTGCGTTGGAAAAGAATGTATACTTGTCTGCTGTTGAGTGGAGCATTCTGTATATGTCTATGAGATCAAGTTGGTTGATTGTGGCATTTAGATCTTCTGTGTCTTTATTGAGCTTCTTTCTGGATGTGCATTCCTTCACTAAAATTAATGTGTTGAGGTCTCCTACTACTATTGTGGGGCTGTCTATCTCTCTTTTTGATGCTGTTAGAGTTTGTTTTATGTATTTTGGAGCACTGTCATTGGGTGCATAAATATGTATTACGGTTATGTCCTCCTGGTGTATTGACCCTTTAATCATTATATAGTGTCCTTCCTTATCCTTTGTGGTGGATTTTGCTTTAAAGTCTATTTTGTCAGAGATTAATATTGCAACCCTTGCTCTTTTTGTATTGTTGTTTACTTGATAGATATTTTTTTCCTTTCTTTGAGTTTTTGTATGTCTCTTGTAGACATTTGGCCACTCTCTGTCTCTTTATTTGTGCATTTAGTCCATTTACATTCAGTGTAATTATTGATAGATTTTTTTTTTTTTTATGGGTTTAGTGTTTCATTTCAATGTGTTTTTGTTTGTGGCATTGGCAGTTGCTTTGTCCCACTTAATTTTCTGTGATGAGTCATTTTTCTTTACTAATTTTTAAAATCTTTTTCATTGTTGATTTTGTATTTGTTGAGTCTTTATGTTTTTCTTCATTTTTGTTTTGATTTGTAGATTTGTTAGGCTCCTTTGAGGTTACCTTAATATTTACTTCTAGTTTTCTAAGTTTAAGCCAATCTTTTATTTCTTGATATCACCTTAACTTCCTCTCCATTTGAAAGTTCTATGACTACATTATTTAGTCCCTCTGTTTTGTCTTAATGCTGTCATCTTTTACATATTGACATTTCTGTTTCCCTATTTTCAGTGTTTTAGCTTTGACTTATTTTTGTGACTTCCCTATCTGGGTTGAAAGCAGGTTGTTCTGTCTTGTGTTCTAGTCTTGGGATGTTATCAGATATTACTCATTCTCTAGTCTAAGGTTTCCTTTAGTATTTCTTGTAATTTTGGCTTTTTTTTAAAAAAAAAAACTAATTCCCTTAACTTCCGTTTATCTAGAAATGCCCTAATATCACCTTCATGTTTGAGAGACAGTTTTGCTGAATAATTTTTGGCTGGCAATTTTTTTTTTTTCCTTTAAAGCTTTATGTATGTCATTCCATTGCCTTCTTGCCTTCATGGTTTCTGCTGAGCCGTCAGAGTTTAGTCTTCTTGACTCTCCTTTGTAGGTGACTTCTCATTTATCCCTAGCCACCCTTAAAATTCTCTTTATCTTTGGTTTTGGCAAGTTTGATTATAATATGTTTTGGTGATTTTCTTTTTGGATTTACCCTGTGTGGGGTCCAATGAGCTTCTTGGATAGATATCTTCTTGTGTTTCACAATAGCAGGAGAGTTTTCTGCCAGCAAATCTTTAGCAACTCTCTCTGTATTTTCTGTTATCCCCCTGTTCTGGCACTCCATTACTCTTAGTTATTTCTCTTCATGGAGTCCCACATAAACTCTTAGGATTTCTCCATTTTTTAAATTCTTTTATCTGGTTTTTCCTCAAATAAATTGGTGTCAATTGCTTTATCTTCAATCTCACTAATGCTGACTTCCATTGCCTCAGTTATTCTCCTATGAATTTCTATTGAGTTGTCTAATTCTGAAATTTTAGTGTTAATCTTTTAGATTTCTATTTGCTGTCTCTCTATGTATTCCTGCAGCCTGTTTAATTTGTCATTCTGGTCTTGTATAGCTTCCCTGAATTCCTCTATTTCTTTGTCTGTGTGTTCCTTGGCTTTATCTGGGTTTTGCCTGATCTCTTTCCTGATTCTTGAAGAGCTCTGTATATTGATCTTTTGATTCTACTTCTGGTAATTCCAAGACCTTATCTTCCTCCAGGTGGTTTCCTGGCTCTTTCTTTTGGTTGCTTGCTGGGGCCATCATGGTCTGCCTCTTTATGTGATTTGATATTGACTGTTGTCTCCAAGCCACCAAAAAGTTATTATATTTATTGTGTCTTTGCTTACTGTGTCTTAGCTTTTTGTTCTGTTTTGTTTTGATATGCCCAAATAGGGTGGGAATATGAACTACTTTGTTTATTGGCATCTTTAAAGCACTCACATTCTGTCACCAGGTGGTTAGGGCTGCTACTAGGTGTGTGAGCCCAGGAGTCCACTTACTTTTCTTGTGTGGATTCAGCTCAGGTGTCCAGGTCTTCGGTTACTGAGTGTGCGGTGCAGGCTCTCACCTATAGTCCTAGATGGCCCGGGCCATGTAGGGGTGATTGGAGCCGGCACAGGTATCTGGCCACAGTAGGGGGTTACATGCTGAGCAAGGTAGGGGGCTGGTGGCTGTCCCTGAGTGCCCAGGTGAAAGGTGTATCCCTGTCCCCTAGAGCACATAGATGGGTGGGTTTTGCAGCTAGATTTTGAGCAGTCAATGCTCTTGGCTGTAAGGACTGGGAGGCACCATTGATTCTCAGGCCCCTGTTGTGGATGGCTAGGTGGAATGGGTGAAGCTGCCAGACTTCAGACCCCTGATGTGGGTGGATGAAGACCCTGCTTAATGGGCAGGGTGGTGTCAAATGCCACGAATCTGCCATTCCCTCTTAGCTGTTGCAGTTAAAAATAAGCTGCTGTGCTATGCTAATAAGGTCCTATGCTGTTGAATGGGGCCACACAGGTCTAGGCAGTGGTGAAAGGCATCTGAAGTCCATGAATCCTTTATGCCTGCACTTAGGCAAGTGGGCAGTGCCTGCCCTGAGTTCCCAGCTTAGAGGGCATGGTGGTTTTTTAAAGCCGAGAGACTGGTTTGAGGGCAGTTAGTCCTGAGCACCCAGCTTAGGAGAGCTGGCAGTTTCCTGTGTCTGTTTGTTTCCTCCCCAAAGCCAGGAGACTGGTTCAGGTGGGACAGGACCCACTTCTGGCCTCGGAGGTATGGCAACTGCTGAACACTGCCAGACCAGCATCAGAGCAGAATGGGGAGGGGAAGGTGAGGGAAAAAGAGGCACTTCTCCATCATGGAAGTCCTAGAGGGTAAAGGGTTATTTTGGTCCTGCATGGTAGGTTAGACGCTTGCACTGAACTTTCACAGATCTAGTGCCACTTCCTCCTCATTCCAGAGGCTCGTGCAGGTTCTCTGCTGCCCAGTTTCTTCTGACGTGTTAAAATGCGTCTCGAGCGCTACTGCTTGCTTCAGCACAGGCACCAGCCAATCCAGTCTGCAAGGTGCCGGCTAGCTCAGGTCCAGCACATCACTGCTTCCGAATGGTCTCCCCCTCCCCTACCACTCAGCCTGACACCTCAGCTTCATCTTTGATGTTCAGGGCTCCTAGATTGTCATATATAATTGATTCACTTGTGTGTGTGTGTAAGTGTGTGTGTCTTTATTGTAAGAGGGACCACAGGAAGAGCCTGACTATTCTGCCATCTTGGCCCAGCCTCAGGATCACATAGTGTGGCTTTTCCAACTTTGCTCTTCTTTTTGAATTTTGCTTCACCTATTGCATATCCTTTGAATTGCCCCATAAATCTGAGAATCAACTACCCAGTTTTTCTAACAAGCATATTAGAATTCCGACTAGGATTGTATTGAATCAATAGATCAACTTGGAGATAATTAAGATCTAAATGATGTTCGGTCTTCAAATTCATGAATGTGGTATGGCTGCCCACTTATTTAGTTCTCATCTAATATCTCTCAGCAATAATTTATTCATTTTCATTGCAAAGGATTTATATGTACTTATTGAAATTTAAATTTATACTTAAGAATTTATTTTGTGTTTTTACTCTATTGTATACAGGTATTGCATATTTCAGTAGTTTCACTGCCAATATATAGAAATATGACTTTATTTTGCCACCTAGAAATGGTTCTATTCTGGTAGCTGTTTTGTACACTTTTTAGTATTTTCTGCATAAACAGTCTTCAAATAAACTAAATGTTTCTTCTTTTCTAATCCTTCTGCTTCTTATTATAATTATTATTTCTTTTCATTGCCTTATTTCAATAGAAAGGGCTTCCAGTACAATGTTGAATAAAAATAATATATATTTATAATAACTTTGAGGGCAAAACACTCAATATTTAATCATTACATATAATGGTAGTTGTAGGTTTTCTGCTAATTATTCATATCAGATTGAGCTAGTTCTCTTGTATTTCACATTTGTGTTGGCTAAGAGTTTCTTTTTTAAATCATGTATGGATGTTGAATTTTGTTAAGTGCTTTACTGGCATATGGTCATATGATTTTTCTCCTTTAATTGGTTACTATGGTACATTACATTGATTAAATAACAAAATGACAAAAAAATCTTGCATGACTGAGATAAACTCCACTTGGTCATGTTGTATTACTCATTTTAGATATTACAGGATATAAGTAGTTGGTATTATGTTAAGAATTATTGCACCAATATTCCTGAGTAAAATTGGTCTGTAGTTTTCATCTTTGTAAAGTCTTGGTCTATTCTGAGTATTAGGGTAAATCTGGCTTCATAAGCAAGGTGGGAAGTGTTCCTCCCTACTCTAAATCCAGGAGTAGTCTTTTTAAAGATTACTATTACTAGACTGATCATTGAAAAGGTTCAGTAACAGGGTCAGGATTTACCCTCCTACCTAAAACAGCCACAAAAAAAAAAATTTCAGAAAAAATATGTTAAAAAATTATATAAAATATATTATATATGAATAACATATATATATATATATAATATATATATATCCCCACATGTCTTTCAGTTTGTCATACTGTAGAGGCTTGTGAGTTGCTGTGAGGCTGGAAACTATGCCACTGGTATTTCAAATACCAGCAGGGTCACCTATGGTAAAAAGTTTTCAATGGAGCTTCCGTGCTAAGACAGACTAGGAAGAAGGAACTGACAGACTACTTCTGAAAAAAGTGACCAGTAAAAACCTTATGAATAACAATGGAACATTGTCTGGTGTAGTACTGAAAGATGAGCCCCTCAGGTTGGAAGGCACTCAAAAGATGACTGGGGAAGAGCTACTTCCTCAAAATACAGGCACCTTAAAGATATGGATGGAATAAAGCCTTCAGGACCTTCATTTGCAGATGAAGCATGACTAAAAATGAAAAGAAACAGTTGCAAATATCCATTAATAATCAGAACATGGATTGTACTAAGTATGAATCTAGAAAAATTGGAAGTTGTGAAAAACGAAATGGACCACATAGATCGATATCCTAGGTATTAGTGAGCTGAAATGGACTCATATTGGTCATTTTGAATCTGACAACCACATGGTCTACTATGCCAGGAATGATAAATTGAAGAGGAACGGCATCACGTTCATCATCAAAAAGAATATTTCAGGATCTACCCTGAAGTACAAAACTGTCAGTAATAGGATAATACCTATATGCTTACAAGGAAGACAAGTTAATATGAATATTATTCAAATTTATGCACCAACCACTAAGACTAAAGTTGAGGAATTTGAAGATTTTTTACCAACTTCTGCAGTCTGAAATTGATTGAACAGACAACCAAGATGCATTGATAATTACTGGTGATTGGAATGCAAACATTGGAAATAAAGAATAAGGATCTGCAGTTGTAAAATATAGCCTTGGTGATAGACACAAGGCTGGAGATCACATGTTAGAATTTATCAAGAACAACAAATATGTTTTTTCAACAATATATATGGTGACTATACATGTGGACCTTGCCAGATGGAATACAAAGGAATCAAATGGACTAAATCTGTGGAGAGAGATGATGGAGAAGCTCAATACTATCAGTCAGAAAAAGGCCAGAACAGACCATCAATTGCTCATATGAAAATTCAATTTAAGCTGAAGAAAATTAGAACACATCCATGAGAGTCAAAGTATGACCTTGAGTATATCCCACCTGAATTTAGAGACCATTTCAGGAATAGTTTTGACACACTGAACACTACACCAATGACCAGATGAGTTGTGGGATGACGTCAAGGACATTATACATGAAGAAATCAAAAGATCATTAAAAAGACAGGAAAGAAAGAAAAGATCAAATGAATGTCAGAGAAGATTCTGAAACTTGCTCTTGAATGTAGAGAAGAAAAAAATGAATGGAAGAAATGATGAAGTAAAAAAGTTGAACAGAAGATTTCAAAGGGTGATTTGAGAAGACAAAGTACAGTATTATGATAAAATATGCAGAGACCTGGAGTTAAAAAACCAAAAGGAAGAGCACATTCAGCATTTCTCAAACTGAAAGAGTTGATGAAAAAATTCAAGCCTCGAGTTGCAACATTGAAGAATTCTATGGGCAAAATATTGAAAGACACAGGAAGCATCAAAAGAAGATGGAAGGAATACATGGAATCTCTGTACCAAAAAGAACTAATCAAGGTTCAGCCATTTCAGAAGGCAGTATATGATCAAGAACCAATGGTATTGAAAGAAGAAGGCCAAGCTGCTCTGAAGGCATTGCAAAAAATAAGGCTCCAGGAACTGATGGAATACTAATTGAGATGTTCCAACAAATGAATGCAATGCTGAAAGCACTCAATTGTCTATGCCAGGCAATTTGGGAGACAACTACCTGGCTGACTGACTGGAAGAAATCCATATTTTTACCCATTTCAAAGAATGGTGATCCAAAAAAATGTGGAAATTATTGAACACTATTGTTAATATCATATGCAAGCAGAACTTTGCTGAAGATAATTAAAAGCAGTTGCAGCAGTACATCCATAGGGAACTGCCAGAAATTCCAGCTGAATTCAGAAGAAGACTTAGAAGGAGAAATATCATTGCTAATGTCAGATGGATCTTGGCTGAAAGCAACGAATACCTGAAGGATGTTTACCTGTATTTTATTGACTGCGCAAAGACATTCAACGGTGTGGATCATAACATATTGTGGATAACGCTGCAAAGAATGGGAATTCTACAACACGTAATTGTTCTTCTGCAGAACCTGTACATGGATCAAGAGGCAGTCATTTAAACAGAACAAGGTGATACCGCATAGTTTGACACCAGGAAAGGTGTGCATCAGAGTTGTATCATTTCACAAACTTATTCAATCTGTATGCTGAGCAACTAATCCAAGAAGTTGGGCTATATGAAGAAAACGGGGCATCAGGATTTGAGGAAGACTCATTAACAACCTGCGATATGCAGATGACACAACCTTTCTTGCTGGAAGTGAAGAGGTCTTGGAGCACTTACTAATGAAGATCAAAGACCACAGCCTTCAGTAAGTATTACACCTCAACATAAAGGAAGCAAAAATTCTCAAAACTGGACCAATAAGCCACATCATGATAAAAGGAGAAAAGATTGAAGTTGTTGAGGATTTCATTTTACTTGGATCCACAATGAATGTCCATGGAAGGAGCAGTCAAGAAATCAAATGATGTATTGCATTGAACAAATCTGTTCAGAATACTTCATTAAAGTGTTATAAAGCAAAGATGTCACTTTAAATTTTAAGATGTACCAACTGATGCCATGGTATGTTCAATCACCTCATATGCATGGGCAAGCTGGACAATGAATAAACAAGAGCAAATTATAATTGATTGTTCTGAATTACAGTGTTGGCAAAGAATATTGAATATACCATGGACTGTCAGAAGAACAAAAAAATCTGTCTTGGATGCATACAGCTAGAATGCTCCTTAGAAGAGAGGATGGCAAGACTATCTCACATACTTTGGACAGGTTATCAGGAGGGACCAACCCTGGAGAAAGGAATTATGCTTGGTAAAGCAGAGGGTCAGTGAAAGAGAGGAAGACCTTCAGCAAGATCGATTGACACTATGCTTGCAGTTATGGGCTCAAGCATAACAATGATTGTGAAGATAGCACAGGACTGAAAAGTGTTTCTTTCTGTTGTACGTAGAGTCGCTATGAGTTGGAACCAACTCAACGACACCTAACAATAGCAATGTGATGAACGAAATTATCAATTAACTGAAACTGAGACAAACCTGACATAAATGGTATAATTATCAGAAAAGGGCTTGAAACAATTATTTTAATAATATTCCAAATTTCAAAAATTAATGAGATATGAAAAAGACAAAGATCAAACTCTGAGAGATGATAAGTACAGTATCTAAGGTGAAAAACCCATCAGGCCATATTAATGACAGAGTAGACAATGAAATTTTTTTTAAATAATGAACTTGAAGACTTAGAAACAGAAACTACCATGGAGCAAAAAAATAAGCCATAGAGTGAAAAATGAATAAAAAATGGAAAGAGCATAAGTGACATTTCCAAACAAACAGAAGCCCTGGGAATTTGCCATGACCAGACTAGCTCTGCAAGTGTTACTCAAGGTAGCTGTCCAAATGGAAAGGCAAGAACTAAACAAATACTTGAATTCATACATGGGGGAAATATAAGAAAGAGAGAGAGAGCTCCAAAATACACAATAACATGGCCAATCATAAGGACTAAATATATGTTATTTTCAGGGGATGAACTCAACAATTCAATCCCACAAGCAATACAACATCAAGTTCACAAGAAATAAGCACAAAATAAGCCTATCAGGTACAGGCAGCACAATGATATTAATGGAGACTAACCAACAGAAACAGGAGAGGGAAAAGCAAATCAGGATTAGATTTAATTTATGCTGTATGTTATCTGTTGATCACATGTTAAATGGTGTCACAATCCCAAGTTGTGTAATGTAATACCACTTAGAAATCACCTAGAAAAAATACACAGAAGAAAAGAAGGAAGAAACCAAAAAGGCTCATTAAAAGAAAGCAGCCAAATCAAATAATAAAAGAAAAATGAAATAAAAAGAAAAAGAAGATACAAAACACTCGAAAAACAAAAAGCAAAATGAAGACACTTCATTTTCAGAAATAACAAATATCCCTTATGAACATAAATGCAAAAATTTTCAACAAAATTCCAGCAGACTTCAACAACATATCAAAAAAAATTATATTCCATGATCAAGAGGGATTCATAAGAGGAATACAAGGGTGGTTCAAGACTAGAAAATTAATCAATGTAATCCATCACATAAATAAAACAAAGAAAAAGAAGTATATGATCATATTAATTGAAGCAGAAAAGGCATTTGATAAAATTCAACACCTCTCTTGATAAAAAATCTCAGCAAAATAGGAATAGAAGAGAAATTCCTGGACATAATTAAAGGCATATATGCAAAACAAACAGCCAACATCCTACACAACAGAGAGAGCCTTCCCTTTGAGAATAGAAATGAGACAAGGAAGCCCATTATCACCACTCTTATTTAATATTGTACTGGAAGTCCTAGGCAAGGCAATAAGACAAGAAAAAGAAACAAAAGATATCCAATAGGAAAAGAAGAAGTAAAACCATCTCTGTTTGCAGAAGACACCATCCTATACATAAAAAAAAAATAGAGGACCCTAAAGATTCCACAAGAAAAATGCTGGAATTAATAGAAGAATTTAGCAATGTTGCAAGGCACAATATCAACACATAAAAATCATTTGGGTTCGTTTATAATAACAAACAATATTGGGAAAGGAAATCAAGAAAAAATACCATTTACAATTGTTATTGTTTGTTGTTAGGTGCTGTTGAGTTCGTTCCAACTCATAGCAACCCTATGCACAACAGAATGAGACACTGCTCAGTCCTGCGCCATCCTTACAATTGTTGTTATGCTTGACCCCATTGCTGCAGCCACTGTGTCAATCCACCTCCTTGAGGGTCTTCCTCTTTTCCACTGACCCTGTACTTTGCCAAGCATGATGTCCTTCTCCAGAGACTGATCCCTTCTGACAACATGTCCAAAGTATGTAAGACGCAGTCTCTCCATCTAAGGAGCATTCTGGTTGTACTTCTACCAAGACACATTTATTCATTCTTCTGGCAGTCCATGGTATATTCAATATTCTTCGGCAACACAACAATTCAAAGGCATCAATTCTTCTTCAGCCTTCCTTATTCATTGTCCAGCTTTCACATGCATATGATGCGATTGAAAATACCATGGCTTGGGTCAGGCACACCTTAGTCTTCAGGGTGACATATTTGCTCTTCAACACTTTAAAGAGGTCCTTTGCAGCAGATTTACCCAATGCAATGTGTCTTTTCATTTCTTGACTGCTGCTTCCATGGCTGTTGATTGGGGATCCAAGCAAAATGAAATCCTTGACAACTTCAATCTTTTCTCCATTTATCCTGATGTTGCTCATTGGTCCAGTTGTGAGGATTTTAGTTTTCTTTATGTTGAGGTGCAATCCATACTGAAGGTTGTGGTCTTTGATCTTCATTAGTAAGTGGTTTAAGTCCTCTTCACTTTCAGCAAGCAAGGTTGTGTCATCTGCATAATGCAGGTTATTAATGAGCCTTCCTCCAATCCTGATGCCCCTTTCTTCTTCATATAGCCCAGCTTCTCGGATTATTTGCTCAGCATACAGATTGAATAGGTATGGTGAAAGAATAGAGCCCTGGCGCACAACTTTCCTGACTCTAAACCAATCAGTATCCCCTTGTTCTGTCCGAACAACTGCCTCTTGATCCATGTAAAGGATCCTCATGAGCACAATTAAGTATTATGGAATTCCCATTCTTCGCAATATTATCTATAGTTTGTTATGATCCACACAGTCGAATGCCTTTGCACAGTCAATAAAACACAGGCAAACACCCTTCTGGTATTTTCTGCTTTCAGCCAGGATCCATCTGACATCAGCGATGATATCCCTGGTTCCACTTCCTCTTCTGAAACCGGCCTGAATTTCTGGCAGTTCCCTGTCGATATACTGCTGCAGCCGCTTTTGAATGATCTTCAGCAAAATTTTGCTTACATGTGATATTAATGATATTGTTCAATAATTTCCACATTCGGTTGGATCACCTTTCTCGAGAATAGGAATAAATATGGATCTCTTTTTTCATTCAGTTGGCCAGGAAGCTGTCTTCCATATTTCTTGGCATAGATGAGTGAGCACCTCCAGTGCTGCATCCGTTTGTTGAAACATCTCAATTGATATTCCATCAATTCCTGGAGCCTTGTTTTTCACCAATGTCTTCAGAGCAGCTTGGACTCTTCCCTTCAGTACCATCGGTTCCTCATCATATGCTACCTTTTGAAATGGTTGAACATCGACTAATTCTGTTTGATATAATAACTCTGTGTATTCCTTCCATCTTCTTTTTATGCTTGCTGCATCATTTAATATTTTCCCCATAGAATCCTTCACTATTGCAACTCGACACTTGAATTTTTTCTTCAGTTCTTTCAACTTGAGAAATACCGAGCATGTTCTTCCCTTTTGGTTTTCCATTTTCAGCTCTTTGCACATGTCATTATAATACTTTACTTTGTCTTCTTGAGATAACCTTTGAAATCTTCTGTTCGGTTCTTTTACTTCATCAATTCTTCCTTTTGCTTTAGCTGCTCAACGTTCAAGAGCAAGTTTCAGAGTCTCCTCCGACATCCATCTTGGTCTTTTGTTTCTTCCCTGTCTTTTCAATGACCTCTTGCTTTCTTCATGGATGATGTCCTTGATGTCATTCCACAACTCATCTGGTCTTTGATCACCAGTGTTTAATGCATCAAATCTATTCTTCAGATGGTCTCTAAATTCAGGTGGGATGTACTCAAGGTCATGTTTTGGCTCTCGTGGACTTGTTCTGATTTTCTTCAGTTTCAACTTGAACTTGCATACGAATAATTGATGGCCTGTTCCACAGTCAGCCCCTGGCCTTGTTCTGACTGATGATATTGAACTTTTCCATCATCTCTTTCCCCAGATGTAGTCAACTTGATTTCTGTGTGTTCCATCTGGCAAGGTCCATGTGCATAGTCACCATTTGTGTTGGTGAAAAAAGGTATTTGCAATGAAGAAGTTGTTGGTCTTGCAAAATTCTATCATTCAATCTCCAGCATTGTTTCTATCACCAAGGCTGTATTTTCCAGCTACTGATCTTTCTTCTTTGTTTCCAACTTTTCCATTAAAATCACCAGTAATTATCAGTGCATCTTGATTGTATGTTCAATCAATTTCAGACTGCAGCAGCTGATAAAAATCTTCTATTTCTTCATCTTTGGCCCTAGTGATTGGTGCATATATTTGAATAATAGTTGTATTAACTGCTCTTCCTTGTAGGCGTATGAATATTACCTTATCACTGACAGCATTGTACTTCAGGATAGATCTTGAAATGTTCTTTTTGACGATGAATGCAACACCATTCCTCTACAAGTTGTCATTTCCAGCATAGTAGACTATATGATTGTCTGATTCAAAATGGCCAATACAAGTCCATTTCAGCTCACTAATGCCTAGGATATCGATGTTTATGGTTTCCATTTCATTTTTGACAGTTTCTAATTTTCCTAGATTCATACTTCGTGCATTCCAGGTTCTGATTATTAATGGATTTTTGCAGCTGTTTCTTCTCATTTTGAGTCATGCCACATCAGCAAAAGAAGGCACCAAAAGGTTTAGTCCACCCATGTCATTAAGGTCATCTCTACTTTGAGGAGGCAGCTCTTCCCCAGTCATCTTTTGAGTGCCTTTCAACCTGCGGGGCTCATCTTCCACACTGTATCAGACAATGTTCCACTGCTATTCATAAGGTTTTCACTTCTAATGCTTTTCAGAAGTAGACTGCTGGGTCCTTCTTCCTAGTCTGTCTTAGTCTAGAAGCTCAGCTGAAACCTGTCCTCCATGGGTGACCCTGCTGGTATCTGAATACCGGTGGCATAGCTTCCAGGATCACAGCAACACACAAGACCCCACAGTACGACAAACTGACAGACCTGTCATTTACAATAGCTTCCCAAAGAATAAAATACCCAGAAATTAACCTAACCAGGGACAGAAACCCCCACGCATCTGTCAGTTTGTCATACCGTGGGGACTTGCAGAACAGTTAACTGTGCTCATGAGGAACATGTACATAGATCAAGAAGCAGTTGATTAGAGCGAACAAGGGGATACTGAGTGTTTTAAAGTCAGGAAAGGTGTGCATCAGGGTTATATCCTTTCACCATACCTATTTAATCTGTATGCAGAGCAAATAACCTGAGAAGGTGGACTATATGAAGAACAGGGCATCAGGATTGGAGGAAGACTCATTAACAACCTATATTATGCAGATGACACCATCTTGCTTGCTGAAAGTGAACAGGACCTGAAGCACTTACTAATGAAGATCAAAGACCAAAACCTTCAGTATGGATTACACCCCAACATAAAACAAAAATTCTCACAACTGGACCAATGAGCAACATCATGATAAATGGAGAAAAGATTGAAGTTGTCAAGGATTTCATTTTACTTGGATCCACAATCAACAGCCATGGAAGCAGCAGTCAAGAAACAAAAAGATGCATTGCACTGGGCAAAATGGCTATAAAAGACTTGTTTGAAGTGTTGAGAAAGAAAGACATCACCTTGAGGATTAAGGTGTACCTGATCCAACCCATGGTGTTTTCAATCGCCTCAAGTGCATGTGAAAACTGGGCAATGAATAAGGAAGACTGAGGAAGAATTGACACCTTTGAATTGTGTTGTTGGAGAAGAATATTGACTATATCACGAACAAATCTGTCTTGGAAGAAGTACAACCAGACCACTTCTTAGAAGCAAGGATGGCAAGACTACGTCTCACATACCTTGGATATGTTATCAGGAAGTATCAGTCCCTGGAGAAGGGCATCATGCTTGGCAAAGTACAGGGTCAGCAGAAAAGAGGAAGACCCTCAATGAGATGAGTTGGCACTGGGGCTACAACAATGGGCTCAAGCCTAGCAAGAATGGTGAGGATGGTGAAGGACTGGGCAGTGTTTCGTTCTGTTGTGCATAGGGTTGCTATGAGTCAGGACTGAATCGACAGCACCTAACAACAACAATAATAGGGACATAAAAGTCTTATACAATGGAAATTATAAAACACAAGAGATTGAAAGAGACCTACAAAAATGAAAGAACATTCTGTTCTCATGGATTAGAAGGCTTAATGTAGTGACTATGTCAAGTTTACCTAAACTGATCTACAGATACAATGCAAACTCGGTAAAAATCCCAACAACATTCTTAACCAGAATGGAAAAACTAATGACCAACTTCACATGGAAAGGAAAGAAACCCCGAATAGCCAGAGCAATACTGAAGAAAAAGAAGAAAAGAAGGAAGCCTCACACTGTCCGTTATCAAAGCATACTGTACAGCCATTGTAATCAAAACAGGCTGGTATTAATTAGTTCAACAATAGACATAGAGACTAGTGGAATAGAATTGAGAATTCATAAATAAATCCAACAATGTATGGATAACTTATTTTTTGACAAGAGGTCAAAGTCCATTCAATGGGGGTAGAAACAGCCTTTTAAATAGATGGTGCTCACAAAATTAGATACCCACCTGTAGAAAAATGAAACAGTACCCAAGACCTCAAACCAGACACAAAAACTAACTCAAAATGGATCAAAGACCTAAATGTTAAACCTAAAACCAAAAAACTCCTAGAAGAAAACTATGGGACCTAATCTTTTGTAAAAATAGGATACCAAGCATAACAAATGCACAAATAGAAGAAGACAAAATAGATAAACGCGACCTCAAAAAAAACTAAAAATTTATGCTCATCATCATCAAAAGACTTTATAAAATTGGTGATATTGAGCTTTTCTATGGTCTCTTTCCACAGATTTGATTCCTGTGTATTCTATCCAGTGAGGTGCGTGTGTACGGTGGCCGTTTACATTGGTGAAAAAAAAGGTATTTGCAATGAAGAAGCCGTGTATTTTGAAAAATTCTATCACGCAATGTCTGGCATCGTTTCTATCACCAAGGCCATATTTTCCAGCTACCAATCCTTCTTTGTTTCCAACTTTCCCATTCCAATCACCAGTAATTATCAATGCATATTGATTGCATGTTCAGTCAATTTCAGACTACAGAAGTCAGTAAAAGTCTTCAATTTCTTCCATCTCTGGGCTTAGTGGTTGGTGTGTATATTTGAATAGTAGTCTTATTAACTTGTCTTCCTTGTAGTTGTATGGATATTATTCTATCACTGACAGCGTTTTTTATTGATTGCATGTTCAGTCAATTTCAGACTACAGAAGTCAGTAAAAGTCTTCAATTTCTTCCATCTCTGGGCTTAGTGGTTGGTGTGTATATTTGAATAGTAGTCTTATTAACTTGTCTTCCTTGTAGTTGTATGGATATTATTCTATCACTGACAGCGTTGTCCTTCAGGATAGATCTTGAAATGTTCTTTTTTTTTCTTTTTGTCCCACCTTAGGAAGGCCTGAGTGGGTGTCCACATGGCTGGCTCTCCAGTCAGTCCACTCAGGACCCCTCTCCAAGACTTCCCCCACATTCACCCTACTTGTCCCTGACCTGGGTCTGGGGTCTCCTGGAATGATCCCCTTTGTCAGAGTTCAGTTTCCCTGGGCTAATTTTCTGTTTTCTTTCCACCTTTTTTCTCATTGACCAAGGTGAATTTTTTCCCTTAACAAATCTTGCTGGCTAATTCAGCATTACAGTTTTTTTGTTGTTTTAAAAAATAATAATAATAATGAGTTTATTGTGTATAAATTGACCCTGGTATAAAATCTTAAATAAGACGATGTTCAAATGGTGCTTTATCGCATTGCAGAGCATTTTCACATACACAACTTTGTTTTGTTTTTAATTGTACTTTAGATAAAGGTTTACAGAGCAAACTAATTTCTTATTAGAAAGTTAATACAAGTATTGTTTTGTGATGTTGGTTGCCAAGCCCACAACATGGGTTCCACATTACCAGCTTTCCTGTCCCCTCCTGCCATCTCATCTTTGCCCCAGGTTGTGTGCCCATTTAGTCTTACTTTGTTTTCCAGGTCTGTCTAATCTTTGGCTGAAAGGTAAACCTCAGGAGTGACTTCCGTACTGAGTAAAAAGTATATCCAGGGGCCATACTCTCAGGGTTTCTCCAGTCTCTGTCAGACCAGTAAGTCTGATCTTTTTCTGTGAGTTAAAATTTTGTTCTACATTTTTCGCCATCTCTGTCTGGGACCCTCTATTGTGATCTCTGTCAGATCAGTAGGTGGTAGCCAGGCACCACCTAATCGTGCTGGTCCCAGTCTGGTGGAGGCTGTGGTAGTGCCGACTCATTGCAGAATAAACTCACTGTGAGTTTTGATAAGAAAACGTAGGGGCACTGCTGGTGAGAGAGGCCGGCAGTCTAGGGCAGACTCCGTGAGATGCTGGTAGCTTGAACGGTGGAGTGACAGCTGGGAGGTGGATGCTGAAAGGTTCAAACATGGCCCATTTGCAAATCTGGCCTAGGGTCAATCCTAAAAGTGGAGGAGATACTTCATCATCTTGGAAGACATGGTCCTTGACATTAAAGACTCTGATTAATTGGAAAGACTGCCATGTTAGGGGAGAAGCTCAAAAAAAGGATACAACAGCAGAGCAATGTGTCATGGTTTCTGTTAAATGGCGCCGACTCAAGGCTGAAGTGTCACTTCTGAAACACACCTAGTTACCTGAACTCCGAGAGGCCAGAATTTTTACTCTCAGCTTCTTGTTAGAGTGTTTCAAAGGGTGGTGCACAACTGAGTATGATCCATTTAACTGAAAAACCAGCGTTTTCAAGGTTAAGGTCATTGTTCCTTACCGTCAAAATACAGAATCAGTATGGCAGCAAGAAACACATGTTAGGGGAATAATTAGAAGCGAAAGAATAAACTCTGTCTGACTTCTTCCCTCCACAGTTCTTGCATTTGTTAAGGTCTGTGACAAGTTAAATTTAAATCAGTTCAAGGCATAGACAGCTTAGCAAGAGAAAAGACCCTGACCTTCAGGGAAAAGTGAGATGCAGCTTTTGTTAACCTCTGATCCCTTTTCCTAGAGTACTTAAAGGTTAAAACTTGGGGGAGGATGTGGGAGGAGTTCTCCCATGCTTTGGGAATTGAGTGCCAGGTCAGCAGGGAATAGTGACACGTCCGCGAATATGCAGCCTATAATGAAATCCAAGGCTGCCAGGTCCATGGCCAGCACCGAGTCCCAGAAATTGATTAGGAAATGTCACTCCATTGGTGAGATGTGTCCCGAGTGTTTCTGGGGAAGTGGTGGGAGCGCTGGGCAGATTTCCTTCTGTGATGTTCCCAGGGGGACCCGCAGGGAATCCGAGAGACCACTGTCCACAGCCAAATGGCTCATCTGCCAAGGGGCAAATCATGTGGCCACTGAGACGATGGGGGTTTCTCCCCTAGAGCTCCTGCGGTCTGCGTCGCCACTCAGTCAACTGTGCGCGCTACTTCAGAAAGTTATTAAGAGTAATACGCTGCAACGGTCCCGAACTTGATCAGCCAGCTGTGTGTGCCACTTCGGAAATGTGTGGAGAATAATACGCTGCCACGTCCCGAACTTGATCAGCCAACAAGCCAAGTAAAGCCAGTGCAAAAAAAAAAGACAGAGCCAACACTGAACTTGCTTACGCAATTGGCCAGATCTTAGAAAAACTCAAATGCTTTTATCCTGAGTTTTGAAAGCAATTTATAAAAAAAAATAGTTAACATTTATGGGAGAAGACAGAAGCCGAGGTTAATACAGAGGGAAAGAGACCAAACAGAATTCTGTTTGTATTACTCTGTGTTGATTGCTTGGATACATTCTTAAAACTTCATCTCTTTTAATATCCACCAAGATATTTCTCATGTTCATTTGGCTTCTGAAAATGTTTGATATTCACTGTGTTTATACTTTAAAAAATTATTTAATACTCTTGGTTATTTAGTTTGAATAAACTATCCAGCATAAAGGGGTACTTGATGAAACAAAAGATTTTCGTATGCTACATGTTTGCACATGATTTCCTTCCCCCCTCCTAAAACAGGGTACACAGGTTTCCAATACTAAGGAAAGATTTTTTTTTTTTTCTTCTGAATTTGCCTCCACTTAAGACCACATGGTTTCTAAGATGAAAATCAAACCCTGGTCTTTTTGTTTCTGCTGTTACTGGGGGGCAGAGGGAGTTAAGGACCGAAGCTGAGCAGACTTAGTGAACAAATAGCCCTTATGAGACAATTTTGGTGATTCAAGCTAAATGCATCTGGAACACATGGGTTGCGGTTTTCTGTACAACACATAGGGACACTCTCTTACAAGGAAATGTGGGGCCAGGGTCTGAGCACAAAATATTTGAAAGGACATTTTGAAATGTCTAGTGAAATGTGATTAGCTGTAGGTTCACCTAGCTGAAATGTTAATTATTCTGTGGAAGTTAGAGTTATTTTAATAATGAGATGTAAGCACCTATAAGAAAAAGTTTGAGAGAATTTAGGACCTAATAACCAAGAGAATAAAGAAGAAATCAATGCTATGGGTGGTGCGAATGGTTTGCACTCAGCTACTAACCTGAAAGCTGGCAGTTTGAGCCCACCCAGCAGCACCGCAGAAGAAAGGCCTGGCAATCTTCTTTTGTAAAGATTACAGCCAAGAAAACCCCGTGAAGCAGTTCTACTCTGTAACACACGGGATCGCCAGGAGTTGGCAATGTTTTTTTGTTTTGTTTTGATGCAGAACAAGGGAGCAGTTTTGGTTCATTGGAAGAATTCTTGCCTGCCATGGGGGCGACTGGGTTCCATTCCCAGCTGGTACACCTCACGCACAGCTGAGACCCGTCTGACTGTTGCTAAGATGCTGAACAGGCTTCAGCTGACCACGCAGACTGAGACAGACTAGGAGGGAAGGCCTGGTGCGCTACTTGAGAAAATCAGTCAGTGAAAACCCCAAGGATCACAATGGTTTGATCCCCAGCCAATCATGGGGACGGTGTAGGACCTGGCAACGTTTTGTTCCGTTGGGCAGCATTATGTTCCATTGTCATGGGGTCACCGTGAGTCGGGGCGGACCCCACAGCTGCTGACTACCACAGTGCGAAGTAAGACAGTGGGAGAGTGTGCTCCTCTCTGTTATCCGAGCCCAGGTGTAGTCGAAGCTGCGTGCTCCCTGTTTTAGGTAGGACGCCTGATGAGATGAAAACCCAGTGCCGTCGAGTCGATTCTGACTCATAGCGACCCTATAGGACAGAGTAGAACTGCCCCACAGAGCTTCCAAGGAGTGCCTGGCGGATTCGAACTGCCGACCCTTTGGTTAGCAGCCATAGCACTTAACCACTACGCCACCAGGGTTTCCCTGATGAGGTGGCACTTAATGTGATTTTATGCATCTATGAGTTACTGAAATAAAAACAGCTTTCTTAAACTGTGAAACCCATGCATGGATTTGCATTTAGTAGACTGCTTACCACAGAAGAAAGACGTGACAGTCCGCTTCTGTAAAGACAGCAGCCTTGGAAGCCCTGTGGGCAGCTCTACTCTGTCCTATGGCGTCGCTGAAAGTCAGGATCCACTCGAGGACAATGGGTTTTTTTATAGAACGCTAACCTTGAGGGCTGCTATAGTGACTTTTGAGAAGTAGTTTACCGTCAACTCAAGGAGGGCAGAATATTGCTTGCAACTTATATAACAGATACAAACATTGATCAGATGTAAAAAAAAAAAAAAAGTCAACACCCTGCAGTCAAAATGAACAGCTTCTGTCCTAAACTACTGGTACCTCCCAGATTCAAGTTGAACGCATTAGGTCTTTAAGATGTGTGTGGAAAATAGCATTTTATGTTGAAAGCCCCTTTCCCCAGACTTTATAAATTATTTATACTTTCACTCTATTCCAAAAAGAGTTTAAATCATGCACCCAGAAAACAAATTTCTCTGAAGTTATTTCATGAGAAAAAAGTTAGTATGGACTCTGGCAAAGCACTGTTGTACTTACGATGATACTTGGGCACAAGTTTTAGCCAGACAAACACAGGGTTCTCTATAGCTTTAACAGGATCGCTATGAGTCACAATCGACTTGACGGCAACAGGGTTTTGGTTTTTATAGCTTTAGTAGTTCTTTAAAACACACAAATCGCGTGTAATAGAGCAAAGGATCAAAATCTATCTTGACAACAGTTGTTCACTCCACGGGGTTTTCTAGGCTGTGACCTTTTGGAAGCAGATCACCACACCTGTCTTCCAAGGCGCCTCTAGGTGGGTCGAAACCGGCAGCCTTTTGGTTAGTCATCAAGCCCTTAACTGTACGAACCACACAGGGACTCCTGTTAATTGAAAACGTACTGCAGGGATAGCCATCTTAGCCAGCTGATGGGCAAGAGCGCCGTGAGGACATGAGATACTGGTAAAGTACTGAAGTTTACATCATTATTTATTTTTTTCACATAATTTATTTTCTGCAGTGTTTGCTTGGGAAGATGTCTGCCTCTGTTGCATGCAGGCCGTCATGGGGAATCCAAAGACAAAGGTCTGTGGAGCTAAAGTGATATAACAGAGCTCTGTGTTTGTATTACTCCTTAATTGCTTTCTCTTGGATATGTTTAGACAATTTAATGACTTTTAATATCCACCAAGATATTTCTTGTGTTCATTTGGTTATGACATCACCTCTCCCACTTTGCATTCAGTCATTGCATGCTGTGTCTAGGAGGATTTATGTGAAGTTTAGGCCAAGGTCTTTCCATCTGGGTAGTGGCCCTGGGGACATGCACAACTGCCCCTGGACACACCAGCATTCTGTGGCTCACAAGGAAAATTGTGCTGAATAGGTTCTATATGGATACCCTACATATCCAGAATACAACATGGTTTATTAATTAATAGGTTCTGGTTTATTATTAATTCTTGCTCTCAGAAAAGGTATTAGCAATAGAAATACTCATTTTTACATTTTATACTTCAAAACTGTGTCCTGTTTTCGGATTGAAAACTACACAACATAACAGATAAGTCTTGCAAGGCAATAACATACTCAGGAAAACAATCTGAATTCAAATAACTGAAAAGAGAAAAACCGTTAGCACAAATAGATGTTATCTGAGCAGCTCAGATTTCATGTTCAAAATATTCATTTGTAAGTTTTCAGGCATTAATTAAAGCCCCACAGACTAAATTCTGTTTTTAGGATTATTTACAAGTATCAATAATTTTTTCACTTATTTAATATTTTACATATTGGTAATACCCAAGTTTATTCATTTTCTTTGTACGTGCAAAATTCAAGTGACATAATATTGACCCAGAAAATACATGCTTCCCTAAAAGTGACCTTGACTGAGACAAATTTGCCTACAGGCCTAGTCTTTGATGGTGAGTGATGTGTTTTCCTAGAATTTTTTTTTTTTTTTTTTATTAAGCTTCAAGTGAACATTTACCATTCCAATCAGTCTGTCACATGTAGGTTTACATACATCTTACTCCCTTCTCCCACTTGCTCTCCCCCTATTGAGTCAGCCCTTACAGTCTCTCGTTTCGTGCCAATTTTGCCATCTTCCCTCTCTCTCTATCTTCCCATCCCCCCTCCAGTCAAGAGTTGCCAACACACTCTCCAGTGCCCACCTGATTTAATTAGCTCTCTCTTCATCGGCATCTCTCTCCCCCCCACTGACCAGTCCTTTTCATGCCTGATGATTTGTCTTCGGGGATGGTTCCTGTCCTGTGCCATCAGAAGTTCTGGGGAGCATTGTCTCTGGGATTCCTCTAGTTGCAATCATACCATTAGGTGTGGTCTTTTAATGAGAATTTGGGGTCTGCATCCCATTGGTCTCCTGCTCCCTCAGGAGTTGTCTGTTGTGTTCCCTGACAGGGCAGACATCGATTGTGGCCGGGCACCAACTAGTTCTTCTGGTCTCAGGATATTGTAGGTCTCTGGTTCAAGCGGCCCTTTCTGTCTCTTGGGTTCTTAGTTGTCGTGTGACCTTGGTGTTCTTCCTTTGCCTTTGCTCCCGGTGGGTTGAGACCAATTAATGTATTTTGGATGGCTGCTTGTTGGCATTTAGGACCCCAGGTGCCACAATTCAAAGTGGGATGCAGAGTGTTTTCATAATAGAATTGTTTTGCCCATTGACTTAGAAGTCCCCTCAAACCAAGTTCCCCAGACCCCAGCCCCTGCTTCGCTATCCTTTGAAGCTTTCATTTTATCTCGGAAACCTCTTTACTTTTAATCCAGTCCAATTAGGCTGACCTTCCTTGTTTTGAGTGTTGTCTTTCCCTTCACCCAAAGCAGTTCCCATCTACAGATTGATCAGTAAAAAGCCCTCTCCCTCCCTCCCTCCCCCCTTTGTAACCACAAAAGTATGTGTTCTTTTCCGTTTTTTCTATTTCTCAAGATCTTATAATAGTGGTCTTATACAATATTTGTCCTTTTGCAACTGACTCATTTCGCTCAGCATAATGCCTTCCAGATTCCTCCATGTTATGAAATGTTTCAGAGATTCGTCACTGTTCTTTATCGATGCGTAGTATTCCATTGTGTGAATATACCACAATTTATTTACCCATTCGTCCGTTGATGGACATCTTGGTTGCTTCCAGCTTTTTGCTATTGTAAACAGAGCTGCAATAAACATGGGTGTGCATATATCTGTTTGTGTGAAGGGTCTTGTATCTTTAGGGTATATTCCGAGGAGTGGGATTTCTGGGTTGTATGGTAGTTCTATTTCTAACTGTTTAAGATAACGCCAGATGGATTTCCAAAGTGGTTGTACCATTTTACAATCCCACCAGCAGTGTATGAGAGTTCCAGTCTCTCCGCAGCCTCTCCAACATTTATTATTTTGTGTTTTTTGAATTAATGCCAGTCTAGTTGGTGTCAGATGGAATCTCATCGTAGTTTTAATTTGCATTTCTCTAATGGCTAATGATCGAGAGCATTTTCTCATGTATCTGTTGGCTGCCTGAATATCTTCCTTAGTGAAATGTGTGTTCATATCCTTTGCCCACTTCTTGATTGGGTTGTTTGTCTTTTTGTGGTTGAGTTTTGACAGAGTCATGTAGATTTTAGAGATCAGGCGCTGGTCGGAGATGTCATAGCTGAATATTCTTTCCCAGTCTGTAGGTGGTCTTTTTACTCTTTTGGTGAAGTCTTTAGATGAGCATAGGTGTTTGATTTTTAGGAGCTCCCAGTTATCTGGTTTCTCTTCATCATTTTTGGTAATGTTTTGTATTCTGTTTATGCCCTGTATTAGGGCTCCTAGGGTAGATCCTATTTTTTCTTCCGTGATTTTTATCGTTTTAGTCTTTATGTTTAGGTCTTTGATCCACTTGGAGTTAGTTTTTGTGCATGGTGTGAGGTATGGGTCCTGTTTCATTCTTTTGCAAATGGATATCCAGGTGTGCCAGCACCATTTGTTAAAAAGACTATTATTTCCCCAATTGACTGACACTGGTCCTTTGTCAAATATCAGCTGCTCATAAATGGATGGATTTATATCTGGATTCTCAATTCTGTTCCATTGGTCTATGTGCCTGTTGTTGTACCAGTACCAGGCTGTTTTGACTACTGTAGCTATATAATAGGTTCTGAAATCAGGTAGGGTGAGGCCTCCCACTTTCTTCTTCTTTTTCAGTAATGTTTTGCTTATCCGGGGGTTCTTTCCTTTCCATATGAAATTAGTGATGTGTTTCTCTATTCCCTTAAAGTATGACATTGGTATTTGGATTGGAAGTGCGTTATATGTATAAATGGCTTTTGGTAGAATAGACATTTTTACTATGTTAAGTCTTCCTATCCATGAGCAGGGTATGTTTTTCCATTTAAGTGTGTCCTTTTGAATTTCTTGTAGCAGAGTTTTATAGTTTTCTTTGTATAGGTCTTTTACATCCTTGGTAAGATTTATTCCTAAGTATTTTATCTTCTTGGGGGCTACTGTGAATGGTATTGATTTGGTTATTTCCTCTTCGGTGTTCTTTTTGTTGATGTAGAGGAATCCAAGTGATTTTTGTATGTTTATTTTATATCCTGAGACTCTTCCAAACTCTTCTATTAGTTTCAGTAGTTTTCTGGAGGATTTCTTAGGGTTTTCCATGTATACGATCATGTCATCTGCAAATAGTGATAGCTTTACTTCCTCCTTACCAATCTGGATACCCTTTATTTCTTTGTCTAGCCTAATTGCCCTGGCTAGGACTTCAAGTACGATGTTGAATAAGAGCGGTGATAAAGGGCATCCTTGTCTGGTTCCCGTTCTCAAGGGAAATGCTTTCAGGTTCTCTCCATTTAGAGTGATATTGGCCGTTGGCTTTGCATATATGCCCTTTATTATGTTGAGGAATTTTCCTTCAATTCCTATTTTGGTTAGAGTTTTTATCATAAATGGGTGTTGAACTTTGTCAAATGCCTTTTCTGCATCTATTGATAAGATCATGTGGTTTTTATCTTTTGTTTTATTTATGTGATGGATTACATTAATGGTTTTTCTGATATTAAACCAGCCTTGCATACCTGGTATAAATCCCACTTGATCGGGGTGTATTATTTTTTTGATGTGTTGTTGGATTCTATTGGCTAGAATTTTGTTAAGGATTTTTGCATCTATGTTCATGAGGGATATAGGTCTAAAATTTTCTTTTTTTGTAATGTCTTTACCTGATTTTGGTATCAGGGAGATGGTAGCTTCATAGAATGAGTTGGGTAGTATTCCGTCTTTTTCTATACTTTGAAATACCTTCAATAGTAATGGTGTTAAGTCTTCTCTGAAGGTTTGGTAGAACTCTGCAGTGAAGCCATCTGGGCCAGGACTTTTTTTTGTTGGGAGTTTTTTGATTACCGTTTCAATCTCTTTTTTTGTTATGGGTCTATTTAGTTGTTCTACTTCTGAATGTGTTAGTTTAGGTAAGTAGTATTGTTCCAAGAATTTATCCATTTCTTCTAGGTTTTCAAATTTGTTAGAGTACAATTTTATGTAGTAATCTGATATGATTCTTTTGATTTCATTTGGTTCTGTTGTGATGTGGTCCTTCTCGTTTCTTATTCGGGTTATTAGTTTCCTTTCCTGTTTTTCTTTAGTCAGTCTAGCCAATGGTTTACAATTTTGTTAATTTTTTCAAAGAACCAGCTTTTGGCTTTGTTAATTCTTTCAATTGTTTTTCTGTTCTCTAATTCATTTAGTTCAGCTCTAATTTTTATTATTTGTTTTCTTCGGGTGCCTGATGTATTCTTTTGTTGCTCACTTTCTATTTGTTCAAGTTGTAGGGACAGTTCTCTGATTTTGGCTCTTTCTTCTTTTTGTATGTGTGCATTTATCGATATAAATTGGCCTCTGAGCACTGCTTTTGCTGTGTCCCAGAGGTTTTGATAGGAAGTATTTTCATTCTCGTTGCTTTCTAAGAATTTCCTTATTCCCTCCTTGATGTCTTCTATAACCCAGTCTTTTTTCAGGAGGGTATTGTTCATTTTCCAAGTATTTGATTTCTTTTCCCTAGTTTTTCTGTTATTGATTTCTAGCTTCATGGCCTTGTGGTCTGAGAAGATGCTTTGTAATATTTCGATGTTTTGGATTCTGGAAAGATTTGTTTTATGCCCTAATATGTGGTCTATTCTAGAGAATGTTCCATGTGCGCTAGAAAAAAAAGTATATTTTGCAGCAGTTGGGTGGAGAGTTCTGTATAAGTCAATGAGGTCAAGTTGGTTGATTGTTGTAAGTAGGTCTTCCGTGTCTCTATTGAGCTTCTTACTGGATGTCCTGTCCTTCTCCGAAAGTGGTGTGTTGAAGTCTCCTACTATATATGTGGAGGTGTCTATCTCACTTTTCAATTCTGTTAAAATTTGATTTATGTATCTTGCAGCCCTGTCATTAGGTGCGTAAATATTTAATATGGTTATGTCTTCCTGATCAATTGTCCCTTTTATCATTATATAGTGTCCTTGTTTATCCTTTGTGGTGGATTTAAGTCTAAAGTCTATTTTGTCAGAAATTAATATTGCTACTCCTCTTCTTTTTTGCTTATTGTTTGCTTGATATATTTTTTTCCATCCTTTGAGTTTTAGTTTGTTTGTGTCTCTAAGTCTAAGGTGTGTCTCTTGTAGGCAGCATATAGATGGATCGTGTTTTTTTTATCCAGTCCGTGACTCTCTGTCTCTTTATTGGTGCATTTAGTCCATTTACATTCAGCGTAATTATAGATAAGTAAGTTTTTAGTGCTGTCATTTTGATGCCTTTTCATGTGTGTTGTTGGCCATTTCATTTTTCCACATGCTTTTTTGTGCTGAGGCGTTTTTCTTAGTAGCTTGTGAGATCCTCATTTTCATAATGTTTAACTTTGTGTTTATTGAGTCGTTACGTTTTTCTTGGCTTTTTTCTTGAGTTATGGAATTGATATTCCTTTTTGTGGTTACCTTTTTATTTACCCCTATTTTTCTAAGTAAAACCCTAACTTGTATCCTTCTATTTCGCCTTGTATCACTCTCCATCTGGCAGTTCAATGCCTCCTATATTTAGTCCCTCTTTTTGATTATTTTGATCGTTTATCTATTGATTTCCATGATTTCCTGTTGTGTGTATTATTTTGTTTATTTATTTATTTTTTAGAATTAGTCTTAATTTGTTTGTTTTTGTGCTCTCCCTGTTTGAGTTGCGTTGATATCAGGACGTTCTGTTTTGTGACCTTGTATTGTGCTGGTACCTGATATTATTGCTCATCCGGCCAAACAATCTCCTTTAGCATTTCTTGCAGTCTTGGTTTAGTTTTTGCAAATTCTCTAAACTTGTGTTTATCTGTAAATATCTTAATTTCTCCTTCATATTTCAGAGAGAGTTTTGCTGGATATATGATCCTTGGTTGGCAGTTTTTCTCGTTCAGTGCTCTGTATATGTCGTCCCATTCCCTTCTTGCCTGCATGGTTTCTGCTGAGTAGTCTGAACTTATTCTTATTGATTCTCCCTTGAAGGAAACCTTTCTTTTCTCCCTGGCTGCTTTTAAAATTTTCTGTTTGTCTTTGGTTTTGGCAGGTTTGATGATGATATGTCTTGGTGTTTTTCTTTTTGGATCAATCTTAAATGGGGTTCGATGAGCATCTTGGATAGATATCCTTTCTTCTTTCATGATGTCAGGGAAGTTTTCTGTCAGGAGTTCTTCAACTATTTTCTCTGTGTTTTCTGTCCCCCCTCCCTGTTCTGGGACTCCAATCACTCGCAAGTTATCCTTCTTGATAGAGTCCCACATGATTCTTAGGGTTTCTTCATTTTTTTTTAATTCTTTTATCTGATTTTTTTTCAGCTATGTTGCTGTTGTTTCCCTGGTCCTCCAGAAGTCCCAGTCTACATTCTAATTGCTCGAGTCTGCTCCTCTGACTTTCTATTGCGTTGTCAAATTCTGTAATTTTATTGTTAATCTTTTGGATTTCTACATGCTGGTCTCTCTATGGATTCTTGCAACTTGTTAATTTTTCCACTATGTTCTTGAATAATCTTTTTGAGTTCTTCAACAGTTTTATCAGTGTGTTCCTTGGCTTTTTCTGCATTTATCCTAATTTCATTTGTGATATCTTTAAGCATTCTGTAAATTAGTTTTTTATATTCTGTATCTGATAATTCCAGGATTGTATCTTCATTTGGGAAAGATTTTGATTCTTTTGTTTGGGGGGTTGGAGAAGCTGTCATGGTCTGTTTCTTTATGTGGTTTGATATGGACTGCTGTCTCCGAGCCATCACTGGGAAACTAGATTTTCCAAGTAGTCAGCTGGTGCGCTGGCTCCTAGTTCTGAAAACAGTCGCTGTCTGCCCGTATTTGTTCGTTTTCCGTCTCTAAGTCTGTGCTTATTGTTCAGAGTTCGTAGATTGTTATGTATGTGATCGATTCCCTTGTTTTTCCGAGTCTTTGTTGCAAGACGGATCCGCGGTAGCGTCCACCTAGTCCGCCATCTTGGCCCCGCTCCTTACCTAGAAATTTTATCCGTCAGAAATGTTCTGTAATACGATAATCATTTCAGCCATTTCTGAGGTTTTTGTACAGCACTGGTTGTCTTTTTGTTTGTTTTCTCTGGAAACCATTCACACATTGAACCAGAGATGAATAGGTAAGAACACTCTGATAGAAACATTTCATAGAATATTACATTGATTTCAAAAGTATTGAAAGTCTGCCATAGCAGAAAATTTTCACCAAAAACATAAGGTGAATGTGTACATAATTGTGCAAATTATCATATAGATACTGAAAAAATGAAATGTTAACCCTTCCATGAATGAATTTTTTTTGGAGGGGGAACTTTTTGGTGACGCTGTGGTTTTGCACTAAAGGAATGGATGCTGAATCTTTTCTGTTGGTAGTTCTTTTATTACTGAAAAACTGAGATGCAAGCGGGCTATATCAGTACCATGTTTCATGGAGTACATCACATATTTGGTGACTATCGGTACCATTTGTTTGTTCATTCTCCTGGTAGCCCGTGGTATATTCAATATTCTTCACCAACACCATAATTCAAAGGTGTCAATTCTTTTTCAGTTTTCCTTACTCATTGTCCAGCATAACCAACAAATTTGTCTTGGAAAAAGTACAGCCAAAATGCTCCTTAGAGGCAAGGATGGTGAAATTTTGTCTCACAAACTTTGGACATGTCATCAGGAGAGACCAGTCACTGGAGAAGGACATCATGCTTTGTAAAGCAGAGGGTCACCGAAAAAGTGGAAGACCTCTATGAGATGGACTGACACAGTGGTTGCAACAATGGACTCAAACATAGCAACAGTTGTGAGGATGGTACAGGACCAGGCAGTGTCTCATTGTTATACATAGGGTCGCTTTGAGTGGGAACCGACTGGACGGCACCTGCCAACAACAACAATTGGTACCATGGCCTAGGAGGTGCATCACACTACCTGGTTACACCTGAGCCATAAACTACCTTTCTCAACTTTCCAAGAATACACACGAAATAATAAATAAACATTGTACTTGCTGCACATAAAATTGTTACCAGTGTGATTTAGAGTAGGCCATATTGGTGCCACGTTCCGTGAAGCACATCACACACGTGGACAATGGCCCAGAAAGTGCAGGAAGTGTGAGTGGTGGGTTTGTATACTAAAAAAAAAAAAAAAAAAAGTAACCATTAAAGGGTAAAGTGCTAGTAATAGCTGTGTTTCCATACTGTACAAATCTCTATGATATTTCTTTTCTCCAATTTTCTGTAATTACAAAATTTTGTTATTCAACAAATAATTATTGAGTACCAATTATGTGCTGTTGTTGTTGTTGTTAGTTGCCGTTGAGTCAGTTTTGTCTTGTGGCAACCCCATGTGTGCAGAGTAGAGCTGCTCCACAGGGTTTTCAAGACTGTGACTATCTGGAAGCAGATCACCAGGCCTATCTTCCAAGGCACCTCTGGGTGGGTTTGAACCACCAACCTTTCAGCTAGTAGTTGAACACTTAACCTTTTATACCACCAATGTTTTCTCATTAATGTATGTATTTGAAATAATTATTTTGAAAATATTAATTCACATACATTTTGAGGTCCAGTAAAAGGGCGCTGTGTGAGGTTATTTGACTCTATGGTTCAGACCAGTACCTCCACGCTGGCCAGTGGGCTCTCTGGGCATTTACACAGATCCTCCTACCAGGGATGGGAGGGGTGGGAGTGGGTAGAGGAGGGTGATCTATGCGTCCTGTATAAGAACTTCTCAAAACTGGCTGTTTTCGTTTCAATGTAAATCTGAAAAATAATGTAACCACACATCCAAAAGCTGTAAGTGTGGTAAATGAGAGGCGGAGTGTTGTCAAACCCGTAGACCGTAATTAGAAATATGAAAATCAGTAAGGTGGGGATGAATAGAGAATTTCGGGCTTAAAAAACTCTACATTCTCAAAGAGGAGAATACTGGATGGTCAATAAATCCAAGAATGTGTGAGTGCTCCTTAATACACAACTAAATCAGACAGCCAACGATAGCTGTGTGTTGAGTGGTTTGGGAATGAGATTGGAAAATATGGCTGAGGCTTTATGGGGACAAAGGCATCTCAGAGAGCTTGGGGTCAGTGCTCAGTTAATTTTGCGGGATAGCAGAATAATCAAATAGATGTTTAAATATATATTTAAGAAACCAACAAAACAACTACTCCCTAGATCATATCCCCTCATCTGTCACAAGGTTCCCAGTCCCAGTGCTGTCGAGTCGAGGCCGACTCATAGCAACCCTATTAATAGCCCCTAAATTCCGTGATGTCCAGGGACCAGCCAACAGAAGTCAAATCCGTGGGCAGTTTGTAATCACACAAAAACAGGCTTTTATTAAAAAGCTAAGTTTAAAAAGAGCTGGGTGAAAAATTAAACATCAAACTTACAGGATAAAAGTTTTTAAGAAAAAAACACTAACGTGTTAAAAACGGCTACCTTTGAATACAGAGATTATGATTATTTTTCTTCCTCTTCTATATTCCTTTATTTCCAAAATTTCTGTATTTAGGATTTATTACTTCAATTAAAGAAAAGTAGAATTAATTTTCAGAGGTGTATTTGTTTACTTACTCCGGACCCACCCCACTACAGACAAATTTTATCTGTAGGTTTCCTGTCCATCTACCTACCCACTAGTATACACATTCACGGAGTATGTATGATAAGGAAGCTGCTGTGTGTTTATCACGGAGGGTGAAAAGTTGGTCTCCAACTTCAAACACAAATTGATAAAACCCAAAGTAGAAAATACTATATATTTACGCAAACAGTGCGCACCCTCTACGCTTGTTTGCCAGCCGCTCCCTTCCCCGTGAGGTATTTTCATTAGTGCCACTCTGCCATTTTTTTAACGTGTTGCTGTAAAATAATTATCATAGCACAATTACGAAACTGCCTCAAAGGGGGAGGGAGAGGTTGGCAAACAAAGGTAGAAGGTGAGCATTATTTGAGTAAAATTGTAGTAATTTAGGAATTCTTCTTAGAAGAATTTTAAAAATTCACTGAAAATATTTTTTAACAGAAAAAGCTGCCCTTCCGTGTTTATACTGCAGAAAACCGAAACACAGAGCAAATATTGACAAGCAGTCAGTGTGAACGATTCTAAGGGTATGCCAAGACAGAAACGACAAATTTTCCTCCTTGTTCCAGGCAACAATTCTGTAACTTCTACAACAGTGGTTCTCAGCCATTGCTCCATCTTGGAGCCACCTAGGGAGCTGTAATAAATACTGATGCCTGGTCCCAACCCCCAGCAATGCTGACTTCATTGTTCTGGGATACAGCCTGCTACTGGAATTTACAAGAGCTTCTCAGATAATCCTGATGAGAAGCCCAAGCTGAGAACCACTGTTTTGGACAAGAAGGAGAATGAACCTTGAAATGACCTCTGTTAACACTCAGGAGATCTGGTGTTACAACGTATTTGATAACTCAGAGCAGTGGTAATAAGGAGACAGACAGTGGCTGATTCAGCACAGCACATGGGTAAACACTTTCTTGTTCTCTCTGTCAAAAGCCATCCAATGCTTACTCATTCCCGTGCAACAAGCGATGAGCACCTGGCTAAAGCTGTCTCTCCCACTGTCTTCTCCAACTTGAGAGAGGTAACTATACCCCCAGGCCTCAGTGATTGACATGGTTAGGCTCCAAAGCCCAGGCCATTATGTGAAAATCGGCATTATGTGAGCATCGGGGCCTCATCCTGTCTTCAGCACAGGTGTGCCCCTCCACCATCCCCAGTCTTTCAGTGTCAGTCGGGCACTCCCAGTACATCTCAGGGTGCGTGTGGTGTGGTGCCCCCTTTCCCCAGCAGGCCTTCCCCACCACCTCGGAGCCCATGGGGTTTAGAGGTAGTGGTGGTGGTAGGGGATTGCCCGCCACCTCCAGAGCAGCAGAGGCCAACCATCACCTGATCATGATCCAGGGCTCCACGTGGACCCCTGGGCCTCCCTCCTCCACCTTTCTGTTCCACTGGCATTGAAGATGGGCCTCAGTAATGAAGGCCCCTGGGCTTGCAGGCAAGGGAGGCCTGGCCATCTGGGCCCAGAGGAGGCTGCAGAGGTGGCAGAAATACCTCTTCGGAGGAAGAGACTTCTGAGCCTCCCATCTGACTCCCGAGGCCCTGGCTCCTGCCACCTCCTTTCAACCCAGCAGCTCCCCCTCCTCCTGCACACTGACTTCTCACCTCTTGTCACCAAGAGCCCAGCCCGACCTGACTGAATAATAGGAACCAACTGTGGCCCAAAAGGCCTTTCTCCTTCTCTTGAACCTTACCCTCTTCCTCCTCCTCCCACTCTTGTTAATGAACAATATACTCAGAGAGTAGATTTTTTTTAATTATTGTAAATGTGAAATGTATAATGTCATCGTTGTTGTTGTTAGGTGTCATCAAGTTTATTCAGACTCATAGCAACCCTATGTACAACAGAACAAAACACTGCCTGGTCCTGTACCATCCTCACAACTGTTGTCATGCTTGAGCCCTTTGTTGTAGCCACTGTTTCAATCCATCTCCTTAAGGGTCTTCCTGTTTTTTGATGATCCTCCACCTTACCAAGCATAATGTCCTTCTCCAGGGACTCATCCATTCTGACAACATGTCCAAAGAATGTGAGATGCAGTCTCGCCATCCTTGCTTCTAAGGAACATTCTGGTTGTACTTCTTTCAAGATAGATTTGTTCATTCTTTTGGCAGTCCATGGTATATTCAATACTCTTCACCACACCACAATTCAAAGGCATCAATTCTTCTTCAGTCTTCCTTATTCATTGTCCAGCTTTCACATGCATATGATGTGATTGAAAACAACATGGCTTGGGTCAGGCGCACCTTAGCCTTCAAGATGACATATTTGCTTTTCAACACTTTAAAGAGGCCCGCCATGGGCAACCCTGTTGATATTTGAATACCAGTAGCATAGCTTCCAGCATCACTGCAACTCGCAAGCCACCAGAGTAGGACAAACTGACAGATGGGTGGGGGATTGTATAATGAGATAGTCAATAAATGAGGAGTAGGCATAAATGTGATCTAAAAATCCGTCACCATTGAGTAGGTTCTAATTCAGCAACTCTATAGGACAGAATAGAACTTCCCAATAGGGTTTCCAAAGAGCAGCTGGTTGATTTGAACTGCCAACCTTTTGGTTAGCAGTCGTACCTCTTAACCACTATGCCACCAGGGCTCACAAGTGTGATCTCAGGAGAGTAAATATAACAGAGTTAGGAAGACCACATCTGCTGGGTTACCAATGTAAGGGTTGGTTTCCTGGCCTCAGAACAATTCATTCACTGATGTGGAATGATTCAAAATGAGAAGAAACAGCTGCAAACATCCATTAAAGATTGGAAGGTGGAATGTACAAAGTATGAATCAAGGAAAATTCGAAGTAGTCAAAAATGAAATGGAACACTTGAAGATCGATATCCTGGGCATTAGTGAGCTTAAATGGACTGGTATTAGCCATTTTGAGTCAGACAATCGCATGGTCTACTATACGGGGAATGACAAACTGAAGAGGAATGAGATCGCATTCATTGTCAAAAAGAACATTTCAAGATCTATCCTGAAATACAACACTGTCAGTGATTGGATAATACCCATATGCCTAAAAGGAAGACCAGTTAATATGACTATTATTCAAATTTATTCACTAACCACTAAAGCCAAAGATGAATTGAAGATTTTACCAACTTCTGCAGTCTGAAATTGATCAAACATGCAATCAAAATGCATTGATAATTACTGTTGATTGTAATGCAAATGTTGGAAACGAAGGATCTGTAGTTGGAAAATGTAGCCTTGGTGACATAAACAACACCTGAGATCATATGATAGAATTTTGCAAGGATGAGGACTTATTCATTGAAAATACCCTTTTTCAAGGACAAAATGGTGACTGTACACTTGGACTTCACTTGATGGAACACACAGGAGTCAAATCAACTGTATCTGTGGAAAGAGATGATGGAAAAGCTCAAGATCATCGGTCAGAACAAGACCAGGGGCTGACTGCAGAAAAGACTATCAGCTGCTCATATGCAAGTTCAGGTTGAAGCTGAAGAAAATTGAGTATATAACACCTGAATTTAGAGCCCATCTCAAGAATAGTGCTGACACATTGAACACTAACGACTGAAAACCGCACAAGTTGCGGGTTGACATCAAGGACCTCATACGTGAAGAAAGCAAAAGGTCTTTAAAAAGGCAGAAGAAAAAAAAAAAAAAGACCAAAATGGATGTCAGAAGAGACTCTGAAACTTGCTCTTGAACATAGAGTAGCTAAAGTGGAAGGAAGTAATGATGAAGTAAAGGAGCTGAACAGAAGATTTTTAAGGGCGGTTCTAGAAGACAGAGTAAATTATTGTGATGATAGGTCCAAAGAACTGGAATTAGAAACTCAAAATGGAAGAACATGCTTGGGATTTCTCAATCTGAAAGAATGGAAGAAAAAACTAAAGCCTCGCGTTGCGATATTGAAGGAATCTATGGGCAGGAAGCATCAGAAGAAGATGGAAGGACTACACAGAGATACTGTACCAAAAAGAGTTGGTCTTTGTTCAGACATTTTAGGAAGCAGCATATGATCAAGAACAGATGGTACTGAAGGAAGAAGTCCAAGCTACCCTGAAGGCATTGGCAAAAAACAAGGTTCCAGGAATTGACGGAATACCAACTGAGATGTTTCAACAAATGGATGCAACACTGGAAGCACTCACTTGTCTATGCCAGGAAATTTGAAAGACAGCAACCTGGCCAACTGACTAGAAGAGATCCATATTTGTGCTATTCAAAAGAACAGTGATCCGAGGGAATGTGGAAATTATTGGACAATATCATTAATATCACATGCAATTAAAATTATGCTGAAGATAACTAAAAAATGGTTGCAGCAGTTCCATGACTTGGGACAGCCGCACCTTACTCCTCAAAGTGACATCTCTGCTTTTCAAGACTTTAAAGAGGTCTTTTGCAGCAGATTTAACCAATGTAATGTGTCATTTTATTTCTTGACTGCTGCTTCCACTGGTGTTGACTGTGGATGCAGGTAAAATGAAATCCTTGAAAACTTCAGTCTTGTCTCCATTTATCATGAAGTTGCTTAATGGTCCAGTTGTGAGGGTTCTTGTTTCCTTTATGTTGAGGCGTAATCCCTACTGAAGGCTGTGGTCTTTGATCTTCAATAATAAGTGCTTCGAGTCCTCTCCACTTTTAGCAAGTAAAGTTTTGTCACCTTGAAGACTAAAGTGCGTCTGACCCAAGCCATGGTATTTTCAGTCTCATCATAGGCATGTGAAAGCTGGGCAATGAATAAGGAAGAACGAAGGAGAATTGATGCCTTTGAATTATGGTGTTGGCGAAGAATATTGAGCATACCATGGACCGCCAAAAGAACGAACAAATCTGTTTTAGAAAAAGTACAACCAGAATGCTCCTTAGAAGCAAAGATGGTGGGACTTCGTCTTACATACTTTGGACATGTTGTCAGGAGGGATCAGTCCCTGGGGAAGGACATCATGCTTGGCAGAGTGCAGGATCAATGGAAAAGAAGACCCTCAACGAGGTGGATTGACACAGTGGCTGCAACAATGAGCTCAAGCATAGCAACAACTGTAAGGATGGCTCAGGACCAGGCAGCATTTTGTTCTGTTGTGCATAGGGTCGCTATGAGTTGGAACCAACTTGACGGCACCTAACAAC
The DNA here is from genome assembly GCF_030014295.1 of Loxodonta africana. Taxonomy (NCBI): domain Eukaryota; kingdom Metazoa; phylum Chordata; class Mammalia; order Proboscidea; family Elephantidae; genus Loxodonta; species Loxodonta africana. The sequence goes on along the minus strand of NC_087342.1, from coordinate 239,053,981 downwards.
AACGACAAGAACAAAGTTCTGTCATCTGCATATCACAGGTTGTTAATGGGTCTTCCTCCAATCCTGATGCCACGTTCTTCTTCATATAGTCCAACTATTTGGACTAGTTGCTCAACATACAGATTGAATAAGTATGGTGAAAGGATTCAACCCTGACACACACCTTTCTTGACTTTAAGCCACGCAGTATCCCCTTATTCTGTTCGAACAACTACCTCTTGATCTAAGTACAGGTTCCTCATGAACACAATTAAGTGTTCTGGAATTCCCATCCTTTACAATGTTATCCATGATTTTTTATGACCTACACTTTGCATAGTTGATGAAATACAGGTCAACATCTTTCTGTTATGCTCTGCTTGCAGTCTTGATTCATTTGACATCAGCAATAATATCCCTGGTTCCATGTCCTCTTTTGAATCCTGCTTGAATTTCTGGCAGTTCCCTGTTGATGTACTGCTGCAACTACCTTTGAATGATCTTCAGCAAAAATTTTACTTGTGCGTGATATTTTGACAGACTTGGGTTTGATAGTTTCTGCATCCATATGGATCACCTTTCTTTGGAATGAGTACAAATATGGATCTCTTTCAGTTGATTGGCCAGGTAGCTGTCTTCCAAATTTCCTGGCATGGATGAATGAGTGCTTTCAGTGCCACATCCATTTTCTGAGACATCTCAATGGGTATTTCATCAATTCTGGAACCTTGTTTTTTGCCAATGCCTTCAGTACTGCTTGAATCTCTTCCTGCAGTACCATCAGTTCTTGACCATATGCTACCTCCTGAAATGTTTGAAAGTCAACAAATTCTTTTTGGTACAGTGACTCTGTCTATTCCTTTCATCTTCTTTTGATGCTTCCTGGGTCGTTTAACATTTTTCCAGGAGAATCCTTCAATGTTGCAAGTTGAGCAAGATCATGGATGCTCCAAAGACAAATGCAAACTGCCTGAGGGACCGAATTGCTGGGCTGAGGGCTGTGGGGACCATGGTCTTGGGGAACAATTAGCTCAATTGGCATAACAGAATTTATAAAGAAAATGTTCTCCATCCTACTTTGGTGAGTAGTGTCTGGGGTCTTAAAATCCTGTGAGCAGCCATCTAAGACACTCTACTGGTCTCACTCCTTCAGGAGGAAGGAAGAATGAAGAAAACTAAAGATACAAGGGAAAGATTAGTCCAAAGGACTAATGAACCACAACTACCAAGGCTTCCACAAGGCTGAGTTCAGTACAACAAGATGGTGCCCAGCTACCACCACTGACTGCTCTGACAGGGATCAATAGAGGGTCCTGGACAGAGTTGGAGAAAATGTAGCACAGAATTCTAACTCAGAAAAAAAAGACCAAACTTACTGGCCAGACAGAGACTGGAGAAACCCCAAGAGTATGGCCCCCGGGCACTGTTTTAGCTCAGTAATGAAGTCACTCTTGAGGTTCACCCTTCATTCAAAGATTAGAAAAGTCCACAAAACAAAATGAGACTAAATGGGCACACCAACCCAGGGACAAGACTAAAAGGCAGGAGAGGAAAGGCAAGCTGGTAATATGGAACCCAATGTTGAGAAGGGAGAATGTTGACATGTCATGGGATTGTTAACTAATGTCATAAAACAGTATGTGTACTAACTGTGTAATGAGAAGCTAGTTTGTTCTGTAAACCTTCATCTGAAGTTCAAAAAATCAAAAAAGTATATATATATGGCAACTTGAGGTTTTTTCTTCAATCCTTTCAGATTAAGAAATACTGAGTTTGTTCTTCATTTTTGGTTTCCTATCTCCAGGTCTTTGCACATTTCATTATAATAATTTACTTTGTCTTCTCAAGCTGTCCTTTGCAATCTTCTCTTCAGCTCTTCCATTTCATCATTTCTTCCTTTTGCTTTAGCTGCTCTAAACTAAACACCAACTTTCAGAGACATTTCTGACACCTATATTGGTCTTTTCTTTCTTTCCTGTCTTTTTTTTTTATAATTTTTATTGTGCTTTAAGTGAAAGTTTACAAATCAAGTCAGTCTCTCACATAAAAACCCATATACACCTTGCTACACACACAGTTACACTCCCCATAATGAGACAGCCTGCTCTCTCCCTCCACCTCTCTCTTTTCATGTCCATTTCACCAGCTTCTCACCCCCTCCAGGCAGGAGATGCCAACATAGTCTCAACTGTCCACCTGATCCAAGAAGCTCACCAGCATCCCTCTCCGACCCGTTGTCCAGCCCAATCCATGTCTGAAGAGTTGGCTTCGGGAATGGTTCCTGTCCTGGGCCAACAGAAGGTCTGGGGCCATGACCACCGAGGTCCTTGCAGTCTCAGTCAGACCATTAAGTCTGGTCTTATGAGAATTTGGGGTCTGCATCCCACTGCTCTCCTGCTCCCTAAGGGGTTTTCTGTTGTGGTCCCTGCCAGGGCAGTCATCTGTTGTAGCCAGGCACCCTCTAGTTCTTCTGGTCTCAGGATGATGTAGTCTCTGGTTCATGTGGCCCTTTCTGTCTCTTGGGCTTGTAATCACCTTGTGTCCTTGGTGTTCTTCATTCTCCTTTGATCCAGTTGGGTTGAGAACAATTGATTCATCTTAGATGGCTGCTTGCTAGCGTTTAACACCCCAGATGCCACTCTTCAAGTGGGCTGCAGAATGTTTTCTTAATAGATTTTATTATGCCAATTGACTTAGATGTTCCCTGAAACCGTGATCCCCAGACCCCGCCATTGCTATGATGGCCATTGAAGCATTCAGTTTATTCAGTAAACTTCTTTGTTTTTCATTTAGTCCAATTGTGCTGACCTCCCCTGTATTGTGTGCTGTCTTTCCCTTCACCCAAAGCAGCTCCTATCTACTATCTAATTAGTGAACGCCCCTCTCTCTTCCACCTTCCCTCTATCCCCCCCTCGTAACCACAAAAGAATGTTTTCTTCTCAGTTTAAATTATTTCTCAAGTTCTTATACTAGAGGTCTTATACAATATTTGTTCTTTTGCAACTGACTAATTTTCACTCAGCATAATGCCTTCCAGGTTCCTCCATGTTATGAAATGTTTCACAGATTCATCACTGTTCTTTATGGATGCATAGTTTATTTATAATAATTTATTTTTTATCCATTCATCTGTTGATGGGCACCTTGGTTGTTTCCATCTTTTTTCTACTGTAAACAGTGATGCAATAAACATGGGAGTGCATATATCTGTTCGTTTAAAGGCTCTTATTTCTCCAGGTATGTTCCAAGCAGTGGGATTGCTGGATCCTATGGTAGTTCTATTTCTAGCTTTTTAAGGAAGCACCAAATCAATTTCCAAAGTGGTTGTATCATTTTATATCCCCACCAGCAGTGTATAAGTGTTCCAATCTCTCCACAGCCTCTGCAACATTTATTATTTTGTGTTTTTTGGATTACATTGTAGTTCTGATCTGCATTTCTCTAATGGCTAATGATCGTGAACATTTCCTCATATATCTGTTAGCTACCTGAATGTCTTCTTTAATGAAGTATCTATTCATATCTTTTGCCCATTTTTTAACTGGGTTATTTGTCTCTTTGTAGTTGAGTTTTTGCAGTATCATATAGATTTTAGAGATCAGGCACTGATCGGAAATGTCATAGCTAAAAACATTTTCCCAGTCTGTAGGTAGTCTTTCTACTCTTTTGGTGAAGTCTTTGGATGAGCATAGGTGTTTGATATTTAGAAGCTCCCAGTTATCTAGTTTTTCTTCTGCATTCTTTATAATGTTTTGTACACTGTTTATGCCATGTGTTAGGGCTCCTAACATTGTCCCTATTTTTTCTTCCATGATCTTTGTCGTTTTAGATTTTATATTTAGGTCTTTAATCCATTTTGAGTTCGTTTTTGTGCATGGAGTGAGGTATGGATCTTGTTTCATTTTTTTGCAGATGGATATCCAGTTATGCCAGCACCATTTGTTAAAAAGACTGTCTTTTCCCCATTTAACTGTTTGGGGTCCTTTGTCAAATATCAACTGCTCATATGTGGATGGATCTATGTCTGGATTCTCAATTCTGTTCCATTGGTCCATGTATCTGTTGTTGTACCAGTGCCAGGCTGTTTTAACTACTGTGGCGGTATAATAGGTTCTAAAATCAGGTAAAGTAAGGCGTCCCACTCTGTTCTTTTTCAGTAATGCCCTATGTATCCTGGGTCTCTTTCCCTTCCATATGAAGTTGGTGATTTGTTTCTCCATCTCATTAAAGAATGTCCTTGGGATTTGGATCAGAATTGCATTAAATGTATAAACCCCTTTTGGTAAAATAGACTTTTTCACGATGTTAAGTCTTCCTATCCACGAGCAAGGTATGTTCTTCCACTTATGTAAGTCTCTTTTGGTCTTGCAGAAGTGTACTGTAGCTTTCTTTGTATAAGTCTTTTACATCTCTGGCAAAATTTATTCCTAAGTATTTTATCTTCTTGGTGGCTACTGTAAATGGCATTGATTTGGTGATTTCCTCTTCGATGTTCTTTTTGTTGGTGTAGAAGAATCCAACTGATTTTTGTATGTTTATCTTGTATCCAGATTCTCTCCTGAACTCTTCTATTAGTTTTGGTAGTTTCTGGAGGATTCCTTAGGGTTTTCTGTGTATAAGATCATGTCATCGGCAAATAGAGATACTTCTACTTCTTCCTTGCCAATCTGGATGCCCTTTATTTCTTTATCTAGCCTAATTGCTCTGGCTAGGACTTCCAGCACAATGTTGAATAAGAGTGATGATAGAGGGCATCCTTGTCTGGTTCCCGATTTCAGTGGGAATGCTTTCAGACTCTCTCCATTTAGGGTGATGTTGGCTTTGCATAAATGCACTCTATTATGTTGAGGAATTTTCCTTCTATTTTTATTTTGCTGAGAGTTTTTATCATGAACGAGTGTTGAACTTTGTCAAGTGCCTTTTCTACATAAATTGATAAAACCATGTGATTCTTCTCTTTTGTTTTATTTATGTGGTAGATTACATTAATTGTTTTTCTAATGTTGAACCATCTCTGCATACCTGGTAGAATTCCACTTGGTCATGGTGAATTATTTTTTGATATGTTGTTGAATTCTATTGGCCAGAATTTTGTTGAGGATTTTTGCATCTACATTCATGAGGGATATAGGTCTATAATTTTTCTTTTCTTGTGGTGTCTTTCTTTACCTGGTTTTGGTGAGGGATTTTTTTTTTTTTTTATGGTGGCTTCATAAAATGCATTTGGTGATATTCCGTCCTTTTCTATGCTCTGAAAGAGCATATTTTTTTCTATGCTCTGAAATACCTTTAGTAGTAGTGGTGTTAACTCTTCTCTGAAAGTTTGGCAGAACTCTGCAGTGAAGCCATCCGGACCAGGGCTTTTTTTTTTGTTGGGAGTTTTTTGATGACCTTTTCATTCTCTTCTTTTGTTATGGGTCTATTTAGTTGTCCTATCTCTGTATGTGTTAGTTTAGGAGGTAGTTAGTGTATCTCTGTATGTGTTAGTTTAGGAGGTAGTGTGTTTCCACAAATTCATCCATTTCTCTAGGTTTTCAAATTTGTTTGAGTATAGTTTTTCATAGTAATCTGATATGATCCTTTTAATTTCAGTTGGGTCTGTTGTAATATCGCTCATCTCATTTCTTATTCAGGTTATTTGCTTCCTCTGCTGTTTTTCTTTTGTCAGTTTGGCCAGTGGTTTATCAATTTTGTTGATTTTTTCCAAAAACCAGCTTTTGGTCTTGTTAATTCTTTCAATTGTTTTTCTGTTTTCTATTTCATTAACTTCAGCTCTAATTTTTATTATTTGTTTTCTTCTGGTGCCTGTGGGTTTCTTTTGTTGCTCTCTTTCTATTTATTCAAGTTGTAGGGATAATTCTTTGATTTTGGCCCTTCCTTCTTTTTGGATGTGTGCATTTATTGATATACATTGGCCTCTGAGCACCACTTTTGCTGTGTCCCAAAGGTTCTGATAGGAAGTGTTTTGATTCTCATTGGATTCTCTGAATTTCTTTATTCCATCCTTAATGTCTTCTATAATCCAGTCTTTTGAGCAGGGTATTGTTCAGTTTCCAAGTGTTTGATTTCTTTTCCCTGCTTTTCCTGTTATTGATTTCTACTTTTATGGCCTTATGGTCAGAGAAGATGCTTTGTAATATTTCAATATTTTGGATTCTGCTAAGGCTTGCTTTATGACCTAATATGTGGTCTCTTCTAGAGAATGCTCCACGTGCACTAGAAAAGAAAATTTACTTGGTTGCCATTGGGTGGAGTGTTCTATATATGTCTACAAGGTCAAGTTGCTTGATTGTGGCACTTAGAGCTTCTTTCTGGATGCCCTGTCCTTCACCGAAAGTGGTGTGTTGAAGTCTCCTACTATTATTGTGGAGCTGTCTATCTCACTTTTCAATGCTGATAGAGTTTGTTTTATGTATCTTGCAGCTCTATCGTTGGGTGCATAAATATTTAATAGGGTTATATCTTCTTGGTGTATTGTCCCTTTAATCATTATATAGTGTCCTTCCTTATCCGTTCTGATGGATTGAACTTTAAAGTCTATTTTGTCAGAAATTAATATTGCCACTCCTGCTCTTTTTTGATTGTTGTTTCCTTGATACATTTTTTTCAATCCTTTGAGTTTTAGTTTGTTCGTGTCTCTAAGTCTAAGGTGTGTCTTTTGTAGGCAGCATATAGATGGATCTTGTTTTTTAATCCATTCTGCCACTCTTTGTCTCTGTATTGGTGCATTTAGTCCATTTACCTTCAGGGTAATTATGGATTGGTATGAATTTAGTGCTATCATTTTGATGTCTTTTTTTGTGTGTTGTTGACAGTTTCTTTTTCCCACTTGATTTTATGTGCTGAGTAGATTTTCTTTTTATATTGTCCTTTCCTCGTATTTGTTGTCGTTGATTTTGTTTCTGCTGAGTCTGTATTTTTCCCTTGTATTTTATTTTGATGAGTAGGATAGTTTGTTTCCTTTGTGGTTACCTTATTACTTACCCCTATTTTTCTAAATTTAAACCTAACTTATTTCTTTGTATCGCCATATCTTCCTCGTCATATGGAAGGTGTATGATTACGTTTTTTAGTCCCTCTGTATTATTTTAATGTTGTCTTCTTTTACATAATAACATCACTGTTACCCTGTTTTGAGGTTTTTTTTTTTATAATCTTTCTTTTTTTTTTTTTTTTGGATTTGTTCTAGTCTTGGGTTGATACCTGATATTATTGAGTTTCTAACCAAAGAACTCGCTTTAGTATTTCTTGTAGTTTTGCTTTGGTTTTTATGAATTCCCTAAATTTGCGTTTATCTGGAAATGTCTTAATTTCACCTTCAGATTTGAGAGACAGTTTTGATGGATATATGATTCTTGGCAGGCAATTTTTTTCCTTCAATTTTTTTAAATATGTCATCCTCTTGCCTTCTTGCCTGCATGGTTTCTGCCGAGTAGTCTGAGCTTATTCTTATTGGCTCTCCTTTGTAGGTGACTTTTCATTTACCCCTAGCTTCTCTTATAATTCTCTATCTTTGGTTTTGGCAAGTTTGATTATAATATGTCTTGGTGACTTTCTTTTCACATCTACCCTTTGTGGAGTTTGATGAGCATCTGGGATAGATATCTTCTCATCTTTCACAATATCAAGGAAGGTTTTGCCAACAAATCTTCAACAATTCTCTCTGTATTTTATGTTATCCCTCCCTGTTCTAGTACTCCAGTCACTCGTAGGTTATTTCTCTTGATAGAGTCCCACATGATCCTTAAGGTTTCTTCATTTTTTGAAATTCTTTTGTCTGATTTTTCTTCAAATATATTAGTGCCAAGTGATTTATGTTTGAGTTCAGAAATTCTAACTTCTACTTGCTCGATTCTGCTCCTCTGACTTTCTATTGAGTTGTCTAATTTTGTGATTTTATTGTTAATCTTCTGAATTTCTGATTGCTGTCTGTCTATGGATTCTTCCAGCTTATTAAACTTTTCGTTATGTTCCTGAATAATCTTTCTAATTTCTTCAATTTCTTTATCTGTGTGTTCCTTGGCTCTTTCTGCGTATTGCCTCATTTCCTTCCTGATGTCTTGAAGAGTTCTGTTCTTCTTGTTCTTCATCTGGTAATTCCAGGAATGCACTTTCATCTAGATCCCTGGATTCTTTGTTTTGAGAGCATGTTGAGGTGATCATGGTCTATTTCTTTACATGACTTGATATTGACTGTTGTCTCCCAGCCATCTGTAAGTTATTGTATTAGTTTATGCTTGCTTACTGTGTCGTAGCTGCTTGCTTTGTTTTGTTTTGGTATACCCCTATGGGTTGCTTGAGTGAGCTAGCATGATTATTTTTTGCCTTTGGAGCTCTGATGTCCTGTCCCCAGCTGGCTAGAGATGTTATCAGGTATATCAGTCTAGGAGTCCATTCAGTTTTCTTGTATGAATTCAGCTCAGGTTTCCATGTAGCTGATCATCAAGTGTGTGGTACAGGCTCTATCCTACAGTCTTAGAGGGGCAGGGGTGATTGGCATATATACCGGTATCTGGTTGCAGCAGGGGGTCACACTCTGAACAAGGCAGGGGGCTGAGAACCGACCCCCTAGTGTCTCTGAGGAAAACGTGTCTCTGTTCCCTAGAGCGTGCTGGTGGGTGGGTTCTGCAGAGGGACTATGGGCACCCAAAGTTTTAGGTTCTGAGGACTGGGAGGTACCAGTTATCTTTGGACCCCTGTTGTGGGTGGCTGGGTGACCTGAGTGGAGCTACCAGTCCTTAGTTCCCTGACGTGGGTAGGCGAGGACCTTGTTTAATAGGCAAAGCAATGTCAAACGTCAAACACCCACCTCTCCACTGCACAGCTGAAATGGTTGGAGTTTTCCAACAAGGGCCTGTTCTCCCAAAATAGGCCCACACAGGTCCATGCAGAAGGGAAAGCTGCTCAAGGTCCACTGATGGTTTATGCCTGGACAGGAGCCACTTCTGTCCTGAGCTCCCCCAGTTAATGGAGCTAGCAAATTTTCTTTTCCCTGCAATTGCAAATTTTTTCCTTCCCCAAGGCTGAGAGGATGGCTCTAGATGCTCAACAGGGTCTATCTCAGGGCCAGGGATTCAGCCGCTGAAGCCGGCTTCGGGGTGGGGTTGGTGCAGTAAAATATGCGCAAGTACTTAGCTTTTGCCGAGAGCACCGTTCTCCTCAGGTTCTGGAGGTGTGAGTAGGCCGTGTGGCTGGCTGCTTCTCCCTGAGGAAACTGCCTGAGGGCTCTCCACGATTCAGGTCCAGTAACTCCTCTGCACTTCTGAATGGCCTCTTCTTCTACCTTCCCCTCAGTTCTTTGTCTAAGCGTGCCTTTGATGCTCAGGGCTCCCAGCTTGTCACAAATATACTCGTTTCACTTGTTTTCTCGGATCTTTGTTGTGAAGAGGGCTCAACAGAAGCGTCTGTCTATTCTGCCGTCTTGGGTCTGCCTCTCTCCTTCCTGTCTTTTTAAAGACCTCTTGCTTTCTTCATGTATGGTGTCCTTGATATCATTCCACAACTCATCTGGTCTTCCATCATTGGTATTGAATATACCAAATCTATTGTTCAAATGTTCTCTAAATTCAAGTGGGATATACTCAAACTTTTACTTAGGCTCTCGTGGACTTGTTCTAATTTTCTTCAACTTTAACTAGAACTTGCTTACGAGCAATTAATGATCTGTTCTGTGGTTGGCCCCTGGCCTTGTTCTAACTGATGACATTGAGGTTTCCCATTGTTTCTTTTCAGATGTAGTTGATATGATGCCTGTGTATTCCACCAGGTGAGATGCATGTGTATAGTTGCCCTTTACGTTATTGAAAAAAGATAATTGCAATGAGGATGTCGTTGGTCTTGCAAAATTCTATTACATGATCTCCATTGTCATTTCTCACACCAAGGCTATATTTTCCAACTACCAATTCTTCTTTGTTTCCATCTTTTGCTTTCCAATCACCAGTAATTATCACCGCATATTGATTGCATGTTTGTTCAATTTCGGACTGCAAAAGTTGGTAAAAATCTCCATTTTCTTCATCTTTGGCCTCAGTGGTTGGTGCATGTTGTTGTTAGGTGCCGTAAAGTTGGTTCCATCTCATAGTGACCCTGTGAGCCACAGAATGAAACACTGCCCAGTCCTGCACCATCCTTACAATCATTGTTATGCTTGAGCTCATTGCTGCAGCCACTGTGTCAGACCATCTTGTTGAGGGTGTCCCTCTTTTCCGCTAACCCTGTACTTTACCAAGCATGATGTCCTTCTCCAGGGGCTGATCCCTCCTGACAGCATGTCCAAAGTATGTAGGATGTAGCCTCGCTGTCCTTGCTTCTAAGGATCATTCTGGTTGTACTCCTGCCAAGACAGATTTGTTCAATCTTTTGGCAGTCCATGGTATATTCAATATTCTTCACCAACACCACAATTCAAAGGTATCAATTCTTCTTTGGTCTTCCTTATTCATCCAGCTTTCATATGCATATGATGCAGTTGAAAATACCATGGCTTGGGTCAGGCGCACCTTAGTCTTCAAGGTGACATCTTTGCTCTTCAACACTTTAAAGAGGTCCTTTGCTGCAGATTTGCCCAATGCAATGTGTCTTTTGGTTTCCTGACTGCTGCTTCCATGGCTGTTGATTGTAGAGCCAAGTAAAATGAAATCCTTTATATTTTCAATCTTTTCTCCATTCATCATGATGTGGTTTATTGGTCCAGTGGTGAGGATTTTTTTTTTTTCTTTATTGAGGTGTTATCCATACTGAAGGCTGTGATCCTTGATCTTCATCAGTGAGTGCTCCAAGTCCCCTTCACTTTCAGCAGGCAAGGTTGTGTCATCTGCATAACACAGGTTGTTAGTGAGTCTTCTTCCAGTCCTGATGCCCTGCTCTTCTTCATATAGACGAGCTTCTCAGAATATTTGCTCAGCTTACAGATCGAATAGGTATGGTGAAAGGATACAACCCTGACAAACATCTTTCCTGACTTTAAGCCAATCCATATTCCCTTGTTCTGTCCGAACAACTGCTTCTTGATCTATGTACAGGTTCCTCGTGAGCACAATGGAATTCTCATTCTTTGCAATGTTATCCATAATTTGTTATGATCCACACAGTTGAGTGCCTTTGCATAGTCAATAAAACACAGGTAAGCATCCTTCTGCTATCCTCTGCTTTCGACCAGGATCTGTCTGACGTCAGCAATAATATCCCGGTTCCACATCCTCTTCTGAATCAGGCCTGAACTTCTGGCAGTTTCCTGTCAATATACTGCTGCAGCTGTTTTTGAACAATCATTCAAAAGTGGCTGCAGCGGTTGGTGCATAAATTTGAATACTAGTTGTATTAACTGGTCTTCGTTGTAGACATATGGATATTATCCTATCACTGATAGCTTTGTACTTCAGGACAGATTCTGAAATATTCTTTTTGACAATGAATGTGACCTCATTCCTCTTCAAATTGTCATTCCAGGCATAGTAGGCCATAAGATTGTTGATTCAAAATGGGAAATGCCAGTACATTTCAGCTCAGTAACGTCTAGGATATCAACGCTTATGTGTTCCAATTTTCCTAGATTCATACTTCATACATTCCATGTTCCAATTATTAATGGATGTTTGCAGCTGTTTCTTCTCATTTTGAGTCATGGCACATCAACAAATGAAGGTCCCGAACACGTGACTCCATGTCATTAAGGTCGACTCAGTTTTGCGGAGGCAGCTCTTCCCCAGTCGTATTTTGAGTGCCTTCCAACATGAGGGGCTCATCTTCCAGCACTATGTCAGTCAATGTTCTGCTGCTGTTCATAAGCTTTCATTGGCCTTTTTTTTTTTTTTTTTTTTGAGAAATAGGCTGCCAGGCCTTCTTCCCAGTCTGCCTAGGTCTGGAAGCTCAGCTGAAACCTGTCTACAAAGGGTGACCCTGCTGGTATTTGAAATATCTGTTGCAAAATTTTCAGTATCACGGCAACACGCAAGCCACCACAGTGTGTCAAACTGATAGACATGGTTAAGGGTCTACAAGTCCAAATTCAAATTACTGGCTCTAGGGGAAGCCGTCTCTGTCTGCTCTATCTCAGCTTCTCTGTCATTTTTATTGATGTTTCTTGGAGATCTCCAATGTAGCATCTGTCTTTCTCCCATTCCTCCTTGCTTTATTCTGTGCCTAATCTCCTCTTTTATATCTCACAGGTGGTTGGCTTAAGACACATTCTACACTGATGTAGTATCATTAACTTAACAAAGAGAATCTTTTTCCCAAATGGGATCACATCTACACGTATAGGTAGGGATTAGGATTTACAACTCATATAATTGGGGGCACAATTCAATCCATAAGAGATATCGAGGTCCCAGAACTATCAGCACACCATCCCTGGGGTAAAGTTTCTTTTCTTTGGGCTGAGTTGTGGGGAGGAAATGAGTTCCTGACCTCTCAATCACCCTTTCCTGGAATTTAGCCTCTGCAACACAGAGATGGGGAGGATGAGAACTGCAGGTGGTATGCTTTTCCAAGCAGGTACTGTAACCCTTGGTTCAAGGTGGTGGGGAGAAAGCGCCTTCCTGGCCACACCTGCCCAGAAGGGACTTTCTGTCATGCTCACCTTGGTGGAGTGAGTGCCTCATGGCTCAAGTGCCACAAACTCTCAGTCTTCATGCTGAGATCTCGATTTCCTTGAGTAAATGTTTCTTCATTTGCTTTATATCTTCAGGGCAATTTTTAGAGACTTCTTAAAAAATAGTTCTCAGTAGTTATGCTTGTTTTCTGGGGAGAGGGTCTTCGGGGCTTCTCATGCTGCTATTCTGGAAATAGAATCCTCATCTTCATTCATTCTTATGCTTATTCAACAAACATTTATTATAAGCCTTCTGTGATTCTGTTACTGTGTCTGATACTACAGCTCTTACCTTTCAAACACTTCTTGAAGTTGTTTCCACTTCTTCATTTTGGCTGCCCCTACGCAAAGTCAGTTCAGAAGATTTCAAAAGGTGGCTCAAGAAGACAAAGTATTATAACGACGTGCAAAAAGCTGGAGATAGAAAACCAAAAGGAAAGAACATACTCAGCATTTCTCAAGCTGAAAGAACTGAAGAAAAAATTCAAGCCTCGAGTTGCAATAGTGAAGGCTTCTATGGGGAAAATATTAAATGACTCAGGAAGCATCAAAAGAAGACGGAAGGAATATACAGAGTCATTATACCAAAAAGAATTAGTCAATGTTCAACCATTTCAAGACATAGCATATGATTAGGAACCCATGGTACTGAAGGAAGAAGTCCAAGCTGCACTGAAGGCATTGGCAAAAAACAAGGCTCCAGAAATTAACAAAATATTAATTGAGGTGTTTCAACAAACGGATGCAGCTCTGGAAGTGCTCACTGGTCTGTGTCAAGAAATATGGAAGACAGCTACCTGGCCAACCAAATGGAAGAGATCCATATTTATGCCTATTCCCAAGAAAGGTGATCCAACCAAATGCAGAAATTACTGAACAATATCATTACCATCTTATGCAAGCAAAGTATTGCCAAAGATCATTCCAAAGTGGCTGCAGCAGTATATCAACAGGGAAATGCCAGAAATTCAGGCCGGATTCAGAAGAGGACGTGGAACCAGGAATGTAATTGCTGATGTCAGATGGATCTTGGCTGAAAGCGAAGAATTCCAGAAGGATGTTTATTTGTGTTTTATTGGGTATGCAAAGGCATTTGACTGTAAGGATCATAATAAATTATGGATAACATTCCAAAAAAAGAGAATTCCGGAATACTTAGTTGTGCTTATGAAAAACCTGTACATAGATCAAGAGGCAGTTGTTAGGACAGAACAAGGGGATACTGATTGGTTTAAAGTCAGGAAAGGTGTGTGTCAGGGTTGTATCCTTTCACCGTACCTATTCAATCTGTATGTTGAGTAAATAATCCAAGTAGCTGGACTATATGAAGAAGAACGGGGCGTCAGGATTGGAGGAAGACTCATTAACCTGTGTTATGTAAATGACACAACCTTGCTTACTGGAAGTGAAGTGGGCTTGAAGCACTTACTGATGAAGATCAAAGATCACAGCCTTCATTATGGATTATACCTCAACATAAAGGAAACGAAAATCCTCACAACTGGACCAATAAACCACATCATGATGAATGGAGAAAAGATTGAAGTTGTCAAGGGTTTCATTTTACTTGGATCCACAATCAACACCCACCGAAGCAGCAGTCAGGAAATCAAAAGACACATTGCATTGGGCAAATCTGCTGCAAAGGACCTCTTTAAAATGTTGAAAAGCAAATACGTCACCGTGAAGTCTAAGGTGCACCTGACCCAACTCATGGTATTTTCAATCGCATCCCATGCACCTGAAAGCTGGATAATGAATAAAGAATACCAAAAGAAGAATTGACTTTTTTGAATTGTGGTGTTGGTGAGGAATATTGAATGGACTGCCAAAAGAATGAACAAATCTGTCTTAGAAGAAGTACAACCAGAATGCTCCTTAGAAGCAAGAACGGCAAGATTCCATCTTACATACTGTGGACATGTTGTCAGGAAGGATCAGTCCCTGGAGAAGGACATCATGCTTGGCAGAGCACAGGGTCAGTGGAAGAAAGGAAGACCCTCAACGAGGTGGACTGACACAGTGGCTTCAACAATGAGCTCAAGCATAACAACGATTGTAAGGATGGTTCAGGACCGGGCAGTGTTTCGTTCTGTTGTGCATAGGGTCACTATGAGCTGGAACTGACTTGACGGGACCTAACAACAACGACAACAACATCTGGAGGTTAGAGAGTGGTAAGACCATATCTTTCCATTGGAACGATGTTCCTGTTTGCAGCATGGGTTAAAGACTGCTGGTAGGGGAGATGGAAGAGGGACTGCAGGTGGGAGACATGGAGGAGGGACTGCAGGTGGGAGAGATGGAGGAGGGACTGCAGGTGAAGAGATAAAGGAAGGATTACAGGTAGGAAAGATGGAGAAAGGATTACAGGTAGGAAAGATGGAGGAAGGATTACAGGTAGGAAAGATGGAGGAAGGATTACTGGTGGCAAAGATGGAGAGGGGATTGCAGGTGAAGACGTCAATATGTGATATACCTTATTTCATGTTGGGAATACAATTCCTGCTGAAAGAGGAACAACTGCTTTTGATTTTTTCTGCACCTCAAATTTTTCCCGCTTAAAATTATGTGTGATGGAAGTATTACAGCAGACTCATTTTTGTCCATGTAGACTAATGCAAGCATGGTCCATCTGCTTGTGTTCAAGGAAAACGAGGGTGCATCACAGACTTCTGTGAAGACTAGAACTTCTGCAGTACAGTGGTACTGCAGAAGCTGAAATCTGCATCAACAAAAACACAGTGGTCCATTTAAAATGTACCTTTTCTTTTTCATACAGACTACAAAAATACACCACCAATTCGATGTGAATTGGAAAGACAGTTTTGAAATCTGAGTTTGGCTTCTGGAAGTCTTTTTAGGGATGGTTAAGTGATCATAATAGTGTGTGACTGAGTCCTTGATTAACTTCTGAGGTTGCCCACGTGCTCCTTCACACAGGGTCCCACTGTGAAAGCTGCCCCTGTCTGTTCTGAAGGTAGTTGAGCCCAATGTGACTATTTTAAAACTCTCTGAGAAGCGGACGCTCAACAAATATAATTTCAACTGAGGAGAAGGTAAAATTTTATTTTTCCACTGTCAAAACAAAAGCAGAGTCAGAACTGAGGAAGCACTTCCAGAATCAAGCTTGTTATGAACTGCTTAGATACGGGTCTGGCCTGGGCTTAACAAGGAGGGTGACGCCTGTCTTCCTGACACTTTCTCCTTCCCTTCAATCTCTTTGCAGCCTGTTTCTGGGGATGGTGACAACCTGCTCCAAGGCAGTACAGTCCTTGTGCCTGGGCCTGTGATCTGGGGACAACATGCTGATTGCTGGCTCTTACCTGGCCCTCAGTCCCACCTGGCTGTAATTTGGCAGTTATGTAATAATGTAATTTGGCAGTTATGTAATGATGTAGTCATCCTCCATTTTTGTGAACCTGATGTGGTCATCCTCGATTTTTGCATAACACCGATTTCCACATAATGACCTTGTCTTTGGAACTTAACCATGTGAATAAATGAGGAGTGGGTTTATACCTGCCCAGGTGGCACAGTAGTTAAGTGCTCAGCTGCTAACCGAAAGGTCAGCGCTTCAAACTCACCAGCAGCTCCACAGATTAAAAGACCTGGAAATCTGTTCCTGCAAAGATTATAGCTTAGAAAATCTTATGGGGCAGTTCTACTCTGTCCTACAGGGTCACTATGAGTCAGAATTACTTGAAGGAATACAACAAATATATATATATTTGTATATACATGGATATATGGATATATAAAGAGTGAGAGAGATTTTTAAGGAATTGACTCGTGAATGTGGGTCCTGGCAACTTGAAATCTGCGGGTTAGACAGCAAGCTGGAAACCCTGACAGGGTTTCTTTGTTACAGTCTTGAGATGGAATTCTGTCTTCTCTAGGAAAAATCTGATACTGCTCTTAAGTTCTTCAACTGATTGTGAGGCCCACCCACATTCTGGAGGGTAAGTTCCTTACCTGAGAGTCAACAGATTGTAGGTGTTGACATCTACAAAATATCTTCACAGCAACATCTAGACTAGCACTGGCCATGTTGACTGTAAAATCACCATCATACTCAGTAAGTGGAAGTCAACGTGTGTCCTATTCCAGGTCTGTGTCAGGCCTGGATATCTACAACCACATTTTATGTTCTTTCACGTTTTTTAACTAGGTGTTCAGTAACAGATGATTAAAGACATCAAGAGATTAGTTGACTTTCCAGGGTTGCATGAAATGTTAAGCTCTCAGCTACTAACTGAAAGGCTGGTGATTCAAGCCCACCTAGAGGCACCTGTTTACCTGTGTCTTATTGACTATGCAAAGGCATAGTCGACTGTGTGGATCATAACAAACTATGGATAACATTGTGAAGAATGGGAATTCCCGAACACTTAATTGTGTTCATGAGGAACCTTTACCCAGATCAAGAGGCAGTTGTTCAGACAGAACAAGGGGATACTGATTGGTTTAAAGTCAGGAAAGGTGTGTGTCAGGGGTGTATTCTTTCACCATACCTATTTAACCTGTATGCTGAACAAATAATACGAACAGCTGGACTATATGAAGAAGAATGTGGCATCAGGATTGGAGAAAGACTCATTAACAACCTGCGTTATGCAGATGACACAACCTTGCTTGCTGAAAGTGAAGAGGACTTGAAGCACTTACTAATGAAGATCAAAGACCACAGCCTTCAGTATGAATTGCACCTCAACATAAAGAAAACAAAAATCCTCACAACTGGACCAATGAGCAACATCATGATAAATGGAGAAAAGATTGAAGTTGTCAAGGATTTCATTTTACTTAGATCCACAATCAACAGCCATGGAAGCTGCAGTCAAGAAATCAAAAGACACATTGCATTGGGCAAATCTGCTGCAAAGGACCTCTTTAAAGTGTTGAAGAGCAAAGATGTCACCCTGAAGTCTAAGGTGTACCTGACCCAAGCCAGGGTATTTTCAACCGCATCACATGCATGTGAAAGCTGAACAATGAATAAGGAAGACCGAAGAAGAATTGACGCCCTTTGAACTGCGGTGTTGGTGAAGAATATTGAACATACCATGGACTGCCAAAAGAACGAACAAATCTGTCTTGGAAGAAGTACAACCAGAATGCTCCTTAGAGGCAGGGATACTGACACTGCATCTTACATACTTTGGACATGTTGTCAGGAGGGATCAGTCCCTGGAGAAGGACATCATGCTTGGCAGAGTGCAGGGTGAGTGGAAAAGAGGAAGACCCTCAATAAGGTGGATTGACACAGTGGCTGCAAGAATGAGCTCAAGCATAACAACGATTGTAAGGATGGTTCAGGACCGGGCAGTGTTTCATTCTGTTGTGCATAGGGCCGCTATGAGTCAGAACTGACTTGACAGCACCTGACAACACAACAACAGAGGCACCTTAGAAGAAAGTCCTGGAGACCTGCTTCTGAAAGGTCACAGCCATTGAGCGGAGAGGTTATAAATGTCTGTGACTTCTGTCTTGCTCTCTATAGCTCTTCTTGCTTATTCCCCCCAAGGAAACCAGCTGCCTTGTTGGGAGCTGTCCTGTGGAGAGGCCAGCTTCTGGCTAATAGTCCCAGAAGAACTAAATCCTGCCCACACATATCTGAGTGAACTTGGAATCAGATCCTCCCCGGAAGAGCCTTCAGATGAGTACAAAGACCTGGTTAGAATTTTGTTTGAAGCCTTATGAGAGACCCACCTAAGCCATCCCTGAACTCCTGACCCACAGAAACTGTCAGGCGATAAATGTTATTTTATTTAGGCCATCAGTTTTGGGGTGACTTATTATGCATCAATAGATAACTAACACATGCCATCTTAACCATCAGGTCTCAGGTTAGGGGTTACCTTCTCCATCTGTGTCACACCCTTCTGACACCTTCTTTCTGACATATAGTTATTCCTTTAACTATACTTTTTTCAAGATACTTCTGTTCACATATTTGCTTGTTTTATTGTGTATTTCCATTTTATTCTTCATTGTAACATCAGGGTCTGTAACAGTGCCTGACAGTTCTATGCCTTTAATAAATATTAACTGCATAAGTGGATAAATCAAAGACTACAGTCTATATAACTATTTTTTGAGACAGTAGAAATTCAATCAGAACAATTATTCAGAGAAATATTTTTTAGAAATTATTTTTCTCAGGCTGAATCACACATGAAAATCTCAATGAGGTAGGCATGAGTCAGGAGCAGAGCTAAGGTTCCTTGACTTGGCAGCTGTGGAGGGGCATTAGAAGCTTGGGACCAGCAGTGACGACACAGCACAGTCAGCCCCTAGTGTTTCCTTGGGTACAGTGCTAGTCACTTTGTGCTTGTGAATTATTTACTGCCCATAATGATCACATTGCAAGTAACGGAGTGAAACGTGGAGCCTAGAGTGTCTGACTCCAAACCTTGTGAACTTTCCATTCATTCTTCCATAATAATTCCCCCCAACTCAGTAGACCCTGCTCTTGTGGTTCTCAGTGCTAGTTGAACTTTGGCATCATCTGGGGAACTTTAAAAAGCATTGAGGCCTGACCCCAGAGAATCTGCTTTAAATTGGCTTTTCTTCTGAGTGTCACTTAGAGGGTCTACTTTGCGTTGTTGCTGTTAGTTGCCATTGAGTCAGCTCTAACTTGTGGCAACCCCATGTACAAGAGAAAAAAACATTGCTCAGTCGGACATCATCTTCAAGATCATTGGTATGTTTGAGTCCATTGTTGTGACCACTGTGTTTTGAGTGCCTTCTAACCTAATGGATTCATCTTTCAGTGCTATATCAGACAATATTCTTCTGTGATTCATTGGGTTTTAATTGACTGCGTCCTGGTGGCTCAGTGGTTAAAGCGGTCAACTGCTAACCGAAGGGTCAGCAGTTTAAAACCACCAGCTGCTCCTTGGCAGAAAGATGCGGCAGTCTGCTTCCATAGAGATTTACAGCCTTGGAAACCCTGTAGGGTCATTATGAACTGGAATTGACTCAAAGGCAATGAGTTTGGTTTGGGGTTTCGGGTTTTTAGAAGTAGATGGCCAGGCCATTCTCCCTAGTCTTAGTGTGGAAGCTCTGCTGAAACCTGTCCACCATGGGTGAACCTGCTGGTATTTGAAATACTGGTGACGTAGCTTTCAACATCACAACACACACGCCACCATGGTACAACAAACTGACATACAAGTGGTGGCTACTTTGGATACTTATCCTTAAAACTTTGGAATTATAGGTCATACTGTTCCCATTAAAAATTAAAGAATTATGAAAGAAGCAGAGATGGCCAACGAGACAGGAAGTCAGGATTAATATTCCTTACTAGGTGGGAAATCACAGATTTCTCTTGGGGTACCCCAGGAAAGAAGATTGTTGATGGCATCAACCTCATTGTTATAGATTGTATTGTGTCCCCCAAAACTGTGTGTCAACTTGGCTAGGCCATGATTCCCAATATTGAGTGGTTGTTCATTTTTTTGTGATCTGATGTGATTATGCTATGTGTTGTAAATCCTGACTTCTATGATGTTAATGAGGCAGGATTAGTGGCAGTTCTGTTAATGAGGCAGGGCTCAATCTACAGGATTAGGTTATATGTTGAACCATTCTCTTTTGAGATATAAAAGAAACAAGTGATCAAAGAGGAGGGGGACCTCATTACCACCAAGTAAGAAGAGCCAGGAGTGGAGTGTGTCCTTTGGACCCGGGGTTCCTTTGCTGAGAAGCTCCTAGACCAGGTGAAGATTGATGACAAGGACCTTCCCTCACAGCTGACAAAGAGAGGAAGCCTTCCCCCTGGAGCTGGCACCCTGAATTTGGGCTACTATCCTCCTAAACTGTGAGAGAATACCTTCTTGTTTGTTGAAGCCATCCACTTGTGGTATTTCTGATACAGCAGCACTGGATAACTAAAACACTCACCCTGGGATATTTGTGAAGTGGCTTCTGTATGACACAACTCAGGATGCGTAACACAAATGTCTCCTGAAAAGACATTTAACTCTCTCAACAAATATCCACCATTTGTTACGATCAGCATTAAAGCCTTCATCAATTAACTTGGAAAACTGAGATAACACAGTAAAATAATGGACATTTTGGTAGAATTTTGGGTACCAAACTAGCAGTAGCTAACACTTTGTTATCATTCAATTTTTTTTCTGTTTTTGTTTTCCTCATCATTTATATTTATCCATTTTTAAAAATAAAGTGTTACTCCAGGAACATTTCTCCTTTAGGAGAGTCAACAATGCTGCCAGTATGATAGACTTCCAGAAATTTCTGCCTTTAATGAGTTAAGTTTTCACATGAAAAGGTTTATATGTCTTACGGAATCATTCTCCCCACAGAGTCCTATCCTATGCAGGCCTTTGGTTTTAGGACAAAAGAAAAAATAAATGAAAGGCGCTCCAGAAAGTAAAATTAAAGAATTAAAATTTCCGTGTGGATTAGGTGTAATCTTAGTTTATGAGCCGTTCCCAGAAAATTAAATGCGGTGAAAGAGCGAGAAAAATAACACCACATATACACCTCCAGGATCTTAAATTACCTGGGGAAAGATAGTTCCATCCAAGTAAAGAGAAAAGAAAATAAAGCTGAAGCTGAATTGAGGGATTTGGGTAACAGCAACCACAGCTGCCAAGTCAAAGTCTGTGCAAACCAATGACCAGCCAACCCAAGGCAGCAATCCCCAAACAGAGAGTCGTTGTGCTTCTCTGCTGGCAGGGCACCTGCTGCAGGAGCGACCCAGGCACTCTGGCATTGCAGCTGGTACTGGTGGCCCAACAGGACTGAGATTCTGACCCAGATATTGTCCCTCTCTATCAGAGATGCGTATGTGGTGACAGACGCAAGTGAAATATAGATGGAAGCTGTGTAGACATTCAGTCCTGTGGATTCTCTGAGCTCCCTGGGTGCAAGCAGACGGCTGTGGTATACTTGGAATGCCCCAGCCTGGGTACCCGCCACTGTTTTTCCCCATTTTCTTGGAAGAAGCTGAGGCACTTGGAAGCAATTCCTGGGCTCCTGCTGGTTGCGCATGGCAGAATAAATACTGCTCTAAAAGAGTCTATTAGGGATAATTAATCATTTTAACCCAAGATGGTTTTTGGAAGGGCTCACATACCTCCACCACAGAGGAATTTTTGAATGCCTAACCGAGGCACCGTCTTTTTTTTTTTTAAACAATTTAACAAGGACTGTTTCTTCAGAAAGCGTTTTCTACCTGAATGCATTGATGGCTGGACCTCAAGAAATGATTTAAGTGTTTTTCTAAAAAACAAGGCAAGTATTTTTCAACGTAACTGTTTTCAGAGAAAGCACACTACTCTCTTTGTGGGCTCCATCCTGATACTTACAGAGATGCTAAAAGAAAATATTTGGGCTGCGGTTTAGGAATCAAACAGTCTTAAGTATGTAAATAATGACAAGCTGGACCTCTTTCTACAAAAATATATGCTAACTGCTAAACACATAGCCAGCTTCTGGAGGCCCGAATGTACTGAGGAGGAAGCACAAACAGGTTGGTTTCATTTGCACAGTTGGCCAGAGGGAAGGGGGCAGGTAGGGCTGGTCCTACCCGTATACAGGTATATGGCCACGTGAGTGTGACACTGAGGGGCTCTGAAAAACTGCTCCGACAAAAGTATCATTCTCAATAATCTCAGTGTCAAATACTGAATTAATTCTACAAAGAGTCTTCTTAAAGAGTTCATACTGGCTTAAGACAACTTTTTGTCTGAGAGGCCCAACACATTTTTTTCTTCTTAACATCATGGCATCAATTGATTCATGTTAATGCATTACATTTTCCACTGGATCATAAGCTCCCTAGGAGCAAGGGCGTGGTCTGCCTGGTTCACTGTCATAGTCACAGTACCCAGGGCAGTGACTAGCACACAAAAGACACAACTTCCCATGACTTTCTTACTGTGCTCATTCTTGAAAATCTATGGCCATGTGCTTCAACTCCATGTTCTCATTTAGCTTCTGAGTTCTGGAGGAGGGCAAAAATCGAGATTCATAAATTCTAATCACCTTAAGTTTAATTAGCACATTGAGGTGTGATTTGGCTGTATCTACACATGTTGTTGTTGTTAGGTGCCCTCGAGTTGGTTCCCACTCATAGTGACCCTATGCGCACCAGAACGAACACTGTATGGTCCAGGGACATACTCACAATTGTTGCTGTGCTTGAGCTCATTGTTGCAGCCACTGCGTCAATCCATCTCTTTGAGGATCTTCCTCTTTTTCACTGACCCTCTACTTTGCCAAGCATGATGTCCTGCTCCAGGGACTGACCCCTTCTGATAACATGTCCAAAGTATGTGAGGCTAAGTCTCACCATCCTTGCTTCTAAGGAGCATCTGGTTGTACTTCTTCCAAGACAGATTTGTTCATTCTTTTGGCAGTCCCTGGTATATTCAGTATTCTTCTCCGACACCACAATTCAAAGGCATCAGTTCTCCTTTGGTCTTCCTTATTCATTGTCCAGCTTTCGCGTTCATATGAGGTGATTGAAAACACCACGGTTTGGGTTAGATGCACCTTAGCCCTTAAGGTGACATCTTTGCTTTTCAACCCTTTAAAGAGGTCTTTTGTGGCAGATTTTCCCAATGCAATGTGTCTTTTGATTTCTTGACTGCTGCTTCCATGAGTGTTGACTGTGGATCCAAGTAAAATGAAATCCTTGACAACTTCAATCTTTTCTCCGTTTACCATGATGTTCCTTATTGGTTCAGTTGTGATGACTTTTGTTTTCCTTGTGTTGAGATGTAATCCATACTGAAGGCTGTGGTCTTCAATCTTCATCATTAAGTGCTTCAAGTCCTCTTCACTTTCAGCAAGCAAGGTTGTGTCATCTGCATAACGCTGGTTGCTAATGAGTCGTTCTCTGATCCTGATGCCCCGTTCTGCTTCACATAGGCCAGCTTCTCGGATTATTTGCTCAGCATACAGATTGAATAGGTATCGTGAAAGGATATAATCCTGATGCACACCTTTCCTGACTTTAAACTGTGCAATATCCCCTCGTTCTGTTCAAACGACTGCTTGTAGATACATGTACAGATTCTTCATAAGCACAATTAAGTGTTCTGGAATTCCCATTCTCTGCAGCGTTATTCATAATTTGTTATGATCCACACAGTTGAATGACTTAGCATAGTCAATAAAACATAGGTAAATGTCTTTCTGGTATTCTTTATCTACACATAGCATTTAAAAAAAAAACAAAGAAAGATCGTATCACAAATGGGAAATTGTTGGCAGTGGATGACTCTCACAGAAGTAGTCCAGGATAAGAGTATTAGGCAAAGTTTGGGTGTCTGCTCATGGCAGCATGACTATTATAGTAGGAATAGAGATGGATGGATGGACAGATGGACGGATGTATGGACGGACGGACAGACGGACAGACGGATGGGTGGATGGATGGACAGACAGGCAGGCAGGTAGGTGGGTAAGTAGGTAGGTAGATGGGTAGATAGGCAGGTAGGTAGGTAGGTGGGTAGGTAGGTGGGTAGGTGGTCAGGGAGGTAGGGAGTAGGTGGGTCGGTAAGTAGGTAAGTAGGTAGACAGAGAAAGAGAGAGAAGGAGGGAGAGAAACATACAGCTAGATAATTATTGTCAAGTTGACTCCAATTCATGGCAATTTTGTGTACAATAGAACAAAATGTTTCCTGGCCCTGTGTTGTCCTCGTGATTGCCAGCATGTCCAAGTCCATCATTGCAGCTATTGTGCCAATCCACCCCACTGAGGGTTTCCCATGCCCTCATTGGCCCTCTACTTAACCAAACATGATATCCTTCTCCAGAAAACGATCTGTCCTGATGATATGTCAAGGAGCCCTGATGGTGCAGTGGTTAAAGGACTCATCTGATAACCAAAAGTTCAGTGGTTCAAACACACCAACAGCTTCACAGCAGAAAAAAGTGGCAGTCTGCTTCCATAAGGATTTACAGCCTTGGAAACCCTATGGGGCAGTTCTCTGTCCTACAGCCTCACTAGAATCAGAATCAGCTCAGTGGCAGTGGGTTTGGTTGGGTTTGGGATGATGTGTCAAAACCAAGAAAGCTGAACAATGTTCTGATATGATCCATAACGTTTCATTGGCTAGCTTTCGGAAGTAGATTGCCAGGTCTTTGTTCCTAGTCTGTCTGAGTCTGGAAGCTCTGCTGAAACCTGTCCACCCTGGTGACCCTGTTGGGATTTGAAATACTGGTGGCCTAGCCTCCAGCATCCCAGCAACATTTGGGCCACCACAGCACAACAAATTGTTGAGGGGTGGTGGATCTCAGGCCATGTATTTGGTGTGAAAGAAATCTAGTTTTATTTAATTTTCATAATTTAATTTTTTTTGAACGTCCATTGCAGGATGTTAGAAATTAACAATTTATTGAAGGTTGCCATGATCTCCCAGGGCTGTTTTCACTTTCCAGAGCTCACTTACCTGGTGCCCAATTGTGTGGCGATGGTCCTTGGCAAAGGTCATCATCATTAGATGTACTGACATCTACTGGACTGTCTATCTTACCACCATTTGTCCTCAGGGACCAGAGGGTACTGGCTGGCCCTCCTTATTTCAGCAGCAGAGCCTCCCTTTGCAGGACTGGAACTCCCCGGTGATGCACCCAGGCATACAGCAAACATCAGTTCTGGGCACCTGTGAACCCTGAGAGGCTCCATCAAGCCATTCTTCCTCACAGACTTCACTTTGGCTGTGAACTACAAGTGGGAGCTTGAGTCTTCTCTGTGTCCAGATCCTCTAGTCCATCTAGGACTCTAACTTCTCCTCCTGCTGAATATGGCCAAGCACAAGGGGCTGGGTTGGACCGGACACAGCTCGCTTGTTAGGGGCACATATGAGCACTTTTGTTGTTGTTGGCTGCTGTCAAGTCCGCCCCTGACTCATAGAGATCCCATGCACAACAGAACTAAACACTGTCCATTCCTGCACCAGCCCCACGATCGGTTGCAGATCAGACCATTGTGATCCATAGGCTTTTCAATAGCTGATTTTCAGAAGTAGATCACGGGGCCGTTCTTCCTAATCTCTCTTAGTCTGGAAGCTCCACTGAAACCTGTTCAGCATCATAGCAACATACAAGCTGCCACCGACAGATGGGTGGTGACTGTGGACAAGGTGCACGGGCCAGGAATCAAACCCAGGTCTCGCATGGAAGGTGAGAATTCTACCACTGAGCCACACTGCCTCCAATGAGCACTTAACTCTCTTATTTATTCTGGGCTTTCCTCCTTTCCCCCCGTTCTCAGCAACCTTTCGCCTGTCAAGGTGGGGTTGGGAGGGAAAACCGGTCTGATTTTCTCTTTTGTTTCTACCTCCTGCTGTATTCCTGTACCTCAGGTTTTGAGAGTCAAATGCGAGGACTTTGACAGTTTTTCTCTTTGCACTGCTGTAAGAATATTTGCTCAAGAGACAGATGTTCCATGCTCTGTCTGAGTGGAGGTGGGTGCAGGGAACAGAAATCACAAAGGGGAAATGGATAGTGATTAATGATCAGAGCACAACCCACACTTATGCGTATGTGGAGATGATCCCAGATGTAGATCCATATCTAGGATGAGTATGAGGAAAGGCTTGGATGGCAGCCAGGGTGTCAGTGTAAGCTCGGACTTCGGGCACTAAGAAACAAGGCAAGACGCCCATAAAATGAGAAATGCATGTGCAGGCCAGGAACCCACGCACTGGAGACAGCTCTACCACGCTCAGCAGGGGACGAATGGCTTATTTACTCTCGCATCCTGCAGATCCTCATGCCCTCCTGGGTAAACCAGGCCGAAGATTATAGACAAGAATGCAAACCACTCAACCATCAGGATTAAAAGGGTTGAAAGGTGGGGATCCCCTTGGACCATGACAAATTGAGATAATTATGCAAACACAAAGTGTACTTTGCCTTGCCTTGAGAGACCAGTTGGAAATGTTTTGGAATATATAATTGATGAAATGACTCAATTTTCCACTTCGCTTTCATTTTTTTGATAAATTTTAAGATAGGTTTTCAGTTTATATACCATGCTCCTAGGAGAAGAGAAAAGAGTGAGCCTGTTTTATTCACAGTGCCAATTCCTGGTGGCTTTGATTCATGTATGGATCAAAATAGAAAGTTATTTTTGTCCCGTATTTTTAAAGGAGAAACAAAATATTTATTCTTTGTCTACACCAAGGAATGAGCAAGTTATAAAATTATGTGTGAGTTGAGATCGAAAAATTTTGCTTCTTATTAATAATACAGGACAAGGGGAGACAAGTGTCATAAGTAACGTGTCCGAGTTTCAGCTCTTCTTATTTTGATGTGCTGAGCAGATGTGATGGAGGCCGAAGCTGGTAGAGGCCGGCGGTATCCTGAAGGAGGCAGAGAAAAGAATGTGGAGTTAGGTCATGGGCAAACTAAAAATCACCGGACTACTGATCCCTGGCATCAGACGCCCGAGAGCAAGACTAAGTTTGGGCTCTTAGAAAACATTACTCTTCAGGAAAGGCAGATTCAGATGTGTTGAAAAAAAATATGTGCTTACTTGCATCAGTAATTCTCTGGTTAAGCGCTTACCATGGGTCGCTATGAGTCAGAATCGACTCAACAGCAACATCTTTTTTTGTTTTTTGTTTTATGAGCCAGAAGGAGCCCTGGTTGTGCAGTTGTTAAAGCTGTTGACTGTTAGCTGAAAGGCCGGCGATTAGAAACCACTAGCATCTCCGAGGGAGAAAGATGTGGCAATCTATTTCTACAGAGATTTACAGCCTTGGAAACCCCGTGGGGTCACTGTAAGTCGGAATCCACTTGAAGGCATTGGTTTTTTGGTCTGTTTTATGAGCCAGGCTCTCTGCAAAGAACCAGGAATTCCTAGGGAACCAGATCAACTTCCTCTGCTGTCGTGGTGCCCACAGATGAGACAACCCTTAAAACAATCACACAATAAGAGCAGAACCAAACATTTAGGTCAGCCTATGAAGCAAAGTGTGATTGATTGTATTGCTGGTGTATTTTCATCCATGGCACTAGCAGATCTTGAATTTCAGATAAACATAAATCAACTGGTGGCAGTTAGAAAAAAATCCAACAAAGATCTGTTTGCTTTTGGAGATAAAAATACTGTCCATCTCTTAAATGTGCAAACTGTTGAGCCACAAGGCTAGAAAGTTTCAGAAAGGAAAGGCACACTGAGAGACAAGATGTCTTTATACTCAAATGCCTTCACAGTAATTTCGTTATGCAGAGGTACCTAAGCACATTTCCTAAGATCATTTCTAACAGAATTGCATCCAGGTTTTCCTAATACTTCCAGTATTTGCTGGAATGGTATTGATTTCAAAGCCAAGACCCATAACACAGTACTCTGCTCCAGAGCCTGTGAGTTCCTCCTCCGGAGAACTCAGCACACATCTGCTGCTGTTTACACTTCTGATGGCCACGTACGAGATCCTGCTGTTGTAGTTGTCGTTAGTTGCCGTCTACTTGGTTCTGACTCCTGCTGGCCTCACGCACAACACACCAAACATCGCCTGGTCCTGCGCCGTCTTCACGGTCGTCTGTATATTTGAGTCCATTCTTGTGGCTACTGTGTCGATCTGTCTCTTTGAGGGAGGGTTTTCCTCATTTTCACTTCCCCCTACTTCACCAACACGAAGTTCCTTTCTAGTGATTGGTCTTTCCTGATGATGTGTCCAAAATAAGCAAGCCAAAATCTCAGCATCCTCACTTCTAAAGAACTTTCTGGTTGTATTTCTTCTAAGATAATTTATTTGTTCTTTTGGCAGTCCATGGTATGTTCAATATCCTTCAGCAACACCACAGTGCAAATATATCAATTCTTCTGTCTTCCTTTTTCACTGTCCAACTCTTGCATTTAAGATTTCTGAAATCCCTCAGACATCTTAGATATCAGGTAACAACCATCAGATAATAGGCATAGCAGATATAAATAAATGCTTTTCCTAACATGAAAGTAAAAATTTCTACAGCCAGCCTACTATCTATACAAAATTATAACTGACATATGTATAATTTATGTCAGTTAAATTTAACAAACACTGTAACCTAGTAGCCTCAGAGGTCCTCTAACTTCACAAGGGGGGATGAGAAGCGAGATCAGCCCAAAGCTGATTCCCATGAGGTGAAAGTCAGATATGTCTCCGCCCTCCAAACTTTTTCTGACACCAGTCATCCCTCCCATGGCACTCTACTTCTCTGCTGGGTGTGATAATTACTTGCCGTGGGACACAGAACTCACAAACCATACTCACCATTATGGAGTTTATTAGGGACCTAACGGGCTACAATTCAGGATCAGGATCAACTTGGAAGTAACAGGAACAACTCAGGACACAGTTCATCAATCAAGATGGCTTCCGACCAGGACAGCTCTCAGCTGCTTCTCAGCTGTGCCCACCGGCAGGCTACACACCCTTGGCCTGGTCTCCACCACTAGGCTTCTGGCCTCTGCTCTGCTCAGGCAAACATTACAGCTCCTTAGCTCTGCTGACAAGTGCCTAGAGGCACCCGACTCCTCCAGCAAGCCTCCCGCCCAAAGGCGCTCACCTCTCTCATTCCGTGGGTCAGCCTAGCCTGCCAGTCCCTGCGCTGCTGCCGTCTCATGCTGTCTCCAGTGTTACAGCTGTCTCTGTCTCCTGCATCTACGAGGCTTTCGGAGCAGGGCCCCTCAGTCCAAAGGATGAGCTCTGCTTCCAGCTCTTCTTCTTGATGGTCCTGAAGTTCCTCTCAACTATGTGGATCAGTCCTTTTATATATCCTCTCCTCCCACCAAGACCACAAACTAACTTGTAGACCACAGTCACCTTGTTTGCATAGTAAACTGCCCAGTCCCAGCAGGGGTTTTACATACCTTATTTGCATAGTCAATTGTCCAGCCTCTTTGCAAGATAGTGACCTAGCAAGTCATCTTGGCAGAACTGCAAACCCAGGGCCAGAAAGGCCACATATAAAGAGAAACTCGCTGCACTGCAAACATTCATTGAGCATTCACGATGTGGAAGGTTTTTTGCTGTGGATTGACTAGTACACACACATAAACCCAATTCTTTTTTTAGAAAGTATGTTCGTGCATATAAGCATAAAAATGCATAATGTATTTAATATTACAATAGAAATGTAATCAAGGAACACAGTAGAAAATTAGATTAATTCCTACTGGGAGAAACTAAGTATCTCTGTTGAGAAATTACCTTTTAAAATGATGCTACGTAAATTTAAAAACTATTTTAAATGTATCATTTGGGAGGGCATGAATGTTTTAAAAAGCTAAATGTGGCTAAAAATGGATATGGAAGGGTCACTAACGTATTCACACAACAATCATATATGAAGGAATTGTAGTATCTTCTCTTACTATTTTTTTCTGATCTTTTTTTTTAACCAATTCCTCCAGATATTCCAACAGGCCTTTCGATAATTTATCCCCAAAGGCTCAAATGCATCAAGTAAAGTACTGATTCTGTTTGACTCACTGTTGTTGTGGTGTGTGTGTGAGCGTGTGTGCCTGCGTGTCTGTGTGATATGTCTGTGTGTGTGACTGTGTCATGTGTGTGGATATGTGCATGCGGTGTCTGGGTATGCGTCTGTGTGTGTGGCGTGTGGATGTGTGTGTGTGTGTGTGATGTGTGGACATGTGTCTGTGCATGTGTGTGTATTGTGTGGATATGTGTCTGTATATGTGTATGTGATGTGTGGGTGTGTGCCTGTACATGTGTGTGGTTTGTGGATGTGTGTCTGCACATGTATGTGGCATGTGGATGTGTGTCTGTGCATGTGTGTGTGGTGTGGATGTGTGTCTGCATGTGTGAGTAGTGTGTGGATATGCATCTGTGGATGTATGTATGGTGTGTGGATGTGTGTGGTATATCTGTGTGTGTGAGTGCATGTGTGCATGTGTGTGCATATCGTGTGTGTGGTGTGTGGTTGTGTGTGGTGTGTGGATGTGTATGTGTGTACATGCATCTGTGTGTGTGTATGTGTCTGTGTATGTGGTATGTATGTGTGTGTACATGTACATACATGGTACATCCGCATGTGTGTGTACCTGTGTGGATGTGTATCTGTGTGTTTGTGTGTGTGTGTGTGTGTGTTGGAGGAGAATGGAGAAGTACAAATGAGATAATTGTGCAACTTTATTTGTAACCACACAGTCAGAAAAATGATGACATTTGGTTTATACAGAATTCAGTACTGCCCTACCACAAGGACTGGTCTTTTAGGACATTTTCTACTCACCTGCTATTTGTGGAAATGTAGGGGTATTATCAAAGGTGTTGTTTGGTATAGATTGGGTAGATCCCTTAATGGAGTTTCTGTCGTGCTGGGCGATCTGTCCTGTGGCTGCTTCCCTGGAGATAGTGTTCTTTGTACAAAAACGCACACCCAAACCTTTATCCTCCGTTGATGAAAGGAATATTTCTGCTGAAATTAGTTGGTGAAAATGGTAAAATGTGAGGTTTTTTTTTTTTTTCAATCTAATCAAGGATAAGAGTTGGATGTTGCTAAGAGCTTCCATAGTTCTAAACAGAGATATACCATATGGGGAACATGAAGCAAAATCACACTTATTTAAACTATAAAAGGTATATTATACTGTTACACATCCAGTCCTGAAAAAGGCCAGGCAGGCGGGGCTGCTCCAGCGTGAGCCGCGGCCAGCTTTCCCACACAGAGAGGGCATTGTGGCCAGAGCTGGAGTCCGCGTGGCGTTTTTTGCTCCTTGTGATATCCAGCTTCTGGTAATCTGACTGCAACCATAAATAGCTATTTCAGAAAGCTCTTTCAGACCTGTGAATGTTTATCCCAAAGCCTTTCACGGCCCTCTTAAAGGTGCTTGCTGTGTTGGCTTCATCATTTGAGTGAAATACCCCTCGTAGATCCCTGTGTGAGCCCTGCTATCCACAGATGTCGTTGTCATCCTTGTCGGTTGCCGTGGAGTCATTCAGCTTCTGTCTTGAAGCAAGCCCTTAAAGAGGTAGCATGTGCCCCAAGCCCCAGGCGGCATCACCAAGTTCCTTCCCTGGGAACTACACTCAACATCTCAACTTCAAGCCACCATAGCTTTGTTAGTGCTGTTTTAGGTTTTATGTGTTATTTGGTATGATTTGGTAGGTTATTTTCTGGGTCTGGGAGTGCTCAAAAATGTTTCCCATATAAATTAACATGAATTGCTTCTTCATTTTAAGCCATTTTGGTTTACAAAAGGTTTCACGGGAACACTCTACTTTCAGATAGTGGGAGAAACCTGTACTAACATAGGTCTTTCATAATGGTAAAGTGACGTAAAGCAAACTTTTGAAAAGCGGAGGATACCTGCATTTATTTCTCCCATCCTTGTCACTTTGTGTGAAAGGTAGGCACGTACAGACCTATGCTTTCCCCTCAACGGGGAACCGTTTCTTGCTTTCGATACCTCTCCCAGAGCTGTCTGTGAAGATCAGGGCAACCTTCAGTATTCCTAATCTGTTAGTTTTTAAATAAAATGCCTGTGATGTTGCACTGCTGACCAATGCCTCTGACATATGAACACCTTTAATATAGAAATGGACTGGTTAATGGGTTCACTCTGTGACCTAGACCACATTTTTTCTTCCAAAAGTAAGTGATCAATATGAAAATCAAAGATTGCTGCAAAACTCTGATCAAGTTGAGTTAACCAAACTAGGTATTCTTAACCTCTAGGACACATCTGTGCCCTGGTGGTGTGGTGGATGAGAGCTCAGCTGCTAACCAAAAGGTCAGCAGTTCAAGTACACCAGCTCCTCCTTGGAAACCCTAGGTGGCAGTTCTATTCTGTCCTATAGGGTCGTTGTGAGTTGGAATGAATTTGATGACAACAGGTTTGTTTTTTTGTTTGTTTTTTTTCAGGGTACATCAGACCCAGTGAGGTTCTTGGTAAAAAATACATATGCCTGTTTCTTACCCCTTGGGAGTTCCAATTCATTCTATTTGTGGAGTAGTAACTGAACAGTTCTATGTTTGTAAAATACCCTATTATAATCTTAACAGCCTCCAAGTTTGAGAACCGCTGATCTAAGTGAAAACACCCAGGTTCTGGTTCTATTCTGTCACTGCCCCCTAAGTCACTGCCACTGAGGTGGGTTAGAAGCCTGAGATGCTGAGGTTACCTGGGGAAACTTGGAGGTTTGTGGGTAGGTTGAATGACAAGGTTGCCCCCCTTCTTGATCTCTTTCTAGATTCCAAAAGCCTCCTACCAGTTGTGATGGTTAAGTTTGTGTGTCAGCTTGGCTGGGCCATGACTCTCAGTGGTCTGGCAATTATGGTGTAGTTTGGCAGCTATGTAATGATGTAATCACCTCCATGACGAGATCTGATATAACCTAATCACCTCCATGTTGAGATCTGTTATGAGCAGTCAAACAGTTGAAAGTGAGTTTTCTTGGGGGTGTGGCCTGCATCCAATATATGTGGACTTCCTAGCAAAGTTTGGTGGCTTTTGCTCACTCTGGATCCTGCAGCTGACTCCTGTTCATCTGACCTCCTGTTCTTGGAGTATGAGTGAGCAGCTTACCTGCTAATCTTGGGATTCATCAGTAGCCTATGAGCCAGAGGCCTGCTATCTGACCTGCATAGCTTTGGTTCACCAGCCCCTGCAGCTACATGAGTCAGGAAAACCCTCCAGTCTGACCCACGGACTTGGGGCTTTCCAGCCTCTCCAACCACATGAGCCAATTCCTTGATATAAATATATATATGTCTACACACACGCTTCACTGGTTTTGCTTCCCTAGAGAACCCACACTAACACATCAGTTTTCTCCTAAAATAATAGGTTTTAAAAAATGAAAATCAAAGGATTACATGACATTAACCTTGTGGAAAGAAATGCCTTTCTGAAAGGAGGCGGAGCCAAGATGGAGGAATAGACAGATGCTTTTGACAAGCCCTCTTTACAACAAAGGCCTGAAAAAACAAGTGAAATGAGTATATTTGTGACAAGCTGGGAGCCGTGAGCATCAAAGGGAAGCTTAGACAATGAACTGAGGGCAGGGGGAGGAAGAGGCCTTTGAGAAGTGGAGAGGAGTAACTGGGCCTGAATCGCAGGGAGCCCTCAGGCACCATTCCCAGAGCAGGGGTGGAGGCAGCAGCAGTGGGCTGGTACTCGCGTTCAGCCTCAGTTTCCTCACAGAGAAGCAGCCAGCCACATAGCCCACTCACATCTTTGGAACCTGAGAAAAACGGTGCTCTTGGCAAAACCTAAGTACTTGTGTATATTTTACAGTGCACCCCCACCCACAAGCCGGCTTCAGCGGCTGAATCCCTGGGACAGAACTGGCCCTGCTGAGCACCTAGAGCCATCCTCCTGGCCTTGGGGAAGGAAAAAATTTGCAATTGGGGGGAAAAGATAATTTGATAGCTCCATTAACTGGGGGAGCTCAGGACAGAAGCGGCTCCTGTCCAGGCATAAACAGTCCGTAGACCTTAAGTACCTTTCCCTTCTGCATGGACCTGTGTAGGCCTATTTTGGGAGAATAGGCCATTTTTGGCAAACTCCAACCGTTTCAGCTGTGCGGTGGAGAGGTGGGTGTTTGATGTTTGACATTACTTTGCCTATTAAACAAGGTCTTCACCTACCCACATCAGGGACCTAAGGACTGCTAGCTCCACTCAGGTCACCCAGCCACCCACGACAGGGGTCCAAAGATAACTGGTAGCTCCCAGTCCTTACAACGAAAAACTTTGGGTGTCCATGGTCCATCTGCAGAACCCATCCACCTGCACACTCTAGGGAACAGGAACACGTTTTCCTCAGAGGCACTCGGTGGTCAGTTCTCAGCCCCCTGCCTCGTTCAGAGCATGACCACTGCTACAAGCAGATACCGGTATACATGCCAATCACCCCTGCCCCTCTAAGACTGTAGAACAGAACCTGTACCACACACTTGATGATCAGCTACATGGAAACCTGAGCTGAATTCATACAAGAAAACTGAATGGACTCCTAGACTGATATACCTGATAACAACACTAGCCAGCTGGGGACAGGACATCAGAGCTCCAAAGGTGAAAATAATCAAGCTAGCTGACTCAAGCAAACTGTAGGGGTATACCAAAACAAAACAAAGCAAGCAGCTATGACACAGTAAGCAAGCATAAACTAATACAATAACTTGCAGATGGCTGGGAGACAACAGTCAATATCAAGTCATGTAAAGAAATAGACCATGATCACCTCAACATGCTCTCAAAATGAAGAATCCAGGGATCTTCTAGATGAAAGTGCATTCCTGGAATTACCAGAGGCAGAATACAGAAGATTAATATACAGAACCCTTCAAGACATCAGGAAGGAAATGAGGCAATACACAGAATGAGCCAAGGAACACACAGATAAAGAAATTGAAGAAATTAGAAAGATTATTCAGGAACATAACGAAAAGTTTAATAAGCTGGAAGAATCCATAGACAGACAGCAATCAGAAATTCAGAAGATTAATAATAAAATCACAAAATTAGACAACTCAATAGAAAGTCAGAGGAGCAGAATCGAGCAAGTAGAAGTTAGAATTTCTGAACTCAAACATAAATCACTTGGCACTAATATATTTGAAGAAAAATCAGACAAAAGAATTTCAAAAAATGAAGAAACCTTAAGAATCATGTGGGACTCTATCAAGAGAAATAACCTACAAGTGATTGGAGTGCCAGAACAGGGAGGGATAACATAAAATACAGAGAGAATTATTGAAGATTCATTGGCAAAAAAAACTTCCCTGATATTGTGAAAGATGAGAAGATATCTATCCAAGATGGTCATCAAACTCCACAAAAGGTAGATGTGAAAAGAAAGTCACCAAGACATATTATAATCAAACTTGCCAAAACCAAAGATAGAGAATTATAAGAGCAGCGAGGGATAAATGAAAAGTCACCTACAAGGGAGAGCCAATAAGAATAAGCTCGGACTACTCATCAGAAACATGCAGGCAAGAAGGCAATGGGACGACATATTTTAAAAAATTGAAGGAAAAAAATTGCCTGCCAAGAATCACATATCCTGCAAAACTGTCTCTCAAATCTGAAGGTGAAATTAAGACATTTCCAGATAAACACAAGTTTAGGGAATTCGTAAAAACCAAACCCAAACTACAAGAAATACTAAAGGGAGTTCTTTGGTTAGAAAATCAATAATATCAGGTATCAACCCAAGACTAGAACACTGGGCAGAGCAACCAGAAGTCAACCCAGACAGGGAAATCCAGAAAAACAAAGCAAGATTATTAAAAAAAACAAGCTCAAAACAGGGTAACAGCGATGTTATTATATAAAAGAAGGCAACATTAAAATAATAACGAGGGACTAAGAAACGTAATCATACACTTTCCATATGGAGAGGAAGATATGGCCATACAAAGAAATAAAAGCTAGTTTTAAATTTAGAAAAATATGGTAAATAATAAGGTAACCACAAAGGAGACAAGCTATCCTACTTATCAAAATAAAATACAAGGGAAAAATACAGACTCAGCAGAAACAAAATCAATGACAACAAATACGAGGAAAGGACAATATAAAAAGAAAATCTACTCAGCACATAAAATCAAGTGGGAAAAAGAAACTGTCAACAACACAAAAAAAAGACATCAAAATGATAGCACTAAATTCATACCTATCCATAATTACCCTAAATGTAAATGGACTAAATTCACCAATAAAGAGACAGATAATGGCAGAATGGATTAAAAAACAAGATCCGTCTATATGCTGCCTACAAGAGACACACCTTAGACTTAGAGACACGAATAAACTAAAACTCAAAGGATGGAAAAAAATATATCAAGGAAACAACAATCAAAAAAGAGCAGGAGTGGCAATATTAATTTCTGACAAAATAGACTTTAAAGTTCAATCCATCAGAAAGGATAAGGAAGGACACTATATAATGATTAAAGGGACAATACACTAAGAAGATATAACCCTATTAAATATTTATGCACCCAATGACTGGGCTGCAAGATACATAAAACAAACTCTATCAGCATTGAAAAGTGAGATAGACAGCTCCACAATAATAGTAGGAGACTTCAACACACCACTTTCGGTGAAGGACAAGACATCTAGAAAGAAGCTCAATAAAGGCACAGAAGATCTAAATGCCACAATCAACCAACTTGACCTCACAGACATATACAGAACACTCCACCCAATAGCAACCAACTGTACTTTCTTTCCTAGTGAACATGGAACATTCTCTAGAATAGACTACATATTAGGTCATAAAGCAAGCCTTAGCAGAATCCAAAATATTGAAATATTACAAAGCATCTTCTCTGACCATAAGGCCATAAAAGTGGAAATCAATAACAGGAAAAGAAATCAAACACTTGGAAACTGAACAATACCCTGCTCAAAAAAGACTGGATTATAGAAGACATTAAGGATGGAATAAAGAAATTCAGAGAATCCAATGAGAATCAAAACACTTCCTATCAGAACCTATGGGACACAGCGAAAGCAGTGGTCAGAGGTCAATTTATATCAATAAATGCACACATCCAAAAAGAAGAAAGGGCCAAAATCAAAGAATTATCCCTACAACTTGAACAAATAGAAAGAGAGCAACAAAAGAAACCCACAGGCACCAGAAGAAAACAAATAATAAAAATTAGAGCTGAACTAAATGAAATAGAAAACAGAAAAACAATTGAAAGAATTAACAAGACCAAAAGCTGGTTCTTTGAAAAAATCAACAAAATTGATAAGCCACTGGCCAAACTGACAAAAGAAAAACAGGAGAGGAAGCAAATAACCTGAATAAGACATGAGATGAGCGATATTACAACAGACCCAACTGAAATTAAAAGGATCATATCAGATCACTATGAAAAACTATGAAAAACTGTACTCAAACAAATTTGAAAACCTACAAGAAATGGATGAATTCCTAGAAACACACTACCTACCTAAACTAACACAAACAGAGGTAGAACAACTAAATAGACTCATAACAAAAGAAGAGATTGAAAAGATAATCAAAAAATTCCCAATAACAACAAAAAAAAAGCCCTGTTCCGGACAGCTTCACTGCAGAATTCTACCAAACTTTCACAAAAGGGTTAACACCACTACTACTAAAGGTATTTTAGAGCATAGAAAAGAACGGAATACTACCAAACTCATTCTATGAAGCCAGCATATCCTGATACCAAAACCAGGTAAAGACACCACAAGAAAAGAAAATTATAGACCTATATCCTTCATGAACGTAGACGCAAAACTCCTGAACAAAATTCTAGCCAATAAAATTCAACAACATATCAAAAAAAAAATTCACCATGACCAAGTGGGATTCATACCAGGTATGCAGAGATGGTTCAACAGTAGAAAAATAATTATGTAATCCACCACATAAATAAAACAAAGTAAGAATCACATGATTTTATCAATTGATGCAGAAAAGGCATTTGAAAAAGTTCAACACCCGTTAATGATAAAACCTCTCACCAAAATGGGAATAGAAGGAAAATTCCTCAACAAAATAAACGGCATTTATACAAAGCCAACAGCCAAAATCACCCTAAATGAAGAGCGCCTGAAAGCATTCCCATTGAGCTTAGGAACCAGACAAGGATGCCCTTTATCACCACTCTTATTCAACATTGTGGTGGAAGTCCTAGCCAGAGCAATTAGGCCAGACAAAGAAATAAAGGGCATCCAGATTGGCAAGGAAGAAGTAAAAGTATCTCTATTTGCCGATGACATGATCTTATACACAGAAAACCCTAAGGAATCCTCCAGAAACTACCAAAACTAATAGAAGAGTTCAGCAAAGTATCGGGATACAAGACAAACAGACAAAAATCAGTTAGATTCTTCTACACCAACAAAAAGAACATTGAAGAGGAAATCACCAAATCAATGCCATTTACAGTAGCCCCCAAAAAGATAAATTTAGAAATCAATATTACCAGAGATGTAAAAGACTTATACAAAGAAAGCTACAGTACACTCCTGAAAGACCAAAAGAGACTTAAAAAAAAAAAATGGTGCTATCAAGTGGAAAAACATACCTTGCTCGTGGATAGGAAGACTTAACATTATAAAAATGTCTATTCCACCAAAATCGGCTTATACATTTAATGCAATTCTGATCCAAATCCCAAAGACATTCTTTAATGAAATGGAGAAACAAATCACCAACTTCATATGGAAGGGAAAGAGGCCCTGAATATATAAGGCATTGCTGAAAAAGAAGAACAAAGTGGGAGGCCTTACTTTACCTGATTTCAGAACCTATTATACCGCCACAGCAGTTAAAACAGCCTGGTACTTGTACAACAACAGATACATAGACCAATGGAACAGAACGGAGAATCCAGACATAAATCCAACCACATATGAGCAGTTGATATTTGACAAAGGACCCAAAACAGTTAAATGGGGAAAAGACAATCTTTTTAACAAATGGTGCTGGCATAACTGGACATCCATCTGCAAAAAAATGAAACAAGATCCATACCTCACTCCATGCACAAAGACTAACTCAAATGGATCAAAGACCTAAATATAAAATTTAAAACGATAAGGATCATGGAAGAAAAAATAGGGACAACGTTAGGAGCCCTAATTCATGGCATAAACAGTATACAAAACATTTTTAAGAATGCAGAAGAAAAACTAGATAACTGGGAGCTCCTAAAAATCAAACACCTATGCTCATCCAAAGACTTCACCAAAAGAGTAAAAAGACTACCTACAGACTGGGAAAAAGTTTTTAGCTATGACATTTCTGATCAGCGTCTGATCTCTAAAATCTACATGATATTGCAAAAACTCAACTACAAAAAGACAAATAACCTGGTTAAAAAATGGGCAAAAGATATGAATAAATACTTCATTAAAGAAGACATTCAGGTAGCTCACAGATATATGAGGAAATGTTCACGATCATTAGCCATTAGAGAAATGCAGATCAAAACTACAATGAGATTTCATCTCACTCCAACAAGGCTGGTATTAATCCAAAAAACACAAAAAAATAAATGTTGGAGAGGCTGTGGAGAGATTGGAACACTTATACACTGCTAGTGGGAATGTCAAATGGTACAACCACTTTGGAAATCGATTTGGCACTTCCTTAAAAAGCTAGAAATAGAACTACCATAGGATCCAGCAATCCTACTCCTTGAATATATCCTAGAGAAATAAGAGCCTTTAAACGAACAGATATATGCACACCCATGTTCATTGCAGCACTGTTTACAATAGCAAAAAGTTGAAAGCAACGAAGGTGCCCATCAAAGGATGAATGGATAAATAAATTATGGTATATTCACACAATGGAATGCTACGCATCGATAAAGAGCAGTGAGGAATCTGTGAAACATTTCATAACATGGAGGAACCTGGAAGGCATCATGCTGAGTGAAATTAGTCAGTTGCAAAAGGACAAATATTGTATAAGACCACTATTATAAGAGCTTGAGAAATAGTTTAAACTGAGAAGAAAACATTCTTTTGTGGTTCCAAGAGAGGGGAGGGAGGGAGGATGGGAGAGGGGCATTCGCTAATTAGATAGTAGTTAAGAACTACCTTAGGTGAAGGGAAAGACAGCACACAATACAGGGGAGATCAGCACAACTGGACTAAACGAAAAGCAAAGAAGTTTCCTGAATAAACTGAATGCTTCGAAGGCCAGCATAGCAGGGGCAGGCGTCTGGGGACCATGGTTTCAGGGGACATCTAAGTCAATTGGCATAACAAAATCTATTAAGAAAACATTCTGCATCCCACTTTGAAGAGTTGCGTCTGAGGTCTTAAACGCTAGCAAGCAGCCATCTAAGATGCATCAATTGGTCTCAACGCACCTGGATCAAGGGAGAATGAAGAACACCAAGGCCACAAGGCGATTACAAGCCCAAGAGACAGAAAGGGCCACATGAACCAGAGACTACATCATCCTGAGACCAGAAGAACTAGATGGTGCCCGGCTACAGCCAATGACTGCCCTGACAGGGAACACAACAGAGAACCCCTGAGGGAGCAGGAGAGCAGTGGGATGCAGACCCCAAAGTCTCGTGAAAAGACCAGACTTAATGGTCTGACTGAGACTAGAAGGTGGTCATGGCCCCCAGACCTTCTGTTAGCCCAGGACAGGAACCATTCCCAAAGCCAACTCTTCAGACATGGATTGGACTGGACAATGGGCTGGAGAGGGATGCTGGTGAGGAGTGAGGTTCTTGGATCAGGTGGATTCTTGAGACTATGTTGGCATCTCCTGCCTGGACGGGAGATGAGAGGGTAGAGGGGATTAGAACCTGGTGAAATGGACATGAAAAGAGAGAGTGGAGGGAGAGAGCGGGCTGTCTCATTAGGGGGAGAGTAATTGGGAGTACGTAGCAAGGTGTATGTAAGTTTTTATGTGAGAGACTGACTTGATTTGTAAACTTTCACTTAAAGCCCAATAAAAGTTATAAAAAAAAAAAAAAGAAAAAAAATGCCTTTTCATAAGCCCATGTTCTTAATATGGAAAAGGCAGCACTTGGAGTGGTGGTCACGTGCGCATGACCCACATGGTGCTGAGTTGGGAGAGGGCCCAGCGGCTCTGACTGGCAGTGTGCCTGGCATAACGCGTCTTCTCCCCAGGATGAGACATACCCCCATTAATCTCAGTATCCCACTCTGTGAAGCACATGGCATGTACATTATGTCATTCATACAGTGAATAATAACAGAGGTTAAGCCATATTTTATTTTAGGGAACAACTAATCAATCACAGTGATTTATGTTTCATTAAAAACCTGTTTCAGTACTTAAACACGTTCATGGGTCATGAGTCGACCTGCTCGTGTTTGAACCCACATCCGTTCTGTGTTTTTGCTGAGTTATGAAAGCCCAGTGAAAAGATTTTTTAGAAGAACAGAATGTATCTCAAGAATAAATGAGTTATACTTATGCCCTAGTGCAAAACTGGTTTCTGCGAGGCACTTCTATGGTGCACATATTTACCCATCCAAGCTCTCTGCACAGTACTCAAAGCCTTAACGTGTTGGAAAAAAGAAGTGGCTCTCCAATTACTCACCGACACTTGCTGCTATTGTAGGGCTCACATGTGTCACCCCTAAAGGGAGTCTTTAGACTGATATGGGTTGTTCACAGTCCAAATGTTTGTTCCCAAATGTTGTCCCAGATATCATGGCATGTTATGTAGAAAAGAATGGAATAATCGCAGCTCGCTTCAGACTCATTCCACGGCCCTACTGTAGCTGACCTAGCTGTCCAAGAGTCTTCCTTTAGGAAAGTTGCCCCAGAGGAACCTTGAGGGTTTCTATCTGAGGTTTCTTCTGGCAGGCACTCTGTCATCGCAGTGTTTGTTCAACTACTCCTCTGAGGAGAATCTTCTCTGGTTTTGAAACACTGCACACTAATCCACCGATGCTTGGTGGCTCAGGACAGAATGGGAATATGCTATTGCCCACCCTTTCTGCAGGAAAGGAATTAGGACGCAGTGTGGCTGGGTGGTTCTGACTGATGATCTCTCTTGTAGTTGCAGTCAGAGGTTGGCTAGGTGGCTCCTCACCTAGCTGTCAAGTTGGTGCCTCTCTAAGTGGACCTCTCCATGGGTCTGCTTGAGTGTCCTAGTGAAAAGGTACCTGGCTTTCTCCAAAGAGAGGTTCAAAAGACCGTGGTGGAATAATGGTCACAGTGCCTCTTATGACCTGACTTGAAGGGCACACTCTTCACTGTGGCCATATTCTACTGGTCACACCTCGTGGTGGCCATATGCCACTGGTTTGACCTCACTGTGATCATATTCTACTGGTATCACCTCACAGTGGCCATATTCTACTTGTCACACCTTACTGTGAACATATTCTACAGGTCTCATCTCACTGTGACCATGTTCTACTGGTCTCATCTGATTGTCACCATATTCTGCTTGTCACACCTTATTGTGACCATATTCTACTGGTTTCAACTCACCGTGGCCATGTTCTACTGGTCTTATCTCACTGTGACAGTATTCTACTAGTCACGGTGGCCAGCCCTGATTCAATATGGGAAGGAACTACCCCAGGGATTGAACACGGGGCAGAAATATCTTTGGGGACCATCCTGGATGCCAGTTGCCACAGAAGCTTTCATTGGCTTTCATCCTCATTCATAGCAGAAGCCCAGGGTCTTAGAATGAGCTGTAGGGCTTCTTGTTAGTTCTCTGACCTTGTTTACTACAACTGACCTCCCATCCCCTCTTCCTCAGTCACATTGCCCCGCCTCCTTATTTTTAACACATTGGACACTGTTCTCTTCAGGGCCTTTGTGCTGGTTCTTCCCTCTATTGTGCCCTCTTCCCCCAGACATCCAAGTGGCTTCTTCACTCACTACCAGTGCCCTCTTATTCAAATAACACATTATTAGTAGTCCTCCCAGGACCCCATATTTAATATTATAATGTCCATCCCCAGCCCCAGCCTTCTCTGTGTGCCTTCGCTGCTTTAATTTCCTTTAGAGTACTTAACACCAGGGTTGTGTTGGTAAATTGACTTTCTCTCTCTAAACGACAGAGGGAAAGAAAGGAAGAGAGGAAGGAAGGGAGGGAGGGAGGAAAGGAGGGAGCCCTAATCTGTAGCATATGTTGATTACCTTGGTGCAAATTCTCCCACCATGGCTGATATCCAGCTATCCCTGTGATGGCACTGAACATAAAGTTGGGAAGAGAAGCACATTCAGCTCTCCTGAACCTGCAGCGTCCACTGCCAGCACGCTACCGTTCATCACCATCTGGTTTTGTATTGTTATTTGCTGATGAGTCGGCTTTGTCTCATGGCAGAAGGAAGTGTCACCTGGTCCTGTGTCATCTTCACAATCATTGGTATGCTCAAGTCCATTGTTGTGGCTAAATCTACTTTGAGTACCTTCCAACCTAGGTGGCTCATCTTCCAGAGCTATATAGGGAAATATTTTATTGTGATCCATCGAGTTATCATTGGCTAATTTTCTAAGTAGATTTTCAGGACTCCTCCTAGTCTATCTTAGTCTGGAAGCATTGCTGAAATTTGCCCATCATGGCTGACCCTACTTTTGGCAGAGCTTCCAACATCACAGCAACATGCAAGGCACCACAGTACAATAAATGGACAGACGGGTGGTGGTAGCGCCATCTCACATTTTAAAAAGTTTACCTATGGATTTAATTTAAAGTCTGTGGAGCAGGGATTTTTTTCCACTTTGTTCACAGCTGTACCCTGTGTCTAAAACAAGGCCTTCACAGAACAGCACTCAGTTAACATTGGAAGGATGGATGGTGTTGAAAGGTCCATCAATTGCCTGGCCACTTGGCAGTGACTCCATCCACATTTCCGTGAAGTGAGAGGATGGGGTCGGGGTGAAAGAATGTCTGCTTTACATTCATATTATGAACGAAAAGAATCACTTACACTGTAAAGAAAACACAAAATTCCTATGAAACATGGACATGCAGAGTAATTAAACTGATCACCAAGGAATGAGAAAGATTTAATGATTAATGATTATCTTATTGTATACCTGAATTTGGCTTAAAGTCTCAGGAACCCAAAAATGTACTGACAGCTGTGACAGTAACTAACTACAAGGCATGTACAATTGTGGTGCACAAACGAAGGTCAGTAGCCTTTCACAGACACGGAGATGCTTTGCATACGCTTCATACATTAGCCTTTCACAGACACGGAGATGCTTTGCATACGCTTCATACATAAAGGAAAGATCATATTTCAGTTGGAAGAGCCAGGAGAGGATTATTCAAGAAATCCTGCTGAGAAAATAATTGGTTATCCATACAAAAATAAAATTAGATATTTATTCAATACCATTCTTCAAAAGAAATTCCAGACCATGGTCAAAATGAAAATCTTATAAGAACTGAACACATATGTA
Organism: Loxodonta africana; assembly: GCF_030014295.1. NCBI lineage: Eukaryota > Metazoa > Chordata > Mammalia > Proboscidea > Elephantidae > Loxodonta > Loxodonta africana. Next base: position 239,009,522 of record NC_087342.1, on the reverse strand, counting down.
GGAGAATAATAATCTTATTGAAGACATAGAAGAACTTTCCAAGTATAAATTCTAGAAGTAGTAAGAGAAATGTTGATTTATTTTATTTTATAAATGAAAAAATACATTCATCAAAACTTTATTTAAAAAATTAAAAATGCAAAGAAGGAACTGGATATGATTTTCAATAATATTTAAATAATAACATGCAAAACCCAATAAAAATGATGAAATTTATTTAAATTGACAACACACATAAAATATTCACAGAAAAGAAGATGAATATATAACTCAAAATGGGTAAAATATGTAAGTCTGTCAATATGTACAAGGTAATGTGATATAATACTGTTTCCACCTACAAAGTTAGCATATGGTGAGAAAAAAGCAAAGATGTCACCTTGAAGGCTAAGGTGTGCCTGACCCAAACTATAGTGTTTTCAAACGTCTCATATGCACGTAAAAGCTGGGATAAATAAGGAAGATGGAAGAAGAATTGATACCTTTGAACTGTGGTGTTGTTAAGGAATATTGAATATACATACCACGGACCACCAAAAGAATGAACAAGTCTGTCTTGGAAGAAGTACAACCAGAATGCTCCTTAGAATCAAGGATGGGGAGACTACTTCTCAGATACTTTGAGCATGTTACCAGGAGGGATCAGTCCCTGGAGAAGGACATCATACTTGTAAAGTAAGGGGTCAGCAAAAAAGGGGAAGACCCTCAACTAAATGGATTGACACAGTGATTGCAACAATGGGCTCAAACATGGCAAGGATTTTGAGCATGGCACAGGACCAGGCAGCATTTCATTCTGTAGTAAATAGGGTTGCTTGCTATGAGTCTGAACCAACTCAACAGCACCTAACAACAACAACAACATGGTGAGACAGGCACTTCTATATGTTTCTAGTGGAAAAATTAAAATAATTTGACAATATGTACCTATTTCCTTTCCAATAGTCCTGCCCTTTGACCTAATAATCACACTTCTAGGAAGGGGTCCAAAAAAAATGATGAATGAAGAAAAATATATGTAGGAACAAAGATGTATTTTATAACATTATTTATAATAGAGCTAATTTTGAAAGAATAAACATGCCTATTATTAGGAGAATATTAAATAAATTGTACTATTAAAGAAAAAAAAAAGCAAACCCACTGCCATGGAGTTGATTCTCACAGTGACCCTATAGGACTGAGTAGAATTGCCCCATAGAGTTTCCAAGGCTATAATCTTTACAGAAGCAGATTGACACATCTTTTCTCCCGTAGAGAAGCTGGTGAGTTAAAACAGCTGACCTTTCAGTTAGCAGTCGTGTGCTTAACCACTGAGCAGGAAGGTTCACAAATTTTACAATTGTTGTTGTTAGGTGCCATCAAGTTGCTTCCAACTCATAGCAACCCTATGTACAACACTGCCCAGTCCTGTGCCATCCTCACAATCATTGTTATGGTTGAGCCCGTTGTTGCAGCCACTGAGTCAATCCATCTCCTTGGGGTCTTCCTCTTTTTCCATGACCCTCTACTTTTCCAAGCATGATGTCCTTCTCCAGGGACTAATCCCTCATGATAACATGTCCAAAGTATATGAGAAGTTGTCTCCCCATTCTTGCTTCTAAGGAGCATTTTGGTTGTACTTCTTCCATGATAGATTTGTTCATTCTTTTGGCAGACCATGGCATATTCAATATTCTTTGCTGAAACCACAATTCAAAACACCATGGCTTGGGTCAGGCTCACCTTAGTCTTCAAGGTGACATCTTTGCTTTTTAACACTTTAAAGAGGTTTTTTGCTGCAGATTTGCCCAATGGAATGCATATTTTGAGTTCTTGACTGCTGCTTCCATGGGTTGATTGCCAATCCAAGTAAAATTAAATCCTTGACAACTTCAATATTTTCTCTGTTTATCATGATGTTCCTTATTGGTCCAATTGTAAGGATTTTTGTTTTCTTCATGTTGATGTGTAATCCATACTGAAGGCTGTGGTCTTTGATCTTCATCAGTAAGTGCTTCAAGTCCTTTTCACTTTCAGCAAGCAAGGCTGTATCCTCTGTATATCGCAGGTTGTTAATGAGTCTTCCTCCAATCCTGATGCCCCAGTCTTCTTCATATAGCCCAGTTTCTCAGATTATTTGGTCAGCATACAGATTAAGTGTGGTGAAAGGATACAACCCTGACGCACACCTTTCCTGACTTTTAACCATGCAGTATCCCCCTGTTCTGTTTGAACGACTGCTCTCGATCTATGTACAGGTTCCTCATGACCACGATTCAGTGTTTTGGAATTCCCATTATTTTTAATGTTATCCAAAATTTGATATGATCCGTACTGTCAAATGTCTTTGCATAGTCAACAAAACACAGGCAAACATCTTTCTGGTATTCTCTGCTTTCAGCCAAGATCCACCTGACATCAGCAATGAGATCCTTGATTCCATGCTCTCTTCTGAATCCAGCTGGAATTTCTGGCAGTTCCCTTTCTATGTACTGCTTTTCAATAATCTTCAGCAATATTTTGCTTGCATGTGATATTAATGATATTGTTCAATAATTTCCACATTCTGTTGGATCACCTTTCTTTGGAATAGGCATAAATATGGATCTCTTCCAGGCAGTTTGCAAAGTTGTTATCTTCCAAATTTCTTGGCATAGATGAGAGAACACTTCCAGCACTGCATCTGTTTGTTGAAACATCTCAGTTAGTATTCTGTCAATTCCTGGAGCCTAGTTTTTCACCAATGCCTTCAGCACAGCTTGGACCTCTTCCTTCAGTACCATTGGTTCCTGATCATATACTACCTCCTGAAATGGTTGAATATTGACTAATTCTTTTTGGTATAGTGATTCTGTGTGTTCCTTCCATCTTCTTTTGATGTTTCCTGTGTCATTTAATATTTTCTCTGTTGAATCCTTCAATACTGCAACTTGAGGCTTGAATTTTTTCTTCAGTTCTTTCAGCTGGAGAAATGTTGAGCATGTCCTATCTCTAGCTCTTTGCGCATGTCATAATAATACTTTGTCTTCTTGAGCCACGCTTTGAAAGCTTCTTTTAAGCTCCTTTACTTCATCGTTTCTTCCATTTGCTTTAGCTACTCGGCCTTCAAAAGCAAGTTTCAGAGTCTCTTCTGACAAACATTTTGGTCTTTTCTTTCTTTCCTGTCCTCTTGTTTTCTTTACATATGATGTCCTTAATCTCATTCCACAAGGCATCTGGTCTTTGGTCATTACTGTTCAACACATCAAATCTATCCTTGAGATGGTCTCTAAATTCAGGTGGGATATACTTAAGATCTTACTTTGGCTTTTGTGGGCTTGCTCTAATTTTCTTCAGTTTCAACTTGAACTTGCACATGAGCAGTTGATGGTCTGTTCTGCAGTAGGCCCCTGACCTTGTTCTGACTGGTGATATCTAGCTTTTCCACCTTCCCTTTCCACAGATGTAGTTGATTTGACTTCTATGGATTCCATCTGGGGAGGTTTACGAGTATTTGTTGTTAGGTGCTATCAAGTTGCTTCCGACTCATAGCGACCCTAAGCACAACACAACGAAACACTGCCTGGTCCTGAGCCATCCTTAGAATCGTTGTTATCCTTGAGCTGACTGTTGCAGCCACTGTGTCAATCCACCTTATTGAGGGTCTTCCTCTTTTCTGCTGACACTGTACTCTGCCAAGCATCACATCCTTCTCCAGGGACTGATCCCTCCTAATAACAAGCCCAAAATATGTAAGATACAGTCTTGCCATCCTTGCTTCTAAGGAGCATTCTGGTTGTACTTCTAAGACAGATTTGTTCATTCTTTCAGGAGTCCATGGTATATTCAATATTGCCAGCACCACAATTCAAAGGTGTCAATTCTTCTTCAGTCTTCCTTATTCATTGTCTAGCTTTCACATGCATATGATGCGATTGAAAATATCACGGCTTGGGTCAGGTGCACCTTAGTCTTCAAGGTGGCATCTTTGCTCTTCAACACTTTAAAGAGGTCCTTTGTAGCAGATTTACCCAATGCAATGAGTCTTTTGATTTCTTGACTGCTACTTCCACAGCTGTTGATTGTGGATCCAAGTAAAATGAAATCCTTGACAACTTCAATCTTTTCTCCTTTTATCATGATGTTGCTCATTGGTCCAGTTGTGAGGATTTTAGTTTTCTTTATGTTGAGGTGCAATTCATACTGAAGGCTGTGGTCTTTGATCTTCATTAGTAAGTGCTTCAAGTCCTCTTCACTTTCAGCAAGCAAGGTTGTGTCATCTGCATAACGCAGGTTGTTAATAAGTCTTCCTCCAAACCTGATGCCCCATTCTTCTTCATACAGTCCAGCTTCTCATATTATTTGAAACCATACAGATTGAATAGGTCTGGTGAAAAAATACAACCCTGACGAGTATAGTCGCTTTTTATGTTGATGAGAAAAAGGTATTCGCAATGAAGGAGTTGTTGGTCTTGTAAAATTCTATCATGAGATCTCCAGCATTGTTTCTATCACAAAGTCCATATTTTCCAACTACTGACTCTTCTTCTTTGTTTCCAACTTTCGCATTCCAATCACCAGTAATTATCAGTGCATCCTGAGTGCATGTTCAATCCATTTCAGACTGCAGAAATTGGTAAAAATCTTCAATTTCTTCATCTTGGGCCTTAGTGATTAGTGGGTAATTTTGAATAGCAGTCGTATTAACTGGTCTTCCTTGTAGGCGTGGACATATTTTACTATATATTATGGAAAAGTATATATATTAAAAGGTGATGTTGGCAAAGACATTTTAAGAATGTCAGCACTTCTGTATGAATGTAGTATTAAAAAGCCAGGATACCAAAGTGTATACTCTATGGTCTCATTTGTATGTATGAACAAAGGAAGAAAATTTATCAAGTATTATTGTTAAACGAATTACAGTGGGAGCATCATAGATATCCTTCACATTCTACGTGATTCCTCCACCGCAAGGCTGCAAGTCCTAAACTCACAGGCCCTAAAGAAAATCAGGGCAATTCAAACAAAGAAAGAAAACCACACTATTAATTAAGTTTGGCAGGAAAAATAAACTTCAAATTATGTGAACTGAATACTGAAACTCTCAGTGCAGTAGACGCTACACAGCCCTAGCATCATTCTATTCCTCTTTCTAAGTGAAATGTTTGTCATTTCCCGTGAAGTAAAAAGATGAGAAAAATTAGTTGGCTTGAAGTACATGAATTACGAAGTTTAGCGCAAACCAAGAATCCCCTATCCTCCTTCCGAGGCATTCATTCAAGCTACCTTTTATATAGGTTTGAGAAGTGGAAAACAGCTATGTTCTATTACAGTTTTTGCAACAAGCTTTGAATCAAATGTGGTTTACACATTAATGCTTGCACAGTTTTGGGATTTTCCCATCTTGGATCAATTTTGCACATATCGAATCTTTGGTATGTTTAGGTGTCCCTTATGGTGGTAGTGTACTGTTAGTAGCTGTTGAGTCAATTCTGAATCATGGTGACCCCATGTGTGCAGAATAGAACTGCTCCATTGGGTTTTCAAGGCTGTGACCTTTCGGAAGCAGATTGCCAGGCCTGTCTTCCAAGGAGCCTCTGGGTGGGTTTGAACCACCAACCTTTAGGCTAGTCATCGAGAGCTTAACCATTTGCACCATCCAGGGGCTCCTTTCCTATGTCACTCATGCATTTTTTACAATATTGGAATACTCTGATAGGACCATAGGGGATGTTCCTCAATCACGCTCTGATAGCTAGAGGTGCCTGTGGTTTGTTCAACCTCTTCTTATTTGTTTACCCTCTTCTTGTGCTGCCTCTTCGGTCTCCTCTCGGAAATTCTACAGAATTTTGGAATATGTAATTCATTTGACACTTCATCACATACTATATTGAACCTATACTGAAAGGTTCTATCGGGATTTAACGACTTTGACGCTATACAAAAAACACAGGTGTGTGTATTCAAATGCTAAAAGTAAATCGTAAATCTTTTATCTAAATAGTGACTTTCCGTGTTTCATCTTTTGACATTTAGGTTTAACAACTAAAGTGAATTTTTTTCTAGCTATTTTTTGTTTGTTTGATTTAGTGTTTGTAATTTCCCTGTAAGGAAAATTGTGGTTCACTTTTCACTTTCCTGGTTTAGTACTTATTGATGTGCAAAGCACAAGCATGCCTGAAAACCATCAACACAGAAACAATAAAAAACCAGAAAGAGCAAAGATTGAAATGCATGCAAAAGAAGTACCGGGAAAACAAGCTTAATGGCAACAAGATGGACATTTCTAGATGAAACACATTTTAGTTCTTTTTCTTTTATAGTGGAAAACAATTTGATTTTTTTTCTCCTTATTACGTGTATAAAATATTAGATGAATATACAAATACATTACTAAAGAATCCAGAGGTGTAGTGAGGGGGGACTAAAAGGGGGTATTTTCCCCCAGGCACAAGTCCGAAGTCCAAAATCACCCCAGCGGAGGCCACTTGTGAATCACACACACACCAGGCCACATCACCTCCCTCACCTCCTGGCCCCCAACCACAAGCAGGGAGGGTGCTAACTTAGAGATTGCCCCGGGAGCTCGTTACCCTCCCTAGCCTCTGTAAGTATCTTAGACACTTAAGAAGACAGTAAGTAAAACTGTATTTTAGGCTAGAGTCGCCTTGAGTCACTCCCTTGTATTGTTGTCTAAGGAAAATTTTAGCTCATGTGACTAAACATCATTTACTGCCCTGCTCATTATGCTTCTCAATAAGTCCCAGCTGTGGAAAGATGGAATTTTACAGTAAAAAGGACCTTACCCATAAATTAGCTCAATCTCTAACTTTAATGTGAAGAAACTAACCCTCTGAACGGTTAAATGACCTGCTCAAGGTCAAACAGCACAAGGGTAGTAATGGCTGCCATCTTGGTAAAGCAGGGGCTAAAACACTTGGCTGCTAACCAAAAGGTCAGCAGTCCAAATCTACCAGCAGCTCTGCGAGAGAAAGATGCAGCAGTCTGCTTCTGCAAACATTACAGCCTAGGAAACTCTATGGGGCAGTTCTACTCTGTGCTATAGAAGCGCTATGAATCAGAACCAACCCCACAGCACTGGGTTTGATTTAGTTTAGGGCCTTGGCATTTGGTATACATTAATTCTTACTCTTACGTAACCCAAAAGATCATCTCCTATTTTACAAAGGAACACGCTGAGACAGAGAAGTCATTTGTCCAAGCAAAAATTGAGTCCTAGATTCAATTCTAGGTTAATCTATTTCTAATTCTTTCTCTTTCCTGAAAGCCCTGCTCCCACATCTCATTAATTTCTCTTGAAATTTTATTCTAAATCCCTGGTTTTCTCCTGCAATCTTTTTCCTGTTATACCACCGTCTCAGAAACCACATCGTGATTTGGAAATATACCGCTTCATTGTTTCTTTGTACCTTCTGAAATAATATTATCCCTCCCTTTTTAAATTTTTTTAAGCTGCTTGCTCCTTACTTCGAACTAGTTCACCTCTGTCTTATACTACATCAGTACAAAGGACTTATATCCAGAATAGAGAAATCACATGACTCAAAAATAAGAAGTCAAACAGCCAGCAAAAGGAGGGGGAGGATTTAAACTAGCACTTCAGAAAAGATACAAAAGCACAGAAAATAGCATCCAACATCATTATTCCCAAGGAAAATGCAAATAAAAAGCACAATGACACTCTGCTTCAGACCTACCATAATGGCTAAAATTACAAAGACTGGTAATAAAAACTGTTGGAGAGGCTACAGAGCAACTTGAATCTCATTCATTCCTGGTGGGAGTGTAGGTTGGTACTACCACTTTGGAAAACATCTTGATAGTTCCTTAAGTTAAAAATACACTTAACATATGCCTCAGTGATTACATTCCTAGATCCTTATTCAGCCGAAATAAAAGGATGTGTCCATGTACGCATTTGAACACACATGTCCACAGCAGGTTTATTTACATGAACTAAAATTGGCAACAACCTAAATGTCCATCAACAGGTGAATGGATAAACAAGTTGTGGTGTATACATGCAATGGAATACCACTCAGTTTTTTTTTTAAAAAGAGCCATTGAAACAGAGAACAACATAGATAATTTCCAAATCATAATCATGAGCAGAAGAAACCAGACACAAAAGACTACATACCATGTGATTCTACTTATAAGAAACTTCTTTACAGGAAGGCAGGTTCTAGCCAATGGTGAAGTAAATCAGATCAGTGGTTTCCTGGGGCTGAGGCTGTGGCCTGTGAACTGACTGTGAAGAGGCCCAGGGGAAATTTTTCTCCCTCTGTTGTGATGGTGGTTACTTAAAGGCATGTATCGTCAAAGTACATCAAACGCTGTACTTAAAATGAGTGCATTTTATTGTGTGCACATTGTATCTCAATAATGTTTTTTAATGAGTAGTAATACCTATGCTGCATTATTGTTGTGAGAATTTGTTGAGATGGTATGTGCAAAACTTCCTACCATAGGAAGCATTGAGTAACCAGCAGCAATTATCGTTCTAACTTTGTTCTTTATTCCTTTGCTTATCAGATTTTGGGTCCATCTCAACCTAACTGATGATATAACCAGGAGCAAGGTTTTAGTTGCTGTAATGGGATTTGACTCCTGTGATACAATTCTACACAAATAGAGAATCTGGGCTTTCCCTTCCAACCCATTGTATGTTTGGTTTCAGGATGTCCCAGTTATGTTTCTTGGGCAAGACACACCAATGTCATGAGATGTTTAAAATATCAGATAATTAGATGGGGCTGTGTAAAGTCTTTTATAATATTAATCCTGGGGGAATTAATTCTTGAAATAAGTTGCTCAAGACACTGTTACTGACATGGTTGAAGCTCTAACTAAACTAAAGATAATTTGTTAGAATTAATTGTATGTCCATGAAATCAGCATTCTTTCCTATGTCTGTGTACACATGTTCTGTAACTTCACGATTCCCTTGTAAATTGTATTTTCAAAGTATTTTAAAGTTTATTAATTTCTTTGACAAACAACATGCCTTGGAGTCATCACTCCATCACCAGATTTTGGATGACTCTGTCTCACTCTGTGCGTCTTTCTCTCTCAGGTTTTTGGTCTGGCTGGTTGGAGTGCTTTTTGTTCATTGGTCTTTTTTACGATGCTCACCGTGAAATTAACGGCAATGAAATGGCACAAGCACAGACAAACTACAGCCTCAGCCAAGGCGTTCGGCACATGCTGCGGCCATAAAGTGGGTCCCGCTTTGCATTCGATTTACAATTTTCAAATGTTAAATGACAAACCATGTGTTTTTAAAAAATGAGAAATAGAACTTATGGAAGCAGACTGCACTGAAAAATCTCTGAACTTCAGGGTAATAATCAGGCAACTAGACCAAACCTATGGGATTTACAGTGAGGAAGACTATGTGATCTCTTTTTTCTCTGTCATCAATAAAGTCCCACGGTGGTAACAATTACCTGTTTAGTCACTGAAAACTCAACTCCATACATCATAAATAGCTAATAGGAGCAGGCATGTTATTGATGCCATTTTGCACTTAGATGTATCTGTAATATGTTTTACATAGAATATATTTCTGTTCAGTTTCCAAAAGAGTATCATTTAAAGTACAAAACTGGCCAATGAGGTTCTGAAGAACTAATATTTATTCTTTCAATTTCCAAATCTTTTGTATGCTTTAGATACCTTTGATTAAAGCATTCAAATGTATTGTATTTGAATTTTTTTTTTAATTTAGGGCATCAAAATAGTTTAATCCCTTGTCATAGAGGCCTGGGGTAATTCTGAACCTCATTCTTGCGGTATGACGCAGGGCACATTCCGTTCTCATTTGTGTCCCAGCTTTTCAGGTCCCTCCTGCTCCCAGCCATTCCGTTAACTGTTGAGAGTGAGGATGCCTCCAAAAACTCACTGTCTCCCTTCCCACTGGTCGCTTGTCCATTTCCATGACTTGAGAAATTCTGAAACGAAGTTAAATGCCAAATCCGTGTTACAAAATGTCTGGGGATCTCGAAGTACGAGATTATCTGGGACTGGCTTTGGCACATGGATGGGCTTGGTTGTGTCTATTTTGAGGGCACAGAGCTTTTGTCTTCAGTGCTTTCAAGTTGGACTCGGCTAAAAGGGCAGAAATTATGGAAGTCTAAACCCCAGAAAAGAAAGAGTTGCTGCTCTCACGTCACTGTGTCTGCATTTTCCTTGGTTTCTCCTCATCATTTGACAATCCCAGGCCTACAAGTTTGGTGACACCAGCATTTACATTGAAGTTAGATAAACATGAGATATTTAAAGTATTAAGTCTTACATGGTTTTGGCTTCCAATGCAGTTTTATGTGATTTTGTGTTTCTTTATTTTACTTGTTTAATGTACCTTATCATAAATTATCAATTGCTTTAAATATTCTCTATTTCCCTGCCTCCATCTTCAATTAAGTAATTAATAAGCAGAAAAAAAAAACAAACAGTTGCAGTCAAGTGATTCCAACTCATAGTGGCCCTATAGGACAGAGTAAAACTGCCCCATAGGGTTCCCAAGGAGTGGCTGGTGGATTCGAACTACAGACCTTTTGGTTGACAGCCAAACTCGTAACCACTGTGCCACCAGGGCCCCTAATGAGTGTGTAAAGGATGTTTAAATTTGTTGGGAGGTTTACAGCCTCAGTTATTTATTTGAATTGTAGGTGCCTTGTTTCTTTTACAAGTATGAATTTTAATACATTGAGTTTTTTTTTTTTTTAGGAGTATAACTTTGATCCTATATGCTTTCTCTAATATTAGGTACCAGAACAATGAACTAATTTGTATGTGTATATTTATTTTAATATCTCAGGGCTGTTTAGCTTTTCTTATATTTCTTTTAGGGGGTCTTCTTTGAACTGACTTTCATGCCTTGACAGATGTCCATGTATTCTAAAAGAGGTGTCTTAATCATCTAGTGCTACTACAACAGAAATACCACAAGTGGGTGGCTTTAACAAGCAGAAATTTATTTTCTCACAGTTTAGGAGGCTAGAAGTCTGAATTCAGAGTGCCACCTCTAGGGGAAACATTCTCTCTCTTTTAGCTCTGGAGGAAAATCCTTGTCTCTTCTGAGCTTCTGTTCCTGGGCGATGTTCACGTGGCTCGGCGTCTCTCTTCTCCCATCTCTACTTCTTTCTCTTGCTTGTTTAATTTCTTATATCTCAAAAGATATAAAAGCAAACAGTGCACTGGCTTCATGGCTTCCACAGACCCACATGGCTGTGTGCAGCATTGCACATGAAGGCTGGGACTGCTTTGCAGCTGTGCTCAAGCCGTGAACGGGGCTGTGGATTCACTGACAACACACCAGGTAAGGGCTGTGAGCACAGTCCTAAGTGTGTGTGCCAGGATCGGCCCTGGATCACCTGTCAGGCGCAGCAGCCTGGGTGCAGACCCAGTGGTCAGTCCCACTAGGATCACTTTTCCACCTCGGGGGAGAGCCTGGTCACACTCCTGGGCCTCACTCTAGGCTGTGGGGGGATTCAGGACAGCAGGCCCAGCACAGGGGAGAGCCTGGTCCCAGCTCTGGACCCTGCACTGGGCTATGGGGGGATTCAGGATAGCAGGCCCACGCGGGGGAGAGCTGGTCCCACTCCTGGGCCCCGTACCAGGCAGTGGGGTGGTCCTGGGCGCTGTGATCACCTCACACTAGGCAGTGGTGTGAAGGGCTCACGTCCTTCATGCTGAGGTCACTCCTCATACGCTGCAGAGAAGCCATGATCAGAAAAGTGGAGCGGCTCCCGCCCTTGCTGCAGTCTGCTACGGTGAACACGGGGAGCTCAGGAGATAGCAGCCCCATCCATAGTCTGCTGCCTCTGTGAAGAACCACTGATCACCTTAAATCTGTCAGTCAGTCAGTGTAAGGAGTGAACCATGTCCCCCAAAATACGTGTTGTAGGTCCTAAAACATACCCATGGAAGTAATCTCATTTGGGAATAGGTTTTCTTTGTTGTCTTAATGGAGCCACACCAGTGTGGAGAGCATCTTGACTCAATCACCTTTGAGACATTTTAAAAGGAGCAGATTAGGCACTGAAGCAAACAAGCCCAGACGGGGGAAGACAGACACACTCCACTTGGAGATCTTCAAGGAACCAAGGAACAGAAGCTGAAACCAGACAAGAGCCTTCCACCAGAGCCAACAGGGAGAGAAAGCCCTCCCCTAGAGCCAGCACCCTGAATTTGCATGTCTAGCCTTCTATGGAGACAAAAATCCCTACTACTGAAAGCCACCCCCTTGCAGTATTTCTGGTATAGCACCACTAGGAGACTCAGAGGACTAGCAAATGTCTTTTCCCCAGGAATCTGGCAAAGGTCTTACAATGACAGATAAGCAACAGCTTGTGATGTAATTTAAAATGAAGGTGAAAGGTAGCTTTTTCTGTGTTTCTCCAATTAATGGCGTAAGCTTGGTTCTTTCTCTTGCCCTCATACCTCGAGGTACGTGGCGGATCCCCGAGCCTCTCAGAACCCTCCTCCTTGTGACATTTGGCTGTTTAGGTGTGCTTGCTGACCTGGTGACCTTCTTGGAGGTCTGGGGATCTTGACCATTTACGCAAAGCCAAGACAAACTGTGTGCCTGGCAGCACACAGGCCTTTAATGCTGTGTTTCCTGGTCCTGGGGTGATAGTGGTCAGAGAGAGAAGATTACATCATTCCAGGACCCAGGTCAGGGACACACAAGCTCCAGGCCCAACACCCATCAGTTCATTTTTTTTTAGAGGGCACATAGTAGCCAAAATGATAAACTTGAACAAGCTGGCAATGGTGAGGATGATGCTGCACCAGGCAATGTCTTGTTCTGTTGAACAGGTCACCATGGCTCAGAGTCAACTGGATAGCAGCTAAAACAAGATATAACATACTGAAGATCAGTAAGCAGTGCAGAACACACACGGGGGCACTGACCAAGGAGTCAAATGACAAACTCAGCAAGTGTCCCCATCAACACTCACTGTACTGCTGTGAGAGACAGCTCAGCCTGCGCTCTGTGATTGACAGACAGACAGACACCATCAACACTCACTCTCCTACTGTGAGAGACAGTTCAGCCTGTGCTCAGTAATGGACAGACAGACAGACACCATCAATAGTCTTCTACTGTGAGAGATGGTTCAGCCTGTGCTCTGTAATGGACAGACACCATCAACACTCACTGTACCACTGTGAGAGATAACTCTGCCCGCGCTCTATGATCGACAGACAGACAGACACCATCAACACTCACTCTCCTACTGTGAAAGACGGCTCAGCCTGTGCTCTGTAATGGACAGACAGACACGATCAACACTCTCCTACTGTGAGAGATGGCTCAGTCTACACTCTGTGATATATAGACATCTTGGTTTTAAGGAGCTAGAACTAATACTTAAAGAGAAGAATAACGGCAGCCAGAGTAACAATATTTCTGGTTGCAAGCCCATCATTATCCCCTCCTTCTTCCTGAGAGAACTTGGTTTTCTTTAGGTATCTACCTCCCCCACACCATATTCCATGTATCTCAGAGGAAGGGATGCAAATGGTTAATTTTTTTTTTAATCTTTATTGTGCTTTAAGTGAAAGTTTACAAATCAAGTCAGTCTCTCATACAAAAATTTATATATGCCTTGCTATATACTCCTAGTTGCTCTCACCCTAATGAGACAGGACACTCCTTCTCTCCACCCTGTATTTCCGTGTCCATTCAGCCAGCTTCTGTTCCGCTCTGCCTTCTCATCTCCCCTCCAGACAGGGGCTGCGTACACAGTCTCGCATGTCTACTTGATCCAGGAAGCTCACTCCTCACCAGTATCATTTTCTATCTTATACTCCAGCCCAATCCCTGTCTGAAGAGTTGGCTTTGGGAATGGTTCCTGTCTTGGCCTAACAGAAGGTCTGGGGATCATGACATCTGGGGTCCTTCTTCTCAGTCAGACCATTAAGTCTGGTATTTTTACAAGAATTTGAGGTCTGCATCCCACTACTCTCTTGCTCCTTCACGGATTCTCTGTTGTGTTCCCTGTCAGGGCAGTCATTTGTTGTAGCCGGGCACCATCTGGTTCTTCTGGTCTCAGGCTGAGGTAGTCACTGATTTATGTGGACCTTTCTGTCTCTTGGGCTCATAATTACCTTGTGTCTTTGGTGTTCTTCATTCTCCTTTGCTTCAGGTGGGTTGAGACCAATTGATGCATCTTAGATAGCTGCTTGCTAGTGTTTAAGATTCCAGACTCCACTCTCCAAAGTAGGATGCAGAATGTTTTCTGAATAGATTTTATTATGCCAACTGACCTAGGTGTCCCCTGAAACCATCGGCCCCAAACCCCCACGCCTGCTATGCTGGCCATCGAAGCATTCAGTTTATTCACGAAACTTCTTTGCTTTTGGTTTAGTCCAATTGTGCTGACCTCTCCTGTATTGCGTGTTGTCTTTCCCTTCACCTAAATTAGTTCTTGTCTAGTATCTAATTAGTGAAGACCCCTCTCCCTTCCTCCCTCCCCACTCTCATAACTATCAACGAACATTTTCTTCTCTGTTTAAACTATTTCTTGAGTTCTTATAATAGTGGTCTTATACAATATTCGTCCTTTTGCAACTGACTAATTTCACATGCCTTCCAGATTCTTCCATGTTATGAAAAGTTTCACAGATTCCTCGTTGTTCTTTATCGATGTGTGGTATTCCATCGTGTGAATATACATAAATTATTTATCCATTCCTCCTTTGATGGGCACCTTGGTTGCCTCCTTCTTTTTGCTATTATAAACAGTGCTTCAGCTACTTTATCTGTGTGTTCCTTGGCTTGTTCTGCATGTTGCCTGATATCCTTTCTGATGTCTTGAAGAGTTCTGTGTACTAATCTTTTGTATTCTGGATCTGGCAATTCCAGGAAGGCACCTTCGTCCAGAAGATCCCTTGATTCTTTGTTTGAGAGCTTGTTGAAGATATCATGGTCGGTTTCTTTATGTGATTTGATATTGACTGTTGTCTCTAAGCCATTTATAAGTTATTGTACTAGTTTATTTTATGTTTGCTTACTGTATCCTAGCTTCTTGCTTTGTTTTGTTTTGATATACCCAAATAGGCTGCTTGAGTGAGCTAGTTTGATTATTTTTGCCTTTGAAGCTCTAACGTCCTGTCACCAGATGACTAGAGCTGTTACCAGGTATATGAGCCTAGGAGTCCATTCACTTTTCTTGTATGGATTCAGCTCAGCTGTCCAGGTAGTTCATCATCAAGTATATTGTACAGGCTCTGTCCTGCAGTCTTAGAGGGGAAGGGGTGATTGGTGTAGGTACAGGTATCTGGTTCCAGCAAGGGATCATGCTCTGCACAAGGCTGGGGGCTGACAACTGTCCCCTGAGTGTCTGTGAGGAAAGTGCGTCCCTGTTCCCTAGAGTGCACAGGTGGGTGGGTTCTGCAGCTGGACGACGGCATCCAATGCTTTTCATTGTAAGGACTGGGAGGTACCACTTATCCTTGGACCCTGTCGCAGGTGGCTAGGTGATGTGGGTGGAGCCACCAGCTCTTAGGCCCCTGGTATGAGTAGGTGAGGACCCTGTTTAATAGGCAAAGTGGTGTAAACATCAAAAACCCACCTCTCCACTGCACAGCTGAAACAGTTGCAGTCTGCCAACAAGGGCCTGTTCCCCTGAAATGGGCCCACAAACCTCCAGGCAAGGGTGAAATACATTCAAGTTCTGCAGGCCATTTGTGCCTAGGCAGGAGCCACTTCTGTTCTGAGCTCCCTAGTTTAGTGGAGCTGGCAGATTATCTTTTCTCCCCAGTTGTGAACTTATCCCTTCTCCAAGGCCAGAAGGATGACTCAGAGTTCACAGCAGGACATATCTCAGGCCCGGGGAAATTGACAGCTACTGAAGCTGGCTTGGGGGTTGGGGGCATGGTAAAATAAACACAAGTACTTTTTTTTTTTACTTAGCTTTTGCCAAGAGCACTGTTCTTCTCTGGTTCTGGGGGTGTGAGTAGGCTGTGTGGCTTGCTGTCTCTCCCTGAGGAAACCACGTCTTGAACACTACCACCAACCCCACCACGGTAGCTCCAGGAAATGGTGCCTGAGGGTTCCTGGTGATTCAGGTCTGCCAACTCCTCACCGGTTCTGAACCATCTCTCCCTCCCCCTGCTGCTCAGTCCATTTTCTGACTTTGCCTTTGATATTCAGGGCTCCTAGTTTGTCACATATATAGTTGTTTCACTTGTTTTGGGGGGTCTTTGTTGTAAGAGGGATCACCAGAAGTGTCTGACTACTCCACCATCTTGGCCTTGCCTCCCCTCAATGGTTATTTAGTAATAATTCTATTCCCCTAACCAGTGAGTGGCTGACTCTTAAGTGGGCATGTGAACTAATCTCTCCCTCTGTCTGTCTGTCTCTTTCTCTATGTCTCTGTCTCTCTCACTCTGCCTTTGTCTGTCTGCTTCTCTTGGTCTCTTTGTCTGTCTCCCACTCTGTCTCCCTCTCCCTCTCTCTATGTCTCCCTCTTTCTGTCTGACTCTCTTTCTGTCTCTGTCTGCATCCCTCACTCTGTCACTCTCTATCTCTGTCTCTCTATCACTCTCTGTGTGTCTCTCTATCCCTGTCTATCTGTCTCTCTCTGTCTCCATCTGTCTGTCTCTCTCTCCTATAAAGAAGGCCTCATGTCACTCTAGTTGCTGCTGGTACCTATCTTCCAACCATGAGAACAGTAGGAACTAGAGTGAAGCTCAACTTCTTGTCATACAGATAAGAAATTTCCTTTTGATTTAACCACATTAGGGTCCTTTTTGTTATCTAGTGTGGAAAACACCCTGTTAATAATAATAATGAACCAAAAACCAAACCCATTGCCATAGAGCTGATTCTGACTTATGGTGACCCCATGTGCGTAGAGCAGAACTGCTCCATGGAGTTTTCTTGGCTGTAATTTTTAAAGAAGCAGATTGCTACACCTTTCTTCTGTGGTGTTGCTCATTGAGTTTAAACTGCCAACCCTTTGGGTAGTAGTCAAGAGCAAACTATTTGCACCATTCAGGGATCTTACTGATAATAACAGCCTATCCTTATAAAAGGAGTCCCTGGTAGCACAAAGCATTAAGCACTGGACTGCTAGCTGAAAGGTTGGTAGTTTGAAGCCATCCAGAGTCACCTTGAAAGAAAGGCCTGGCAATCTACTTCCAAATGATCACAGCCTTGAAAACCCTACTGAGCAGTTCTGCTCTGCACAGGTGGGGTTGACATGAATTGGAATCACTCGACAACAAGCAACAATAGTCCTTATCAAGCACTTGCTCTGTGGCAGTCACTGTTCTCATAACTTTAACTCTATCAACCCCAAATCCTCATGGCAGCCGTATGGACTTGGGCCACTCAGCCCGCTCCGTCGAGTGGATTCTGACTCACAGAGATCGCATACGACAGAGTAGACCTGCCGTGTAGGGTTTCCAAGGAGCGGCTGATAGATTCAAACCATGACATTTTGGTTAGCAGCCAAACTCTTTAACCATTGCAGCACCAGGGCTCCTGGTCCCCTTACTCCCCCTATTTTACAGCAGAACAGAGAGGTTCCATAACTGGCCCCTGGTTACACAGTCAGAGAGCTGGGCTGATGGATCCTGCAGCCTTGCCCAGGGCTCCAGGCTGGTGACAGCCACATGAAGCTGTCCCCCAGGTGAGCGCATGGTAAATGTGGCAGAGACGAAGCTGACAATGAGCATTCCCCTGGTCAGGAGGAGGGAGAGAGACACAGGGCTGATGTTGAGGAAGATGAGCCCTGGAGCTGGGATTTGAAGAAAGGACAGGAATAAGCAAGGGAAACAGGGAGGGCCTTCCTGACAGGGATGGTCCTGCGCAGAGAGAGTTGGAGGAAACAGAAAGCCCCTCTGCCTTCTTAGCCTGCAGAGGGGCTGTGAGCAGGGGGTTGTGGAGCTGACATTGGAGGGGTGGGCAGGGCCCAGCCTGGGGTGATGCCCATGCGTCCAGCTAATCATGAATACATGCCTAGAGGAAGTCCCTGGGCAGCAAATCAGTTAAGCACTCAATAACTTACTGAAGGGTTGGTGGTTCAAATGCATCCAGCAGCACCTCAGGAGAAAGGTCTGGTGATCTGTTTCTGAAAGGTCACAGCCTTGAAAACCCCATGAATCACAGTTATACTCTGCACATTTGGGGTTGTCATGAGTTGAAATCAACTTGGTGGCAACTGGCTTGTTTTTTGGTTTAAAGGTCAGAGAGAAGAAAACAATGACGGGGCTCAAAACCTAGTTGTTTAGAATTCCTATTAGATAGGTTCTTTTGTAGGCATTTTCCTAGTCTTAAAAGGGAGCACATGGAATTGAGTTGAGGACAGGCTTCTTCCTTGAAATAAAGGTCATCTGTCCCCTACTAGGAAACCCTGGTGGAGTAGTGGTTAAGTACTACGGCTGCTAACCAAAGGGTCGGCAGTTCGAATCCACCAGGTGCTCCTTGGAAACTCTATGGGGCAGTTCTACTCTGTCCTATAAGGTCGCTATGAGTCGGAATTGACTCGACGGCACTGGGTTTGGTTTTGGTTTGGTCCCCTACTAACTCTATGGAGCAGTTCTACTCTGTTCTATAGGGTTGCTAGGAGTCAGAATTGACTGGAGTGCAACAGGTTTGGGTTTTTTGGTTTTGGTCCCCTACTGCTCTCTAAAGGATGGCACAAGGACACTTCATTTTGCACTACTGAAAACATGGAAAGAGATACTTGTCTTCTCTAAATGCCTTGAAATGACTGGCCCACGTTAAAGAAAAGAGACTCAGGCAAACTCCTTTCCTTTCCCCCACCCTTCTGGGATCAGCCTGCAAACCACCAAGGCTGCTATATTTAGGGCCAAACTGCTCTAGTGAAGTCTTAGACTTCTCTTAGTCTTTGCTCACATAATATTGTCAATGTTTAGGGATATCAGAAGAAAATTATTGTGACAAATTCCTGGCTGTTCTTCCTTTTTGGAGATACTGAGGACAACAGGATTTGTAAGCAATAAGGTGGGCCTTCCCCCACGTGTCTGCCAGTTTGTTGTACTGTGGGGCTTGCATGTTTTTGTGATGCTGGAAGCTATGCCACCGGTCTTCAGATACCAACAGGGTCACCCATGGAGGACAGGTTTCAGCTCGGCTTCCAGACTAAGACAGACTAGGAAGAAGGACCCGGCAGTCTACTTCTGAAAAGCATTAGACAGTGAAAACCTTACGAATAGCAGCTGAACATTGTCTGATATAGTGCTGGAAGATGGAAGGCACTCAAAAGATGACTGGGAAAGAGCTGCCTCCTCAAAGTAGAGTGAACCTTAATGACAGGAAAGGAGTGAAGCTTTCAGGACCTTCATCTGCTGATGTGGTGCAACTCAAAATGAGAAGAAACAGCTGCAAACATCCATTAATAATTGGAACCAGGAATGCACGAAGTATGAATCTAGGAAAATTGGAAATCGTCAAAAATGAAATAGAATGCACAAACCTTGAAATCCTAGGCATTAGTGAGCTGAAATGCACTGGGATTGGCCATTTGGAATCGGACAAGCATATAGTCTACTATGCTGTGAATGACAACTTGAAGAGGACTGGTGTTCCATTCATCGTCAAAAAGAACATTTCAAGATCTATCCTGAAGTACAACTCTGTCAGTGATAATATCCATATGCCTATGAGGAAGACCAGTTAATACTACTATTATTCAAATTTATGCACCAACCACTAAGGCCAAAGATGAAGAAATTGAAGATTTTTATCACCTGCTGCAGTCTGAAATTATCGAACATGAAATCAAGATGCATTGATAATTACTAGTGATTAGAATGTGAAAGTTGGAAACAAAAGAAGAAAGGTCCATGGTTGGAAAATATGGCCTTGGTGATAGAAACAATGCCAGGGATTGAACGATAGAATTTTGCAAGACCAACGACTTCTTTGCAAATACCTTCTTTCACCAGCATAAATGGCAGCTATACACATGGACCTCGCCAGATGGAACACACAGAAATTAAATTGACTACATCTGTGGAAAGCAACGGTGGAAAAGCTCAATATCTTCAGCCAGAACAAGGCCAGGGGCCAACTGTGGAAAAGGTCATCAATTGCAAGCTCATATGCAAGTTCAATCTGAAACTGAAGAAAATCAGAGCAAGTCCACGAGAGCCAAAATATGACCTTGAGTACATCCCACCTGAATTTGGAGACCATCTGAAGAATAGCTGTAATGCATTGAACACTAGTGACCAAAGACCAGACGAGTTGTGGAATGACATCAAGGACATCATACATGAAGAAAGCAAGAGGTCATTGAAATGACAGGAAAGAAAGAAAAGACCAAGATGGATGTCAGAGGAGACTCTGAAACTTGCTCTTGAACATCAAGCAGCTAAAGCAAAAGGAAGAATTGATGAAGTAAAAGAGCTGAATATTTCAAAGGGCTGCTGGAGAAGACAATAAAGTGTTACAGTAACATGTGCAAAAAGCTGGAGATAGAAAACCAAAAGGGAAGAACACACTCGGTGTTTCTCAAGCTGAAAGAACTGAAGAAAAAATCCAAGCCTCGAGTTGCAATAGTGAAGGATTCTATGGGGAAAATATTAAACGATGCAGGAAGCATCAAAAGAAGATGGAAGGAATACACAGAGTCATTATACCAAAAAGAATTAGTCAATGTTCAATCATTTCAAGAGGTAGCATATGATCAGGAACCAATGGTACTGAATGAAGAAGTCCAAGCTGCTCTGAAGACATTGGTGAAAAACAAGGCTCCAGGAATTGACAGAATATCGATTGAGATGTTTCAACAAACGGATGCAGTGCTGGAGGTGCTCACTCGTCTATGCCAAGAAATATGGAAGACAGCTTCCTGGCCAACTGATTGGAAGAGATCCATATTTATGCCTATTCCCAAGAAAAGTGATCCAACTGAATGTGGAAATTACAGAACAATATCGTTAATATCACATGCAAGCAAAATTTTGCTGAAGATCATTCAAAAATGGCTTCAGCAATATATCAACAGGGAACTGCCAGAAATTCAGGCGGGTTTCAGAAGAGGACGTGGAACCAGGGATATCATTGCTGATGTCAGATGGATCCTGGCTGAAAGCAGAGAATACCAGAAGGATGTTTACCTGTGTTTTATTGGCTATGCAAAAGCATTCGACTGTGTGGATCATAACAAATTATGCATAACATTGTGAAGAATGGGAGTTCCAGAACACTTAATTGTGCTCATGAGGGACCTTTACATAGATCAAGAGGCAGTTGTTTGGACAGAACAAGGGATTACTGATTGATTTAAAGTCAGGAAAGGTGAACGTCAGCTTTGTATTCTTTCACCATACCTATTCAAACTGTAGACTGAGCAAATAACACGAGAAGCTGGACTACATGAAGAAGAACGGGGCATCAGGACTGGAGGAAGACTCATTAATAACCTGCGTTATGCAGATGACACAACCTTGCTTCTGAAAGTGAAAAGGTCTTGAAGCACTTAAGATCAAAGACCACAGCCTTCAGTACGGATTGCACCTCAACATAAAGAAAACAAAAATCCTCACAACAGGACCAGTGAGCATCATGA
Organism: Loxodonta africana; assembly: GCF_030014295.1. Taxonomy (NCBI): domain Eukaryota; kingdom Metazoa; phylum Chordata; class Mammalia; order Proboscidea; family Elephantidae; genus Loxodonta; species Loxodonta africana. Next base: position 238,987,977 of record NC_087342.1, on the reverse strand, counting down.
TAAATGGAGAAAAGATTGAAGTTGTCAAGGATTTCATTTTACTTGGATCGACAATCAACAGTCATGCAAGCAGCAGTCAAGAAATCAAGAGACCCTTTGCATTGGGCAAATCTGCTGCAAAGGACCTCTTTAAAGTGTTGAGAAGCAAAGATGTCACCCTGAAGACTAAGCTGCACCTGACCCAAGCCATGGTATTTTCAATTGCATCATATGCTGGACAACGAATAAGGAAGACTGAAGAAGAATTGGCGCCTTTGAATTGTCATTTGGTGAAGAATACTGAATATACCATGGACTGCCAAAAGAACGAACAAATCTGTCTTAGACGAAGTACAACCAAAATGCCCCTTAGAAGCAAGGATGGCGAGACTGCGTCTTACATACTTTGGACATGTTGTCAGGAGGGATCAGTCCCTGGAGAAGGACATCATGCTTGGCAGAGTACAGGGTCAGCGGAAAAGAGGAAGATCCTCAGCGAGGTGGATTGACACAGTGGCTGCAACAATGAGCTCAAGCACAGCAACGATTGTGAGGACGGCGCAGGACTGGGCAGTGTTTTGTTCTGTTGTGCCTAGGGTCACTATGAGTCGGAACTGACTTGACGGCACCTAACAACAACAACAACAGCACGGTGCGCCATTAGTTGTAGCTGTTTGCATTCCTGGTGTGCAGGTCTTCAGCCACCCAAGATGCGTGGGGACCAGTATAACTGCTTTCTCCAGGATGTTGTCGTTTTGCAAAGTGTTTTGGCAACACTTGTACAAAATGCGATAAGGACTAAGTCCCCAATTCTCTTACACGAGACTCCTGAAAGGACTGAACCTTCCTTAGCTACCCAGAGACTCTTTTCATAATGTCATTGCTTTGCATTTGAAAACTAGCTTTCTAGAAGGCCACTTAGTATAGTTATTTACAGGATAGAATAAACACAGCATTATAAAGGAAATTTCTAAAAACTATAAAGTATGACATGTTTAATGGGGACAGGGAATGTGATATGATCGCTAAGGCTTCATAAAACTTGAAATAAAAATTAACGCACTTAAGGTTTAACACACCCATGTCAGCGTGCCTTAAGACTGTTAGAAATAAACACATAAAATTTAAGCCCCTTTTAAAAGTGCACTAAAGTTTGTGTTCTTAGTTTATCAAATGCTTTTTATAAGCCCGGAACAGTCTCCAGGGATAATATGGTTAATGACCCATTTGATGTGTTCAATCTAGGGAAGCCAGAAGCTGAAAGCTGCACAGTCTATTTTGTGTGATGTCACTCACCCACACCAGCTCTGCTGTGATCACTGTTTCCAGGGAACCTCGTTTCCCACCTTTCACTCTCAACCTGTTCCTGTCTTGGGATCTTAAGTGTTTAACATCAGCATCACCCCACTTCATTCTCTCATGTGTTTTTTTCTTCCCAAGAAAAGCAGACGAAGCCCACAGCTGCTCAACAGGCCGCCAGGATCACTGCAGTAGGGCCAGGCCCATTCACTGTCCTGGAAGAGCAGGCGTGGTTGTTGGCTTCAGGTACCGCACCTCTGCACAATCCCCTTGCTCAAGCGTGAGCTATGTTGCTTGGATCACGTGAACTCTGCTTTCTGTATGGGCATCAACAGGAAAGGCAACACTTGTGTAAAGTGAGATCATGACTAAGTCCCGAATTCTATTATACAAGGTACTTGAAAGGCCTGAATCTTCCTTAGCTACTCAGGAAAGGAGGGAAGGAGGGAGAGAAAGAGACAGAGAGAGGGAGAGACAGAGACAAAGAGAGAGGTGACAGAGACAGACACAGAGAGAGACAGAGATAGAGGAACAGAAAAACACGACATATGAACTATGTGTAGCATGGGTGTTATGCATTGAATTGTGTTCCCCCCAAAATATGTTGTAAATCCTAACCCCTATTATATCTATAGGGTTGCTGTGAGTCAGAATCGACTCCACAGCACTAGGTTTGGTTTCTTTGGTTTTATAAATGTGGATATAGTCCCATTTGGGAATAGGGTATTCTTTGTGATGTTAACAAGGCCATATCAGCGTGGGGTGTGTCTTCAACCACTAACTTTGAGATATAAAAGAGAAGATTAGGCACAGAAGGAGGCAGCACAGATGGGGAAAAGAGATGCCACACCACATGAGGTCTCCAAGGAACCAGGGAACAGATGCCACGCCACATGAGGTCTCTAAGGAACTGGGAACAGACGCCAAGCCACATGAGATACCCAAGGAACCAGGGAACAGATGCCACATCACATGAGATCCCCAAGGAAACAGGGAACAGATGCCACGCCACATGAGGTCTCTAAGGAACTGGGAACAGACGCCACGCCACATGAGGTCTCTAAGGAACTGGGAACAGACACCACGCCACATGAGATCCCCAAGGAACCAGGGAACAGAGGCCACACCACATGAGGTCTCTAAGGAACTGGGAACAGAAGCTGAAACCAAATAACGGATCTTCCCCACTGTCAACAGAGGGAGAGACTTCTCCTAGAGTCAGTGCCCTAAATTTGTGTTTACAGCCTCCTAAACTGTGAGAACATAAACTTCTGGCAGTTAAAGCCACCCAGTTGTGGTATTCCTGTTTTAGCAGCACCAGATAACTCAGACCAGGGCCACAGAAAGGCATGTGAGTGCCCTCAACACTGATAATCTGTGATGCGCCCTCTGCTTACTCAAGACTTTGAACTGTATACGTGATTTATATGTATGCTGTTGTTGCCGTTGTTAGGTGCCATCAAATTGGTTCCGACTCATAGCGACCCTAAGCACAACAGAATGAAACACTGCCCAGTCCTGTGCCATCCTTACAACCGTTGTTATGCTTGAGCCCATTGTTGCAGCCACTGTGTCAATCCACTTTGTTGAGGGTCTTCCTCTCTTCCGCTGACCCTGTACTCTGCCAAGCATGATGTCCTTCTCCAGGGACTGATCCCTCCTGACAACATGTCCAAAGTATGTAAGACGCAGTCTTGCCATCCTTGCCTCTAAGGAGCATTCTGGCTGTACTTCTTCTAAGACAGATTTGTTCTTTCTTTTGGCAGTCCATGGTATACTCAATATTCTTCACCAACACCACAATTCGAAGGTATCAATTCTTCTTCAGTCTTCCTTATTCATTGTCCAGCTTTTGTGTGCATCTGAGGTGAATAAAAATACCATAGCTTGGGTATTAGAAAGACATTTTAATACTCTATTATTGCCTAAATATGTTTTAAGAACTTCCCATCTGTTAATAGACAGCAAAAAAATGTGTACAGTAACTGAATGATAGAAAAATAATTAACTGCTTCTGGACAAGAATCTGCTTCACTATGTCCTACAAGATTAAGTGAACATACAACACTTTGTATGAAAATGGCATATTTATTTCATTGTAAAATTTTCTGTTGCTGCCTTTATAACACCTTGACATATTGGCAGCATTTTCATAGGACTGACCTCTGCATTTAGAAAAATCAATTTTGCAAACTTCACATGAATTGTGAGGTACGTGATTTGCCATTTCTTCACTGGGATAATTTTTAAGCAAGTAAATATGATAAATCACTTGACAGGTTTCCATCTGTTGGAGATACTTATCTTAAAACGATATTTAGCTAATCTTAGTACAAGAAAGACGAGGAGTGGAATATACAAACTGAAATACTGATCTATACTTATTTCACTGAATAAGCAAACTTTAACACTTAAGCTTATTAATTCTTCACGAGTTGTCTTAGGCATATATAATGCTTTGCCCCTTCCTGTGTTACCATATTTTGAGATGCGACCTGTTAAAAATTGATCAAACTGAGCAACAAGTTTCCATTTTATGTGGACCTAAGCACTTCATTTCTTCCTCCAAAAGATAGCCCATGTTCGGCGATTATTATAATGATAGCAACAATGCGTTGCAAATTGGCTTTTCTATACTACCGCTCATCATCGATTTGTTTCCAATTCATGAGTTAAGCCAAAACCATGACTTGAGTTTAATATGACAGCACACAGTCTCTGTGAATTGAGCTCTTTCCATGTTTATCAATCATATTCAAGTTGTGCCAATCACAAAATCCATCCATAGCAAATAGAAAATTAAAGGACTTAGGACTGACTAGTTTGCAAACAGAACAATATACAGAGCCAAGTGATGGAGAACACTGTAGCCACTCCCTCTTATAATTTTCACCATTAGCTTTGAACCCTAGAAATACATTCTGACTGCAGAATCTTACTTGTTTACCATCCAGAAATTTTTGACGTGAATTTTCAAATGATCCACTGTAATGGTGACAATCACAAGGCCATCTTTCCATCCAATAATTTACACCATTAGAAGAAAAATTATTCTTCAAAGCAGGATTTGTATTTCTCTTATTTGTGGAGTCTGCAAATGTGACAATTTCGGATTCTAAGATAGTTTAACTTTCTACATCATTGTTGATTTTTTACTACAGCAAGGAATAGATGCAGAATTTGGAAAAAATCCTTTATATTCACATTGCTATTGGTCATTTCAGCATTAGTGGTCCCAGTACAATGATTTGCACCCATTAAACTCAAGCTTTCAACTGAAGAAGTCTCTTCAGATTCATTGCATTTTAAAAAGAAAGTCAATTTTGGAATTGTCTTTAGAGATTCACAAATCATCTTCTTTTTATCTTCGGTGAGCTTTTGTTTTTGCACTCCACTTAGGTTGTTGCCGTTTCATTTTACCTGGATATAAAATCATGTCATTTTTCAAATTTGGTTCTACCATAGCAAATAAGGAGCCCTAGTAGTGCAATGGTTAAGGGTTCAGCTGCTGACCCCAAGGTCGGCAGTTCAAATCCACCAGCCCCACCTTGGAAACCCCATGGGGCAGTTCTACTCTGTCCTTAGGGTTGCTATGAGTCAGAATTGACTCAACGGCAACCAGTTTGGTTTTTGGTTTTCGTAGCAGATAAATTTGAATAATTGAAAAAAACTAAAGCTTATAAAACAAGTAAAATTTAAAAAATAAAATTTACACTTGAATCTGGACTTTAACACAAAAATTTGTGTTTGAAAATTGTTGCTGTTGTTACGTGCTGTCAAGTCAGTTCCAACTCATAGCGACCACCGGTCCTGTGCCATCCTCACAATTGTGGTTATGCTTACGCCCACTTTTGCAGCCACTGTGTCAGTCCATCTCATTGAGGGTCTTCCTCTTTTCTGCTGACCCTCTACTTTACCAGACATGATGCCTTTCTTCAGGGATTGATCCCTTCTGATTACATGTCCAAAATGTGTGAGACGAAGTATCGCCATCCTCACTTCTAATGAGCATTCTGGTTGTATTTCTTTTTGAAAATTAGTAAGTAAAAAAACTGAATTGGAACATGTAATTTTGTCCTTCAGGTCTGAGATAGCTAAAAGAAATAGTACTTACAAGGCAATCGGCAATAATTTCATTTGTTTGTTATACGATGTTTGCTGGCAAGCCCTTCAAAGCTCTCCAGGGGTATTTTTTGTCTTGAAATAATACTTATAAACTTGCGAACTCACTTGATGCTACGTCTTTGCAGTTCACTGGACTACTCCTGGTACCCAGCGGGGCAAAAATGATCGCAAAGAGACTGATACATGCACAAGAGTATGCTGAGTCTGAAGACAGGTTTTGGTTCCCTTCGCGCTGGACACGAGTTAGACTCAGTGAGTCACGTGATTGTAGTGCTGCTGGCAAATTCTTAAGTGGTGACAGGAGAGAACTGAATTTGAGGTTGTACTCGATCGGTCCAAAACAAAAAGGGAACTATAATTGTTATCATATACAAAATTTATAAAATGTAGCTTTTATTTCTTTGTGGAATTGTTCAACTCTCATATTCAGAGATATGTACATAATTAATGTAACAATAGCACTGCTTCTCAACACGCAAGTTTATTTTTCAAGTCAATTAATATCTTAAAAGAAAGTCAGCCTGAAAGGAAATGGAAAATAAAATACATTTATATGATTTTTATTATCTAAATATTCATTTATTTCCTCGAGAATTGTTCAATTTCCTTACACAGAAATACCTAAATACTCTGATAAAATAAAAATGTAATGTTCTGATAAAGGCCCTTTGTTGCTTTCTTGGACGATGAATTTAGAAACACACTCACTGTTGCAAAATATATTTTGCAAGATAGATAAATACTGTGTTTTGCACCCTCTTACTGTGCCTAACACGTCACTTATGACCATGTATAGAATAATATCAAGGACTGTGTTTGGTGCAGCAGACAATAAAAATGAAACTCACTTGATACATACATTAAAACTTTTTTAATATTTGTATTTTCAGTATTTTTTGACATTTGCTATGTTAGTATTAAATTATCTCCCATGTTAATATTATATTAAATGTATACTAGATTACATTTATGTGTAAAGTTAAAGTTATAAATACTATTGTTTACAAAACTTAGGAAGTAACTCTGTATGTAAATGCTGTAAGTTAAAAAGTAAGTTAGTTGAACGCATTGCAGTGGCGACCTCATCCGCGTTCCCTTCCTCGGGCGTCATCGGGGCCGGAGTCCCTATTGGCTGTTCACCAGAAGATGTGCAAACACCCTTGTGTTTGTGTCATGGCGGAGAGCAGTGCTGGCCCTCCTGGCTGGAGCTGCTGGACCAGAGATGTGGGTGTATCAGACGGTTCTTTCAAAGTGAATCAGAGACCCGTTATCTATTAATGCAATCTGTCCTTGCCCAGTAACCGCTCTTGTTGGATCCTGTTTCATATGGGGTGAATGTAGCAAGAATTAGACTAGACGGCCCACCCCCATCGCTTGTTTATTAGAAAGAAATAGTATACTTCCGAGAGACCTGCCTAGATAAGGAGTTTCAATTACATGGGAGGGGACCATAGGAGACAGATGTCAACAAAGGCGTGGAAGTGGTAGGGCCTCACAGCTCATACAGGCTTGCGCGTGGGCACCCTCGTGACCCTGCATGAACTTTATTTCCTGATGGTACATTCTCACACTGTGGAGCTTGTATCAATTGCTTTTAGTGCCCAACCAGTTCCCTTCCACTGAGGTGCTCACTTTTCATTGTGTCCTGTCTGCTTGGCATTTTTAGGTCTTTGCTTGGGACAACTGGTGCCCCTGTTTTGTTGGTACACTAAGCAGCGCTTACCTTGCTTCTTGGGTAAGCCATCACTAAGACACTGGAATTCAGGCAATGTGGTCTTTTCACTAATTTGCACCCACTCTTTCTACACAAAGGTATTTGACTGTGTGGATCATAACAAGTTATGGATAATATTGTGAAGAATGGGAATTCCAGAACACTTAACTGTGCTCATGAGGAACCTGTACTTAGATCAAGAGGCAGTTGTGCATACAGAACAAAGGGTTACTGCATGGTTTAAAATCAGGAAAGGTGTGCATCAGGGACGTATCCTTTCACCATACTAATTCAATCTGTATGCTGAGCAAATAATCCTAAAAGTTAGACTATATGAAAAAGAATTCAGCATCAAGATTGGAGGAAGACTCATTAACAACCTGTGTTATGCAGATAATACGACCTTGCTTGCTGAAAGCAAAGAGGACTTGAAGCACTCACTGATGAAGATCAAAGACTCTTCAGTATGGATTACACGTCAACATAAAGAAATTAAAAACCCTCACAACTGGACCACTAAGCAACATCATGATAAATGGAGAAAAGATTGAAGTTGTCAAAGATTTCATCTTGCTTGGATCCACAATCAACACCCACAGAAGCAGCAGTCAAGAAATCAAATGATGTATGGCATTTGGCAAAACTGCTGCAAAGTCCTCCTTAAAGTGTTAAAAAGCAAACACGCCATCTTGAGGACTAAGGTGCGCCTGAACAAAACCATAGTATTTTCAGTTGCATCACGTGTGTGCAAAAGCTGGACAATGAAAAAGGATTACTGAAGAAGAAGTAACGCATTTGAATTATGTTGTTGGCAAAGAATACTTTATGTACACACTATGGACTGCCAGAAGGACACACAAATCTGTCTTGAAGGGAGTACAGCCAGATTGCTCCTTAGAAGTAAGAACGGCAAGACTTCATCCTCCTTGTCCAGCTGCTATTCATAAGGTTGTCACTGGCTAATTCTTTTCAGAAGTAGATGGCCAGGTCCTTCTTCTTATTCGGTCTTAGTCTGGAAGCTCAGCTAAAACCTATCCACCATGGGTGACCTTGCTGGTATTTGAATATGGGTGGCATAGATTCCAGCCACATGCAAGCTCCCGTAGTACGACAAACTGACAGATGCATGGGGTCTTGGAAGAAGTACAGCCAGCCAGAATGCTCCCTAGAAGCAAAGATGACTAGTCTTCGTCTCACATACTTTGGACATGTTATCAGAAGGGATCAGTCCCTGGAGAAGGATATCATTCTTGGTACAGTAGAAGGTCAGCAAAAAAGAGGAAGACCCTCAACAAGACAGAATGTCACAGTGGCTGCAACAATGGACTCAAGCATAAAAAAGATTGTGAGGATGATGCAGGAATGGGCAGTGTTTCGTTCTGTTGTACATAGGGTCCCTATGAGTTGGAAAGAACTGATGGCACCTAACAACGTAACAACAACATCTCACTTGCTTTGGACATGTTATCAGGAAGGACCAATCCCTGGAGAAGGACATCATGCTTCGTAAAGAAGCGGATCAGCAATAAAGAGGAAGACCCTTGAGGAAATGGATTGACTGTAACAACGGACTCAAACACAGCAACGATTGTGAGGATGGTACAGAACCAGGCAGTGTCTCCTTCTGTTACACTTGAGTTCACTATGAGTTGGAACTGGCTCAAGGGCACCTAACAACTACAATGTAGTTTATATAGGATGCCTGGGTGGCACAAATGGTTTGCTCTTGCCTACTAACCTAAAGGTTGGCAGTTTAAACACACCCAGAAGGGCCTTGTTAAGAAAGGTCTGGCGCTCTATTTCTGTGAAGGCTACAGACAAGAAAACCCTGTGGAGCAGTTCTACTCTGTAGCACATTGGGTTACCATTAGTCAGAATCTACTCAACGGCAATGGGTTTTTGGTTTATAGTTCACATACAATAAAATACCAAAAAAAAAAAAAAAAAAAGCCAAACCTATTGCCATCAATCAAATCCCACTCATAGCGACCCTATAGGACAGAGTAGAATTGCCCAAGGAGTTTCAAGGCTATAAATTTTGACAGAAAACTGCCACATCTTTCTCCTGAGGAGAAGTTGGTGGGTTCAGACACTCAGCCGTCTGACTAGCACCTAAGCGCTTAACCACTGCACCAGCAGGGCTCCTACATCAATCAACAAATTCGTGTTGTTTTTGTTGTTGTTAGGAGCCGTCAAGTCTATATCTATATTTACACATTCCATTTCTTTTTTTTTTTTATGATTTCCAATTTTCCTAGATTCATACTCTGTACATTCTACATTCTGATTATTAATGGGTGTTTGCAGCTGTTTTTTCTCATTTTGAGTCGTGCCACATCAGCGAAGGAAGGTCCCGAAAGCTTGACTCTATCCACCTCATTAAGGTCGACTCTACTTTGAGGAGGCAGCTCTTCCCCAGTCATCTTTTGGGTGCCTCATCTTCCGGCACTTGGGGGGCTCGTCTTCCAGCACTATATAGGACAATGTTCCGCTGCTATTTATAAGGTTTTCACTGGCTAATGCTTTTCAGAAGTAGACTCCTAGGTTCTTCTTCCTAGTCTGTCTTAGTCTGGAAGCTCAGCTGAAACCTGTCCTCCACGGGTGACTCGGCTGGTATCTGACGACTGGTGGCATAGCTTCCAGCATCACAGCCACATGCAAGCCCCCACAGTACGACAAACTGACACGTGTGGGGGGGAACAAATTCATACACACAGGTTACACACACTTCTATCAGGATATGGCATTCCCATCACCTCAAAACATTTCCTTTTGCACCATCCCATTAAAAATTCCCTCTCCTTCAGGCAACCACTGCTCTCACATTTATCACCATAGGTCACTGTTGCTTATTCTTTAATTTCATATGAATAGGGTCATTCATGGTGTATTCTCCTGTGTCAGCATGATAACTGTGAGGTTTATTAAAGCTGTGTCTACCGGTAGTGTGTTTCCTGCTATCACAGAGAAGGATTTCACTGCATGAATTTTTTTTTTTTTAAATCCATTTTCCTGTTAATGAACATTTGAGTTTTTCTAGTTCTTGTATTTTATATATAAAGTTGTTAGGAACATTCTTGCTCAAGTTTTTGTGTAGATATATGTTTTCTTTCCCACTGAGTAAAACCTAGAATTGGAATTTCTGGGTCATAGAAGAGATATGTATTTAACTTTATATATATATTTTTTAAAAGCCTAAAAGCTCTTTTCTAAAGTGATTATTATCGTATTACACAACCACCAGCAATATATTAAAGTTCAGATCGCTCTACATACTCAGCTAGCACTCAGTGTTATCAATTTTTTAAATTATGACCTTTCCAGCATGGGTGCTTAGCAGTTTTCCATTGTGGTTTTACTTTGCATTTATCTGATAACTAATGCTATTGAGTATATTTTCATGTAATTATTGATAATTTGTACATTTTTATTCGCCAAGTATCTATTCAGGCCATTTGCACATTTTGATTGTCTTTTGTTTGTTCTCTTACTCTTGAATTTGAGATGTTCTTTATGTATTCTGGATAAAGGTCCTTTACCAATATGTATATTGAGAATATTTCTCCCAGTTTTTGCCTATTTATTTCTTACTGGTGTTTTTTAATAAGAAAAAATTAAAAAAAAATTTTTTAATGAACTCTAATTTATCAATTTTTTTCCTGTTTAGTGCTTTCTGTGTCCTAAAAATTCTCTGAGTCAGAGCCCTGGTGGCCCAGTGGCTAAGTGGTCAGCTGCTTAACCAAAAGGTTGGCAGTTCAAATCCACCAGCTGCTCCTTGGAAACCCGAAGGGGAAGCTCTACTCTGTCCTGTGGGTTCACTAGGAGCTGGAATCAACTCCATGGCAACAGGTAGGTAGTATCTAAGTCACAGAGATATTTTTATGTATTACCATCTAGAAGCATCATTATTTTAGCTTTTACATTTAGGGTTATGATCCTTTGATAATCAACATTTGTGAATAGTGAGAGAAGAGTCCAGATTCATTGTCATTAAATTTATCCCTAAGTACATTAATTTTTATATTACTGTCAATAGAGGTAGTTTTAAATTTTATTTTCAGTTGTTTTCTGCTAGTATATGAAATCTAACTGACTTTTTGTATATTGAGCCTGGCTCCTGCACCCTTGCAATATTTATTTATTAGCTTTAGTATCTGCTTTGCAGATTCCTTAGAGGTTACTACATTCACAATCGTGCCTTTTAGGAACAAAGACAAGCTCACTTCCTTTTCCATCTATGTGCTTTTATCTGTTTTAACTACCTTATCACACTTTCTAGAAACACTAGCACAATGAAATGGAAATGGACAAAGCAGGTATCCTTGTCTTGTGTCAAACCTTGGGAGGAAAATATTCATTTTGTTTCATGATTATGATGTCGCCTGTAGGGTATTCGTAGTTGCTTTGTCGTGTTGAGGGTATTTCTATCTATTCTTAGTTTACTGAGAGTTTTTGTCATAACAGAAACCCTGGTGGCGTAGTGGTTAAGTGCTACGGCTGAGGTATTTTTTTTTTTCTGTATGTATTAAGGAGTCATTTTATTTTTCTGTAAGTCCCACTATATGAGGGATTAAGTCATTGACTTTTTTAGATATTAAACCCACCTTTCATTCTTGAGGTAAAGAGTACCTGGTAATTAGCTATTGCCTTAAAAAACTTATTGCTTTAAAAATAACAACCATTTATTTGCTTACCATTTTGCAATTTGAACTGGGCTTGGTTGGACGGTCACTTCCCTGGTCTCATGAGGGTCACTCGTGTGGCCACAGTTATCTGTCATTTGGGTGGGGACTGGCGGTTCCAGGATGGCGTCACTCTAATTTTGGGAAGTTAGGTGGGACCCACAGTTGGAGCACCTCTGTCCTGCCCCAGGGTGCTTCACAAACATCGTAGCCTCCGAGTGCGTTCCATGGCAGCAGAAGCATTGGAAAAGGACAAAGTGTAAGCACCTAGAAATCGTCTGCTCGTGCCATGTGCTCCACTTCACACTTGTCAAAGCAGGCTGCCAGGCCAATGCCAGGTCAGCGTGGGAGACACCTCCGAGGTCAGATACTGGAGGCGTAATGCCTACTAATACACAGAAGTGGTTATTCATGATTCATTTCTGTTCAGTGAGTCAGTTTACTGATAGTTTATTAGGGAATTTTTGCATGTGCCTTCATGAGAGATGTTGCTTTTTGTTGGTGGTGGGGTTTTTCTTTTTTTTTCATGTAATGTTTTCATCTTGTTTGAGTTCTAAGGCTATGCTTTCCTTATAAAGTTAATTCATAAGTGTTCTCTGATCTTCTATTTACTGAAATTATAATAGAGGATGAAGCAAATATCCTTTTCTGCCTTCTTTTGGATAACAGAAATTTTTTTAGTGGTGCAAACAGTTAACGCACTCAGCTGCTAACTCTAAGGTTAGACTGAGGTTTAAGTCTACCCAGAGGCTCCTCGGAAGAAAAGCCTGGAGACCTACTTCCAAACACTCAACCACCGAAAGCCCTTTAGAGCTCAGCTCTACTCTGTAACGCATGGAGCTGCCATGAGTCAGAACTGACTCAGTGGCAACGGGTTTGGTTTTTCACTTATAGGATTTTTAACTACACATTTGGCTTTATTTTTTTTTCAATTCTTGCTGTAGTGGAAAGATTTTAAAATACAAATAAAATTTCTTTAACAGGTAGAGCACTATTAAATAATTCTAAAATGGTCTTGTCTGAAAATTGGTAGTTTGTATCTTTCAAAGTATTCATCCATTTCACCTAATTTGCAAAAATTATTGGTTTAAAATTGTTTCTGGTGTATATACATAGATTACATATATTTGTATATACATAATTATACATACACACACACATATATATATATATAATTGAAGCCCTGGTGGCACAGTGGTGGAGAGCTCAAGGTGCTAACCAAAAGGTTGGCGGTTTAGATTCACCAGCCACTCCTTGGAAATCCTATGGGGCAGTTATAGTCTGCCCTATAGGGTCACCTAGTCAGAATTGACATGAAGGCAATGGGTTTGGTTATATATATATGAAAATCAATCTAACCAGAAATCTACTAATTTTATTAATCGTTTTGAAGAACTAGCTTTTGACCACATTGGTTTCCTTTTTTACTTGTCTGTTTTCTGTTTCGTTAATGTTCATTCTTATTTCTATCATTCTCTTAGCTCTCCTTAATTTGCATTGAGTTTAGTTTTGTTTTTTTCTAGTTTCTTTAGATAAAATTTTAACTCACAGACTTCAATTTTTTTATTTTTCATTTTTAGAGATGTACATTTCATTCTGAACACTTATTCAGTTGTATCCCACAAATTTTGTTTCACTTTGATTCAGTTCAAAAATATTTTCTGATTGTGTGTGTGTGGTATTTCTTTTTTGGCCCATGAAAGATCTAAAAATGCATGGCTTAATTTCCAAATATTTGGTAATTGTCCAGCCATCTCTTCTTCTAACTGATTTCTAATTTGATTTTCTATTGGTCGGAAAACAATCTGCATCAGTTCAACCATTTAAAATTTTTGAGGCTTGGTTCATAGACCAAAACGTGGCCAATCTAGGTGAATGCTTCATGTTCTTCTGAAAAGAATGTATCCTGTAGTTACGCGCTGCATTTTCTAAATGTTTAGTATGTTAGTTGATAGTACACAAATCGATATCCTTATTGATTCTTCTTTTATTTTTATCAAATATTGATAAGGAAGTGTCAAATTCTCTGACTATAATTAAGGATTTGTTCATTTCTCCTTTTAGTTCTTTCAGTTTTTGCTTGACATATTTTGAAACTCTATTATTAGATCAATACATATTCAGGATTGCTATGCTTTTTGAAATGGCCCTTTGAACATCGTGAAGAGTCCCTCTTTATTAATAGCTAGTTATTGTTGTTGTGAGGTGCCGTTCAGTCAGCTCCAACTTATAGCAACCCCGTGTACAACAAGATCAAAGGCTGCCCTGTCCTGCGCCATCCTCACGTTTGTTTCTATGTTTGAGCCCATTGCTGCAGCTTTATGTTTGATATTAATATGTAGCCATTTTAGTTCATTTTTACTTGTTTGCATGTTATAATGTTCCCTTGCTTTTACTTTTGACTTTTTCTATGTGTGGTCGTATTTAAAGGGCACTTCCCGTAAACAGGATATAGATTGGTCTAACGTTTTTACTCTATGGATATGCTCTGTCTTTTCATTGGATGGTTTCATCCGTCATATCTAATACATTTGTGGTTATTACCAGTTGTTGTTGAGTCAATTCGGACTCATGGTGACTCCACGTGTGTCAGAGCAGGACTCTGTTCCGTGGGGTTTTTAATGGCTGATTTTTCAGAAGCAGGTGTAGGCGTTTCTTCTGAGGTGCCTCTGGCTGGAATCGAACCTCCAAGTTTTTAGTTAGCAGCCGAGTGCATCCACCATTCGCACCACCCAGGGACCTCTTCACTATTTGTTTTCCATATGCAGAATATCATCTTTTTTTTTTCCTTTTTCCCTTATTTTCTGCTAACTTTGGAATTCACAGAATTATTTTTTACTGTGAAATTTTAACTTTCCATGAATTTTTAGCTATACTTTTGATATTGTTCTAGGAGTTACAACATAGATAGATCTTCACTATTTGCAGTCTACCTTTAAATTTTACATTATGCTGCAATACTTCAATTATACTGAAAGAACATTACAATATGCACTCATTAACTTTACTTTGTGCTGTTGCTGTCCTATATGCATATATTATAAACAATATGTTCTTGTTTGATGCCCTCGAGTCGCTTCCGATTCATAGTGACCCTACGTACAGCAGAACAAAACACTTCCCTGTCCTGCACCAGCCGCACAATCATTGTAATACTTGAACCCACTGTTGCAACCACTGCATCAGTCCATCTCATTGACGGTCTTCCTCTTTTCTGCTGACCTTCTACGTTGCCAAGCGTGATGTCCTTCTCCAGGGACTGGTCCCTCCTGATAACATGTCCAAAATGTGTAAGACAAAGTCTCACCATGCTTGTTTCTAAGGAGCATTCTGGTTGTACTTCTTCCAAGACCAGGTTTGTTCATCCTTTCGGCAGTCCATGGTATATTCATTGTCCTTCACAAAAACAGCAATTAAAAGGTGTCAATTCTTCTTCAGTCTTCCTCACTCATTGTCCAGCTTTCACATGCGTAGGAGGCGATTGAAACACCACGGCTCGGGTCAGGTGCACCTTAGTCGTTAGTGACATCTTTGCTTTTTGACACTTTAAAGAGGTCTTTTGCAGAAGATTTGCTTAGTGCAATGCATCTTTTGATTTCTTGACTGCTGCTGTCATAGATATTGATTGTGGATCCCAGTAAAATGAAATCCTTGAAAATTTCAATCTTTTCTCCATTTATCATGATGTTGCCTATTGGTCCAGTTGTAGGATTTTTGTTTTCTTTATGTTGAGGTACACTCCATGCTGAAGGCTGTGGTCTTTGATCTTCATTAGTAAGTACTTCAAGTTCTTTTCACTTTCAGCAAGCAAGGTTGTGTAATCTGCATAAAACAGGTTGTTAATGAGTCTTCCTCCAATCCTGATGCCCCTTTCTTCTTCATATAGTCCAGTTTCTGGGATTATTTGCTCAGCATACAGATTGAATAAATAAGGTGAAAAGATAAAACCCTAATGCACACATTTCCTGACTTTAAACCATGCAGTATCCCCTTGTTCTGTTCAAATGACTGCCTCTTGATCTACATTCAGTTTTCTCATTAGCACAATTAAGTGTTCTGGGATTCCCATTCTTCACAATGTTATCCATAATTTGTTACGATCCACACAGTCAAATGACTTTGCATAGTCAACAAAACACAAGTAAGCATCTTTCTGGTATTCTCTGCTTTCAGCCACGACCTATCTGGCATCAGCAACAATATCCTTGGTGCGATGTCCTCCTCTGAATTTGGCTTGAATTTCTGGCAATTCCATGTTGATGTACTGCTGCAACTGTTTTTTAATTATCTTCAGCAAAGTTTTACTTGTGTGTGATATTGTTCAATAATTTTTGCATTGAGTTGGGTCACCTTTCTTTGGAATAGGCATAAATATAGAACTCTTCCTGTTGGTTGGCCAGGTAGCTGTCTTCCAAATTTCTTAGCATAGATGAATGAGCACTTCCAGTGCTACATCTGTTTGTTGAAACATCTCAATTGGTATTCCTTCAATTCCTGGAGCCTTGTTTTTTCCCAACGCTTTCAGCGCAATTTGGACTTTTTCCTTCAGTACCATCTGTTCCTGATCATATGCTTCTTCCTGGAAAGGTTGAACATCTCCCAGTCCTTTTTGACATAGTTACTCTGTGTATTCCTTCCGTCTGCCTTGTTATTTTTTTTTTTAATAACCAACTCCCATAGCTACTTATATGTAATAAAGATACCAACATGTTCTGTCTCTTGTTTAGTTACTATTAATTTTTTTTCTCCTAGTCATAGGTAATATTTTGATGCTTTTTTTCATACATTTTTTTAGTCATATTTACTCCCACACATCTGTCAGTTTGTCGTACTGTGGGGGCTTGCATGCTGCTGTGATGCCGGAAGCTATGCCACAAGTATTCAAATACCATCAGGGTGACCCATAGTGAACAGGTTTCAACTGAACTTCCCGGTTCAGACAGACTAGGAAGAAGGACCTGGCGGTCTACTTCTGAAAAAAAAATTAGTGAAAACCTTATGAATAGCAGCAGAATATTGTCTGATATAGTGCCAGAAGATCAGCCCCCCAGGTTGGAAGGCACTCAAAAGATGACCAGGGAAGAGCTGCCTCCTCAAAGTAGAGTCAACCATAATGATGTGGATGGAGTCAAGCTTTCTGGACCTTCATTTCCTAATGTGGCATGACTCAAAATGAGACGGAATAGCAGCAAGCATCCACAAATAGTCGGAATGTGCAACCTAGGAAGTATGAATCTAGGAAAATTGGAAACTATCAAAACTGAAATGGAACACATAAATATCAACATCCTAGGCATTACTGAGCTGAAATGGACTGGTATTGGGCATTTTCAATCAGATAATCATATGGTCTACTGTGCCAGAATGACAAATTGAAGAGGAATGGCATTGCATTAGTCATCAAAAAGAACATTTCAAGATCTATCCTGAAGTACAAGACTGTCAGTGTTAGGATAATACCCATACGCCTACAAGGAAAACCAGTTAATACCACTATTATTTGAATTTACACACCAAGCATTAAGGCTAAAGATGAAGAAATTGAAGATTTTTACCAACTTCTGCAATCTGAAATTGATCGAACATGCAATCAGGATGCATTGATAGTAACTGGTGATTGGAATGTGAAAGTTGGAAACAAAGAAGATTAATCGGCACTTGGAAAATATAGCCTTGGTGATAGAAAGAATGCGGAGATCACAGGATAGAATTTTGCAAGACCAACTACTTCTTCATTGCAAATACCTGCTTTCAACAACATAAACAGCGACTATACATGTGGACCCTGCCAGATAGAATACACAGGAATCAAATCGACTACATCTGTGGAAAGAGAAGATGGAAAACCTCAATATCATGAGTCAGAACAAGGCCTGGAGCGGACTGTGGAACAGACCACCCATCAGTTGTTCATACCCAAGTTCAGGATGAAGCTGCAGAAAATTAGAACAAGCCCACAAGAGACAAAGTACAACCTTGAGCATATCCTACCTGAATTTAGAGACCATCTCAACAATAGAATTGACACAGTGAACACTACTAACCAAAGCCAGATGAGTTGTGGAATGACAGAAAGGACATCATACATGAAGAAAGCAAGAGGTCATTAAAAAGACAGGGAAGAAAGAAAAGACCAAAATGGATGTCAGAAGAGGCTCTGAAACTTGCTCTTGAAAGTTGAGTAGCTAAAGCAAATGGAAGAAATGATAAAGTAAAAGAGCTGAACAGAAGATTTCAAAGGGTGGCTGGAGAGGACAAAGTAAAGTATTATAATGACATATGTAAAGACCTGGAGATGAAAAACCAAAAGGGAAGAATACACTCTGCATTTCTCAGGCTGAAAGAACTGATTAAAAAATTCAAGTCTTGAGTTGCAGTGTTGAAGGATTCTATGGGGAAAATATTAAACAGCTCAGGAAGAATCAAAATAAGATGGAAGGAATACAGAGTCACCATACCAAAAAGAATTGGTCAACATTCAACCACTTCAGGAGGTACCATATAAACAGGAACCAGTGGCGCTGAAGGAAGAAGTCCAAGCTGAAAACATTAGGGAAAACAAGGATCCAGGACCTGACAGAATACTGACTGAGATATATCAACAAGCGCATGCAGGACTGGAAGTGCTCACCCATCTACGCTAAGAAATTTGGAAGACAGCTACTGGCCAGCCAACTGGAAGAGGTCTATATTTGTGCCTGTTCCAAAGAAAGGTGATCTAACAGAATGCAGAAATTATTGAACAATACCATTAATGTTACACACAAGTAAAACTTTGCTGAAGATAATTAAAAAAACAGTTTCAGCAGTACATCAACATGGAATTGCCAGAAATTCAAGCCAAATTCAGAGGAGGACATGGCACCAGGGATATTGTTGCTGATGTCAGATGGATCGTGGCTGGAAGCAGAGAACACCAGAAAGATGTTTACCTGTGCTCTGTTGACTATGCAAAGATATTTGACTGTGTGGGTCATAACAAATTATGGATAACATTGTAAGAATGGAAATTCCAGAACACTTAATTGTGCTCATAAGGAACCTGTACATAGACCAAGTGGCAGCCTTCGAACAGAACAAGGGGACACTGGGTGATTTAAAGTCAGGAAATGTGAGTATCAGGGTTATAGGGCTATATCCTTTCACCACACCTATTCAATCTGTATTCTGAGCAAATAATATGAGAAGCTAGACTAAATGAAGAAGAACAGGTACCAGGATTGGAGGGAGACTCATTCACAACCTGTATCATGCAGATGACACAACATAGCTTGCTGAAAATGAAGAGGACTTGAAGCACTTACTGATAAAGATCAAAGACCACAGCCTTCCATATGGATTACACCTCAACACAAAAAATAAAAAATTTATTTTTATTTTTTTTTTTAACATAAAACAAAAATTCTCACAACTGGACAAATAAGCAACGTCATGATAAACTGAGAAAAGATTGAAGAATTTCGTTTTACTTGGGCTCACAATCAACACCCATGGAAGTGAAGTCAAGTAACCAAGGACTTATTGCACTGGGCAAATCTGCTGCAAAAGGCCTCTTTAAAGCGTTAAAAAGCAAAGATGTCACTTTAAGGACTAAGGTGAGCCTGATCCAAGACATAGTGTTTTCAATCACCTCATATGTATGCAAAAGATGGACAATGACTAAGAGAAGACCAAAAAAGAATTAATATCTTTGAATTATGTTGTTGGTGAAGAATATTGGATATACCATTGACTGCCAAAGGAATGAACAAACCTGTCCTGGAAGAAGTACAGCCAGGATGCTCCTTCCCAGCAAAGATGGTGAGACTTTGTCTCACACACTTTGGATGTGCTCTCAGGAGGCACCAGTCCCTGGAGAAGGACGTCATGCTTGGTAAATAGAGGGTCAGCAAAAAAGAGGAAGACCCTCAACGAGATGGATTGACACGGTGGCTGCAACAATGGGCTCAAGCATAGCAACTATTATGAGGATGGTGCAGCCGGGGCAGTGTTTTCTTCTGTTGCATATAGGGTCGCTATGAATAGGACGTGACTCAAAAGTACCTAACAACAAGAAGTCATATTTGCTATTGCAATAGACATTACGGATGATATCTCATTGATAGTTTGGAGTATTCTTTTCTTTGGTTGATGATGAATAAGTTTTGTTCTGACAGTTAATTTGTTGCCATTTCAGGCTAATCTTGTCAAGCTTTGGTTTTACCTCCCTGTAGTGTCTTTCATCGCCTTCTAGAATCGTAATTATATGCAGGTGGTCTTTTTTAACCGTGTATCCTGTCTCCCATGTTTTGTCTCTCTGTGCTCCACTCTAATGTCTTGTTGTTTGTTTGTTTCTGACCTATTATCCAATTGGAGTCTCTGGGTGCTACAAGCAGTTAAGTGCTTGACCACTAGTCAAAAGGTTGGCGGTTTGAACTCACCTAGAAGTGCCTCAGAAGAAAGGCCTGGCAACTACTTCTGGAAGGTCACAGCCATTGAAAACCCTGTGGAGCAGTTTTACTCTTCATACATGGGATCACCATGAGTTTTAATTGACTCGATGGCAATTGAAAACAACATTATGCAATTTATTAGTTCTCTTATTAATTTTTTCCAATCCTCTTTTTAATCATTGAATTCTCAATTTTATTTCTTTTATAATTTCTATTTGATTATTTTCATTGAGTTTCATTCTCTTCTCAAATTCTCCATCTCATTATTTAACATTTTGTGTATTTTCATTGTAGTTTTTTATTTTATTTTAAGTTTACATCTAGTAACTTCAACATACAGATTTTTTGTGGGTACTTTTCTTTTCCATGTGATCTTCTATCAGTCCTTGCTATACTTTTTTTTAGTTTTTTATATGCCAAGTTATTTTATATTTCATAATGGATAAACTACATTTAAAATGTAGAGCTAATCTGAAGCTCTGTACGCTGTTATCTTCACCCAGAGGGATTTATTTTTCTTCTGAGAGGCAGTTATGGTGTGGGCACGCTATCTCTATCTGAACAAGCATGGAGCTGATTCAAATCTATCCTTTAGTGTATGTGACGGCGGGTTCCTCCAAATTCCTGTGAGTTGTCTTCAAGTTGGCTCCAACTCATGGTGGCCTTGAACAGAACAAAATGTTGCCCAGTCCTGCATCATCTTCAACATTCTTGGCACGTTGAGTCCATTGTTGTGGTCGCTGTGTAGTGCCTTTCAATCTCGGGGCTGCCCTCCTAAATTCCTATGGCATAGCTGGGTGGCGCTTGACTACTAGTGGAAAGCTTTGTAGGTCACACCCACCCAGAAGCACCTCAGGAGACAGGCCTGGCACTCGGTTTCCAAAAGGTTACAGCCTGGAAGATGCTATGGAGCAGTTCTATTACCCACACATGGGGTCGCAATGAGTCAAAGTCAACTGGAAGGCAACTAACAACAACAGCTTTTTATTACCATAGTCCGTGCTGTTTGGTCACCGTGAGTCTAAATCGACTCGACAGCAATAGGTTTTTGGTTTTTTCCTGGCTGGTGCCTTTGAGGAAACCCTGGTGGCTTAGTGGTTAAGGGGTACGGCTGCTAACCAACAGGTCCGCAGTTCAGATCCACCAGGCGCTCCTTGGAAACCCTGTGGGGCAGTTCTACTCTGTCTTATAGGGTCGCTATGAGTTGGAATCAACTTGATGGCAATGGGTTTTTGGGTTTGGTGCCCTTTGATTTTAATTTTTCTCCCCAGCCCCTTGGGAATGCTGGAAAGTCCTACGTTTCGTACCCTCTAACTATGGATTCGAATTTGTATGTGCTTCAAGGAAAAAATCAGTGCAATAGTCCATGTTTTACCTTCTCTGTAAGCTCTTAGGCCTCAAGTCCTCCTGTCTTTCTTGTATCATTAATGCCTACTTAGGGATTCCTTAAACATCTTTATCTTTCCTTTTGACAGGAAGGGTGGTCAGCAACAAGCTAGTCTGACATCATAGAAAGCAGAAAAAAGTCACTTGCCTGTTTCTATGCTTTCCCCCTCCCCCTTTATTTAGTAGCTACGCACACTTGCCAAGCTGACCCATCCCGGTGCTCCCCAATCTTTGTCTGACTGGGCGTTCCTCGCAGTCAGCTATGTACTGTGGGGGGGTCTGACATGGTCCTGGGGAGCCGCTGGAGCTGCTGAAGACTTCAGTTTCGGTATACGGGCTTGGAACTGTTTCTCAACAAACAGGCCGTGTCGTTTTCCCCCGGGGCCTGTCTAATCTGTGCTATCAGTGCTCCTCGCTGTCTGTCCTCGTGTGCGGGGTTGTCTCCCCATCTGGCTGTTTTCATTCTTTATCTTTAGATGGTGGGCACACATATGTGTACGTATTTTTTCTCCATACGTGACATAGTTAACTGATTCAACATATGCAGTAGGGTGTATATACACATACAAATACACTATAACACACACACCACACATACCACACTCAACACACCACACACCCACAAACATGCACATACATACACACTCACCACATACACACCATGCTCACTCACACACGCACTCTCACAAACACACACACAAACTTAAACACACTCCCCCCAAACACACACCAAACTCACTCCAAACTCACTCACACACTTTATCACGAACACACACATATGAACATATGCAGACACTCATACACCACATACACTGACATACACACACACTCGCCCACACAAATCACACTCGCACACCCCACACCACATACACACTCACACACACCACATTCAACACACACACCACACTCACTCATACACACATACACACATGCTCGCACACACACTTACCACACACACCACACTCACTCACACACTCATACACACCACACACACACTCAGATACTCATACACAACACGCTCACATGCACCACACACACTAATACACACATCACATACCCACACACACTCACAGACACTCATCCACCATGCACAACACTCTCACACACACAGCACACACACTCACACACCACATACCCACAAACACACACGGACACTCATCCACCATGCACAACACTCTCACACACACACCACACTCACTCACTCACACACATCACATACCCACAAACACACACTCACAGACACTCATCCACCACACACAACACTCACACACACACACCACACACACACATGCACATCACATACCCACAAACACACACTCATAGACACTCATCCACCACACACAAACACTCTCACACAAACTTACCCACAAACACCACACCCACACACAGGCTGTCCCACAAGCACACACTGGCGCAATGGGAAACTAGCCTGGAGCACTTACTGGAGGAGGAAAAGAGCTGGCAGGACCTGGGAAGGGGTTAGAGGGGGTAGACTCCCTCCAGGAGGTCTGCTCGCTGACAAGAAAACAGTTATCGAGTCCTGTTGTCCCTCAACTGATCTAAGATCAGGACCCGAGGTCACAATCACAGTGAGGGGCCAGTATAACCTGGCACGCATTTCTGAAGTAAGAACTGGGAAGACACAACTGGATTGTGCACTGATATAAGGCCAATAACGCAGGTTACAGTCCAGGAGACATAATCTGGTAGAATCACTGTACTGAAAAGGAAAAAGACGCATTAACTGCTCGCCTACCATCCTGAGACATCAAGAGTGTGACACTCAGTGTGGTACTCAAAACATTTTCGACATGATAAGCCCATCAGCAGAAATAATCGTCTCTTCAGTAGTAATAACGGGAAGACAGCGTCGCGCACAGGGCCCGTGGCAGTCTGCGGCATGGGGTCCCTGCACCCCCGGCCTCTGCGTCCACCCTGTCGCCAGGCCTCTCCCTGATCTGGGTGTACACACAGGAGTGGCAGTTCCTGGCCTGAACGCCTGGTGGCTTCTGCTTTCTTGCTGCAGAGTTCTGAGCTGTCTGGGAAGAATTTCAGAGGCTCTGTGGAGAAAACACAGGAAGAGCCACGCCAGGGGCCACGTGGAGAGGAAGTGGTGCTGAGTGACACACAGGAAGAGCCACGCCAGGGGCCACGTGGAGAGGAAGTGGTGCTGAGTGACACGGAGGGGAACAAGGGGCCCAGCAGACAGTGAGGACCAGAAGCAGGTATCCACCCCATGGAACCCTGCAGCCCCCCAGCTAGCCACCCCTTTGTGAAGGCACTAGACACAGTGAGAAAGTCTCTTAATACCCAGCCTCACAGGACGGAGCCGAGCTCAGCTGCCCAGGGCCTGCCTGGATTCTTGACCTTGGGATTGTGAGATGTAAAAAAACGTTGTAGTTTTGGAGTAGTTTGCTGGTACCAGTCCATAATAAAACATGGCCTAACCTCCCCCGCCTCAGGAAGTCCGAGGCCCTCAGTGCCTGACCTTGCCAATCCTTCAAACATTATAAGAAACTGTGGCCTTGGGTCAGTCTGCCCTCCAAAAGATCTTGGCTTTTGTTTTTCTTTTTCTAGAAGGTTAAGGTTTAGCTATATAAACATAAATGATAAAAGATGTTATAAAATTCTTAGTTAAATAAAACAGGGAAACATTTAGCTTAGATGTCAGAGTGTTTTGAGTTTAAAGATAATAGTCAGGTGTGTGTCCGTGTGTGTGTGTTACATAAAACACTTCTGTCTCTGAAGGCTGACATCTCACCCTCTCTGTTCCTGGCTTTCAGTTAACCACATAAACACGTAATGTGTCTCTCAGTACGTTCATATCTCCAAGCAGGAGAAGAATGCAAATATCAATAATGTTGCCACCAATAAAAGTCTACACAATAAAATAAAATAAAATGCCCACTTATTTTTCAAAGGAGCTGCACCAAATCGAATGCTGGGTAAACAAAGGAGACTGTGAAAAGTGGTGTCCATTAGTCAAGTGGGCCAAAGGGTTCAAAAGTCAACTTGTATACGCTAGAAAAGAAATATTTCACATTTAAATTGAGTACCAAGAGCTTTGAGGGGTCCCAGAGGGCTTGCCATGTATCACTTATAGGAGCTCTGTTTGCGGTGAGGGAAAGCTGTGAAGTGTTAAACATTACTTTTCCCCTCTCTTTAAAAAGCCAATTTGTTTTTATTTATTTAAGAAATACTTTAGTGCTTTCTTTGAAGTTTTACTAACTTTCTCAAGTCACCTTCCTGTCCCCCCCAATTTTTTTTTTTTTTTTTGAACACGAAAGTTCAGCGTTTCATTTCTTTTGGTTAAGTTTTAGAATTAGAATGACTCCAAACAAGACATTAGAATTATGAATTGTGAAGTGAAATTTTGAGTTTTCACAGGAATTAGAGATTGAAACGACTCAAAAATCGGTTAGATTTCAGAAGCTCTGAGCCCTGTCGGTCTTCTGTGGAGTCCGTGGACTTGTTGTCAGCTGCCATCGAGTCAGTTCCAGCTCATGGCAACCCAAGTGCACAGGAGAGAACTGCTCCGTAAGGTTTTTAAGGCTGTGACCTTTTAGAAGCAGATTGCCAGGCCTGTCTTCTGAGGCACCTCAGGGTGAGTTTGAACTGCCAACCTTTTGGAAAGTAGTTGAGCGTTTAACCCTTTGCAGCACACAAGGACTCATATGTCTTATTGAACAGACTGTGAGGTTCTTTATCTTTATAGATCTCACTTCCAGCACAATGACTGGTAAATGAGCACACCTTCTACTATGTTTGTCAAACGAATTTGTTAAAGGCTGAAGTCTAAATCGAACCAACAGTTGTAAATATTAATAACCCACTGCCTTCGAGTGGATTCTGACTCATAGCAACCGTACAGGACAGAGTAGAACAGCCTCATAGGGTTTCCGAGGCTGAAATATTTATGAAGCAGACTGCCGCGTCCTTCTCCCGAAGAGCAGCTGGTGGGTTCAAACCGCGAGCGCTTAACCACTTCACCACCGGGGGTCCTTAAACATTAATAAAGGCAACAAAACTAATTTTTCAGTGACTTTTGGGGGCAACCACTACTTGCTGGTAAAATACGTATTTGATTCTGTTTAACCTCAGAACAGCTCTGTGGAAGAGACAGTGTTATTCCTACTTTAGAGATGAGGAAATGGCCTTGAGGCTCCCGTCATCTTCTCAAGGTCACACAGTGAGGTAGCGTCAAACTGGAGGCAGGACTGCTGACCTTCAAAGCCATGCTCGTCCCTCTCCACCCCGTGAAAGTCAGAGAGTTTGGGGGTATCAGCCATAAAATGGCGTGGCCAGTGTTCTCTACACTCTGAGCAGCCACAGGAGGAGTTCACCCAGCAGGAGAGGAGGTGCAGTGAACGCAGGCACCCATGGTGCCACAAGGAAAGCAAGGTTGGTGACGTGAGAGAGTGGTGTCACGGTGGGACCACCTATCAACAGTCAGAAAGGCTCTGGAAGGTGACCCTGGAATGAAAAGCTGAAGGTGACCCTTGAATGAAAAGCTGAACATGAAGGGGCAGCCTGTCTTAGATCCCTTGGGCTGCCATGACAAACTACTACAAAGCAGGTGACTCACAAGAAGAGAAATTCACTCTCTCGGAGTTCTGGAGACCATAAGTCCAAAGCAATGTGTGGACCGGGCCATGCTCTACCCAAAGGCTCTCGGGGGATCCTTCCCTGTCTCCTCCAGCTTCTGGTCACACCAGGCCTTCCTTGGTGCTGTGGCCGCCTCACTCCACTGCCTTCAGGTGGCCATCTTCCTCCACGTCTGTGTGGCTTTCTTTCTGGGCCTCTTCCCTCCTCTTATGAAGACACACTCATACGAGACTAGGGCCCACTCTGCTCCGGTGTGACCACAGATTGTGCTGATTTTATTGAGCTATAGGATTGTCTTGAAATTGCAGAAGAAGAAAGGAGACTGAAGAAAACAGGAGAAATAAACACAAAAAGGGAGTGAACAGAGGAAGGCAATGCAGAGGAGAAAAACACCAGAGTGTGGGAAAGACTAGAAGGAAGCAATGTGGACAAGAAGACAGAGAGCACAGCATGAGGACAGTGAGAGCAGGAGAGGGGAGGAAGGTGGCAGAGAACCACCCCACTAGGCTGCTGATTTGTTAACCAATGGACAGCTCCTTAAGAAGGCTCTCTGAAAGGAGTCAAGTGTTAAGTAGATTACCAAGGCAGGAGTGGAATTTGGTGACAAAGACCAGAGGTTTCAGATACCAGAACCGCGGGATAAAGTCAGAGCTGGAGGCGGCGAAGTTGTGTACCCAGATAATCTCTTATGTGTCATGAATATGGAATTTTTCAGAGTCCTGTGAAACAGACACACTAGTTAATGGTTAAACAATGGGCAATGTTATAGTGGGGATTAGAGGGAAAAAAAGATTAGGAAAATAGTACTGTATTAGTGAAAATTTGAAAAGATACCATATTAATTCAACTAAGACATACCATTACGGCACAAACTATTATTTGTCCCTCAGCTCTTGCTTCTTTCACTAGAGAGCCACCCAATGTGTGCTGGGGTCACAGGCACCCAGAGTAACGATGGTGGCCTGCCGCCTCTCCTGTGACTGTGACCTCATGCCAGGGCAGAGTGAAGGTAAATGGGGTGAGAGAGGGGCTGATAGAAGAAACCTCCAGAACATGCCCTCGAGAAGAGTAGTGTGCACTGCCTCTCCTCCTTGTCTGCTGACTGGGATGCAGAGGTGGTGGCCGGAGCTGGGGAAGCTATCTTAGACCATGAAATGGAAGCCGTGTCATGAGCGTGGCAGCATAAGAAGACAGCATGATATCAGGACCACCATATCACTGAGCCTAGACACAGACTGTCCCGTGAGAGAGGAACAAGCCTCTGTAGTGTGTAAACCACCCTTCTTTTGTCCTTAGTTTTAGTAGCCAAATCTGTATCCTAAATAATACAACCACTTAACAATGGCATTTTTGTTGTGATGTAATAGAAGATGGCTCAAGGGTTGGAAAACGTGGATAAAAACATGGCACCTTTCTCATCCTGTCTCCTTCTTTGTTAAAAATGGGGATACTGCCACCTGGTCCGCCTGTTCACAGGACTCCTGTAAGTGTTCCAGGTAGGATTTATGCAACAGCCACAGAGTTTACATAAACTCTAAGTGAGCATGTGAACAAGCAGTGCTGTGGTTAACATCACTAATTTGTGCCAACTCTTTTATCTTTCCAGTTTATTTGTTTTTTTTTATGGGTTGTTGGGATACTTTGAGAAGCCCTGGTGGTACAGTGGTAAAACTCTCACCTGGTGGTACAGTGGTTATACGCTTGGCTGCTAGACAAAGGGCCAGCAGTTAGAACTTACCAGCCACTGTACAGGAGAAAGATGGGGTAGCCTGCTTCCATAAGGATTACAGCCTTGGAAACTCTATGAGGCAGCTCTACCCTGTTCTATGGGGTCACTGTGAGTCAGAGCCAACTCTATGGCAATGGGTTTGGTGGTCGTGTTTTTTTTTGGGGGGGGGAGGTAGGATAATTTAGTATAAGTGTTTTATTAAGGGGTGGTATATAATGCTATAAACACATCGCCTTCCTCGTAGTAAAAGCTATAGAACACAGCCTTTAAAAAAAATTCACTTGACATTCATTTTCTGTATCACTGCTGACATCAATGTGTTGGAATGTGGCAGCCACAACTGCAGAGTAAGAACAGTTTAGTTCTTGAAACCAGACGAGCTGAGAAACCACCACACTCCTAAGGGGACCATGACTGTCTTTGTATAATATACTATTTATATTAAAGATAGTTTATGATCATTTCAAGTTAAACTAGAGTGTGAATTTATATAAAATGAGAAACCACAGCTGTGAAAAGATGTTTCCATCCATCAATCTTTAATTTCCTTTACTTTTTTTTTTTTTAAAATGATTCCACATTTAGGTACTAACTACACTAGGTTATTTGTTCAAATCTTATATATTTGTCCCATATACAGTCTTGCACCACTTAACGTCTATGATGTTGTTGTTGTTAGGTGCCATCAAGTCGGTTCTGACTCATAGTGACCCTGAGGACCACAGAAGGAAACATTGCCTGGCCCAGCACCATCCTCATGATCCTGGTTATGCTTTGAGCCCATTGTTATAGCCACTGTGTCAGTCCATCTTGTTGAGGGTCTTCCTCCATGACCCTCTGCTTTACCAAGCATGATGTCCTTCTCCAGGGACTGGTCCCTCCTGATAACATGTGCAAAGTATGTTATCATGATGTTGCTTATTGGTCCAGTTATAAGGGTCTTTGTTTTCTTTATGTTGAAGTGTAATCCACACCGAAGGCTGTAGTCTTGATACATTCTGTGAAATAGGACAGTAGGTGATTTGGACGTTGTACAAACGCCATATTAAGTACTTATGAAAGCTGTATGGGACGCCTTTGTTTCACTTCCAAATCAATCCTTCTCCTTTGTCTCTTGCTGCTGCTCTCACTAGCAATGGTTTTGTTGTATTTGGGAGCCATGATGCATTTCACAGTAGTATTTTTGAAAGAAAATTAAACAAAGATATAACACTACAACACCCAAGAGACACTTGATACACAAGATTGGATGTCACTGCCTATAAGTCGAAGCTTACACTGTTATACAGTAAACTTTTTATTTGTAAGTAGGGAAAGTTCACATTAAAATAATGATAGAAAGTGCAGCACAGTACACATATAAGCCAGTAACATAGGTGTTTATAATGACTGTCAAGACATATGCATTATAGGTTACGTATGCACCGTACCACTATACACCTGGCAGCCCAATGGCTTTGTATACAAAAGACATGAGATAAGTGTGCTGCATGCGGGAAGCTGTTGCATTTCTTACATCTGGTTATGTCTTCTACATCCGGTCTCCAATCAGGATTTTGGAACTCTATATTATAACCATGGAAACGCTGGTGGCATAGTGGTTACGAGCTATGACTGCTAACCAAAAGGTCAGCAGTTCAAATCCACTAGGTGCTCCTTGGAAACTCTATGAGGCAGTTCTACTCTGTTCTTTACAGTCGCTATGAGTCTAAATCAACTTGACGGCAATAGGTTTGGTTCTTGGCTTTATATAACCATATGGAACCACAGATGTATACATGGTTGGGTTGCCTGAATGCATTTTATGTAGCTCATGACTATATATATAAATGTCAGAATATCAGGATTTTTCCCCATAACTTTTATAGACCAAATACTATGTAAAGATGCAGCAATTCCAAAATAATTTTTGTAAACTCTGAAAACTGCCATACTGAGTTCAAATCTTTCATGGGGTTTATTGTTGAAAAGATAGAGAAAGAGAATGCAAAAATAATGTTAAACCCATGAATATAGGTGTCTGAGCTTAAGTGGCCCCATTTATGAAGTTGAATAATTTGTGAAGTTTGAATATGATGTACCCAGATGTAGAGTGCTGCTTGACCTATGTACAGGTTCCTCATGAGTACAACTAAGTGTCCTGGAATTCCATTCTTCTCAATGTTATCCATAATTTGCTATGATCTACACAGTCAAATGCCTTTGCATCATCAATAAAACACAGGTAAACACCTTTCTGGTATTCTCTGCTTTCAGCTAGGATCCATCTGACATCAGCAATGACATCCCTCATTCCACGTCCTCTTCTGAAACCAGCCTGACTTTCTGGCAGTTCCCTGTCAATACACTGATGCAGCTGCTTTTGAATGATATTCAGCAAAATTTTACTTGCTTGTAATATTATTGATATTGTTTGATAATTTTCACATTCAGTGGATCACCTTTCTTGAGAATAGGCATAAATGTGGATCTCTTCCAGTTGGTTGGCCAGGTAGCTCTCTTCCAACTCTCCTGACATACACGAGTGAATATTTCCAGTGCTGCATCCATTTGTTGAAACATCTCAATTGGTATTCCGTCAATTCCTAGAGGCTCGTTTTCCACCAATGCCTTCAGAGCAGCTTGAACTTCTTCCTTCAATACCACTGGTTCCTGATCATATGCTACCTCTTAAAGTGGTTGAATGTCAACAAATTCTTTTTGGTGTAATGACTCTGTGTATTTTTTTCATCTTCTTTTGATGCTTCCTGCATCATTTAATATTTTCCCCATAGATTCCTTCATTATCGCAACTTGAGGCTTGAATTTGACTGTGTGGATCATAACAAATTATGGATAACATTGCAAAGAATGTGGATTCCACAACACTTAATTGTGCTCATGAGGAACCTGTACATACATCAAAAGGCTGTTGTTCGAATAGAACAAGAGGATACTGCATGGTTTAAAGTCAGGAAAGGTATGTGTCAGGGTTGTAGCCTTTCAACATACCCGTTCAGTCTGTATGCTGAGCAGATAATCCAAGAGGCTGGACCGTATGAAGAAGAATAGGGCATCCGAACTGCAGGAAGAATCATTAACAACCTGCGTTATGCAGATGACACAACCTTGCCTGCTGAAAGTGAAAAGGGCTTGAAGCACTTACTAATGAAGATCAAAGACCACAGCCCTCAGTATGGATTACACCTCAACATAAAGAAAACAAAAATCCTCACAACTAGACCAATGAGCAACATCATGATAAATGGAGAAAAGATCGAAGTTGTCAAGGGTTTTATTTTACTTTGATCCACAATCAACACCCATGGAAGCAGCAGTCAAGAAATGAAGAGTTGCATTGCGTTGGGAAAATCTGCTGCAGAAGACTTCTTTAAAGTGTTGAAAAGCAAAAATGTCACGTTGAAGACTAAGGTGTGCCTGACCCAAGCCAGGATATTTTCAATAGCATCTTATGCGTGTGATAATTGGACAATGAATAAGGAAAACCAAAGAAGAATTGGTGCCTTTGAATTGTGGTGTTGGCAAAAAAAATATATTGAATATACCACAGACTGCCAAAAGAACACACAAATCTGTCTTAGAAGAAGTACAACCAGAATACTTCTTTGAAGCAAGGATGTCGAGACTGTATCCTACATACTTTGGACACGTTATCAGGAGGAATCAGTCCCTGGAGAAGGGCATCATGCTTGGCAAAGTAGAGGGCCAGTGAAAAAGAGGAAGACGCTCAACAAGATGGATTGACAAAGTGGCTGCAACAATGGAATAAGCCTAACAATGACTGTGAGCATGGCGCAGGACCAGGCAGTGTTTCGTTCTACGGTACACAGGGTTGCTATGAATCAGAACCGACTCGACAGCACCTAAAAACAACAACCACAACAGAATGCTGTTTCCCTCTTCAAAGGGCATCTCTCTTTGGACAGGTCACTTCCCAGAGCTTTTCATCCTCTCAACAAGCTTTTCATAACCTATGGCTAATATTAGAGTCCAATCTTGGTAATGCTCTTCTAGGCAACATTCCATGACTAAGTCCATGCCACCATGGTGGCAGCTTGTACTTTGGGAATAGCGGACTTTGGGAAATCCCATTCCATTGCTTAAAGAAGAGCCTGTGGTGATTTCTTTGCACAGCTACATGGAAAAAGAAAAGAACAGTGGTTGGCCTGTTTTATTTATTTATTTGAAACTTCGAATTTCCGTCATGGATAAATTACATAAAATCATAGTGATTTTGATAAGCAGAGCCAAGATGGCAGAATAGACAGATGCATCCAATGAGCCCTCTTACAACAAAGACCACAAAAAACAAGTGAAATGAATATATTTATGACAAGCTAGGAGCCCTGAACATCAAAGGCAAGCTTAGAAAATGAGCTGAGAGGCAGGGAGAGAAAGAGACAGTTCAGAAGTGGAAAGGAGTTACCGGATCTGAATAGCCCTCAGGCACAATTCCCAGGAGCAGTGGTGGTGGCTGGTACTAGTGGTCGGCCGCAGTTTCCTCAGGGAGAAGCAGCCAGCCACACAGCCTTTTAACACCTCGGAAATATAGAAGAACAGCGCTCTTGGCAAAAGCTAAGTTCTTGCATATATTCTACTGCACCGTCCCCTCCTCTCCCCTCCCCCCCCCCCCCGTTTCCAAGCCAGTTTCAGCGGCTGATTTCCCTGGCCTGAAATAGGCCCCACTGAGCACCTAGAGCCATCCTCCCAGCCTTGGAGAAGGAATAAATTTGCTACTGGGGGAAAAGATAATTTCCAGCTTGACTAACCAGGGGAGCTCAGGACATAAGCAGCTCCTGTCCAGGCATAAATGGTCCATGGACTTTGTGTACCTTTCCCCTCTGCATAGACCTATGTGAGCCTGTTTCAGGAGAACAGGCCCTTGTTGGCAGACTCCACACATTTCAGCTGTGTGGGGCACAGGTGAGTGTTTGATGTTGGACATTACTTGGCCTATTAAACAGGGTCTTCACCTACCCACATCAGGGGCCTGAGGACTCTTGGCTCCACTCAGGTCACCCAGCCACCCACAACAGTGGTCCAAGGATAACTGGTACCTTCCAGCCCTTACAACCAAAAACATTGGGTGCCGATGGTCTGTCTGCAGAACCCACCTACCTGCACACTCTAGGGAACAGGGGTGCATTTTCCTTAGAGACATTCGGGGGTCAGTTCTCAGCCCCCTCCCTTCTTCAGAGCATGACCCCTACTGCAATTAGATACCGGCACATACATCAATCACCCCAGACCTGCTGAGACTATAGGACAGAGCCTGCACCACACACGTGATGATCAGCTATCTGGAAACCTGAGCTGAATTCATACAAGAAAAGTGAATGGACTCCTAGACTGATATACCTGATAACAGCTCTAGCCATCTGGGGACAGGGCGTCAGAGCTCCAAAGGTGAAAATAATCAAGCTAGTTCACTCAAGCAACCCATTTTTGGGCATATCAAAACAAAGCAAAGCAAGAACTATGACACAGTAAGCAAAAATAAAATAAACTAATACAATAACTTATAGCTTGGAGACAACAGTCAATATCAAGTCACATAAAGAAACAGACCATGATTGCCTCAACAAGCTCTCAGAACAAAGAATCAAGGGATCTTCTAGATGAAAGTGCATTCCTGGAATTACCAGATGAAGAATACAGAAGATTAATACACAGAACTCTTCAAGACTTCAGGAAGGAAATGAGGCAATACACAGAACAAGCCAAGGAACACACAGATAAAGCAATTGAAGAAATTAAAAAGATTATTCAGGAACATAATGAAAAATTTAATAAGCTGGAAAAATCCATAGACAGACAGCAATGAGAAATTCAGATGATTAACAATAAAATTACAGAAGTAGACAATTGAATAGAAAGTCAGAGGAGCAGAATTGAGCAAGTGGAAAGCAGAATTTCTGAACTTGAAGATAAAGCACTTGGCACTAATATATTTGAAGAAAAATCAGATAAAAGAATTTTAAAAAATGAAGAAAACTTAAGAATCATGTGGGACTCTATCAAGAGAAATAACCTACAAGCGATTGGAGTACCAGAACAGGGAGGAATAACAGAAAATACAGAGAAAATTGTTGAAGATTTGTTGGCAGAAAACTTCCCTGATATCGTGAAAGATAAGAAGATATCTATCCAAGATGCTCATCAAACTCCACATAAGGTAGATCTTAAAAGAAAGTCACCAAGATATATTATAATCAAACTTGCCAAAACCAATGATAAAGAGAGAATTTTAAGAGCAGCTAGGGATAAATGAAAAGTCACCTACAAAGGAGAGTCAATAAGAATAAACTTGGACTACTCAGCAGAAACCATGCAGGCAAGAAGGCAATGGGATGACTTACATAAAAAATTGAAGGAAAAAAATTGCCAGCCAAGGATCTTATATCCAGGAAAACTGTCTCTCAAATATGAAGGATAAATTAGGCCATTTCCACATAAACAGAAGTTTAGGGAATTCATTAAAAACCAAACCAAAACTACAAGAAATACTAAAGGGAATTCTTTCATTAGAAAATCAATAATCTCAGATATCAACCCAAGACTAGAACAATGGGCAGAAAAATCAGAAGTCAACCCAGACAGGGAAATCAGAAAAGTAAATCAAGATCAAGAAACACTCAAAACAGGGAAAGAGCAATGTTATTATGTCAAAGAAGACAACATTAAAAGAGGAACTGAGAAATGTAGTCATAGGTCTTCCACATGGAGACAAAGACAAGGTGATACAAAGAAATAAAACTTAGGTTTCAATTTAGAAAAATAGGGGTAAATAATAACGTAACCACGAAGAACACAAATTATCCTACACATCAAAATAAAATAAAATACTCAGCAGAAACAAAATCGACAAAAACGAATATGAGGAAAGGACAATATATAAAGATGATCTACACAGCAAATAAAATTAAGTGGGAAAAAGAAACTCTCAACAACACGCAAAAAAAGACATCACAATGATAGCACTAACTTCATAAAAAAAATACCTATCCATAATTACGCTGAATGTAAATAGAATAAATGCACCAAAAAAGAGACAGAGAGTGGCAGCATGGATTAAAAAACACAGTCCGTCTATATGCTGCCTACAAGAGACACACCTTACACTTAGAGACACAAACAAACTAACACTCAGAGGATGTAAAAATATATCATGCAAACAACAATCAAAAAAGAGCAGGAGTGGCAATATTAATTCCAGACAAAACAGACTTTAAAGTTAAATCCAACATAAAGGGTAAGGAAGGGCACTGTATAATGATTAAAGGGACAATATACCAGGAAGGATACAACCATATTAAATATTAATGCACCCAGTGACAGGGCTGCAAGATACATAAAACAAACTCTATCAGCATTGAAAAGTGAGATTGACAGCTCCACAATAATAGTAGGAGGCTTCAACACATCACTTTCGGTGAAGGACAAGACATCTAGAAAGAAGCTCAATAAAGACATGGAAGATCTAAATGCCACAATCAACCAACTTGACCTCATAGACATATACAAAACACTTCACCAACAGCAACCAAGTATACTTTCTTTTCTAGTGCACATGGAACATTCTCTAGAATAGACCACATATTAGGTCATAAAGCAAGCCTTAGCAGAATCCAAAACACTGAACTATTACAAAGCATCTTCTCTGACCATAAGGCCATAAAAGTGGAAATCAATAACAGAAAAAGCAGGTAAAAGAAATCAAACACTTGGAAACTGAGCAATACCCTGCTCAAAAAAGACTGGATTATAGAACACATTAAGGATGGAATAAAGAAATTCAGAGAATCCAATGAGAATCAAAACACTTCCTATCAGAACCTTTGGGACACAGCAAAAGCAGTGCTCAGAGGTCAATTTATATCAATAAATGCACACATACAAAAAGAAGAAAGGGCTAAAATCAAAGAATTATCCCTGCAACTTGAACAAACAGAGAGCAACAAAAGAAACCCTCAGGCACCAGACGAAGGCAAAAAATAAAAATTAGAGCAGAACCAAATGAAATAGAAAACAGAAAACCAGTTGAAAGAATTAACAAGACCAAAAGCTAGGTCTTTGAAAAAATCAACAAAA
Source organism: Loxodonta africana (assembly GCF_030014295.1). Lineage (NCBI taxonomy): Eukaryota > Metazoa > Chordata > Mammalia > Proboscidea > Elephantidae > Loxodonta > Loxodonta africana. The sequence continues at coordinate 238,951,935 of NC_087342.1, read as the reverse complement.
TTCATAAACCCTTGGCCAAACTGACAAAAGAAAAACAGGAGAGGAAGAAATAACCTGAATAAGAAATGAGATGGGCAATATTAAAACAGACCCAACTGAAATTAAAACAATCATATTAGATTGCTACGAAAAATTGTACTCTAACAAATTTGGAAACCTAGAAGAAATGGATGAATGCCTAGAAACACACTACCTACCTAAACTAACACAAACAGAGGTAGAACAACTAAATAGACCCATATCAAAGGAAGAGATTGAAAAGGTCATCAAAAAACTCCCAACAAAAAAAAACCCTGGTCCAGATGGCTTCACTGCAGAGTTCTATCAAACTTTCAGAGAAGAGTTAACACCACTACTACTAAAGGTATTTCAGAGCATAGAAAAGGACAGGATACTTCCAAACTCATTCTATGAAGCCACCATATTCCTGATACTAAAACCAGATAAAGACACCACAAGAAAAGAAAATTATAGACCTATATCCGGCATGAACTTTGATGCAAAAATCCTCAACAAAATTCTAGCCAATAGAATTCAACAACATATCAAAACAATAATTCACCATGACCAAGTGGGATTCATACCAGGTATGCAGGGATGGTTCAACATTAGAAAAATAATTAATGTGATCCATCACATAAATAAAACAAAAGACAAGGGCCACATGATTTTATCAATTGATGCGGAAAAGGCATTTCACAAAGCTCAACACCAATTGATGATAAAAAATGCTCAGCAAAGTAGGAATAGAAGGAAATTTCCTCAACATAGTAAAGGGCATTTATACAAAGCCAATAGCCAACATCATCCTAAAGGGAGAGAGTCTGAAAGCATTTCCCTTGAAATTGGAAACCAGACAAGGATGTCCTTTAACACCACTCTTATTCAACATTGTGCTGGAGGTCCCAGCCAGAGCAATTAGGCTAGATAAGGAAATAAAGGGCATCCAGACTGGCACGGAAGAAGTGAAAGTATCTCTATTTGCAGATGACATGATCTTATACACAGAAAACCCTAAGGAATCCTCAAGAAAACTACTGAAACTAATAGAAGAGTTCAGCAGAGTATCAGAATACATGATAAACATAAAAAAAGTCAGTTGGATTCCTCTACACCAACAAAAAGAACACTGAAGAGGAAACCATGAAATCAATACCATTTACAGTAGCCCCCAAGAAGATAAAATATTTAGGAATAAATCTTACCAGAGATGTAAAAGACTTATACAAAGAAAACTAAAAAACACTTCCTGCAAGAAACCAAAAAAGACCTACATAAGTGGAAAAACATATCTTGCTCATGGATAGGAAGACTTAACATTATAAAAATGTCTATTCTACCAAAAGTGATCCATAGATTTAATGCAACTCTGATCCAAATTCCAATGACATTTTTTAATGAGATAGATAAACAAATCACCAACTTCATATGGAAAGGAAAGAGCCCCCAGATAAGTAAATCATTACTGAAAAAGAAGAACAAAGTGGGAGGCCTTACTCTACCTGATTTTAGAACCTATTATACTGCCACAGTAGTCAAAACAGCCTGGTACTGGTACAACAACAGATACATGGACCAATGGAACAGAGTTGAGAATCCAGACATAAATCCATCCACATATGAGCAGTTGATAGTTGTCAAAGGCCCCAAAGCAGGTAAATGGGGAAAAGACAATCTTTTTAACAAATGGTGCTAGCATAACTGGACATCCACCTGCAAAAAAGTGAAACAAGACGCGTACCTCACTCCATGCACAAAAACGAGCTCAAAATGAATCAAAGACCTGAATATAAAATCTAAAATGATGAAGATCATGGAAGAAAAAATAGGGACAATGTTAGGAGCCCTAATACATGGCATAAACAGTATACAAAACATTATTAAGAATGCAGAAGAAAAACTAGATAACTGGGAGCTCCTAAAAATCAAACATCTGTGCTCATCTAAAGATTTCACCAAAAGAGTAAAAAGACTACCTACAGACTGGGAAAAAGTTTTTAGCTATGACATTTCCGATCAGCTCCTGATCTTTAAAATCTACACGATACTGCAAAAACTCAACAACAAAAAGACAAATAACCCAGTTAAAAAATGGGCAAAAGGTATGAACAGACACTTCACCAAAGAAGACATGCAGGTAGCCAAAAGATACATGAGGAAATGTTCAAGATCATTAGCTATTAGAGAAATGCAAATCAAAACTACAATGAGATTCCATCTCATTCCAACAAGGCTGGCATTTACCTAAAAAACACAAAATAATAAATGTTGAAGAAGTTGTGGAGAGATTGGAATACTTATACACTGCTGGTGGGAATGTAAAATGACACAACCACTTTGGTAATTGATTTGGGGTTTCCTTAAAAAGCTACAAATAGAACTACCATACGATCCAGCAATCCCACTCCTTGGAATATATCCTAGAGAAATAAGAGCCTTTACAGACATGTGCACACCCATGTTCATTGCAGCACTGTTTACAATAGCAAAGACATGGAAGCAACTAAGATGCCCATCAAAAGATATAGAAATTATGGTATATTCACACAATGAATACAACGCCTCAATAAAGAACAATAATGAATCTGTGAAATGTTTCAAAACATGGAGGAATCTGGAAGGCATTATGCTAGGTGAAATTAGTCAGTTGCAAAAGAACAAATATTGTATAAGACCACTATTATAAGAACTCGAGAAATAGTTTAAACAGGGAAGAAAATATTATTTGATGGTTATGAGAGGGGGGAGGGAGGAGGGTGGGAGAGGCATACTCACTAATTAGATAGTAGATAGGAACTACTTTAGGTGACTGCAAGGACAACACATAATACAGGCGAGTTCAGCACAACTGGACTAAACCAAATGCAAAGAAGTTTCCTGAACAAACTGAATGCTTCAAAGGCCAGCGTAGCAGGGGTGGGGGTTAGGGGACCATGGTTTCAGGGAACATCTAAGTCAATTGGCATAACAAAATCTATTAAGAAAACATTCTGCATCCCACTTTGGAGAGTGGTGTCTGGGGTCTTAAATGATAACAAGCAGCCATCTAAGATACATCAATTGGTCTCAACCCACCTGGAACAAAGGAGAATGAAGAACACCAAGGACACAAGGTAATTACAAGCTCAAGAGACAGAAAGGGCCACATAAGCCAGAGACGACATCAGCCTGAGACCAGAAGAGCTAGATAGTGCCTGGCTACAACTGATGACTGCCCTGACAAGGAACACAATGGAGAACCCCTGAGGGAGCAGGAGAGCAGTGGGATGCAGACCCCAAATTCTCATGAAGAGACCAGACTTAATGGTCTGACTGAGACTGGAAGGATGGCAGTGGTCATTCCCAAAGCCAACTCTTCAGACATGGATTGGACTGGACAATGGGTTGGAGAGAGATGCTGGTGAGGAGTGAGCTTCTTGGACCAGGTGGACACTTGAGACTATGTTGGCATCTCCTGTCTGGCGGGGAGATGATAGGGTAGAGGGGGTTAGAAGCTGGCAAAATGGACACAAAAAGAGAGAATGGAAGGAGGGAGCCTGCTGTCTCATTAGGGGAAGAGCAATTGGGTGTATGTAGCAAGGTGTATAAAGTTTTTGTGTGAAAGATTGACTTGATTTGTAAACTTTCACTTAAAGCACAGTAAAAATTAAAAAAAAAAAAAAGCATAGCAATTTTTGACACTCCTTCATGACTTCTGCAAGCCAAACCATCCAATGATACAATCTTGGGACTCCCAATGAGGTCAGTAATTGGCAGTCGCCTCTAGCTGATAAATAGTAAAGTTTAATAAAAATCATTGTTCCATACCCAGATACACCCTCTCCCCAGAACTTCATCTTCTTTTTCCTTTTTTGAAAACTAGATCCATGTGATAGCTATCAACCCAGAGTGAATCTAAAACAACAAATTCTTTTTTGATACCCAAATCCAGATGTTCATTTCTTGCTTTCACCTTTTCCAACATGTTTAAATTCATTATTTTTGATTATCATGTACATATGGTTTTTATTATTGTTTCCCTCTGTGGATCTAAAACGGCATAAAACAAAAGGCTCAATAACCCTTTCAGTGTCATGTAGCAAGGCGGTTAGCAAATGCTCTCTCCCATACCATTTCTCCACACAGGAAACTGAGGCACAGGAACACTGGGTGATTTATTCCAGCAGGTCCATGGCCCAGGTGGTGAGAACAAGTCTGTCCTCAGGGAGGTTTTGGTGGGGGCTAAAGCACAGCGGCATGTCTCATCTACCTGACTTAATATTTACATACAGGTTTACAGTGATAAAAATAACAGCCTTGATAATTGGAGCACGGAGCACAAAATCAGAGCCAGAAACTTTAAAGATGCCTCACTAAAGCATGTCAAGACATAGGTGATAACCTACGGTGGTGTCAAAACCTTCCAAAAGTGAATTTTGCCAAGCATCTTGCCCCTGTGCTCTATTCAAAGAATACCTCTAGATATAGTTCCAAGCTCATTAGAACCTTGTTCTGGTGGAGAGTTTAGATGAATGATTTTCATACTAGGACTGCAGAAATAGATCAATCGATTGGTCAATCGATCTATCTATCCAACTATCGATCTATCGATCTATCTATCTGTCTATCTATCCATCCATCTATCATCTATCTATCTGTCGTCTATCTATCTGTCTGTCTGTCTATCTATCATCTATCTGTCATCTATCTATCATCTATCTGTCATCTATCTATCATCTATCTATCATCTATCTATCATCTCTCCACCAATGGTGGCATGTTATTTTACTTCTGAGCAAGTGACCTCATGTTTATTCATGTCCTAAATGAAAATCTCCTGTCATCTGTGCATGTAAATTTCACATATTTGTGACTATGACATTCACCATAAAGGTTGTAGCTCTCCAACTTCCTTTTAAAAACAGAGGCCTGAGCACATCCCCTCTAGTAAAATAGCCTGAGTGGGAAACCACCAGGGCTTGGGCGCCTCACCTCCTTCATTTCCAGAGATGTGCAACTGTTGTAGCTCAGCACATCTTCTATCTACCACAAACCATGACCCATGGTAATATTGTCTTATAGATCAGTTCCATGCTGATTGCCAGTTTTGAGTACTTCCTGACTGACTTTCAAATTAATGGGAAGGAAAGTGAGAAGTCATTATATTTTATTAGTTCATTCATCTTGGAACAAAACTTTCCTACAACCCCTCTGTAAATCATCTGATCCTGTTTAATTGGGACGTATCCCAGGATTGTAAGGCATACTGTAAAAATTACCTTTTACAACTGTGTTTCTTATTCTGTGTAATTCAGAATTTTCTTGTTATAGTGTCAAAAAAAGAACTGGTTGATGTTCAGCCACTTCAGGGGGTAGCATATAGAACTGATGGTTCTGAAGGAAGTCCAAGCTGCACTGAAGGTATTGGAAAAAAAACAAGGCTCCGTGAATTGACGGAATACCAATTAAGATGTTTCAACAAACAGATGCAGCACTAGAAGTGCTCACTTGTCTATGCCAAGGAATTTGGAAGACAACTACCTGGCCAGCTGACTGGAAAAGATCCATATTTATGCCTATTCCCAAGAAAGGTGGTCCAACCAAATGTGGAAATTACCGAACAATATTTATATTACGTGAAAGTAAAATTTTGCTGAAGATCATTCAAAAGTGGTTGCAGTAGTATATCAACAGGGAACTACCAGAAATTTAAGTGGGACGTGGAACCAGTGATACCATTGCTGATGTCAGGGGGATCCTGGCTGTAAGCAGAGAATACCAGAAAGATGTTTCCCTGGGTTTTATTGACTATGTAAAAGCATTCAACTGTGTGGATCATAATAAATTACCATCATGAAGAATGGGAATTCCAGAACACTTAATTTTGCTCATGAGGAACCTGTACTTAGACCAAGAGGCAGTCATTCAAACAGAACAAGGGGATGTTGTGTGATTTAAAGTCAGGGAAGGTGTGCATCAGGGTTGTATCCTTTCACCATATTTATTCAGTCTGTATGCTGAACAAATAATCTGAGAAGCTGGACTATATGAAGAAGAACAGGGCATCAGGATTGGAGGAAAACTCATTAATAACCTGCGATATGCAGATGATACAACTTTGCTTGCTGAAAATGAAGGACTCGAAGCATTTACTGATGAAGGTCAAAGACTACAGCCTTCAGTATGGATTACACCTCAATATTAAGAAAACAAAAATCCTCACAACTGGACCAATAGGCAACATCATGATAAATGGAGAAAAGATTGAAGTTGTCAAGGATTTCATTTTACTTGGATGCACAATCAAAACCCGTGGAAGCAAAAACACAAAAAAAACCACTGCCGTCGAGTCGATTCTGACTCATAGCGACCCTATAGGACAGAGTAGAACTGCCCCATAGAGTTTCCAAGGAGCACCTGGCAGATTTGAACTGCCAACCTATTGATTAGCAGCCATAGCACTTAACTACTACACCACCAGGGTTTCCACCCATGGAAGCAGCAGTCGAGAAATCAAAAGACACATTGCATTGAGCAAATCTACTACAAAAGACCTTTTTAAAGTGTTGAAAAGCAAAGACATCACCTTGAAGACTAAGGTGCACCTGACCCAAGCCATGGTGTTTTCAATCACCTCATATGCGTGTGAAAGCTGGATGATAGATAAGGAAGACCAAAGAAGAATTGACGCCTTTGAATTGTGGTGTTAGCGAAGAATATTGAATGTACCATGGACTGCCAAAGGAATGAACAAATCTGTCTTGGAAGAAATACAACCAGAATGCTCCTTAGAAGCAAGGATGACAAGACTACATCTCATATACTTTGGACATGTTATCAGGAGGGATCAATCCCTGGAGAAGGATACCATGCTTGGTAAGGTGGAGGGCCAGCAAAAAAGGTGAAGACCCTCAGTCAGATGGATTGACACAGTGGCTGCAACAATGGGCTCCAGTATAACCACGATTGTGAGGATGGCACAGGACCTGGCAGTGTTTTGTTCTGTTGTACACAGGGTCAAGTTGGAACCAACTCGACGGCACCTAACAACAACAACAACGGTGTCATCAAAAGACATTATAGCAACAATGTGGATTCTGATACTATATAAAACAGCAATTGCAGTCCATTCTCCAGAATTTTAATTTTTGAATGTCTATCAAAACGGAACCATCATTTTCTCAACTATGATAAATATTAAAAAGTTAAACTAACAAAATAATTTTATGGTAATGAAATAAGTATTTCTATCCATTTCTATATTATAGTTTTAAACATGGCTTCATTTGAAAAATAGATCTTGCTTTTGCAAAACATTTAAAAACAAGTGCTCTAGACAAGAAGTCGCAAAGTGACAATTGAAGGTCATCTTTGGTGATCCATAGACTTTTGCTTAAATAGCATTTTAAAAATCAGCTATTTTACTAAAACACTCAGCTTCTATTTAAAAAATCACAAGATTTGATACACTTGTCTCTTTGCTCATGTATGTATATAGCCACACATTGACTGGAAATGCAATTTATTTTAAGGTTTTAGAAAATTCTTTGCACTCCTCGTCAGTGTCACGGAGCTCAGCGACGTCAAGATTAGGAGTCGGCGGGTGGGTCTGACACTGTCGAGGAGAGTTGCGTATTTGTGTTACAACACAACTCCTTAGGCCCCAACGTATATATAAAAAATCAAAGGAATGGAAGCTGTTTATGAAAACATGAAAGGGGAGATTTTTTTCAACGTGCCTCTGACTGAAGCGATGGCACGTCCAACACCTGGTCTTCAGCTGTGGTTTGCCCTCCAGGCAGGACCCCACCGCTTGTGGTGTTTGAAGAACATTGTCCAGACTAATCCATCATGAAACAGCTGCCTAGATGTTCAGGTGCCTTTTAGCAAAACAGATTTTTCTAAGATTTAAAGAAGCCAGCGACCTTTGATTTTTCCTAGTGTTTCTTTCCTGTTCCTTCTTTATCCCAGGGCAGCAAGGGAACCAAAGACTCACAAGACTCCCTAAGAGGCCCAGGGCATCCGGGTTTAGCGCACCTACGGGCAGCTCACAAGCAGCTCTTGCCCAGGAACCCCGGCTTGATGAAGCAGAGACTAGGCTTTTCCCCCAAAGGCCTTACTTGTTTTTTCACCTCCCCCAACATCTCTTCAACTTCTCATCTAATGTATTAAATGCTTGCCAAATTCAAAAGAGCACTTGAAAACCAATTGTTGGCTCTCTTTAGTGTAAAGTGAAATGCAATTCTGAATATTGATTAGACCTTTATCTGAAATCTCAAGATGTGGTTAAATGAATTCTTTTTCACTGCCATAAAATAGCATTTGGACATTTTTTGCAAGAAGCAATAGCGCCCCCTACTGGCACTGAAAGGCATGATAAGCTTTTGACCAAGAACTGTTTGCTTTTTTTCCAGGAAAATATGCTTAACTATGCGCTGGGCGCTGGGTGGGATGCTATTTCCACAATGCCACGATGACTAGAGCGTTGACTTTGGCTAGGGGGTGGACTGAGAACACATTCTTTCTCTGGGCTTTGTTAGATTCTAGGTGGTCCTTCCTGCAGGATTGGGAAACACTTCATTCAAGAACGACAGAGCCTGATGGTACGGGATGTTGAAAGGGGCATCAGCTACATCCCTGTGTGGCAGGAAGAAAAAGCATATCCGTGTGGAACAGCTAGCAGTCACTCAGTGTAGGGTTATGTAAGAAGGGGTCAGTGGGGCTTAAAGCCATCAGAAAGGAAATCTCATTATACAGGCTTAGAGGGGGACGTAGTGGTTGCTGAAGCGGAAGCAGAAGGCTTGGTCAGGGATCAGGTAGGAGGTTGTATGTGATAGGTAGGCTCAGTGAAGTCCGTAATGCGTTGAATTTCAAGGGAAATCATATGAAAAGAACATTGCTTAGAGAAATCAATCCATTAGTGGTGTGCAGAATAGATTCAGATAGTGGCTCTTGGTGGTGGGAATACCGAGGAATCTAATGAAGTTGGAAGACATGAGGTGGCATCTCCCCATGATTGTGCAGGACCTCAGAAGAAAAACAAAGAGACAAGCCCAGAGGACAGTCATTTCCAAAAAAAAAAAATAATATTATATACATAAAACCAAAACCAAACCAAACCCATTGCTGTCGAATGGATTCCGACTCCTAGCGACCCTATAGGATTTCCACAGGGTTTCCAAGGAGTGCCTGGTACACTCAAACAGCCGACCTTTGGTTAGCAGCCAACCCCTAAATCGCTACGCCCTCAGGGTTTCCTTTACGTATGTCCATATATATAAATACAAATATATATACACATATAGTTATTTTTAGGTGCGCTGAAACTATCTCAACTCAGTGATACCATGTACAACAGAACAAAACACTGCCCAGTTCTGCTCAATCCTCACAATTGTTGCTATGTTTGAACCCGCTGTTGTAGCCACTGTATCAATCCATCACATTGAGGGTCTTCCTCTTTTTCACTGACCCTCTACTTTACCAGATTTCAGAGGGCAGCTTAAAAAGACCAAGTAAAGTACTATAAGGAAATGTGCAAAGACCTGGAGATAGAAAACCAAAAGGGAAGAACACTCTTTGCATTTCTCAAGCTGAAGGAACTGGAGAAAAAATTGAAGGCTTCAGTTGCAATATTGAAGGATTCTTGGGGAAAATATTAAACAGCTCAGGAAGCATCAAAAGAAGATGGAAGGAATACACAGAGTCACTACACCAAAAAGAATTGGTCGGCGATGAACCATTTCAGGAGGTACCACACGAGCAGGAACCAGCGGTCCTGAAGGAAGAAGTCCAAGCCGCACTGAAGGCACTGGCAAAAAGCAAGGCTTCAGGAATTGACAGAATACCATGGATATTTGCAGCTGTTTAAAAAAAAAAAAAATTTTTTTCTTCTCATTTTAAGTCGTGCCACCTCGGCAAATGAACGTCCCAAAAGCTTTATTCCATCCATGTCATTAAGGTCGGCTCTACTTTGAAGAGGCAGTTCTTTCCCAGTTGTCGTTTGAGTGACTTCCAATCTGAGGGGCTCAATTTATGGCATTATATCAGTGTTTCACGGCTGTTCATAAGGATTTCACTGGCTAATTTTTTTTAGAAGTAGGTTACCAGGTCCTTTTTCCTAGTCTGTCTTAGGCTGGAAGCTCTGATGAAACCTGCCCACCATAGGTGACCCTGCTGGTATTTGAAATATCGGTGACCTAGCTTCAAGCATTGCAGCAGCACACAAGAGCAAGCCGCCACAGTTCAACAAACTGACAGACAATATACACTTGGATTTTTTTATACGTAACCCAACCCAGTGCCGTCATAGGTACACACATATATTTTATATATATATAGTTATGGGTTTCTGTGACTAATTTACTCACTGTTGTTGTTGTTAGTTGCCATCCAGTTGTCTCCCACTCATGGCAATGTTATGTACAACAGAATGAAATGTTGCCCAGTCTTCTGCCATCTTCACGATTGTTGGTAAGTTTGAGTCCGTTATTGCGCCTGTTGTGACGATCCACATCATGGAGGGTTGCCCTCCTTTTTGCTTACCCCCTACTTCACCAGCAGTGATGTCCTTTTCTACAGATGGTCTTTCCTGATGGCTTGTCCAAAGTAAGCAAGCCAAGATCTCCCCATCCTTGCTTCTAAGGAGCATTCTGGTTGTATTTCTTCTAAGCCTGATTGTGATAGATTAGGTAGAGATTCAGAACGGAAAAGAGAAGAATGAGTGGTAGCTGCCAGTCCAATAGAGGATGGTTTTATTGAAGCAGAAGAAAGTTGTCCTCTGGAATGTCTTTGATGGCTGGGAAGAAACATGAGGGGCTTAGTTCAGATATGACAAGTTTTAGATGATGGTGCTGAATCTATGTGCAAATGTAATCTCTCATGTAGACAGCTGAAGAAGAGAACCAGTGATCCACTGAAAAGTGGGGACACAGAATTGAGACAGAGCATAGTGAGGGAAAGAAAAGTCATGTCAGGGTGTCTGAGAAGAGACCAGGGAGCCTGCCAGTCCTGAAACGGTTCACAATTGGGGTCAGGAGAAGGGACATGTCAGGAGATAAGAAGGAGCAGGTAGACAGGAAAAACAGTCTTGGAAGGACTCTGTGCTGGGGATCCAAGCAAGGAGGTGTGACCTACGGGGCCCAAGTCTTCCCAGAGGCCTGGGAAAGACAACAGATTACAAACTTAAGGTGTTTTTTTACATGGGAGATATCTGTTCCCGCAGAATGGTAAGGGTGGACATCAAAGGTCAAGGGGTTAAATCAGGAGTGAATGGCGAGGAAATGGTGTTGGTGACTACAGCCCAGATGTTCAGTACACTTTATGTTAAAAGGAAGGACAGAATCAGGAAAGTTCACAAGAAAGGGATGCCAGGTCAAGCAAAGGGTTTACAAGGTGTTAGTAAAAGCAGTGTGGAAGAACTCAGGGCAAAGAAAAGATGGGGAGTGGGAGGGAGCATGAATGTGGGAGCAAGTAATTTGGGAGCCAAGAATCTGAGACACAAATGAGCAGTGGTGGGATTAGCATTCTCCTGGAAATGACAGAGGAAGGAAGAAATCTAACACCCACTGTATGCTAAGTGCTGGCCCTGTGAACCTGTGCGACCTCATTCATTTTGGCTTGTTGTCAGGTGCTCTGAGTTGGCTCCAACTCATAGGGAGCCCATATATAACAGAACAAAACCTTGCTCAGTCCTGTGCCATCCTGACAATAGTAGGAATGTTTGAGCCCATTTTTGCATCCACTGTGTCAACCCACCTCATGAAGGATCGTCCTCTTTTTTGCTGACCCTCTACTTTACCCAACATGCTGTCCTTCTCCAGGAATTGCTCCCTCCAGGTAACATGTCTGAAGTACATGAGACGAAGTCTTGCCATCCTAGCTTCTAAGGAGCATTTTGGCTGTACTTCCTCCAAGACAGATTTGTACATTCTTCTGGCAGACCATGGTATAGTCATTATTCTTTGCCAGCACCACAATTTGATCAATTTTTTTTCTGTCTTCCTTATTTATTGTCCAGCTTTCACATGCATATGAGGTGATTGAAAATACTGTGGCTTGGGTTACCCATACCTTAGTCATCAAAGTGACATCTTTGATTTTGAACACTTTAAAGGGGTCTTTGCAGAAGATTTGCTCAATGCAATAAGTCGTTTGATTTCTTGACCGCTGTTTCCATAGTCATTGATTGTTGATGCAAGAAGAATGAAATTCTTCTCAACTTCAATTTCTTTGCCGCATTTTGGCGTAGTCAACAAATAATTCTTGAGTATGTACAATCTTTTGGATGTGTAGAGGATCCTGGGATAAGCTAAAAATGATGAAGACGCATCTTCTCGTAGACGTCCCACGGGGGAGCTAGACATGTAAAGACAAAGCACAGCACAGTGTTGTAGCCAACAGAGTGAGCACGAGGTGTTATCTTTGGGTATAGTCAAGTCAGTTTTCGACTTTTAGCAACCCCATCTGACAGAGTGGAACTACCCCATAGTGTTTCGTAGGCTATAATCTTTACAGAAGCAGATTACCAGGTTTTTTTTTCCTGTAGAGCTACTCGGTGGGTTCAAACCTCCAACATTTCTGTTCAGTTTGCCAAGTGCATGACCATTGTGCCACAACAACCCCTTTAGCATGACGTGGTAGATGGTAGGAGATAAATGATTACCCACGCCAGGTGGGAGTCGGTGGCAGGGAAAGTTTCACAGGACGGCCACACCTAAGCAGAGTTTTGAAAGATGAAGGGGTGAGGGGAGAATGGCAGGCATGAAGCAGGCCTGATGAGCACATGTCCTGAATGTCGTGGTGTAGACTCAGTGGTCCACAGGGAGTCATTCTAAGCAGAGCAGCAACAAAAGCAAATTTCCAGAAAGATCAGGGAGAGAAGTGATGGAGGCAGTACTGAAGGCAGGTAGATTGATTAGGAAACCATTGTAATACTGCTGGCGAGAGAGAACATAGTCCTCAATGAAGGCCCTGGTGCCATCTTGTGTGGCAGTTGGTGTTACCTTCACTCGCATGCCATGCAACATAGGCTCAGCTCTTCGCATAGCTGGGTGATGGTGTCTGTGTCTTCAATAAGTGTGTGCTTTTTTACCTCCATGACACTGGAAAGGCTCAGATACACATGGTAGGGAAATGCCTGAGAGATTCAGAAAGCTCAGATGGGCTTCCCTCAGAATCAGTGGGCGACGAAGGTTGGGATGGAGATTAGGAGTTGATTTAGACGGCTCAGAACAGTGGGTGACCTCACCAAGAGTGGCCAGTATCAGACCCTGTGCACCTACTTAGCATCTTTCCTTTTCTCTACAACGCTGATACTCGTCTGGAAGAAAAACTTGTCATCACAGGTTACGTATTTATTTATTTTACCAGACTTTGGACAAAGCTAACCAGAATCCTTTGAATCTCCAGATTAACCAGAGTCTAGACCTTGCTATAAAAATATCTATTTCCATTAGACTGCACTTTGGTAAAAATAGAAACAAAACAACAAAAAACTACACAAAGTCCACGTGTCATGAAGTCGCCTCAAAAGCCCGAGAGTCATACAATTGGATGGCAGAAGTCTGGTGTGTAGAACACAAAAAATAGCTACTACATCCTTAATTACGTGTCAGGCCATTATTTTACGTAAAGATCACCCCTCACCCCAACCACAGAGTGAGGACAGCATGGTTATATAAATCCACAGATGAGAAAATGAGCCTCAGTGTTTACAGCCTTGTAGATACCATGGGATCATATACAGAAGAGGTTGGGAGGAGGCAACTGGATTAAAAAATGTGATGAGGGACCTTGGTTTAAAGTTGTCCTTCCAGCAAAGGTAGATTTTATTTGGATCATGGATGCATTTCAGCTCTCACAAGACAGACTCACTGGAGTCAGGGGACCAAAGCACCTCCAGGTGCCTCTGAAGCCTGATACCAAGTGGCTGATTTACTGGGCATTCCATCATCCTACATGGCTGCTTTGTAAGTACCGCATTTCCCTGAATCTAAAAAAAAAAAAAAAAAATTTTTTTTTTTTTTTAATCTAAGGCACGATCAATTCAAAGGTGCTCCATTATTTTATGTACCACTAAGAAAGAAAATTCACAGCTCATCTGTCAATTTCTTGTACTGTGGTGGCTTGTGTGTTGCTGTGATGCTGGAAGCTATGCCACCAGTATTTCAAATACCAGCAGGTCACCCATGGAGGACAGGTTTCAGCAGAGCTTCCAGACTAAGACAGACTAGGAAGAAAGGCCTAGAGATCTACTTCTGAAAATCAGTCACTGTAAGCCCTGTGGATCACAGCAGAAGATGGTCTGGTATAGTGCTGGAAGATGAGTCTCCTAGGTTGAAGACTCTCAGGATAGTGGCCACACAGTGGTCATATTAATGGACTCAAGCAGAACAATGATTGTGAAGATGGTACAGGACTTGGCAACGTTTTCTCCTGTTGTACATGAGGATGTGGTGAGTCGGAGCTGGCTTGATGGCAACTAACAACAACAAGAAAGAAAATACACTGCCATTAAATGCTACCAATCAAACTAAAACTAAGCACTTTCTTAGACTTCAAAATTTACTTATTGAAGTTCTTTCAGACTTATTTGTATTATCTTTTTTTTTTTTTTGCAAACATGAAAAAGACAATATAATAAAAATAAATTGGTTAAGGTATTACCAGGACCTATTGACTTTCAGAGTACAAATGTTCCAATTCCTTTCCAGGTAAAAGTCACGAATATCCAGGGTTTTCCCCACAGCTGTGGCCTCTATGCCTTCAAGAGCATCAGTGACGCAGTATTTCTTAAAAGAGGGTTCCTCTATTGTAGGCACAGCATTCTCCCAGACACAGACACCATTCTGCAAGTTGTGAAGCTGTCTGCTTCTTGAGATTACCAAGCCAAAAAAAAAATCTACTGCCTTCCTGTCAATTCTGGTTCATGGCGATGCTATAGGACAGAGGAGAACTGCCTCATAGGGTTTCCAAGGCTGTAATCTTTGTGGAAGCAGATTACCACATCTTTCTCCCATGATAGGATTACCACCAGGTGTCAATGGAATAATTGTGAGCATGAGCGAGGGGTCATTCCCCAAACAGGCCTTGACAGCTTGCTGACTGAAATGCTGAGGGTTGGCGCCTGTCCAGCATGGCACCAGGAGTAACACTCAACATTGCCTGTGTCACAGCTGCCCCTGGACAGCATATCATACAATGCCTGGTTTGTAGAAGGCATCTTACCATCTGAGGTGGTAAAATGTGAAAATCAGCCCATCTTAGAATCGATGAAATACAGTCCTTTAGGACTTAAAGCTGATGTAGTATAAGGAGTGGAAACAGATGAGGACACATCACTCCAACTTCCTTCTGTAAACACAAGTCAGAGGGAACATGCACGCAACAGCAATCAAACGGAAGAGTTCACCTGTTGTGGTTGTTGGCTTCAGTCAAGTCAGCTCCAACTCTTGGAGGCCTTGTGCACAACAGAGCGAAACATTGCCCATCCTGCACCATCTCCGTGATCGTTGATATGTTTGAGTCCATTGTTGTGCTACTGTGTGAATCTGTCTCATTGAAAGCTTTCCTCAGTTTCGCTGATCTTCCATTTTACCAAACTCAGTGTCCTGATGGCATGTTTAAAGTGAGTTGAAGCCTTGCCATCCGCTCTGCTAAGGAGCATTCTGGCTCTATTTCTTGTCAGACTGATCTGTTCATTCTTCTTGACGCCCACGATATATTCAATATTTTTTTCTACACCACAGTTTGAATGTTTCAATTCCTCTTCTGACTTCCTCATTCACTGTCCAGCTTTCACAGGCATATGAGGTGATTGAAAAAATCGTGGGTTGGGTCAGGCACACTTTAGTCCTCAAAGTGACATCTTATTTGTTGGCCCTTTCTTTCTTTCTTTTTTTTTTTGTTTTTTTGCATCCTTGTATAACATCTAGGCCATCTTGATAAAGAAATCGAACACCTCAGCACTTCTCAGTTTGTGTATGTTGTCAAAAGAATAATGGAAAAGGTAAAAAACTTGAGGTTTGAAGAGCACTGCATCAGTCTCCTAGGGCTGCCCTAACAAAGTCCCACATACTGGGTGGCTTATAAGAACAGAAATTTATTGTCTCACGGTTGTGGAGGCTAAAAGCCCAATTTCAGGTGTCAGCAGCATTGATTCCATCTGAGGGCTCCCCGGGAGAATCTGTGCCATGCCTCTCTCCCAGCTTCTGGTGACGGCCAGTGATTCTTGGTCTGTAGACGCATCTCCACAGGGCTGTCCCTCTATCTAACTCTCCCTGTCAGTTCTCCTCTTTTATAAGGACCCCACTCAGATTGGATCAGGACCCAGCTACTCCAGTAAGACCTCATGTTAACTGATAACATCTCCGAAGACCCTATTTCCAAACAAGGTCACATTCACAGGTAGCAGGAGGTCAGGACATCAGCATAACTTGGAGGACAGAATTAGATTATTAACAGGACCTGAGGGTTGATGAATGAGGTCTGCGTGAGGTGGATCACACACAAGATGGGCTGTTAAGAGCAGTGTGGTGATCTGTTTTCACTGTGAGAGAAGCTTCAGGGAGAGTTCCCTCACTTGTCATTCCAGTAGTCAACAGTCTTTCAGAGAACCTTGTTAAACATGGCCAGACCAAGTCCTAGACGCAAGCGCCTTGTAACATTTTTGTTCTTAAATGCTCTTTAAAAGACGTAGGTATGAAAAGCTTGGCACATCTCAATAAAGTCCAGCTCCAGAAAGTAAGAGCTATATTATGGTCACTAGAGAAAATTTGTGTGTGTCATGATCTCAGCAACGTAAGCTTCCATCTCAGGAAGCAAAGTGCCAAGGAGGAAAGGGGTCACATCACAGAACCAGCAGCACAGGTGGCAGGAAGAGAGTATCCTGAATACTCTTTTGTTCTTATTGTATTAGTTCCACCAAGTCGGCTCCCACCCATGGTGAGCCCATGTACAACAGAATGAAACGGTGCTTGGTCCTGCACCATCTTCACAACTGTGGGTATGCTCGAGTCCATTGTTGCAGCCACTGTGGTTTTTTGTTTGTTTGTTTGTGCCTTCCAACCTAAAGGGTTCCTCTTCCAGCAATATAATAGCTAATTCGCCCTTGCATTTATAATTGTGTTGTTAGGTACCATCGAGTCTGTTCCAGCTTATAGCGACCCCATATGACATAGGGTTTTCTAGGCTGTAATCTTTGTAGAAGTAGATCTCCAGGTCTTTTTCCTGTGGAGCCGCTGTTTGGGTTTGAACTACCAACCTTTTGGTTAGTAACCGAGCATTTAACCTTTGTGCCACCAGCATTGATGGAGGAGGTTAAAACTTAGGCTATCTTGTCAGGAAAAGCAACGTCACTCACTTGGATTTGAGAAGGTAAATTGGTGTAAAGTGGTGGTTTCCCTGCAGAAGAACTAAGCTTTCGAATGCAATCTTAAAGGAAATGCAATCAGTGTGGGGGACGGGGGGGAGCCACACTCGGGTTCCCCAGCTTTCTGTGGCAGCTCCCACTCACTTTTCTGGTTCTTCAGGCAGAGAGTTTGAAAACAATTGGCATCCTATAGAGAGTGTTGGAAACCTTGTTTCTAGTCCCAGATTTGAGAAAGTTTCAAATGTTGTTATCTGGAGCAACTGGAGTTCCCCTTCGTACTCTAAAATTCTAAGCACAGACTTTTCCAGAAGCTAAAGACCACATTTTGGGAAAATAAAAGAAACTAGCAAATGTTGGAGATAAGGTGGGGTGAAGACTTCAAAATTATTTCTTATAATTCATTTAAACTAAACAAACCCAAAGTAAATATTTGGTAAGAAATTATCTCTCTGGACTTCATAACCGAGATCCATGGTGGCTCAATAGTTAAGCGCTCGGCTGCTAACCACAGTTCAAGCCCACCAGCCGCTCCGAGGGAGAAAGATGTGGTAGTCTGCTTCTGGAAAGATTACAGCCTTGGAAACCCTATGGGGCAGTTCTACCCTGTCCTGTAGGGTCACTATGAGTTAGAATTCGACTCGACAGCAATGGGTTTGGTTTTTTTTGGTTTAGCCTGCTGTAAATACAGGATCCCAAATTTAACAAACAGCCTCAAATGCCTTTCTATATGTCTTCCCTGGAAGAAGATTCAGGAATCCAACAGCCGTGGTCTATTTAAGGTGCTTGGACGGGCCGCTCTATTTCTGTTGAGGGGGAACCTTTCACCTCTCTCTGTTTCCCAGGACTTCCAAAGCACTAACATCTGGTACAGTTGCCTGCAGCTGTCTGTCTTCAGACCTAACGATTTAGAAAAATTGCCTCTTATGTAACAAAACTTACCTCTTAAATTTAATGCCTCAACTGCTGGATTTCCATTTTTTAAATAAAATGTTAGATTTGATATTATTCAGAGTCATTCCCGCAACAGGCCTCCCTCCACTCTCAAATATAACTTCTTAAGGGTAAAAATAACTGGAGTTTCCATGGCTGTTAATCCATTAAACCACCCAAATTATGGACTAAACAAGTACAGACTTTGAAAACAACCTTTGAAAGTGTCCCTATCTCTTGATTAACACAGTGGGTCAGTGAAAAATAGCCTTTGTTTTAGGGACAGAATTAAGAACGCTGGAGAAAATAGAGCCCAGGAAGAGAAGAACTCTCAGGGATACCTGAGGCCCGGTGGTTGCCTGGATGGGGAGATCGCACACCTGAGAGCTTGGCCAGGTGGGTGATCCATGCATTTCAGCAACCCTGTTGGACTAGCTCAGCTTTGCCTGAACGTCAGTGATTTCACACGTCTTTGTTCCTTGGGCAGTTGTTAAAACCGCCTGTTCTAAAACTGCTCCCCTGGAGAGTTCCGATTCAGTATTTCAGAAAGGGCCCATAACTCTTCATTCTTAACAAACACTTCCTGGTATTTTGGCATTTGGGCAATTTTTGGAAACATTAAACTATATAGTTTAAGCACTCCTTCAGCTCAGATGCTGTAAAGTTTGCTCCCTCAAAGTGCATAAAATGGGATAAAAATTAAAGTGAAGGTGGATAAATAATATTAATGAGGCAGATTGACACAATGGCTGCAACAGTGGGCTTAAGCATAACAACAGTTGTGAGGATGGCGCGGGACCAGGCAGTGTTTCCTTCTGTCATGCACAGGGTGGCTGTGAGTCAGAGCCAACCCAGCAGCACCTAGTAACAACAACAAGAAAATGTTCTTTTGTGGTTCCGCAGGAGAGAAACCTAGTGATCTGCTCCCGTAAAGATTAGCACCAAGGAAATCCTATGGGGCAGTTCTACTCTGTCACATGGGGTCTCTATGAGTTGGAACTGACTCAAGGCACACAACAACAATAACAACAAGAAAGTTGTAAATGAATGATTCTAAGAATAAAGTGCACTGCAATCTTCTAATTTATCCATTTCTCGACAGAAGACGTGAAACAAGCCTGATACACCCACTTGCCACCAAGTCAGCTCTGACTCATAGCGACCCCATGTGTGTCAGAGTAGAACTGTGCTCCACGGGGTTTTCGATCACTTATTTTTCAGAAGTAGATCACCAAGCCTTTGTTCTGAGGTGCTTCTCGGACTCAAACCTCCAATTTTTCGATTAGCAGCCAAGCATGTTAACCATTTGCACCACTCAGGGACTCCCATTAAGACGTAAGAGTTGTGAAGATGATAATTGTGGGCAGCAACGAGGTCACCCTGAAAAGCATGGCCTGATGGGTGTGGGGGCTTGGTGCCGAGGACAACTTCAACAGTGGCTGTGGCTGTTGGTACAGGAGCGTCTCCTCACGGGGACTGCTTAGGCTCTTCTTCTTGGCACCCCTTCTCAGACCTTTGGCCCTTTCTCCCCGTGGAATAGAGCACGTCTTGGTGAATAGCTCCCCACTCGCTCGTCGTTGAGGTGAAATGAATGTGGATCCCTTTTCCTTTTGAGGGTTCTCCCAAAGACCTCTATGGGGAAATTTTTAGATAACAAAAATAACAAACATGGGGATTGTCTTAGTCAGGGATCTCTAGAGAACAGAATAAATGATCGCTGTCTCTGCCTATATCTGTCTATTTCTATATCTGCTTCTGTAAGGAGGACCGGTGGATCCAATGGTGAAGCACTTGACTACTCTCCAAAGGAAAGCCTGGTGGCGAAGTGATGAAGAACTACAGCCGCTAACCAAAAGGTTGGCAGCTGCAACCCACCAGGTGCTCCTTGGAAACCACATGGGGCAGTTCTACTCCGTCCTATAGGGGTTGCTATGAGTCAGAATCCACTCGACAGCAACAGGTTTTTACTATCCAAAAGGTTGTTGGTTCAAACCCACCCAGAGGCACCTCAAAAGAAAGAGGCAGCAATCTGGTTCCTAAAGGTCACAGCCTTGAAAACCCTATGGAGCAGTTCTACTCTGCACACATGGGTCGCCATGAGTCAGAATCATCTTAACAGCAACTAACAACATCGAATTTATTCTTATGTTGGTATCTATATCTAGATGTGAATCTAACTATATATGTATACATGTATAAAAAATAGAAAGCAAACCCATTGCCGTCCCATTGATTCTGACTCACAGCAACCCTATAGGACAGAGTAGAACTGCCCCATAGGGTTTCCAAGGAGCAGCTGGTAGATTAGAACTGCCAGCCTTTTGGTTAGCAGCTGAGCTTTTGGCCACGGCACCACCAGGGCTCCTATGTACAGACAGAGAGAGAGAGATCGATTTAAGGAATTGGCTCAAGTGACTGGAGGCAACTGGCAAGTCAGATGACAGGCTGGAGGCTCCCTCGTCAAAAACCCACAGGTCAGATGGGAAGAGCAAAGGTAAAGGCGTTCTGGCAAAATGTCTGTTTACAGTCTGGAGGCTGAGCACACCCTGGGAAAACTCCTTTTTTTGCTGTTAAGGTTCCACCTGATTGGTTGATGCCCACCCACATTATGGAGGGGAATCCGCTTTACTTGAGGCAACTGACATCGTCACACGTAATAGGCAACTGGACACCACAGGCCAGCCAACTGACACATAAAGCTAACCATGCCAGCAGTGCTGCTTACGCTCCAGATATAACTCGGGTGTCCCAGGCAGGTCCTCTGGCCTGTAGTTCACATCTCCCCCAGAGGTGGTGGCTTAGTCATCTAGCACCACTATAACAGAAATACCACAAGTGGATGGCTTTAACAAAGTTCAAATTTTCAGCCTCAGGGGAAGTCTTTCTCTCTCTGTCGGCTCTGGAGGGAGATCCTTGTCATCAATCTCCCCTTGGCATAGGAGTTTGTCTGCACAGGAACCCCAGGTCCAAAGGATGCACTCTGTTCCCGGCACTTCTTTCTTGGTAGTATGATGTCTCCCTGTCTCTCTGCTTGCTTCTTCCTTTTATCTCTCGAAAGATAAAAGGTGATACAGGCCACACCCCAGGAAAACTCACTTTACATTGGATCAGGGCTGTGACTTGAGTAAGGGTGTTACATCTGACTCTAATCCTCTTTAACATAATCTGATCTAGCTTCATGAACCACAGGCAGAGGTTAGGATTTACAACACACAGGAAAATCACAAAATGGAGGCCAACCACACAATACTGGGAACCATGGCCTAACCAAGTCAACATATATTTTGGGGGGACACAATTCAATCCATAACAGGTGGTTAACTGGAAGCCCCCAAGGACTGGATACTCTACATTCATTCCTGAGGGCAAAACTTTTAAACTCCATTTCTGTGTCCATTACTTCCCCAACACCTCCAAGGTCCCACCTACCCAAGAAGAGCAAAGTGGCCCCTTCCCAGCACAGCCGTAAAGAGATCATCAAGAAAGACGTAGACCCTCTGCAAAGTGGCATTTTTCTTCCCTGAGGACCTCTGTACAGGGTAACACCTAGTTCATTGCATATCTCAACCTGTAGAGGAATGGCCCCTTCTGGAACTTTCCTCAGGTTAGGTAGCGCACTGACAGGAATTCTTCTGTTGTTCTAATAGGACAAACATAAATGTTCATTTTCCTAACAAATCTTATTAGACATAAGAACCAGGTCTCCTCTATAGCATCAGGCAAGGGAACAACAAAACAACACACACAAATGCCTCTCTCTTACGCTTTGAAAGAAGTTCGCAACAGTCAAAGCTCCCACAGCCTCCTCCTCAGAACCTGCCAGGTGTGAGGAGGTAATGGGGCACCCAGGTCTCTCACATCCCAGAGGTGAGATGGACGTGGTTCAATGCTGACAGAGGCTCGCCTAAGGAGCTCGCGGGTCGAAGCAGGAGGGTCCATGCCTTGCCCTTTAACCTACGAAATCTGAGTGTCCCTAGCTTGTTGACATTACCTCAGGCCAATTGTGTCTACTGACGATGAAGGTCTAGGGGTGACGAGTCCAGCCCAGCCCTGTGCCCCCTGTTCTCTCAGCTGTGGTATGACTACCCAAGGTCCCCATGTAGCAGCTCTGAGACCCAGCACCAACCCCGCCCACGGTGCCAGTGCATCCTCAAAGGCCGGCTTTTACTCTTATTTTCCAGTCAAGTGTTTCCTGATGTGAAACTGAAACCACTTTTTTGTTTTGATGTAAGCCAATTTTCTCTTTGTCAAACCTTTGTGGATACAGAAAATTACTTCTTAACATTTCTTCACCAAAAACATTCATATTCCCCAAAACAACAACAAATGAATCCCTGTTCTAACCCCTTCTTCCCATCCCAGTTCCTTCTCCTTCCTTCACAGGTTTGAATTAGTAAACAGCCGTATTAAAAAAGAAAAAGCAATTGTCTCCAATCGTTATTTAGAAACACTGTTTCTTTTGGAGAGCCAGAAACCACACTTTTGTTCTTACCATGTCACTTGAACAGATGCGGGTTGAAACATAATGATTAATAGCAGGCGCTCCGAGAGCCACGCCGGCTTGTGGCCGGTTGGTAATTCTTATTCAGTTTTGTGGAATGTTTTAAAGTAAATACTGTGGTGGACTCTTCAGGGAAGCAACCTCAAAGGTTTAGCATCTATTTAAAGATATTCCAATTTTGTCCTAGTGGAAAAATGCAGATCTTCCTTTTTAGGATTTACCTTCTTATAGCTATAAGAAGAACCAGTCAGTATTCCTAACCTTATTGTTTCCAAGAGGAGAAGCAGGGGATATTATAAACCTACAGAACGAGACCTCCTATGGAACCACCCCAAGAGATGAAGCAGAGAGAAGACCCGCTCCTTCTACATTTAAGCGGAATGCACAGGTTTTTTGAGTTTCCAGGGCTCTTTTTAGGGGTATGGATGAGAAAAATATGGATAAAACCCAAGACTGTGTTTCCATGGGTAGGAGCCTAGCTCCATGCTCCTTGGATCTCCTGGGATGTGAGCAGTGACAGTTGTTCGCTTCTTGGAATGTAGATAGGTAGGCAGCTGCTGTTGAGTCAACTGGAACTCATGACGACCCCACATACAACAGGACAAAATGCTGCTCGGTCCTGCCTCTTCCTCAGCATCACCACCAGCATGCTTAAGTCCATTGGTTTAGCTCTTGTACCAATTCGTCTCATCGAGGGTCTCCCATGCCCTCTCTGGCCCTCTACTTCCCCAAACATGATGCCCTCCTTCAGGAATTGATCCTTCCTGATGATGTGCCCCAAAGCAAGTGAGCTGGACAATGTTCTTCTGTAATTCATAAGGTTGTCATTGACTCATTTTTGGAAGTAGACCATCAGGCCTTTCTTCCCAGTCTGTCTTAGTCTGGGAGCTCTGCTGAAACCTATCCACCATGGGTGTCCCTGCTGGATATTTGAAATACCCTTGGCATAGCTCCCAGCATCATAGCAACACAAAAGCCACTACAGTATGACAAACTGAGAGACACGTGGTGGTCTTGGAATGTAACCAAGACAAAACAGACAGTCACCTTAAAATGGGGCAGGGTCTGGTAATGGGATGGAACAGAAAACAGATATTTTCTTTACGGTTCAAGAGGGCCTTTCATTTTATGTTTCCATTTAATATCTTTGAATTCAATAAATTTCTGTTTGATCCAAAGTTTGGGTCTTCCAGTGCAGTTCATCGATGGTAAATCGAACACCGTTTAGATAACCTCCCAGACACTCTGATGATCGGAGAAAAATCACTTCTGAGAATGAAAATGACAGCCAAAGTAATCTGAGGAAAGGGAAGATAAGCCTCATCTGCAGAATGTATGGTTATTCCCCTGAAAGTTCTGGCTGGGGGGCTGGGAAGATTTCAATTTAGACTCTGATGGAGCACAGCTCGCCTGTTTTATTACTAAGCACCACTGCCCACCAGATTCCCGTGCTTCTGCGAAGGGTCTGGTATGAATTCAGACTTGGCCAGTAAAAGCTCTACAATAAAAACAATTCTTTGATGTCCAATCCCAGCACATAAAATCCCAAAATATGCTTTAACTAAGGTGAGTGAGCGAATGGTTTGGGTTAACATGTGAACAGTTACAAATGTCAGAGCCTTGGAGGAATAGAAATTCAATTGGAAAGTTCACTCCAGCCAGATGTCTGGTTTAAATTCGAAGAAATGAATATATTAAAATGCTTTATTGAGCTGTCTTGCATGAAATTGCAACCTTATATATCTGGAAAACATGGGATCATTTCCCAGAAGTTTGCAGGATCCCTGTTGTCTTGTGGGGGCTAGAGGAGAAGACCTAGTCTCAGCAGCCCTTTCAATGTGGCCCTACAGCCAGGCCAAGCCGAGCAAATTGTGCTGTTTGCAGATGGCAGCCTGAGATGGTTGCAGACGCAATGGGCCAGTTAGGCTATTTTAAAGGGTATGAACACTGGACCTATCTCTGGGCCAACATGTTCTAGGTCAAGCCTGCATACCGGGCAGTTCAACGACCAAGTTGCTGTTCTTCTTTGTAGGGAAAGAAGCAACACTTACTTTCTCTGCAACGAAAATCTGATGGATTCTCCCGCAACATCTACCATACCTGTATTCCCTAAACGGGGAGGCCGGCTGACTTTAAAAGCAACAAATCTCATATGCAATGACATACTGAAGATAATCACATGACGTACAGTGTTACTGTGGCAGCTTTGCCTTTTAAGATGGATTTTTAATAGTAAGCTAAAGGATATAGAAAGAAATATTTGAAAAACAGCATTATAAATAGGTAAAATCACCTATTTGAGGTAATTTTCAGAACTCCATAGAAGTCGCCTTTTCTACAAACTCTCTCCACCACTCTCAAAATATATACATACACAGAAGCAAACTGTTGTATATTCATTCATGAGAATGCTAGAGAGCATATGTAATCATAAACTCAACCCATTTAACCTTTTTTTCTAATCATCAGTTTCCCTGGCTGTGATGTTATGGGCCATGGAGTTGGTTCCCACTCATTGCAACAACCCTGTGTACAATGGAACAAAACACTGCCTGGTGTTGCACCATTCTGACAATCATTATGCTTTAGCCCATTATTGCAGCTACTGTGTCAGTCCATCTCCTTGAGGGTCTTCCTCTTTTTTGCTGACCATCTACCTTACTGAACGTGATATCCTTCTCCAGAAACTGATTCCTCCTGATAACATATCCAAAGTATGTGAGATGAAGTCTCACCATCCTCACTTCCAAGGAAGACTCCGGCTGTACTTCTTCCAAGACAGACTTGTTCATTCTTCTGGCAGTCCATATTATATTTAATATTCTTCACCAACACCATAATTCAAATGCATCAATTCTTCAGTCTTCCTTATTCACTGTCCAGATTTCACATGCATATGAGGCAATTGGAACATCATGGTCCGGTGTACCTTAGTCCTTAAAGTCCTTCCCAGTGCAATGCCTTTTCTGATTTCTTGACTGCTGCTTTCATGGGTGTTGACTGTGGATCCAAGTAAAATGAAATCTTTTACAACTTAATCTTTTCTCCATTATCATGATGTTGTTGATGGGTCCAGTTGTGAGGATTTTTATTTTCCTTATGTTGAGGTGTAATTCTTACTGAAGGCTGTGGTCTTTGATCTTCATCAGCAAGTGCTTCAATTCCTCTTCACTTTCAGCAAGCAAGGTTCTGTCACCTGCATATTGCAGGTTGTTAATGAGGAAAGAATACGACCCTGATGCACACTTTTCCTGATTTTAAACCAAGTAGTATCACCTTGTTCTGTTCAAAGGACTGCTTCTTGGTCTATGTACAGTTTCTGCATGAGCAGAGATGGGCAAAACTGTGAGCTATTATTATGATCAGTATTAATAATTAAAATTGTTCTGGCCCTTTAAGTGTAAGAAAAACTGTAGAAGACCAATTGGATTCCAGGAGAGTTTACTAAAGATATTGGACAAAATGTTAATTTGCCTTATTCGGTGGGAAGGGAATGGGAGAAAGTCATTTGCATATGTATATGCATGTGGACCACTACGTGCCTGCCAGTGTGTCAAACCACTGTGGCTCGCATGTTGCTGTGATGCTGGAAGCTTTGCCGCCAGTATTTCAAATACTATCAAGGTCACCTATGATGGACAGGTTTCAGCTGAGCTTCCAGACTAAGACAGGCTGGGAAGAAGGGCACAGCAGTCTGCTTCTGAAAAGAATCAGCCAGTGAAAACCTTGTGAATAACAGCAGAACATTGTCTGATACACTGCCTAAAGATGAGTCCCCAGGTTGGAAGGCACTCAAAAGACAATGGGGGAAGAGTTGCCTCCTCAAAGTAGAGTCAACCTTAACGACATGGATGGAGTCAAGCTTTCAGGACCTTCATTTGGCGTGACTCAAAATAAGAAGAAACAGCTGCAAACATTCATTAATAATTAGAATGTGGAATGTATGAAGTATGAATCTAGGAAAATTGGAAATTGTCAAAAATGAAATGGAATGCATAAACATCGAAATCCTAGGCATCAGTGAGCTGAAATGGACTGGTATTGGCCAGTTTGAATCAGATAATCAAATAGTCTCCTATGCCAGGAATGACAAATTAAGAGGAATGGTGTTGCATTCATCACCAAAAACGACATTTCAAGATCTGTCCTGAAGTACAACGCTGTCAGTGATAGGATAATATCCATACACCTACAAGGAAGACCAGTTAATACAACTGTTATTCAAATTTATGCGCCAGCCACTAAGGCCAAAGATGAAAAAATTAAAGACTTTTACCAACTTCTCCAGCCTGAAATTGAACAAACATGCAATCAAAATGCATTGATAATTACTGGTGATTGGAATTCAAAAGCTGGAATCACAGAAGGATTGGTAGTTGGAAAATATGGCCTTGGTGATAGAAATGACAACAGAGATTGAATGATAGAATTTTGTAAGAACAACGACCTGTTCATTGGAAAAACCTTTTTCAACAACATAAACGATGACCATACACGTGGACCTCACCAGATGGAATACACGGAAATCAAGTCAGCTACATATGTGGAGAGTTGATGGAGAATTTCAACATCATCAGTCAGAACAAGGCCAGGGGCTGACTGCTGAACACACTATCCATTGCTCATATGCAAGTTTACATTGAAGCAGAAGAAAATGAAAACAAGTCCACGAGAACCAAAATACGACCTTGAGTATATCCCACCTGAATTTAGAAACCATCTCAAGAATAGATTTGATACATTGAACACTAATGACTGCAAGTTGTGGGATCACAGCAAGGACATCATACATGAAAAAGGAAAGGGTCATTAAAAAGATAGGAAAGAAGGAAAAGACCAAAATGGATGTCAGAAGAGACTGAAACTTGCTCTTGAATGTCGAGCAGCTAAAGCAAAAGGAAAAAAATGATGAAGTAAAAGAACTGAACAGAAGACTTCAAAGGGTGACATGAGGAGACAAAGTAAAGTATTATAATAAAATGTGCAAAGGCCTGGAGTTAGAAAACCAAAAAGGAAGAGCACACTCAGCATTTCTCAAGCTCAAAAAATTGAAGAAAAAATTCAAGCCTCAAGTTGCAATATTGAAGAATTCCAGGGGCAAAACATTGAATGACACAGGAAGCATCAAAAGAAGATGGAAGGAATACAAAGAATCGCTGTACCAAAAAGAATTGGTCAATGTTCAACCTTTTCAGGAGGTAGCATATGATCAAGAAGCGATTGTACTGAAGGAAGGAGTCCAAGGTGCACTAAAGGCATTGGTGAAAAGCAAGACTCCCAGAATTGACAGAATACCAATTGAGATATTTCAATAAATGGATGCTCTGCTGGAGGTACTCACTCATCTATGCCAAGAAATTTGGTGTTGGCAAAGAATATTTAATATATCGATTGCCAGAAGAATGAATAAATCTGTTTTGGGAGAAGTACAGGCACAGTGCTTCTTAGAAGCGAGGATGCTGAGGCTTCATCTCACGTACCTTGGACATGTTATCAAGAAGCACCAGTCCCTGGAAAGTGATATCATGCTTGGTAAAGTAGATGGTCAGGGAAAGATAGTAAGACTCTTAACAACACGGATTGACACAGTGGCTGCAAAGATGGACTCAAACCTAGCAACGATTGTGAGGATGGCGCAGACCTGGGTAGTGTTTTGTGCTGTTGTACATAGAATCGCTGTGAGTCGGAACCAACTCAACAGCACCCAATGGTAACAACATGTGTGTGGAAGAAGGTGTTTCTCCTGATAGGAAATAATAGTCATTCTGTATTCATGCACCATAGTAGCCCATT
This sequence comes from Loxodonta africana, assembly GCF_030014295.1. NCBI lineage: Eukaryota > Metazoa > Chordata > Mammalia > Proboscidea > Elephantidae > Loxodonta > Loxodonta africana. The sequence goes on along the minus strand of NC_087342.1, from coordinate 238,923,361 downwards.
GTCTTCCCCTTCTCTCATCACACCTCCAGACTGAAGTTGTAGCAGAATACAGGTTCGCTTTTATGTAAAGGTGTTGCCAGGGAAAATTCAGAGCTAAACTGTAGCCCCAAAAGCATTGCTTCTTTCTGATAAGTGGCATGTGGGTGTTTCAATGCTTCTGAGAAAGGCTGACTGAGGCAAACAGCAGTCGCAGCCTCTAGGGTAAACTCTCTCCTTCATGGGGTCTATACCTCTGCCTCCACCTGTGTAGCTAGTAATGGGACCAGGAGGGTCTGCTAACCAGGCATTGGCAATTCCAGATGAACTCTCTGTAGCAGCTGTAAACTTGCAAAGGTGGCAACCTCCACCATGAGGCTGAAGTGCTGCCCTAATTCAGAGCACATGGACCTCTGTGTGTCTGTTTTGAGGCTTTTTAACATGTAAAGCCCTGTAATTAATGAGAGGACTTCAAAGTTCTAATAGTGGAGTAGAGAGCCTGAGTTAAACTAGGCAATGACGGTTCAGACTGAAATTTAGAGAAGGGAAGACATCACACACTCGAGTCTCTTTATTTAAATATCACATTAAATAGTATCATGCTTTTAACTCCCCAAAAATGTTTTTAATAGCGATGACTTGATATTTGTGTTATCTTTGACAGATAAATTTTACATTTAAATGGAAAAGAAAGGCATTAGTTGTGATAAGTGGCCAAGGCCCCAGATGTCCATATCCTTGTCTACTTCAATACAGCCCCTTCGGGAGCTTCCAAAGCAAAGGTCAGCCAACTTGTTTTCTCAAGGGTCAAATACCCAACACAAAAAAAAAAAAAAAACCCAGTGCCCTCGAGTCGATTCCAACTCTAAGGGTCAAATAGTAGATATTTTAGGCTTTGCAAGCCATATGATATCTGTGGCAACAACTTAGCTCTGTCACTGTGGCTCACAAGAAGCCACAGACAACATACACGTGAATGGGCATATTTATGTCCCAATAAAGCCTTATTTACAAAAGCAGGCAGCCAGCCCGTAGGCCGTAGTCTGCCTACACTTGTTCTAGATAAATATCTTTTTTTTACTGATTAGGCTTTGGCTTCAAAATCCTATTTATTTTCCAAACCTACAAAAGCTGTATGTTTTTGTAAAGCAGATTAGTAAACTTAAAGAAATAGAATATATCCAAATGACACAGACAGAGAAAAGATGGGGGAGAAAAAGAAGACATCCTCAGTAACAGTGGAATAATATATGAAGGTATAACATAGTTAGAACTGGAATCACAAAAGGAGTGGAGGGAGTAAGAGAAAAATATCTGAGGAAATAACGGCCAAAAACATGTCCGAATTTGATGGAAATTCTAAATCAACAGATCTGACTGGAAATGGTGACAGTCTTTCCAAACAGAGGTCACAGAATGGGTGAACTAACTGCAGACCCACTGTTCTTTGTCTGGTGGTAGCCATGCTCTGAAGGACTCCAGTGCTCCTTGTCTGGTGGTGACCACACTCAGGGGGACTCCACTGTTCCTTGTCTGGGTGGTGACCACTCTCTGGGGGACTCCACTGTTCCTTGTCTGGTGGTGGCCACGCTCTGGGGGACTCCACTGTTCCTTGTCTGGGTGGTGGCCACACTCTGGGGGACTCCACTGTTCTTTGTCTGGGTGGTGACCACACTCTGGGGGACTCCACTGTTCCTTGTCTGGGCGGTGACCACACTCTGGGGGACTCCACTGTTCCTTGTCTGGGCGGTGACCACACTCTGGGGGACTCCACTGTTCCTTGTCTGGGCGGTGGCCACACTCTGGGGGACTCCACTGTTCCTTGTCTGGGCGGTGACCACACTCTGGGGGACTCCACTGTTCCTTGTCTGGGCGGTGACCACACTCTGGGGGACTCCACTGTTCCTTGTCTGGGTGGTGACCACACTCTGGGGGACTCCACTGTTCCTTGTCTGGTGGTGACCACACTCTGGGGGACTCCACTGTTCCTTGTCTGGGTGGTGACCACACTCTGGGGGACTCCACTGTTCCTTGTCTGGTGGTGGCCACACTCTGGGGGACTCCACTGTTCCTTGTCTGGGCAGTGGCCACACTCGGGCACTCTACTGTTCCTTGTCTGGTGGTGGCCACGCTCTGGGGGACTCCACTGTTCCTTGTCTGGTGGTGGCCACACTCTGGGGGACTCCACTGTTCCTTGTCTGGGCGGTGGCCACACTCGGGCACTCTACTGTTCCTTGTCTGGTGGTGGCCACACTCTGGCCACTCTCTGGGGGACTCCACTGTTCCTTGTCTGGCAGTGGCCATATTCTGGAGGACTCCACTGTTCCAACCACCATGTTCTATCTTCGGCACAGCAACAGGTGGATAACGCCCAGGAGACCAGACCTGCTCTCGTACATTCTCAATACCAAGCTTAGAGTCACATTTATTCTACCACATACGGACATTAATCGAATGTTGTCATTCATTACTAGCATTTTTTTTATTTTGATATTGAGAAAAAGAGTTTTGTGGGGTTTTTCTTTTTTTTTTTTTTTTTAGTGGACAAAGAGTTAAAAAAATCAGGAATGCTGAAGGACTTTTCAACTGATCTGTCTTTGTTTATTCTCCTTGACAGCTTTTCCTTTTATTTATGGAAATCGGGGAATTGCAGCATACTTTCAGGTCACCTGTAAAACATCTGGCATTCATTTAGGGGAAAATGGTTCATTAAAAGGAGCTATAATTTATTTGACTACTTCTGGCACTGGGCGGGAAACACTTGGTTGTCAATATTCTCAGCAGGTTTGTGGGTGGGTGATTATATGGGGGGTAAACAACAGAAAACCTGAAGAAGAGCCCATGAACTTACAAAAGACGTTGCCATCTTGGCCTCTTCAAAGCTGACAACCTAGGGCATATTTCTTCTCTTAAGGGATGACAGAGCTGAATTCCGTAATAATTGCAAATGTTTTGTTTGCCGTAAGGTTGCCTTTTTAGGAATCACTGCATGTCCACTAAAGTTTAATGAACAATCTCTCTGTCAAAGCACAAAGCAACACACAGGAAACTCTCAGAACCCTGAGGTCTGGATGTGGGAATTAATTGTGCTGCCTGATCTGCCATCCTTTAGAGCTTTACAAAACGGACATTGGAAACACTGTCAGGAGCTAACGTTTCTGTCGTGGTCACATGATGACAGGGAGAGACCTAACTCTGTTTCACTAACAAAGAAAAGTTACAACAAAAGGGATTTTCCCACCGTAATTCTCAATCAGACCATTGCCCAGGTAAAACGCCTTTTTTTTTTTTTTTGCCAAGGAGATTGAAAATCTCTGTTAATCTTATGACAGGAAATGAATGAGAGCAAGACATAGATTATAAAGCAGACCCGGCTTTTCCGACATGATTAAGCAGGGCACAGGTTAGGACCCAGAAGAAACATTTCACCCACAAACTTTAGACTGACAGAGGTTAGTTGGGTTCCCTCTTTTTTGATGAAGATAAAAATAAAACTTGACTGAGGTATTTGGGATGATAATTTCCAGCAGGTGGGAAAATATTCCCTGTAATTGCCATGAATGTAGCCCAGAATTTTGAACAGTGTACCAAGGAAGTTGAAAATCTCCTAAAAGTTGACTTTCTAGAACTAAAGGCCATTTTGGTTTTCCATATCTGTGTCTCTAAGAACCAAGTAAAGTTCTCTGAGAATTCCGGTTCAAGATAGGCACCGTCTCTCACAAATGAGAGAGAGAAACAGAGAGGCAGGGACAGAGCGAGTCACTACAAAGAATGGGGTCTTGGATGAGGTAGTCCATACTGTTTAAATCTCTTAGAGATTAAATATACCATATTAAGAATAGAGCTTGGTGTACAAGGTTTACATCAGGGGGACATTTGAGTTTCTTTGGTGAAATGCGTCGCTTTAGCCAGCGTGACCGAATCATTCACAGGGAAGAAGTGAACTACAGCGTTAGAATTATCGGACTCATCTGACCACACTCATCAAATTCATCATAAATCAGAAAAGCGCCTTCTTCCAATGTGGCGCTGAGCAGACAATCTAAATGGTGGCATTTCTGACTCAGTGAGGACTGGTGAGAGCAGAGAAGATGGGGCCTGTCACAGAGTGACCTCACAAACTGAGTGCATTTGTAAGAAAGTGGTAAAGAGGCCGAGTCCTGTGGGAAGGACAAAGGGAAACTGCTGTGAGGATTGACAGAGTAGGGGGAGGGGAGAGATAGAGAGACTGACAGAGACAGAAACAGAGGGAGTGTGTTGTACAAAGTATGGAATAAAGACACCAATTTCAACCCTTTAAACTGTGCCCTATGACCTTTCCACTCAAAGTGTGACCCAGGCAATGTTAGGATCACCTGGGAGCTTTTTCACTCCCTGTGTGGCAGATGGTTTGCACTCAACTGCTGACAGAAAAATTGGCAATTCAACCCCTCCAAATTGGCAGCACAGAAGAAAGGCCTGGCGATCTGCTTCTGTAAAGATTACAGCCAAGAAAACCCCACAGAGCAGTTGTACTCTGCAACACACAATGAGTCAGAATCAACTCGACGGCAACGGACTTGGGGGACTTTTTAGAACGGCAGAATCTCAGGCCCCACCACAGAAGGACCGAGTTAGAATTTGTGTTTTAACAAGGTTTGTGTGCACATTAACTTCTGGGGAATGCTGCCCTTCACCATGGCTCAATCCAGCTGACCTGCTTCACTTGTGACCCTTCAGAAGCTCAGCCGTGCCCACGGCACAGTCACTAGAAGGTTGAATACGGCAATTGTCAGGGTCGTTCCACGGCTCCTTCCAAGCCACTCCAAGCGCAGGGTGGGGATCTTCACCCCCCCTGAGGACAGCCCACAGGGAAGGCCACCCCTGCTCCACCTTTGTCCTCACCTGCAGGTGAGGACTGGAGCTTCAGGAACTCATCCCAACATGACATCCTTGGAACTTGGAAAGAAAAGTAGCAAAGGTTTTTAATCTCTTAGTTACAGGTTGAGAAGGAGAAGTGAGAAATCCACACAGATACCCTCAGGGACAGTGCAATGTGACAGGTTAACTAAGAAAAGGCATTTTAGGCAATGGTACCCCACAGTGTCGCCTCCCTCAAGGCACTTTCCAAGATTTTAATGGAAATGCAGCTTGATATCAGGACAATGCCAGAATACATACTACTTCCAACACTCAAGCTAGACAAAAAGGACTGGTCATTCAGGACGCACAGGGACTGGTGTGTTTTGAAAACATGTTGTCTAGATAAAAACTGGGGAAAACATGAAGGCAATTTTTGTTCGATAATGTCCTCTTACCCAGCTTATGAAGACCTTGCAAATGAACACTTACATAGGAGCATTTCTCTGCCAGGACACCAGGATTTGTTCTCATGTATTTTGCAAAATAAAATTCCTTAGAGTCCAAAACCACAATTTTATAATCATTTGATGACCTAAGATTTTTAGCGAAAGATTGGAAGCATCAGCTAAAAAGAGAATTACCCCATCTGCCTGTTGGGTTGCTTGTTTTTCAGGATGAGAGGATTGATTGATGGTGCCTCGGGGAGGGTAGAAGGAGGGAGGAGAATCTGTCATGTTCACAACCGAGGGTTTGTTTTTTAGTGGTCAGTTTTTGGTTAGCTTACTTTTAAAAGAATTGAAATAGACCATAGACTCTGAATTATTCCCTCAAGGTAAGAGCAACTAGCTATGTAACAAAATAAAGCACTGCAATTAAATAAAAATAAAATAAGCTTTAAGGTGAGGAGAAGTATATTTGGGGCAAAAATACTCTTGATTAGCAATAACCATCCTGAGTGTGGCAGTGCACACTGACCAAGTCGGTTTCAACCATAACCAGACAGGAGTATTCTAGTTACCTGTGGTTACCAAGTTGCAAAGTAGTGTGCCAAGGCATTAGTAGCCTAAATTAAATTCACACACATGTAAATTTGATTTTAAATTGCATAATTTGATAATAATTTTGCAAATTTAATTTAAATGGCAAAATAAAACTTATTCTGAGTTTCAAAATATAAACTCCAGGACAAGGTAAACATTTTAAAATTAGAGGAAAAAACACAGATAGGAATGAATTATTCTATAGCAGGAAAAGGAAAATTAAGTGCACTGATGTTTATAAAGTGAGTTACAGGTATTGACATTTATCCTCCTAAAAATTAAAACTGAAGAGCATTTTTTTATGATTTAATTAAAATAATAAATCCATTACATGCCAACATAACATTCTCTTTTATAAAAGTCAATATAGATTTCAAATAAAAAAATCTTCAGTAACAAGAGTGGCATCCTTTCGCATTCCTGAAGATCTAACATCTGGCTGTGAAGAAAGCAAATGACGTATTGCATTGCGGGTATTCTCGTTTGATACTAACCCAAAGCTCAAGAAGTGGTCGCTTCTTAAAGGTCAGCTGTGATACGAAAACTGAAACCATATGTGTGAACTTCCAAATAGCTTTTGGGGGCATGCGATTCAATCCATAATACCTCTTTTTAAGATTAATTTATAAAATTAATTTTTTTATTGTGGGAAAAGATATATAACAAAACATTCGCCACTTCAACATTTTTTACATGTACAATTCGGTGACATTAATTATCTTCTTAAAATTGAATTGTAATTAATTAGTGAAGGTCATGAGGTAATAATCTTTCTTTGCAATTAGCCAGCCTTTTTACTAACACTGTTTAGTGTGGTAATTCTTCCTTCTGACTGGAAGAGTGTTTTTGACCCTTTAACTGGTGATTGCTGATCTTCAGGGGAATATAAAGTTTTGCATGTTTATTTTGTAATCAGAAGTGGTACCAATTTTTTACTTCTATTTCTTCAGTGATATTTTAAATAGAATCCCTGAGAGATGATTAAAGGGTGCATATTCTGAGCTCAGCTTCTATTGAATAACATAGGGAAAAGGTCCTCACTTATTCCCAGGGCATATGTGATTTCAAGTTTATGCAATTTAGAATTTATGATGCTAAGTCTCAGATTAAAAGATGCCAGTACCCCACCAGTTTTCAAAGGAAGAGAGAAATGAGAATCTGTATCATGAAGACTTTCCATATCAGACCACCAGTCTGTGTCCATGTTTTCTTCCTTGTTGCTCCTCACCTCCTCATAGCGTTTAATCACTCCGAGTCATTCACCACAACCCAGCTAATGTACACATTCTCATCATAAAAAAAAAAAAAAAATCTCATCATAGGCTGTGCCATTTGCCATTAATCCTTCTCTTCACTCATACTCTGACACCAGCCTGGACAATGAAAAGGGAAGGTTACAACAGAATTGATGCATTTAAATTGTGATGTTGGCAAAGAATACTGAATATATAGTGAAGCCTGTGAGAACTAGAACTCAACAGCCCTGTCTTGTTTTTCCAGGTCTTTCAAGTTTTCCACTTTCAACAGGGTGCAGTCTTACCACTTATCTATTGCTCGTTTTAGTGGAAAATATTCTTCTGTTCCTTCTCTAACAGGTTTCAGCCTTACACAGGTTCTGGCTTTCACAGGTTTTGCTGTACCATGGTCTTCCAGCATGGGAACTGAGTCTTATTCACCTTGAACTCCAGTGCCTATCAAAAGCTTGGCTCAGCTGTCAAAGACACAGCTTGAGTACTGTCCACTCCATCCACCTGCAGCATAAGGAGTCCCTGCGTCTCTTTCCTGGAGACCTCTGTGTGAAGGCATTTCAGAATACATCTACCACCTTCAGATGCTGTCAAGTCGACTCCAGCTCACAGCAACCCTATGTGTGTCAGAGTAAAACTGTGTGCTACGAGGTTTTCTATTTTTTTTTAAAACTGTGCTTTAGGTAAAGATTTACAGAGAAAATTACTTTCCCATTCAATAGTTTATACACAAATTTTTCTGTGACATTGGTTGCAATCTCTGCAGTGTGTCTCCCCATTACCATCCTGAGTTCTTCATTTCCATTCATCCAGTTTTCCTGCCCCTTCCTGTCTTATCGTCTTTGCTTTCAGGCAGATATTGCCCCTATGCCTCATATAGATGATTATTCTAAGGAGCACTTTCCTTATGGGTGTTATTGTTTGTTTTATAGGCCTCTTTACTGCTACAGTAGCTTTTGAATGATCTTAACCAAATTTTACTTGTGTGTGATATTAATGATATTGTCCAATAGTTTCTGCATTCACTTGGATCACCTTTCTTGGAATAGGCATAAATACGGGTCAAAAAAAAAAAATTTTTTTTTTTCAAGTCAGCTGGCCAGGTAGCTGTCTTCCAAATTTCTTCGCATAGACAAGCGAGTACTTACAGTGCTGCATAAGTTTGTTGAAGCATCTCAATTGGTATTCTGTCAATTACTGGAGCCTTATTTTTCTCCTGTGCCTTCAGTGCAGCTTGGACTTCTTCATTCAGTACCAGCGATTCCTGATCATATGCTACCTCCTGAAATGGTGACTCTGCGTATTCGTTCCATCTTCTTTTGATGCTTCCCGCGTCATTTAATATTTTCTCCGTAGAATCCTTCAATATTGCAACTCGAGGCTTGAATTTTTCTTCAGTTCTTTCAGCTTGAGAAATGCCGAGCTTGTTCTTCCCTTTTGGTTTTCCATCTCCACGTCTTTGCACATGTCATTGTAATACTTAACTTTGTCTTCTCGATCTACCCTTTGAAGTCTCCTGTTCAGCTCTTTTACTTCATCATTTTTTCCTTTCACTTTAGCTACTCAATGTTCAAGAGCAACTTTCAGAGTCTCTTCTGACATCCGTTTTGGTCTTTTCTTTCTTTTCTGTCTTTTTAATGACCTCTTGCTTTCTTCATGTAGTAGGATGTTATTCCACAACTCATCTGGTCTTCAGTCATTAGTGTTCGACATGTCAAATCTATCATTGAGCTGGTTTCCAAATTCCGGTGAAATATGCTCAAGATCATTCAAAAGCAATTGCAGCAGAATATCCACAGGGAACTGCCAGAAATTCAGGCTGGATTCAGAAGAGGACATGGAACCAGGGTCATCATTGCTGATGTCAGATGGATCCTGGCTGAAAGCAGAGAATACCAGAAAGATGTTTACCTGACTTTTATTGACTAGGCAAAGGCATTTGACAGTGTGGATCAGAATAAATTATGGATAACATTGCAAAGAATGGGAATTCCAGAACACTTAATTGTCCTCTTGAGGAACCTGTACATAGATCTAGAGGCAGTCCTTTGAAAAGAACAAGGAGATATTGCGTGGTTTAAAGTCAGGAAAGGTGGGTGTCAGGGTTGTATCCTTTCACCATACCTATTCAGTCTGTGCACTGAGCAAACACTCTGAGAAGCTGGACTATATGAAGAAGAACAGGGAATCAGGTTTGGAGGAAGACTCATTAACAACCTGCAATATGCAGATGACACAATCTTGCTTGCTGAAAGTGAAGAGGACTTGAAACACTGATGAAGATCAAAGACCACAGCCTTCAGTATGGATTACACCTCAACATAAAGAAAACAAAAATCTGCACAACTGAACAAATAAGCAACATCATGATAAATGGAGAAAAGATTGAAGTTGTCAAGGGTTTCATTTTACTTGGATCCACAATCAACACCCATGGGGGCAGCAGTCAAGAAATCAAATGATGCGTTGCATTAGGCAAATCTGCCTCAAAAGGCCTCTTTAAAGTGAGGAAAAGCAAAGATATCACCTTGAAGACTAAGGTGCACCTGACCCAAGCTATGGTGTTTCCAATCACCTCATATGCATGTGAAAGCTGGACAATGAATAAGGAAGGCCAAAGAAGAATCGATGCCTTTGAATTGTGATGTTGGTGAAGAAAATTGAATATACTATGGACTACCAAAAGAATGAATAAATCCATCTTGGAAGAAGTACAACCAGAATTCTCCTGAGAAGCAAGGATGACAAGATTGTCTCACACACTATGGATATGTTATTAGGAGGGATCAGTGCCTGGAAAGGGGCATCATGCTTGGTAAATTAGAGGGTCAGCAAAAAAGAGGAAGACCCTCAACAAGATGGATTGACACAGTGGCTGCAACAATGGGCTCAAGCATAACAATGATTGTGAGGATGGAGTAGGACCAGGCAGTGTTTTGTTCTGTCGCACATAAGGTAGCTATAGGTCGGAAGTGGCTTGGCAGCACCTAACAACAACAACATAGGCCTGTTTATGATTTAGTCGAAAGGTGATTTCTGGGAATGGCTTCAGTTCTAAGTTAGAAGGGTATCCAGGGGCCATTGTCTTAGGAATTCCCTTAGCCTTTCTCAGACCAGTAACTCCGAGTTTTTTGATGAATTGGAATTTTGTTCTACTTTTTTTTTCCCATTCTAACCAGGACCTTCTATTTTGATCTTCATCAGAGTGGTCGGTAGCTGCACTCAGGCACCACCTAGCTCTTCTAGTCTCAGAATAGTGGAAGCTTGGTTCCTGTGGCCCATTTAGTCCTTTGGACTAACTGTTCCCTTGAGTCTTTGGTTTTCTTCACTCTTCTTTGCTCTGGATGGAGAGAGACCAATAGTTGTACATTACATGGCCTCTCAAAAAGTTTTAAGACCCCAAATGCTACTCACCAAAATAGGATATAGAACATTGTCTTTATGAACTATGCTATGCCAATTAAACTATATGTCCCCTGAGACAATGACCCTTAGCCCTCAAGCCCAGTAACTCAGTCTATCAAGGCATTTGCTTATGTCCAAAGTGTTTCCATGACAGTACCCCCATGTGATCTATTATATATATGAACATACATGCAACACACACAAATATGCATGCATATATATTAATGGCCAAATCGATACACGCACTGGGGTGTACTCCCGTACATCCTCCCATACCTATTCAGTATACATATCTATCTATGTATCCACTCATAAACTATTGTTTGTTATTATTATTTTTGCAGGATTGTATGTTATACTATTTACTGGCATTGCCTTTTATTCTTGCATACCTCTCAGGGTCTTCCCTTGCCTTGGTCATGTTGTGCTGACTTCTCCCGTACTTTGTACTGCCTTTCCTTTCACCAAAGTTAACACATGTCTACTCTCTAGTCCCTCCCAATGCCACCCCTGATAATCATCAAAAAAAAGTTTCTTTCAGAGGGTGGAATACTCCCAAACTTATTCTATGAAGCCAGCATATCTCTGGTACCAAAACCAGGTAAAGACACCAAAAAAAAAAAAAAAGAAATTACAGATGTATATCCCTCATGAACTTAAATGCAAAAATCCTCAACAAAATTCTAGCCAATAGAATTCAACAACGTATCAAAAAAATAATTCACCATGACCAAATGGGATTCATACCAATATGCAGGGATGGTTCAACATTAGAAAAACAACCAATGTAATCCGTCATATAAATAAAACAAAAGACAAGAACCACATGACCTTATCGATTGATGCAGAAAAGGCATTTGACAAAGTTCAACACCTATTCATGACAAAAACTCTCAGCAAAATAGGAATAGAAGGAAAATTCCTCAACATAATAAACGGTATTTATATATCTCAACATAATGAAAACAAAAATCCTCAGAACTGGACCAATGAGCAACATCATGATAAACGGAGAAAAGATTGAAGTTGTCAAGGATTTCATTTTACCTGGATCCACAATCCACAGCCATGGAAGCAGCAGTCGAGAAATCAAAAGACACATTTCATTGGGTAAATGTGCTGCAAAGAACCTCTTCAAAGTGTTGAAGAGCAAAGACGTCACCTTGAAGATTAAGGTGCGCCTCCCAAGCCATGGTATTTTCAATCATATCATGTGCGTGTGAAAGTTGGACAATGAATAAGGAAGACCGAAGGAGAGCTGACATCTTTGAATAGTGGTGTTCGCGAAGAATATTGAATATACCACGGACTACCAAAAGAAAGAACAAATCTGTCTTGGAAGAAGTGCAACCAGAATGCTCCTCAGAGGCAAGGATGGCGAGACTGCATCTTACATACTTTGGATGTGTTTTCAGCAGGGATGAGTCCCTGGAGAAGGACATCATGCTTGGCAGAGTACAGGGTCAGTGGAAAAGAGGAAGACCCTCAACAAGGCGGATTGACACAGTGGCTGCAACAACGAGCTCAAGCATAGCAATGATTGTAGGGATGGCTCAGGAACAGGCAGTGTTTTGTTCTGTTGTGCATAGGGTCGCTATGAGTCGGAACCAACTCAACGGCACCTAACGACAACAACAACATACAAAGCGAAAAGCCAACATCACCCTAAATGGAGAGAGCCTGAAAGAATGGGAACCAGACAAGAATACCATTTATTACCACTGTTATTCAACATTGTGCTGAAAGTCCTAGCCAGAGCAATTAGGCTAGAAAAAGAAATAAAGGGCATCCAAATTGGTAAGGAAGAAGTAAAAATATCTGTATTTGAAGAAGACATGATCTCATACACAGAAAACCCTAAAAAATCCTCAAGAAAACTACTGGAACTAATAGAAGAGTACAGCAGAGTATCAGGATACAAGATAAACATACAAAAATCAGTTGGATTCCTCTACATCAACAAAAAGAACATCAAAGAGGAAATCACCAAATCGATACCATTTACAGTAGCCCCCAAAAAGATAAAATACTTAGGAATAAATCTTACCAGAAATGTAAAAGACCTAAACAAAGAAAACTACAAGACACTACTGCAAGAAACCAAAACAGACCTACATAAGTGGAAAAACATTCCTCGTTCATGGATAGGAAGACTCAACATTGTAAAAATGTTCTACCAAAAGCCATCTGTACGTACAATGCAATTCCTATCCAAATTCCAATGACATTGTTTAATGAGATGGATAAACAAATCACCAACTTCATATGGAAGGGAAAGAGGCCCTGGATAAGTAAAGCATTACCGAAAAACAACAACAAAGTGGGAAGCCTCACACTACCTGATTTTAGAACACATTATACCGCCACAGTAATCAAAACAGCTAGTACTGGTACAAAAACATATACATAGACCGATGGAACAGAACTGAGAATCCAGACATAAATCCATCCACATATGAGCAGCTGATATTTGACAAAGGCCCAAAGTCAGTTAAATGGGAAAAGACAGTCTCTTTAACAAATGGTGCTGGCATAACTGGATAGCTGTCTGCAAAAAAAAAAAAAAAAAATGAAACAAGACCCATACCTCACACCATGCACAAAAACCAACTCAAAATGGATCAAAGACCTAAATACAAAATCTAAAATGATAAAGATCATGGAAGAAAAAATAGGGACAACACTAGGAGCCCTAATACATGGCATAAACAATATACAAAGCATTACTAACAATGCACAAACACCAGAAGAGAAACTAGATAACTGGGGGCTCCTAAAAATCAAACATCTAAAGATTTCACCAAAGAGTAAAAAGATTACCTACAAACTGGGAAAAAGCTATGACATTTCCGATCAGTGTCTCATCTTTAAAATCTACATGATACTGCAAAAACTCAGCAATGAAAAGACAAATAACCCAATTAAAAAATGGGCAAAGGATATGAACAGGCACTCCACCAAAGAAGACATTCAGGCACCTAAAAGATACATGAGGAAATGCTCACAATCGTTAGCCATTAGAGAAATGCAAAGCAAAACTACAATGACATTTCGTCTCATGCCAACAAGGCTGACATTAACCCAAAACACACAAAATAATAAATGTTGGAGGGTTGTGGAGAGAATAAAACACTTATATGCTGCTGGTGGGAATGTAAAATGGTTCAACCACTTTGGAAATTGATTTGGCACTTCCTTAAAAAACTAGAAATAGAACTACCATACAATCCAGCAATCCCACTCCTTGGAATATATCTTAGGGAAATAAGAGCCTCTACAGGAACGGATATATGCACACCCATGTTTATTGCAGCACTGTTTATAATAGCAAAAAGAAGGAAGCAACCAAGGTGCCCATCAACAGATGAATGGATAAATAAATTATGGTATATTCACACAATGGAATACTACACATCAGTAGAGAATGATGATGAATCCATGAAATATTTCATAACACGGAGGAATCTGGAAGGCATTATGCTCAGTGAAATTAGTCAGTTGCAAAAGGACAAATACTGCATGAGGCCACTATTACAAGAACCCAAGAAATAGTTTAAACAGAGAAGAAAATATTCTTTGATGGTTACGAGAGTGGGGAGGGAGGGAGGGAGAGGGGTACACTAATTAGTAGACAAGAAGTATTTTAGGTGAAGGGAAAGACAACACACAATAAAGGAGAGGTTTTACAGCACAACTCGACTAAACCAAAAGCAAAGAAGTTTCCTGAATAAATCAAATGCTTTAGAGGCCAGAGTAGCAGGGGCGAGGGGCCAGGGACTAGTTTCAGGGGACATCTAAGTCAATTGGCATAATAAAATCTATTAAGAAAACATTGTGCATCTGACTTTGGTGAGTGGTGTCTGGGGTCTTAAATGCTAGCAAGTGGCCATGTAAGATGTTTCAATTGGTCTCAAACTACCTGGAGCAAAGGGGAATAAAGAACACCAAAGACACAAGGTAATTATGAGCCCAAGAGACAGAAAGGGCCACATAAATCAGAGACTACATCAGTCTGAGACCAGAAGAACTGGATAGTGTCTGGCTACAACAGATGACTGCCCTGACAAGGAACGCAACAGAGAATCGCTGATGGAACAGGAGAGCAGTGGGATGCAGACCTCAAATTCTCATTAAAAAGACTACATTTAATGATCTGACTGAGACTAGAAGGACTCCAGAGCTCATGGTCCACAGACCTTCTGTTAGCCCAAGACTGGAACTATTTCCAAAGCCAACTCTTCAGACAGGGATTGGACTGGCTTATAAAACAGAAAATGATACTGGTGAGGAGTGAGCTTCTTGGCTCAAGTAGACACATTAGACTATGTGGGCAGCTCCTGTCTGGAGGGGAGATGAGAAAGCAGAGGGTGACAGAAGCAGGCTGAATGGGCACAGAGAATACAGGGTGGAGAGCAATTAAGAGTACATAGCAAGGTGTATATAAATTTTTGTATGAGAAACTTACTTGATTTGTAAACTTTCACTTAATGCACAATAAAAATAAAAATTAAAAACAAGTTTGTGTGTAAACCTTTTCTTGACTATCTGTAATAGTGATCTCATACAATATTTATCCTTTTGTGATAGACTTATTTCACTCAGCATAATGTCTTCCAGATTCACCCATGCTGTGAGACATTTCATGATTTCATCATTATTCTTTATGGTTGTGTAGTATTCCTTCGTGTGTGTATACCACAGATTGTTCATCCATTCATCCTTTGATGGGCACTGATGCAAAACATCTTGTTGTCCAAGGTGAAAATCAGTGCTCAGGGTCACTGTTACGAATTGAACTTTGTCCCCTCAAAATGTGAGTCAACTTGGCTAGGCCATGATTCCCAGTATTGTGTAGTTGTCCTCCATTTTGTGATCTGATGTAATTACCCTATGCATTGTAAATCCTAATCTCTATGATGTTAGTGAGGCAGGATTAGACCCATTTATGTAAATAAGGCAGGACACAATCTACAGGATTAGGTTGTATCGTGAGTCAATCTCTTTTGAGATATAAAAGAGAGAAACGAAAAGGAGAAGGGCCTCATTACAGCTAAGCAAGAAGAGCCAGGAGCAGAGCACATCCTTTGGACCCAAGGTCCCTTCGCTGAGAAGCTCCGAGACCAGGGGAAGATTGATAACAATGACCATCCACTAGAGCTGACAGAAAAAGAAATATTCCCCTGGAGCTGACGCCCTGAATTTGGACTTCCAGCCTCCTAGACTGTGAGAGAATAAATTCCTGTTTGTTAAAGCCATCCACTTGTCGTTTTTCTGTTATAGCAGCACTAAGTAACTAAGGGTGGGACTCAATAACAACAGGGGGCTAAGTCCAATGTAAACCCATCTGACATGTGGTTCTCATGGCTCAACAGCCTCTTTCCTACCAGCCAGTCCCACTTCTTGCTATGTCATTGCAGCCAAGGCAGTCTCTGCATAAGCGTTTTTATGTGCAGATTACTTGTTTCTGCCTCCATACATGCTGAATTTTTTTTGCATGTTAATTCTATTACCTGGTATACCTGGTAACCATTCTTATTTCCAATCCGTGAGCATTATGTCTTTCAAGAAGAATACATATGAATAACTACTATTTATTCATGCCAGGCACTGACTTAGATGTTGATATACATGAATTCTAATGTCTAAGACAACTCTACATTGTTAGCAATTTATTATCCTGTTTATTCCTTATGAACAACCTGGTATTTGAAGGAGCCCTGGTGACATAATGATTAAGAGCTCTGCTGATAACCAAAAGGTCGACAGTTTGAACTCACCTGCAACTCTGCAGGAGAAATACCTGGCAATCTGCTCCCATGAAGATTACAGCCTAGGAAACACTATACGGCAGTTCTACTCTGACACAAGGGTTCACCATAAGTTGGAGTCAACTCAACAGCACTCAACAACAACAACGTTATATTCAAGAATCTTGATGACATCTCAAAGGCTATGATATTAGTAAACCCTGAGAGTTCTGCTACATTCTCAAAAAATTTAATTCTGATTCCCGAGTGAATATTTCACCCATCTTTTTTTTTAATCCTATCGTTTCTCCCAAAATTCCTATATAGAATAAATCCTTTAAGAGCTAAGAATAATGGTAAAGATATTATGATAAACACAGGATATTTTAAATTAAAATATTTCAGTATTTAAGGATACAGCTTCTTAGCCTTGAACAGATTCATATGACCATCAAAAAACCCAGTGCCGTCGAATTGATTGAGACTCATAACCACTACGCCACCAGGGTTTCCCATCATAACACCATACTATGTAATTTCTATTATATGGTATTCATTAAAACTATAATGTTGCTGTTGTTGTTAGTTGCTGTCTAGTTAGCTGCCTCATGGCAGCCTTATGTACAACAGAAGGAAACGTTGCATGATCCTTCGTCATCTTCATGATGTTGGGATGAGTGAGTCCATTGTTGCAGCTACTGTATCAGTCCATTTCACGGAGGGTTTCCCTCATTTTTGCTGAAACTCTACTTTACCAAAGATGATGTTCTGCTCTAGCAATTGATCTTTCCTGATGATGTGTCCAAAGTAGGTGAGCCAAAGGATCACCATCCTTGCTTCTAAGGAACATTCTGCTTGTATTTCTAAGACAGATTCATTCTTCTGGCAGTCCATGGTATAGTCAGTATTCTTCGCCAACACCATAATTCAAATGCATCTTCTGTCGTTCTTTTTTGTTGTCCAGCTTTCACATACATATGAGACAACTGAAAAGACCACGACTAGGGTCAGGTGCACTTTGGGCATCAAAGTGACGTCCTTGCCTTTTAGAACTTTAAAGAAGCTGTTGCAGAGATTTGTCAGTTGTAATATGTCATTTGATTTCTTGACTGCTGCTTCCATAGATGTTGACTGTTGATCCAAGTAGAATAACACCCTTATAAACTTCAATTTCTTCTTCAAAATTATAATTAGATGTTGAATATTGCATCTTCATAATCTAAGCTAACCTTTACCATCTTTATTCTAAAATAACACTTAGATCTCTACCAAGTGCAGGTGAGCATTTCTGATAGAAATGTCGACCTGCCGAGAGAAGAGCTTCATAAAGCCATGTGAACCTATCCATCCATGCAACCATTTGGCGCTGATATAAGCAGCCAAAAATAGAAATTGTGGTCCCACTAAGGATGAACAGCTGAGCACTCCACACCTGTGTTTTTGCTTTAACTTAACTAGAATAACTCCCAAATACTGCTACATATGCTCTGTTTCCGCTACGTGTCTGTCAGTTTCACGTTGCTGTGGTGCTGGAGGCTGTATCACCAGTATTTCAAATACCAGAAGGGTCAGCCATGGTGGACAGGTTTTAGCAGAAGTTACAAATGAAGACAGACTAGGAAGAAGAAACTGGCAGTCTACTTCTGAAAAACTGGCCAGTGAAAACTATATGAATAGCAGAGGAACATTGTCTGATATGGTGTCAGAGAATGACCCCTCAGGTTGGAAGGCACTCAAAATACAACTGGGGAAGAGCTGCCCCCTCAAAGTGGAGCTGACCTTAATGACTTAGAGTAAAGCTTTCAGGACCTACATTTGCTGATGTGATGTAACTCAAAATGAGAAGACACAGCTGCAAACATCCATTAATAATCAGAACATGGAATGTACCAAGTATGAAAAAAAAAATCCAGGAAAATTGGAAGTTGTCAAAAATGAATGAACACATAAACATCAATATCCTAGCATTAATGAGCTAAAATGGACTGGTATTGGCCATTCTGAATCAGGCAATCATATGGTCTACTATGCCAAGAACAACAAATTGAAGAGAAATGGCCTCTCATTCATTCTCAAAAAGAACATTCAAAATCTATCCTGGAGTGTAATGCTTTCCGTGATAGGATAATAACCATAAGCCTATAAGGAAGACCAACTAATACAATGTTATTCAAATTTACCCACTAGGGCCAAAGATAAGGAAATTGAAGATTTTTACCAACTGGAGTCTGAAACTGATCAAACATGCAATCAGGATGCATCAATATTTTTGGGGGGGGAATGCAAAAGTTGGAAACAAAGAAGAAGGATGTGTATTTGGAAAATATGGCCATGGTGATAGAAACGATGCCAGAGATCACATGATAGAATTTTGCAAGACCAATGACTTCTTCATTGCAAATGCCTTTTTCAACAACATAAGCATTATCTATACATGTGGACTTCACTGAAAGGAAAACACAAGAATCAAATCGACTTCCTCTGTGGAAAGAGACGATGGAAAAGCTTGCTATCATTAGTGAGAACAAGGCCAGAGCCAACTTCAAAACAGAAAATCAATGCTCATATGCAGATTCAAGTTGAAGCTGAAGAAAATTAAAACAAGTCCACAAGAACCAAAATAGAACTGTGCTTACATCCTACCTGAATTTAGAGACCATCTCAAGAATAGATTTGACACACTGAACACTAATTAATGAAGACCAAATGAGTTGTGGAATGACATCAAGGATATCATACATGAAGAAACTAAAAGGTCATTAAAAGGACAAGAAAGAAAGAAAAGACCAAAGCAGATGTCGCATGAGATTCTAAAACTTGCTTTGAACATAGAATAGCTACAGCTAATGGAAGAAATGATGAAGTAAAAGAGCTGAACAGAAGATATCAAAGGGCAGCTCAAGAAGACAAAGTATAATGAAATGTGCAAAGACCTGCAGTTAGAAAACCAAAAGGGAAGATTACACTTGGCATTTCTCAAAATGAAAGAGATGGAGGTGTGGCCTGTATCCAATATAAGTGAACTTTCTGGCAAGTCTCGTGGGCTTTTTTCACACTGGATCCTGCAGCTAGCTCCTGGTCGTCTGACCTCTGGTTCTTGGGACTTGAGATAGCAGCTTACCTGCCATCTTGCCTGCTGAACTTGGGTTTGTTGGTGTTCCAGCCTGTGAGCTAGAGCCTTGCTGTCTGGCTTGCTGATCTTGGGTTCACCAGCCCCTAAGGCTATGTGAATCAGGAGAAGCCTCCAGCCTGACCCATGTTCCAGTCTCTACAACCACATGAGCCATTTCCTTAATATAAATATCTCTCTATATATATTTATACACTTTACTGGTTTTGTTTCTGTAGAAAACCCAGTCTAAGATACTAACCTATATATGTCTAATTCCTTCTTTTCTAGTATTTACACTCCATAAAGGCGTGCAGTAGGTCTAGTTTACTCAGCAGTCCTGACAACAATGTCCTGCAAACACTCAACATCTGCTGACAGAAATAGCTGTGTGTGTGAGTGATTATGTGAGCCCTGGGATGGGAGTTCTCAGCCTTCTCAGAGACTGAGCTCTTGGAACTCTGTCCTCTCACCTGTCTCTTCAGGATCATTTTTCTATTGGTGTTGTCTTAGTTGCCTAGTGCTATTAACAAAAATACTGTATTTTCTCACAGTTCAAAAGACCAGAAGTCTGAATTTAAGGCACCAGCTCTAGGGGGAAGGTTCTCTATCTCTGTCAGTTCTAGGGGAAGGGTCCCCATGTTTCTCAGTTCCTTGGTAACCTCCATGTGGCATCTATCTTCTCCAGTTTGTGTTCGCTTGTCTCTACACATAATCTGCTCTTTTTATATCTTAAAACTAATTAGGTTTAAGAAACATCCTACATTAATATGGCCTTATTAACATAAAGAAAACTCTTCCTGAGTGGGATTAGATCCACAGGAATAGAAGTTAGGGTTTACAACACAAATTTGGGGGGGATACAATTCAATCCATAACAGAGACCTACTCATTACCCTATGGAATTGCTTCTACTCGCATCTCAGAAAACACAAAAATTTGTTGTCTAACTATTTTTTACCCATCATTTTCACAGCCTATGGGCAGTTCTTCCCTGTCCTATAGGATCACTATGAGTCGGAATCAACTCAAAAGAGTTATCCACTCTCTTCCGCTTCCATTTTCCAACTCAAATTACATGGCATAGTTGTGCTGTCGCTGTTTTGAAACCTCCCTCATCAGTATCCACACTCTCCCTGAGGATCTTAAAAATGCATGGCCGTCCACATGCTGATAACTCCACATATTCTCAGCTCATGCCTCTCTGCTCATTTCCACACTAACTTGTGCAAACATGTGGAATTCCCTTATGCAAAGAGAATTCTCCCTTTGGACAAGACACAGGGACCTCAAAATTAATAGGTCCAGAACTTCCTATGCAACATGCTCGGTCTCCATTATGTCCTAACTCACAGAATTCACAGCATGTGTCTATGTGCTCAGTCCGGAAGTCTGGGAGTCACGCTTCAATCTTCCCCATCCCTCTTTCCCAAGTCTCCATCTATGATCAGGTACCCTTGATTCTATTTATTCCTGAGTCTGTGTTGCACTTTAAAATCTAATAAATCACTTCCTATTATTAAAATAATCAAATTCAATTCTAAAACACCAGGATCCAAGGGAACAACATTCCATCTGGGATGGCCAGGCAAAGCCTTTCCATCCCGACCCCACACTGGAAAGTTGCTATCCTCCTATGCAAAGGGGGAAGGCCACGTTGGTGGAGCTGCCTTGGGTCCCAAACTTGCTCTACTTTCCATAATTCTAAACAGGACTTGGGAAGTTACAGCAGTAAAATGTGTGATGATGTCTCCAGCAGGCCACCCTTGGATAAGTGCAGCAGAGAAGTCCAGACTGGCTGAACTCCGTGGGCTCTTCAGTGGCTGCTTCTCTGAACACAAATGCAGACAGGCCAGAGATAGCTGTGGCAATTCTTCCTTGTATCTGGCCGACGTGTCTAATATTTCAAATTCATTTCAAAATGTCAGTTATGAAGTCTGAGTATTTCGTTTGCCACTACAACATATTGATTTCAACTAGTTTTGGGCCATCTGTATTCTAATTAGAATCTAAAATGTGACCTGAAATGTAAATGAGCAATATTATATTTCCACCCTAGGCTTCTCTCTCTGGGCGTTTTGCTTCATTTTAATTGGCACTGATCCCCTAATAATACAGATTTCTCCCTAAATCTCTTAGCTGTAGTGCTTGGCCTTAACAGTGTAATATCTAGGAGGTTTCCAGGTGACCTTCATCTAGAAAAAGAATGTAACTTTAAATATTAACAAATAAGGGAAATGAATGGACTCATTCATAATTAGAGACAATGGACTAGTCCAGAAGCCAGCACCTTGTAAAGCTAAATAACTTTTACTTTGTGATTGTTGTTGTTATTAGATGCCATCCAGTCAATTTGATTTTCAACTCGTAGCAACCCAATAGGGCAGAGTAGAACTGCTCCATAGGGTTTCCAAGGAACAGCTGGTGGATTTGAACTGCCGACTTTTTGGTTAGCAGTCGAGCTCTTAACCTCTGCACCACCAGGGATCCAGGATTAACAGCCAAGCAAGTAGTAAATACCGTTTGGCCTATCACCACTCTATTGAACTAAAAAATCTGTTGCCGTCGAGTCAATTCTGATTCATAGTGACCCCATGTAACAGAGCAAAACTGCCTCCATATGGTTTCCTAGGCTGTAATGTTTATGGAAGCAGATCGCCAAGTCTTTCTTCCTGGGAGCCAAGCACTTAACCATTGCACAACCAGGTCTCCTTTGTGGTTGATAAGAGGTTTAAAAGCACCCGCTCCATCAATCCTGTGAGTCTGATCTCAAGTCATCCCCATATCCCCGATTGAACATAGCATGTCATCAGTATTTTATTTAGGGACCAGAGATTGTCACCCAGCATTGCCATTGCTTCCTTCCCCCATGGCTTTTTTTAGCAAACCCCAACAGGTTGTTGAATTTTTTTAATGGCATAAGCATAACATTCCTATTTGTAACCCATCTTTCCCAACACCCCTCCCCCCACCACAAAACACATCCATAGAATATAGCACAGAATCTGGCCTAGTGGCTGAAGTTTGCAAAATTGAAATAAATTTCTCCTAAACCCTTCATCAGGTGGCTAAAGAGATGGTCAAAACACACACAGAGGTTGTCATGTTGACATCACATTTTAAATGTTAAAGTCTCATATTAATTTATGGGCTAATGTAGGGTGTATAACCTGCATTCGTTTATACGGTACTTAAAAATTAATATTCTGAGTCAGACTCAATTTAACTTGAACCAGCTGTCAGCCCAAACAGCTTTCACTGCAGCCTACATTTCATTACACCCTAAAATCTTTGTAAAGACTTCCACTCAGACTTTTTCTCCACAAGCAGAACACAGTTAATTATCCTTGTCTTGTTTTGTTCCTTGGTGATCACAAATTGCATTACATTCAAACTTAACTTAGTGGAAAAGGATGTTAATTTTTCCAAATCTGATTATTCTAGAATGGAGCCACTTATGCGGATGTTGTTTTAGAATTTATTATCAGCATCCAGAGATTTTCTGGTTAAAGAATGACTTGGCAGGAGTAGCCCTCAGTGCTTTCTTCACTGTACTTTTGTGTAGCGTGTTGGATAATGCACAGAATAAGATGAAATTTTTATCTTTCTCCTCCCAGCATTTCCATACAAAAGTGAAACATGCTCAGCTCCTCTCCCAGGCCGCAACTCTCCCCACAAACATCTTTTATTGATATGCTGGATGTGAGGGGTTTTTAGTTAGAAAAGCTAAAAAGCTGCTTCCCTGCTTGCTACTACCTACAAAAACCTACAGAGGGCAAAAATAAATAAGTTTCAGAAAGTTTTTCCCAAATATAAGTTCAGTGTGCACTGTTAGCTTTTCAAGGGCAATTTTTGCTTCTAAAATAATTCATTCACACATTCATTCATTCAAGAGACATTAATACTGAAGAAACCAGGCAACAAGAATACAAAAATGGAGACAGAGTTTCTGAGCTCAGTTTTGCTGCGCTTACTTCTGACACGTCTGTGGAAGAGCGAGTCACCAAGAACACATCCAGGATACACAGGGGTTTTTACAGGCACGTTAGGTTCCTTTCAGAGGAAAATGCAAAGGTGATAATGATGGAAAATACGTCATCAATGTGGGGTGGCACTTTGAAAACACTAAGAAGTCCTAAGATGCTTCCAAATGTTTATTTAAAGGGCTGACATGCTCGTTAAATTAACTGGAAGAAGATCAACAACCTGCCAAGTCCCTCAAGGAGCTCAGGCAAGGAGTGCTCCCTGCGATAGAACTGGGTGTCACCAACTGGGGATGAGAGTTTTATTTAGAAGCTGAGTGGCATTCTAACGACAAACTATAGGATAAGTGTGAAGTGTGCTTTGCTTTCTTTGTCCATTGTCTAATATTAGTCCTAGAAATTGTCCGTTTGAGCAAGTATTAAGACCTGAAAACTCTTATTATTACTTTTTATAGGAACTTGGCCTCCAACAGCAGAGGTGTAAGATACCAACTGTCCTCTGAATTTCTATTTTTTCTCACACACAACCATTCCAGCCACTGTGTGCAGATGTTGCTTAGCCACAAAGCGACAATGGACCTGCTGAGATGTCGGTTATGTCTGACGGGCAGCGGCCAGCTTAGAAGGCTCAGCTTCCCTCTAGTGTGGAGCAAAATGAGAGATTTGAAAACAGGAAACACTGTGGATATTCTTTAGCTTCCTAAGTGCTGGAACATCTGGGGAATGCAAGCTTGGGAATTAATTATCTGTATCAAGAAGCTTGTTCCAAGAGTAAGTAGGCAGACTGATAAAATTAAGTAAGTTCACTACTTTTTAGATAATCAAGATCCCTGATAAGGTTATATACTGTTTTCCATTCATCAAAAAATAATTATTAATTTTTACTATTAAGGGTGAAGTATTTTTTTTTATTACGCTTCTTGTTGTATATAATAATGATAATTACCATTTACTCCCTACTGTGTGCAGCCAGTCTGTGTACATTACTGCTAATTTTCCAGGGACCTAGTAAATAGTATAGTTATCTGGAAGATAGATAGATAAATAGATACAGAGAGAGACAGACGGATGGATGGGCGGATAGATGGGTAGGTAGGTAGATAGATAAATAGAGACAGAGAGATGGACAGATGGATGGATAGACAGGTAGGAAGATGGATGGATGGACTGACGGACGGACGGACGGATGGACGGATGGATGGATGGACAGATAGATAGATAGATGCTGTTGAGCCAGCTGTAATTTGTGGTGACCCCATGCACAACAGAATAAAACATTGCCAGGTCCTGTGCTCATCTTCATGATCACTGGCATGTTCAAGTCCATCGTTGTGGCTGTGGTGCCAATCCATCTCAGAGGGTTTCTTTCACCCTCTCTGGCCCTCTACTTCACCAAACGTAATGTCCTTCTCCAGCAATTGACTCCTCCTGATGACCCTTCCAAAGCATGTCCATAAGTGATTCATAAGGTTTTCATTGGCTAATTTTTGGGAATAGATATTAAGGCCTTTCTTCCTAGTCTATCTTAGTCTGGAAGCTCTCCTGAAACCTGTCCACCATGGGTGACCCTGCTGGTATTTGAAATACCAGTAGCATAGCTCCCAGCATCATGGCAACATGCAAGCCTCCACAGTACAACCAACTGACAGACAGGTGGTGAACAAGTCAGTGGGTACTTACTAATAGTTTTTTTTTTTTTTTTTCCTCCCTTCTTTTAAGAATATTTGATTGAGTTTTTGGTGAAAGTTTACACAGCAAGTTAGATCCCATTTGACAATTTCCACACAAATTGTTCAGTGACTTTGTTGTTGTTAGGTGCCATAGAGTCCGTTCCAACACATAGCCATCCCACGTACAACAGAGCGAAACACTGCCAGTTCTGTGCCATCGTCACAATCATTGCTATGTTTCAGCCCATTGTTGCAGCCACTGTGTCAATCCACCTCATCAACCTTTTTTTTTTGTTGTTGTTGACGCTCTACTTTTCCAAGCATGATGGTAAAGGGACTGTTCCCTCCTGATCACATGTCCAAAGTATGTGAGACAAAGTCTCACATCCTCCCTTCTAAGTAGCATTCTGGCTGTACTTCTTCCAAAACAGTCTTGTTCCTTCTTCTGGCAGTCCATAGTATAATCAGTGACATTAGTTACATTTATCACAATGTGTCAACATTCTCCTTAATTGTTCTATTTTTTCTGTTTCCAGATCTCTAGTTTCCCTGCCCCCTTTTCTTCTGATCTTTGTTTTTAAGTAATTGTTGACCTTTTGGTCTCACTCTGATGGTTTTTAAGTAGGGCACTGATCCTGCAGGTAATATCCTTTATTTTGTGTGCCACTCTGCTTTTTCACTAAAAGGTGATCTCAGGGGATAGGCTCAGTTCTAGGTTTAAAGAGTATCACAGGGCAATTGTCTCAGGGAGTCCTCTGTTCTCTACAGTTTCAGTTTGTCTGGCTTTTTTTTTTTTTTAAGTGTTCTGCTCCACATTTTTCTCCCATTCTATCTTGGATCTTCTGTTTGACCCTGGTCAGAACACTCAATGATGGTAGCCAAGCACCATCTAGTCCTCCTGGTCCCAGGACAGATGAGGTCATGGCTTACATAGACTTGTTTCTTCTCTGAGCTTTTAGTTACCTTCTTATTGTTTTACTCCTGACAAGCAGAAACCAGTAATTATGTCTTACATAGCCACTCACAAAGCTTTTAAGACCCCAGACACTACTCACTTCACTAGGATGCAGATCTTGATTTTTGTAAACTATATTATGCCAGCTGACTGAGTTGTCCCAGGAGACCAAGGTCCTAAGCCTTCAAATCCAGGAAACCAATCTTGAAATGCGTTTGGTTATGTCTGAGAAGTATCTTTCTTTGTGACTTCAATTAGTATTTGTGCCTACACACACGTATTTGTATTTACACGTACCTATATATAAAAAAAAAGGAAACCCTGGTGGTGTAGTGGTTAAGTGCCACGGCTGCTAATGAAGCGGTCGGCAGTTCGATTCCGCCAGGTGCTCCTTGGAAACCCTGTGGTGCAGTTCTACTCTGTCCTATACGGTCGCTATGAGTCGGAATAGACTCAACAGCAGTGTGTTTGGGTATAGATATCTAAGGAAACCCTGGCAGTGTAGTGGTTAAGAGCTACAGCTGCTAACCAAAAGGCCAACAGTTTGAATCCACCAGGCATTCCTTGGAAACTCTATGGGGCAGTTGTACTTTGTCCTATAGGGTCGTATGAGTCAGAATTGACTCGATGGCAATGGATTTGGTTCGGTTTTGGTTTTTATAGATATTTATATCTTCTCACCTATGTATGTACTTGTAACTACCCATATATCAATATGCCTTGTTGTTGTTAGGTGCCTTCAAGTCGGTTCTAACTCACAGCGACCCCGTGCACAACAGAACTAAACACTGCCTCATCCTGCACCATCCTTACAATAGTTGTTGTGCTTGAGCTCATTGTCGCAGCCACTGTGTCAATCCACCTCATTGAGGGTCTTCCTGTTTTCCGCTGACCCTGTACTTTGCCAAGCATGTTGTCCTTCTCCAGGGACTGATCCCTCCTGATAACATGTCCAAAGTATGTGAGACAAAGTTTCACCATCCTCAGTGCCAAGGAGCACTCTGGCTGTATTTCTTGCAAGACAGATTTGCCCATTCTTCTGGCAGTCCATGGAATATCAATATTCTTCGCCAACACCGTAATTCAAAGGCATCGATTCTTCTTCAGTCTTCCTTGTTCATTGCGCAGCTTTCGCATGCACAGGAGGTGATGGAAAATACCGTGGCTTGGGTTAGGCGCACCTTAGTCCTCAAAGTGTCATCTTTGCTTTTCAACACTTTTAAAGAGGTCTTCTGCAGCAGATTTGCCCAGTGCAATACATCATTGGAATTCTTGACTGCTGCTTCTATGGGCGTTGATTGTGGACCCAAATAAAATGAAGTTCTTGACAATTACAATATTTTCTTCATTTATCATGATGCTGCTTATTGGCCTAGTTGTGAGCATTTTTGTTTTCTTTATGTTGAGGTGTAATCCATACTGAAGGCTGTTGTCTTTTCCTTCGTCAGTAAGTGCTTCAAGTCTTCTTTCCTTTCAGCAGGCCAGGTTATGCCATCTGCATATCACAGATTGTTAATGAGTCTTCCACCAATCCTGATGCCACATTCTTCTTCATACAGTCCAGTTTCGTGAATTATTTGCTCAGCATACAGATTGAATAGGTATGGTGAAAGGATACAGTCCTGATGCGCACCTTTCCTGACCTTAAATCACGAAGTATCCCCTTGTTCTGTTTAAATGACTGCCTCTTTTTCTATGAACAGGTTCCTTGTGAGCACAATTAAGTGTTTTGGAATTCTCATTCTTCATAATGTTATCCATAATTTGTTACTATCCATCCACACAGTCAAATGCCTTTGCATAGTCAATAAAACACAGGTAAACATCTTTCTGGTAGTCTCTGCTTTCAGCCAGGATCCACCTGACATCAGCGATGATAACCATCATTCTACATCCTCTTCTGAATCTGACTTGAATTTCTAGTAGTTCCCTGTCAATGTACTGCTGCAACCATTTTGTAATTATCTTCAGCAAAATTTTACTTGTGAGTGATACTAATGATATTGTTCAATAATTTCCTCATTCTGTTGGATCACCTTTCTTTGGAATTGCCACAAATATGGCTCTCTTCTGGCTGGTTAGCCAGGTAGCTGTCTTCCAAATTTCTTGGCATAGACGAGCGAGCACCTCCAGTGCTGCAACTGGTTATTGAAACATCTCAATTGGTTTTCTGTCAATTCATGGAGGCTTGTTTTTTCCCAATGCCTTCAGTGCAGTTTGACCTTCTTCCTTCAGTACCATAGGTTCTTGGTCATATGCTACCTCCTGAAATGATTGAACATCAATCAATTATTTTGGTACAGTGACTTTGTGTATTCCTTCCATCGTCTTTCGATGTTTCCTGCATTGTTCAGTATTTTGCGCACAGTGCCTGTGTACACAGTAGCTGTGTACTATGTTGATATCAGGGAGTGTGAGGCCTCTTGCTTTGTTCCTTTTCTTCAGTATTGCTTTGGCTCTTCAGAGTTTCTTTCCTTTCCATACGAAGTTGATCTTTACAACTTTAGTAGAGAATGTTGTTGGAATTTGCATTGGGATTGCGTTGTATCTGTAGATCACTTTAGGTAAAATTTACATATTCATGGGATATCTTTCCATTTTTGTAGGTATCTATAAGTCTCTTATAGGCACTGGGTTGTACTGGGTATAAGTCTCTTATAGTAGTGTTTTATGATTTTCACTGTATAAGTCTTTTATGTCCCTGGTTAGGTTAATTCCTAGGTATTTTATTGATTTGGAGGCTATTATAAATGGTATTGTTTTCATGATTTTTTTTTTTTTTTTTGGAGTATTCTGTTAGGGTAGAGGAACCCAACTGATTTTTGTGTGTTAATCTTGTACCCTGCAATGTTGCTAAATTATTCTATTAGTTCCAAAAGTTTTCCTGTGTAATCTTTAGGGTCTTCTATGTATAGGACCATATCATCAGCAAATAGAGATAGTTTTACTTATTCCTTTCAAATTTGGATACATTTTATTTCTTTTTCTTGTCTTATTGCTCTGGCTGGGACTTCCAGCACAATGTTGAATAAGAGTGGCGATAGTGAGCATCCTTGTCTCGTTCCTGACCTCAAAGGAAAGGCTCTCAGCCTTTCTCTGTTGAGTATAATGTTGGCTGTTGGTTTTGCATGTATGCTTTTAACATTGTTGAGAAATTTCCCTTCTATTCCTGTTTTGCTGAGAGTTTTTTCAGGAAATGCTGTTGAATTTTATCTAATGCCTTTTTCGTAACAATTGATGCCATTGTGTGGTTCTTTTCCATTGATTTATTTATTTGGTGAATTACATTGATTGATTTTCTAATGTTGACCCACCCTTGTAATCCTGGTATGAATCCCACTCGATTACGGTGAGTAATTTTTTTGATATGTTGTTGAAGTCTGTTGGCTAGAGTTTTGTTGAAAATTTTTGCTTCTATGTTCATAAGGAATATCAGTCCACAATTTTCTTTTTTTGTGATGTCTTTCTCTGGTTTAGGTATCAGGTTTTCACTGGCTTTGCAAAAAGAATTTATTAATGTTCCTTACTCTTCTATGTTTTTGAAGAGATTGAGTAGGATTGGTAACAACTCTTTGAATATTTGGTAAAATTCTCCAGTGTAATCATCTGATCCTGGGCTTTTGTTTTTGTTGCCATGATTTGATAACATCATCAATCTCTTCTTTTGTAATGGGTCTATTTAAATTTTCTACCTCTTGTTAGTTTGGATAGGTAGTGTGTTTCTAGGAATTTGTCCATTTCATCTAGGTTTTCAAGTTTCTTGGAGTACAATTTTTCACAGTAATTAATTATGATCATCTTTATCTTTGTTGGATCAGTGGTAATGTCACCAATTTCATTTATTAATTTGGTTGTCTCTTCCATTTTTTTCTTTTATCAGTCTGCACAGTAGTTTGTCTACTGTATTGATGCCTTCAAAGAACCAATTTCTGGTTGTGTTGATTCTTTCTATTGTTTTTGTATTTCATTTGTTACTGCCTTGGTCTTTATTACTTCCTTTTTTCTGGTAGATTTTAAATTCTTTTTCTGTTTGTTCAAGTTGTCGGTTTAAGTTAAAGATTTTGAATCTTTTAATGTAGGCACTTATTGCTATAAATTTCCCGCTGAGTACTGTTTTTGCTGTGTCCCAAAAGTTTTGATATGTCGTGTTTTCATTTTTCTTTGATTCTAGGAATTTTTCATTTCACTTTTGATTTCTTCTATGACCCAGTAATTATTTAGTTTCCATGTATTTATTTATGTTTTCATTATTTTTCCTGTTTTTGATTTCTAGCTTCATACCATTATGGTCAAAGAAGATGCTTTGTATATTTCGATCTTTTAAATTTGTTGAGGCTTGTTTTGTGTCCTAGCTATGGCCTATTCTGGAAAATGATCCAAGTGTGCTGGAGAGGAATGTGTATTGTTCTGATGCTGGGAGGAGTGTTCTATATATGTATGTTAGTTCCAAATGGCTTATGGTTTTAAGTTCTCAAGGTCCTGAGTGATCTTCTTTTTAGATGACTGTTTGTAATTAAAAGTGGCATGTCGAAGTCCCCTACTATTACTGTGGAACTCTGTATTTCTCCTTTCATATTAGTCAATATTTGTTTCATTTATTTTGGAGTCTTGCTGTTAGGTGTATATATAATTTTTATGTTTTCTTGCTGGATTGACCCTTTTATTATTATATGATGCCTTTCTTTATCTCCTGTAATAGATCATGATTTAAAGTTTATTTTATCTGATAGCAGTAAGGCCATTCCTGCTGTTTTTGGTTTATTGGTTGCATGGAATATTTTTCTCCCTTCTTTTATTTTCCATCTCTTTGTGTTCTAATGTCTAAGGTATGTTTATTGTAGACAGTAAAAGGATGGATAATGTTTTTTACCCATTCTGTCACTCTCTGCCTTTTGCATAGGGTGTTTAGACCATTTACATTTAAGGTTATCAGTGAAAACAACGTGTCTGCCTCACTCATGCCTTATGTTTTTTGAGTGTTTCATATCTTCTTTGTTTTTTTATTCTGATTTTTCTGTTTTTGTTTGTATTTGGCTGCTTTCTTGCAATTAGCCTTTTTTCTTTCTTCCTTCTTTTCTTCTGAATGCTTTTTCTCAGTGATTTCTTAGTGGTTACTACATATATTACATTACAAAGATGGTCTGGTAGTGGCAAATTCTCTTTATTTGGGAATGTCTTCTTGATTTCCTCCTCATTTTTGAATGACAACTTTGCTGGGTAAAGAATTCTTGGTTGGTAATCATTTTCATTCAGTATTTTATGTATGTCACTCCACTGTCTTCTGGCCTCTAGAATTTCTGGGCATAAATCCACACTGATTCTTATGAAAGACACTTGGTATGTTATATTGTGTATTTCTCTTGCTGCTCTCAGAATTCTCTCCTTGTCTTTGGTTTTCAAGAATATTATTAGGATATGGCAGGGAGCTGATCTTTTTGTGTCTCTTCTAATTGAGGTTTGTGTAATTTCCTGTATTTGCAGCCTTGGTTCTCTCTTCAGGTCCAAGAACTTCTCTGATTATCTCTTGGAAAATTCTTCCTATGTCTTTATTGTTGTCATAGTGCTCTGGGATTCCACTAATTCTAATGTCAGATTTCTTAATTGAATTCCATATTTGCATTTGGGATTGTTCACTTTTCTTTGTTCTTTTCTCTTGTTTCTCTTGAAATTTGAAAAGCTCATTTTCTCTTCTAATCCATTTATTCTACCTTTTGTCTGTTCGACTCTATTATTGAGTGTTTCTCTTGCTTTTTCTAAGTCAGTTGCTTTATTCTTCAGTTCCAGTAGTTCTTATTGGGTTTTTGTTTTGTTTTGATGTTTTCAGTTTCATTGTTGAGCTTCTCATTTTGTTCCTCCATTTGTTTCCTGATCTTCACTAGTTGGTTTTCTGTGAGCTTTTTGCTTTATTTAAACATATTCAGTACCATGGTCTGAAATTTATCAATTCTTTCTGATAGTTTGGCCTCCATAGGAGAAATTTCCTCTTCTTTACGTTTTGCTATTGATTATTCCTTCTTCTCTTGTGATTTTGTGTGTTTTACTATTTTTTGTTGAACTCGAGAGATTTTATCTTTTTTAACTTTAAATTTTGTATTCTGGTTTTTGTGGGAAATTTTTCTGACTAGGTGCCATTGTGGTGCAGTGGCCAAGTGCCCAGCTGCCAACTGAAAGGCCGAGGCCTACACCTCACCAGCTACTCTGTGGGAGAAAGATGTGGCAGCCTACCTCCACAGATCCCTGGGAACCCCATGGTACAGCTCTGCTCTGCCCCACAGGGTCACTATGAGTCAGAATCAACCCAGTGGCAGTGGGCTTAGTATTTTCTCCTGAAAACCTCCAGAACCACTCTTATCCTCAGTTTTTTTTTTCAGTGCTGACTCAGGAGTTCTGGATGCTTGATCTCTGGAATTCAATACACCTGCACGGGAGATCAGGGTTAGCTGGTCACAAACACTGACATACCAGTGGGGCTTGACTTTCCTGAGGTGAAGGTGGGGTGCTCTCTATGTCTTTCCTTCGAGGTCACTCCTGCACAGGCTCTCCCACAGTGTCCTGTTGTGGGCAGGGAGCCAATCATTTCCCAATGCATTCCTGTCTGCCTGAAGTATTCCCCTTGCCCTGCTGCCCTTGAAGTTCCTCCTGGCCCTAGTGACCATCCACCTCGGGCCTCAGTGAGATTTAACAGCACTCTCTCACAGCACCACGGTCTCCCTTAGCTCCCTCCCAATTGTACAGACCACAAACTTTCGTGGCCAATCTGCACCACCTTAAAAAATCAGGCTACAGCTTCCTCATATTAGCTCCCTTCCTGTGTTCCCTGATTGGCGTGTTGCCCAGCCCAGTCCCAAAATAGCTGTGATGAACAAATGCTCTCGATATTAGCAAGTAGGAGTTCCCAGCTTCTGCGCTCTCCCCATTCTTCCTCTTTCCCACTTTTGAATTCACCCTGACTGTCCAACACCTTAGCTGCCATCTGGAGTTCTGAGATCTCAGTCTGTGCTTGTCTTTATTCATTGTTCAGTGGGCTACTTCCTGGGGGAGTAAATGGGCCATCCACTCACTTTGTCATCTTGCTCCACCCAATTATAGCTTCTTAATAAATCATTGAATGAATGATTGAATGACCCACACGTGGCATGAAAGCAGAAAATAGAGGATTGTAATATAGTCAAAATGGACCTATATGGTGTAAACACTAAAGTGCACACTGATGAGAGAAAGACCTAATAGGTGCAGTTTCCCATGGTAAAAGCCTGGCATCCCGATGCAAATCTCATGGCTGTGCATATCACCTACTGGCACCGTAGACTCAGGAGAAAGGCTCTGTGAGCTTTGTTTATGGCACAGACTCATAGGCTCCTGACCACACATTCATTGAGTGTTTAATGCACTCCAGGAATCACTGTGGTGCTTCACATGGGTTTTCTTACATGGTCTTCACAACAACCCTCAAAGGAAAAAAAAAGGTACTGTTTTTAAAGCATTTTTCAGAAGAGGAATGGATTCTGGTGAGGAGAGGTCCCTTGCTGGCGATCATAGGCGGTATGTGAGAAGGTTAGGATAGGGACCTGTCTGAGTCTCTGCTGGCTCAGGGGTATATCCCGGCGCAGTCCTTTGTAGGGGCAGCTCAGGAAAGCAGAGATCATTAGCTCTTCTAGATATCTAACATGCTTGTGCACCTGATTTGCCCCCAAGCGTTGTTGTTGTTGTTGTTATTAGCAGCCATCTAGTTGGCACCCGACTCAGTTCACAACCGGCTGCTAACCAAAAGAGTGGAGATCTGAGTCTACCCAGCAGCTCCACAGAAGAAAGTCCTGGTGATCTGCTTCCACAAAGATTGTTGTTGTTGTTCGGTGCCGTCGAGGCGGTTCCGACTCATAGCGACCCCGTGCACAGCAGAACCAAACACCGCCCAGTCCTGCGCCATCCTCACAATCGTCGTTATGCCTGAGCTCACTGTTGCAGCCCCTGTGTCATTCTGCCTCGTTGAGGGTCTTCCTCTTTTCTGCTGACCCTGTACTCTGCCAAGCATGATGTCCTCCAGGGACTGATCCCTCCTGACAACATGTCCAAAGTCTGTAAGACGCAGTCTCTCCATCCTTGCCTCTAAGGAGCATTCTGGCCACAATTCTTCCAAGACAGATTTGTTCCTTCTTCTGGCAGTCCATGGTGTATTCAATATTCTTCGCCAACACCACAATTCAAAGGCGTCAACTCTTCTTCAGTCTTCCTTATTCATTGTCCAGCTTTCACATGGCTATGATGCAGTTGAAAATACCATGGCTTGGGTCAGATACACCTTAGTCTTCAAGGTGACATCTTTGCATTCAACACTTTGAAGAGGTCCTTTGCAGCAGATTTGCCCAATGCAATGTGTCTTTTGATTTCTCGACTGCTGCTTCCATGGCTGTTGATTGTGGATCCAAGTAAAATGAAATCCTTAACAACTTCAATCTTTTCTCCATTTATCATGATGTTGCTTATTGGTCCAGTTGTGAGGATTTTTGTTTTCTTTATGTTGAGCTGTAATCCATACTGAAGGCTGTGGTCTTTGATCTTCATTAGTAAGTGCTTCAAGTCCTCTTCACTTTCAACAAGCAGGGTTGTGTCATCTGCAAAATGCAGGTTCTTAATGAGTCTTCCTCCAATCCTGATGCCCCTTTCTTCTTCATATAGTCCAGCTTCTAGTATTATTTGCTCAGCATACAGATTAAATAGGTATGGTGAAAGAATACAACCCTGACGCACTCCTTTCCTGACTTTAAACCAATCAGTATCCCCCTGTTCTGTCCTAACATCACCATAAAGATTACAGTCTAGAAAACCCCAGAAAGCAGTTCTATTCTGTAACACATGGGGTCACTGCCATGAGTCCCAAGCATTAGGCCAATCATTTTCACAAATACACAATAAGGAGTATGTTTTCTTTCAGACACAGGGAAGTCTCCTTTGGCCACATGTATTCCCTCTAAGTACAGGCCAATAGCCTTTCCCTTCTGACCACAACACCAGTGGACCTCCAAGTCCTTGTGCTCCTTCAGTGGAGCTTCTGAGCTCCCTGGGTGCATCACACATGTCTCCTCTTCTTCCGCGCCACCCCATTCTCAGCTAGAAAGGGTCACTAGGCTATGAGGAAGAAGAACGTCAAAGAGTTAGCAATGAGAGTGGGAGCCTTGGTGAGCCCTTTGAAAAAGCACCCCCCATACCAACTATTCCCTCAGACCAACTCTAGGTTAAGGGACCACAGGGTACCCAAAATGGCTTAGAAATCTCACAAAAGAGAGTCCGTATCTCATCTCCCAGTTTAAGCTCCAAGGAGACTGCAGAACAGACAAGAAAACATCAAGGTGTGTTTGGAGATAGGCCTTCGGCCTTCCCGTTAGACTGATCAGGGGTTGACAGAACCTTTCATGGCCAGGAAAGTCATGGGAATGGAAGAGCTGTCAGACCCAAGCTCATCTGTATTTTCTCCTATGGCATCTTCTAGATATTTTATAGTTTTGCATTTTACATTTGAGTCTATGGTCCATTATGAGTTATCTTTCGTGAAAACTGTAAGGTTTGAATTTAGATTCATGTTTTTCCATGCAGATGTCCAGTTGTTCCCACATCATTTGTTGAAAAGATTGTCCTCTCTCTGTTGAACTGCCTTTGCTCCTTTGTTAGAGATCAGTTCACTATATAGGAAACCACTTTCAATAATAGAAATCGTTCAAAAGTTGTAGCCACTTGAATGAGTAATGAGTCACAATTATGTCTGTCCAGTTACTTCAAAAGTCAATTTTCATATTTCTGAACAGAGCATTAGAATTTAAAGTGAAGGGAGGGAAAATCTTATGGTTTCCTGGGCTTTTTCATTTATGTTCGGATAGTCTCCTCATGCCATAAAATGTTTGAGCAGCGTATTTGGCAAATGCACAACAATATAAATAAATAATTAACAACAACAACAAAAAAAACTTGAAATAGTTCACATTTTAAAGAGCAATGTGTTCCCCAAGTTATTCTCTCAAATGTTTTCACATTAATTTAATCATGAAATTGCCAAGTATACCATACTGGATTGGTAGACACATACAACAAAAAACATTCTTAAGGCAGAGAAAGTATATTTTTAATAAACAAAGTCATAACAAGGAGGTATATGTAAATATATATGTAGGTATACATATGTGAATATGTTCCACGTTCTGACTATTAATGACTGTTTGCAGCTGTTTCTTCTCATTTTGAGTCATGCCACATCAGCAAATGAAGGTCCCGAAAGCTTGACTCCGTCCACGTCATTTAGGCCAACTCTAGTTTGAGGAAACAATCCTATTAGTAAACGAAAAATGTTTCTCAAATGGTCATTGAGCACTGGGGCCACATAAATGGTGCATGAAGTCAGAGAACATTAAAGCCTTCAAGAAACATCTAATCTAACTCTCCCCTGGCATTCTAAACCAAAAAAAAAAAAACGCCCAAACTCACTGCTCACAGGTTGATTCTGACTCATAGTGACAGCATAGGGCAGGGTAGAACTGCCCCATAGGGTTTCAAAGGCTATAAATCTTTATGGAAGCAGATTGCCACATCTTTCTCTCATGGAGCAGCTGGTAGGTTCAGTCTGCTCGTGCATTTTGGTTAGCAGCCAAGTGCTTAACCACTGCACCACTAGGGCTCCTTCCTGGGCTCCAAGGGGATAATAATTCCTCTCAGAATGATGTATTGGTTCACGGAAAAGTGAGGAGCTGAGCCCAGTTCTCCTGAAACCTGTCACCTCAACATGGGCTGGACACGGTTCTAATTCATGAGTACCCCCACCCACCCCCCAGGGAGCACAAATGCCATTCTCCACTCATCACAGCCATGGTACAGCCCCCACCCCACTTTCTCCTTCCCTCCGTCCGCAAGGACAAAGCAATCAAGCTGCAGGTGCTCGGCTCAGCATTCCACTAAGCTGTTCCTGTGGGAATGGACTCAGAAAGAATTCCTGCATTATCCTCCTCTCCACACCTCTGCGGCTTAGCCCAGGCGGCTATAATTTTTAAAGGAGCCAATTTCATTTCATGAGGTACATTCCACACATATTAGCCGTTCTTGCTTACTTCCACTTGATCTCTGGCCAAAGCAATATCCTACCGCGTGCCTTTACAGAACAGCTGGGTAGACAACTGCCCCTCTATTCCAAAGAAAAGATCTACACTGAGAGGCAGGAAGAGAAGACCACGCATGGGGACACTGAAGGGTCGGGGCCTAAAACCGTCTGTCCTTCGCTTCCTTAAACAAAAGCCCATTTGAAACAAGGAACTCTTTTTAAGCACTTAGGAGGTAATAAGCACAGCATTTTTAATTTGTTGCATTTACTTTCTAATTCTCACAATCTTCTCCTTCCTTCTAATTTTTGTAAAATGGCTTCGTAAGAAAAATGAAGGTATGTTTAAAAAACATCTCTGCATACAAAAAATGTTTCTCCGGCACCCTCTGAGCTCCTTCCTCGGTAGGAGGGGGGCAGCAATACCACTCAAAGTACCTGCCATCAGTGGCCAAGATAAGTTAAGAAATTCAGAATGACCTTCAGGAGATTTTATCATAATTTTGCAAGCTGGTGAACATTGCAACTAAAAACTTGGGCTTATATTTTGTTACTTTTTTGTTGTTGTTGTTGTTACCTTTCATTTTTCTTGCAACTGACTTTTACTGTCTTTTACCAAAGTAATGGTCTAGGGTGAAATGTAAATTAAAAACAAATAACGTAAGTAAAAACTCCAGTTTCAGCACAAACGCTGAGCAGCAGGGCTGTAGAGCATCCTGAGAAAGGAATACACCGAGGTCGGGATTTCAGGCTTTGCTTTGTGCCCCTTGTCTCCCCTTCTGAGCTCAACGCACCACACTCTCCCACCCCCAGCATAGAGAGCTCCTTCAGGTCACTCTCTAAAGCCATGGTGAAGAGATTCAGGGTCAGGCTTCCTACAGTGCATTTACCTCTCCAAATATCCAACTTTTCCAAACTGCTGTCCCACCCCATCATCTTTAATGTCAACTACTTCTTCTCCCCCAGCACTCCCTCTCCCGTCTTTGTATTCTGTAATTTGCTGCAATGTCTCACAGAACTCACAAACCGTACTTAGAGTTAATAGCTTTATTGGGGAAGTAACAGGATACAACTTGAGACTGGGATCAGCTTGGAAGTAACAAGAACAACAACTCAGGACGAAGTTCCTTTATCACGACAGCTTCTTCTCACTCTCTGTCACCAGGCCCTGGTGGGGACTTCTTGGGCAAGTGTTACACCTCTTAACTCTGTGCGTTGGTGTCTTAGTCATCTAGCCCTGCTATAACAGAAATATTACAAGTGGATGGCTCTAACAAAGAGAAATTTATTTTCTCACAGTCTAGTAGGTTACAACGTCCAAATTCAGGGCGTTGGCTCCAGGGAAAGGCTTTCTCTCTGTGTCAGCTCTGGAGGAAGTCCTTGTCCTGAATCTTCCCCTGGTCGAGCAGCTTCTCAGGCACAGGGATCCTGTGTCCAAAAGACACGTTCTGCTCCTGGTGTTGCTTTCTTGGTGGTATGAGGTCTCCAGCTCTAAGCCTACTTCCCTTTCTTTTTATTTCTTGAGAGATAAAAGATGGTGCAGGCCACACCCCAGTGAAACTCCCTTTACATTGGATCAGGGAAGTGACCTGAGTAAGGGTGATGTTACAATCACTAAGTTGTGGCTGTGCAATACACAGATGACACAATCTTGCTTGCTGAAAGTGAAGAGGACTTGAAGCACTTACCGATGAAGATCAAAGACCACAGCCTTCAGTATGGATTACAGCTCAACATAAAGAAAACAAAAATCCTCACAACTGGACCAATAAGCAACATCATAATAAATGGAGAAAAGATTGAAGTTGTCAAGGATTTCATTTTACTTGGATCCACAATCAACACTTATGGAAGCAGTAGTCAAGAAATCAAAAGACCCATTGCATTGGACAAATCTTTAAAGTGTTGGAAAGCAAAGATATCATTTCAAGTGCTAAGGTGTGCCTTACCCAAGTCATGGTGTTTTCAATCGCCTCATATGCCTGTGGAAGCTGGGCAATGAATAAAGAGAAAAAAAGAGCAAAGAAAAATTGATGCCTTCGAATTATGGTGTTGGCAAAGAATATTGAATACATCATGGTCTGCCAGAAGGACGAACAAATCTGTTTTGGGAGAAGTGCAGCCAGAATGCTCCTCAGAAGCAAGGATGGCAAGATTTTGCCTCACATACTTTGAACAAGTTATCAGGAGGAACCAGTCCCTGGAGAAGGACATCATGCTTAGTAAAGTAAAGGGCGGGTGAAAAAGAGGAAGACCCTCCATGAAATGGATTGACATAGTGGTTACAACAATGGGCTAAAGCATAACAACAATGGCGAGGATGGTGTAGGATGAGACAGTGTTTTGTTCTGTTGTACATGTGGTTGCTATGAGTAGGAACCAGCTGGAGGGCACCTAACAACAACAGCAAGTAGGGGCTAAACCAATCAATTACAGGCCAGCTGACTCTGACTCATGGTGACCCCATATGTGTTAGAGTAGTACCTGGCTCCACAGGGTTTTCAATAGCGATTTTTTGGAAGTAGATTGCCAGGCCTTTCTTCAACAGTGCCTCTGAGTGGACTCAAGTCTCCACCCTTCCGCCCTTTAGCAGCTGAGTGCTTAAACCATGTATACTTCCCAGGTACTCCAAACTGAGGATGTTGCTGTTGGGTGCCGTCGAGCTGATTTTCATAGTGACCCCATTTGACAGAGTAGAACTGCCCCATAGGGTTTTCTAGGCTGTAATCTATATGGGAGCAGATTACCAGGTCTTTCCCCCATGGGGCCACTGGGTAGGTTTGAACAACCAACCCTCCTTTATCTGCTGAGCACTTAACAATTGTGCCATTAAAACAAAACAAAACTAAACTAAACCAAACACATTGCCATCAAGTCAATTCCGATTCATAGTGACCCTATAGGATAGAGTAGAACTGCCCCCATGGGATTTCCAAAATTCCCTAATTTGGGATTGTTTTAAGTCTTCAGTGAGTAAACAATTAACTTCACTTGGTTATAGCACCGAGTTTACACTCAATAAAAAAGTGGTACAGTGGTTAAGAGCTTGGCTGCCAACCAAAAGTTCAGCAGTTCGAATCCACCAGCCACTCCTTGGAAACCCTATGGGGCAGTTCTAATCTGTCCAATAGGGTCACTATGAGTTGGAATCAACTGGACGGCAATGGTTTTGGTTTGATTTTATTAACATGATAACTTTCCAAAATGACGTGCTTATTTTTCAGTACTTACCCTGTAGGCAAAACTGCTATGCAAACATTTCCTTCCCCCGTACTGTCTTCTCTGTGCTCCTCTTATTGAGTCAGCACGGAACCTGGAGAGAAGAGTTGCCTAGTACCAGTCACCTCAGGAAGTCACCTAATATAATTCTGCAGAGTTCCAGTTTTTCAACATTGCAGAGAAATAGACGGAGAAAAGATTGAAGTTGTCAAGGATTTCATTTTACTCAAGAAATCAAACGACGCGTTGCATTGGACAAATCTGCTGCAAAAGACCTCTTTAAAGTGTTGAAAAGCAAAGATGTCACCTTGAAGACTAAGGTGCGCCTGACCCAAGCCATGGTATTTTCAATCGCATCATATTCGTGTGAAAGCAGGACAATGAATAAGGAAGATTGAAGAATTGACACTTTTGAATTGTGGTGTTGGCAAAGAATATTGAATATATCGTGGACTGCCAGAAGAATGAACAAATCTGTCTCGGAAGAAGTACAAGCAGAACGCTCCTTAGAAGCAAGGATAGAGAGGCTGTCTCTTACATGATTTGGACATGTTGTCAGGAGGGATCAGTCCCTGGAGAAGGACATCATGCTTGGTGAAGTACAGGGTCGGCAGAAAAGAGGAAGACCCTCAATGAGGCGGAGTGACACAGTGGCTGCAACAATGGGCTCAAACATAAAAACAATTGTGACAATGGAGCAGGACCAGCCAGTGTTTCATTCTGTCGCATGTAGGTCACTATGAGTTCGAACTGACTCGACAGCACCTAATGACAATAGACCAGCTGACCAGGAAAGTGAGTGCACCAGGATGAAGTCAGAGCTCAGCCATTTATCAAATGTGGGTCTTTCAAACTCTCCAGGCTTCACTCTCCCCATTTGATATATGGGGACAATAGATTAAAATTTTACCACCTCAGTTCTAAAACTTTTTAATTCTAGTAAAGAAGGTAATATTGAGGGAGCTATTACTTCATAATAATAATCACAGCTGCACCGGAGTCAGCTCTAACTCACGGCAACTCCAGTACGTCAGAGTAGAGCTCCGCTCCACAGGGTTTCCAGTGGGGGATTTTTCAGAAGAGTGTTGCTAGCTCTTTCTTCTGAGCACCTCTGGGTGGACTCAAACCTCTAACCTTTTAGTTAGCAGTCAAAGGCATTAACTGTTCGTACCACCCAGTGACTTCTATTATTTACTAGAGAAAAATGCAATTTCATACCAACATTGAACTAGGACAAGATGCTTACATTTGGCAACTCGCTTTGTGCTGTATTGGTCTTTCTTTCTGGCAAATGCAGGGCTTGAACAAGCTGTCTGTTAAAAACGTCTCCTGAGTCTTGAGATGCTTTGGCTTCTTGAACAGGACACAGGAGCAGAGGAGAAGGTGTGTACCTCCACCAAGGTCTCCAGCATCCTCTGCCAGCAGCCAGCGGCCCTGTCTGTCCATGGTACTGGTGACAAGAACTCCAAGCTCATCGGCCATCCTCTGGATCGAGATTGCAGCTCCAATCCCAGCATTTAAACAGATGTTTGGAGCCAGTATAAAAGAGGTTTCATTATGGTACATTTCCAGCTCTTGATTGTGCCAACCAGGAGGGCCACAGAGCTGGTGCCAAGAAGCGGTGGTTGCCACTGGCCCCAGAGGGGAGGAAAAAGGAATTGCCTGCCGTGGCCCACACGCATGGACCGTGCAATCAGCACATGAGGGTGCAAAGAGAGGCACTAAGTGGCAGATGAGAGAAGAGGGGCGTTCAGAGAGAGTAGGTAATGAGTGCCTTCAAAAAACCTTCTGTTTAAAGTCACTCTTGATTGATTGTTTAAAAAAACAAATCAGTTGCCCGGAGCTAAGAATGCATCTGATGGGTTCATCCTAGTTCCGCTCCCACCTCCACCACCTCATCCATCATCCATGCTGTGCACATGGAGTTTAATAACTTGCAGATGATCCACTCAAATCCAACAGTGGAGAGTTAAAGTTTTAACAAAGGGGACCCAGGGGCAAAAGGAAGAAATGGGGACCGTTGTGCTGATCGCAACCAGGAAGCAAAATGTATCCACTGAATTTGAAGGAGAGTGAATAACCTCCCTCTCCTCTTCCTACCTTTCCTGGTAGAAGTTTCTACCTCTTGGGAAGATAGGCATGACGCTCCAGGAGCTAGGTGGCCGGGGTTTTGACCAATAGCTCTGGATGGCTGGGAAAGAGAATTGCTGTGCATGTCATTTTTGGCTATGTTTTATGTCCCCCAAAAGACGTATTGGAATCCTACCCCTATACCTGAATGTGAAGAAAACAAAAAATCCTCACAACTGGACCAGTAAGCAACATCATGATAAACGGAGAAAAGATTGAAGTTGTCAAGGATTTCATTTTACTTGGATCCACAATCAATGCCCATGGAAGCAGCAGTCAAAGTATCAAACAATGCATTGCGTTGGGCAAATCTGCTGCAAGAGACCTCTTTAAAGTGTTAAAAAGCAAAGATATCACCTTGAAGACTAAGGTGTGCCTGACCCAAGCCGTGATATTTTCAATTGCCTCATAGGTATGCAAAAGCTAGACAATGTACAGGGAAGACCAAAGAAAAATTGATGCATTTAAATTATGGTGTTGGTGAAGAATATTGAATATACCAAGGACTGCCAGAAGAATAAACAAATCTGTCTTGGAAGAAGTACAGCCAGAATGTTCCTTAGGAGCAAAGATGGCAAGACTTTGCCTTACATGCTTTCAACATGTTATCAGGAGGAACCAGTCCCTGGAGAAGGACATCATGCTTGGTA
The DNA here is from genome assembly GCF_030014295.1 of Loxodonta africana. Lineage (NCBI taxonomy): Eukaryota > Metazoa > Chordata > Mammalia > Proboscidea > Elephantidae > Loxodonta > Loxodonta africana. The sequence continues at coordinate 238,880,311 of NC_087342.1, read as the reverse complement.
AAGTAGAGGGTTAAGAGTAAAGCGGAAGACCCTTAATGAGATGAATTGCCACAGTGACTGCAACAATGGGCTCAAACATAAGAAAGATTGTGAGGATGGTGCAGGACCAGGCAGTGTTTCGTTATGTTGTACTAGGGATGCTATGAATCACAACTGATTCGAGGGTACCTAACAACAACATACCTGTTGATGAAATTCCATTTGGGAGTAAAACTTTCTCTGTTATATGAGTGAGGTCATATCAGAATAGTGTGTGTCTGAAGCCAACCACTTTTGAGATCTAAAAAGAGCAGACTAGGCACAGAAGCAAGCAAGCAGAGATGGGGGAAGACAGATGCCACTCCACATAAATATCACCGAGGAACCAAGGAATAGACTCTGAAAAGAAACAAGGACCTTCCCCCAGAGCCAACAGAGAGAGACTTCCCCTAGAGCTGGGTCCCTGAATTCAGGCGTCTGATCTCCTAAACTGTGAGAAAATAAATCTCTGTTCATTGAAGCCATTTCTGTCACAGCAGCACTAAGAAACTAAGACAAGCTACAACCAAGGAATTCTCAAAGAAGGTTAATCTAACAGCACCTGGACAATTGGCACACCAAAGTCCTCCTGCCACCCTGGTTCAGGTACTTGGTTTCATGATGGGACCATCATGTTTTGGAAGCTTGGGAGGGGGGCATTATTTAAGCAGAAAAGAGATGAAATGCCCCAAGCATCCATTAAGGACTGAGTCTGCCCCTGCCTACTTAAGATCTCTGTCCCTTGCACCCTCTTCCTCTGTGTCTCCCTTGGTGGGGTGTCTTTGTGAAGCAAAATCCACAGCTCAGTCCCACACTATTTCTACTTTTATCTTCTCATTGTGTGTTGTCGTGTAGGTTCTGACCCATACCAACCTTATATGACAGAGTAGAACTGCACTATAGGGTTTTCTAGGCTGTAATCTTTACAGGAGCAGATTGCCTGGTCTTTCTGGGTGAGTTTGAGCCTCCAACCTTTCAGTTAGCAGCCAAGCTCTTAAACATTCTGCCACTAGGGCTCCTTACTTTCATCTTAGGGCAATAGTGTTCACAATACGTCTCCAAGGAGCCTGAGGGTTCTCCTAGTCTGTTTTTTTGTTTGTTTGTTTGTTTGTTTGTTAGTCTTTTAACTTTGCCCTTGGTGCTTTTCTCATTTCTATGTTAACTTTGATGTGGTCACTTTTACTAATTAATTACATTAGTCTCCTAGGACTGCCCTTAAAAAAGTGACACAAAGCAAATGGCTTAAAACAACCAAGATGTATTGTCTCACAGTTCTGGAGGCCAGAAGCCCAATATCAAGGTGTTAGCCATGTTGATTCCTTCTGAGGCTCTGAGGGAGAGCCTGTGCCTGCCTGTCTCCCAGCTTCTGGAAGCCCAGGAGTGCCTCGGCTTATAGATGCGCCTTCACATGGCGTCCCTCCATCTCTTCCTGTCTTTTCTCCTCTTTTATAGGATACTAGCCGTATTACAGAAACACTGGTGATATAGTGGTTAAGTGCTATAGCTGCTAACCAAATGGTTGGCAGTTCGATTCCACCAGGCACTCCTTGGAAACTCTATGGCGCAGTTCTACTCTGTCCTATAGAGTGGCTATGAGTCAGAATTGACTCGATGGCAATGGGTTGTTTTGGTTTTGGTTTAGCCATACTACATTAGGGCCCACCCTACTCCAGTACAACCTCTTGGTAACTGATAACACCTTCAAAGACACTATCTCCAAACAAGGTCACGTTCATAGGTTACTGGGGTTAGAATTTCAACATATTCTTTTGGAGAACACAATTCAATCTCTAACACTAATATTTTTATTTGTAATTTTCTCTTTGTACCTTGTTGTTGTTAGGTGCCGTTGAGTCAGTTCCGACTCATAACGACCCTATGTACGACAGAACAAAACTCTGCCCAGCCCTGTGCCATCCTCAAAATTATTGCTATGCTTAAGCTCATTGTTGTAGCCACTGTGTCAATCCATCTCATTGAAGGTCTTTCTCTTTTTTGCTGACCCTTTACATTACCAAGCATGGTATCTTTCTCCAGGGACTGATCCTTCCTGATAACATATCCAAAGTATGTGAGACTTAGTCTCGTGATCCTTGCTTCTAAGGAGCATTCTGGTTGTACTTCCTCCAAGACAGATTTGTTCCTTCTTTTAGCAATCCATGGTATATTCAATATTCTTCGCCAACACCACAATGCAAAGGCGTCAATTCTTCTTCGGTCTTCCTTATTCATTGTCCAGCTTTCACATGCATATAATGCAATTGAAAATACCATGTCTTGGATGAGGCGTACCTTAGTCTTCAAGGTGACGTCTTTGCTTTTCAACACTTTAAAGAGGTCCTTTGCAGCAGATTTGCCCAATGCAATGCATTGTTTGATATCTTGACTGCTGCTTCTGTGGGTGTTGATTGTGGATCCAAGTAAAACGAAATCATTGACGACTTCATTCTTTTCTCTGTTTATCATGATATTGCTTATTGGTCCAGTTGTGAGGATTTTTGTTTTCTTTATGTTAAGGTATAATATCTACTGAAGGCTATTTCAAGTCCTCTTCACTTTCAGCAAGCAAGGTTGTATCATCTGCATAACGCAGGTTGTTAATGAGTCTTCCTCCAATCCTGATGCCCTGTTCTTCTTCATATAGTCCAGCTTCTTGGATTATTTGCTCAGCATACAGATTGAATAGATATGATGAAATGATACAACCCTGATGCACACCTTTCCTGACTTTAACCAAGCAGAATTTCCTTGTTCTGTTCGAACAACTGCCTCCTGATGTATGTACAGGCTCTTCAGGGGCAAAATTAAGTGTCTGGAATTCTCATTCTTCACAGAGTTATCCATAATTTGTTATGATCCACACAGTTGAATGCCTTTGCATAGTCAATAAAACACAGGTAAACATCTTTCTGGTATTCTCTGCTTTCAGCCAAGATCCATCTGACATTAGCAATGATATCCCTCGTTCTTTAAATGCATATGAAAGTCAATAGATTTTTAATAGATTGGCCACTATGGCTCCTTAACATGCAGAGTGTGAACTAGAATTCTTGTGTAAGGTCTCTGGCAGGAATTAATTTGTCGTCTTTTCTTTCTGAGAGAATTTACCCACTGGATGGGAACTCTTGAAGATTATGCCTCCTCCTGAATTTTTTTCCTTGTAGATCCAAATGAGTATTTTTGAGAGCTTCAGAGCTAACTCGTCTTCCTGGAAACTTAAATAAAAGCAAAGAAATGCTTTAAAACCATTGCGCATATGTGTTTATGCTGGCTCCATCTTTTGTTGGATATGTAAATCTATAGCCATGTTCTCTGATATTCTCTCCTGTACTGTGGGACCGTTCTCACCAGGAAACCACTGCCATGTGGAGGTTAGCAGGCAAAGGTGCACAGGACCAAAGCAGTAAATGAACTCAAGAAACCCACCTCCCAGGCGTGGGACATCTGAAAAGAAAACTTTTTAAAGGCAGGTGGTGGACTGAATCGTTGGAAGTAGTCCATGGAAAATGCATTCCAACAGTTGTGGTATGGCTGACTTTCACATTATAAGATACTGGCAGTGTTCTGTGGAATATGATGGTCTATAAGGAGTCATTGCTGAAGGTTCTGGAATGGGTCAAAATAAGACTTCCTCCTGGAAGCTCAGTCCAGGAGGGGGCCAGGGGGTGGCCACAAGGGACCCATATTTGCCTGCACAGTGAGCCAAGTGCTTCCCAGTGTAGCTGTAGATACAAGAAACCATCTGTCAAAAGCCTCCTTGGACTAGAAGTCAGGACACCCAGCTTGGGATGGTTGCACAGATCTCCACACGAGTAGCCAACCTTACTGCTGCTAACACGATGTGAAGGCTGTCTTCTCTTTCAGAAAGGATTTCATCTCCAGTATATCGTGGAAAAGGAGCCCTGGTGGCACAGTGCTTATGCGCTTGGCTGCTAACCAAAAGGTCAGCAGTTCAAACCCAGCAGCTGCTCCACAGGATCAAGATGTGGCAGCCTGCTTCATTAAAGAATTACAGCCTTGGAAGCCCTATGAGGCAGCTCTACTCTGTCCTATAGTGTTGCAATGAGTTGGAATCAACTTAATGGCAATGGGTATAATGTGCCAGGTGCTTTCCTCAATATACATCATGAAAGTTTTAAAAAAAAATTAAAAATATACAGCTCGATTAAAACATGTGTTTTAATTCACAATAACATAGCAACAAACATATCAGGGGCTATTTAAAATGGGGAGCCCTGGTGGTTCAGTGGTTAAACACTCAGCTGCTAACCAAAAGGTCAGCAGTTCGAACCCACCAGCTGCTCCTTGGAAACCCTCCTATAGGGTTGCTATGAGTCAGGATCAAATCAATGGCAACAGGTTTGGTTTTATTATTATTATTATTTAAAATGGTAATTGTTTCAAACAATAACAAAGATTCCAAATAAAAATTCAGAATAACTGAGCTGATTTGAGCAATTTTTAACAAAACTGTCCAGTCTGTATATAAATATGGTGTATTGTGCCATGGCCGTTCATGAATGTCAATTTTAATATTTATAAGTTCAATTCATAATTAATGAAACTTTAGGAAATATTCCAGATTACAGCCTTAACGCTAGTATCTGTCAAGTACCAATGGCTGGGGAGTGAACTATGACATTAGAAATTATTTTTGTAATCTCCATATCCAGGAGGAGGGAGCCCTGGTGGCACAGCGGTTAAGAGCTCAGCTGCTAACCAAAAGGTCAGCAGTTCAAATCCACCAGCCACAACTTGAAAACCCCATGGAGCAGTTCTACTCTGTCCTATAGGGTCACTATGAGTCAGAATCAACTCAATGGCAACAAGTTTGTTTTTTGTTTTTATTTTTTGGTTGTTGTTTTTTAATATCCAGGAGTTAGATATATTTAGGTATGATGGAGCATTAGCAAAAAAGTCGTATTAAACCCAATAGTGAAATTAAATTTAACGAGATGCTTTATCTTACCACCTGTTTCATATACAGTGCTGCAAATTGGACTGGATACTAAAATCCAAAAAATGAGCCAGACACTTTAACTCATAATTTACAGAATGGTCTTGTACAAACCTCCTAAAGTGGGCCACCTTAACTTTATTGTGGTTGTTGCTGTTAGGTGCTATTGGGTCTGTTCCAACTCATAGTGACCCTGTATATAACAGAATAAAACACCGCCCAGTCCTGTGCCAACCTCACAATCATTGCTATGTTTGAGCCTATTGTTACAGCCACTGTGTCAACCCATCTCTTTGAGGGTCTTCCTCTTTTTTGGTGACCCTCTACTTTACCAAGCCTGATGTCCTTCTCCAGGGACTGATCCCTCCTGACAACATGTCCAAAGTGTATAAGATGAACTCTTGCCGTCCTTGCTTCTAAGGAGCATTCTGGCTGTACTTATTCCAAGACAAGCTTGTTTATTCTTCTGGCAGTCCATGGTATATTCAATATTCTTCACCAACACCATAATTCAAAGGCATCAGTTCTTCTTTTCTCATTGTCTAGCTTTCACCTGCGTATGAGACGAATGAAAATACATATGTTTACTTAGTGGAAATGCTTCTCTTCCCCTTTTTTTGACCCTTACTTGAAGCAGGATAGTAGAGTGCTAAAGAGAGAGAGCTAAGAGTCAGACAATTTGTGCTGAACCAATGGTGCCGTGGAGGGTGTCTCCTCCCCATAATTTCCATCAGCCTCCCCTCTCAACCTTTCATACTGCAATTAGGATAATCTCGATGGATCTAAATTGCTATGGAATCATAATTTTATGCAAGTCCTTTGTATCCCATTTTCCAGTTTGTGCTCCTAAAACCTTTTTGTAGGAATTCTAGAGTTCTCATGTGTTGAATCTCACTGGGCTCTACCTTATGGTGAGGCAGTGTGACCTCTGGGAAGACCCTTCTGCATCTCAGTTTCCTCTTCTAACCTGCCTACATCACAGGTTTACTCTTTTGGTGAGGATGAAAGGAATGAGCACACAGAGAGCACCTCATACAGTGTCCGGCCTCACAAATGTTCACTGTTATTGTCAAAGAGAAGTGGGTGTTTTAGGGCATAGAAGAGGAGAGTGGTGAGCATAGACCATGAAAGCCAGCAGAGAGGCCTTGTCCTGGGAGACCGTCTTTGATTTTGGAGTCCTCTCGAAAGAGAAGTTGCTGGATGCAGTCTCCGACCACGTATTCAGCTCTTCTCTAAACCCTCAGAGATCTTACACGTGGCCCCAAACTCTCTAAAATTTGCTGATGTGTTGTCTTGGTTGTTTCCTTTTGCTTGGGTTCATTTTTACTTTTCCTAATAGGTTCATATGAGCTTCCTTCCTCTTTGAGGGCAGGAAGACCACCAGTCTTCTGCTTCTCTTGTTCCCCACTGACTGATTGGTGTAGTAAAGCATCCAGGAAGAGCTCAAAAAATATAGCTCACATTGATGACGTGGATGACGTGGAGGAGCAGAACCCTTCGGGCGCTGCTGGTAGGAATGTAAAATAGTGGAGCTACTACAGAGAAGGGTTTGGTGGTTCCTAAAAAATTAAACATAAAACTACCATATAACTCAGCAATTCCACTCCTGGGTGTAGGCCCAAGATATTTGAAAGCAGGGGCTCCCACACATACCTGTCCATCAATGTTCATGGCAGCACTATTCATATAGCCAAACCCAAATGTCCATCAACAGATGAGTAGATGAAACAAAGTGGTGTGTCCATACAAAGGGATATTATTCAGCCATAGAAAGAAAGAAAGTGTTGATTCATGCTACCACATGGACGAATCTTGAAAACATTATGCTGAGTGAAATAAACCTGACACGAAAAGACAACATTGTGTGATTCCATTATATGAAATCTAGAATAGGCAAATGCATAGAGACCAAAGTTTATTAGATGTTAAAAGGGTTGGAGGGAGGAGGGAATGGAAGTCATTTCTGATGGAATGCTGAGTTTTTGTTTGAGGTGAAGTCAAACTTTTGGAATTGGATGGTAGCACCACGTTGTTGTTGTTGTTAGGTGCCGTCATGTTGGTTCCAACTCATAGCAACCCTACCTACAACAGAATGACACACTGCCCAGTCCCGCACCATCCTCACAATTGTTGCTAGGCTTTAGTGCATTGTTGCATACATGTCTTTGAGGGTCTTCCTCTGTCTTGCTGACCCTCTGCTCTACCATGCATGACGTCCTTCTCCAGTGACTAATCCCTCTTGATAACATGTCCAAAATATGTAAGACACAGTCTCACCATCCTTGCTTCTGAGGAGAATTCTGGCTGTATTTCTTCCAAGACAGATTTATTCTTTCTTTTAGCAGTCCATTGTACAGTCAATATTCTTTGCCAACACCACAATTCAAAGGCGTCAATTCTTCTTCGGTCTTCCTTATTCATTTCCCAGCTTTCACATGCATATAAGGCAATTGAAAACACCATGGTTTGTGTAAGGTACACCTTAGTCCTCAAGGTGACATCTTTGCTTTTCAACACTTTAAAGAGATGTTTTGCCGCAGATATGCCCAGTGCAATGTGTCTTTTAATTTCTTGACTGCTGCTTCCATGGATGTTGATTGTGGATCCAAGTAAAATGAAATCCTTAACAACTTCCATCTGTTCTCCATTTATCATGATGTTGCTTATTGGTCCAGTTGTGAGGATTTTTGTTTTCTTTATGTTGAGATATAATTCACACTGAAGGCTGTGGTCTTTGATCTTCATCAGTAAGTGCTTCAAGTCCTCGTCACTTTCAGCAAGCAAGGTTGTGTCATCTGTATAATGCAGATTGTTAATGAGTCTTCCTGCAATCCTGATGCCGCGTTCTTCTTCATATAGTCCAGCTTCTTGGATTATTTGCTCAGCATGCAGATTGACTAAGTATGGTGAAAGGTACAACCCTGAAGCACACCTTTCCTGACTTTAAACCACTCAGCATCGCCTTGTTTTGGAAACCCTGGTGGTGTAGTGGTTAAGAGCTACAGCTGCTAACCAAAAGTTTGGCAGTTTAAATCCACCAGGCAGTCCTTGGAAACTCATAATGACCCCATAGGACAGGCAGTTCTACTCTGTCCTATGGGGTCGTTATGAGTTGGATTTGGTTTTGGGGGGTTTTTTGTTTGTTTTTGGTATCCCCTTGTTCTGTTCAAATAACTGCCTCTTGATCTATGTACGGTTACAATTTCCTTATGAGTACAATAAAGTCTTCTGGAATTCCTATTTTTCACAATTTTATCCATAATTTATTATGACCTACACAGTGGAATGCCTTCGCATAGTCAATAAAACATACGTAAACATCTTTCTGGTATTCTCTGCTTTCAGCCAGGATCTATCTGACATCAGCAATGATATCCCTGGTTCCATGTCCTCTTCTGAATTCAGCTTCAATTTCTGGCAGTTCCCTGTCCATATACTGCTGCAGCCACTTTTGAATGGCCTTCAGTAAAATTTTACTTGCATGTGATATTAATAACATTGTTTGATAATTTTCACATTCAGTGGAATTGCCTTTCAGCACAACATGGTGAATATAATTGTCACTGGATCGTACACTTAAAAATGGTTAAAATGAAAAAGTTTTTATTATATACATTGCACCACAATAAAATTTTTAAAAATAATGTTTAAAGAATATAACTGACAGGCTCATGGAAAGGGAATTATACCAATGAGTTTGATAATGACTAAGGGCTTAGAGAGTCCTTAGCAGCTAAACTCAGGGGCAAATGGTTCCTGGGCCCTCTAGTGGCTGCTTCTAAGGAGAACCTGAAGTATTTTCATGGCTTCAGTGCTTTTCTAGTTCATTCCAATTATCCAGCTGATTATCCCGAGTTGTCTATGAGTGAGTCTGTCAGTCACTTATTGCTCACCAGTTACAGACCCGTTCACTTGTCCATTCATTTCAACAGTCTCTTCACTGAAGTCCTGTAGTGAGTGAAGAAGTCCTGTGGTGAGTGAAGTCCAGTAGTGAGTGAAGTCCTGTGGTGAGTGAAGTCCTGTGGTGAGTGAAGTCCAGTAGTGAGTGAAGTCCTGTGGTGAGTGAAGTCCTGTGGTGAGTGAAGTCCAGTAGTGAGTGAAGTCCTGTGGTGAGTGAAGTCCAGTAGTGAGTGAAGTCCTGTGGTGAGTGAAGTCCTGTGGTGAGTGAAGTCCAGTAGTGAGTGAAGTCCTGTGGTGAGTGAAGTCCAGTGGTGACTGAAGTCCTGTAGTGACTGAAGTCCTGTGGTGAGTGAAGTCCTGTGGTGAGTGAAGTCCTGTGGTGAGTGAAGTCCAGTGGTGAGTGAAGTCCAGTGGTGACTGAAGTCCTGTAGTGACTGAAGTCCTGTGGTGAGTGAAGTCCTGTGGTGAGTGAAGTCCTGTGGTGACTGAAGTCCTGTAGTGAGTGAAGATCTGTGGTGAGTGAAGTCCTGTGGTGAGTAAAGTCCTGTGCTCAGAATCAGCATAAATAAGGTATAGTTGACGAAGCTCATGTTGTAAAGGCAAGAGTTAGATGCAAATAGATAACTAAGGTAACATTGTTAAGTTACACAAAAAATATATATACAATTACTTTGAGACCAAACAGGAGGAAGAAACTTAAGCCAAGTTCCCGGGATGATCAATAAGAATTTGCTGGGTGGGGACGGCCCTTCCACACTAGGCTATGGTGCTTGGACGGATGTGGTCTGTCTGATGGGCAGTGAAGAATCTGATGTGGAAGAAGAGGAGATGAGAGATGGCAGAGGTCAGGACGGGCAAATTTTATAGAATCTTCTGACTTAGGAAGATTTAGGTCCTATTCTATAGGAAAAGGGGGTCCAGAGAATATTAAGCAAGCACAAGAGAGACTTGAACAGATCGGAGCGTTTATAAAAGAAAATCCTGGAGATGAGGTAGAGTGTGGGTTTGGGAGTGGAGGGAAGAAAGCCTGACATGGTGGTTAGGCGACTCTTGGAAAGGCCTGTATGGGAGACCACAGAAGCCAGCAAATGCAGAGGAGAAGCCATGATTTTACATACCAAATCATTCCCATAGCAACAGCAATGAAAACAGAGCTGTATGCTCCTCCACCGCTTCCCCAGAGCCCGCGGCGCACATATTTTGCTGTGTAGTGGAACGTGGGATGGTGCCCTACAGCAAGCAAAATCATTTAGTACAAAAAGAGGAACTCTGAACACAGACATGTTATGTAAACTGAGATTGCTGGGGGCTAATCATGACATGACATATTGGGGGGTTGTAGAGACTTCTGGAAGGAGAACACCAAGTATCCAATGAGCAATTTAGTGGCCCGTGGATAGCAATCAAACACTTCAGCTTTAATTGTAAAAAATATATATATGCATGATGCAGTGATAACTCTATATAAACATGCAAAAGAAAGCCTCTCAAATGAGCCAGAAGTTTTATACAGCAGATTGTTTTGTGAGTCCAACGGGAGAGCGTCCATGCTCAATTCAAAAGGAACACGTGACTTTCCAGAAAAACCCAGTCTCTCCCACAGCCTAAACCATGAGGTTTGCTTTTGACTTTGGCACGGCACAGTGTGAATGAGCATGCGTATTCCTGATACAGCCCGTCAGGTTTCTCCCATTCTGTGTCATACCTGCTCCTTTTATACTCTATTATGACACAAGCCATCTTGTCAACTCTCAGAGTGTGGGAACAAGAATACAGGAATCAGTGGCTTTTGCCACATGATGATAAAGTACCATTGGCTTTGCGCCCAGATTAAATGAGTCACAAAGTACCCAGCATAGTCCTGGGCACATAAAAATTCTCCTTTTTTTCTCTATTCCCCAGCTTTGCCCTAAATACAGGCATACCTTGTTTTATTATGCTTCACTTATCTCACATCGCAGATAATGCGAATTTTACAAATTGAAGGTTTGTGGCAACCCTGCGTCAAACAAGTCTACAGGCACCATTTTTCCAACAGCATGTGCTCATTTCGCGTCTCTGTGTCACATTTTGGTAATTCTGTCAATATTTCAAACTTTTCCATTATTGTTATATCTGTTATAGTGATCTCTGATCGGTGACCTTTGATGTTACTATCGTAATGGCTTTGGGGCAGCGCAAATCGCACCCATGAAAGATGGCAAGTTTAATTGATAAATGTTGTGTGTGTTCTGACTGCGCCACCAACCTTCCATTCCCCTGTCTCTCTCCCTCTCTTCAGGCCTCCCTATTCCCTGAAATATGACAACATTGAAATTAGGCCAATTAGTAACCCTACAATGGCCTCTAAGTGTTGAAGTGAAAGGAAGAGTCTCACATCTCTCACTTTAACTCAAAAGCCAGAAATGATTAAGCTTAGTGAGGAAGGCATGTTGACAGCCAAGACAGGCCAATAACTAGGCCTCTTGTCCCAAACAGTTAGCCAAGTTCTGAGTGCAAAAGAAAAGTTCTTGAAGGCAATTAAAAGTGCTACTCCAGTGAACACACGAATGATAAGAAAGCCAAACAGCCTTACTGCTGATACGGAGGACGTTTTGGTGGTCTGGATGGAAGATCAAACCATCCGCAACACTCCCTTAAGCCAAAGCCTAATCCAGAGCAAGGCCCTAACTCTCTTCAACCCTGTGAAGGCTGAGGGAGGTGAGGAAGGGGCAGAAGTAAAGTTTGAAGCTAGCAGAGGCTGGATCATGAGAGTTGAGGCAAGAAGCTGTCTCCATAGCATAAATTTTCGAAATGAAGCCGTAAGTGCTGATGCAGAAGCTGCAGCAAGTTAAGTGATGATGAAGATAAATGACGAAGGCGGCTACACTGCACAACAGGCTTTGAATGTAGATGAAACAGGCTCGTGTTGCAGAAGATGCCATCCAGGACTTTCACAGCTGGAGAAGAGAGGTCAGTGACTGGTTTCAAAGCTGCAAAGGACAGGCTGACTCTCTTGTTAGGGGCTAACTGAGCTGGTGGCTTCAAGTGGAAGCCAGTGCTCATTTACCTTTTGAAAATCTAGGGCCCTTAAGGATTACACTTAATCTACTCCGCCTGTGCTCTATAAATGGAACAACAGAGCCTGGATGACAGCACATCTGCTTACAACATGGTTTACTGAATATTTTAAGCCCACTGTTGAGACCTACTGCTCAGAAAAAAAGACTCCTTTCAAAATATGACTGTTCATTGGCAATGTACCTGGTCACCCAAAAGCCCTGATGGAGACATACAAGGAGATTAATTTTTTCATGCCTGTTAACACAATAACCATTCTGCAGCCCGTGGATCAAGGAGTAAATTTTGACTTTCAAGTCTTATTACTTAAGAAATACATTTTGTAAGGCTATACCTGGTGGCATAGTGGTTAAGTGCTATGGCTGCAAACCAAAGGGCTGGCAGTTCATATCCACCAGGCATTCTTTGGAAACTCTATGGGGCAGTTCTACTCCGCCCTATAGGGTCGCTGTGAGTCGGAATCGACTCAATGGCACTGGGTATGGTATGGTATGGTAATGGTATAGTAATGGTATGGTGTGGTGTGGGGGTGGGGTGGGGGTGTGGTGTGGTGTGGTGTGGTGTGGTGTGGTGTGGTGTGGTGTGGTGTGGTGTGGTGTGGTGTGGTGTGGTGTGGTGTGGTGTGGTGTGGTGTGGTGTGGTATACCTGCCATAGATAGATTCCTCTGCTGGATCTGGGCAAAGTAAATTGGAAACCTTCTGGAAAGGGTTCACACCTTTCAAAATGCCATTAAGAACGTTCGTGATACATGGGATGAAGTCAAAATATCAATATTCACAGGAATTTAGAAAAAGTTGATTCCAACCCTTATGGATAACTTTGAGGGATTCAAGACTTCAGTGGAGGAAGTAACTGCAGATGTGGTGGAAATAGCAAGAGAACTAGAATTAGAAGTGGAGCCTGAAGATGTGACTGAATTGCTGTGATCTCATGATAAAACTAATGGATGAGGGGTTGCTTCTTATGGATGAGCAAAGAAAGTGGTTTCTTGAGACGGAATGTACACCTGGTGAAGGTGTTGTGAACATTGTTGAAACAATGACAAAGGATTTAGAATATTACATAAACTTAGTTGATAAGACTGCAGCCTTCAGTATGGATTATACTTCAACATAAGGAAAACAAAAATTCTCACAACTGGTCCAATAAACAACATCATGATAAATACAGAAAAGATTGAAGTTATCAAGGATTTCATTTTAGTTGGATCCACAATCAACACCCATGGAAGCAGCAGTGAAGAAATCAAACGACACATTGCAATGGGCAAATCTGCTGTAAAAGACCTCTTTAAAGTGTTGAAAAGCAAAGATGTCATCTTGAAGACTAAGATGCGCCTGACCCAAACCCTGGTGTTTTCAATAGCCTCATATGCATGCAAAAGCTGGATAATGAATAAGGGAGACTGAAGAAGAACTGACGCCTTTGAACTGTGGTATTGGTGAAGAATATTGAATATACCACGGACTGCCAAAAGAATGAACAAATCTGTCTTGGAAGAAGTACAACAAGAATTCTCTTTAGAAGCAAGGATAATGAGAGTACATCTCACATACTTTGGACATGTTGTAAGGAGGAATCAGTCCCTGGAGATGGTCATCACACTTGGGTCAGTGAAAAAGAGAGGAAGACCCACAAAGAGATGGATTGACACAGTGGCTGCAACAATGGGTTCAAGCATGGCAACAATTGTGAGGATAGTGCAGGACCGAGCAGTGGTTTGCTCTGTTGTACAAAGGGTCTCTACAAGTTGGAACTGACTTGATAAAGTTGATAAAGCATTGGCAGGGTTTGAGAGGACTGACTCCAGTTTTGAAAGAAGTTCTACTGTGGGTAAAATGCTATTAAACGGCATTACATGCTACAGAGAAATCTTTCATGAACCCAAGAATCAATCTATGTGGCAAACTTCATGGTCACCCCAACCTTCAGCAGCCACCACCCTGATCAGTCAGCAGCCATCAACATCAAGGCAAGACCCTCCACCAACAAAAAGATTATGATTCACAGAAGGCTCAGATGATGCTTCGCACTTTTAGCAATAAGGTTATTTTTTAATTAAGATATGTACTTTGAAATTTTAGACATAATGCTATTGCACACTTCATGGATTGAATTGTGTCCCCAAAAAATATGTGTATCAATTTGCCTAGGCCATGATTCCCAGTATTGTGTGATTGTCTATTTTGTCATCTGATGTGACCTTCCTGAGTGTTGTAAATCCTATCTCTATGATGTCGGTGAGATGGGCTTAGGGGCAGTTATGTTAATGAGGCAGGACTCAATCTACAAGATTGGATTGCGTCTTGGGCCAATCTCTTTTCAGATACAAAAAAGAGAATCAAGCAGAGAGACATGGGGACCTCATACCTCCAAGAAAGCAGCCCTGGGAGCAGAATGCATCCTTTGGACCTGTGGTTCCTGCTCAGGGAAGCTCCTAGACTAAGGAAAGATTGGTGACAAAAATCTTCCTCCAGAGCCAGTAGAGAGGGAAAGGCTTCTCCTGGAGCTGGCACCCTGAATTCAGACTTCTAGCCTGCTAGACTGTGAGAGAATAAATTTCTCTTTGTTAAAGACATCCACTTGTGGTATTTCTGCTATAACAGCACTGGATAACTAAGACACCCCTAATATACTACAGTATAGTATAGTATAAACATAACTTTTATATGCACTGGGAAACCAAAAAGTTCATTTGACTCACATTATTGTGGTGGTCTGGAATCAAATTTGCAATATCTCAAGGTATGCCCGTACTTGGTTTTGGAGTAGGCAATGTTAGAATGACTTTCACGAGAAGTAATATTCTCTTTTAGCAGATTTTACAGGGCACAAAAAAAAAAAAAAAAAAATTTTTTTTTTTTTTTTAAAGCAGCCTACAAAAACTTTGAATTTAAAGGTTTTGCTCTAACACCCACCTTTAAAACTTAAAGCCTTTGGAAGAACATACGGTTCGTGAGATATATACTGGCTTCTAAAATAGGTTTCCAGTAAGTAAATGTCTTTGATACACAAGGGGAGACCATGGATTGGCAGCTGTTCTCCATTATGACTTTGCTCTGAGATCACTGGCCTGTTTTCCCAGTTGTTAAACTGGAGTTCAGACCTCTTGTTGTTAGCTATCGTTAAGCGACCCCATGCACAACAGGATCAGGCCACTGTGAGCCACAGGGTTTTCATTGGCTGATTTTTCCGAAATGGACTATTAGGCCCCATGGTATCTACAAAATCCCTCTCAGTTGAAAATAAGAATAGTGGCGTCAGTGAAGCGAAAGCATCAGGGCTCCTCACATGGAGGGTCTCTTCCAAGGCCCTTGGAGTCACCAGCAATGTGTCCGTAGAGTTGTAGGCCTTCGTAAACTTTGGAAAGACGCTGTTTTAACTGCAGTTGGTTAGGACAGCTGCGTCTCTCCCTTTAATCTTCTCTGCCACTCTCCCCTTGTGTCTGCTGGGTGGAGAGATCATGAGCATTTTTAGGACCTCACTTAGGTAAAGGTGAATTAGAAATACATTTCATTTGGGTGTGACAAGATATTTCATGATTCACAGCCACTTCTGTGAACAGGTGAGTTACTGCCAGTCTCCCAGTGCAGAAATGACTTCTGAGAAGATCCTAGCGTCTAAGTCTCTCTTCCCTGGCACCGTGACGCAAATGGGCAGGGCTGGAGGCAAATCCCAGCAAGGATACAACCCTGACTCACACTTTCCTGACTTTGAACTACTCAGTATTCCCTTGTTCTGTCTACCAGAAGGAGGTGGGTAGTGGAGGAGGAACAAGTTTCTAGAAGACATTCTGTGGAAAATTCTTTCAATTATCATCGATTATGAGCAGAGCTTACTATTTTCATCAAAGCCTAGTCAAAACCGAACCATTTTCTGCCAAGAATATTCTCAAGAATTCAACATATAAAATTGTAAATACACAACATATACATATATAATATATAACCAGTATACAGTATATATATAAAATACATAAACCCACTGCTGTCGAGTCAATGCCAACTCATAGCGACCCTATAGGACAGAGTAGAACTGCCCCATAGAGTTTCCAAGGAGCGCCTGGTGGATTCGAACTGCTGACCGCTTGGCCAGCAGCAGTAGCACTTAACCACTATGCCACCAGGGTTACCAAAAAATATATAATATATATTAATTATATCTATATAATTGTACAGCAATTATACATACAGAATTTACCAGAATTCCAGTAACCACAGTCCACAAATCTGAAATAGTATTACAAACAGCAAATATTTCCGTATATGAAATCACATATTTTATGGGCACCAATTGTCGTTGTTAGGTGCCGTTGAGTCTGTTCTGACTCATAGTGACCCTATCTATGTACAACAGAACAAAACACTGCCTGGTCCTGCACCTACCTCACAATCATTTCGATTGAGCCCGTTGTTGCAGCCACTGGGTCAATCTATCTAATTGAGGGTCTTCCTCTTTTTCACTGACCCTCTACTTTACCAAGCATGATGTCCTTCTCCATGGATTGGTTCCTCCTGATAACATGTTCAAAGTATGTGAGATGTAGTCTTGCCATCCTTGCTTCTAAGGAGCATTCTGGCTGTACTTCTTTCAAGATAGATCTCGTTTCTTCTTTTGGCAGTCCATGGTATATTCAATATTCTTCGCCAACACCACAATTCAAAGGCATCAATTCTTCTTCAGTCTTCTTTATTCATTGTCCAGCTTTCACATGCATATGATGCAATTGAAAACACCATGGCTTGGGTCAGGCGCACCTTAGTCTTCAAGGTAACATCTTTGCTTTTTAACACTTTAAAGAGGTCTTTTGCAGCAGATTTGCCCAATGCAATGCGTCTTCTGATTTCTTGACTTCCGCTTCCATGAGTGTTGATCGTGGATCCAAGTAAAATGAAATCCTTGACAATTTTAATCTTTTCTCCGTTTATCATGATGGTGCTTATTGGTCCAGTTGTGAGGATTTTTGTTTTCTTTATGTTGAGGTATAATCCTTACTGAAAGCTGTGGTCTTTGATCATCAGTAAGTGCTTCAAGTCCTCTTCACTTTCAGCCAAGGTTGTGTCATCTGCATAATGCGGGTTGTTAATGAGTCGTCCTCTAATCCTGAGGCCACTTTCTTCATATAGTCCAGCTTCTCAGATTATTTGCTCAGCATACAGATTGAATAGATACAGTGAAAGGATACAACCCTGAAGCACACTTTTCCTGATATTAAACCACTCAGTATCCCCTTGTTCTGTCCAAACAACTGCCTCTTGATCTATGTAAAGGTTCCTCATGAGCACAATTAAGTGTTCTGGAATTCCCATTCTTAGCAATGTTATCCATAATTTGTTATGATCCACACAGCCGAATGCCTTTGCATAGTCATTAAAACACAGGTAAACATCCTTCTGGTATTCTCTGCTTTCAGCCAGGATCCATCTGACATCAGCAATGATATCGCTGGTTCCACGTCCTCTTCTGAATCCAGCTTGAATTTCTGGCAGTTTCCTGTTGATGTACCCCTGCAGGTGCTTTTGGGTGATCTTCAGGAAGATTTTACCCACATGTGATGCTAATGATGTTGTTTGATAATTTCCACATTCGTTTGGATCAACTTCCTTTGGAATAGGCATGAATTTGAAACTCTGTCTGTTGATTGGGCCAGATAGCTGTTTTCTTAGTCATCTAGTGCTACTATAGCAGAAATACCACAAGTGGATGGTTTTAGCAAAGAGAGATTTATTCTTTCATAGTCTAGTAGGTTACAAGTTCAAATTCAGGGTGCCAGCTCCAGGGGGACAGCTTTCTCTCTGTTGGCTCTGGAGGAAGATTCCTTGTCATCAATCTTCCCCTGGTCAAGAAGCTCCTCAAGGTGCAGGGATCGCAGGTCCAAAGGACTCACTCTGCTCCTGTTGCTGAGTTCTTGGTGGTATGAGGTCCCCAACTCTCTGCTTGCTTCCCTTTCCTTTTATCTTTTGAGAGATAAAAGGTGGTGCAGGCCACACCCCAGGGAAATACGCTTTACCTTGGATCAGGGAGGTGACCTGAGTAAGGGTGGTATTACAATCCCACCCTGATCCTCTCAACATAAAATTACAATTACAAAAAGTAGGACAACCACACAACACTGGGAATCAGGGCCTGAACAAGCTGATACACACATTTTTGGGGGGACGTAATTCAATCCATGACAGCTGTCTTCCAAATTTCTTGGCATAGACGGGCGAGCGTTTCCAGAGCTGCATTCATTTGTTGAAACATCTCAGTTGGTATTCCACCAGTTTCTGAAGCCTTGTGTTTCGCCAATGCCTTCAGTGCCAGTTGGACTTCTTTCTTCAATACCATCAGTTCCTAATCATATGCTATCTCCTGAAATGGCTGAATATTGGTCCGTTTTGGGGGGTATAGTGACTCTGTGTATTCCTTCAATCTGTTTTTGGTGCTTCCTGCGTCTTTTAATGTTTTTCCTGTAGAATCCTGCACCAATTAATAATAATAAATTTCAAGCAATTATGGTATTGCCATAGACTTGATTTTGACTCATAATGACCTTGTAGGACAGAGTAGAGCTGAACCATAGGGTTTCCAAGGAGCGGCTGGTGGATTCGAACTGCCAGCCTTTTGGTTAGTAGCTTAGTTCTTAACCACAGCAATTCAAATCCACCTTATTCATTTTGCTGTAGAATCATTCAATATTGTAACTCAAGGCTTGATTTTTTGTTTCAGTTCTTTCAGCTTAAGAAATGCCAAGTGTATTCTTCCCTTTTGGTTTTCTAAATCCAAGTCTTTGCATATTTCTTTATAATACTTTATTGTCTTCTCGAGCCGACTTTTTGAAAGCTTCTGTTCAGCTCTTTTACTTCGTCATTTCATCCGTTCACTTTAGCTACCCTATGTACAAGAGCAAGTTTCAGAGTCTCTTCTGACATCTATTTTGGTCTTTTCTTTCTTTCCTGTCTTTTTAATGACCTTTTGCTTTCTTCATGTATGATGTCCTTGATGTCATTCCACAACTCATCTGGTCTTCAATCACTGGTGTTCAGAGTGTCAAATCTATTCTTGAGATGGTCTCTAAATTCAGGTGGGATATACTTTGGCACTTGTGGGCTTATTTTAATTTTCTTCAGCCTTAGCTTGAATTTGCATATAAGCGTTTGATGGCATCTTCCACAGTCAGCCCCTGGCCTTGTTCTGACTGACGACATTGAGCTTTTCCATCTTCTCTTTCCACAGATGTAGTTGACTTGATTCCTGTGTATACCATCCAGTGAGGTACACATGTATAGTTGTCATTTATGTTGCTGAAAAAGGTATTTGCAATGAAGAAGTCGTTGGCCTTACAAAATTCTATCATATGCTCTCTGGCATTGTTTCTATCACCAAAGCCTTATTTTCCAACTACTGATTCTTCTTTGTTTCCAACTTTCAATAACCAGTAATTATCAATGCATCTTGATTGCATGCTTGATCAATTTCAGACTATAGAAGTTGGTAAAAATCTTCAATTTCTTCATCTCTTCTATAATGTATTAAAAAAAAAAAAAAAGCTCATTGCTGTGGAGTTGATTCCAACTCATAGCAACCCTATAGGGCAGAGTGAAACTGTCCTATAGGGTTTCCAAGGCTGTAAACTTCACAGAAGCCTACGACCACATCTTTCTTCCGAGGAGCGGCTGGTGGGCACAAACAGCCCGTCTTTTGGTTAGCAGCTGAGCACTTAACTACTGCACCACCAGGGCTCCTTACTATGGTATATATCAGGCATTACTTAATAAAAACTTTATGTTATTTTTATGTGCAGTTTGCTGTTTAGAGAATTTGCTGTCAGAATTTTAAAAGGCATAACTTGTTGAGATTTATTTTCACGTTACACCCAAGTGTTTCCTTTTATAGCTCATTTCCTGTTTGCACTGTGCTATTGTTTTTCTTAAGGAGCGCCCCCTAAATCATTGAAATGCCAAGCTCACAAAACCTGAATCTAGCCTGAATGTGGTCACATAACTGAACGTTTATCAGATATTTAGACACTGAGAGATGTCTTACAGGGGCTTAAAATGACTTGTTTTACACCGCAGTTATGTGCATAAATAATGGGGTTAGTGCTTTTGGAATCCCTTTATGAGGTAACTGTAAAGCATCTAAAGGAATTACGGAGAAAAGATAAACGGGAACAGAAAGTTTGGCAACATCAAAATCCTCTCTTTTGCAATGAGACGGCGCCCCCTGGTGTGCAAGCTTCATACTTCACCCAGCTCACAGTCCGTGGGGCAGCCTTCCCACACACCCGTAGGATTTTAGGAAAGCTGAATTTATCTGAAAAAATTTTGAAGGCACAAATGTGGTTTTCTTTTGTTTTGGTGGGAGGGTTATTAATTGTTATTTATTGTTTTCTGGGCCATGCAGCCATCGCTTCCCTTTTTTCTGTTTGTCCTGCGTATTGAAGCTTTCTTCTGCGTCCTTAAGTGTTTGGTGTAAAATCTATGGTCATATTCTCCAGGATGGGGTTACAGAGCTAATTGCCTGGAGGCGGCTGCTCAGGGAAAGGAGAATCAAGGAGACCCTGAGAGGGTGTCAAGGCAGAATGGCCTTGCCCAACTGTTGACCCTGCATCAGTCGGCTGCAGGAGCCTTGGTCTTTCTTCCACTCTGTGCCCTTCTGCAGATATACAGCTTTAAGCCCTGCAGTTTTAAATCCTAGAGTTTCAGATCCTTTAACCTCCTAGTCTCTCTTTGGTCCCAAATCACCAGGAACTCACTAGTCCAAATAAGAGAGGATTTGGCGTCAGGAGATCTGGGTCTTACTCATGTTTCCTTCACTTGCAGGGATTTGGAAAAGTGACTCTTTTTGAGTCTTTTTTTTTTTTTTTAAATAGGGTAAAAGTCTTACCTTTCCAAAGGATTGCTGTAAAAGTCAAGAGAGAACTCATGTGGGAGGTCTCGAAAAGTCAGCATCGCTCTGTCTTTGCGGTGTCTCTTTTCTTGGGCCACCATCAAGACACGCGTGTTTCCAATCGTATGAAGAGCCATAGGTATACCTGGGCAATAGACAATGTAAAAGAATGCCACGGATACAATGTAGACATCAGCCTGTGGGCGTACTATGCCCGGGGGTATCTGTCACTCCAGTGGCATCGCTGTTAGCAAGCAGAACATGTGTGCTTTGTTTCCGGAGTCGGAGTTCTGGAACGCCGTTCCTGAGTCATTAACGATGCTGGCCAAGGTCTTTTGGGGACAGCGGTGGCGACCCATGACTCTTTTCTCCGGTGACAACATGACTAGCACCACCCAGTAACAAAGAGCCCACTGATCCCCGCTGAACAGAGCACTCTCAGCCAACAGCTAGTGGCTCTGCCTTCTCATTTTGTTAAACGTAGATTCATAACTCTGTATTTACGGCCCGTCTGTAGCTTGTGCTACCCCACGGTGCTTATTCCCGTCTGGCCGTAATATCACAGGAACAACAGCGCCGTTGATGTCGATGACTAGATTTATCACTTGAGAGGTGGGGAGGAAAAGCCGTAACTGTAAATAGAAAAATGCACTCTGGTGGCATTATTTATGAGTTGCTGACCCGAGACAGAGCTCAGTTTCCAGTAAGCAGTAGCTGTGACCTCATCAGGCCCTATCCCAGGTGGCAGCTGGCTGTTGGAGGCTGTGGTCGGCGGGTAGCTGGTGCTGCCCACCTCACCCTGGTAGTGTCTGTGGCCAGAGCACCATCCTTCCACCCTGACCTCACACGCTGGTCATCTGGCCCGATGTTTGCAAGACCAACCACCCCAACACTCCTCCAGAGCCAGTGGGGCCAGTTCTGCTTTCTCATTGGTCCCCACACGGGAGAGAGGATTCAGAAATAACCCTCAGGACTGATGACTCAAGAGCTGTTTTTATTTTTCTGTATCTAGTGAGGGGCCATCTTAGACAGTCTGTCAAC
Source organism: Loxodonta africana (assembly GCF_030014295.1). NCBI lineage: Eukaryota > Metazoa > Chordata > Mammalia > Proboscidea > Elephantidae > Loxodonta > Loxodonta africana. The sequence goes on along the minus strand of NC_087342.1, from coordinate 238,858,460 downwards.
AGGACAGTGTCCACACAGGCCACACTAGCAACGATGTTCAGGCCCACCCTAGCTCAGGGTCAGGCAGGTGGATCGAATTCTGTGCATATCTGTGGTTTATTTTTCTCTCTTTTTCTTTTTCCTTTTTCTCTTCTCTTCCAGTTTCAAAAAAGGAAAGTTAAAATGCATGACACACTGCCAGTTGTTTACAAGAAAGTAAAAATGCACAACACTTACTAAAAATACCGTTTAGACTTTCCTTTTGCATTGCAACTGGTGGTTCTTCTATACCAAGAGGAGAGCTCTTTCCTGGCAAACCAACAGGTTTAGCTGTACTGAAAAATGGGCAGATTTAGTGGCAGGGAGGTTTGTAGAGTTAGTGAACACTTAAAAGGTGATTCACGTCCAAATTCAGCCTTCACATAATCAAAATGATGTAACGGTCAGTAAGAAATATCCCAGGACATGACTGCAGTCACAGTGATCATGCTGTCATGGATTGAATTGTGTCCCCCCAAAATATCTGAGATGTAAAAGAGAGAAGTGAGCAGAGAGAAATGGGGACCTCACACTACCAAGAAAGCAGTGCTGGGAACAGAGCTCATCCTTTGGACCTGAGGTCCCTGCACTGAGAAGCTCCTAGACCAAGGGAAGATTGATGACAAGGACCTTCCTCCAGAGCCAGCAGAGAGAGGAAGCCTTCGCCTGGAGCTGACGCCCTGAATTTGGGCTTGTAGCCTACTAGACTATGAGACAATAAATTTCTCTTTGTTAAAGCCATCCACCCATGGTATTTCTGTTACTGCAGCACTACATGACTGAGACGCACACACTGAGAGTAAACAATGTGAGTTTTGTGCTCTGTTCGCCACGGGACACCTCACATTTTGAAACAGTCTGGAATCACACGTGCCTGACCTCCTTCCCTCTGGTTTTGTCTGGTTACTCATCTGTGACTTTTGTTTTAACTTCTTCCAAAAGAAAACCCACCCGCTTATATCCTTGCTCTGTTTTCGCAAGCCTTCATCACTCAAGTAATGTTCCGTAAGCATGCGAAGCCCCTGGGTGCTGCAAACAGTTAAGGTCTTGACTACTAGCTGAAAGGTTGGTGGTTCGAACCCATCCAGATGTCCCTCAGAAGACAGGCCTGACAATCGGCTTCCGAAAGGTCACAGCCTTGAAAACGCTGTGGGGCAGTTCTACTCTGCACCGTGGGGCTACCACGAGTGGGAGTTGGCTGTACAGCAACCAACAATGCCAACAAGGCACGAGAAGAGATGTGGTTCACAAGTACGGCCCAGAGCCGCCCCACCATTCCGGTCAGACGCAGACCCCACATCCAGGGGCTGCACCGTGGAGGCCCAGAGCCACCCCCACGACGTTCCGGTCAGACACAGACCCCACTTCCAGGGTGGCTGCACCGTGGAGTCCCTGCTCTTCCGCAGTGCTCTCTTCTTGTGGACGACAGGGCGTAGACTGCCAACAGCACCAAGCCCGCCTCCAGTGGCTGCAGCTTCCTGCGCCTGCTTCCTCTCTGCCTAGGTGCCCTCCCCACTTAAGATGCCGAGGTGGCCCAGCTCCCAAAGGCTAACCCACCTTAGGACAGGAATGAGCTCAGCATCTACTCATCTCGTCCACACTTGGGGGCTAAGACCCCAGGTCCCGGGAATTTCAAGCCTCGTAGCCCCAACGCTGTCAGGAATACTTGGTCTCTGGTTAGTAATGCATCTATCTTAGTCAAGATAGGGTAGGAAGTTTTGTCTTCTTTTATTTTTCGAAGGTGCTATGTGATGAAAAGATCTTTGGTCCTTGGATCCCAATCTCACATAAGAGCAAATTTGCTTTTATTCATCATTGTTATGCTCCCACAATGGTGGTGGTTCTGTGGTAGAATTCTCACCCTCCATGTGGGAGACCTGGGTTCATTCCCCAGCTGATGTGTTGCTATAATGCTGAGCAGGTTTCAACGGAGCTTCCAGACTAGGAAGAAAGGCCTGGCAATCTATTTCCAAAAATCAGTCTATGAAAATCCTAGGGATCACTGCAGTCCAATCTGCACCTGATGGTGGGGATGGCGCAGGATTGGGCAGCATTTCGTTTCATTGTGTATGGGGTTGCCATGAGTCAGGGGCCAACTCAACAGCAGGACAACCATCTGTCTCTAGCAAGCTCACTTTCCTTGTCTCTGGATGACAGTTTCCCCACTTCTCTCCACTGTCACCTTCTCCCCAGCCCATTCCCATCGTGGCCCACCACCCGTCTCTGTGGCCTTCAGTGGATGCCTTTCTGCTGTACCTTACGTGACCTCTCTGGTCCACCATTGCCCACTTTGTCGTCCCTGAAGTACCCTGATCCGTGGCCTTCACAGGCCCACACTCACCTTCACAAGCCCATGCCCGCCTCCATGAGCCCACACCTGCCTCCACAAGCCCACACCCACCTCCACAGAGCCCAGACCCACCTCCACGAGCCCACACCCGCCTCCAGGAGACCACACTAAAGGCCTTCACGAGCTCACACCAGCCTTCACAAGCCCACACCTGCCTTCAAGAGCTCACACTAAATGCCTTCACGAGCCCACATTTGCCTTCATGAGCCCACACTCACCTTCACGAGGCCACCCCCACCTCCACGAGCCCACACCTGCCTTCACGAGCCCACACCCACCTCCACGAGCCCACACTCACCTTCATAGCCCAGACTAAATGCCTTCACGAGCCCACACCCACCTCCACGAGCCCACACCCACCTCCACGAGCCCACACTCACCTTTATGAGCCCACACTAAACACTTACACGAGCCCACACCCACCTCCAGGAGCCGACACCTGCCTTCATGAGCCCACACCTGCCTTCACGAGCCCACACTCATCTTCAGCCTTTTCCTTCTCTGCCCCCTCCCTCTCTATGTTCTTCAGGCTCTTCTTCTCCTCTTTCTGGCCACCCAGTGGAAATCCTCAAGGCGCGGTCCTGGATGTTCTCTCTGGCCTCCATCCCTGGTCTCAGGGTGCCAGGTGTGACCTATAGCTCGAGCCCACCTGCATTCGGATCTCACTCGGAACCTCGGCCCTCAGCCCCAGGCTTGTGAGCTCAGATGCCATCTTGGCATTTCCGGTTAGACACCAGCCAAACGTCGCAAACTTAGTACTTTCAAAAGGCCTGTCACTGCCCCAACCTGCTCCTGATGGTTGCGTTCTCGGTAGAAACTCCATCATCACCTATTGCTTGAGTTCCCCCTCCGCAGTCAGTAACAGCAACCACGTCACCAACGCTTACCCCTCGGGGGCCCATGGCAGCCATCCTGCTCCTCACACCAGCTCCACTAGTACATGGTGTTGTCCCAGTTTTACAGAGGACAGCAGGGCACAGAGGGATGAGATGGCCTGACCAGCACCTGTTGTTGGGTGCCGTGGAGGCAATTCTGACTCATAGTGACCCCATGTGACAGGGTGACACTGCCCACAGGGTTTTTTTTTTTTTTTTTTGGCTGTAATCTTTACAGAAGCAAATTGCTGGGTTTTTTCTCCCATGGAACCACTGGTGAGTTCAAACTGCGGACCTTTCCATTTGCAACAGAGTGCATTACCCAGAGGAAATTGTGGGCCCTGGTTCGAACTCAGGCAGCTTCTCCCAGAGTCCACTCTCGGCCTCTGTGAGCAACTGAGTCCTGATGATGGGCAGTCCCATCGTTTCTGCTTTCAAACCCTCCCCTCCTTCACCCCCACCCAGACTCAGCTTGTGTTTTTCCTGCGGGCCCGGCAGGAAGGGCCTCCTTCCCAACCCCCTCCTGTCCCCATTCCTCGAGCTTCGCCCCCTCATGGCCTGGAGTAGGAACGTCATGACAGGGCCCTTCCTCCCTCACCTCCTCTGGCCCCTAGCTTCTCAGTGCCCACCCAGGTGTCCACCCACCAGCCACACTTGCCCACAGTTGCTTACCTGTGCTGGAGCCATAGTCCATCGCCAAGTGGACCAGCCCAAGGCCCATGTCCCTATGGAGAACAGGTGGGCACAAGGGGAGCACATGGGGGGCCCCATCCTGAACCTTCTGATTGAACACCAGAAGCCCCACCCCCCAGAAGAGAGAGGCCTGGCACCCCCCGAGGCTGCCCTGGTATCTCCCAGTGATGGCGCTTGAGGCCAAACCCCCAGTCCTGACCCTTTGCCTCAGCAGCTCAGTGTAGGTCTGCCCTCAGACACCCTTCCCCTAAAACCTGGGACAGAGCCAGAAACGAAGCCTCAGTGAGCCAGGAGGGCCTCCTTCCTCACAAAGCTCCTAGAGGCTGCCCTGCTGGCGGGGTTTAAGAGCAGGTGTCCTCCTCCCAGCCTTCTGACCTTGGTCCCTCGTCTGCACCGTGTGGTCACAAAGCGGTGCTCTAAGATCCCACAGCGCCACAAGCATAACACTTGGTGTGAGAGGCAGTTTCCCAGCTTTTTAGAGTCAGGTGGGGATGGGGCAGCTGCAGGGGACAGGGCACTTGAGCTACAGGAGCCTGGGTTGGAGGGTCACGAGGCAGCTGAGTTCTCCCCCAGCTCCACAACCGTCAACCACCAGGGGTCATGGGCACCCACCAGGAGTCATGAACACTCATGGGGAGGATTGTGGGCACTCAGCCTGGGTCATGAGCACCCACTGGGGGTCATGGACTCTCACTGGGGGTAGTGGACACTCACTGGGGGTAGTGGGCACCCACGGGGGGTAGTGGGCACCCAAGGGGTGGTCGTGGGCAACCACAGGGTGGTCGTGGGCACTCACGGGGGGGTGTGGGCACCCATGGGGAGGTAGTGGGCACCCCTAGAGGGTAGCGGGCGCCCACAGGGAGGTAGCAGGCACCCACAGGGAGGTCGTGAGCAACCACGGAGGGTAGTGGGCACCCACAGGGGGTTGTGGGCAACCATGTGGAAGTGGTGGGCGCCCACAGGGGAATAGTGGGCATCCATGGGGAGGTAGTGGGCACCCACGGGGGGGCAGTGGGCACTGGCTTAAGAGGGAACTAGGCAGGAGGAGGCAGAAGTACTGACAATAGGGAGTGTTTGGGGGGGAGTTTCTCAGGTAACCGAGAGCTTTGGGCACATTGCATATTGATATTCTACTGTATAAAAAAGCTTGTTGTGTTGGTGCCATCAGGCCTATTCTGACTCGTAGTGACCCCAAGTGACAGAGTACAACTGCCCCATATGGTTCCCTAGGCTGTAATCTTTATGGTAGCAGGTCACCCGGTCTTTCTCCCATGGAGTCACTATGTAGGTTTGAACCACCGACCTTTCAGTTAGCAGCTGAGTGCTTAACCGTTGTGCCACCAGGGCTCCTTATAACAACAGCTCTCCTCATTCCTTTATCTCTCTTGAAAATCAATGCACCCCCTTTCTTTAAGGTGAGAGTCCCCCACTCCACCACCAACATGGCCCCCTGATTCACCCAAAGGCAATACTTACTTGAACACGGCTGCCCCAGGCACCTGAGCGCTCAGACACCCCCAGTCCCAGCGTGGCGTCAGACCCTCATTCACTCTCCTGCCCTTCCAGACACCAGGCTAGAGGAGACTCAGGGAGACATGTGAGGTGGCTTTTACCAAGTTACAAAAGATGAACCAACGAGTCGGGAAGGTATCAATTCCCATCCTGAGTCTAAGGGGTTAAGAGATGTCCACCCAGATTACTTGACATTGAAAAAGCCAAAGGAACCCATTGTAGCTGCGCCGACTGTGAGGCATGGTGACCCCATGTTACAGCAGAGCTGCTCGGTAGGGCTTCGAGGCCGTAATCTTTACGGGAGCAGATCGCCAGCTTCTCCTCCTGGGCGGTCCAACCACCCGACCTTTAGGTTAGCGCTCGAGCCCAAATCGCGCCATAAACCAGAACCCACTGCCGCTGAGCTGATTCTGACTAACAGAGACCCTGTAACAGAGTAGGCTGCCCTATGGGATTTCCAAGACTGTAGTTTTTTACGGAAGCAGACTGCCACATCTTTGTCCCGAGGGGCGGCTGGTGGGTTCAAACAGCCGACCTTTTGGTTGGCAGCCGAGCACTTTAACCACGGTGTCACCATAGCCCTCTTAAGCCTATTTGGTGAGGGCTGGGAGAGCTTTGTCCGATGAGGCATTTTGAAAAATCATCAGAAATCTCTGTGGGGACACCTGGTGGATGCTCCTTCCCTTTCCTGTGTCTACACACGCTTTCTGTCTTTTTATTTTAATCTTTGTACTGTGCAAAATAATCTATGAATGAAGTTAATCACTGCAATCAGGTTTATGCAAGCTAAGGGTGGACACAAGCCAGATGTCCGTCAAATAGTGGATTGGCTAAACAGAGACGGACAATTCAGGTAACGAACGCGCTACAGCAACACACAAAGGAAAGAACATAGGACGGGTACAAAAAAATCTCTAGAACATATTGTTGAGGAAAAATGAGAATATGTATTTGTATATAGTCCTGTAAAGAAGCAAGGGAAAGGCTCGTAAGACACGAATAAAACTGGTTACTCTAAGGGCGGGATAGATGGAAATTTCACGATACATACCTTTTCAGATCAATTTAAACTTTGAACTGTGACTGTATTAAAAAAAAAAAAAAAACTACAACATGGGAACAGGCTGCAGAGTGTCCGTAACCAGCTCATTCCCCAAGATATAATCTGCACTGTGGATCCTTAGGAAACGGAACTTTCTAGAAAAACTCCATCAGATTTGACAAAAAGTGCCTGAGCACACCATCAGCACTCACACACAGGACCCGAAAATCAACATTCGCCTAGTCTTTAAAATCGGTAGAGCCGGTGCAATGCATCGAATGCTCAGTCATTGTGAGGCTGGGGTGGGCAGCTGCTCCGGGCTGGGGGCACTGGCGGATGGGGACATGAGATCACAGGACACCAGCGTCCCTTTTAAACCAGACCAGCCTTTGTCCTGCAGGTTCCAAAGCCCTCGGCCCAGAGGCAAATGGAGCAGTTTTGAAGTCGGAGGGTCCTCATGACAGTGCAGGTGGCAGACAGGTGGCACAGCAGCCCTGGGATGGGGCTTCGTGGATTTAACCGTGTCCTCAAAAATGTCTGCCCACCTGGCTGGGTCACGATTCCCAGTATTGCGTGATTGTCCATCATTTTGTCATCTGATGTGATTTTCGTGTATGTTATAAAATAAATCCTACCTCCATGATGTTAATGAGGCAGGACTCAACCTACAGAACTAGAATTTGTCTCAAGCCTAGATCTCTTTTGATACATAAAAGAGAGAAGCTAGCAGAGAGACCAGGGGACCTCATACCACCAAGAAAGCAGCACCAGGAGCAGATACTGTCCTTTGGACTTGGGATCCTGCATGGAGAAGCTCCTAGACTAGGGGAAGACTGGTGACAAGGACTTTCTCCCAGAGCCCACAGAGAGAGAAACCCTTCCCCTGGAGCTGAAGCCCTGATTTCGGACTTCTAGCCTACTAGACTGTGAGAGAATAAACCGTTTGTTGAAGCCATCTACTTGTGGTGTTTCTGCTATGGCAGCACCGGATAACTAAGACAGGCAGGTTGGGGCAGTGTCTGTCCAGAGAAGGCAGAGCTGTGAGGGCAATAGAACCTTCTGAGACCAACACCCTCAGAGAGAAAGGCCACCTCTCCCCACAGTGAGCAAAGGGGTCCCGGAGAAGGGACGTGTTGGGGGGGGGGCTCAGACATGCCACCCACAGCTACCTCACTGAGGGTGCCCCACGGGAAGGCCAGGGTCTGCCCAGGAGGGGAAGGGGGAGTTGGCTGACGGCCGCCTTCAGCCCACCCAGCCTGCACAGTCTCCAGAAGGAGGGTGCAGTGGGGTTCCTCACCCACCTCAGTGGTAGCAGTCTGGCTGACCGCAGCAGCCAGGGGGCCGAGAGCAGCGTCTGCACTCCTCCAAAAGATGCACAGTGCAGGCTGCCCTGGGAGCAGAGACAGGGGGCCCTGTGCTGCCTGCCACATGCCCGGCATTACAGCCTGCGTGCTTGAAGTGGAGGTGTCAGGGGCAGCTGTGCAGTGGCTGCCCCCGGAGCCTGGCCTCAGTGAGCTTCTTCCCACCACCTGCTACAGGTAAATCCAGGGGGTAGCTTGGTCAGGAAGTGCTGCAGACCTCTGGTAGGGGGTGGGCAAAGGACAAACCAAGAGGATGGGACACTCACAGCATGTTACGCTCCACACAGGAACTGTGGGCCAAAGGTGTTCCCCAGAGAGACATGCTAAGGTCCCTGTGAAGGTAGCTGTGAAGGTGACCAGGTCTGGTTATCAGTTACTTTTCTAGTAACCCCCTCTGTCTCCCTCTCCTCCTCTCTCTTTCTTCCTCTCTCTCCCTCTGTCCCTCTTCCTCTACCCCCCTTCCTTCCCCCTCCCTCTCTCTCCCGTCCTTCTCTCTCCCTCCCCCTCCCTTTCCTCCTCCTCCTCCCTCTTATAGGAGGCCAGACTGGACTCGGATGGTCCTGATCCAGCAGGAGTGGTGTTTTATAGAAGCGGAGAAGAGACCCAGAGATGGGGAGATGCCTTGTGAAAAACATCCACAAGCCAAGGAACCCCTGAAGCACAGGAAGCTGGGGAGACTAGGAAGGACCCTCCCTCAGAGCCTCCAGAGAGAGCACATTCTGGCTTATACCCTGAACCCAGACTCCAACCTCCAGAGCCCAGAAACAATTGGTGTCTGTTCTTATAAGACACCCAGTTTGTGGTGCTTTGGTTACGACAGCCCGTGGCCATGACACAAGGACTATGATGACATCCAGACAAATGAAATACTGGAAAAGTAAATTACCTGGATCAAAGAGCTGTGTCTCTCCCTCCCTCTCTCCCTCTCTCTCCCTCTCCCCCCTCCTTTCTTCCTCTCTCTCTCTCTTCCTCTATCCTCCTTCCCTCCCTCTCCCTCTCTCCCCCTCCCTCTTTCCCTTCCCTCTCTCTCCCCCTTCCCCCTTCCTCCCGCTCAGTCTCTCTATCCCTTCTCTCTCCCTCCCCCTCCCTCTTTCCTCCCTCCTCTTCTCTCCCCTTCCCTCTCTCCTCCCTCCCCCTCCTCCTCTCTCCCCCTCCCCCTCCTCCCTTTCTCTCTTCCCCCTTCCTCTTTCCCCCTCCCTCTTCCCCCCTTCCTCTTCTCTCTCTCCCCCCTTCCTCCCCCTCAGCCTCTCTATCCCTTCTCTCTCCCTCCCCGTCCCTCTTCCCTCCCTCCCCTTCCCTCTCCCTCTCTCCTTCCTCTCACCCCCTCCCTCTCTCTTCCCCTCCTTCTTTGTCTCCCCCTCCCCCTCTCTCTCCCCCTTTCCCTCTCTCTCTCTCTTTCCCTCCCTCCCTCTCCCCCTCCCCCTCCACAGTGCTGGATTATGAGGTTACCAGCTGCAGTGATAAGCATGTAAACAAAACAAAGAAACCCTTCAGAGGACACCTGTGGGATTTTTAGGCCTGGGCTTGGCCAGACAGGGCCAGAGGCAGGGTAGTTTCCAGGAGCAGGGGGGGCATGCTTATCTGCCACCTGAGCGCAGAGCCAGCCACTGGGTGACTCCCAGAGACCCTCCAAGAGCGGCCCCAGAAAGCTAGCAGGCCTTGAGGTGTTCCAATTAAAGGAAAAACTGTTCTGCACCAGTGCTGGTGTTGCGAAGAGGAAATGCCTGTACAGCAGAGCAGCTGTTCCTTTTGCAGGAGGGAGCTAAGGGGGCAAAGGATTCTCAAAGGAGGTCTGGGGCGCTTCAATACTTACAGGGCTTCAGGGTTGACTCTTTTTTGGCCCTTGTTTCTCTTCCAAGCTGTTTTTTTTTTTTTTTTTTTTCCCTCTTGGTTCAGGCATTCTGCAGAGAGGAAAGGCATGTGAACAAGCAGGAAAATGCTATTGCCCAACAGAGAATGCCTCAAGAAGGAATTGTGGAGAGAAGGCACCAAACCAACCTGAGAGAAGAAAATTGAGAAACTCAAGTAGCTTTGCATGCTGCCACCAGGGGGCGCCAGAAACTCAACCATCTTGGTTCCTTTGGGTAATTTGCAAAATTATAATCCTTTCTAGTGACACTGTTCGCAACTCAATAAAACACAGCATTGTATTAAAGGCCCATAATTCCATAAACACCGAGTGTGTGCTTCCCTTTTGGTTTTCCATCTCCAGCTCTTTGCACTTGTCATTATAATACTTTACTTTGTCTTCTCGAGATGCCCTTTGAAATCTTCTGTTCAGTTCTTTTACTTTGTCAATTCTTCCTTTTGCTCTAGCTGTCAATTCTTCCTTTTGCTCTAGCTGCTCAATGTTCGAGAGCAAGTTTCAGAGTCTCTTCTGATATCCACCTTGGTCTTTTCTTTCTTTTCAATGACCGGTTGCTTTCTTCATGGATGATGTCCTTGATGTCATTCCACAACTCATCTGCTCTTCGGTCACTAGTGTTCAATGCATCAGATCTGTTCTTCAGATGGTCTCTAAATTCAGGTGGGATGTACTCAAGGTCACATTTTGGCTCTCGTGGACTTGCTCTGATTTTCTTCAGCTTCAGCTTGAACGTGCATATGAGCAATTGATGGCCTGTTCCACAGTCAGCCCCTGGCCTTGTTCTGACTGATGATATTGAGCTTTTCCATCATCTCTTTCCACAGAGGTAGTCAATTTGATTTCTGTGTGTTCCATATGGCAAGGTCCATGTATAGTCGCCATTTATGTTGGTGAAAGAAGGTATTTGCAATGAAGAAGTCGTTGGTCTTGCAAAGTTCTATCATTCGATCTCTGGCATTGTTTCTATCACCAAGGCCATACTTTCCAACTACTGATCCTCCTTCTTTGTTTTCATCTACCGCATTCCAATCGCCAGGAAGCATCAAAAGAAGATGGAAGGAATACACAGAGTCATTATACCAAAAAGAATTAGTTGATGTTCAACCATTTCAAGAGGTGGTATATGATCAGGAACCGATGGCACTGAAGGAAGAAGTCCAAGCTGCTCTCAAGGCATTGGCAAAAAACAAGGCTCCAGGAACTGATGGAATATCAATTGACATGTTTCAACAAACAGATGCAGCACTGGAGGTACTCACTCGTCTATGCCAAGAAATATGGAAGACAGCTTCCTGGCCAACTGACTGGAAGAGATCCATGTTTATGCCTATTCCCAAGAAAGGTGAGCCAACTGAATGTGGAAATTATAGAACAATATCATTAATATCACACGCAAGCAAAATATTTTGCTGAAGATCATTCAAAAGCAGCTGCAGCAGTATATCGACAGGGAACTGCCAGAAATTCAGGCCGGTTTCAGAAGAGGATGTGGAACCAGGGATATCATTGCTGATGTCAGATGGATCCTGGCTGAAAGCAGAGAATACCAGAAGGATGTTTACCTGTGGTTTATGGACTATGCAAAGGCATTCAACTGTGTGGATCATAACAAATTATGGATAACATTGCTAAGAATGGGAATTCCAGAACACTTAATTGTGCTCATGAGGAACCTTTACATAGATCAAGAGGCAGTTGTTCAGACAGAACAAGGAAATACTAATTGGTTTAAAGTCAGGAAAGGTGTGCATCAGGGCTTTATTCTTTCACCATACCTATTCAATCTGTATGCTGAGCAAATAATATGAGAAGCTGGACTATATGAAGAAGAATGAGGCATCAGGATTGGAGGAAGACTCATTAACAACTTGCATTATGCAGATGACACAACCTTGCTTGCTGAAAGTGAAGAGGACTTGAAACACTTACTAATGAAGATCGAAGACTACAGCCTTCAGTATGCATTGCACCTCAACATAAAGAAAACAAAAATCCTCACAGCTGGACCAATGAGCAACATCATGATAAATGGAGAAAAGATTGAAGTTGTCAAGGATTTTATTTTACTTGGATCCACAATCAACAGCCATGGAAGCAGCAGTGAAGAAATGAAATGACACATTGCATTGGGTAAATCTGCTGCAAAGGACCTCCTTAAAGTGATGAAGAGCAAAGAAGTCACCTTGAAGACTAAGGTGCGCCTGACCCAAGCCATGATATTTTCAATCACATCATATGCATGTGAAAGCTGGACATTGAATAAGGAAGACTGAAGAAGAATTGACGCCTTTGAATTGTGGTGTTGGCGAAGAATACTGAATATACCATGGACTGCCAAAAGAAGGAACAAATCTGTCTTGGAAGAAGTACAACCAGAATGCTAGTTAGAAGCAAGGATCGCGAGACTGCATCTTACATACTTTGGACATGTCTGGAGGGATCAGTCTCTGGAGAAGGACATCGTGCTTGGCAGAGTGCGGGGTCAGCGGAAAAGAGAAAGACCCTCAACGAGGTGGATTGACACAGTGGCTACAATAATGAGGTCAAGCATAACAACGATTGTAAGGATGGGGCAGGACTGGGCAGTGTTTCGTTCCGTTGCGCATAGGGTCGCTATGAGTCGGAACCGACTCGATGGCACCTAACAACAACAACAACAACAACCACAATTCTATAAAATGGTGCTGATTTTTAAAAAGATACATGTGTCACATCAGGTCATAATACACCTTACCTCGTTCATCTACGTTGTTGTCCACTGTAACCTTGTTCATCTGCGATGTTGAGTCCATTGCAGTCTGTGTTTTATTTTCAGTCAGTCTCTCACAAACTCTGTCTGTCTTCATTTCAGTTTGTAGTTCACCATGGTCAACATCAGCACAAAATATGCCCTCAGTTCCAGTTTTGGCCATGGGAAGCATCCATCTGTGTTGAGTTTTGCATATTTTATTAGCCATTATCAGGTACTAAAAATCAAACCTACTTGGTTGAGTCAGGGACCGTGATCACGGTGTCATCCCACCCCCGCCCCACTCATGAGGATGCTTTCGGCCCTTGGCTGAAGGTGCTCTTGTTGAGAACAAGTTTCAGCATGTGGAGGTGGCTTCTGCCTCTGGCTTCATGGAAAAACCGGATGTGAAACTGTCAGCAGTGACCAGATAAGCTTGCTAAGCAGGACAGCAATGCCCTGAGGCCTTTCTGGGGCTCGATGGCATTCATAATAACAGCCTGGGAGAGACCGGAAGTGTAGTGACAACAGAAGCCTGGTTCCAGGCAGCACCACCATCAGCACAGTGCTGGAAGATGAGACAGTGCTGTTGTGTGTCATCAAGTCAATTCCAACTCATAGCGACCCAATGGGACAGAGTAAAACTGCCCCATAGGGTTTCCTAGGACGTAGTCTTGACTAGAGCAGATCACCAGATCTTTTCTCCCTCTGAGCAGCTGGTGGGCTCGAACCACTGACCTTTAGGTTAACAGTCCAGGGCTTTAACCATTGTGTCAACAAGGCTCCTTGGAAAGATGAGATGGATGCTCATAATAACAGCCTGGGGAACATTAGAGATCCAGTAATAACAGAAAGCTGGTTACAACCAACCGCACCGTCAGTACAATGCTGAAAGATGAGATGGAGGGAGAGGGCGACCCTCTCTCTATTTACAAGGAACCTGGAGCAAAATGTAAAGTCTCTCCCTGGATGGGGAACTGGACTCAGTAGCGATGGGGCCAGGGGAGAAGGCAGAGTACTCGCCCTAATAAACATAACTGTGTATACAAATCGGAGTATTTCCACGTGCCCGATGTGACTTGAGGAACAACCTCGCTGGCTTACAGACCCTGCCCACCAGCCATCCACGCGGCTGACCTGCCTCCACAGTGAGCCTTTGGCAGCTGAGCCAGGAGACTGCTCAGGCTCCTTCACCTCTTGGGTCCTCCCGGTTTACTCTCAGGTACAGTGAGCATCCAACAAATGACAAAGTCTAATTGCTTTCTGTCTTAGCCCCATGCCTGGCACATCACATACACCCAATAAATGTTAGAAAGCAGCTCTATCAAGTTACTTTCTAAGCATGGTGTAATGGAAAAATCCCAGCGCTTCCACTTACTGGCTGTGTGAGTTTGGGCAAGTGGTTTAATGCCCCTGAACCTTGATTTTGTCATAAGTAAAGTGAAAACAGTAGAACCAACCACGAGAATTAGTGTAAGAATTAAGTATGACTTGAACAGATATATATTGTTAGTTTAAGCTTCATGGGATATTAGTAAAAGTATTTAGCTACATGCCTGTTCTAGACATCTATGACTACATTGCATAACACAGCACCCCAAAATTTAGTGGCTAAAAGCAACAAAGTACTGCCGTCTTTCGCAGTTCTGTGGGCTAACTGGCTCAGGTGAGAGGTTCTCCTCTGGGATCGCTCGTGGTTGAGATCACATGGCAGCTGGGAGGGACTCATCCAAAGGCTTGCTGGAGTAGATGTCCAAGATGGTGTCCTCCTCCCCTCCCTGGGGCCCCAGGGCGGGGGTCTGCATGGCCTCCTTCTCTAGCGGAGTGGGCTAGCAGTCCTGATATCTCAGGACCCCAGGAGACCATGACTGTACACAATTTGATCTGACACAGCGCTGCTTCCCCACATTCTAGGGGTCAGAGCAGTTGCAGACCCCCCAGATTCCAGGGATGAAGAGGAAGACTCTACACCCTGATGGGGGATGATGTGGTAGAGGAGAGAGCGGGGTGGGAGCTATTGTGCAGCCGTCTTCAGAAAACACAATCTGTCCCAAGACGAAAGAGAACTGTTGTTTTGACACTGACTAAACTAGACAGGCTCAATTCTTTCAAGGTACATGTGGAAAGACATACGTACCACAAATTCCACTCATTTACCTCAGTCCCTCAAGAAGGCTTCTAAAGAGCCAGCCTGGCTTCTAGCATCATCCTTAGAAGCAAGGGTAGTGAGACTTCATCTCACATACTTTGGACATGTGGTCAGGAGGGACCAGTCTCTGGAGAAGAACAGCATGCTTGGTAAAGTAGAGGTCAGTGGGAAAATAGGAAGACCCTCAACAAGACGGATTGACACAGGGGCTGCAACAATGAGCTCAAGTGTAACAATGATTGTGGGGATGGTGCAGGAGCTGGCAGTGTTTCATTCTATTGTACGCAGTGTCGCTGTGAGTCGGAACAGGCTCAACGGCACCTAAGAGCAACAACTTGAGTAAGTCTCATGTCCCCTCACAAGGAATGCAGTTCTGTCATGTTTATATATACCCCCGCCCCAGGAGACATAGTTATACAATGTCTCAATAGCAACGCTAAAAAGAACTGAATTTCTTGGGTTAAATGAAGTGATGTGTGCTCTAGAATTTGCCTTCTAATTTGTTGATATTTTCAGTTCTGAAGAGAAAAAAAAATCTGGAGACTATTTTTAACCCAAAGCTACAAATTTAGACTACAAAAATAAACAAATAAATAAAGTTGCCCTTTGTGACTGTGGGATTTGCCCTTAGGAACCACAGCTGGGACGGTTACCCGAGCACACTGTCTAGGTCCTGCACCGAAGCTGCTCCCTGCAAGGCCCTTGGCTGGATGACAGAGGAGAAGCAGAGACTCGAAGCTGAAAAGGGTTCCCCAGCAGACAGAGGGGAGGCATGGAGACACAAAGCTAACAAGGGCCAGCCAGCCATTTGTGCTCAGTTGTCAGGACTGGCCATGCAAACAACACACTGAATTCCTGCTTCCCTGAGCATCTGTTGGGGAGGAAGTCCCAGGGGCCAGAGCACAGGTGTCGCCCTCATTTCTCAGAACTGAGAGCAAGGCCCCTGGATATCTCACCTGTGTAAGAGTGGGAGTTTGGTATAAGGAACCTGAGAGCGACTTTGGTGTGGTGAAAAACACGTGAGCTTGTTCACTACAGATTAGCAAGGGCATAAGTAAGCCTGTGCTTACCTTGCTGGCTGGGTCATCTGCCCTCGTCAGGGACTGTGAATTTGAACAGAGGCTTTGAGTCTGGGGGAAGGTGCCGTGGGGTTGGGAAAGAGACAGATGCCAACCACACCTAAAAGCAGAGTCTTTGACGTGAAAAAAAATGTGGAATTGTTCACTACAAATGGTCAGGTAAGCAAAGTAAGCACTGTGCTTACCTTGCCTATTGGGTAATCTGCCCCTGGCCACACCTACAGCACCTGACCCCCTCAGCATACACTGCGGATTGGGGAAGAGAGGAAGTGACTCCAGGGAATCAGACTTGTCCCTACAAGTTGTGGACTCAGATCTGAATGTGAACTCCTCTGGCCTTCCCTCAAGGCACCATGAGTCTGTCAGGTAGAAGCTGAGCACAGTCTTTCTAGAAATAGTAGCCCAACAGTTTACTTCACAGCATCAGCCACATACCTCCCAGGCCCTTCCACAGACAGAAGCCTCAGGAAAAGACGTCCCAAAGCCCGGTGTCCCCAAAGAGCCATTCTTGGGGAGACTCCATTGCATCCCTTTTGTAACGTTCAGCTCTCTGAGCCCGAGGCCCCCGAAGACTGACATGTGCTGGAACAAACACGGAGCTGGCCGGAGTGTCAGGACCTGAGGGGGACCATGGCAAGCAAGCAGAGGGCCATATTGTCTCCTGTTTTATTCTGGAGAACCTCTTCCCTAGTGAGGGGTGGCAGGGCACAGGCAGTGGAGAGGTGGTCCCTAGGAAGGGGTTCTGCACAGAGGGGCACACAGAGTGACAAGCACTTCCACGGTGAACCAGGTGTGCTCCCCTCTCAGTTGCGGCCCTTTCTCAGGTTGTGCTCCTCTCTCAGGTTGTTCTCCTCTCTCAGGTGTGCTGTCCTCTCAGGTGTGCTCCCCTCTCAGGTGTGCCCCTCTCTCAGGTATGTTCATCTCAGGTGTGCTCCCCTCTCAGTTGTACGCCTCTCTCAGGTGATACTCTTTCTCAGGTGTGCTCCCCTCTCTCAGGTGTGCCCCTCTCTCAGGTGTGCCCCTCATTCAGATGTGCTCTCATCTCAGTTGTGCCCCTCTCATGTGTGCTCCTCCCTCATGTGTGCTGCTCCTTCAGGTGTGGGTGTGTCCCTCCCTCAGGTGTGCTCCTCCATCAGGTGTGCCCCTCTCTCAGGTGTGTTCCCTCTCAGGTGTGCTTTCCTTTCAGGTATGCTTCCCTTTCAGGTATGCCCCTTCTTCAGGTGTGCCCCTCTCTCATTTGTGCCCCCTTTTTTTTAAGGTATGCTCTCCTCTCAGGTGTGCCCCTTTCTCAGGTGTGCCCCTCTCTCAGGCGTTCTGCTGGAAAGATGTGAGGCTTTAAAAACAAAACAAACAAGGAGAGGTACTCCCTGCGAGGCAGTTAGGACATTGCCATTCCAACATGGAAACCAGAGCTGAGAGGAAATGTGGGCCTTAAAAGAGAGAATGCGTTGAGCACTTTTTCCTTTCTTTTCTTTGTTTGTTGTAAGTGGCCCATTTCTGTCTACTGAAGCACACCAGAACATTCTTATGTTCCTTCCCGGCCAGGTTCAGCCACACCCTGCTCAGCAGCTGCAAAGCCAGGATGTGGCGTCTCCATGTCAACTACAAACCCCGTGGGCCATGGCCAGCTGTCCATTGTGTGGCGGCTGGGGATGCTGCGTGGGGTGATGTCATGGGTGTATGCAAACGAGGACAGGCTGGTGGTGGGTTCTGAAAGCTGCCCACAGCTGGCCCCACAGCCAACACTGTACAGGTGGGCCTGCCTGTCCCCATGGAGCGTTTCCAACCCAAAACACTTCACTGAATGTGAGGGGGTTTTGTTTTAAATTCTGTGCTCCAGGTAGAAGGTTCTCGCCTCCTCCAATTCAGTGGTTTCCAGACTTCAGAATGTCAAAGGACAGGGAAATGAAATGGGGGGGGGGGGGAATAACATTGATTGTTAACTATTTTACCAAACACAGACATAAAAAATAGAACTATTTACTGTCACAGACATTCCTTAGAGCAAATTTTAAATGGAAAGATGTAATCTCAGAATAAAGGATTGTCTAAAAGGGTGACCTAAAATATATATTGTGTGCATGTGTTTAACGCATTAATGTTCTCCATTTTGCCAAAGACTGCTGGTAACTTGACCTTTGACCCAGACTTGCTGGGGAGCCACTGCACCTGGGAACACAGAGCTAGCCTCTGGACGCTTGCTTCCCCAGGTATGTCAGGGTCTGAAGGCCCTCACCTTTATCCCTGTCACCAGATGTGTCAGGGTCTGGGGGCCCTCACCTTTATACCTACTCCCAGCTGTTTCAGGGTCTGTGGGAACTCACATATACACATGCCATTTTGCCAATCAGAGTTTCAGAGTTCCCTCTGACTGAGTACCTGAGTCTAGGTCAGACCTGCATACAGGTGGCACCAAGTGAGGCCTGGGCTTCCCTGGGACAGGCATCTGGTCAGAGAGAGAGCTGTTGTCGTACCTACTACCAGCAAAGGCCTTTGACCGAGGGGAAGAAGACAGGACCAGGAAGCCAGGTTTCCTTCCTGATGTTTGTAGGTGTGCTCCCTGACCCAGGGCACGTGGCACAGCTCCCCGGCTCCTTTCCTGTGAACAGCAGGGAAAATTACACTTGACCTTCACCTGAGTCTCTGTGACATTAGGAGAATCAAGAAAATTCTCCGAGAGGTCTGTGAAAAATGTTAGCTCCAAAGTGATAGGTCCTACCTGAATGTATAGAAAAATAGATGATAGTGTCTTAGTCATCTAGTGCTGCTGTAACAGAAATACCACAAGTGGTTGACTTTCCTCACAGTGAAGTAGGCTAGAAGTTCAAATTCAAGGCGTCAGCTCCAGGGGAAGAATTTCCCCCTCTGTCGGCTCTGGAAGAAGGTTCTTGTCCTCAATCTTCCCCTTGTTGAGGAGCTTCTCAGGCTCAGGGACCCTGTGTCCAAAGGACGCGCTCTGCTCCTGGTGCTGCTTCATGGTGGTATGAAGTCCCCAACTCTCTGCTTGCTTCCCTTCCCTTTTATCTCTTGAGAGATAAAAGTGGTGCAGGCCACACCCCAGGGAAACTCCCTTTATATTGGATCAGGGAGGTGACCTGAGTAAGGGTGGTGTTACAATCCCACCCTAATCCTCTCAACACAAAATTATAATCACAAAATGGAGGGCAACCACACAATACTGGGAATCATGGCCTAACCAAGTTGATGCATACATTTTTGGGGGGATATAATTCAATCCATGGCAGATAGATGGATGGATGGACGGACGGACGGACTGACAGTAGTTGTTTGTTGCCATAAAGTCGACTCTGATTCATGGCAACCCCACATGTGTCAGAGTAGAGCTGCTCCATAGGGTTTTTATGGCTGTGACCTTTTGGAAAAAGATTGCCAGGCCTGTCTTCCAAGGCACCATGTTTGAATTACCAACCTTTAGGTTAGTGCTTAATCATGTATGCCACCCAGGGGCCCCACAAATGGCCTCCAGTTCCTTCTAAACCTAAACCACCTTGATTCCATCTCTAGCAATAACAGCCTCACCCCACTACTTCATAAAGGTGTCCATGCGACCAACCCTGATCCCTGTTCAGGGTCAGCATCCACACTACAGCCTGCCTGGCTGCCCTAGGCTGTGTGTTCATTCCCATTTAACCAATGATTACCCAGGAGGAAGAAACCCCAGGGCACTGCAGCAGATTCAGGGGCGATGCTGTCAGAGCCTCTGCCCTCAGAACTCGGGGTCCTGTGGGGCAGAAAGCACATGGCACAAAGCCATCAATAATTTAATATGGAGAGACCCTGACAAGGGCTGCAAAAGGCACAAACACAACATGATGGACGTTTAGAGTGCTGTAAATGCATTCTGTTATGGGGACACGATTTCTACCCCACAGCTGGGGATCCCTCCTGACACGTGCGTGGAGGGCTCCTTGAGATCACGGCTCCAGGTGAGGATTCTCCAGGAAAAGAAAAAGTGTTTCCTTTGGCCCAAATCCCAGCCACAGAGGGTGTGACACGGACTCAACTCTGGCCCCAATCAGGCAGCTGTTCTCTGGAAGGAAATGGCGCCTATCCACTCACCTGCGTGGGTGAACGTGCCAGGGAGGGCTCTGGGGTGCCCCTGAGTCCTACAACCTGGCTTGAGAGGTTGCTATAATTGGCCCCGCTAATTCTATCCTTGGTATCTCTTTACTTTTCTTGTAGACTTTTTTTGCATTTATTCTTTCCTGCTGCCTCCTGGGAGATGCCTCGTTCTAACGTTCTCCTTTCCTAATTCGTTCTGTTCATATCCTGCTGGGTGTTGACACAGCGGCCGCAACAGCAGGCTTAAGCACCACAGTGATTATGAGCATGGCGCAGGACCAGGCAGTGTTTCCTTCTGTTGTACTTGGGGTCACCGTGAGTCGGAACCGACCCAACCACACCAAACAACAACAGTTACTCCATCTCTTGTGTTCTCTGTTCCACCTGCTCTGTTTTTCATATCAAACGTTTCCACTTGGCCCTCTTTTATGGTTTCTTATTGTTTCATACTCATAATATCTTCCTTCGTCTCTTCGGTGGATTTATCATGATGATTTTAAATTCTTGGTTGGTGTACTTTAATAACTCTGCTTCAGATGATAATAGTGACCATTTCGGGGTGGTGCCTAGCCCATGCTTTTCTTAAATGTAAAAAGGTAACCCATCCCTAAGTAAACCTTTGTTACATTAGTGCATTATTTATTCCTCAATAACTAGCGTGAAACATAAGGCCTCTATAAAGTATGCAAACCGAATTATTAAACATGAAATAGATATTTGAAATCTAAATGCAATAACCAGAAACTCTAAGTTGCTGGATATATGGTTGTTGAAGTGCCATCGAGTTGATCCCGACTCATAGCTACCCTATAGGACAGAGAAGAACTGCCCAGAGGGTTTCCAAAGTTGTCATCTTTACGGGAGCAGATCACCATGTTTTTTTCCCATGGAGCAACTGGAAGGGTTTGAACCGCCGACCTTTTGGTTAGCATCCACGTGCTTAATTAGGATATATTATTCTGTTGTAAAGAATGTCTTGCTTTCATAGTGACTGAATTCTTCAAGTCCATTTCATTGTTTACTTGCTTCAGTGTTGTATTTCTTTTAATTTCAACTTGATTTGATGGTCTTTTTTATGACACTGTAGATCACAAGCAGTTTTAAATATGTTTCAAGAAGCCACGCTTTCCACTAGCAAATGATGCTACTGACAAAGTAACAGATGTCCTGCGGGCTCCCAAAGTAGTTAGAAATACACCCAACAACAACTGCTGCAAATAGGGCACAGCGCTGTGACTTGCAGCTTTCTCACTCAGTTTCAGAAAACCACCTGCGGTTTTTGAGCTTCTCATACAATGGCGCCCCACCGTTATCACAGCCTCACTGTACTCATCAGAGCAGCGGTGGTCCAGCGGTAGAATTCTCACCTTCCATGCAGGAGACCCAGGTCTGAATCCTAGCCAGTGCCGCTCAGGCATAGCCACCACCTGTCTGTCCCTGGAGGCTTGTGTGTTGCTGTGATGCTGAACAGGTTTCAACAGAACTTCCAGACTAAGATGGGTTAGGAGCAAGGGCCTGGTTACCTACTTCCCAAAATCAGCCAGTGAAAACCCTATGGACCACAACCATCCAATCCACAACCAATTGTGGGGACGGTGCAGGCGGTATTTTGTCCTGTTGTACATGGGGTCACTGTGAGACAGGAGCCTACTCAATAGACACTAACCACAATGACAACTATATTTATCAATCAACTTCAAGAGAAAATTTTATGTGATGGCAGAATTTCTAATACGTCTAACTTTCCTGAAATCCATACTTCATCTGGAAAACTATAAAAGCCATAAAATTCTTTCAGGATTTCAAAACTTTAAGTTTGTATTGTTAATTCTGATATAGAAAATTATCCATTTTGAAGCTTCGGTGTGTTTCAAAGAACGGCCGAGTATAGGCTATGCCATTAGAACGCGTCTTCCTTTTCCTCTTCCTGTTATTTTCTTTTTTGGCAAAACTGGCATCAAACTCAAGAGCCTCTGTCATCTTTAACATTAATAACATGGCTTTTGGATAATATCATCTCTTTCTTTTTCTTAAAATAATTTAATCCTTCGGTGGTTTCCAGGCCATTATGTGCACTGCAATTTGACTCTTGCATAATTTTGCGCTAACATTCATTTTATTTAAACCAGTATCCCAGATTAGTACTGAGCACATGAACTAAAAGTGAATAAAAAGTATGTTTTTGACTTGTGTTGTGAAGTCTTTATCTTTATTACTATCTTCAATAATTTCCAGAACATTGCAGACTGCCTCAAGTTGAGTCCCTAGTGTTATGATGACACCAAGGTGACTTTCCATTTGTAGGTCCAGCCGAGGTTCCAATTTTATATTTGATGAATATGTTTTTAATACCCTCCAGCATTTCAATGAAGTCAAAAAATAGTGGCATAGTATTGGATGATACCTAAAAACAAACAAAAAAACAAACAACCGTGTCAGATATTTTGGGAGTATGTCTTACACTGACAAGTTTAAGCTATTTTTGAGGCACCCTGGCGACACAATGGTTAAGTACTTGGATGCTAACAAAAAAATTCACGGTTTAGAACCCACCAGCCACTCCTCAGGAGAAAAGACCTGGTGATCTGCTCCCGTAAAGATTAGAGCCTAGGACTCCCGATGGGGCAGCTCTACTCAGTCATGCAGGGTCGCTATGAGTCAGAAATGACTCTACGGCACACAGCAACAACAAAGCTATTTTCAAGGGTTGTTGTTGCCATCGGTTGTGTTCACCGTACCTATTTGTGGCATTGTCATATCCCTGGCTACTTAAATTATTTTACTCTGGATTCATTTGTTGTAAAACTCTGAAAAGTGTATTTTTTTTTTTTTAATCTGCTTATGTCATTGACTAGGCAAAAAAAAAAAAAAAAGATGTCGGTATGCAACCTATTTGCATATTGGAAGCTCATTTACCAAAGACTTGCATCTGTACTACCTGGATCAGGTCAGCAGGTGGGTCTCAAGTAACTAAGTCGTGTTTTGCATTCTTTACCTTTCTTAACGCCCCCCCCCCCCCCCCCCGCCAGTGCCATGGAGTCGTACTTAGAAGGATGTTATTCATCACATCTGGTGTTCCTGTTGGTATTCTATGTAAATGTTCTGCTGTAAGGCCATCAGACACTCTTAGAGTTTCTTTCTTGTGAAGGAAACCCCTACGGGAACCCTCAGGGAGTGTGTGGATGCTCCCTGGGCACTAGACTTTGCTCCGACACATACTGAAGCACGCACAGAACACATTCACAGTGTACCAACATATCCTTCCCGTGTTCACGGTCTTGTCTGCAGCTTTGCTAGTTACGGATATTTCCTCAAATCAGGTTTAAATTTTGAGTACAAAGCATTCCCACCAATGCACATTTCCTTTCTTCATGTTTACTGAGAATAGGTGACAACCCTCACCCACTGTCATTCTCCTGTCATCCTTGTCCACCCTCAGAGTTTGCGAACAGACAAAATGCAAAATCGCATGAAGGAGAATAAAGTCACACGTGTTTAAGTGATATTTTTCACCTTTGGTGAGAACATGTATAAGTATCCACAAACTTCCCATCTCTACTATCTTTCAGAATGTAGAAGTGTCTTAAAAGATGAGGTAACTTTTAGTAAGACTATCCCATTATTTAATATTGAAATTATATGACCAGACCTGGCTCACCTACCAGAATATTCAATTTCATGAATTCTTGAGAGTGTTTTTGTTACCAGTTTTCTAGATGTTTTTCTTGATTGAATTGTGTCCCCTAAAAATGTGTTGTAAAATCCTAACCCCTGTGCATGTGGTTATAATTCTATTTGGGAATGAGTTGTCTTTGTTATATTAATGAGGAAGTATTAGTGTTCTGTTTGTCTTAAGTCAATCTCTTTTGAGTAATAAAAGATCAAACAAGCAACCAAGGAAGCAGAGATGGGGAAAGAGGTGTGCCAAGCCACATGAAGATCACCCAGGAGCGGAAGCTCAAGAGACAAGGACCTTCCCCCAGAGCCAACAGAGAGAGAAAGCCTTCCCCTAGAGCCAGCGCCCTGAATTTGGACTTGTGGCCTCCTAAACTGTGAGAAAATAATTTTCTCTTCATTAAAGAAATCCACTTGTAGTATTTCTGTTATATTTCTGTTATAGCAGCACTAAATGACTAAGACACTTGAATTTTGTCAGTTAAGGTTGATCAGAGCTGACGTGAAATTCACCATCTTCATGATCATTGACATGTTTGAGTTCATTGTTGCAGCAATATTGTGTCAGTCCATCTCGTTGAGATTTTCCCTCACCTTCGCTGGCTCTCCACTTTACCAAACATGCTTTCCTAGACTACACATCGGTCTTACCTGATGATGCATCCAAAGTAAGTAAGTCAAAATCTTGGACAATAAAAATAATCTGTGATCCACAGGGTTTTCATTGGCTATGCCTACATGCACACTTAAAACCAAAAAAGCTCATAAAACCTTCGAGTCGATTCTGATTCATAGCGACCCTATAGAACAGAATAGAACTGCCCCATACGGTTTCCAAAGAGCACCTAGTAGATTTGAACTGCCGACCTTTTGGTTAGCAGCCCAGCTCTTAACTGCTATGCCACCAGGGTTTCCACATGTATACAAAAAAAGGGGGTGTTATGCAGCCATAAAAAACATGAAGTTTTGATACATTCTGCGACATGGTTGGGCCTTGGAAGCATTAAGTGAAAGAAGCCAGAACAAAAGGACAAATATTGTATGATCCCTCTACATAAATTATCTAGAATAGGCAAACGCATAGAAGCAAAGTTTATTGTAGGTTACCAGGTGCCAGGGGGTGAAGGAGTGTTACCCTATTAGGGTCCATGCCCTGGAGCAGTGGAGCCAATGAAATATACTCCAAGTCAGAAAGAGTGAGAAAGTTTATTAAGGGTATCTATACATCATTTTTTTTTTTTTTTTTTTATACATCACTAGGGACCCAGCAGCACACAGGCTGTCTCTATGGAGTCCCAAAGAGCAATTTTACATTAGAGCTTATATAGACTCTTACAAGGATTTGAAGTGTCTTTGTAGTTACTTGGCCAGAGGTATGGTCAAGAGGAGTTATTCGTTACAGGAGAGTGACAAAAGATACCTGCCAGACATCTCTTTATTAAAGATATACATATCAGATACCTAGGCTCCAACTTTCCTGTGGGGATTGTAAGTCACAGGTGGTCCAACAGAACAAAACAAAGTTATTTGCATCAGTTTAAAACAAAGTCATTAACATTAGCTCAAAACAAAGTCTTTAACAGAGGTATGCTAAGGAGGAGGCAGGCAGAGCAAGGAGAAGAACTTATAGGTTCATCATGCATTAGTTATGTCAAGCTCTCAGTCACCCATTTTGAAAAAGGAAAAAACATGCTGGGGAGTATTAGGGTCACAGAAGGAATGGAGAGTTATTGCTGTTTGGGGTGATGAGGAAGTTTTAGAAATAAACAGTGGTAAGGGTTGTACAAGATGGTGAATGTACTTAACGCCACTGACTTGCACACTCAAAATGGTTAAAATAGCAAATTTTATGTTATGTATATATTTTACCATAAAAAAAAAAATCCATTGCCGTCGAGTCAATTCCACCCCATAGCGACCCTATAGAACAGAGTAGAACTGCCCCCATTGGGTTTCCAAGGAGCGTCTGGTGGATTTGAACTGCCGACCTTTTGGTTAGCAGCCCAGCT
This sequence comes from Loxodonta africana, assembly GCF_030014295.1. Lineage (NCBI taxonomy): Eukaryota > Metazoa > Chordata > Mammalia > Proboscidea > Elephantidae > Loxodonta > Loxodonta africana. The sequence continues at coordinate 238,833,019 of NC_087342.1, read as the reverse complement.
TTTAACCACTGCGCCACCAGGACTCCATATTTACCATAATAAACTTAAAATTACAAAAGCAGAGGTGTGGAATTGAAGTCAGTGGTGGTAGAATAATTCAGAGAAGGACGGTGAGAATATTTGCACAACCTGAAGAATGTAATCAGTGTCAATGAGTTGTACACGTAGAAATTGTTGGCCCGGTGTATGACTGTGAATATTTTCACCAAAATTAAAAAAAAAAAGAAAGTAGTGCTGCCAGGTAATTTCATAGAAATAATTTTTGGTATTCATCTAACTTTGGAAAAGTACTATCATTTGTGTACGTATTCCTGAGGAAGAGAGCTGGGAGGGACCCCAGAGCCCTGGACCACCTCTGCTCTGGCCCCAGCCACCCCGAGTCAGCTGCCCAGCACAGTGGCAGGTCCTGGGTGGGCGGAGAGGTTGTTGCTTAAATTAGGAAGGAAACGTTATAGTTTCAATTCCAACTTTGCCACAAGAATGGCTCATTCTTGACTTTATTGTCTCAGGAGATGCCTGGCTTTCTGGTTTGAAGTCACCTGCTTTTCACCTCACAAGATACAGACTACGGCTGGTTACATACCTAAAGGAAAAAAGCATCCACAGTGTTTGATTCTGTTAATTTGGGGTGTTATCACGAGGACAAGCTGCAAAAGTGAGGAAGGTGGTCATTGTTAGGTGCCGCTGAGTCGATTTTCAACTCACGGTGACCCCCGGTTACAGAGAAGAACTGCTGGCCCCATAGAGGTTCCTAGGCTGTGATCTTTAGCAGCAGGCCAGGCCGAGGGGAGCAAAATAAAACCCTGCTTCTTGGACTGATGGGATTTATTCTCCCTGTTTTTAGCTAAAGCCGGAGTTGGCAGCACTGACACCAAGAGTTGGGTGTATCTACCTGTGATTAACGTTTACAATCAGCCGATTGCTCTCCATAATGTGGGTGGGCCTCACCCAATTAGGTGAAGGTTTTAAAGGCAAAGACGGAAGTTTCCAGAGGGAGGGGTTCTGGCTCAAGACTATAAACAGATTCCTGCAGGAATTTCCAGGCTACTGCCTGCCCTACAACTTTAGACTCAAGACTACAACTATTAGCTCTTCCCTGAGTTTCCAGACTGCTGACCTCCTGTATGGAGTTTTGGACTTGTCAGCCCCACGAATATTTGAGGCAGTTACTTAAAGTAAACCTGTCTCCCCTCCCCTCCCCTCCCCTCCCCTCCCCTCCCCTCCCCTCCCCTCCCCTCCCCTCTCTCTCCCTCTCCCCAGCTCCCCCTCTACCCGCTTCTCTCTCTGACACCTGGTTTGTCCTAGACCAGGTTGGCCGTATTTTCTAGGAACAAGCCTGGCTTCTGACCCAGCTGAGCCCAAAAATTAATTGTAAAAAGATGACTTGCCTGTCGATGGCACTTAATCCTAGGATGGAGCCGGCTGCCTACTGGCCTTGCATTAATAATAGGGGGTGCCCACCTTTCCTTTCCATTCGCCCCGTGCAGGCATAGGGTAACACTTCAGCTGAGGGACACAGTGACACTATCAGCAACATCAAATACTGGTAAGTGCTCACCCTCCTGGGGTAACAGTTCAAAGTGAAACTTAAGACCCGTTAAGGCAATGGGGCCAACTTCTCAGCCGCTCCAGTGTGAGGGTCAAAAAAAAAGGAAGGGGGCTCCTATTTATGGTCTTCTCAGTAAACAAAGAACAACATTAGTTTGGGACGGGTATCAGAGGTCTCGTTGAACTGAAAAAACAAACCAGCTGGAACTAACCTCTATCTCCATATCTAGAATTTAAAACATTACAGTAATGTATCCCTGGGACATTAAGTATTCCAAGTGAGCAAATGTCTAAATAATATTCAGTCACCAAAATTCAAAACTTTAAGAATATTGCCCATTATAAATGGATATATCTTTGTAAAATGCAAGGTACATCTTTCTGCCTACCGAAAACACAGACTAAACGCATTTTAACATTTTTCTGGATTACTCAGGCTTTTTTTTTTTTAATTTGCCGTGAAGATGGCACATTTCGTGCAATCTACGTTTGGAGTGGAAACCCTGGTGGTGTAACGGTTAAGTGCTACTGTTGCTAACCGAAAGGTCAGGAGTTCAAATCTACCAGGCTCTCCTTGGAAACTCTATGGGGCAGCTCTACTCTGTCCAATAGGGTTGCTATGAGCCGAAATTGACTGGACAGCAATGGGTCTGGTTTTCTTCAACAGAGTTGCTATGACGGCAACAAGGACACAGCGACAATGTTTATACCACCTTCTGCTTCAGCATCGTCTGTGGATGTGACCGTCTCCACCTCTTGGCTACCGTGAATCCTGCTGCAGTGAACCATGGTGTGCAGGTATCTGTCTGTCTAGTCTCTGCTTTCAAGTCTTTTGGGATATACCTAGGAGTGGACTTTATGTATGGTATAGATTGAATTGGGTCTCCCGAAAATATACGTTGTAAATCCTAAAACCCTACCTATACCTGTGGATGTAATCCCATTTGGGAATAGGGCTTAATTTTTGTTATGTTAATAAGGCCGTATCAGTGTGGGATGTGTCTTAAACCAATCACTTTTGAGATATAAAAAGAGCACATTAAGCACAAAGAAGGAAGCCGAAATGGAGAGGAAGATACAAACATGTGGAGATCACCAAGAACCAAGGAACAGAAGCTAAAAAGAGGCAAGGACCTTCCTCCAGAGCCAACAGAGAGATAAAGCTTTCCCCTACAGCAGGTGCCCTGAGTTGGGTCTTCTATCCTCCTAAAGTGTGAGAAAATAAATTTCTATTTGTTAAAGACACCTACTTGTGGTATTTCTGTTACAGCTTGCTGTTGTGATGTGCTGTTGAATTGGGTCCAACTCATAGCAACCCTACATACAACAGAAGGAAACACTGCCCAGTCCTGCGCCATCCTCACAATCCTCGCATGTTTGAGCCTGTCGTTCCAGCCATTGTGTCAATCCATCTCATTGAAGGTCTTCTTCTTTTTCCCTGACCTTACCAAGAGTAATGTCCTTATCCGAGACTGATCCCTCCTAATGTCCAAAATATGTGAGGCAAAGTCTTGCCATCCTTGCTTCTAAAAGGAGCATTCTGGGTGTACTTCTTCCAAGGCAGACTTGTTCGTTCTTCTGGCAGGGCTAAGACAGTGTGGTATTTCTATGATTAAGTTTTTGAGAAACTGACAAACTGTTTTTCACACCAGTTATGGTGGTACCTTAAAGAGATCTAGTTCTACCCCAGCATCAACATCTGTATTTCAGCACCTTCTGGTAAAAGGAGGCCACCACAATCTCAGCGTGTTGTACTGTGGGGGTTTGCGTGTTGCTATGATGCTGGAAGCTATGCCACCGGTATTTCAAACACCATCAGGGTCACCCAGGGTGGGCAGGTTTCAGCAGAGCTTCCAGACGAAGACAGACAAGGAAGAAAGGCCTGTTGATCTCTACTCCTGAAAATTAGTCATTGAAAGCCGTATGGATCACAACAGAACATAGTGCTGGAAAATGAGCACCCTAGACTGGGAGGCATTTAAAATACACAGTGGCTACAACAATGGACTCGAGCACACCAAGGATGATGAAGATGATGCAGGAGCAGGCAATGTTTCGTTCTTTTGTGCCTAAGGTCACCATGAGTCGGAGCCGATACACCAGCACGGAACTGAGACAAGTATGGTGAGGACTGATAAAACTGTGCGTCTCGTAAGCTAGACCAAGTAGATCAACTGTTGCCCAGTTACTGTGACACTGGAAAGGGTCATAGTTAAATTCTAATTCACTGTCTGTATGTAAAATAATTGTTGCTCTGTATGATCACTTTTTGGAGCCCTGATAGCACAGTGGCTAAAAGCTCAGGTACTAACCAAAATATCAGCAGTTCGAATCCACCAGCTGCTCCCTGGAAACCCGATAGGGCAGTTTCACTCTGTCCTAGAGGGTTGCTATGGGTCAGAATCGAATTGATGGCAACGAGTTTGGTTTCTTTTTTTTTGGGTTTATAATCACTCCTTACGTACATTAACATCAACACTTGGCATTTTATGACGCCTTTATATCAGGTTTTTACCAAACAACCTGATATTCAGTTATTACATGAAGGGCATATGGTGACAACGCAGAGAACAAAGAGTCTCAAGGGAAAGGAGGTGACCTCGAGCTACTTTACTTGGGGCAGAGGTCATGGCTAGTTTCAGATGTGTGGCATTTGGAGCGTTACTCAGAGGATTGACGGGACCTGTCAGCCCACCCCACTGATGGAGACCCCTCACATCCTGTGAATTGTGACATGACAGACTCTGAGACAAGATGGGAAAGAGCCGCTCGACAGCAAGGGTGGCTAGGTCAGGCTGTATAAACACTCTTCAGAAACACGTGGGACAGACATGATGTCCAGGCATCAATGACACTGAGGAGCCCAAGCTCTTCTTCTGGATCTCGCTGGCCCCTGACCTCCTGTCCCTGTGTAACCAAACGAGGGTTCTTGTCCTGTCCTATTAGCCGATCAAAATAAGACGGACGCCACAGCACCAGTTGCAAGGGAAACAGAAGGTGGAAATTTACTGTCTGCGCAGACAAGGAGCAACGTGGGGTCTAGTGACCATAAGGCCACGTGCTCCTGGTCTAAGGGGCTGGGGAGCTTTTTGCTTCCAGTGGTGTCGGGGGTTGGGTTTGGCACCTGGAACTCTCCACCCTTAGCCCTCCCATGCCCATACTTGGAGGTCTGGATAGTAAATCATCTTCCGTTGGATGTGCGTGTAGTGGGACCCCTCGCTTCTAAAATGGAATCGGGTGAAATCATGGACTGGGAAATATCATTCTTTCTGGTGCACTCGGGTCCGGGTGGGTTGAAGGCCGTGGTCTCTTCAATCTGCGCATGCTTCAAGGTGTAGCTTGGGCTAGTTCAGTGGATGGAGCCACTACCTGCTGCGACTTCCTGAAAAATGTTGCTCAAAACAAGCTTGTGGTTAGCAAGACAAAGAAAGGGGGTGGGGGGAAGGGGTGTTGATTGGGGTTTTCACCTCCATGTCCCAAGGCCTTTATCACCCAGTAAGTCCTGAGCACACACACCGGTGGATGGCTTGGACCATTGTTGCAGGTTGAAATAAAACTCCATTGCCAGCAAGTCAATTCTGACTCATAGCAACCCTGTAGGACAGAGTAGAGCTGCCCCAAAGGGTTTCCAAGGCTGTGAATCTTTAAAAAAGCCGACTGCCACATATTTCTACCACAGAGCGGCTGGTGATCTTTCAGTTAGCAACCGAGCACTTAACCACTGTGCCATAAGGGCTCCTTATGGGTTGAATCATGCCCCCCAGGAAAGATACATTGAAGTCCTAACCCCTGTACCTATGAATGTGGCCTCATTTGGAAATAGGATCTTTGCAGATGTCACCAGTTAATACAACATGAGGCAGTGAGGAGTGGGGTGGATCCTAATCCCATCTGCGGGCTGCAGTTATAGAAGAGGAGAAGAGACACAGACACACAGGGGAGAAGGACACATGAAGATGGAGGCAGAGACTGGAGAGATGTGGCCACAAGCCAAGGTGAGTGGGGGACAGTGGATGGGGGGTGCAGGCAGACTACCCGGCAGCAGGGTCCACTGCAGGCTGGTGACCACAAATTCAAAGGAGGCAGTCCCTGTGGCAGTGTGCTTCTGTGGTCAGAACATAGGTATCCCATGAGAATCCTGTTGTAGCGAGTTGTGAGAAAAGGAGTTTTCAGTGACTTAGAGGTAGAATGTGGTAGGAAGGGCAGAGGGAGTCGGGGGAATAGGAAAAGAGCGGGGATGAGAAACAACAGCGAAATGATGAGTTTGCGGAGGGATGGATCTCTTTTCTGTGGCCTTTCTAGCCATGGTCTTATAACTCCCACCCAAGTGACTGGGCGGGACTGTGTGGTGGGATAATGGTGGCCCACTAAGGGAACTGGTCAGTTTTGCCACCCTCCTGGGCTTGAACTGAGCCACCCCAGAGGCAGAAGAGAGAGGATCCCACCACCAAGGAAGAAGAGCCAAGAGCGGAGAGCATGTCCTTTGGACCCAGGACCCCTGCGCTGAGAAGCTCCTGGAACAGGAGACGGAAAGAGCAAGCTGAAGACGGTGAGAAGCAGTGGGCAGGAGGGGTCAGCAGGGGACCGCAAAGTGGGCTTCCTGGCTTACGGAACAAGAATGCTGAGTGCCTGGGGTACCTCTGGGGGCTTATTGGCAAGGGCTAAAAGAGCTTTGTAACACTTGCTTGAGCAGGGTAGAGGCCTAGGCCAGAAAGAGCACAGCTGAAAAGAGGCTGTCCTGATGAAAGAGCTGTATCCTGAGTGTTCCCGAGCCTGAATTGTAACCTGTAATTGTGAGGGCGGTCCATGAGTTCTGTGTGGCCATCGCAGTGAATTATGAAGCCAGCAGAGAAGCAGAGAGCGCTGTGGGAGGGACGGCTGGTGTCAGAACTAGTAAAGATGGCAGAGAGAGGAGGCATGTCTGAGCTCCGCCTCATGGGAATCAGCCTTGGCCTATTGATTCTCCTTCCCCCTTGTGAGGTCAGAGGAGGTCAGACTCCACCTCCACTGCCGGTTTGTTTTTTTTTTCCTCCCACAAGTTGAAGAAATAGGTTAGCACCCGATGTGTGTGTGTGTGTGTGTGTGTGTGTGTGTGTGTGTGTGTGTGGTGGGGCAAAGGGAGGGTCAGGAGAGACACTACAAACAGGAACAGGACATTTTATTTAAAATCTCCAGAAGTTGTGGATTGCCCTCTAGCTTGCATTTCAATAAGTCTTACAGAATCAGTGATGTTTCTCAGGACAGTGGCTGGGTTAGTCCCCCTACCCCCCAAAAAACAAAACCTGTTGCCATCAAGTCGATTCGGACTCATAGCCACCCTATAGGACAGAGTAGAACTGCCCCACAGAGTTTCCAAGGAAAAAGAGAAGGAAATTGGCCACATCAGAGAACGGAGCCTGGTAGATTCGAACTGCCAACCTGTTGGTTAGCAGCCGTAGCTCTTAACCATAGGCCACCAGGGCTTCCCATCAGTGTCCCAGCAGCTGGGAATCTGAAGTTGGTACCAAATGGGGTGGGAATGTGGGTGGGCTGTAGCCCTCCCACAGTCTTGCCCAGTGTTCTCTGCTCCATTCTCTGATGTGGCCAATTTCCTTCTCTTTTTCCCCAAACTAAAATAATGTGCTTTGAGAACACAACTTCAAAGCTCTCTGGCCAAAGCTCCTGTAGGGAATTTGAGGACCCTGTTGGTGGTTTTCTTTTTTTCAATCCTTTCTCTCAGTTCCAATGATCGCGCTACCTCGGTTTGGCCTGGGTTTTAGTGCGTGCTTAGGAGGGCAGCAGAGTCTGCCTGGGGCTGCCTCTACAGGGAGGACACGGGCCCAGGTTCTGAGGTCCCAGTTGTCCGGGCACAGGTTAGATGGCCCTTACTGACCAACAGCACAGGAATCTGCACAACGACGTCCCCAGCAGGGCTGGCTCTGGGTTTGGAGCCACGCGTACATGTCCAGTGTGAGTTCGGGCCACACCGTGAACAATCTGATCACTAGGGTACTCTAACTAGTAAACCAGGTGCTGTTGAGTGGACCCCGACTCATGGCGACACCGTGTGTATCAGAGTTGAACTGTGCTCCATAGGGTTTTCAGTGGCTGATTTTTTGGAAGTAGATCACCAGGCCTTCCTAGGCGCCTCAAAATCTGTTGTTGTTGCATCAATTCCAACTCATAGCAACCCTATAGGACAGAGCAGAACTGCCCTCTAGGGTTTCCAAGGAGCAGCTGGTGGATTCGAACTGCCGACATTTTGGTTAACAGATGAGCTCTGAACCACTGTACCACCAACCTTTCAGTTAGCAGCAGAGTCTGTTCACCATGTGAAGCACCCAGGGGCACCTAAGTTCTCTACAACTTAAAAAACCCATTGCCATCTATTCCAACCCATAGTGACCCTGTAGGACAGCGTAGAACTGCCTCACAGGGGTTCCAAGGCTGTAATCTTTACGGAAGCAGACTGCCACATCTTTCTCCTGCAGAGAGAAAGGTTGAACTGCCAACATTTAGGTTAGCAACTGAGCACTTAACCGCTGTGCCACCAGGCCTTCTTACTTATTGGGAAAAGGTGGTCAAGTCTTAGTCTTTGCTAGGAAAGAGCACTCCCTCGAGGAAGCACCTGACAGCCTGGACACATGAGACAACAAATAAAGCGTGGACATCAGCACCCTCATCCCGGCTGATCTAGACCGACTCCAGCCTCTGCCTTTCTCTAAGGCCTGGTATGTCTCCATGGCCTTTGCCCTTGCTGCCCTTGGTCTGGGAAGTCCTGCCCCAGATCTCCACAAGGCTTCTCCTGAGCTCCTTGGGTTTCTGCTCCAGTCAGGTATCTCCCTGTGTGGCTCCCGCCCTGACCGCGCACACTGGCCAGGAAGCCCTCGAAGGTTCAGGCCCATCATGTCCATGGCGCCTCCAAGGCCCCTTGTCTAGTTTTGTAGCCTAGCATCACACCCCTCCCTAGAGGCCCCATGCTGCAGAAACACCATGCCCCACGAGGTCACCCCCATAATCACAGGGCTGCCCTCTCTCCAGCCCCTTGCTCGGGGCAGTCACTGTCGCCCTCACCCGAAAGGCAGAACTCTGCCTGGATAGCTCCCCGCTTCGCTCCCAGATCCTCCGGGAGGGGCGAGGGGCTGGGGCGCGGCCGGGCTGGGAGGGAACGGGACCGGAGCCCTCGCGGGGCCCCCACGGGCGGGCCCTGGCGGCGCGGGGTGGGGTGGCGCCGGCCAATCCCGGTTGGGACGCGTCACCGCCGGGGTCAGGCCGCTGCTGGGGTGCGAGCGAGAGGCCGCTAAGCCGCCACAGGGGTGAGCCTCCTCGCAGCCGGAGCAGGAGGTGGGCGCGCGTGTCCGCGGGGAGAGAGGGGCGCGTGTCCGGGGGGTGGGGGGATGCGGGGCGCGTGTCCGCGGAGGGGGGAGCGCTGTCTACAGGGAGAGGGGAGCACTTGTCCGCGGAGGCGACGGGGCGCGCGTGTCAGCTTGCGGAGGGGGCGACACGGGTGGGGTGTGGCAGGTGGGCGCGGAGTGGGCGGACTGTCTCCTCGCTGCCCCTTGCAGGGTCCCCCAGACCCATCCTGAGCCCCCCTCAAGCGTCCCTCTGCGGCTTCCTGACCTGCAGCCGTTTGTCTGGCCGCATCCTGCAGCAGGGACCCCGCCTGCCCCAGCACCCTTCCGGGTCCCTATCCCTTCGGGAGCTGAGGCAGGTACTAGGCACGCGGGCGCACCCCCTCTCCATCTGCCTGTGCCTGAAAGTTGAGTTTTCCAAGTGTGTCTCCAAAGAGGGCTCAGCCTCTGTCTAAAAGCTGGGAAGGTGGACCTGAGGATCAGGTGAGTGCGGTCTGTCCCTGGACAGCCTGTGCGCCTGTCTTCTTGGCTCCAGAAGTCCTGGTGTGCGGTTGGGTGCTCAGTCACAGCCCGCACTCCTTGTTGCTGCCCTGTGTCTCCAAAGCCCCAGGGAGTAGTGATGAGGGCCTCTGACCTGTGTCCCTGCCTCACCTGGCCACACCTGATGGATGCTGGGACAGCTTCCCACCTGTCCAGTGGGCACGTTTGTGTGACTTGTGTGTGAGGGAAGGAAATAAGGTGGGAAAACTACACTCACACTTAATGAAAAAGTGAGCACAGTGCACTTCTGCTCCACAAGGTCTGCTGAAGTTCCTCCTCTCCTCCTGCCCCAAAAGAAGGGTGGTGTGCAGTGAGCAGAAATGGAACAGGGGAATGCAGGAAGGGTGCCAGGGGCTTTGGGGTTGGAGTGTGTGTGTGTGAGTGTGAGGTATGTGAATGTGTGAGTGGGTGTGTGACTGTAATTGTGTGGGTGTGTGCATATGGGTGTGTGCTTCCTCCTGGCTGGCCTCTTCACCGCCATCATCAAAGGTAGGTAGCCGGGCCTTTCAAGCAGGAAGGTGAGCTGCCTGGGGGACATCGTTGACCAGTGCTGACCCCTCCCAGGAGCAGTCAGGGCTCCCAGCCCTCTGTGGCATCTGCTTTGGTACCTCCCTGGGGGCCTAGGGAGCTGTCCCGCACCTACCCAGCAAATTCCGAGGGGTGGGGGAGCCTCAGCAAGAGGGGAGGAGAGAGAGAAGAGGGAAGAGGAGAGGAGAGGGAAGAGTGTCTGGGAGCCCAGGCCTCAGGAGCTAGCTAGAGAGCCAGCCACCTCAGGGCTCTGAGACTCACAGTGGGCGCAGGTGGGCCAGGGCTGTGCACAGCCAGCTACTGCCTGACAAAAGGAGGCTCAGCAAGCCACCTCCCAATCACTCTGTCCTGTTCTTGGCCTCGGCCTTTGTGGGGCTTCCTGGTGGCCAGGACCATGGGACTTCATAGCTGGACAGGGAGTCCACAGACTCCCTGAATCCCATGGACCCCTGTGTCTGGGGAGGGTTGAAATGGGCATGGGCTGGGGTGCCCCATGGGCATTTGTAAGGCTCACAGTTCTGGAACGTATCCTAATGGGGGTGCCCCAGAGGTTGGGTTTGGAGTAGGGGTTGCCACCGCTGTGTGTGTGGACTGGGGGAGCTACAGCTTATCCAGACCTCACTGAGAACTCTCCAGAGAGAGCAAATGTTTTCAACTGCTGACTCCCCAGGATTCTGATTCAACACCTCCCAACCCCATAAGCCAGCCTTCCCCTGGGCAGTGCAGATGGTGAAAGTGCCACGCTGCTAACGGAAAGGCTGAAAGTTTGAGTCCACCCAGAGGCACCTCGGAAGAAAGTCCTGACAATCCACCTCCAAAAAATCAGTGATTGAAAACCCTTCGGAGCACATTCTACTCTGGCACACGTGGGTTCGCCATGAGCCAGAATCCACGCCATGGGGACTGATTGGGTGGTTCTTTTGAACAACAGACATGAGCTAGCCCCCAAGAACTTCTCATTCCCCAGTGGTCAAGGAAGACACGGCCCACTAGGAAGACATGGCCCTCAGGATTTTGGGTGTGTCTCAGCAGAGCGTGATGGGCGTGGAGGCCTGCTCACCTGGGGCCCGGGTGGCTCTCTGGTACCATTTCCAGAGCCACGCACCCCACACTCCTCCTGACAAAGACTGGGGAGGGTCATAACTGCACTTCCGGGAAGAAGGAGTCCTAGACACTGGGATCCAAAGTCGTGTCTGCAGCTTGTGAGGGGCGGCAGGCGGGTGTTGCTGGCTGGTGCAGAGGGCTGAGCTCTCCACAGTAAGTCCTGAGACAAGCGAGGGGTCTAGTGCCTTCTAAGGACTACCCAGCACTCGCGTGCTCGCTCACTTAATCCCCTGGGCACAGTGGGCAGTGTGGTAGCTGGTGCTTTATCAATCAGTGGGGGCCTAGCAGTTTGGCAAAAATACCGCTCAGAAACCAAGGGGAGGGGAGGGAGCAGGCGGGTTATGGTTTTAACAATGCAGACTTTGTCTGATGTTTCAAAAATACTTTCTTTGAGTGAGGAGTGGCGTAGCTAGCTATCTTACAACTAAAACCTGTCTGGTGTGTTTGGAGGTTTCAATACCCCAACAAGGCCCTGGTTCCCCGAAAGACAAGAACTTCCTTGCCAGGGTCGCTGTCTTAGGCTCTGTGTGAAGGACCCACACTAAGATGCAGATGTTTTCATTCTCCTTGTGAAAGGACTAGGTGTGGAGTGGGGGTCAGACCCCCCTTCAGGGTGGGAGCACAGCCCAGCTGCGCCTGGGGGCTGCTCCCATCACACCTCTTGTCCCAGTGGCCTTGTCAGCATGGATCACCCAGTCTGAGCTCTTCCGCCTGGGGTGGGGTGGAGGGTGGGGCCGTCGACCAATCCTCCGCACTCACCGTTCCCCTGGCCACCGTGCCTCACCTGTGCCATAGCTGGTGGGGAGGAGGGTGTCTAAGGCAGGGCCAGCACTGGGCCAGACCCCCAGGTGAGTGTCCCTCTGCAGACCCCCCCTCTCCTGCTCAGCCCCACCTGGGTGATTACTCCTGTTCATTTGGGAGGGATGAGCGGGTGGGGTTGACTGGGAGGCTGGGAGACTAGCAGGAGAGGCCCCCAGGCAGCGCAGTGGGCAGATGACCAGTGATTCTCAGTGTTAGAATCTATACAAAACCAAAAAAAAAAAAAAAGCCCAGCTGCTGTCAACCCTGACTCCTGGTGACCCCATGTGTGTCAGAGCAGCTTCAGGTTTACAGAAAAATTCCACAGGAAGCGCGGACAGCTCCCAGATTCCGTCTCCCTCCTGCAGGCCTTCTCCTGTTACTAACACCTTGCGTGTTGCTATGTTGTTATTTTAATTGTAGCAATTGAAATCCGTAGTCCATATGGGGGCCCAGGCTTCCAGTTCTACCATTTGTGGGCTTGTTACAGAATAACTTCCCAGCTGTCACTTCAGGCAGCAAGCAGTCCTGTGCCGTGTGAGTGAGTGTGTCTGTGTGAGTGTGGGTATGTGTACATGAATCTGTAGGTATGTGTAAATGTGTATGTGAGCATGAGTGTCTGGACATGTGTGTGAGTGTGGGCACATGTATGAGTGTAGCAGGGTGTGTGTGTGTGAGTGAGTGTAGGGGTACATGTGTGGGGGCACATGTGAGTGTAAGCATGTGAGTGTGTGTGTGTAACTGAGTGTGTGGGTACATGTGTGAGTGTAAGCATGTGAGTGTGTGTGTAACTGAGTGTGTGGGTACATTGTGAGTGTAAGTGTGTGAGTGTGTGGGTGTGCGTGTAACTGAGTGTGTGGGTACATGTGTGAGTGTAAACATGTGAGCGTGTGGGTGTGTGTAACTGAGTGTGTGGGTACGTGTGTGAGTGTAAGCATGTGAGTGTGTGTAACTGAGTGTGTGGGTACGTGTGTAAGTGTAGATGTGAGAGCATATGTGTGTTTGTGGGCACATGTGTGAGTGTAGGTGTTTGTAAGTGTGTGAATGTGTGTGTGCGCATGTGGATGTGTGTCCATGTATGTGACTATGATTGTGTGGATGCATGCCCATGAGAAGGGAAGGACCTGGCATTGACAATGTTGCTGCCCTGTGCTCGCCAGGCTGCTGGAGGTTCACTTTGTCCCCAGTGGACTAGGTGCCCACGTCCTTCCTTAGTCACTGGTCTTCGATGTGCAAATTCACAGCATTAAGCCCCTCCTGTGGGTTTTGGGGGAGACAGGGGTTTGCTTTGCTCATGGTCGCAGTGCTTGGGACAGCTCTACATTCCCTGGTTACTTTCTCTGGTCTAGAGTTGCCAAGGCCCAGGCTTTAGAAGCTGGAGTGACTGGTGGTGTGAGAGGCCAGGATTGTGGTTCTGACTCCATGGACTGGTTCTGTTCTTGGGCAATTCTCTTACTCCTTTTGGACCTCAGTTTCCTCCAACTATAAAATTAAAATATCTTGAGACTTTCATCGTAAGGGATTGTGTCTATGAACATACTTGGGAAAGTTTACAGCACCGTACAAATGTAAGATCTTAGCCAGGTCCCCTAGGAAGTTAAAACTTGGATGAGAAGAGGGTTTGAAGGAGCAGATCGGGTGTAGACAGGCTTTGCTGAGCGGGGAGGGGCTTCAAGGGCAAACAGTGTGGAAAAGCAAAATGAATTGGCCAAGACCACCTGGCTCATGAGTGGCCAGGCAGGGACCCCAGCACCTCTAGAGCGAAGGCAGCCCCTGAGAGTGCCCCACACTGAACACCTGAGCACAGAGCGCTGCAGTTGAGAATCTCAACACAAGCTGGAATGACACACACACGGAAGAAAGGCACAGGTCTCCATTCTGCCTGACAAAAGAGCTCTCTGCAGGAACCATGTGTACCAGGACTCACCTTCATGACTGCAGAAGGGGACATTCCTGGTGATTTATTGTTTCTGGTTGCCATCGAGTCAATCCCAACTCATGGCGACTCCGCGTGTGTCCGAGCAGGAGTGTGCTCCATGAGGTTTCTAGTGGCTGGTTTGTTGGAAGCAGATCACCAGGGATTTGTTTTGAGGCTCCTCTGGCTGGAGTCAAACCTCCAACCTTTCAGGTTAGTAGCCAAGCCCATTAGCCATTAACACTCCCTAGGGGTTCCACCGATGACTTTGAAGAGCAGCTATTCAGTTGGTTGTTCAGAGAACCTAATCTTGAAGGTCAAGATCAAATTTATTCTGCTCCGAACAAATGTGCAATTAAGAGTCTCTGAGTAGTTCCGAAGACATTTTGGCCTTGAAATCCTGTGGTTTGCTTGCTCCGAAAGATCTGAGAACCTTATTAGACTCTTCTGTAAAAGGACTATGAGTTTGTCTTGGTCATTTTTGTTCACGTTTCTAAGATACAGCTACAAATGAACACCTGGGATCGTTCTAGGAAATTGGAGTCACCTTGCAAAAGTTAAGCAAATGTGTGAACTTGGAAGGATCCTTGTCCTGTTCAACCGTGACATTTCTCGTTGGAGCTGGTCACGGCCAAGTATGAGGCAGAGCTTGTGTTTCCTTGTAGTTAACGGTGCTTCTCTGCAGGACAGCAGGGCCACGGCCAGGTTGTTGGACATGGGTTGGGAGTACTCTGGGCGACAGGTGCCCTGTTCAGTGACCAGGTGCTGTGTGCAGTGGACATGGGTTGGGAGTACTCTGGGCCACAGGTGCCCTGTTCAGTGACCAGGTGCTGTGTGCAGTGGTAGAGGCCAGTCACCTTAATCCACCTCACTGCCTCCCGGGACAGCTGCTGTGGGGTTCACCCTGCTGTCACTGTTGTCAGGTGCCATACAGTGAGCTCCGTCTGCCTCCCGGGACAGCTGCTGTGGGGTTCACCCTGCTGTCACTGTTGTCAGGTGCCATACAGCAAGCCCCGACCCGTGGCGACCTCGTGGACAACAGAACGCAATGTTGCCCAGTCCTGTGCCCTCTTCGTGGTTGTTGGTTGAGTCCATCGTTGTGGCTGTTGTGTCAATCCATCTCATAGAGGGTTCCCTTCATTTTCACCGCCCCTCCCTCTGCTTTACCAACCGTGATGTCCTTTTCTAGGGACTGGTCTTCCCTGATGATGTAGCCAAAGGACATAAGGCAAAGTCTCGCCATCTTCACTTCTAAGAAGCATTCTGGTCGTACGTCTTCTAAGCCAGGTTTGCTCATTCTCCTGGCAGTCCATGGTATCTTCAGCGTTCTTCACCAGCACCACAGTTTTAATGGGTCAGTTCTTCCGTCTTCCTTATTCATTGCCTAGCTTTCACAGGTGTATAAGGCATTGACAAGACCATGACCTGGGTCAGGTGCACCTTAGTCATCAATGTGGTATCTTTGCTTTTTAAAACTTTAAAGAGGTCTTTTGCACCAGATTTGCCCAATGTAATATGTCATTGGATCACGGCGCATCTTAACTTGATAATATCTGCAAAGCCACTATTTTCAAACAGATCCGCATTCGCAGGTACTGGGTAGGGATTAAGACTTCTACATATCTTATTGGGGACACAATTCAGCCCATAACGGGGGAGCTCAGAGGGTGTCTTCCTAGTGGGAGGTGGGAAGGCAGGGTGGCTCAAGGCAGAGGGTCTGTCTGTCTGACTTCTCCCACTGCCCTGGGCTGTAGGTATGGGGTGCAGAGCACCCAGGCCTCCTCCCTCTGGTCCTGTAGGCTGGGGCCAAGCACCAGCTCCTGTGTACTTCGAATTCCTTCCTCCCTTTTAAATCCTGACTGTGTGGTCAGGGAGCCAAGGTTCAGCCAGCTAGTGTTTACCCCAGAATTCAGATCCACAGAGGCGTCTGCAGGGAATTCCAAGAATGCTGCTATCTGGGTCGAGGAGGGGAAAGTCCTCTGAAGCTAAGAGAGCAATAAAGGGCTGGATGGGCGGAACTGCAAATACACTCTCCTCCCTGCGCTAATTAACTGGGAGGCCAGGCTCACCTCCCTCCTGCCCTCCTCCAGGCCTGCACCTTCTCTCCAGTCCTAGAGGTAGCTCTCCCCCAGTGGCAACTCTGAGGAACTGGCTAAGAGCAATCCTGAGGGTTCTGCCCTGTCCCTTCAGGACTTGAGAAGCATTCAGGTGGTTTATGGCCACCGTGCTCCCTGTAACTCCCAGAGGCACATCAGCTCCTAATTCTGCCCTGCCACCTGACTGCGCTGACCTCAGGTAAGCAGGGCTCACTGAGCCTCGGTTTTCTTACCTGTAGAATAGGGATGCAGATGACCCTTGCCGTGCAGATTGTTGGGGTGGAGGGCGCTCAGGTGAAGGGCAGGCCAGGAAGTGGGTGTCCTTCATGTTATTCAGAGGTTGCTGGGATGTCTAGGGAGCCCCTCTTGGGGGGGCCTGTATAAATAATGGGTACCCAGGTGCTGAGGAGCACCCTAATCTTAATCCTAGCCTTAATTATACCCCTAAACCTAATCGATACCCTAAACCTACACCTACACCTACCCTTAAAGCTAACCCTAACTTTAGCCCTAGCCTTAACCCTAGACCCTAAAGCTAACCCTCAATCCAGCCCTAGTCCTAACCATAGACCTACCATTAACCCTTAAGCTTGCCCTAACTTCAGCCCTAGCCATAACCCTAGACCTACTGCTAACCCTAAAGCTAACCCTAACTCCAGCTGTAGTCCTGAGCCTAGTTTCTAGCCTAACCCTATTTCTACCATGGCCTCTGTCCCAGGAGGGCCCCTCCTTTCTGGGTGTACCTCTGAAATAGACAACAACAACAAAAAAAAACCGAACCTGTTGGCACCGAGTCCATTCCGACTCACAGCAACCCTATAGGACAGAGTAGAACTGCTCAATAGGGTTTCCAAGGAGCTGGTGGTTTTGAACAGCTGACCTTTTGGTTGGCAGCCGTAGCTTGCAGCCACCGTGCCACCAGAGCTCCTAACACACGCCTCGTTGTTAGTTGCCGTTGAGTGGGTTCTGACTCAGGCAATCCCGTGCACAAGAGAACAAAACGATGCTCTGTCCTGCGCCGTCTTCACGACCGTTGCTGTATTTGAGCCCGTTGTTATGGCTGTTGTGTCAATCCATCTCATGGAGGATCTCCCTCGTTTTTGCTGACCCTCTACCTTACCAAACATGACGTCCTTTGCTAGCAATTGGTCTTTCCTGCTGATACGTCCACAGGTAAGTGAGCTGAAGCCTTGCCAGCCTCACTTCTAAGGAGCATTCTGGCTGTATTCCTTAGGAGACCGCTTTGTTCTCTGACAGTCCACGGTATGCTCTGTATTCTTCGCCAGTATTCTTCGGTGCTGGCGATGAGTTCCTTAGAGGGAACTGTTTTAACGTCGGTGAGATCTGAGTTAACGGAACATGGCGATGTTGGTAGGAGGCTCTGTTTGTATCCTCATTCTGCAAGAGAAATGATTTGAGCAAGTTTACAAAAATCCTTCCATTAAAGATAAAAATAAGACCAAAAGCAGTGGTCGAAAAGAAGGGGAGAGGAAAATGAGGGAGGGAAGGTAAGTCACTGAAGGGGATTCGGTATTCCAAGTGCAGGGGTCACCAGAGGTTGCCCAGGGTTGCCTGAGGTCAGCAGGGTTCACCCAAGGTCACCAGAGGCTGCCAGGGTGGAAACTTGCTGAGCAGGTTTCTGTGGCTCTTCCAGACAGATGAAGAAGAAAGGCCTGGCAACCTCCTCCCACAAAACCGGCCAGTGAAGGCCCTGTGTCTGAAGCACAGCTCTACCCTGGCAGACACGGGATCACCGTGAGTCGGCAGCTGGCTTGGTTACGCGGGGACTTAGGCGAAGGCTTGGTCAGCCCATCCGCATGTTACTTACTCTCAAAATCCACTTTTAATTCCGGTTGTGGTTCTCAGACATTTCTCCTGTTCAAGTTAATTCATTTATTTCGTCTTTTATCTAAGTGGCTTGGATAATTTTTCTGAGTTCCTAAGATCGTGTTCACTGTGGTTCATTTCTCTGGAACATGACCTGTTCTGTTAAACACACACTAGAAGTGGAGATCGCTAAGATGTAATTTATCTCTTATCCTTGTGAGCACCCTGCTGCCCATTTCTTTTGTGTTCCCCTTTTCTGGAAGGCACCAGGACTCTGAGAAGGCAGGTGATGGGAGGGTACCCTGTGGCACGTCTGTTACAGTTAGATCCCACCCTTGGTGGGCGTGTGGGGCCAGAGAAAGACCCACCGGCCTGGCGACTGGAGAGGAGGCCGCAGCAGAGCAGGCTTTGTCTCAGGCTGTCCTGGGGCCAAAGTTCAGAGGGCACGTCAGCGGGCGGCAGGTCTTGATATTAGAGGACTCAGCAGATACCTGCACAGTCCTAGGGCCCGAACTTTGCTGTGTGTCTGTGAGGCCCCTGTGGCCTCTCCCTGCCCCAGGCAGACCCTACTTTGCCCTCAGGGCCCCTGTACCCTTCTCCTGTGAAGCCACCACCTCCAGCCCAATGTCCCATCTGGTGTGGCTGCGTGTCTCAAAGACCCCATGGGAGTCCACCGTGACCAAGTCTGCGATCGTCCCCCCATGGGACTTCCCGTGATGCTAGTCACATCTCGCTTCCATCTGAGCATCGCACACTGGCCCTTGGCACCATGGTGGCACAGGGTGCCATGCACATGTGGCTGTGGGTGATGTGAGGTCAGGGCTATGGTGACACAGGGACACAGTAACACCATGCACGTGTGGCTGTGGGTGGTGTGAGGTCAGGGCTATGGTGACACAGGGACACCATGGTGACACAGGGACACCTGTGGGTGGTGTGAGGTCAGGACCATGGTGACACAGTGACACCATGCATGCGTGGCTGTGGGTGGTGTGAGGTCAGGCTATGGTGACACAGGGACACCTGTGGGTGGTGTGCGTTCAGGACCATGGTGACACAGGGACACCATGCACATGTGGCTGTGGGTGGTGTGAGGTCAGGCAGTGGTACAGACCCCTGGGAGGCAATTCCGGCCAGTGAGGGGGGGACCGCAGGCTTTGCCACTCCAATGAATAAGGAACACTCCAATCCAGGCTGGCCGAGGGGGCACTGACATCCTGAGATGTGTCACTTTGGAACCCCAGCCAGTCAAACAGGACAGCAGGTCACAGACTTGGTCACAGTGGACTCCCATGTGGTCTTTGAGAGACGCGGCCACAACAGATGGGACATGGGACTGGAGGTGGTGGCTTCACAGGAGAAGGGCACGGGGGCCCTGAGGTCAAGACAGGGTCTGCCTGGGGCAGGGACAGACCACAGGGGCCTCACAGACACACAACAACGTTCGGCCCCTGGGACTGTGCAGGTATCTGCTGAGTCCTCTAACACCGAGACCGGCCTGCCCCCGCTGACCTGCCCTCTGGACTTTGGCCCCAGGACAGCCTGAGACAAAGCCTGCTCTGCTGTGGCATGCCCTCCAGTCACCAGGAAAGCAGGTTCCTCCTCAGAGGCAGGTGACAGGCTGGACCTTGCTGACCTGTGTTTGCGGGGTTGGGGCCTTCATTGAGGGGGACATGGTGGGGGTCTGGGCACACCTGCCTTGGCTTGCTCAGCAGGGAGCACAACCCTAGCCACCTTTGTCGTTCTGTCTGGGAGCTCTTAGGACTCCAAACAGAAACAAGAAACTGACCACCGCAGGCCAGTGACACTGCACATACTGTCGCCTGTGCCGTGTGGACAGGGCTCAAGGTCCTCAGCCCGATGCCGCCCAGGGGACCGAGCACCTGCCCACCTGCCCACCTGCCCACCTGCCCACCTCAGACCACTGCAACCCCCCCATCCCAGGCTCTGCCTGGCCATGCGCTTGGTGTCACAGAAGACCAACCCCACCAAATCCCCAAACCTGACCTCCGTTGTTCTAGGGTGTGGACATCACGACTGGAGTTTATCACAACAGTGGGCTCCTCCAATATGGTTCAGGGGTCTCTAGGCCTGGAACAGCATCAGCCCAGGGCCTGAAGGATCACAAAGCTGCCCTGGCCTCAGTTTCCCTACTTCTGACTTACGCACACCGCTGCATTGTCCAGCACCCTGCTCAGAAGGACTGTGAGAGCGAGAGAAGCTTTATGGAGCAATTTGGGAAGGACTCTCGATGCTGAAGGATGGAAATGCCTTACCTGGCTGTGGGGGAGAAGTGGGTGGCATTGAGCTTTTTTCAGTGTATATAGTTTTTTTTTTTTTTATGGTTTCAAGCAAAGTGGACAGGTGGCAAAAGGGAAAGGGCAGGACCTTGCAACCATTTGCTGGTGGCCATGAGGTACCTTTAGGTGTGGGGTGAGCGTGGAGTTTGCAGGGAGGCTGAGTTGGATGTCACCTGATTGAGCAGTTGGGCCTCTGAGCTCGGATCTCTCATCCATAGAAGGGGCTGTCGTCTCTGAGAAGGGCCCAGCGTGGGTGTGGGGCATGGGGAAGGACCAAGCCACGCCAACACCTGCGGGGGAGGGGGCAGAGGAGAGACTGGCAGCCCCAGTGCCCTTGGCCATTAAGGCTACACCATGCACACACACATGCACACGCACACACACACAAACATCACACACTCAGACACACATGTCCTCATGCACACATGCTACACATATTGTACGCACATGTTTGTGCACATATACACCTGCACACACATCACACACTCAATGCATACACACACACACCTGATGGAAAGGGTCAGAGCTAGGGCAGGTGGCTGAGTTCCATGACATACACTGAGTGGCTTTCTGTGATGTTCTTGGAAGACAGCTACCAGGGCAACCAACTGGAAGAAATTCATATTTGCACCCGTTCCAAAGAAAGGAGATCCAACAAAATGCAGAAATTATCATTAATATCACAAGCAAGTAAAATATTGCTGAAGATCATTCAAAAGCAGCTGCAGCAATATATCCACAGGGAGCTGTCATAAATTCAGGCCGGGTTCAGAAGAGGACGTGGACCCAGGGGCATCACTGCCTATGTCAGATGGATCCCGGCTGAAAGCAGAGAATACCAGCAGGGTGTTTACCTGTGTTTTATTGACTATGCAAAGGCAACCAACTGTGTGGATCATAACAAACTATGGGTAACGCTGCAGAGGATGGAAATTCCACAACACTTAATTGTGCTCATGAGGACCCTATGCATAGACCAAGAAGCAGCCTTTCAAACAGAGCAGGGGGATACTGAGTAGTTCAAAATCAGGAAAGCTATGTGTCAAGATTGTATCCTTTCACCATACCTATTCAGTCTGTATGCTGAGCACATAATCCAAGAAGCTGGACTGTATGAAGAAGAACGGGGCACCAGGATTGGAGGAAGACTCATTAACAACCTGCATTTTGCAGATGACATGACCCTGGTTGCTGAAAGTGAAGAGGACTTGAAGCACTTACTAATGAAGATCAAAGGCCACAGTCTTCAGTATGGATTGCACCTCAACATAAAGAAAACAAAAATCCTCACAACTGAACCAAAAAACAACATCATGATAAATGGAGATAAGATTGAAGTTGCCAAGGATTTCATTTTACTTGGATCCACAATCAACGCCCATGGAAGGAGCAGTCAAGAAATGAAACAAGGTATTATTGCATTGGGCAAATCTGCTGCAAAAGACCTCTTTATTTATTTATTTTAATTTTTATTGTGCTTTAAGTTTTGAAGTTTACAAATCAAGTCAGTCTCTCACACAGAAACTTGTATACACCTTGCTACACACTCCCAGTGGCTCTCCCCCTAATGAGACAGCCCGCTCTCTCCCCCATTCTCTTTTTGTGCCCATTTCACCAGCTTCTAACCCCCTCTACCCTCCATCTCCCCTCCAGGGAGGAGATGCCAACATAGTCTCAAGTGTCCACCTGATCCAAGAAGCTCACTCCTCACCAGCATCCCTGTCCAACCCATTGTCCAGTCCAATCCCTGTCTGAAAAGTTGGCTTTGGGAATGGTTCCTGTCCTGGGCCAACAGAAGGCCTGGGGGCCATGCCCACCTTCTAGTCTCAGTCAGACCATTAAGTCTGGTCATGTTCTGCATCCCACTGCACTCCTGCTCCCTCAGGGGTTCTCTGTTGTGTTCCCTGTCAGGGCAGTCATTGGTTGTAGCCGGGCGCCATCTAGTCCTTCTGGTCTCAGGCTGATGTAGTCTCTGGTTTATGTGGCCGTTTCTGTCTCTTGGGCTCATAATTACCTTGTGTCCTTGGTGTTCTTCATTCTCCTTTGATCCAGGTGGGTTGAGACCAATTGATGCATCTTAAATGGCTGCTTGCTTGCGTTTAAGGCCCCAGACTCCACTCTCCAAAGTTGGATGCAGAATGTTTTAATAGATTTTATTATGCCAACTGACTTAGATGTCCCCTGAAACCATAGTCCCAAACCCCTGCCCCTGCTACGCTGGCCTTTGAAGCATTCAGTTTATTCAGTAAATGTTTTGCTTTTGGTTTAGTCTAGTTGTGCTGACCTCTCCTGTATTGTGTGTTGTTCTTATCTACTATCTAATTAGTGAATACCCCTCTCCGACCTTCCCTCCCTCCCCACTCTCATAACCATCAAAGAATATGTTCTTCTCTGTTTAAACTACTTCTTGAGTTCTTATATTAGTGGTCTTAAAAAAAAAAAAATTTTTTTTTTTTTTATACAATATTGGTCCTTTTTCAACTGACTATTTTCACTCAGCATAATGCCTTCCAGATTCCTCCAGGTTATGAAATGTTTCACAGATTCCTCACTGTTCTTTATCGATGCGTAGTATTCCATTGTGTGAATATAGCATAATTTATTTACCCATTCATCCGTTGATGGGCACCTTGGTTGCTTCCATCTTTTTGCTATTGTAAACAGCGCTGCAGTGAACATGGGTGTGCATATATCTGTTCCTGTAAAGGTTCTTATTTCTCTAGGATATATTCCAAGCAGTGGGATTGCTGGATCATATGATAGCTCTATTTCTGGCTTTTTAAGGAAGCGCCAAATCGATTTCCAAAGTGGTAGTACCATTTGACATTCCCACCAGCAGGGTATAAGTGTTCCAATCTCTCCACAGCCTCTCCAACATTTATTATTTTGTGTTTTTTAGATTAATGACAGCCTTGTGCATGTTGGAGTGAGATCTCATTGTAGTTTTGATTTGCATTTCCCTGGTGGCATAGTGGTTAAGTGCTACGGCTGCTAACCAAAGAGTTGGCAGTTTGAATCCGCCAGGCGCTCCGTGGAAACTCTATGGGGCAGTTCTACTCTGTCCTACAGGGTCGCTACGAGTCGGAATCGACTCGATGGCACTGGGTTTGGTTTTGGTTTGTAATGGCTAATGATCGTGAGCACTTACTCATGTATCTGTTAGCTACCTGAATGTCTTCTTTAGTGAAATGTCTGTTCATATCTTTTGTCCATTTTTTAATTGGGTTATTTGTCTTTTTGTAGTTGAGTTTTTGCAGTATCATGTAGATTTTAGAGATCAGGCGCTGATCGGAAATGTCATAGCTAAAAACTTTTTCCCAGTTTGGGCAATGGTTTATCAATTTTGTTGATTTTTTTAGAGAACCAGCTTTTGGTCTTGTTAATTCTTTCAACTGTTTTTCTGTTTTCTATTTCATTTAGTTCTGCCCTAATTTTTATTATTTGTTTTCTTCAGGTGCCTGAGGGTTTCTTTTGTTGCTCTTTCTATTTGTTCAAGTTGTAGGGATAATTCTTTGATTTTGGCCCTTTCTTCTTTTTGGATGTGTGCATTTATTGATATAAATTGGCCTCTGAGCACTGCTTTCACTGTGTCCCAAAGGTTATGATATGAAGTGTTTTCATTTTCATTGGATTCTATGAATTTCTTTATTCCATCCTTAATGTCTTCTATAATCCAGTCTTTTTTGAGCAGGGTATTATTGTTCAGTTGCCAAGTGTTTGATTTCTTTTCCCTGCTTTTTCTGTTATTGATTTCCACTTTTATGGCCTTATGTTCAGACAAGGTGCTTTGTAATATTTCAGTGTTTTGGATTTTGCTAAGGCTTGCTTTATGACCTAACATGTGGTCTATTCTAGAGAATGTTCCATGTGCACTAGAAAAGGAAGTATACTTGGTTGCTGTTGGGTGGAGTGTTCTGTATATGTCTATGAGGTCAAGTTGGTTGATTGTGGCATTTAGATCTTCCGTGTCTTTATTGAGCTTCTTTCTGGATGTCCTGTCCTTCAACGAAAGCGGTATGTTGAAGACTTCTACTATTATTGTGGAGCTGCCTATCTCACTTTTCAGTGCTGATAGAGCTTGTTTTATGTATCTTGCAGCCCTGTCACTGGGTGCATAAATATTTACTGTGGTTATGTCTTCTTGGCATTTTGTCCCTTTAATCATTATATAGTGTCCTTCCTTACCCTTTATGACGGATTTAACTTTAAAGTCTATTTTGTTCAGAAATTAAGGTTGCCACTCCTGCTCTTTTTTGCTTGTTGTTTGCTTGATATATTTTTTCCATCCTCTGAGTTTTAGTTTGTTTGTGTCCCTAAGTGTAAGGTGTGTCTCTTGTAGGCAGCATATAAATGGATCGTGTTTTTTAATCCATTCTGCCACCCTCTGTCTCTTTATTGGTGCATTTAGTCTATTTACATTCAGCGTAATTATGGATAGGTATTTTTTTTTCATGAATTTAGTGCTATCATTTTGATGTCTTTTTGTGTGTGTTATTGACAGTTTCTTTTTCCCACTTAATTTTATGTGCTGAGTAGATTATATATTGTCCTTTCCTCATATTCATTGTTGTTGATTTTGTTTCTGCTGAGTCTTTTTTTTTTCTTGTGTTTTATTTTGATATGTAGGATAGTTTTACTACTTTGTGATTACCTTATTATTTACCCCTATTTTTCTAAATTTAAACCTTACTTTTATTTCCTTGTATTGTCTTACCTTCCTCTCCATATGGAATATCTATGACTACGTTTCGTAGTCACTGTTTATTAATAGTTTTAATGTTATCTTCCTTTACATAATAACATCGCCGTTACCCTGTTTTGAGTGTTTTTTTACTCTTGATTTATTTTTTTGATTTCCCTGTCTGGGTTGACTTCTGGTTGCTCTGCCCAGTGTCCCTAGTCTTGGGTTGATACCTGATGTTACTGCTTTTCTAACCAAAGAACTCCCTTTAGTATTTCTTGTAGTTTTGGTTTGGTTTTTACAAATTCCCTAAAATTATGTTTCTCTGGCAATGGCCTATCTTCTCCTTCACATTTGAGAGACAGTTTTGCTGGATATATGATTCTTGGCTGGCAATTTTTTTCCTTCAATTTTTTATGTAAGTCATCCCATTGCCATCTTCTTTCATGGTTTCTGCCAAGTAGTCTGAGCTTTTTCTTTTTGACTCTTCTTTGTAGGTAACTTTTTGTTTATCCCTGTTGTCATTCTTGCTGTTAGGTGCCATTGAGTCAGTTGTGACTCCTAGTGACCCCATGCACAACAGAATGAAACACTGCCTGGTCCTGAGCCATCCTTACAATCGTTGTTATGCTTGACCTCATTGTTGCAGCCACTGTGTCAATCCACCTCGTTGAGGGTCTTCCTCTTTTCCGCTGACCCTGTACTCTGTCAAGCATGATGTCCTTCTCCAGGGACTGATCCCTCCTGACAACATGTCCAAAGTATGTAAGGCACAGTCTTGACATCCTTTCTTCTAAGGAGCATTCTGGTTGTACTTCTTCCAAGACAGATTTGTTCCTTCTTTTGGCAGTCCATGATATATTCAATATTCTTTGCCAACACCACAATTCACAGGCATCAATTTTTCTTCAGTCTTCCTTATTCATTGTCCAGCTTTCACATGCATATGATGCGATTGAAAATACCATGGCTTGGCTCAGGCACACCTTAGTCTTCAAGGTGACATCTTTGCTCTTCAACACTTGAGAGAGGTCTTTTGTAGCAGATTTACCCAATGCAATGCATCTTTTGATTTCTTGACTGCTGCTTCCATGGCTATTGATTGTGGATCCAAGTAAAATGAAATCCTTGACAACATCAATCTTTTCACTGTTTATCACGATGTTGCTCATCGGTCCAGTTGTGAGCATTTTTGTTTTCTTTATGTTGAGGTGCAATCCATACTGAAGGCTGTGGTCTTTGATCTTCATTAGTAAGTGCTTCAAGTCCTCTTCACTGTCATCAAGCAAGGTTGTGTCATCTGCATAATGCAGGTTGTTAATGAGTCTTCCTCCAATCCTGATGCCCTGTTCTTCTTCATATAGTCCAGCTTCTTGTATTATTTGTTCAACATACAGATTGAATAGGTATGGTGAAAGAATACAACCCGTATATGCACCTGTCCTGACTTTAAACCACTTAGTATCCCCTTGTTCTGTCCGAACAACTGCCTCTTGATCTATGTAAAGGTTCCTCATGAGCACAACTAAGTGTTGTGGAATTCCCATTCTTCTCAATGGTATCCATAATTTGTTATGATCCACACAGTCGAATGCCTTTGCATAGTCAATAAAACACAGGTTAACATCAGAAGTAAACTGCTGGGTCCTTCTTCCTAGTCTGTGTTAATCTGGAAGCTCAGCTGAAACCTGTCCTCCATGGGTGATCCTGCTGGTGTCTGAATACCAGTGGCATAGCTTCCAGCATCACAGCAACATGCAAGCCCCCACAGTACAACAAACTGACAGACACGTGGGGCTTCATTTGTCCCTAAAAAAAAAAAAGATGCTCTTAAAATTCTCTGTTTATCTTTGGTTTTGACAAATTTCATTATAATATGTCTTGGTGACTTTCTTTTAACATCTACCTTATTTGGTGTTCAATAAGCATCTTGGATAGATATCTTCTCATCTTTCACGATATCAGGGAAGTTTTCTGCCAACAAATCTTCAACAATTCTCTCTGTATTTTCTGTTATCCCTCCCTGTTCTGGTACTCCAATCACTCGTAGGTTATTTCTCTTGATAGAGTCCCACATGATTCTTAAGGTTTCTTCATTTTTTAAAATTCTTTTATCTGATCTTTTTTCAAATATGTTAGTGCCAAGTGCTTTATCTTCAAGCTCAGAAATTCTGCCTTCCACTTGCTCAATTCTGCTCCTCTGACTTTCTATTGAGCTGTCTAGTTCTGTAATTTTATTGTTAATCTTCTGAATTTCTTATTGCTGTCTGTCTATGGATTTTTCCATGTTATTAATTTTTTCATTATGATCCTGAATAATCTTTTTAATTTCTTCAGTTGTTTTATGTGTGTGTTCCTTGGCTTGTTCTGTGTATTGCCTGATCTTCCTGATGTCTTGAAGGGTTCTGTATATTAATCTTTTTAATACTAATTCTTCATCTGTTAATTCCAGGAAGGCACTTTCATCTAGAAGATCCCTTGATTCTTTGTTTTGAGAGCTTGTTGAGGCGATCATCGTCTGTTTCTTTATGTGACTTGATATTGACTCTTGTCTCCGAGCCATCTATAAGTTATTGTATTAGTTTATTTTATGTTTGCTTACTGTGTTGTAGCTTCTTTCTTTGTTTTGTTTTGATTTGCCCAAATGGGTTGCTTGAGTGAGCTAGCTTGATTATTTTTGCCTTTGGAGCTCTGACATCCTGTCCGCAGATGGCTAGAGTTGTTATCAGGTGTATCAGTCTAGGAGTCCATTCACTTTTCTTGTATGAATTCAGCTCAGATGTCCAGGTATCTGATCATCAAGTGTGTGGTACAGGCTCTGAACTACAGTCTTAGAGGGGCAGGGGCGATTGCTGTAGGTACTGGTATCTGGTTGCCACACTCTGAACAAGGCAGGGGGCTGAGAATTGTCCCCCACGTGTCTCTGAGGAAAGTGTAACCCTGTTCTCTAGAGTGTACAGGTGGGTGGGTTCTGTAGACGGACCATGGGCACCCAGTGTTTTTGGTTATAAGGACTGGGAGGTACCAGTTATCCTTGGACCCCTGTCGCAGGCGGCTGGGTGACCTGAGTGGAGCTAGCAGTCCTTAGGCCCCTGATGTAGGTAGGTAAGGACCCTGTTTAATAGGCAAAGCAATGTCAACCACACAGCTGAAATGGTTGGAGTCTGCCAACAAGGGCCTATTCTCCTGAAATAGGCCCACACAGGTCCATGCAGAGGGGAAAGGTACTCAAAGTCCATAGGCCGTTTATGCCTAGACAGGAGCCACTTCTGTCCTGAGCTGCCCTGGTTAGTGGAGCTGGCAAAGTATCTTTTCCCCCAGTTGCAAATTTATTCCTTCTCCAAGGCTGGGAGGATGGCTCTAGGTGCTCTACAGGGCCTATCTCAGGCCCAGGGAAATCAGCCGCACAAGATGGCTTGGGAACCAGGGGGAGGGGGGTATGGTAAAATATACACAAGTACTTAGTTTTTGCCGAGATCGCTGTTCTCTGGTTCTGGAAGTGTGAGTAGGCTGGCTGCTTCTCCCTGAGGAAACTGCTGCTGAATGCTACCAGCCCCCCACTGCTGCTCCCAGGAATGGTCCCTGAGGACTCCCCGTGATTCAGGTCCGGTAACTCCTCTCTGCTTCTGAACCGTCTGTTCCTCTCCCTGCCCCTTAGTTTGTTTTCTAAGCTTGCCTTTGATATTCAGGGGTCCTAGCTTGTCATAAATATACTCTTTTCACTTGTTTTTTTGCGTCTTTGTTGTAAAGAGGGCTCACCGGAAGCGTCTATCTAGTCCGCCATCTTGGCTACACCTCACTTGAGATTCAAAAGACCTCTTCAAAGTGTTAAAAAACAAAGATGTCACTTTGAGGACTAAGGTGCACCTGACCCAAGCCATGGTATTTTTAATCACCTTATATGCATGCGAAAACTGGAAAATGAATAAGGAAGATCAAAGAAAAATTGATGCTTTTGAATTATGGTATTGGTGAATGTTGAATATACCATCATCTGCCAGGAGAACAAATACATCTGTCTTGGAAGCAGTTTGACCAGAATGCTCATTAGCAGCCTGGATGGCGAGGCTATGTCTCACGTACTTTGGACATGTTACCAGGAGGAAGCAGTCCCTAGAGAAGGACATCATGCTTGATAAAGTAGAGGGTCAGCGAAAAACAGGAAGACCCTCAAGGAGATGGATTGACACAGTGGCTGCAACAGTGGGCTCAAGCATAGCAAAGATTGTGAGCATAGTGTAGGACTGGGCAATATTTTGTCCTGTTATACACCTAAGAACAACAACAACACTACTTTGTAACTTTTTAGGCACTTTTTACTAGTTTCTTGGCACCGTTCTACTGTGTCACATAGGGTCACTATGCGTTGGAACCAACTGGACAGCATACAAGAAGAACATTGAGGTATATGTTATATACCATAAAATATGTTTGTTTTAAGTGAACAACTCAATAACTTTTAGTAGAGTTAAGAGTTGTGCAACCACCACACTACCCATTTGCCTTGCACCCGCCTTTGCCACCTCCAGTGCCATCAGTGGCAGGTCTGTTTTCTGTCTCTACATATGTTCCTTTTGTGGACGTTGCCCAGAATGGACTCACATAAAATGGGGTCTTTGTGTCTGGCTTCTCTCTCTTAGCACAATGCGTTTGAGATTCATCCACGTATCACTACTTCCTTCCTTTTTATTGCTGAGTCCTATTCCTGCCTTGCTTTCTCAAACCCGTATTTTATGGACTTATGTTTCAGAAGCTTTCGTTCTAGGACTTTCTTAGTAGCCTCATCTAGCGATAGAAAATGAAAATCAAATATCCAGAGGAAAAGACACTGAGTAGAGAAGGAAGTATCCATGGCATCAGGACGACCCAGGGTTAAGCTCCGTGGCGTCTTTCCCCCTTGGCTACCCCACCCCAGACCTGAAATCACAACCTTTCTGCTGGGCAGATTCGCCTCAGGAGATAACGGTATTTGTAAGTGGTGTTTACTTCCGGGGCCATGCGACATTTCCTTTCTGTTTCTCAGAGGATGGGAAGGTGTTACCTGCCTGGCTGAGCCAGAAAACAATGGCTTTGAGTTTTGACTCCTCAGGCAGGTGAGGTGAGGCTGGCAGAGGAAGGGGAGGGAAGGTGACCCCAGAAAAGTGAGGTCCAGCACCTGAGACACACCCATTGTGGCTTGAAGCCACTGAGGCTGCTCAGGAGGTGACTTCACTTCCCAGGACTGCAAACGTGAAGTCACTCCCACGCAGGATCGCTTGAGCCTTCTCGGAGAGGTCACACCACAGTGGGGTCTGTGACACTGTGGGCTGGAGGGAGGGTTCCAGCTTCTGCACGGACATGTTTACTGCATCCGTCAATAGGATTACAAGTGTTTCTTTTCCTCCTCCTTTCTCCTCACCGGGGCTGTTTGGGGCTCATATCCAGACAACACCACCGGCACCCACACAGGTAGGGGCACAGTCACCCCATTTTATAGAAGGAAAAACAGGCACAGAGTGCCAAATGCACCGCCAAATGCACTGTTGAGCCCTGACAACAGGCCTAGAGGAGCAGGGATCATTGCGAGCTTGGCTTTCTCGTTCCTGGGGAGTAGCTTCCTTCCTCGCTTACTTCCCTCCCACACAACTTCAGGGGTTGCTGCTCCTCAGTGTTGAGCTGGCTTTGCATCATGCTTTGTGAAGTTCGTGCTCTTTCATCTGTGGCGTCTGCCCTGTTCCTGCTCAGATACTCTTGCAAAGAGCTGCCCCCACTGTCCTTTATTGTGATAGAAAGTTGTGACCTTTACTGGTGATACCAGGGCATCAAAGCCAGTGAGGCAGCATCTAAGAATGAAGGTGCCATACCTTCTAGGATGGTCCAGCAGGTGTCCAGACTCCTGAGGACCCAACCCTGCCTCCCCTGGGGCAGACATGCCTCACCAGGACCCCATTTGCCCCCCCAGCAGCTACGGGTGACCAACGGCCAGTCAGGGAGGACAAGTCGGCATGTGGCCCTCAGGGTCAGCAGGGACCCTGCGAGTGGCGCCTCTGCTTCAGAAGCTGGTGTGACCCATCTGACGTCCTTGCAGCAGATGGGAAGTGGACAGGGTGGAGGATGGGACAGTGTGGGGGAGGGTTTGAAGCCTCTCTTCACGTCCTCTCCCCGGGCACCCAGCTCAGGCACCTTTCTGCTCGCCCCACGTCTCCACTTACCGGGGCAGCAAGCAGGGTCCTGCTCAGCCGTGATGCCCCTGCTCCCGGGCCTGAGAGGAGAAGCCCTGGCCAGAGGCTGCTCGGTAGGTGGGGCCAGCTGGGTGTCCCCTGCCCTCTGTGCGACGCCGTGTGATTCCCGCCATCCCTGCTGAGCACCAGGAGCGGTCTTCTGACCCTTGCCCTGCCTGCCCCACCCACTCAGGGCTTCTGCAGCCATCCATCCAACTGTCCGTCCATCTGCCCATCAGTCATCCCAGCCAGCCCAGGGCCATGTGTCCCCATGGCTAAGCAGCTTTGCTGTCAGAAGCAGGCACTTCACGGCCCTGCATGGCTCTACCCTCGGGCCTGGCGACACCACTGATGGTGGACACTGTCCCTCCTAGCTCCTCAGCCCGGCCCCCAGCTGATGACGACCCTGTGTCTCCACAGGGGGAGATGGCCGACACCCCGGCCCTGAGCCCTGATGGACAGACGATCTCAGAGCGGCGCAATGTGGTCGTGCTGCTGCCCACGCAGGAGCGACTGCGGCTGGCCATGGGGGTGAGTGGGGGCCCTGGGGGCTGGCCATAGGGGTGAGTGGGGGCCCTGGGGGGTTGGCCATGGGGGTGAGTGGGGACCGCGGGGGCCGCGGGGGTGGGTGGGGGCTGTGGGGGGCTGGCTGTGGGGTGATTGGGGTCTGTGGGGGTGAGTGGGGGCCATGGGGCTGAATGGGGACTGTGGGAGTGAGTGAGGGCCCTGGGGAGCTGACCATGGGGGTAAGTGGAAGACCCTGGGGTATGGCTGTGGAGTGAGTGGGGGCCCTGGGAGGGCTGGCTGTGGGATGAGTTGGGGGACTCGGTTTGGGGTCCACAGGATGCAGGCATGGGCACAGTGGGGCCGTGTGTGTCTTGGGCGAGGCTGCAGAGAGCTGACATGGGGGCGGTAGCAGGCTGTGTATCCTAGGTTGGGGGTAGGGCCCCCACAGTCACCCACACTCACCTCCCCAGGGTCCCCCCCACAGGCCAGGGAGGTGTCAAGTGGTCTTTCATTATGAAGTGTGCAAGGCTGGGTACTTGGTCCGTTGGCTTCTCCCCATTTGACAGATCGTCAATGTTTTTTCTTTTCCTACCTCACTGGCCGCCCCATAAGACAGAGACACTGCCCCCCTGGCTCCACCACCCTTAAATCTTGTCTAGTTCCCTCCTTCCTGGCCACTCTATGCTGTCCTTTTCCCCAGCTCCTGGGCCAGCCCTGCTCAGTGGAGGGACCTGTGCTCCAGACCACTTTCCCTGAGCCTCCTCCTGGGACCCTGGGTGTGTAGGGATGTGGGGTTGGCCCTGCCCTGGATGAAGGAACATGAGACTCAGAGATAGGACTCAGGAGACCCACACTGGTCTCTAGTTTTCTGTGGGGGGCTTTGTGATCTGTGGTAGCACCACCTCCCCACCTGGGAACGTGCAGACAGCTTGCCAGAACCAACTGGCTAGCAAAGGCCAACCCCAGTCACATGTCTGAGAAGCTTAGGAGAAGGTGTGCAGTGACAGAAAGTGAGGCAGTATGCTCAGGGGTCACAATCATCCCCAAAGGCTGAGGCTGTCCCATACGAGAACAACCATCTGACTCAGGCATTCCTGGAGAAGTGTGTCTGCCTGTGCCCTTGGCCTTGTTGCCTTTGTGTTCTGCCATCACCACCAAACTGCAAGTCCACCAAGCTTCCTTGTTCAGCTTCCATTCTCTCCCTGTTGTTGTCAGCTGCCGTCAAGTCGGCTCCGACTCATGGCCACCCCATGTACAAAATGCCGCCCAGTCCTGTGCCATCTTCTTGATTGTTGGTGTGCTCGAGTCCATTGTTGTGGCCACTGAGTATTTTGAGTGTCTTCCAACCTAGGGGGCTCATCTTCTAGCACTGTATCAGACAGTGTTCTGTTGTGATCCGTAATGTTTTCATTGACTAGTTTTTGGCAGCAGATGGCCAGGCCTTTCTTCCTAGTCTGTCTCAGTCTGGAAGCTCTGCTGAAACCTGTCCACTGTGGGTGACCTGCTGGTATTTGAAGTATGAGTTGCATAACTTCCAGCATCAACAACATTTAAGCCACCATAGTATAACAGACAAATGTGCGGTGGGTTCTCTCTGGGTCCCCAGCATCCCTGACTGGGTCTGGGTAATCAGGAAGTGTCTTCTGTGTGGTACACCTCTTGAAGTCTTTTGTCCTAGCCCCCACCTTTCTCTCAGTCTCTCCTACATGTTCTCTGCCACTGACCACCCCCCCCCGCCATCACCCTCCAACAGACATGGGGTGCTCCCATGAAGTGTGCTGTTGAATACAGGGCTCTGACTTGCCTGCGTAGCCTCCCTGGTGGTGGATCCCAGACCATAGGTGGGAGGTGCCAGCATCAGCTTGCAGACAAAGTTGAGGGCCTCAGCCCCAGCCAGGAACCTGTGCTCCCAGGGGCTGCTAGCCTTTCTATTGGGAGGACGTTCACTCAGTGCTGGGCCCAGAGGTCAACAGAAAAGTTAGGATCCCTCTAATCCTTTCTGGTAAGAGGGCTCCATTTGGGCGCTCCCCGGTATCACATTATTCAGAATTTCCTTCAGTGAGACATGTTAATTAAATCATTCGTTTATTCAGTCAGGCCCTTACCAAGCACCTATTAATGAGCACTTTGGGTAGATGCAAGAGGAGACCAGAATACTGACTCCTTGTGTTGGTCTTGCTAGCTGGGGCCCCATTAGTCATGACAATTACCAGTAGACTAATTGCGGTGGAGTTGATGTAGACCCTGTGTGTCAGAGTAGAACTGTACTCCACAGGGTTTTCAAGGGCTGATTTTTCAAGAAGTAGATTGCTAGGCCTTTCTTTTGAGGCGTCTCTGGGTGGACTAGAACCACCAACCTTTTGATTATCAGCTGAGTGTGTTAACCATTTACACTACTGAGGGACTCTGGCCACAATCAGCCCCTACAAAATCTTTTTCTAAAAATATAGATTAAAAAACAAATTGTAATAATTTTTTTGCAGGTTGACATCCAAACAAAGGTGTAAGCGATGGGTCTGTCACAGCTTCTTGGCAGAGCTGATGGAAGTTTCTATCCAGTTGTTCAAACATCCCAGAGGGATAACTAGGAAGTTGCTCTTTGTCTCATCAGAGTCTTCCAGTATTTACTTAGACTCTGAGGAGCCCCGTTTCTATCAGGGCCAACACACCCATGGAGACGTGGCTAACTAAGCCCTCTGTGTGCACAACCTAGATTCTTTACGAAGTTGACCGTCTCGCTCTCCTAAGGCTGCTATGACTGAAAAACCACAATGGGGGCCTTTAAAGAGCAGACATTTATTTTCTCACAGTTCAGGAGGCTAAAGTCCCAATCCAGGGCACCAGCTCTAGGGAAGGTTCTGTCCGTCGGCTGTGGGGGAGACACTGGTCCCAGCTTCTGCAGCCTCGAGGTTCATGGATCCCTTGGAGGTCTGCACGTGGCGTCTCTGCCCACCATTCCTGCTGCTTGCTTCTGCGTCTAATCTGCACTTTTTATGGCTCAGAAGTGATTGGGCTTAGGACACACCCCACACTGATATACAAAACCCTCTTCCCTATGGGCTCCCATCCTCAAGCACAGGGGTTAGGATTTCCTCACATATTTTGGGGGGACACAATTCAACTCCCATGCTATAGGTCACCCCAAGGATACAGTGATCCTCACATCATCATTCCCAGGCCCCCTGTGGTCACAAGGGACACAGCCTGGAAGCTGACCCCACTCCCGTCAGAGTGGACCTGACTTTGACTTTTGCAGGAGCTGGCAAGTGACGAGAGGGAGGTGGGTGGGGGTGTTGGTAGAGAAAGTCCCCTGGGCAGGGTTTGGAAGGAGCAGTTGTTTGGAAAACTGGGGGTGCGGATGAACCCCGTGTTCTCAGTCAGGTCTTGCAGTGCTTGGGGACCAGTTGGAGAACAGAAACACCTGTGGGCCCCTATTGGGTGTAAAGATGGGAGTTCATTCACTGTCGCCGTGTGCGTGAGTTAGAGCTGGGGCCCACCCTGGTCCCACAGGGGGCTCCCTACCCAGAGGCTCCAGGGCCCAGGTGCTAGTCTTGCAAAAAGAATGGGGGACAGGCAGGCTGGACGTTTGACATGTGGCTCTGGGCACGTGTGTGATGACTGACTGAAAGAACAAATCAGCTAAAAAAAAAAAAAAACTTTTTTTTTTTTAGGCTCGGGGTTTTTGGTTTTGACTTTTGGTTGGGGGTGGTGACTCCTTTCTGAGTCTTCTGAACTAATACAAGTACTGGGGGCCCATCTGGCTTCTCTACAGTTGGCTCTCCTAACAGAGTTCTTATTGCCTCCATTTCTGCAATGCTGTACGGAGACTCAGACCACAGGCTCTTAAAATTGAGCGGAAAAAGAAATGCCTTGCAAATTCTCCTAATGCCAGCCAGCTCTAGTGCCCACCTTGCCAGCCTGTCGCTCTCTCTGGAAGTTTCTGAACTGTATGGACAGCCCAAGGTGGCTTGCAGCCAGTTCTCCATCAGTCAATGCCATAAAGACGGCTCTCCTTTCTTACATAGATGGTGGCTGTGCAGCGCGCCCTCTGCTGGGCATTGTGTGTATATTACCTCATGCCCCGCCCCCCACCCGCCCCCGACACACCCCTCAACCCACACACACACCCCTCAACAGGGCAGCAACTAACTACTCAACGGCAACTGCTTTTTTACAGCTCAGCTAAACTCACGAGTGGAAATACCGTTGACCACAGCTCAGCGCCTTCTTACGTCCCTTCCCCATACCGGACCACTGTGGGGCCTGGGAGGGAGTGGCGGCCCCTGGTAACGGGCTGACCTCCGCGGGCCGGGGGCCCACTCCTTGCTGCCGTGCACAGCACCTCCGCCCTGTCCACGGTTCACAGACCCTAGGCCCGGCGTTCAGGAGCGGCCTGGGCAGGGGGCTGAGGAGGCCGTGGAGGCTTGGGGGCTGCCCGGCATGCCCAAGTGGCCTTTGAAAATCGAGCACCAGGCCTGGACGCCCGCACTGCCCTGCCCGGCTGGGGTCATAGACAGTGTGCAGTCCCTCGGACTCTTGCAGAGAAGTGGCGAGTGTGCTGCCTCAGTCTCGGTGGGCAGGCCTGCCGGCAGGGCCAGGTGTGCAAGGCCGTCTCCTGAGCCTCCTCCCCACCTCTCTTGCAGGTGAAGGCCACGGGACGAGAGCTTTTCCAGCAGGTGTGCGACCTGAAGAGCATTCGAGAAGCCCACTTCTTCGGCCTCAGTGTGGTCAGAAGTAAGTGCTGCCCTTCCCCCCACCCCCTAGTGCCCACACTGCCGAGTGCTTCCTGCACCCTGCTCCCCCCGGGGGTCCCTGGGGGCGCTCCGGCATGTGAGCCAGAAACCCTAGACCACACCTAGCTAAGAAAGAACTTCCCGTCCCGCTGCACTGGACGTGCTCCGACATGCACCCAGAGGCTGCGTGTGGGGATTTTGTAGTAAATCTGTACACGCGTGTGCACACACACACTCACACATGCACACACACAGACTCACAGACTGACACATAAACTCACACAGGCACACATGCATAGCATGCACTCACATTCACACACACGCACACTCACACATCCACATATGCACACACACATGCATGGCATACACTCACACTCACATGTACACACTCACACGTGTGTACACTTACACACAGTCACACATGCATACTCAGCATGTACACACATGCTCACATTCACACACAGATATGCACATACACTCACGTACACACACTTGCACACTCACAAACTCACACATGCATATACACAATCACACACACTCACATGTACACACTCACGTGTGTGTACACTTACACACAGTCACACACATGCATACTCAGCATGTACACACATGCTGACATTCGCACACAGATATGCACATGCACTCACTTATGTACACACACTTGCACACTCACAAACTCACACATGCATATACACACTCACATATGTACACACATGCTCACTTTCACACTCACTCATACACATACACACACACCATGCACACACTCATACACACTCACATATGTACACATGCTCACACTCAGACACTCAGTCACACACAGACATCCTCTCTTGTCCCCCCTGGAAAGAACAGAGTCTGCTCCCAGCCTGGCCTCAGTGTACGTCTAGGTCTGCAGGTCTGGGCCCCTCATCTCCCACCCTTTGTCTGAAGGCCTCTTACCTGGAATTCTATTAAAAACACCCAAGTGGAACGTGCTGGTTGACGGGGGCTGGAGCCCTCCCCTCCCCCCATGAGGGGCTTCCCTACAGCCCAGCCAGCCATGGGCTTCCACGTGCACCCAGAGCCCCCGCCCCCAACCGCACACAGCCTTGAGCAGTGTTGCTCCTCCGTGGCCCGCCTGGGGGATCCCTGTGGGAAGCAAGGAAGTCCCACCTACACCAGGGCTCTCTGTCGGGCACTGCAGTCCCCCACCAGTTGAGACTGGATGGCTGCGTAGTGGGCAAACCGAGATGTACGTGCCACTCTGAACCTGGCAAGCCCCGAGAGTGTGCGGCCAGACCCTGGTTCCCTGGGCTCCCATGCAGGGACAGTGGGTGCAGGCTTCCCGGGCACAGCAGAAGGAGCCCACCCTGGGAGTCCCAGAGTTGAAGGACCCAGAGGAGAGAGGGCGCAAGGCCTGAGGGCCTCTCAAGGTGACGCCGAGGCTGAGTGAAAGTCCCTCGCTCCTTGTGATGACTGCGGCAGCTGTGTCCCAGCACCGAGAGTGTAGCACGCAATTCTAGAGTCATGCTGGGAGCCGACACATCTCACTGCAACCACCACCCAGTGTCCTCTGTCTCCACCCAGCACTGTCCTCTCCTAGCGTGGCTGGTGTGAGGGGGCCAGCAGAGAGGCAGGTCCATGTGGATCCTGCCAGTCCCCTCCGTCTGTCCTGTGGGGGGACTAAGGCCGTCTCCTGCTCTTGCCAGTGTGGCTTTTGTCACCTCCTCCTGCAGATCTCCCCTTGGACTCAGACTCATGGTGACATCGTGTGTCAGAGTAGAAAACCGTGCTCCGTAGGGTTTTCAGTGGATTCAGATTCATGGTGATATGGTGTGTCAGAGTGGAAAACTGTGCTCCTTAGGGTTTTCAGTGGCCGGTTTTGGGGAAGCAGATCACCGGGCCTTCCTTCTGAGGCACCTCTAGGTGGACTTGAACCTCCAGCCTTTTGGTCACCAGCTGAGTGCATTGACTGTACCACCCAGGACTCCTTAGAGGCAGGCCACTTGTTCTATCCCACAGGCCATGCTGAGCAGCCACGGCGGGAGGGGGTGGGGAGAAGGGGTGCGGGTGCAGCTGGGGCTCCAGGAATGAGGGCTGCGGGGAAGGAGAGCCTCGCAGGGGAGAGAGAAAGAACAAGAGCTGTGGAGGGGGACGCGTAGGCTCTGAGCATGTTTGTGCAGACTCCTTTATTTCACAAAGGACATGGAGCCGGCATGTGGTGGGTGCCCTTAGAGGACCAATCTGGGCTTTCGTGGGGGAGGGCCCAGCAGGTGGGCTGGCCAGAGGGTGTGAGGTTTGAGGAGGTGCCCCCTTCTCTGCTGTGTTTGTCTGCGGCAGCCCCCCAACACTGGGCCTCCAGATAGGACTCCCAGGCACTCAGGACCCTGGGCATCAGGGAAAGACTGCTCTAGAGGGCTGGGGGGAGGGCGGGGGGGACAGTCCCCTCTGTGTCCTTGGAGTAGAGATTTTGGCCTCGCTGTTAAATGTTAATAGTGGTGGACTTTTCCCAACTGGCTGGGAAGCTCAGTTAATGGGTAGCTTTGTCCCATTTAAAGTTTTGTTTAAAGTTTTATAACCATTGGATGCTTCTGTAATCAGCAAATCCAAGGACTGGCAGCCAGTAAATATTTACACAACCAGCCGGTTGCCATCAAGTCGGCCTTGGCGCCCCCATGTGCGTCAGAGTAGAGCTGTGCTCCATAGGGTTTTCACCGACTGATGTTTCAAAAGTAGGTCACCAGGCCTTTCTCCCAAGTTGCCTCTGGGTTGGCTTGAATGTCCAACCTTTCAATTAGCAGCCAAGCATGTTAACTGTTTGCACTACACGGGGTGTCTTAGTCTGGGTTGTCTAGAGGAGCAAAACCAGTGAAGCATATATAGAAATATATGTAGAGAGATTTATTTCAAGGAAGTGGCTCACACAGTTGTGGAAGCTGGCAAGACCCAAGACCCTTCTCCTGACTCACGTGGTAGCAGGGGCTGGCAAATCCAAAATCGGCAGGTCAGGCGGCAGGCTGCTGGCTCATGTCCCAAGAACTGGAGGTCAGAGGACGATGAGGGAGAGTGAGCTTTGTCAAAACATCCATTTATATTGGATGCAGGGCAGGCTGCACTCCTAAGGAAAATCCTCTTTGAACTGATTGGCTGCTCACATCAGGTCACACAATGGAGGATGTTTACATAACGTCTGACAAACCACTGAGACTCATGGCCTAGCCACATAGACACACAACCTCAACCATCACAGAGGGCCTCCTAATATTTATAAAGGAATGTGATTTATGTAGAAGGAGGGTTTTTTTACTTCATATCTTTCATCTTATTCTGTTTCTTCCCTAAAATTGTCCCCAGTTTCTGCAATAGAAGTGACTCTGTGTACTCCGCGGTATCTCAGAAGGAGCCCCCCACCCAGGGCCGTGGCTGGAGAGTTGAGGGGAAGCAGCAGGGAGAATGTGCCCTGCAGAAGAGTGACCAGGCTAGGGGCGCAGCAGAGATGCCTTTCAGGCACCTACACACCTCCGTGTTGTAGGACCAAGCTCACCCTTCTATACAGCACGCTCTACAGAGAGGGGGTTT
Source organism: Loxodonta africana (assembly GCF_030014295.1). Taxonomy (NCBI): domain Eukaryota; kingdom Metazoa; phylum Chordata; class Mammalia; order Proboscidea; family Elephantidae; genus Loxodonta; species Loxodonta africana. Next base: position 238,793,353 of record NC_087342.1, on the reverse strand, counting down.
CAGCAAACCTGGTGGGTTAACGCTGGGACATAGTTTAGTCCTGTGGTGAAGGACGTGGGTGCGCACTCTGGGAACACGGTGGAGGTGATGGTCTTCTAAACCTTAGCCGCCCTCTATCTGGTCCCCACTTGACCCTGGACCCCCTCCGCCCTGGCCCCCCTCCACCCTGGACCCCCTCCACCTGGCCTCCGTTTACCCTGTCACTCTCCACCCTGCCCCTCCCACCCTAGTCCCCTCCATCTTAACCCCCCGACCCTGTCACCCTCCATGCTGTTCCCCTTCTCCTTGACCCCCCTTCCCCTTAGTCCCCTCCCCCTTGTCCCCTTTCCCATGATTCCCCTCCCTCTGGCCCCCTCCCCGGCCCTCCTACCACCTGGCCCCCCTCCCTCTGGCTCCTCTCTTCCCTGGTTCCCCTTCCCCTTGTCCTCCCTCCACCCTGGCTGCCCTCCCCTCTGGAGCTATCTAATCTCTGAACCCAGAGAATGTATGTCTCAGCCCTTTGTGGGTGGCTGGGTTAACAAGCTTCTCCTTCTTAGGGCTGCTCCCTCATCCTGGGCAGTTGACAACCCCCAGCCCCATATCCGTCCCACTGAAGGGCTAAGACCATGATGCAGCCTCCCTGGCCCCCAGGCCTCAGGGCAGGACATGTGTGGACAGGCCTGAAGGGTAGTCCCAGCTCAGAATACTTCAACACCATCAAAGGGAAACTGGGTGGTAGGTTTTTGTGCTGGATCCTTTCTTGGGCCCTAGACAAGGAATGAAGACTACCGCAACACTTCCACCCCCGACGAGAAGCCATGTCAGTGAGCCGCGGCCAAGCTGCCTAGGTCTCAGGGCCCTATTGCTCCAAGGGAAAGCTGAGCTGAGTTAGGACAGGAAGCTGCGCCATTCTTATTCTACTTGCTCATTGGATAAATGAATTCACCAGGGCTGTTCCTTCAAACAGCAGTGACATCACTGAGAAGTGGCTATAGTGTCCTTGGGGGGACCACTTTTGTCCATGGTTCTGTGGGTGGTTCATCCCCCATGATTTTGGGAATGAAGAAAAAATCAACCTCAGGAAATTGGCAGGAGAAAGTTGAGGTATCTCAACTCAGTTTGTAGCATCCTCTATTATTGAGTCTTCAACAAGTCTTTAATAAAAAGTAGTCAGGAGAGGAGTTTTTAGGGTGCACGTATCTGTGAGTTTGTCATACTCTGGGGGCTTGCATGTTGCTGTGGTGCTGGAAGCTATACAACCAGGTATTCAGATACCAGCAAGGTCACCCATGGAGGACAGGTTTCAGCTGAGATTCCCGATTAAGACAAACTAGGAAGGAGGACCTGGCAGTCTTCTTCTGAAAAGAATAAGCCAGTGAAAACCTTACGAATATCAGCGGAACACTGTCTGATACAATGCGAGAAGATGAGCCCCTCAGGTTGGAAGGCAGTCAAAATACAACTGGGGAAGAGCTGCCTCCTCAAAGTAAAGCCTACCTTAATGAAGTGGATGGAGAAAAGCTTTCGGGACCTTCATTTGCTGATGTGGCGTGACTCAAAATGAGAAGCAGCAGCTGAAAACACCCATTAATAATCGGAACCTAGAATGTACAAAGTATGAATCTAGGAAAACTAGAAATCATCAAAAATGAAATGGAACGCACAAACATCGATATCCTAGGCATTAGTGAGCTGAAGTAGACTGGTATTGGCCATTTTGAATCAGGCAGTCATATAGTCATGAAGACAACTTGAAGAGAAATGGTGTTGCATTTATCATCAAAAATGATATTTCAAGCTCCATCCTGAAGTACAATGCTGTCAGTGATAGGGTAATATCCATACGCCTACAGGGAAGACCAGTTAATACGACTATTATTCAAATTTATACACCAACCACTAAGGCCAAAGATGACGAAACTAAAGATTTTTTATCAGCTGCTGCAGTCTGAAATTGATCAACCACGCAGTCAAGACGCATTGATGATTACTGGTGATTGGAATGCAAAAGTTGGAAACAAAGAAGAAGGATCAGTAGTTGGAAAATATGGCCTCGGTAATAGAAACCATGCTGGAGACTGAATGATAGAATTTTGTGAGACCAATGACTTCTTCATTGCAAATACCTTTTTTCACCAACATAAACGGTGACTATACACATGGACCACACCAGACGGAATACACAGGAATCAAATCTACTACATCTGTGGAAAGAAACTATGGAAAAGCTCAATATCAGTCAGAACAAGGCCAGGGGCCAACTATAGAACAGATCATCAACTGCTCGTACACAAGTTCAAGTTGAAACTGAAGAAAATCAGAGCAAGTCCACGGGAGTATATCCCACCTGTATATAGAGACCATCTCAAGAATAGATTTGATGCATTGAACACTAATGACCAAAGACCAGATGAGTTGTGGAATGACATCAAGGATGTCACACATGAAGAAAGCAAGAGGTCATCAAAAAGACAGGAAAGAAAGAAAAGACCAAGATGGGTGTCAGAGGAGACTTTGAAACTTGCTCTTGAACATCAAGCACCTAAAGCAAAAGGAAGAAATGATGAAGTAAAAGAACTGAAGATTTCAAAGGGCATCTCAAAAAGACAAAGTATTATAATGACATGTACAAAGAGCTAGAGAGAGAAAACCAAAAGGGAGGAACACACTTGGTGTTTCTCAAGCTGAAAGAACTGAAAAAAAAATTCAAGCCTCAAGTTGCAATAGTGAAGGATTCTATGGGGAAAATATTAAACTACACAATAAGCATCAAAAGAAGATGGAAAGAAAACACAGTCATTATACCCAAAAGAATTAGTCAATGATTTCAACCATTTCAAGAGATAGTGTATGATCAGGAACTGATGGTATTGAAGGACGAAGTTCAAGCTTCACTGAAGGCATTGGTGAAAAACAAGGCTCCAGGAATTGATGGAATATCAGTTGAGATGTTTCAACAAACAGATGCAGCGCTGGAGGTGCTCACTCGTCTATGCCAAGAAATTTGGAAGACAACTACCTGACCAACGGACTGGAAGAGATCCGTATTTATGCCTCTTCCCAAGAAAGGTGGTGCAACCAAATGTCGACCTTGTTGAACAATATCATTAATATCACACCCAAGCAAAATTTTGCTGAAGATCATTCAAAATAGGCTGCAGCGGTATGTTGACGGGGAACTGCCAGAAATTCAGGATGGATTCAGAAGAGGACGTGGAAGCAGGGATATCATTGTTGATGTCAGATGGATCCTGGCTGAGTGCAGAGAATACCAGAAGGATGTTTGCCTGTGTTTTATTGACTATGCAAAGGCATCTGATTACGTGAATCAGAACAGATGATGGATAACATTGTGAAGAATGGGAATTCCAGAACACTGAATTATGCTCATGAGGAACCTGTGCATAAATCAAGAAGCAGTTGTTCGGACAGAACAAGGGAATACTGAGTGGTTTAAAGTCAGGAAAGACGTGAGTCAGGGTTATATCCTTTCACCGTATCTTTTCAATCTATATGCTGAGCAAATAATCTGAGAAGCTGGACTATAAGAAGAAGAAAGGGGCATCAGGATTGGAGGAAGACTCATTAATAACCTGCATTGGGCAGATAACACAACCTTGCTTGCTGGAAGTGAAGAGGACTTGAAGCACTTACTGCTGATGAAGATCAAAGACCACAGCCTTCAGTATGGATTACTTTATGTTATAAAGAAAACAAAAATCCTCACAATTGGACCAATAAGTAACATCATGAGAAATGGAGAGAAGATTGAAGTTGTCAAGAATTTCGTTTTACTTGGACCCACAATCAACAGCCATGGAAGCAGCAGTCAAGAAATCAAATGACGCATTGCATTGGGCAAATCTGTTGCAAAGGACCTCTTTACAGCGTTGAAAAGCAAAGATGTCACCCTGAAGACTAAGGTGCATCTGACCCAAGCCATGGTATTTTCAATCACATCATATGCGTGTGAAAGCTGGACAATGAATAAGGAAGACCGAAGAAGAATTGACGCCTTTGAATTGTGGTGTTGGCAAAGAATATTGAATATACCATGGACTGCCAAAAGAACGAACAAATCTGTCTTGGAAGAAGTACAACCAGAATGCTTCTTAGAAGCAAGGATGGCGAGACTCCATCTTACATACTTTGGACATGTTGTCAGGAGGGATCAGTCTCTGGAGAAGGACATCATGCTTGGCAGAGTACAGGGTCAGCAGAAAAGAGGAAGACCCTCAATGAGGTGGAATGACACAGTGGCTGCAACAACGGGCTCAAGCATAACAACGATTGTAAGGGTGGCTCAGGACCGGGCAGTGTTTCGTTCTGTTGTGCATAGGGTAGCTATGGGTCGGAACTGACTCGAAGGCACCTAACAACAACAATAACAACGTGGCTTGGGTCAGGTGCACTTCAGTCTTCAGGGGACATCTTTGCTTTTTAACACTTTAAAGAGGTATTTTGCAGCAGATTTGCCCAATGCAATGCATCTTTTGATTTCTTGACTCCTGCTTCCATGGGTGTTGATTATGGATCCAAGTAAAATGAAATGCTTGACAACTTCAGTCTTTCTCCATTCATCATGATGTTGCTTATTGGTTCCGTTTTGAGGATTTTTATTTTCTTTATGTTGAGTTATAATCCATACTGAAGGCGGTGGTCTTTGATCTTCAACAGTAAGTGCTTCAAGTTCTCTTCACTTTCAAGCAAAGTGTGTCATTTGCATAAAGCAGGTTGTTAATGAGCCTTCCTCCAATGTTGATGCCCCACTCTTCTTCATATTGTCCAGCTTCTGGGATTATGTGCTCAGCATACAAATTGAATAGGTATTTTGAAAGGCTACAACCCTGATGCCCACCTTTCCTGACTTTGAACCACGCAGTACCCCCTTGTTCTGTTCGAACAACTACCTCCTGATTTATGTAAAGTTTCCTCATGAGCACAATTAAGCGTTCTGGAATTCCCATACTTTGCAATGTTACCCATAATTTGTTATGATTCACACAGTGAAACGCCTTTGCCTAGTCCATAAAACACAGGTAAACATCCTCTGGTATTCTCTGCTTTCAGCCAGGATCCATGTGACATCTGCAGTGAGATCCCTGCTTCCACGGCCTCTTCTGCATCTGGCCTGCCTTTCTGGCGGTTCCCTGTCGATATGCTGCTGTGGCTGCTTTTGAATGATCCTCAGGGAAGTTTTACTTGTGTATGATGTTAATGATATTGTCCAATAATTTCCACATTCGGTTAGATCACCTTTCCTGGGGATAGGCAGAAATATGGATCTCTCTTCCGGTCTGTTGGCCAGGTAGCTGTCTTCACATTTCTTGGCATAGATGAGTGAGCACCTCCAGCGCTTCATCTGTTTGTTGAAACATCTCAATTGATATTCTGTCAATTCCTGAAGTAGTGTTTTTTGACAATGCCTTCAGTGCATCTTGGACTTCTTCACCTCAGTACCCTCGGCTCCTGATTATATGCTACCTCCTGAAATGGTTGAATGTTGACCAAATCTTTTTGGTATAGTGTCTCTGTGAATTCCTTACACCTTCTTTTGATGCTTCCTGTGTCGTTTAATATTTTCCCCATAGAATCCTTCACTATTTCACCTTGAGGCTTGAATTTTTTCTTCAGTTGTTTCAGCTTGAGAAATTCCAAGCACGTTCTTCCCTTTGGTTTTCTATCTCCAGTTCTTTGCACATGTTGTCATAATAGTTTCTCTTCTCAAGCTGCCCTTTCAAATCTTCTGTTCAGCCTTTTTTCATCATTTCTTCCTTTTGTTTTAGCTGCTTGACGTTCAAGAGCAAGTTTCAGAGTCTCTTCTGACATCCGTTTTGGTCTTTTCTTTCTTTCCTGTCTTTTTAATGACCTCTTGCTTCCTTCACGTGTGATGTCCTTGATTTTATTCCACAATTCGTCTGGTCTTTCGTCATTAGTGTTTGACGAGTCAAATTTCTTCTTGAGATGGTCTCTAAATTCAGGTGGGATATACTCAAGGTCGTACTCTAGCTCTCGTGGACTTGCTGTGATTTTCTTCAGTTTCAACTTGAACTTGCATATTAGCACTTGATGGTCTCTTCTGCAGTTGGCCCCTGGCCTTGTTCTGACTGATAATATTGATCTTCTCCATTGTCCCTTTACACAGATGTAGTAGACTTGATTCCTGTGTATTCCATCTAGCGAGGTCCATGTGTATAGTCGCCGTTTATGTTAGTGAAAAAAGGTATTTGCAAAGAAGAAGTCAGTCTTACAAAATTCTATCATTCGATGTCCAGCATGGTTTCTATCACTAAGGCCATATTTTCCAACTACTCGTCCTTCTTCTTTGTTTCCAACTTTCGAATTCCAATCACCAGTAATTATCAATGCATCTTGATTGCGTGGTTAATCAATTTCAGACTGCAGAAGTTGGTAAAAATCTTCAACTTCTTCATCTTTGGCCTTAGTGGTTGGTGAGTAAATTTGAATAATAGTCATATTAACTGGTCTTCCTTGTAGGTGTATGGATATTATCCTATCACTGACAGCATTGTACTTCAGAATAGATCTTGAAATATCCTTTTTGATGATAAATGCAACACCATTCCTCTTCAAGTTGTCATTCCCGGCATAGTAGACCATATGTTTGTCTGATTCAAAATGGCCAATATCAGTCCACTTTAGCTCACTGATGCCTGGGATATCAATGTTTATGCGTTCCATTTCATTTTTGGTGATTTCCAGTTTTCCTAGATTCATACTTCATACATTCTAGGTTCAATTTTTAATGGATGTTTGCAGCTGTTTCTTCTGATTTTGAGTCGTGCCACATCAGCAAATGAAGGTCCTAAAAACTTGACTCCATCCACATCATTAAGGTCGACTCTATTTTGAGGAGGCAGCTCTTCCCCAGTTGTATTTCAAGTGCCTTCCAACCTGGGGGGCTCATCTTCTGGCACTGTATCAGACTGTGTTCTGCTGCTATTCGTAAGGTTTTCACTGACTAATCCTTCTCAGTAGTAGACCGCCGAATCCTTCTTCCTAATCTTTCTTAGTCTGCAAGCTCAGCTGAAACCTGTCTGCCATGGGTGGCCCTACTTGTATTTGAATACTGATGGCATAGCTTCCGGCATCACAGCAACGTACAAGCCCCCACAGTACGACAAACTGAGAGACTAGTGGGGTTTATCTAGTGCCGCTGTAACAGAAATACCACAAGTGGAAGGCTTTTACAAAGAAATTTATTCTCTCACAGTTTAGGAGGCTAGAAGTCTGAATTCCGAGTGCTGGCTCCATGGGAAGGCTTTCTCTCTCTGTCAGCTCTTGGGGAAGGTTCTTGTCATCATTCTTCCCCAATCAAGGAGCTTCTGTGCCCTGGGACCCCAAGTCCAAAAGATATACTCTGCTCCCAGCGCTATGTTCTTGGTGGTGGGAGGTCCCTTGTCTCTCTGCTGGCTTCTCTCTTTTATATTTCAAAAGAGACTGACTCAAGATACAACCTTATCTTGTAGATTGAGTCCTGCCTCATTAACGTTACTGCCTCTAACCCTGCCTCTTTAACCTCATAGAGGTTATGGCAGCACTAAATAACTAAGACACAATACATAGGAAAATCACAATAATAGGGGTAGGATTTACAAAATGTCATGGATTGAATTATGTCCCCCCCAAAATGTGTGTATTAACTTAGGCCATGATTCCCAGTATTCCGTGGTTGTCTTCTATTTTGTGATTGTAATTTTATATTAAGAGGATTAGGGTGGGATTGGAACACCACTCTTACCCAAGCCACCTCCCTGATCCAAGGTAAAGGGAGTTTCCCTGTGGTGTGGCCAGCACCACCTTTTATCTCTCAAGAGATAAAAGGAAAGGGAAGCAAACAGAGAGTTGGGGACCTCATAGCACCAAGAAAACAGCACCAGGAGCAGAGTGCTTCCTTTGGACATGGGGTCCCTGTGCCTGAGAAGCTCCTCGACCAGGGATAGATTGAGGGCAAGGATCTTCCTCCAGAGCCGACAAAGAGAGAAAGCCTTCCCCTGGAGCCGATGCCCTGAATTTGGACTTGTAACCTGCTAGACTGTGAGAAAATAAGTTTCTCTTTATTAAAGCCATCCACTTGTGGTATTTCTGTTACGGTAGCACTAGATGACTAAGACACGATACATAGGAAAATCACATCAGATAACAAAATGGTGGACAATCAAACAATACTGGGAATCACGGCCTCGCCAAACGGACACACATTTTTAGGGGACATAATTCAATGCATAACAAGCACGTTGGTGGTAGGAAGTGTTGGAATTTTGGGACTGCTCACCATGAAGCCAGAGCCCAGGGCCTGGACACATTGGCCGACTTGGCATCCTTCTGCAGTACCGGGTCGAGGCAGCCTTAGTCTGGGAAACAGGAGGGGCCGAGGAGGGGACTGTGGGGGAGGGAGGGGCTTTCTCCCAGACACGCTTCAGCACCGTGGGGTCACAAAAGAGGATTGCTGGGGTATTGGCAGCTGGTGTTTTCTGTGAGAAGGTGTGTTCTGTGAGAAGGTGTGTTCCTGCTGCTGAGCAAGTGCCCAGGTGGATGATCTGACACCTGGAGGCAATCACAGCTGCCACCTCCTCCTGCCTGGGACATCTGAGATGGCCGTGGCTGAGCCCAGAGTGTGAGATCAGGAGAGGAGTTTGGGGCTACTGTGACTTGCAGGCGGAGCCCAGGACTCGCTTCTCTGAACAGAGGGTGAGGCCAGAACAACCTTGACTGGGTGCCAGTAAGGTTGTAAGGGTTGCCATGGTACTCAGCACAGACCTCCATCTCTCCCTGGTCACAACTCACGCCCCCAAGCCGGAAGCCATCTTGGCTCTGGGCTGGACTCCTGACACAGAGAGCTAGGCTTCCTAAACAGGAAGACCTCAGAGCCCCTGCTTCAAGAATCTCATAAAGTGTCCTCTGTGCAGATTCACAGACCTGGGCCTTTAGTCACAAGCATGATTTGGGGAAACAGAGGCAGGACAGAGACAAACCTTGCTGTAGAGTTGATTCTGGCTCATGGTGACCACATGTGTGTCTGAGTAGGACTGCGCCACGTAGGGTTTTAGGGGCTGATTTTTCAGAAGTAGATGGCCAGGATTTTCTCACAAGCTGCCTCTGGGGAGACTCGAGCCTCCAACCTTTTGGTTATCAGCAAGTGCATTAACTGTACCACTAGGGATTCAGGGGCGAAGACGAGACTTCAGAGAGGGCAGCTGGTCGTGTATGGTCCAAGCTGAGGAACACATGACCAGCTATATTCCCTGTCACATGAGCTGGGTGGCCTGATGTCCTGTCCCCTGAGCAGCCCATCAAGCCCACACTCCCCTTCCCTTGTTGTTGTTGTTGTTAGGTGCCTTCTAGCCGGCTCTAGCTCATGGTGACCCTGTGAACAACAAAATAAAACACTGCCTGGTCCAGCACCATCCTCACCATCTTTGCTATGTTTGAGCCCACCGTTGTAGCCACTGTATCAACCCATTTCGTTAAGGATCTCTCTCTTTTTTGCTGACCCTCTGCTCTACCAAGCCTGATGTCCTTCTCCAGGGGCTGATCCCTCCTGATAACATGTCCAAAATATGTGAGATGAAGTCTCACCATCCTCCCTTCTAAGGAACATTCTGGCTGTAGTTCTTCCAAGACAGACTTATTTGTCCTGGCAGTCCATGGTATATTCAATATTCTTTTCTAACGCCACAATTCAAAGCATCAGTTCTTCCTTCTTTCCTATTCATTGTCCAGTTCCCCTGCCCTTACCCCTGGGTTTGAATGGCATATGGCTTCATGGAGGGATTGGGGCCTTTATACAGTCCACAGGTGTTCATGGATCCCTGTGAGTCTGGAGCATGCGCTCATGGCCAAGAAGATAATCTGGCTGGGAGAGAGCTGGGGGTCTCTGAGGGTGTGTGGCCCCAAGTGGTGATGATGATGGTGGCTGAGTTCTGAAGGCCAGTAGTCCCATTTGGTGAGGGTGATGTTGCTGCACTCTGAGGGAGTGTGGCTCCTGTGGTGACGGTAATGGTGTCTGAGCTCTAGGGTCTGTGGCCCTGTGTGGTGAGGGTGATGGTGTCTGAGCTCTAGGGTCTGTGGCCCCGTGTGGTGAGGGTGATGGTGTCTGAGCTCTGAGGGCATGTGGCCCTGTGTGGTGAGGGTGATGGTGTCTGAACTCTGAGGGCATGTGGCCCCGTGTGGTGAGGGTGATGGTGTCTGAACTCTGAGGGCATGTGGCCCTGTGTGGTGAGGGTGATGGTGTCTGACCTCTGAGGGTCTGTGACCCCGTGTGGTGAGGGTGATGGTGTCTGAGCTCTGAGGGTCTGTGGCCCCGTGTGGTGAGGGTGATGGTGTCTGAGCTCTGAGGGTCTGTGGCCCCGTGTGGTGAGGGTGATGGTGTCTGAGCTCTGAGGGTCTGTGGCCCCGTGTGGTGAGGGTGATGGTGTCTGAGCTCTGAGGGCGTGTGGCCCCGTGTGCTGAGGGTGATGGTGTCTGAGCTCTGAGGGCGTGTGGCCCCGTGTGGTGAGGGTGATGGTGCTAAACTCTGAGGCCATGTGGCCCCGTGTGGTGAGGGCGATGGTGTCTGAGCTCTGAGGGTCTGTGGCCCCGTGTGGTGAGGGTGATGGTGTCTGAGCTCTGAGGGCATGTGGCCCCGGGTGGTGAGGGTGATGGTGCTAACTCTGAGGCCATGTGGCCCCGTGTGATGAGGGTGATGGTGCTAAACTCCGAAGCCACGTGGCCCCGTGTGGTGAGGGTGATGGTGTTTGAGCTCTGAGGGCATGTGGCCCCGTGTGGTGAGAGTGATGGTGTCTGAACTCTGAGGGTCTGTGGCCCTGTGTGGTGTGGATTATGGTGTCTGATCTCTGAGCACATGTGGCCCCGTGTGCTGAGGGTGATGGTGTTTGAGCTCTGAGGGCATGTGGCTTCGTGTGATGAGGGTGATGGTGTTTGAGCTCTGAGGGCATGTGGCCCTGTGTGGTGAGAGTGATGGTGTCTGAGCTCTGAAGTTAATGGACCCGTGTGTTTTGGATGAGCCCGAGGCTGATCTCTGGCAGCATCAGGCGGGGTAGCTATCCTTCCCTCTTACCACATGTGACAAGCCATCCTGGAACAGAGATGGGCCCTGAGGGACCTGTCCGAGCTTGAGAGTGTAACACTGACCTTCTCAGGGCCCTCTCCTGCCTTGTACCCCAGCCCTCTTCTGTCTCTCAGTCGGTCTGTCTCTCTAGTGGCTCCCCCTTCATGAGTCCTATGTGTCTTTTTTCGAGGCACAGCCATGGTTCCCAGGCCCCTGTGTTCAGAGAGGGCAGGTGGGCGGGCACAGGGCTGCCATGATGGTTGGGACAGGGACAGCACAGCCCTCACTGTTGACCTTTGGCCCCAAGTGAGGAGCAGATTGCAGCTCCAGCAGACCTTCCTTGGGCCTCACGGTCCCCCAGGGGAGGTGGCCTCTCTGGGCCAGATGAGGGGGTGACTTTGTCCTCCTGGCCCTGGGATTACAGAGCATCAAATTCCTGGTTGAGCATTTCATTAAACCTGGAATGCAGGCAGAATTCCTGAAGGGCGGAGCCTGCCTGGGTCATGCCCAGTATGTGGAGGACGAGCTCCCTGGTACCAGGTGTGCGGGCAGGCAGTGATGGAATCCACCCTCCTCTAGGCCAGCCTGGCCGCTGGGCCGGCAACCTGGCCCCTGGGGTGGCTGGGTCCTCTCAGGGCCTCTGCCCATGGCTCCTGCGCGGAACACGGCGGAAACCACTGCGCTCTGTCTTAGATGAATTATTTTTTAACCCATAGTGACCAGGGGCGCATTAACCAGTAAGCCAGGTATGCACGGGTTTACAGAAAGCAAAATATACACGGGCTTAATTGCGTTTACTTAGTAATTTGTAGGGCACAGTCTCAGATGACATGGTGAGAAACAGATGAAACTGTGCCCTACAGATTAGTAAGGAAGCACAGTGAAGGCCATGTGTACCTGGCTTGTTGGGGAATCTGTCCCTGTGTGCAGGAAACCTAGCGACTGTCTTTACTATATTTGCGTCAGCTGGAGGCAGGTTAGCCCTTAGCCCCCTCAGTGACTGAACTGCAGGTTTGTGTTCTTCCTTCCTATTGGGTGGGATTTAAGGATTTTGAGTCTATTATCTGCCTCCTGCAAGCGGGAAGCTGAGGCTAGAGAGGAGGCGGCTTTGTCAAGGCCAAGAGCCATGCGCGCAGGGAAAGTTTCTCATTCTCCCTGTGTGTGGTGCCCCTTGCCTTGGCTGGAAAAGAGAGGCAGTCGGTCCCCAAGTGCTTGGTGAGTGGGGGCAGGGTGGGTAGACACTGCCAGGCCTGGGGACACTGGGTATCCCTGCCCCTCTGAGCCCTGGTGTCCTCATCTGTGACGTACGAGCATGGAGCCAGAGCTTCGCCGAAGGGAACAGCTGCTCTCAGCACTGGCATTGGTGTTCCTCACCATGCATGCTTTGACCTTGGCCCTCAGTCCCTGCCACAGCATCCTCCCCAATATGTTCAGGAGAACCTGAAGGCATGGGGGCAGGGAGCCCAGACTGGGGGACTCAGCCATGTTCCCCCCCCACCTTTGTTTTTCCAAAGGCAGCCTTCAAGCTTGGGCTGCTCCGTCTGTCTCTGGGGGCTCCTCATTCCCTGGCCCTGTAGAAAGCCCCCCCATCAGGCATGTTAGAAGTTCTGAGGGCCCAGTGCCCACTTACCAACAGACTACCGACCCCTAGGTTGAGCACGTGTGTTAACTTGCTCTGCTGGTTCCCTGGTTCTACTTGTTACCAGTGGAATTAGGGATTGTCACTGGCCCCAGAAAAGGGTAAACCAGCCTCAAAGAAATAAACATGTCGTGCTGCACTAATCTACAAGACCTTCTGCCAAGCAGGCTCAGATATCTGGGGTCTGACTAGTCCTGCAGGCAACGCCTCTTTGGTTTTTCTTGAGTGTCCGTTTACCTCTTTAGTTTATTCCAGACAGGGATGGATTATCCAACAAGTAAGGTAAGCACATGATTAGAGCAGCAACAGAACAGGGGCACCAGTTGTCCACAGCAAAGACCCATAGCTGCCAAGCAGACAGGACTTAAAGAAAAGTGAGCACCACAATGGAAGGGAACTGGCTGGGCACTAAATGACATTGATGCCAGCTCAGTGCTTGAGAACCTGCCAGGTGGAAATAAAGCTCATGCAGGGTCACAAGGGTGCCCACGTGCAAGGCTGTATAAGCTACAGGGCCCCTACCACTTCCACACCTTTGTTGACATCTGCTGCCTTCGGTCCCCTCATGTGTAACTGAAACTCCTTATCTAGGCAGGTCTCTCGGAAGTATACTATTTCTTTCTAATAAACAAGCGATGGGGGTGGGCCGTCTAGTCTAATTCTTGCTACATTCACCCCATATGAAACAGGATCCTACATGAGCGGTTACTGGGCAAGGACAGATTGCATTAATAGATAACGGGTCTCTGATTCACTTTGAAAGAACCGTCTGATACACCCACATCTCTGGTCCAGCAGCTCCAGCCAGGAGGGCCAGCACTGCTCTCTGCCATGACACAAACACAAGGGTGTTTGCATATCTTCTGGTGAACAGCCAATGGGGACTCCAGACCCAGATGACGCTCCAGGAAGGGAACGCGGATAAGGCCGCCTCTGCAATGCATCCAATCAGGGTGCTTTTTATCTGTATAGCATTTACTTATAGTTATGTCCTAACTTTTATAAACAATAATATTTATAAACTTAAAGCATGCTTGGCATATAGGCAGACACAATTTAGCATACACGTAATATAATACTAACGGGGTAATAATTTAGTATAATACTAGCATAGCAAAAGTCAAAAAATACTGGAAATATTAGTATTTATCTAACATGAACAGTTTTGATTTATGTATCAAGTGAGTTTCATTTCTTATTATCTGTTACCCAGGACACAGTGCTTGATATCCCTCTGTATGTACTAATAAATGAGGTATTAGGCATATTAAGAGAATGCAAAATTCAGTATTTATCATGCAAAATATGTTTCTGTTCTGCAACAGTGAGTTTTGTTTCTAAATTTGTCTTCAAGAAAGCAATGAAGGGCGTTTATCAGAACATTACATTTATATTTTATCAGAATATTTAGGTATCTCTGTGTAAGGAAATTGAACTGTTCCTTGAGGAAATAAATTGAATATTTAGGTAATAAAAATTATATAAATATGTTTTATTTTCCATTTCCCTTCAGACTGACTTTTAAGAAATTGATTGAATTGTTGTGACTCATGAAACAGACTTGCTGACCCAGAAGTGGGTGCTATTGTTACATCAATTACATACATGTCTCCAAATACGGGAGTTAAACAATTCCACAAAGAAAGAAACTGCCGTTTTATAGATTTTGTATATGATAACAATTATATTTTCCTTTTTTCATTTTGGACCAATTGGGTATAACCTCATCTTCAGTTCTCTCTCTGAGTGGCTGTAATCACATGACTGGTGACATATCTGGTCCTGTCCTGCCCAAAGTGAACAAACACTCGTTTTCAGATTGAGCGCACCTTTGTAGTTCATGCGCTTTGCAACTGCTCTCACCCCCGTTAGGTATTAGCAGTAGTCCAACAAACTGTGAAGACATAGCATCAAAGTACAGAAAGTGACTCCACAAGTTCTTAAGTATTTTTTGAGATGAAAAACATCCATGCAGTTCTGCAAAAGACCTGCCAACATTGTATGACGAATGAATGAAATCATTTCCGACTGTCTAGTATTATTTCTTTTGACTATGTCAGACCTGAAGAATAAAGTTACATGTTCCATATCAATTTTTTTTTACTTATTAATTTTCAAATTAGTCAGGAAAAGTGTGCATCAGGGTTGTATCCTTTCACCATACTTATTCAATCTGTATGCTGAGAAAATAATCCGAGAAGCCAGACTGTATAAAGAAGAACGGGACTTCAGGATTGGAGGAAGACTCATTAACAACCTGTGTTATGTGGATGACACAACCTTGCTTGCTGAAAGTGAAGAGGAGTTGAAGCACTTACTGATGAAGATCAAAGACCTCAGCCTTCAGTATGGACTACACCTCAACATAAAGAAAACAAAAATCCTCATGACTGCATCAATAAGCAACATCATGAAAAACAGAGAAAAGGTTGAAGTTGTCAAGGATTTCATTTTATTTGGATCCACAATCAACAGCCATGGAAACAGCAGTCAAGAAATCAAACGACACACTGCACTGGGCAACACTGCTGCAAAGGACCTCTTGAAAGTTTTGGAAAGCAAAGATGTCACCTTGAAAATAAAGATGCACCTGGCCCAAGCCATGGTGCTTTCAATTGCCTCATATGCGTGTGAAAGCTGGGCAATGACTAAGGAAGACCGAAGAATAATCGATGCCTTTGAATTGTAGTGTTGGCGAAGAATATTGAATATACCATGGACTGCCAAAAGAACAAACAAATCTGTCTTGGAAGAAGTACAACCAGAATGCTCCTTAGAAGTAAAGATGGCAAGACTTCATCTTACATACTTTGAACAAGTTATCAGGAGTGATCAATCCCTGGAGAAGGACATCATGCTTGGTCAGTGAAAAAGAGGAAAACCCTCAATGAGATGGATTAACCCAGTGGCTGCAACAGTGGGCTCGATCATAACAATGCTCGTGAGGATGGCACAGGACTGGGCAATATTTTGTTCTGTTTTACACAGGGTTGCTATGAGTTGGAACCAACTCGATGGCACCTAAAAACAACAATTTTCAAATATAAATATTTGTGTTAACATCCCAATTTGAACATAAATTTTACTTTATAAATTTTATTTATTTTCAATTATTCAAATTTATTTTCTATGGTAGAACCAAATTTTAAAATGACATAATTTTAGATCCAGGTAAAATGAAAAGGCAACAACTAAGTGGAGAGCAAAAAGTGAAAGCTCACAGAAGATAAAAGGATTTGTGAATCCCTAAAGACAAATCCAAAATTAACTTCCTTTTTAAAATGTAATGAATCAGAAGAGGCCTCTTCAACTGAACATTTGAGTTTAATGGGTACAAACAGTTGTACTAGTACTGCTAGCACTGTAACTACTAGTAGCAATACAAATGTACTAGAATTTGTTCCAAATTCTGCATCCATTCTTTCTGTATTAAAAAAATAATTAATAATGGCCTAGAAAGTGAAACTATTTTAGAATCTGAAATTGTTGCATCTGGAGACCCCATAAATGATAGAAATACAGATCCTGCTTTAAGGAATAATTTTTCTTCCAATGATGTAAACTATTAGATCAAAAGAGGGCCAAGAAATTGTCAACATCACAGCAGTCCATATGAAAATTCATGCCAAAAATTTCTGGATGATAAACAAGATTCTATAGCCAGAATATATTTCTGGAATACAAAACTACTGGTGAAAATTATAAGAGGGAGTAGCTACTGTATTCTCCATCAGTTAGCTCTGCGTATTTTTTTTTTTTTTTTTTTGCAAAATATTCGGTCCTAAATCATTTAATTATCAATTTGCTACAAATGGGATTAGCTATTGGTGCAACTTGAATATGATTGATAAACATGAAACAATTCAATTCACAGAGATTGTATGTTGTCACATTTAAACTGAAGTCATGGTTTTGGCTTAACTCATGAACTGGGAACACAAAGCATCAGTATTGGAAAGCTGTTTTGCAATGCATTGTTGCTGTCATTACAATTGCTGAACATAGACTATCTTTTGGAGGAAGAAATTAGTGTTTGGTTCCTCACAAAATGGAACTTTTCCAGGTTTACTTGAACATGTTTCTTAGTTTCAGCAGGTCACATCTCAAAATATGGTAACACAGGAAAGGGCAACCCATCGTATATGTCTAAAATGTGAAAATTTAATAAACTTAATAGGTGAGAAAATTAGATCAACTATTTTCAGTGAAATAAGTACAGCTTGATATTTCAGTTTATCTGTAGATTCCACACCTGATCTTTCTCATACAGATCACCTAAATATTGTTTTAAGATAGTATCTCCAACAAATGGAAAACCTGTTGAGCAAGGTGTCACATTTACTAGCACAAAAAGTCATACCAGTGAAGAAATTACAAATCAAGTACTTCACTATTTATGTGAAGTTTGCAAAATCGATTTTTCTAAGTGCAGAGGCCAGTCCTATGACAATGCTGCCAATATGTCAGGGCATCATAAAGGCATGCAACAGAAAATTTTAGGACATAATGAATATGCCAGTTTTATGCCATGTGCTGCACATTCACTTAATCTTATAGGACATAGTGCAGTAGTGTTGTCCAGAAGTGGTTGGTATTTTTTTCTACTGTTCAGCTACTCTACACATTTTTTTTTGCTACCTCAACCCCCAAATGGGCAGTTCTTAAAACATATTTAGGCAATGATTGAGTATTAAAATGTCATTCTAATACACGTTGAGAAGCTTTATGCTCTAGCAATGGGTGCAATCCTGGAATCATGCACTCAGATTCTAGATGCTTTAGAAAATATTGCTGAAGACCAGACACAAACAGGAAATACCAAAAGATGCCAAAATGCAAACACTAGAGTATGATGGCTATGTGGAATATTACATTGCAGCATTTTCATCAGAAGAATCAGGCTTTCCAAGATTCAGAAGTAAATTTAAAGACATGCGTAGAACTCTACCAGTCATTAAAAGGGTATTTACATACTTAAAGAGAAGATTTTCAAAGTTTTGAAAACACAACAAAACAAATACTGTTTATCAAGCAGTTCACCATCGCGGAAACAAAAAGAGACAAGTAAATGATAGAAGTGTTCCAAAAGTATCATTGAGTGCCAGAGATCAATGTCATGTAACCACATATACACTATCAGTAGATGCACTTGAATCTTACATGAAGAGAAGGGCAAAAGTGTATGAAGTTCTTTCAAATAGCTTTTCCTTCTTAAACAATGCAGATATACCTGTTAAAGAATGCCTGGAGGCATCCTAGAAATTAGTGCAGGTTTATCTCGATGACTTAAGTACAAACCTTTATGGAGAGGTGCGACAATTTCATTCTCACATGAGAATTAATTTACAGATTCAGGAAAGACGAATTCTACTCATGTAGGCATGTAGGATTCCATAATAGAAGATAAAATACTATGCATAATTCCCAAAGTTGAAATTGCTTTAGGCATATTCCTAACTTTAATGATCACAAACAGTACAACAGGATGCTCATTTTCATCCCTAATGAGACTCAGAAACCCTCAACATGAAACAATGATTGAAGAAAGACTTGAGTCGTCACCCTTATTATGTATGGAAGTAGGTATTGTTCGGCAGCTTGATTGTGATGAAACCTTTGAAGAATTTGTAAGAGCAGAGAATAGAAAGAAATGTTTTTAATTATAGCATGTTAGAGATGAAAGATCTATCTAAAAATAAAACATAGTAATTTGTTGTAATTGTTTCCTGGCCATTGATTTTTCTTTTATGACATCTTTCCATTTGTTCACTTATAGCATTTGTCATGAAACAAGCATCAACATTGAAGTATGAGCCATTTAAAGCAAAAGGGGTTAAAGTCAATTTTTTGTTGTGGGAGATCAACAGAATTTTACGTTGATTGTTCAAACAACTAAGTTCACGGAATCATTTTCTTTGTTGTGGAATATGTGGAATATTCTTTTTGTAGAAAGTGTGGTGTATAGTAAAAATCTTAGTACCCTGCATCCACTAAAAATTTTATAATCCAGTTCATCTCACTTTTGCATTCAATTGCTAATATTATAGTTGCATTTGAAAAAGATGTTACATTACGGACAGCTAAGATGCACACACAGAAATACATATACACGTGTATATATACAACTCATGTATACTGTTGGACCGTGTGAGTAAGCAGAGGAGAGGGCATCACAGGTTATTAGCATTTAGGGCCCTCACATGCCTCAATCCAGCTCTGATTCAAGGAGCTGTATACAATCTCAGTTCTGAGCACCTAACCTTTCAAATAACACCAGTCTGTCTAGGGTTCCTCTTTCTCTCCAGGATAATTGTTTAATCGTTTCCAGCTCATAAAGAAAACACATGGTTGTGATACTCCAAAGATACAGAAATGCATAATTTAAAAAGTAGCATCTCTGGTAATCCCGCCCCTATTGTAACCAGGATAGCAGTTTAGAGCACGGGTTGTTGACTTTAAGTTGGTTGAATTGGTACTGGATTTATAGATATAGTTTATTCTCTTTATCCACGGTAGTTATATTCTATAAAGTCACTGCCAACATTCAATTAGCAAATGCCGAAAACCACTACTCTGAGGGAAACCCAGGGTTAGGTTCCTGCAAGCCTCTGGTCACAGCATTTCCATTAACCGTCAACACCTAATCATGTTCTGTGTGTGTTTCTGTTTAAAAACACCTACTTAATATGTATCGTTGATTCATTAGCATGGAACTCACGGCCAGCAGCACTGTGACTCTCGCCTGAATGAAGCTTATCTAACATGTGCATTTTCTCCGTAAGGTTTGTCTCATCCCTCTTGCACTTAGGCTCACTAGACAGCACTTCAGCACTATGCGTGGGGCCGTTTCAAGCAGTGAAATCATGAACAAAAATGCCAAAAACCTGGCACTATGTTAGACTGTGACGAGGACCCTTGTCTACAGCCTGAGAGCTGACGTGAGAAGGCACAGTGCCTCCATGTTGGACTTCGGCTGGGAACATATGTGTTGTGTGACTCAAAGTTTCCCTTCCTCTGCACGTGTCTGCAAATGATCACCAAAGCAAGCGCGACGGATGTTGACTTTGGGGTGACAGATAAATTTTAACAAGCAGGTAAATTCACGAATAATGAGGATCAACTGCATTGCTATTGTTAGATAACTTATTCTGCAGTCGGGAGAGAGACATTGGGCCAAATGAGGTTTTTGGACACATATTGCCAAGTTGTTTTCACAGAGGTTGTACCCAGTAGCACATCTCAGTTTCAATATTGTCTCATGATACTCCTACATTTTGGAAAATCCTTTTAGTAAAACAGGCAGCGTTTCACATCTGGAAATCTCTCCACGTGCCTTTTATGTTGTCAGCTTAAGAAAGCAACCACAAGCTTCATTAGTTTGATGTAATTTTCTGTTGTTCATGAGTTGATTCTCAGCCAAATCCAGTTGTTAACTTATTGGGAGGCTCTGATGAAAGCTATTTTTCTTTTCTTTTCTTCTTAGACAATGAGTATATATTTATGGACTTGGAGCAGAAGCTCAGCAAATACTTCTCAAAGGACTGGAAGAAGGAAACACACAAAGTAAGCATGAGGTCACATGGCTTGGGGTGGGGAGGGCTGGGTGGAAGGCTTTAGGGTTAGGTAGGAAGGCCTGGCTGCTAGGCCAGCTCACAATGGGTGTCCAGTGGTCTGGGACAGTGCTGGGGCCAGGATGGTCCACTTGTCTAGGTGGCTGTCCCTGTTGACCAGGTTGTCTGTCTGGGAAACACCCTGCTCTGGCCACCATCCTCAATGTCCTCCCTAACACTGTGGAAGCTTAATGTGGGAACAGCAGGTGAACCAGCTCCACCACCAGGTGGTGAGAATGCCCTTGACTGCACACTTTTTTTCTTTTTCTTTAAAAAAAAAAAAAAAAAGTAATGAATTGCCATAGCTGTCAATACAGAGCGTAAGCATTGAGCTGGGTATAAAATAATTTCAGGCTGACTGCTCCCTGGTGGTAATTGTCTAGCTGTCAACCCTTCCCTGGGCTCACACGAGTGACCTCCTTTCTCTTTCTCTTGCCCGACAGGGAGGTGGGAAACCCCATGCCCCCTTTGTTGCCTTCCTCCGAGTGCAGTACTATGTGGAAAATGGAAGGGTCATAAGGTAACTTGTTACTGATTTCTTAAAGGGCATTACCTGGAACAGTGAAAATCCATCAGGGCAAAATATAAGTCCTATGAATGTAAACATTTAAATTTTAGTTTATTCTGGAAAAAAAAAAGAACATTATACTTGGCTGTTTGGTTTGTTCATTTGTCTGGGAAGGGAAACGATAATTCCTTTGGCCTGAAATATGAAAAAACTGTTTTATGAAGATGAGATTTCTCCAAACACAGGACATTTTTATTCCCTATGGTGGGTATTTTGTCAGGAAGGTACTGGGAGGTGCCGAAGGGCCCTATGTTAAACTGGAGCTGGGCAGTCTGCAGGGGTGTCTCCTTGCTCTTGGCTGCACATGCTACTAGTGGTTGGGCCTGGCTGCGGGGTGGGGGGTGGGGGGCGGCGGGGGTTGTGTGCAGGGAGTGGGTCGTCTACAGGCCTGGATGGGTTTCATTCTGAGGGAACCCTGCAATGCAGGGGTCCCCGAGAGGCTCTGGGAGGCCAGGGTGGTTGGGACCAGGGAGGTGGTGCCCCTCCCAGGACCTGCACAGGCAACCCCTCCCCACACCCTGTCTCTCCCTCCCCGCCCCCCAGGGACAGGACAGCCCAGCACCTGTACTACTGCCACCTGAAGGAGCAGGTGCTAAGGTCCGAATGTGCCCACCGGGAGGAGGCTTACTTCCTGCTGGCGGCCCTCGGGCTGCAAGCCGACTTCGGCAACCACCGCGAGGCAGCCCATGTGGGCCGGTACTTCGAGCCACAGGCCTACTTCCCGCAGTGGGTAAGGCCTCTGCTGTGCCTCTCAGGATGGGGACCCCGGAACCCACTCTGCAGCCCCCCTCGGGCTGCACAGAGTCACTGGGTGTTTCCATAGGGCGAAGAGGGGAGACAGCGGGAGGAAAGGCAGCGCACCGGGAACGGAGTAGTACCTCTGCCTATCCTCCAGGAGGGCACGAGGCCACCGCCACCTCCCCACCCCACGAAGATGTGTACCCCCTATCACCCACGAGGCTAGCTGAGGGGGCACAAGGTGGGCACCACAGGATTTTGACTTAGGCTGGCCCTGTCCTTGGCGCCCACTGCAGAGACTGGTGCCCACTTAGGGGTTGCAGTGCCCTGTGAAGCAGCTGGCAGGGATGGGCAGGGCCAGCGTCTGATGACTGGTCCCCCCACAGATCCTAGCCAAACGGGGCAGTGCGTACCTACTGCGGCACACGCCGGCTATGCACCGGGAGCAGCGGGGCCTGAACCCCCGGGAGGCCGTGCTGCGCTTCATCAGGGAGGCCTGCCGCCTGGACGACGTGCCTGTCCACTTCTTCCGGCTGCACAAGGTCAGGGGGCCACCCTGGACGTCGGGGCTTGGGGTTGTCACAGGGCAGGCCTGCCCCCACCCCCTCCCCTGCTGACATGTGAGGACACTTGCTGTGGGCCACACCCCGTGCACAAACCCAAGCAGTCCTGGGAGAGGGCCATTAGCCCCAGACTACAAGTGGGTAAACTGAGGCTCGGGGGGGGTCATGTAGCTTGCCCAAGGCCACACCACCAGGAGCCAGTTTCAGGCCAGGTCCACTGACCCCGAGCCCAAGCATGAGGCTGCCAGTGGAGCATCTTCAACCTTGGGTCAGGGTGGTCAGTCAAGGTTGGAGGAGCTATGGATCCCATAACCCGGTCTCCAAGTGTGTGGGGGGGTCCTCGGGAGCATGGAGCTCCAGCTCAAAGGCTGTCAAATCTCCCCATGATGATTCCAGAAAGAGGAGCTGGGGGCAGGGGGACCAGGAACAGCTAGGCATGGAGACTGAAGCTCCAGGAAGAATGTATGTGTGCATGTGTAGGTGCCTGTGTGCACATATGTGTGCATGAGAGTGTGTGCATGTGCATCTGTGCATGTGTGGATGCCTGTGTGCACATGCATTTGTGTGTGTAGGTGTGTGTGCATGTGTACAGGAGCATCTGTGTGCATGTCTGTGCACGTGCATCTGTGCACATATGTATTTGCGTGCACACGTGTGGGCATGTACATCCATGTGCATATGTGTGTGCATGAACATGTGTGTGTGCATATGCATCCACGTGCATGAGTATCTCTGTGTGTAAGTGTGTGTGCACACTTGCTTCTTGGGCCACCTGGGCGATGTCCTTTCCGTGGCAGGGAGGGTAGACCACCTTGGTCCTTTTTGGCACCTGCTGGAAGGACTGACCTGGGAAATACTATCCCTTCCCACTGGGACCTGGGGCAGGGCTCCTCAACTGGGTTGAGTCTGCTTAGATGCAGGCACTTGTCCATTACCCTTCATGGGGCAGAGGATTGGCTCAGCAAACTGTCCTTTCTGCCTCCCCCACCACACGCAGCCCTGTGAATGGTAACCGCCCTCCTCTCTTCCACACGCATCTCCTAAAGGGTAACCGCCCTCCTCTCTTCCACACGCATCTCCTAAAGGGTAACTGCCCTCCTCTCTTCCACACGCATCTCCTAAGGGGTAACCGCCCTCCTCTCTTCCACACTCATCTCCTAAAGGGTAACCACCCTCCTCTTTTCCACACACATTTCCTAAGGTGTAACCACCCCCCCCAGTGTGCAGCCCCCTAAATGACAACACTGCCCTCTGGGCCCCCTAGAAGGAAGCCCCTGCAGGGATCTCTCTGCTGCCATCCTCAGTCCAGGGCTGTGCGGCCCTGAGGACATGACCAGTGTTCAGTGTGGTGGCAATGACACCAGATGGTGGTTCTGCCAGGGAACGGCCACTGTGGGGCTGCTGTGAGTTGGGAGGCGAGCTGAGCCTCAGGAACGGCCCAGCCCCACCCGCGTCTCCTGATCCAGGATGGACGTCTGTGAGAAGCTATCCTCATGCTTTCCACAGGCGTCCACCCCAACGCAGCTTCCTCTCAGGGACGCATCCCTGGGAGCTTGGAGACTGGGGTTTGGTCCACTGGGGCAGAGGGAGAGAAACCATGCTGGCAAATGGATTCAAATTTGAGAAGGTGGATGGGGGCAGGGACAGTGGGGACCACAGTGAAGGAGGGCCCTGGGGCTCAGCCCATTTCAGGGGGCTGGGGCATCCTGGCCAGGTGGGCCCCTCCTTAGGCGTATAGCTCTCCCCTCTCCATTCCTGTGTGTTTAGGACAAGAAGGAAGACCAGCCCACGATTGTCCTGGGGCTGACCCTCAAAGGAGTTCACATCTACCAGGTGAGGGGGCTGTCCGCCACCAGGAGCCTTCCTCCCCTTCTTCTCTTCCTCCTCCCCTCCTCCCCCATTCTTCCTACTCTTCCTCTTTCTCTCCTTCCTCCTTTCCTCCTCTCCCTCCTCCCCCTCCGGCCAGCAGCACCCCCCTCCCCAAAGCCCTGGACATCTATTCCTCCTCCACTCTGACATTCCCACTTCCTGTGTCTCAGGAGGCGAACCACACCCGGCAACTGCTCTATGACTTCCCCTGGTCTCGGGTCGGCAAGCTGGCGTTTCTGGTGGGTGTCTCCGGGGCACAGGGTCACATTGAACAGAGCCACGGGCAGGCAGCTATGTGTTTTGCCACCACAGCAGTCCCCTGGGACTTGACACTCCCCCATGAGGCACACACAGCCAGGCCCCCAGGTCCCTGCTGCCACAGTGAGCACAGGGACTTGTGGCCAAGGCACTCTCCTGGGCTCCATGCCGGCCCTCTGCAGGAGAGACGGGAGACAGGCTGACCCAGGCGTGTCTCTGCCACCCTCCCAGCACTGCACACTCACGGTTCTGGCAGCCGTGCCTGCCACCAGACGGCTCTCTGGTCCCACCCAGAGAAGGTGAAGGGGGAGCGATAGTCAATCACAGAACGGCATCTGTGCAGGCTGCCCGGCTTCTAGACACACCTGCTGTCATAGCGAAGTCCCTGGGTGGCATGAAGAATGTGTGCTCAACTACTAACCTAAAGCTTGGAGGTACCGAGGAAGAAAAAGGCCTGGTGATCTGCTTCTGAAAAGTCACAGCTTGGAAACCTTCTGGAGCAGTTCTCCTCTGCCCACAAGAGTTGGAGTTGACTCCATGGCAGCTGGTTTGGTTTTGGTTCCCATAGCGAAGGCCTCACCACTGTCCCTGGGCCAAGGGTGTGCCGGGGCACCGGACCACTGGAGGCAGGACCCTGCTCACTGCTTCCTGTGAAGAAGGGATTTCAGAGCTCCAGGTACGAGGCCTGGTGCTTTGTCTTCCGTGTGCAGCTGTAGGCTGACGTGAAACTTTCTAGCGTAGGAAGCTGCCTCCTCTCAAATATTAAAACCAGTTGCTGTCAGGTCAACTCTGACTCGTGGCGACTCCACATGTGTCAGAGTAAAACTATGCTCCCTAGGGTTTTCAGTGGCAGATTTTTCCTGTATAGATCACCAGGCCTTTCTTCCGAGGTGCCTCTGGGTGGACTCAAATCTCCAACCTTTTGGTTAGCAGTCAAGCAGGTTAACTATTTGCCCCACCCAGGGGCTTCTCAGATATCAAGGGGTGGCCTTTTATGTTGTTCTTCTCATAATTCAGCACAAAGCTGTGTGTTCCCTGGATTACAGCATCTGCAAACATCTGCATGCACGTGGAAACCAGATTTGCAAAATGAAAACAATGTGGCTTTCCAATGGGGCTATGGTGGGCGGCTGGACTACTTCCTTCCAGTTGCTGCCTTGGTTTCCAGTGTTGACCTGCGGCAGGTTACCTGTGCTCTGTCTTCATCCAGGGGCAGAGGTTTGAGATCCAGCCAGATGGGTTGCCCTCAGCCCGGAAGCTGGTCTACTACACAGGCTGCCCGGTGCGCTCCCGGCACCTGCTGCACCTGCTCAGCACCAGCCACCAGCTTCACCTCAGAGTCCAGCCTGTGTTGCGGCAGCTTCGGCAGCTGGAGGAGGCAGAAGGTGGGTGTGGGGCAGGCCGGTCGCTCAGGCGCTGGGCAGCTGCAGGTGGCAGAAGGTGGGGACGGTGGGCAGCTTGGGGCCTGGGGGGGCACCGGGCAGGCAGGTCGCTCGGGTGCTGAGGGGCTGCAGGAGGCAGAAGATGGGCATGGGGCAGGCAGATGGCTTGGGTGCTGGGCAGCTGGTGCCATCACCCTCCCTGTGGGGGCCGGAGTCTGGCTCCATGTCCCCCAAGTGTTCTGGGTGGCGGGAGGCAGTGACCCCATTTCCCCAGCTCTGCTTGGAGCAGTGCTCTAACATGGGGAGCTGGGCGGGGTGTTCTGAGTCCTGGGGCCCATGGTGAGTAGTCAGTCAGCATTGTGATGGCCCCCTACATGCCTGTCAGAAATGCAAGTCCCTGTTTGGCCCCCTGATCCTCCTCATGCATCTGTCAGCCCAGGCACAATCAGAAATGCAAATAAGGAAGGCTTGGCCTTCAGTTTACCCACTGACTGGGCCTCCTTCCAGTTCTGTTTCAAAGTCTTCACCTCAGATTCCTGGAGACGGTACATAGAGTCCCATCACATGTGTGAGTGCGTGTGTGTACACATGTGTGATATGAGTATGTGTCTGCATGTGTGATGTGAGCAAGTGTGTGTGCACTGTGATGTGAGCATGTGTGTGCATGTGTGTGATGAGAGCATGCATGTATGTGCATGTGTGGTGTTAGCATGTGTGTGCACTCTGATGTCAGCACATGTGTGCACATGTGTAGTATGTGCGTGTGTTGTGAGCATGTGTGTGCACACATGTGTGATGTGTGTATACACGTGTGATGTGTGTATACACATGTGATGTGTGTATGCACGCATGTGTGTGCACGTGTGTGATCTGATCATGTGTGTGCCCAAGTGTGATGTGAGCATCTGTGTGTGCACATGTGTGATGTCTGTGTGTGTATGCATGTGTGGTGTGAGCATGTGTGCATGTGTGTAATGTGAGCATGTGTATGCATATGTGTGTACATGTGTGTAATGTGAGCATGTGTGTGCGTGTGATATGAGCATTGTGTGCATGTGTGTGATGTGAGCATGTGTGTGTGAATATATGTGAGTAGTGTGTAAATCTGTGTGAGTGTGCAGTGTGAGCACGTGTGTATATGTGTGCATGTATTTGATGTAAGCATGTGTATGGTGTGTGCATGTTAGCATGTGTGCACATGTGATGTGAGCGTGTGTACATGTATGATGTATGTGTGCATGTGTGTACGTGTGTGTTTGGTGTGTGCATGTGTGTGCAAACATGTGTGTATGTGTGAAATGTGTGTGCATTGCATGATGTGAACATGTGTGTGTGACTGGTGTGTGTGACGTGAGCATGTGTGTATGTGTGTGTGACTGGTGTGTGCATGTGTGTGATGTGAACATGTGTGTGTGCATGTGAGTGCATGTATGATGTGAGCATGTGTGTGTGACTGGTGTGTGTGACGTGAGCATGTGTGTGCACATATGTGTGAGTGTGCATATGTGTGGTGTGAATATATGTGTGTGATGTGAGCATGTGTGTGTGGTGTATATGTGTAGTGTGTGTGGTTGGCATGTGGTATGTTTGTGTGTGTGGTGTGTGTAAGAGTGTGATGTGTGTATGTGAGTAATGTGAGCAAGTGTGCATGTCAGCGTGTGTATGTGTAGGGTGTGGGGTGTATGCATGTGGGGTGTGTGCGTGTGTGCATGTTGTGTATATGTGTACTGTGGTTGGTGTGTCATGTGTGCATGTGTGCACGTGTTGCATATGTGTAATGTATATGGCTTTTGTGTGTATATGTGTAGTGTATGTGGTTGTGTGTGATGTGTAAATGTGTGTGTGTATGTGCATGTGCTCCTACACACCTGGAGCACTCTACTGCCTCTCCTGAGCATTAGCGCCAACTTGGTGTTGGTACGCAACTGACAGCAGCCCAAGCCAACATGGTCAGGTCCTGCCTTTGGGTGCCGCCTCTGTCCAGCTCCCAACACCTCTCGTTTTCCTCTCTCACTTCCTCTCGCACTGCCTCTCCCACTACATCTCCCACTTCCTCTCGCACTGCCTCTCCCACTTCCTCTCCCACTTCCCCTCCCACTACCTCTCCCACTTCCCCCAGTTCCTCTCCCACTTTCCCACTTCCCCTCCCACTTCCTCTCCCACTCCCACTCCCACTTCCTCTCACACTGCCTCTCCCACTTCCTCTCCCACTACCTCTCCCACTTCCTCTCGCACTGCCTCTCCCACTTTCCCACTGCCTCTCCTACTTCCTCTCCCACTACCTCTCCCGCTTCCTCTCACACTGCCTCTCCCACTTTCCCACTTCCTCTCCTATTTCCTCTCCCACTTCCCCTCCCACTTCCTCTCCCACTTCATCTCCTATTTTCCTCTCCCTGCTCTGCCTGGCTGGCACCTGTCCCCTGCACAGAGAAGAAGTGCTACTGCGAGTCCTACATCAGTGACACACTGGAGCTGGACCTGCGCCCAGCCGACCAGCACTCCCAGGGCAGCGACAGCAGCGGTGACAGTGGCCACTTTGCCAACAGCCGCGGCAGCTCCCACATGTCCAGCATTGAGGACGATGCCCGGCGCATGCCAGAGGAAATGTCTGTGGATGAGCCCTTTGAGACCACAGAGGGCCATGGCAGCCATGCCACCTCCAGCTTGGATAGTGGCAGTCAAGGCCAGGTCAAGGGGGATACTCAGGACACAGGGGACGGTGAGTGTGTGGCCGTCAGCTCCCTGCAGTGGGCCCCTCACAGCTCTGTGGGGCCCTGCCCCCACATGCCAGTCACCATGGGAGTGGCCAGGGCCATGGAGCCAGATTCTCGGTAGGACTTTCCAGGGAGCAAGCTAGGAGGAAGGTCGGGTAAGCTGCCTGTGATCTTGGTGCACCAGTCACCTGGGGTCCCTATCACAATGGAGCAGAGCTTGGCCTGGGGTGTCAGAGACAAGGCACGGGCCCTTTCTGTGAGGGCGTGTGGGATCAGGGCTGTGTGGGGTCGGGGCATGGGTGGGGTCGGGACATGCATGGAGTCAGAGCACCATGGGTCCAGACTCTGCTGGGGAAAGGGGTGCACTTGCTGTAAAGGACTCTTAGTCTCAGCACCCCAGGGCCGTAGCTGGGTGGTTCTCTAGACTTAGAATCCCCGCGTGGGAAGGCAGAGCCCCTGGCCCAGGTAAACAGGGGTGGGGGCCTGACCCTGGGCAGATGTATGGGTACTGAGGGGTCTGTCCCGGGGCAGGTGTGTGGGTGGGGGCCTGTTCCAGGGGCAGGTGCATGGGTGGGGGGGCTGTCCCAGGGGCAGTTGCATGGGTCGGGGGGGCTGTACCAGGGCCGGTGTGTTGGGGGTACTGTTCTGGGGTCAGGTGCATGGGTGGGGGATACTGTCCCAGGGGCAGGTGTGTAGGTGGGGGGGCCGTCCCAGGGCAGGTGTGTGGGTGGGGGGGCCGTCCCGGAGGGCAGGTTGTTGGGGGGAGCGTCCAGGGGCAGGTGTGTGGGTGGGGGGCTGTCCAGGGGCAGGTGTGTGGCGGAGGGCTGTCCAGGGGCAGGTGTGTTTGGGGGGCTGTCCTGGGGCACGTTGAGGAAGTATTGAAGGTAGCTGTCCCCTGTGCCCACGGTGGCGACATGGCTGGCCCACTCACTCACCCCCCACCACACACAGCCTCTCTCCGGGAGCCCTTGGCAGTGGTGCAGATCACGCTGGTCAAGATGAGGGACCAGAACGCTGAGGCCTTGCACCAGGTACAGGTGGGGGGCGGGTGTGCTTCAGGCCGGGTCTCCCTCGTCCTCCTCCCATCTCCCCCAGGCCACACTGAGGCCTGGCTCTCTGAGGCTTATGGGACACAGCACAGGCCCGTGGGGTCAGGTGAGGTGCTGGCAGAGAGGCCTGCCACTCTCCATGCAGGTGGGGAGTCCAGAGAGGGCCAGGCTGGGGCCAGGGACGATGTGGGGGAACACATCATGGGAGCGGGGCCCAAGTGGCCTAAGAGTCACGTCACATCAGTGGTTAAAGGCTAATCAGGCAACAGAATTGGGGGCCAGGCCTTGGCAGGCAGCTGTAGCTTTGTCATGAACAACTCTGACCGGAGTGAGGTTGGGGGGGAAGGGTTGTGGGCAGGGGCCATGCTTGAGGGGAATCGGGAGGGGACGGGGTGCAGAAGCAGGTGGGGTGTCTCAGTTCCCTTCCTGTGCTCTGGCTCGCAGATCCCAGGGGCCGGCGCCCAGGGTCCTGCCGAGCGACACAGCTGGAGCATGGACAACGTGTGGCACAGCCACCTGGCAGCCTCGCCCGTGCACAGCTACACCTTTGGCTCCGCCTGGGGGGACCCTGCAGCAGGCCATACGGCCAGGTCCACTCTCCATGGCAAGAGGTCCCTGAAATGCCTATCTCTGGACCTCCTTGGGGAAGGCCAGCCATCTGAGGAGTTTGTGGTGTAGCGGGTGCCTGCCTGGAGATCCCTGCTGGCCCTTGCATGACACAGATGCGCCTACCACAGAGCCGCCCCCACCACGGAGCAGCCCCCACTACCAAGCAGCCCCCACCACCAAGCAGCCACCACCACGGAGCAGTGAGCACAGGGCTGGGGTCCAGGGGCATCTGGTCCTCAGTGTACACACCCCCGCCCTGCCCACCAGAGGACAGAGGCAGGTGTCCCCTCTTACAGGTCAGCGTTCCACATATCCCCACCTCCTGCTTGTCTACTTGTACCCAGGGTGCCTCCCTCATCTGGCACCAGCAGATCCGGGAGAACCTGGGCCCCAGCCTCCTTGGTGACTCAGGGGATCCACATTCCTATTTGGTGATTTTGGGGAGGGGTGTCTTTGTTGGGCTAGGGCACTGGACAGGGGCCGTGGATATGGGCTCTCCTTGCTCCACCTTGTCCAGAGACGGTCTCTGAGGGTCAGACCTAGTGCGAGCCCCGGAGCCCTAGAGGTCAAGGTGGTGGTGTCCGTGGGGGCTGCAGCCGCTCACATGCCCCCTCAGCATGGCCCTGCGCCCCCCGGAGCCTCCCATGTCCCAGAGCCGCTGTCTCGCCCTCACCACCACAGAGGCCCTCCATCACCACCGCGGATCCACGGGCTGACCACGGGCGGTCAGTGCCGGCTGACCCTGGCCTCCCCGACCTCACTGTGGAGCCATAGGGAAAGGGGCCACTACTGCCTGCCAGGTGACATCTGCCCCTGTACCTGCCACCTGTGTGGCCCCACGCGCCCGAAAGAAGTCCACCGGGGGGCCCAGGAGCGGCGTTCGCCCAGCGTCTGAAAGGCGCCGTGAGGCCAGGGGTCCTCTCCACCTCCGCCCCCAAATACACTTTGCGGAGGCGCCAACGAAGGGTCCGCCTGCCGTCGCAGGGGCAGGGGGGCCTCGCCACCCCACCCCCTCCCTGTTGGGGGGGAGGGTCCGCCCACGCCTCCCTCCCTGTATGGGGCAGACCCCCATCCCCGCCGGCTGGGGCGGGGCAACGTGTTAGCCTGTATGGCGGGGCTGTGGGGCTGCAGGTCTGCCTGCGGGGGCTGCTTTCAGCGTGAAGGCGCGAGGGGCGGGGAGCAGGTGCACGCTCAGGCCTCAGACCCTGCAGCGTGGAGAGGCGGGCACCCCTGGGGTCCGCAGCTCAGAGACAGCAGGTGGGCGGCTCTGCAGGTTCTGGGAAGCCGGCTGTGGTCCGTGCGGAGTGTCCCTTCTCGAGGTGACACCCACAGACCCGGCTGCCCAACCACCAGGCGCCCCGGGCTTCTCCCCACCCCAGGCCCCAGGTTCTCCTCCTCTCCTTGGTGGCCACAGCCAGTCACCTGCGCTGTAGCCAGGTGGCCGGAGGGGAGAGGTGATCCTGCAGGCGGTGCCCAGGCAGCAGGTGGGCAGGCAGAGTCGCCATCTGGCTGGCGCCACCTGGAGTCTGGGGGTCTCGGGGTCAGCCCTGGAGCAGGTAGGGCTCCGTGACCCTCCGCCTGGAGCGCAGTAACCCAACCCCTGGTGACAGTCCCTCTGGGCTCTCTCATAAGCAGCCCTCTGTCCTCAGTGTCCAGAGGGCATCCACTGCCTTCACTGTTTTATCAGCCTGGGCATCAACACGGAGTCGCTGTGGACAGACATGTCCATGCAGCGGCCTGTGTCCCAGGGTCCTCTGTCCCGGGAGGGCCCTTCCCTTCTGTGTATATACATCTGGGAGAGACCAAAAACAAAAACAAAAAAATTGCCATCGAGTGGATTCTGACTCACAGCAACCTTGTAACACAGAGTAGAACTGCCCCATAGGGTTTCCAAGGAGCAGCTGGTGGACTCAATTGGCAGACTTTTTGGTTAGCAGATGAGCTCTTAACCACTGCACCACCAGGGCTCCGGAACAGATGAAGCCCTAATAAAGAACGTGGGTGGCACTGCAGGCTGACACCTGGTAGCAGCCTGCCGTGTGCAGTGCAGGGAAGCTGGGCAGGCAGAGGGTTGGGGGCACGGCAGCACAGCGGAAGCCCCGTTGGGGGCATCTGCTGATCCCATGTTCCCTCCAGAGAGTGGCCCTGTGTGTAAGCAAGCACTTCAAAGACAGCGGGGTGGAGAGGGGACCAGGAGAGGGCATGGACCGAGACATGGAGCTGGGGAGCAAGCCTCAGCAGTGTTGTGAGACTAGGAGGGCAGGGCGGTGGCAGTGGGGCTGCTCCCTGCAGTGAGAAGCAGGCAGGTGGTCCCATGTCTAAAGGGTGTGACTCTCTTGAGGAAGCATTTGAGAAAAGAAAGAGACTCAGGGACTGAGTCTCACACCAGAATACACTCCTTTGGAGGGCTGCTTCTGTGACGGGGTGAAAATGACACTGTGTGACGTGGGGCATACGGCACACAAATGCGCATGCATAGACTCACACACTAACATACATGCACGACACAGACTGACACACATGCATAGACTCACATACATGCACCACACAGACTGACACACATGCATAGACACTCACATACATGCACCAGACTGACATGCACAGACACATACATGCACCACACAGACTGATACTAACATGCATGCACACGTGGACACCGTAACACACACACTCCTGTGTGGGCCCAGGCAGAGGCAGGCAGGCCCTGCGTGCACTGAGCCCCCTCCGTGAGGGAGGGAGAGTGTGTCCTGAGCTCAGAGCCCTCCCTGTCGCAGGCTGCCCAGGGCAGGGGTGTCTCTCCGCCAAGCCCCCTGAGGGGTACGCCCCCCACCCTGATCCCCACAGGCCCTTCTCCTCCCTTGTGGAGTAGGAGTCACAGCAGCACCAGCCCTTCGGATTCCTCCTGCTGTGCGGGGCCAGGAGCGCACGGGGGGGGGGGGGGGAGGGTCTCAGCTGGCCCTCCCTGCCTTCACTCCCGACCCCTGTGCTATGTGGCCCTTTGAGCCCTGGCTTAGAGTGGTGGGGACCACAGAGATCACTGTCTTCACAAAGCCTGAATATCTGTGTCCTTACCACGGGAATTAAGGTTGCTCCTCTTTGCCCCGGGTCACTGTGTGGTGCTTTATTGGTGGGCCAAGACCCCGACTCGTGCACCCCACCCCCTGCAGCTGTACCAATTAGCCCCATGTGCCCCCAGGAGCCTGGATTAGACAGAGCGGACGTGGCCCCTGGATATGGTCGTGACCCCTGCTGACCGCTATGACTCTGTTCCTGTCCTTCCCGTGACCCACAGATGGGGACACTGTGCCAAGTGGTTGACCACCAGGCAGCACTGGCCAAGGCTCACATTTCCAGTCTCCAGGGTAAACTGGAGGTGGAGCAGGCAGCTGCTCTTCCCAGAGGTCAGACGAGGTCAGATCTTCCTCCACGTGGCCCCCCGCCTCCTTTTCCATCCACACCTGGAGGAAGTGAAGACAAACCCCAAATACCAGAATGGGGTCCGGACACTGGGAGCCAGGACCTTCCTCCCAGGGCAGGAAGGAGGCGGAGAGTCAGTTTTTTGGAAAGTCAATAAGTCAGAAAAAATCTCATTTTGCATAGATCAGGGCATTTTCCAGGAAAACAGTGTTCACTAGGAGGAAGTAGGGGTGGTCTGTGGAAAGAGACAGAGGGAGAGGCCAGAACCAGCTGACTGCGGCCACAGTCAGAGGCCTGTAAACAACACAGACAGGCTGACCCCAAGGATGGGTGACACCATTCTGTGGAGGAGGGTCGTTTGGCTTCCCAGGGCTGAGTGTGGGCTGAAGAAACCTGCCCCCTCCCCCTGCCCCCGCCCCCGGGTTCACTGGGACATCCCCATGGGTGGGCCAGCAGCTCCAGGACACCTGAAATGACCACCCCCTCACCTTGACCAGCCGCAGCTCCCCGGTGGCTGGCCAGGTCTGTTGGGGAGGGCGGGGTTGAGGCTGATAGTGGCCGAGAAGCTAGAAATGACCTTTTCAACAGTTCTGCGCTGATCTGTGTCCTTCAAAGACGTGTTCGCATCCTGACCCCCGTCCTTGTGTGGAAATAGGGTCTTTGAAGACGTTGTCAATTAACATGAGGTCGGACTGGAATAGGGTGGGCCCTGACCTATAATAGAGACAGAAAGAAGCCGACCAGGTGACAATGGGGGCAGAGATTGACGTGAGCACCATGCCTTTTCTACGAGGTGCCTCTGGCTGGGCTTGAACCTCCAACTTGTTTGGTTAGCAGCCATTTGTGCCACCAGACTCCAAACGGTGTGCAAACCAAACCCACTGGGTTCACCGACCCCATGTGAAAGAGTAGAGCTGCCTCTTTGGGCTTCCTAGTCTGTAATCTTTACAAAAGCAGATGACCAGGTCTTTCTCCTCTGCAGCCGCCGGATGGGCTCAAACTGCCAAGTTTTGGTCAGCAGCTGTGCCTTTAACCACTGTCCCACCACGGCTCCTTCAAATAGAGTGCAAGAACCCCTGAATTATCCTGAAATGAACCTGCAGATACACAACTCTACCAGAGCACACTTTTCTAAAAAGAATCGACATGCTGATGTAATGGAAATATAATGGAGAAATAAAAAGTGTTGTGTAATTGTACACACACACACATACACGTATATTTGAATTCATAAAAGTTTTAGAAACTGCTCTCCAAACCTAGTGAAATAGGTAACGTCCACACCCTTAGAACAAATGAATTTGGCTATGAGAAGAAAGGCAGTATTCCATCTACAATCTTACAATAAGGGCTAAATAGATGTGGCGTGTGTGTGCATCCCTGCTTGTGCACGTGTGTGTGTGTGAAGGGGAGACCGGCCTCGCTGTCTGTGATGGTCAGGTTTACACACACACAGGCACTGGGTGCGGACCGTCACCCTAAGAGCTGGTTGCCACAGGTGGTTTTAATGGTGCATAATTATGGCATAGATGAAGCCTCTGAAAAGCCGAAGAGAAAGATCGTGTTATAGATTGAATTGTGTCCCCCTAAAATGTGTGGAAGTTCTAACCTGTGCACCTGTACATACGACCCTGTTTGGAAATAGGGGTTTTCCTTTGTTACGTTAATGAGGTCATACCCGAGTAGGTTAGGTCCTAAACCTAATCACTCCTCAGTGGCATCTTAAAAAGAATTGAGGCAGAGATGCACGTGGGGAGATGGACTCCAGGGAATGCCAAGAATTCCAGCAGCTACCGACAAGGAAGGGCCCTCCTGGAACTATGCGCTGAAATCAGAGTTCTAGTCTCCCAACTGTGAAAAACTAAATTCCTGTTCAGTAAGGTCCCCCAGGAAACACAGAAATGGGAGATCAAAAAAACAAAATAAACCTGTTGTCTTTATCCCAGACTCAGAGAAAAACATCAAGCTCCTGTCCGTGGTGAGGATCTCCACATTCAGTAGCTCAGTCGAGCTTCACGAGACCTTTCAAGGTATTTACCTGTGTGGCACAAGCAGTCAAGTGCTCAGCTGCTTACTGAAAGTGGAGGTTCCAGTCCACCCAGAGGCACCTTGGAAGAAAGGCCTGGCAATCTATTCTGAAAAAATAGCCATCAAAAAGGCTGTGGAGCATGGTTCTATTCTGACACACTGGGTTGCCAGGAATTGGAGTCTTCTGACTGTGATGGCTTGGCGTGGTTTTCTGGTGCAGTGTTTGCACACAACAGAGGCATTTGTTGACAGGTCTGACAGGCCTGGGGCTGCGCTCCAGCTCACTGCAGCCCCTGGGGCTGGTCTGAATCGAGCTGTGCCGTGCGTGTAAGGCACAGCTTCCGGAGACTTCCCACAAAGACTGCAATGTATCTCATACTTTTATATTGATTTTGTGTTAAAGTGATAATATCATGAACATATCGGGCTAAGTAAAATAACGATCACAATTTCACCTGTTTCTCTACGTTTTCAGTGTGGGTTACTAGAACATTTAAAATTCCGTGTGCTGCTCGATTCCTGCCTCTGTCGGGAGAAGCAGCTGTACTGATGGGGGGATGTGGGTCTCCTCAGCTCCGTGGAGCCCACCAGTCCAGCGGCCCACCTGCTACGTTCTGCCAGTCCAGGCCTCGTTACAGCAGCCTGGCACCCTAACCAGGATGTGGGTGCGGGGATCCCCGTCATTGCACAGGCGGTTCACCGGTTTCTAACCAGCTACAATCCCAGATGCAGCTCCACCTCCACGGAACCAGTGTCCCAAGGCTGTGCCAGAGTCTTACCCACTGTTATGAACTGTGTCCTCCAAAAATATGGTTATAAATCTTAACGCCTATACCTGTGGATGTAATCCCACTTGAGACCGAACTTTCTTTGTTGTGTTAATGAGACGGTATCAGTGTAGGGTGTGTCTTGAACCAGTCACTTCTGGGATAGAAAAGGAGCAGAGGAGGCACAGAAGCAAGCCACGTGGAGACCACCAGGGAACAAGGAAATAAGCTGAAGGGACCAGGCCCTTCCCCAGGGCCCACAGACAGAGCGCCCTCCCCTAGAGCGGGCGCCCTGAGTTGGGACTCCTAGCCTCCTAAACTGTGAGAAAACAAGTCTTTGCTGGTTAAAGCCCCCCGCCCCTGGTGTTCGTGTTGCAGCAGTGCTAGCAGGCTGACACCCATTCTCTGCAGACAGTGACAATCCCGCAGCACGGGTTTAAATCCTCAGTGCCAGCTTTCACAACGTGGTTATCACAAAGATGACAGGTTAGTGTCTCTCTTTAAAGCACAGTGTCACACGTCCTCCACCTTCCACGAGCACCATTTCTTCTCTGCCCACCACCAGGTGAGGGTTGGCATGCACAAGTGGGAGCAGGTCAGGAACGCACCAGCCTCCCCTTGTCCCTTAGGGAAGGAATGACATAGGACAGCAGGTGGGGAGTGGGCCTGGGCAAGAGACTGTTGTAGAACTTTCTAGAAGAGCTTTGCTGCTCAATTCCAAGAGTGATGTGAAGTCGTCTAACACAGGCTGTCATCTGTGTCTTCCCAGATGCTAGGACCACACAGTCATATTCTGCCTGTGGATGGTTGCCGAATTCTGTACAATGACTGGGGGATGGATACTGCGGAGGGAGGGGGTCAAAGCCTGAGGCCCAGGCGCCTCTCCTGGGAGGAGGGGGTGGGGGGCACCGGACAGCCGAGCCAGCAGGCTGTCACAAGGATGAACAAACACAAAATGCAAGATTCGCACTGCCTGCCCGTCCCGGCTCAGCGATGCACACGCTCACTGAGGGCCCCCAGCCTGCACTGCTGACCCCCGCCATCGCTCACTGAGGGCCCCCAGCCTGCACTGCTGACCCCCGCCGTCGCTCACTGAGCACCCCCAGTCTGTGCTGCTGACCCCCATCGCTCACTGAGGGCCCCCAGCCTGTGCTACTGAGCCCCACCATCGCTCACTGAGGACCCTCAGCCTGAGCTGCTGACCCCCCCATCACTCACTGAGGGCCCCCAGCCTGCGCTGCTGACCCCCCACCATCGCCACCATCTCCAGACCAGGGCGGGCTCACAGGGGACAAGTGCTGTTCAGCCCTCTGCCGGGAAGGGAGGGCCACAAGGAGACCCAATCTGCTGATCCAGTGCCATGTTTCCCTGCCCTGTCCTCCCCGTGGTGTCACCCGGGACACCCCACCCCACCTAGTCATTCAGGACACCACCCCACCCAACCCTGTCACCCGGGACACCCCACACCACCCTGTCACCCAGGATGCCCCACCCCACCCTGTCACTGGGACAACCCCTTCACCCCCATCACCCAGAACCGCCCCCTACCCCATCACTCGTAACAGCAATGCCCACCCGTCACCTGGCATGGCTCCCCCCGCCCTGTCAACCAGGACATCCCCCCCTCCACCCCATCACCTGGAACAACCCGCCGGCCCCCACCCTGCACACCCACAGATACGCATGACCCTCACGCTGGGAGCTCCACAGACTGTCCAGCACGGTCACCAGCCTCCACTCTTTTGTCAGGAGGCTCTGACCGTGGTTCCCTGTAGCCTACTGCTCCTTGAGGGTCCCTATGACCCACATCTGGCCTGCGGGGACGACGCCCTGGGACAAGGCAGGCTCGCCTATGCTGGGTGAAGTGATTTATTTCCCACTTGGTGACACGGTGACAGCAGCACACCCTGACCCCCACACCTCCCTCACGTGTGCTTCCTGGCGGCCGGGGGGCCTCTCCTTCCCACGCAGCCTCGCTGGACCTGCCGGGCTCGCGCCCCAAAGCTCAGGCTCTGCAGCGTCGCCACCAGGTGCTCCTGGCAGGGGGACACACACAGGACCACCAGCAGCTTTGCATCGCCTCCTTGAAGAAAGGAACAACGTGGAGTTGAAGAGCCTGCGAGGAACAAGCAGCACCTCGAGTGCTGGGGCAGGCTCCGCTGAAGGGAGCTCCTGAGAGCACCCCAGGAAGGCTCCATGGACGGAAGGAATGGAAGCTTCCGTGGGCAAACCCATGCTTTGGGAATTGGGATGGAAACAGTAATCAATCACTTCTGGTAAGGTGAGACTGATGGCCTCACACCTGTGACCCCTGGGCCACAGGCCACAGAGGCGGACGTCACAGCCCCCAACCCAACACCCTGTGGAGCAGGCTTCTCTGGCCCATGGGACCCTGGCTGGTCGGGTGCTTCAGAGGACAAAACAGAAGGAAAACCAGAAATGAGGAAGAGGAAGGAAGAGCTGAGGCGGGGGGGGACAGACACTGCAGGCAGATGCCACCTGTGACCCCTGGTGCTGCATGCCGTGGGCACCCTGCCAGCTCTACAGGACCCCCCTCTCTCCCTGCCCCTAGGAGACTCCTGGTGTTCAGGGCCCCCTTCCCTCCCAGGAGGCCCCTGGTGTTACAGGACCCTCCCTGCCTCCAGAAGACCCCAGGTGTTACAGGACTCCCTTCCCTTCTTGCCCTCAGGAGACCCGTGGTGTAAAAGGACCCTCTTCGCTCCCAGGAGACCCCTGGTGTTCAGGGCTCCCAAGGATGAGAGGCCCAGGTGCTGCTGGCAGCCTTGTTTCTCCTTGTGGGGAGGAGGCCGCTCTCCGGTGAGAGAATTCAAGAAGGTGAATGAGCCCTGAGACAGCCACCCTCGGGACCCCTGAGCTCAAGCCCTGCAGCAGAAGCCCCAAGCCCCACGTGCTGACATACGAGTCCCCCAGGAGGGTGAGTCACCTCATGCTTATCAGAGCAGCAGACGTGGTGGGGACACTGAGGCTTGCCAATTGCACCCCCAGCTCTGCAGAGGGAGAGCCTTCCGGAGCCCGCCTGCCACCCAGCGCCCAACTGCCCAACGCCCGGACCTGTCCTGGGGTCTGTTCATGACAATGGTGCTGCCACCTGCTTGTGGCAGCAGCTGTCTTGTAACGGGTGGGGCTGAGGTGTGGTCAGCCGCCTCAACCCAGTGCTGCTCCAGCCATCATGATGGCCACCCTCTGTGATGCCCGTGCCTGGCAGCTCCCACGGCCTTATCTATGCAGTCTGGTTCCCGGCACCTGCAACCAGAGTCCCAGCAGATGCCTGGCCTGGGCAGGACACGCTGGGGCCTCAGGCCCCCCCTTCCCTGATGCGGCTGTGTGGGGAGCCACCAACACTGGGCATTGAGCGCCCCCCACACCTGCCACCAGAGGACGCAGGAGACAGGGAGGCCGCCTGAGAAACCAGCAGGCCAGGAGAGGCCAGTCATACACCCAGAGAATTGTGCAAACCCCAGGACAGAACCCACACAGGATAAATTACAGAATGATGGTGTAGATGCATTGAGGGGTGGGGGTGTGACAGGATAAGCAACCAGGGAGCCCTGAGGAGGTGAGGACCAAGGGCAGAGGGCAGTAGCTCCCACCCAGAGAGGGGTGAGGTGAAGGAACCCGCAAGGTGGGCGGACCTCCCTGAACGGCAGCAGACCTCTGCGTCCCAGGGGAGCAAGGGAACCCTCACCAATGGCGTCCTGAAGAAGGTGAGTGAGCTTGCTGTTGCGGTAGGGAATGTGGCCCCGGCCCTCCCACAGCGCCCCCAGGACATCCCCGAGGGCAGCCAGGCTCCGGTTGATCCATGAGGCCTCTCGCAGGGCGGGCCCCGTCACACCCGACATGCCTGAGGACAGGGGTCAGCAGTTAGAACCTGCATCCCGCCCTCTGAGGCACTGGGGAGTGAGTTGTAGTGAAAATGAGGTTCTGAACTGGTGGGCAGGGGCAGGGTCACAAGTCACGTTCACTCTAACTGGTGAGTGGGGGCAGGGTCATGTTCACTCTGGTGGGTGGAGGGCAGGGTCACAGGTCACATCCACTATAACTGGTGGGTGGAGAGTGGGGCCACAGGTCATGTCCACTCTTACTGGTGGGCAAGGGCAGGGCCACATTCACTCTGGTGGGTGGAGGGCAGGGTCACAGGTCGTGTCCACTTTAACTGGTAGGTGGGGGCAGGGTCGCAACCACTCTGAGCCTCTAACAACCTATAAGGCAGGAACACTGAGGTTCTCTTGCTATGAGGCCATTACTGTGGGCACCATTTGGGATGGACACACAGGGCTGCGAGACCAAGATAGCTAACCCACCAGGGTGTCACAGGGATGTAAAGGTTATCCCCAGAGAGGGGGAGCTCCTGGGATGGCCTGTTTATACCTGGTCTGGGCTCCCTCCAGACCCCACATCACAACCTCTGCTGTGCTCTGCTCATGTCAGTGCATGGAGACCCTCCAGGTGAGCACTCCCCTCCCAGGGAGCACCCTGCTCACTGCAGGAGCACTCCCCTCCTGGGGGAGCAGCCTACTCACTGGAGGAGCACTCCTCTCCCGAGGGGCACCCTTCTCACTCAGGGAACATCCTGCTTGCTGGGGGAGCACCCTGCTCACTGGGGGAGCAACCTGCTCACTGGGGGAGCACTCTGCTCACTAGGGGAGAATCCTGCTCACTGGGGGAGCACCCTTCTCACGGGGGGAGCACTCTGCTCACTGGGAAGCACCCTTCTCACCAGGAAGCACCCTCCTCACCAGCACACTCGCTGCCTGCCAGGTCCACGAGCTGCAGCCGGGCCCGCACCTGCTGCAGGTGAGCCAGGGAGTCCCCAGGACCTGCCCCCAGAGGCAAGTCCAGGCTAGAAGCTCTCTGTTTCTCTCTGACCATCCGCCGAGGTGAGTGGCAGGTGGGCATGCTGTCCAGTGTGTGGTCTGATGGGCAGCCTGAGGCAAGGGGATGACAAACAGAAAATAGCAGGGTTCCACAGTGCCCCTTCACCCACTTCAGTGCCAAGAGCACCCCTAGGGGGCAATGCGTCAACACTTCCCCTAAATACAGACAGGAAAGGGGCTCTCTAGGTGAGACAGCAAAGAAGGAAGAAGGAAACGTTTTCACCGTTGAAAGGTGATCCGACCCTCAGTTTGTCCCTAGAAAATAGACGAATGTTTCTTAGGAAGCACTGGTCACCTTGCCGGTTAAGATCCATCAGGACATTGTGATCACTCAGAAATGAATTCCACAACTTCCGTGTCCGCATCCTCCACAGAAACCCTGACAAACGTTTCTGATGTGTGGCCAGTTTCGTCATGTGTTATTCCTAAGGAATAGTCCCACACAGACTTCTTAAGAAGATTTCTGAAAAAGCCTAAGTGGTACATACTCCACGTGGAAAACACAGAAAACCCACATAAGGAAATAGAAAAGGAAGGTGCAGGACGCTCGCCCCCTAGCCCAAGGTAGCACGGGCACCTCACCTCACATGCCGACTCTCTGGGTGGCCGGTGTTCCCAGGTGGGGCCAGACCCTGTGACTGGCCATAAGCCACCATGACATCTGTCTTGGGCTGGCTGCAGTTCCCCTACGCCTCACCTCTCAGCCCAGCTCCGGAGCAGCCACATCTTTCACCTGGCATCATGATGAGAGGGACCAGGAGCACTGGCCACACTGGACCCACAGTGAGAAGTGCCCATGTGGCATCATGAGAGGGACCGGGAGCACTGGCCACACTGGACCCACAGTGAGAAGCGTTGTTGCAGTGCTAACCTGCTTTGACCTGGCTCATCTGTTGGTGCTGCATGGAGTTGAGGTCCCAGACCAGTGGTTCTTAAGCATGGCCCCTGGGGCAACAGCTCGGTGTCACCATGAACTTGCCAGGATGCAGGTGACCAGTCCCATCCCAGACCTGCTGGGTCCACCCGTAGGGCAGTGTCCAACAAGCTGTGTCTAACAAGCCTTCAGGGGCCGCGAAGGTGAAGGATGAGCACCGCTGCCCTGGACTCACTAACCAATGAAGA
The DNA here is from genome assembly GCF_030014295.1 of Loxodonta africana. NCBI lineage: Eukaryota > Metazoa > Chordata > Mammalia > Proboscidea > Elephantidae > Loxodonta > Loxodonta africana. Next base: position 238,751,075 of record NC_087342.1, on the reverse strand, counting down.
CTCACAGGCATTCATGACACTGGGTTGTTTCCCACACAGTGGGAATATTTTGTCTACCGTTTATAGCTTTCCCTTCAAGGTAGAGTGACATTCGTAGTTTCATTCATAAGGAGCGCATCATATTCCAAGGCACAGAGATGCCCTGTTAACCAAAAGGCTGAAGATTCTAGTTCACTCAGAGGCACCTTGGAAGAAAGCCCTGGCGACTTCTAAAAAATCAGCCACTGAAAACTCTGTGGTGGCAGTTCTCTTCCGATGCACGTGGAGTCACTATGAGCTGAAGTCGGCTTGGTGACAACTGCTTTTATTAGATTTTATTTAACAAAGGGTTTCCATCCTCCCATCCTCTCTTTCCCATTCTCCCTAGCTGGGCCCCCAGGGCCTTTGGGTTTTGGTCCCAGACCGTCAAAAGATGTGGCTCAAGTCCTACTCTTGGGATCTGTGCACTCACTGCCTTGGGATCCTGCCGGTGCACTGGCCTTTTTATTCTAGTGATTTCTACAATTTGCACCTGGCGGATCGCTGCTAGCAACTTACCACTGCTGTCAGGAGAGGTGGCCATGGGCAGAGTCACCGTTATTATCAGGTGGGACCTGGAAGAATCCGCATGCACCAGGGTGGGGTGTTTTACCCTGAGTTGCAGGCCCGCTTCAACAAGCCTCATGAATTCCGCAGCGCTGTTCACCAACCTGCAATTATGGGAGCACAAGAAGGTACGGCATGTCTCACAGATGATGCACACAGATAACGCTCACAGGTAACGCACAGGTAAATGCACACAGGTAACCCCACTTCCCAGCTTGACCGGGGTGAGGGGAGGCCCCCTGTCCTCCACCTTCTGACACTCTGGCTAGGCAGTAACCTCTCACATACACGAAACAAGTGCAACCACCTGGAGAACGCAGGCGGAAGCAGATCTCAGGCAGAATAAAGCATGACAGAGGCAAACTCTCCATCTGGGTTTCTATTCACAGTCTATGCACAAACATTCCTCCAACTCACAAAGTCGGAGTTGATTGAAGCCAACTGTGGGTGTGTGTTTAATTGACCTATTGTATTTCTTTGCTTATTATTTTAGACAATATTCCCCTGGTATTCATAAGGTTTTCACTGGCTAATGCTTTTCAGAAGTAGACTGCCGGGTCCTTCTTCCTAGTCTGTCTTAGTCTGGAAGCTCAGCTGAAACCTGTCCTCCATGGGTGACCCTGCTGGTATCTGAATACTGGTGGCATAGCTTTCAGCATGATAGCCACCTGCAAGCCCCCACAGTACGACAAACTGACAGACTTAGTATGGATTACACCTCAACATAAAGAAAACATAAATCCTCACAACTGGACCAATGAGCAACATCATGATAAATGGAGAAAAGACTGAAGTTGTCAAGGATTTCATTTCACTTGGATCCACAATCAACAGCCATGGAAGCAGCAGTCAAGAAATCAAAAGACGCATTGCACTGGGTAAATCTGCTGCAAAGGACCTCTTTAAAGTGTTGAAGAGCAAAGATTTCACCCTGAAGACTAAGGTGCGCCTGACTCAAGCCATGGTATTTTCAATCACATCATATGCATGTGAAAGCTGGACAATGAATAAGGAAGACCGAAGAAGAGTTGATGCCTTTGAATTGTGGTGTTGGCGAAGAATATTGAATATACCATGGACTGCCAAAAGAATGAACAAATCTGTCTCGGAAGAAGTACAACCAGAATGCTCCTTAGAAGCAACGATGGCGAAACTGCGTCTTGCATACTTTGGACATGTTGTCAGGAGGGCTGAGTCCCTGGAGAAGGACATCATGCTTGGCAGAGTACAGGGTCAGCGGAAAAGAGGAGACCCTCAACGAGGTGGATTGACACAGTGGCTGCAACAATGAGCTCAAGCATAACAACGATTGTGAGGATGGGGCAGGACTGGGCAGTGTTTCGTTCTGTTGTGCATAGGGTCGCTATTAGTCAGAACTGACTCCAGGGCACCGAACAACAACAACAACATTATTTTAGAAGCAAACCAGCCTTTCCAAAATCAAGTATTCATTTATTTATCATGCTCTCATGGACTTCCAAGTTTTAAAAATATTTTGTCTAACAAACTGAATTTGTGAAGCACATTTTAGTTACTGAGCTGTGGTGGCTGCTTGGAGCTTGTGAGCACAGGAGAGCATGTTCTGATTCTGGTCTTCTCATAAAGAGCTTAAAGCTCTGGTTACCTTGCGCAAACTTATTGGGGTCAAATGCAGGCTCTTCCTTGGGCTTTTGAAGTACTGACAATGGTGCAGACACTTCCCTGACTGGCTCTGAGAACCTAGCATCGGGACCTCCCCTCATCCTGAGCACCTTGCTTCCCTCTCCATGTGACCAGCCTGAGTGTGTCCCTGCGGGAGCAAGCTGGGTACCAAGCACATGGGTTTAGAGAGCCTGGAACTGTGAGGGGAATGTTTAATTAACAGGAGGGTCCTCGCTGTCACAAGATGATTCTAATTCCATAAATTCTGTCTGTAGGAAACGTCTCAGAATCACGCCCCTCCCCCAAGGAGGGTGCACGCTGCAACGCAGGGTCATGCATCTTGTAATGTATGAGAGCCAATTACAACTTAAATCTCCAAATCTGAAATAAATATAATCCTGCTGCAGAAGGCTCTGAGTTCACATGAGATGCACACTCTAGCCTCGAGGCTGCAAGAAACAAGGGCCCCCTCAGCGGCTCAGGAGGGCGGCAGTGACCGCCAGGACACATGGGATGGACCTGGAAACCGCCAGGGATGGCTGCCCTGCCCGTCCTTCCCAGGCCACCACAGCTTGCTTCCTGCATCCCCGCAGCCCTCCCCACCTCTGCCCTGTCCACCCCATCCACCAGCAGGCATCTCCACGGGCAGAATGTGCCTGTACAGCCCACCCAGCCTCACCCACACCCTGGGCACTGCCTGCTACTGCTCAGGCCAGGTTCCTGCTCTGGTTTGCTCCCACTCACTTGCACACAGTTCCTGTCCCCAGAAGCCTGCCGCTAACCAGCAGGAACAAAGGAGGGACTCTCTAGACCCAGGGCTCGCAGTTTTCTGAGCCCGCCGGTGGACCAGTTGGATTTTCTCTCTCAGAAATGTTGAGAAACACATGAAAATGGGCAGGGGTCAGGTGCTGAAAGAGGCCAAGAAAGTGACAGAGGAGGGGGAGGTGTGAGCAGGCAGAGAGACAGAAGCCCTTGCGGTCACCAGGTCCTCATCCACGGGGATCCTTACACAAGCTGTGTCCCTGAGATAACAAAGAGAATCTGTTACCTGAAACCAAAGAGTCCACCACAAAGAATTACAAAGGGACACACAAGGACCATTTCTGTGATCGTTAGTGGGCTCTGCAGTCAGGGAGGCCTGGTCAACCCCTCACCTGTACTTAGCTCAGTGGTCATGGGCAAGTTACTTACCTTGCCAAGCCTGTTTCCTCAGCTGTCATGTGGGGATGGTACCTGACCCACAGGCTCTTATCAATATCTATTTTTATTGTGGTAAAACATACTTAACAAAACATTTGCCATTCCAACCATTTATGGGCTCAAACAGCAACAATTGTGAGGATGGTGCAGGACCATGCAGTGTTTCATTCTGTTGTACACAGGGTTGCTGTGAGTCGGAACTGACTCCATGGCACCTAACGATAACAATATGGGAGCAGATCACCAGGTCTTTTTCCCTCAGAGCCCCTGGGTGGGTTTGAACTGCCAACCTTTCAGTTAAAAGCTGAGTGTTTAACTGATTGCACTACCAGGCTCCTTAATTAATGTCACCATTTTGTTGTTGTTGTTGTTCGGTGCTGTCAAGTCAGTTCCAACTCATAGCAACCCTACGTACAACAGAACGAAAGATGACAGCCTAGGGAACCCTGTGGGTAACTTCTACTCTGTCACGTGGGGTCACTATGAGTCAGAATCGATGAGACGGCACCTAACGACAACAGCCAACCATCACCACTACCCGTTTCCAAAGCTTTTCCTGCCCTTCACAGGGACTGAGTGGCTCCCTCCCGCCTCTGGTACCCAACAGCAAACTTTGCTTTCTATGCATTTGCCTGTTCTAGACATTTCATGTAAGTGGGATCATACAACACTTGTCCTTTTGTAGCTGACTTATTTCACCCTTTGAGGTTCATCCATATTGTGGCATGTTATCAGGACTTCCTTTCTCTTTATGGTTGAGTAATATTCAAGCCTTGTTGAAAAGCAAAGATGTCACCTTGAAGACGAAGGTGTGCCTGACCCAAGCCATGGTATTTTCAATCGCCTCATAGGCATGTGAAAGCTGGACGATGAATAAGGAAGACCAAAGAATTCATATCTTTGAATTATGGTGTTGGCAAAGAATATTGCATATACCATACACTGCCAGAAGAATGAACAAATCTGTCTTGGAAGAAGTACAACCAGAACGCTCCTCAGAAGCAAGGATGGCGAGACTGCATCTCACACACTTTGGCCATGTTGTCAGGAGGGATCAGTCCCTGAAGAAGGACATGATCCTTGGTTAAGCAGAGGGTCAGTGGAAGAGAGGAAGACCCTCAACGAGATGGATTGGCACGTAGCTGCAACGATGGGCATAAGCATAGCAACAATTGCAAAGATGGCACAGGACCAGGCAGTGTTTTGTTCTATTGTACACAGGGTCGCTATGAGTCGGAATTGACTTGATGGCACCTAACAATATTCCATCGTGTGTATGGACCACATTTTGCTTGTCCATCATCTGTGGATGGACACGGGTTGTTTCCACCTTTTGGTGACTGGGAGTAGTGCTACCAAGAACGCTGGTAGACAAGTATCTGTTTTCAAGTCTTTGAGGGTAGAAAATGACCATTTTTAAAAGCAAATTGAAAGTTGTATAACACATACTAAGCACTAAAAGTCATAGCGTGCATTCCGCTGATGAGCAGGAGTGGCTTGGCTGATGGGGTTGGTTTTCCTGGAGCCTCTAGAAGCTACGAGCTGGCCGTAAGAAGCACCCATTCCTAACAGCTCATTACACAAATTACTCACTCCGAGGTCGGCAGGAAGAGCTCCTTCTTCCCCTCTTTGGCTGCAATCACGTCACGCTTGGCCCCAGGCACCGCTGGAGAAATGTCTTTGGCCAAAAGGTCAAAAACTTCGTTATTATAAACTTCCACTATGGAAACTTCAACCTCTGGGCTCTGAGGAGGGTTTTCCGAAATAAGCCTGGTGGAAACACACAAGAGAATAAAACAACCGGGGGAATTTAAATATACCCCAAAAAAAGGTGTCAACACAATGACTTTCAATGTGAGCTGATTATGGCCCTAGAAAATCCTATGTAAAACTCCACAGTCCATGAGCAGAGGGCGGTGTCCTTGCTGATGTCTAACTTACTCAGAAAACAGGGAACATCCTCCTTAAATTGTAGGGTAAATCATTACCTGGGGGGCAAAGTTACTTTATCTGCGTTATACTTAAATCAATTATTTTTGCAATAGGAAACCTCAGGATCCCGAATACATTAGGTAAAAAAAGCATTTAGAATAGGTAGCCTTGATTCAGAAATTACAATGCCTGAGTTTTCACAGGACCCAGAAGTCTAGAGCAAATGGCAAAGATGTTTAAGGACTGTTAAGCTTTCTCCAATAACGGGGCTTGTTTATTTTAAATTTATTCTATTTCAGGGAAGATCAAATCCAGAATTCTTTACTTTTCTTAAAGAGATCCAAATTCCACTTGAATACTGCCTTTCAACTGAGAATGTCCCAAGACTTCCCTAAAACCTACCCAGGCTCTTTAAAACACACAAAAAAGAAACTACATGTCTTATTTTGTTTCATCTTTTAAGGTAGTCTGACTACAGAAAAATTTAAAAATAAAAACTCTATATACTTATAGGAAAAAACACCCACATCCCACTACAAGAAAAAGCTGTTGATACCAGGGGATTCTTCCCGCCCTCTCTATCCCTGCTTCATCTCTTTAACACACTCTCCAACCCATCTAACAACTGCTCCAGGGAACAAAGACACTGGGAAGCCTCTGTTTCTGGAGACACTGCTTCTCTCTACGCGTGCGGCCAAGTTTGACTCTCGTGTTGTCCTTCGTGAGATATTCTGAGAAGTGGGCTGGGAGTCTTGGTGGTGGGGTGTCATTTGTACTCAAGGAAAACTGCAGCCTGAATGTTGCCTGCTCAGAAATTGCTGACTTTATTAGTTCTTCATCCAGACCCAGAAGAGAGTTAGGGGTGAAATAAGCAGCTAGTGTTTCCTAATGATGAACAGTTAAGAAAATTTTTCAAAAGACGGACGGAAATGAAAGAAAAAGGAAGTTAAATTCTCAGATAAGGATATCTATTGGCAAAAGTAAGATCTGGCTCCTTCTCAGCTTTGGGGCCTGCTGGGAACACCTCAGGGATAGGAACCGTCTCAAAAGTGTGAAGTCCACTTAACTACCCTGCTGATTCACTTTGCTTTTCTCGAGGTCGAGCCTTTACAAATGATACGATATGATTTTTTTTTTTTTTAGATTCTCCTTCCCCCTATATAAAGGAGCCCTGGTGGCACAGCAGTTAAAGCAGTTGGCTACCACCCGAAAGGTCTGCAGGAGAAAGATGAGGCAGTCCGTGCGTCTGTAAAGATTTATAGCCTTGGAAACACTATGGGGCAATTCTACTCTGTCGTATAGGATCACTACGAGTTGGAATTGACTTGATGGCAGTGGGTTTGGTTTTTTTGTTTTTCCTATGTATGTCAGAAAAAAAAGGCCCCACATACACAATAAACTTAGTCTCAGTATTTTGTCCTGTTCTTTATAGGATAAGTTATATCTTTGAATGTCATAAAACCTGAATTAGAGATTTCTCATTTACTCAAGGCTCTGCTGGAAAAAATACACCCAGAGTGCTCCTTGGAAGCGAGGATGTTGAGACTTCATCTTACATACTTTGGACATATTATCAGGAGGGACCAGTCCCTGCAGAAGGACATCGTGCTTGGTAAAGTAAAGGGTTAGCAAAAAAGAGGAAGACCCTCAGTGAGACGGATTGACACAGTAGGTGCAACAATGGGTTCAAACATAACGACTGTGAGGATGGTGCAGGCCTGGGCAGTGTTTCGTTCTGTTGTGCACAGGGCCGCTATGAGTCAGAACCGACTTGACGGCACCTAATAACAACAACATCTACACAATACCAAGGAATTAATTTGAAAGACTATCTTCCGTTACATTGATTACTCAATTTGAGGAGTGTATTGATCCATTCATCCCACACATACTGAGTTGTGGCTAGATTCTAGGAACAGCACAGATAACTACAGTCTTTGCTCCTTGCCTTCAAGAAGCTGAGGGCTCAGGAGGCGGGACAACATGTGACTAACCAACCATCCCAGCGCGGTATGGTGGACCTCAAGATGACATGGTGCACAGGGCCCAACAAGCTACAGAGGAGGGCACCGAACCAGGGGGAGGGCAGGGCAGGGATAGGGGCTGCTGCTGCCTCCCTGACCCTCCAGCCACCTTCTGCCACTGTTTGTCCTGTCCTCCTGTTCCTGCATGTCCCCTATGGTCATCAGTGTCTGTGTTTCTACTGTAGATTTTCTGGGGGCAGAAAATCAGTCATACTCATTTTTGTAATCCTTGTGCCTTTGGCAGTGCCTGGTATGGAGGGAAACATAAGACAGTCCTAATAAGTGCACAGCTGAGGCAACCTACAAGGGTGAGGTGTCAGGCCAAGTTTGCAAGGAAGATGAGCAATTCAAAGAGTAACTTAAAGCAGAAAGAGTCCTCAGTGTGGCATTTTAATTTACCTTATTTTAACCTAATTTTATTTTATACTATTTTAACCTAATTTAGTTTAATTTATTCTAATTTTATTTTCTTCTACCATGTTTAATTTGTATAATTTCATTTTCTTTAACTTAAATCACTTCATTTAGTTTTTAATTTATTTTAATTAAAAACATTTTCTTTTATTTATTTGGTTTAGTTTAATTGTATTTAGTTTAATTGTTTAACTTATTTTGATTTTCTTTAACTTAATTAATTTTATTTTAATTGTTGCTGTTAGGTGCCATCAAGTCGATTCTGACTCACACCATCCCTACATACAACAGAACAAAACGCTGCCCCATCCTCACAATCACTGCTCTGCTTGAGCCCATTGTTGCAGCCACTGTGTCAGTCCATCTTGTTCAGGGTCCTCCTCTTTTTCGATGACCCTCTATTTTACCAAGCTCAGCTCTTTTACTTCATTGTTTCTTCCATTCGCTTTAGCTACCTACATTCAAGAGCAAATTTCAGAATCTCTTCTGACATCCATTTTGGCCTTTTCTTTCTTTCCTGTCTTTTTAATGACCTCTTGTTTTCTTCATGTATGATAACTTTGATGTCACTCTACAACTCGTCTGGTCTTTGGTCATTCCTGTTCAATGCTTCAAATCAATTCTTGAGACGGTTTCCAAACTCAGATGGGATGTACTCAAGTTTGTATTTTGGTTCTCATGGACTTGTTTTAATCTTCTTCAGCTTCAACTTGAACTTGCAAATGAGCAAGTGATGGTCTGTTCCACAGTTAGCCCCTGGCCTTCTTCTGACGGATGATATTGAGCTCTTCCACCTTCTCTGTCCACAGATGCAGTCAGTTTGCTTCCTGTGTGTTCCATCTGGTGAAATCCACATGTATAGTCACCATTTACACTGTCTAAAAAAAGTATTTGCAATGAATAAGTTGTTTGCCTTACAAAATTCTATTATTCAATCTCTGGCATTGTTTCTATCGCCAAAGCCATATTTTCCAACTACAGATCCTTCTTGTTTCCAACTTTCTTTCGCACTCCAATCACGAGTAATTATCAATGCATCTTGATTGCATGTTTCATCAATTTCAGACTGCAGAAGTTGGTAAAGATCTTCAATTTCCTGATCTTTGGCCTTAGTGATTGTTGCATAAATTTGAATAACAGTCATATTAACTGATTTTCCTTGTGGGCTATGGATATTATCCTATCACTGACAGCAATGGACTTCAGGACAGATCTTGAAATGTCTTGTTGACAATGAATGCAAAGCCACTGTCTTCAGCTTGTTATTCCCAGCATAGTAGACCATATGATTGTCGGATTCACAATGGCCAACATCAGTCCATTTCAGCTCACTAATGCCTAGTATATAGATCTTTATGCGTTCCAGTTCATTTTTGATGACTTCCAATTTTGCTAGATTCACACTCAGTACATTCCACATATCAATTATTAATGGGTCTTTGCAGCTGTTTCTTCTCATTCTGAGTCATGCCACATCAGCAAATGAAGGTCCAGAAAACTCGACACCACCTAAGCCATTAAGATGGACTCTACTTTGAGGAGGCAGCTCTTCCCCAGTTGTATTTTGAGTGCCTTCCAACCTGAGGGGCTCATCTTCCGGCACTGTGTCAAAAAATGTTCTGCTGCTATTCATAAGGTTTTCACTAGTCAATTTTTTCAGCTGTAGAACACCAGGTCCTTCTTCCTAACCTGTCTTAGTCTGGAAGCTCAGCTGAAGCCTGCCCATCACAGGCGATTCTGCTGGTATTTGAATATCGATACCATAGCTAGAAACATGAAAGCCACCACAATATGACAAACTAATTTGCTTTCATTTTCTTTTATTTTTTTTTTACTATATTTTAATTACACTTTATTTTGTTTAGTTTATTTTTATTTTATTCTATTCAGTTTAATTTTTATTTTATGTTATTCAGTTACATTTAACTTAAAAAAAAATTAACTTAATTACATTTAAATGTTGTTAGATGCCATCTAGTCAGCTCTGACTCATAGCCACCCCATCTACAACAGAAGAAAACACTGCCTGGTCCTGTACCATTCTCACAATCATTGTTATGCTTGAGCCCACTCTTGCAGCCACTGTGTCAGTCCATCTTATTGAGGGCCTTCCTCTTTTTCAATGACCCTCTACTTTACAAAGCACGATGTCCTTCTCCAAGAACTCATCCTTCCTGATAACATGTCCAAAGTTTCTGAGAGGAAGTTCATTTTTCTGGTAGTCCATGGCATAGTCAATATTTTTCACCAACACCACAACTCAAAGGCATTAGTTCTTCTTTAGTCTTCCTTATTTGAAAGGCTTTAATTCTTCTTTGGTCTTCCTTATTCATTGTCCAGCTTTTCCATGCATATGGCAATTGAAAATACCATGGCTTGGGTCAGGCACACCTTAGTCCTCACGATGAAGTCTTTCCTTTTTAACAATATAAAGAGTTGTTTTGCAGCAGATCTGCCCAGTGTAGTATGCTGTTTGATTTCTCGAAGGCTGCTTCCATGGGCATTGATTGTGGATCCAAGTAAAGTGAAATCCTTGATGACTTCAGTCTTTTCTTCATTTATCATGATGTTGCTTATTAGTCCAGTTGTAATGATGCTTGTTTTCTTTATTCAATTTTATAAGTTGAATTTAATTATCTTATGTCATTTTATTTTAATATAATCTCATCTCATTTAGTTTAATTTTATTCAAATTTAACTGTTTTCTGTAATTTATTTTAATTTTATTTTGTTTAATTTCTAAGCCATGGTGTTTTCAATTGCCTCATATGCATGTGAAATCTGGACAATGAATAAGGAAGACCGAAGAAGAATTGATGCCTTTGAATTATGGTGTTGGTTAAGAATATTGAGTATACCACGGACTGCCAGAAGAATGAACTAATCCATCTTGGACGAAGCACAGCCAGAATGCTCCTTAGAAGCGAGGATAGTGAACCTTCGTCTCACATACTTTGGACATGTAATCAGGAGGAACCAGTCCCTGGAGAAGGACATCATGTGTGGTAGAGGGTCAGTGAAAAAGAAAAAGACCCGCAGTGAGATAGATTCACCCAGTGGCTGTAACAATGGGCTCGAACATACCAACGATTGTGAGGATGGTGCAGGGCTGGGCAGTGTTTCATTCTGCTGTACTTAGGGTGACTTTGCGTGGACTTGACTGCACCTAACAGCAATTTAACTCAACTTAATTTTAATACTTTTATTCAATTTTATTTTACTTGCTTAGTTTATTTCATTTAATTTAGTTTAAATGTATTTATTTTAATTTTACTTTATTTAACTGTTACTTTGCTTAATTCAATTTAGTTTAATTGTATTTTCTTTAGTTTAATTTTTTTATTGTTTATTAATTCAATTTTATTTTCTTTAATTGGTCTTATTTTAATTCATTTATTTTAACTTAATTGTCATTTTGTTTAGTGTGCTTTAATATTATTTCATTTTGTTTAATTTAATTTTATTGCTTAATTTTGATTAAAATATTTTAGTTTAGTTTACTCATTTTAATTTAACTCATTTTATTTAATTTTAAAGTTGTTTGGTTTAAGTTCATTTTATTCAGTTTAATTTAATTTTGTTTAAATACTTTAGTTTTTTTTAGGTCAGAGCAGAACTGCCCAACAGGGTTTCTAAGGAGAACCTGGCGGACTCGAACTCCTGACCTTTTGGTTAGCAGCCATAGCTTTTAACTACTGTGCCACCAGGGTTACCCAATTTAATTTAATGAGAATTATTTTATTTTTACGGTTTTTTATTTTAGCATAATTTTATTTAAAACTTTTTAATTCTCAGTTTAATTTTAATATTTATTTCATTGTTTTATTTTTCTTAATTTATTTCATTTAGTTTAGTTCAATTTATTCTAATTCATTAACCTTGTTTTAATTTTCTTACAATTAATTTAGTGAACTTATTTTCATTTTGCTTTGTTTAATTCATTTTACCTTGTTAAATTTACTTTTGCTTAATTTACTTTTATTTCATATAATTTTAGTGTAATTGTGTTTTTTTTATGTTGGTTTGTTTTAATTTTGTGTTTTAAATTTGATTTGATTAAATTTTTATTATTTTTTAATTTTATTCTATATAATTTCAATTTTACTTTAATTTTATTACATGATGTTATAATTTAATGTAATCTAATTTAATTTAGTTTGATTTAATTCATTTTATCTTAATGTGATTTTGTCTAATTTAGTTGTATTTTGATTATTAAGTCTAATCTAATTTTGTTGCATTTTATTTTAATTTCTTTCACAATGGCCAGGGAGTATGTGCCTTGGCTGGGGAGATACCCTCTCTGCCGTGGGATGAGCGTGCGGCTCTCACAAAGCAGTGCACCTGTGAGTGCGGGGTGAGCAGTGAGTGTGGGGCTCTCACAAAGCAGTGCACCTGTGAGTGCGGGGTGAGCAGTGAGTGTGGGGCTCTCACAAAGCAGTGCACCTGTGAGTGCGGGGTGAGCAGTGAGTGTGGGGCTCTCACAAAGCAGTGCACCTGTGAGTGCGTGGTGAGCATGGGGCTCTCACAAAGAAGTGTACCAGGGAGTGGAAGCTGACGTCTTGCACAGTGACTGCTGCAGGCTGGGGGGTGAGACCACGAAACCAAGGGAACAAAATTACGAGAACATGTGTCATTCCATGAGCTGCCTATTAGTTGGGGAGGCATTTTATGGAAAAAGTCACGACAGTGGCAGTGGTGGCTGGGAAGGCATGGGTGGGATGGATAAAGTTGCTGTAACTGCTCAGACGAGAGCCAGACCTGTGTGCTCCTTGACAGGAGCAGAAGTCTGTCCCCTTACCCTCCCCATTTTAGAAGCTCTGCCCTCTGCCCATGCCTGTCTAGCTAAGAATCTCCTTCAAGTTTTATGTTAAAGGTAATTTTAACGTAAATTTGTCATGAGAAAGTGTAGCATTTGAGTCAGTGATGTCTAGACATATTTAAATACTTAGTAGTAGTTAACGTGTTCTGATAAGAACACTAGGTTTGGTCGTCTTCTCGAAACGGTAAATCTTAGCTAATAATTTTCACTTTCCCTGCCAGCTGCCGTGAAAGGTTCTGTTGCTCATTCCCCGCCATCAGCAGAGGTACCTGAAGAGTTCTTCAGCAGCTTTGGGGATAACTCCTAAGTCACCCCGAGTTTCTAACAGCAGTGCTTCATGGTTCTTAGACTGTGGGCCCAGCATGGTGTAGCTTTTCCCGCTTCCTGTCTGTCCGTAGGCCATAATGCAAACATTGTACCTAAAACCCAAAACAGACCTCGGTATAGCAAAACACAGACCGGGTGAGTGCTTAACTGGAATCTGAGAAAATGTTTTACTTGAAGAATTTCAATACATTTCATTTTCTATTCCCCTGTAACTCCATTTCTTATAAATTAGGCTTTCGTTTAACTACCACTATCTTTTGCATAGGAGCGCTGGTGGTACAGTGGTTAAGCGCTTGGCTGCTAACCGAAAGGTCGGCAGTTCGAACCCACCAGCTGCCCTTAGGGAGAAAGATGTGGCAGTCTGCTTCTGTGAAGATTAGAGCCTTGGAAACCCTATGAGGCAGTTCCACCCTGTCATATAGGGTCACTACGGGCTAAAATCGACCTGATGACAACGGGTGGTTTTTTGCATACTTCACTGCTGTTATTTTGTTATCTGGTATTGGAGTAAATTATATTCACACCTGCTGCTGCTGTAGCTGCTGTTGAGTGGGCCCCCAACTCAAGACAAACCTGTGTGTTACAGAGTAGGACACCTCCATAGGGTTTTCTTGCCTGTAATCTTTACAGAAGCAGATTGAGGGTCTTTTCTCCTGCAGCACAGCTAGGTGGGTTCCAACTGCCAACCTTTGGGCATACAGCAAGTGCTCCATTGATGCCTGTTTCTCCTTGGTATCTGACACCAGGTCACGGTACCACCTGACTCCTGACATTTCCTTTGCTGGTGCAGGGACTCCAACCTTAGTAACTCTCTCTTACATTCAAATTCCTTCATTTGAATTTTCAGTGTAGTTGCCTGATGTAATTTATACTCATAAAGCCAGGCTTGCTATCATGTAAACTAAATGATAGACAAGTTTGCATTTTTTCTTTTGATGTTCTAGGAATATATTCTTCCCCTTGCAGTGCCTAGGATACTTACATTTAAGACTATACAATGTATGTTTTTTATGCTTTGTTATTCCAAAGGGACTTTGGGGTCTTCATATTAAGTTACAGATTGACTTGTGTTCCCTAAAAAGATGCCGAAGTCCTAACCTCTGTACCTGTGAACGTGACCTTGTTTGGAAATAGGTTCTTTCTTTGAAGATGTTATCAGTTAAAGAGGTCATACTGGACTAGGGTGGTCCTAATCCCTTCTGAACGGTGTCCTTGTAAAACGGGAGGACAGACAGGGAGATGTAGTCACACACCAGGAAGATCACGTGAAGGTGCATCGTAAGCCAAGAAAGCCTGGAGCCACCAGAAGCTGGAGAGACAAGGAGGGATCTTCCCCCAGAGCCCTGGAGAGAGCAGGACGCACCCTGCTGGTGCCTGGAACTCAGACTCCTAGTGTGAGAGTATATTTCTGTTCCTTAAAGTCACCCACTTTATGGTTTTTTGTAACTACCGCCACAGGAAACTAAGACAACAGTTGGCCAAACATGCTGCGGCCCTCTACGCGACAGGTATTAACAGCCGCCTTGCAGTTCTACAAGTTGGAATTATCTGACTGCGGCGTATGCTGAAGAACATAAGGGCCGTTGATGGATCTCTGAGTTTTCTTCCAGTTGTGCTCTTTAGCCCAAGATACCAATGTGGAGACTGGAAACATCTGGGAGAGTATTTGAAGTAAGTGTGTGACACAAAGTGCTGTCTGAGCCTTTCAGGTGCAGATGAGTGCAGCCTGTGGCCCACCCAGGTGAGTGCCCAGCAGCTCCGGGTTCCAGGCAGGGCTTCACAGCCTGAATGCACGTTAGGGCCACCTGCGGAGTTTACAATCACCACACAGGGCCTGCCCCGAGACACTGATTCAACTGACCAGCCTCTAATCAGAACTACCCATTTAACCTGGCAGGTAGACACACAGCAATTGTCACAAATAAATGCTGTTATTTTGATGAAATGCCTTTGACAAAGTATTCTGATTGACTGACGTCTGACTCACACCTAGAAAGGTGGTCCCAATCCCTCCCTGAGACTCATTCCACAGGAAAGAGAACGGGAAGCACGTGTGAGGGCAATCAGAGGGAGGGCTGCAGACCCCTGCCATCACTGTCTTCCAGCTGAGAGGTCCGGGCTTTTACAACAAGACCCTGTGGCATCCCACTTCTCTGACACTTCCCTGAGTCCATCCATGTGCGTCTGTCCGTGTGGGAAACATTTTCTTTGCAGCAGAGGAGTGATTTCTTAAACGGACTGCTCAAACCATGTGGCGTGCAGAGGAAAAGCAGCCCCTGGTGATGAAGTTCAGGACCTGAAATGGTGCCATCTGTTTTCTGTTTACAGTGGCTGTTAACTGCGATGCCTTTCCATTTCTGGAATCTGCCCACATAGAGATGCCTACAAAAGAGAGACGCCCTGGAGCTCTTAATGGAAGAAGGATTTTCCAAGGGGGACGTAAACTCGCCAGTATTCCTGAGGAAGAGGTGAACAAGAGGCCGCCACACAATCGGAAGGATGCACGGTGCACTCGCGTGCAGTTGGGGACAGTGTTGGGGCCGTCCTGTATGGGCCACACTCAGCAGCACGGCCACTCCAGGAAGTGCTGGAAGTTCTGATGCCTCGTCCACCATGGCACTACGACAAGCTGTAATTACGGTTTCTGTCTTCTTGTAGTTGGCTGCGCCTAAGTCTTCTTTGGGAAGTTTAAAATAGACTTCCCGGCAAAACTGAGATTCTTCCAAATGACCTGATGTAGAAAGTCTTGGAGGTCTGGTGGTGCAGAGGTTAAGAGCTCGGCTGCTAACCAAAAGGTCAGCTGTTTGAACCCAACAGCTGCTCCTTGGAAACCCTGTCCTGGCTTATTGTGTCTCAGTTAAGTGTACGAACCTGGTTCAGTGTCTTGCTCAATCAGTGGGATTTAGCACGAAATCCTTTTTTGGTCCCTTCCATGAACAGAAAGCTGACCCCAAAGGGAAAAAGATCCTTGATCTGATATTAATGTTCTTAACAGACCTTTACAAAATTCTCAACTGTAACAAGGATCCTGGAAAGAAAAGCAGCTGTTGTCATACCTGTAAACCCACGTGCAATGTGACTGAAATATAATTTGAACCTAAGGTATATGCACCTACCCCTTGACAATTATTCCTCAGGTCACTTTTACACCTTTTCCTAGCAGGGAGAATATATTCTCCGTGGATGGATCCTGGGTCACTGTCTGCCTACAGGTTTGCTCTATGGTCATACAAAATGCTGTGACTCTAACGTTATATCCTGATTCTGTAGCATGAATAAAATTACTCATATTTAAATGAAACTGCAATGATTGTCCTCAAAAAGACGTGCACTTACCCGTCTAAGAGGGACGTGAGCAGGGGACGCACGTCGGCGAACACCGCATCCTGTGGCTCTGCTGGGCCGTAGACCCTGGGTGGTGTCATGGAGACAGGCATCCACAGATCCATAGGAGAAAGACAGCAAGTCAGGGCCCAGGCACAGAAACTGGGGAAGGACCGCTTGCCCATGCACAGCCCACGAAGGCCCCATCAAGATCCGGAGGAAAATTGTTTCATCAACGAAAGATTAATTTGTATTACTTTTCAAGCTAACAGAGCTTAGGGAAGAGGGAGAGGCAGTAAGTATAAGCGAAGTTACTAATGCTTGCAGAGTTAAAAAAAAGAAAAAAAAAAGATACTGTGTAACTATCCGTAACTAAGCTAGCTCTTCTTTAGTGGATTCAACGACAATAACAAAAGTCATACGCTGAGCAATATCTGATTTGATTCTTATGTTCAATCTCTTAGAAATATTGATTTCTTAGGCCCCAGGTTCGTTCAGCAGAACTTGAATGTCTATGATGGGACTGGAATGAATGAACTCCTGTTATGAAAAATGGTAGCTGATGTGCCTCTGCGCTTGGGGGCAAGTAAGTCTACCCAGGAAGTACCTTCCAAAACACCAGGTCGCCCACCATGTCCAACAAGACTGGACAGCCACTGGACAGCAGAATGAGTGCCGGACCACCAGGTACATGAAAGCAACACTAGTGCTCAGCTGTATCTGAATTACACATTGCTTTGGTTTTAAGCTCAGTTTCCTAAAATACAGGTTTTTATTTAGCTGGAACCAAATTTTTTTCTTCTTTCACCTGCAAAATGTGTCATAACGCCCACTGATCCATAGCATCTCTAGAAGCAGGGTTAATGTTAAACCTCAGCAACATTCTTATCTTACTATGCGTGACTAGGAAGGACATTTAGAGCAAGTGGGGACACGTGGGACTCTTACATTTTAATTTTCAACTTAAAAATATACCAAAATACAAAACTAGAAAGAATAATAGAAGACATCCAATACACTGATGTCAGATGGATCTTTGCAAAAAGTAGAGAATACCAGAAAGATGTTTACCTGTGTTTTATTGACTATGCAAAGGCACTCGATTGTGTGAAACGTACAGAACGTTGCCTTTTGGATCTGGCTTATTTTACTCAGCACAAGCCATTCGAGATTCATTCTGTTGTTGTGTATAACAATAGTTTGTTCCACTTTCATTTGCTGCCTAGTATTCCATTGACCGGACATACCAGTTGCCTAGTATTCCACTGACCGGACACACTGGTTGCCTAGTATTCCATTGACTGGACACACCAGTTGCCTAGTATTCCATTGTCCGGACACACCAGTTTGTTAAACAACTTACCAGTTGAACAGGACTTGATTGTTTTCAGTTCTGGGCAATTATAAATAAAGCTGCTATAAATATTCACTTACAGGTTTTTGTGTAAACAGAAATTTTCATTTCTCTTGGGAAAGTGTTCATTTCCCTAGGAGAGGGATTGCTGGGTCATATAAGATATGCTACTTAAAAGGGAAGAACAAACTTGGCACTTCTCAAGCTAAAAAAACTGAAGAAAAATTCAAGCCTCCACCTGCAACATTGAAGGATTCTACTGGCAAAATAGTGTAACGACCCAGGAAGTATCAAAAGAAGATGGAAGGAGTACACAGAGTCACCATACCACAAGGAATTGGTCCATGTTCAACCATTTCAGGAGGTGGCATATGATCAGGAACCAATGGTACTGAAGGAAGAAGTCCAAGCTGCACTGAGGGCATTGGTGAAAAACAAGTTTCCAGGAATCGACGGAACATCAATTGAGATGTTTCTGCAAACAGATACAGTGCTTGAAGTGCTCACTCGTCTATGCCAAGAAATTTGGAAGACAGCTACCTGGCCAATCAACTGGAAGAGATCCACATTTATGCCTATTCCCAAGAAAGCTGATCCAACCGAATGTGGAAATTATTGAATATTATTAATATCACATACAAGTAAATTTTGCTGAAGATTAGTCAAAGTGGTTGCTGCAATAAATCAACAGGAACTGCTAGAAATTCAGGACAGATTCAGAAGAGGACGTGGAACCAGGGATACCATTGCTGATGCCAGATGAATCCTGGCTGAAAGCAGAGAATATCAGAGAGATGTTTACCTGTGTTTTACTGACTATGAAAAGGCATTTGCCTGGGTGGATCATAACAAATTGTGGATAACATTGAGAAGCATGGGAATTCCTTAACATTTAATTGTGCTCATGAGGAACCTGTACACAGACCAAGAGGAAGTTGTTCAAACAGAACAAGGGCATATTGCATGGTTTAAAGTCAGGAAAGGTGTGGGTCAGGGTTGTATCCTTTCACCATACTTACTCAGTCTGTATGCTGAGCAAATAATCTGAGAAGCTGGACTATATGGAGAAGAACGGGGCATCAGGATTGGAGGAAAACTCATTAACAACCTGCAATGTGCAGATGATACAGCCTTGCTTGCTGAAAATGAAGAGGACTTGAAGCACTTACTGATGAAGAGTGAAGACTACAGCCTTCAGAATGGATTACACCTTAATATAAAGAAAAAATCCTCACAACTGGACCAATAAGCAACATCATGATAAACAGAGAAGAGATTGAAGTTGTCAAGAATTTCATTTTCCTGGATCCGCAGTCAAGAAGTAAAAGAATGCATTGCATTGGACAAATCTGCTGCAAAAATCTGCTGCTACACCTCTTTAAAGTGTAAAAAGCAAAAATGTCACCTTGCGGACTAAGGTGCACCTGACCCAAGCCATGGTGTTTTCAATCAATGCACATGCATGTGAAAGCTGGACAATGAATAAAGAAGACCAAAGAAGAATTGATGCCTCTGAGTTGTGATGCTGGCAAAGAATATTGAATATACCATGGACTGCCAAAAGAAGGAACAAATCTGTCTTGGAAGAGGTACAACCAGAATGCTCCTTAGAAGAGAGGTTGGCGAGACTTCGTCTCACATACTTTGGACATGTTATCAGAAGGGATCAGTCCCTAGAGATGGACATCATGCTTGGTAAGGTAGAGGGTCAGAGAAAAAGAGGAAGACCCTCAATGAGATAGACTGACACAGTGGCTGCAACAATGGGCTCAAGCATAACAACGATCATGAGGATGGCGCAGGACCAAGCAATGTTTCCTTCTGTTGCACACATGTTTGCTATTAGTCAGAACTGACTCCAGGACACCGAACAACAACAACTTAAAAGTTATAAGCCCAATATTTTAATAAATTAAGTCATGTTTTGAGTTCATAATAAATCTGCCTAAGTAAAGGGATCCCATAGCGAGTAGTTTTACAAAGCAAATAATCCCTATTATGCAAATGGTGAACACGCTCAGCTGCTAAACAAAAGGTTGGAAGTTCTAGTCCACTGAGGTGCCTCGGAAGAGAGGTCTGGCAATCCACTTCTGTAAAATCAGCCTCTGAAAACCTTGTGAAGCACAGTTCTACTGTGACACACACGGGTCACCAGGAGTTGGTCGACTCAACGGCAACTAGTTTTTGTTTAAAGAAAGTGAACATGTAAACAAACCAAATACCAAAGACCAAATGTAACTGCAGTTAATCAGAGTGACGAGATTAATTGAGCAGTCTACTAATCAAAACCTAATGCAAGATTTATATTTTTCATGTATAACAGTGCTTTGCCTGCCATCTTGAAAAGCACCTACCTTTCGAAAGTATATGTCTTATTAACCAAAGGGTGACCAGGACGACTACATTTCACCAAGACTGTTTCCTAAAAGAGGAAAACAAAGTGGTGAGACCCTCTAGGGCTACAGTAATGATACTGACCAGAGGCTGGCAAAGTAAGGCCCACAGGCAAACTCCAGCCCCCCACCTGTTTTTTAAATAAAGTTTTATTGGAACACAGTCATGCCCATTTATTTATGTACTCTCTATCAGTGCTTTTTACTCAACGGCAGAGTTGGGTAGTTCAGACAGAGATTATATGGCCCACAAAGATGATAATATTTACTATTTGGCCCTTTACAGAGAAACCTTGCCAACCCCTGGTATAGCAAATAAAGTGAAACCTATTTAGGAACACACTACCGAATTCCCCGACCCGCGATAAAGCTAGGGTTCAACGTGCCTGGGTTTCTGAGTCTACAGGCACTTGATATTTCAGGCAAAGTACAAGACTTCTACAAGGCAAAGAAATCACACATAATTACAGCTGGTGGAACAAAAAGGTCTGTTTTTTAAACAAAAGTCAAATCAGTTTTTGATCTTGCTAAATTATTTTCTTCACTTGCATCCTGTGTGGAAAGAAGCCGAAGCAATTTTAGCAAAAGAGGCAGCATTAGCTTACTTTCACTTAAGAAAAAAAAAATCTGTTAAATTGGCTCTAATTCCAAAACAAAATGCAAATTAATGAAAAAGCCATGGTGTAGGAAGAATCTAACAAATAACCCATAGACATTTGATTTTCCAAAACAGTGGTTATGGAAATGCTAGAGGAAAGCTTTCACATCTTCTTACCAGTATACTGACATATTTGCAAAGATAAATACATGTCCAATAAGTTAGTTATTCAGATTTTAAAGACACAAGCTGTGGGGTTCAATAGCTATTGTACAGCCTTTTTATTTACTGCTAAACTCAAAATGGTGGACAGTTGTTGGAGTGGAATTTGGAATATTGTAATGGTCCCTTGGAGGCTTTGCGTAGTGCAAACAGTTAACATGTGGCTGGTAGCCAAAGGGTTGGAGATTTGAGTCCACCCACAGGCACCTTGGAAGAAAGGCCTGGCAATCTACTTCCAAAAACCCAGCCACCGAAACCCCTGCGAAGCACAGTTCTCCTCCATGAGTCGGAGTCCACTTGTGGGCAACTGGCTGGTAATGGCTCCTGGTGTTAGACTGTAATATCATCACACAGGTGAGCCCTGACTGTCTCATAATCAGAGGTGAAATGCTATAGGCCTCGTACACCTACATCTGGGTTAGACGAGCTACGAAAAAAATTATGAAATGTTAACCTCGGCAACACACTCAACTGCTGACCAAGCCTTGAGTTTGTCACCTTAAGTACCTTTGAGCCAGTCTCTCCTTCTCTCTGCCTGGCCACGGCCCTGCTCTAGACCCTCCTGGTCTACTGCCTGGTCTAATAAAGTGGCCCGGCCATCTCCCTCTGCTCTTGGCCTCAGTCCCAGCGCTCAGATCTGTCCTTTACATTGGTGCTATAGAAGTCTTTCTAAGATGCTTATCTTCACTGTCAGTCTAAAACACACTGATAGTACAAAATCGAACCCTCCACCAGGCAGCCTGATTCTGTGATTTGGCCCCTGTCCACCTCTTCAGCATTGTAGCTTCTGGAGCCCACTGTGCACTAATCATCCCAAACGACTCGAGGCTCTGTGAACAGGTCACGTGGCTCATGCTGCCACACTTTTGCCCTCGCTGCCTCCCCAAATGGAGGCCCTTTCCCACTTCATCCTCACACGATGACTCCCTCCTTCCAAGGCCGAGCTCAAGTTCCCCCCAACTGTGAAGACTCTGGACCCCACTGCTCCCTAGAGACGTATCCTGGGATGTTCAGTGCTGGGATGGCTCTCCAAGCTCCTCCAGCTCCTCAAGGCCAGAGCCATGTTGTGTTGTCCCTTGTAGCACTCAACAGCCAGGGTCTTGTAGCATTCAACAGCTGGGGTCTTGCAGTACGCAACAGCTAGCATCATGTAGTACGCAATAGCCAAGGTCTTGTAGTACTCAACAGCAGGGGTCTTGTAGTGCTCTATAGCCGGGGTCTTGTAGTACTCAACAGCTGGGGTCTTGTAATACTCAACAGCCAGAGTCTTAAAGTACTCAACAGCTGGGGTCTTGTAGTACTCAACAGCTGGGTCTTATAGTACTCAACAGCCAGAGTCTTGTAGTAATCAATAGCTAGGGTCTTGTAGTACTCAACAGCTAGGGTCTTGTAGTACTCAACAGCAGGGGTCTTATAATACTCAACAGCTGGGGCCTTATAGTACTCAACAGCAGGGTCTTATAATACTCAACAGCCAGGGTCTTGTAGTACTCAACAGCTGGGATCTTGTATACACTCAATAGCCAAGGTCTTGATAGGATAGATGGAGAGGGAAAGAACAAAAGAGGATGGGAGTGGTCCCAGCTAGCGAACAAGGTTCCTTGAGTGTACCGGGTGGGGGGTTTTGGAAAGCATGCAGTAAAAACTTCCCTAGCTCCTCTATCATTTCCACGGCCAGCTAAGAAACAGTGGAGGCTCTCTGGACTGTCTGTCTCTCTTGCAATCGTCTTACAACGCTGCACCAGAGTTGGTTCTAAAACCCTGCAGGGCACAGGCAAGAGAGAGCGAGAGTGAGAGGGGCACCGAGAGAGAGGGAGGGAGGAAGGTTAGAAAGAGAGAGAGAATGTTAGACAGAGAGAGCACAAGGGAGAGAGAGCAGAAACAGGGAGAGAGGGAAAGAAGAAAAGAGTTGGAGAGAGAGAGGGAGAAAGTCAGAAAGAGAGGGAGAGAAAGGGAGAGCAAGTTAGAGCAGGCGAAAGGGGGAGAGAGGTGGTGAGGGATAGAGTGAGAGTGACATAGACAGAGGGAGTGCAGGAGAGCGAGAGCAAGATGACAGACAGACAGAGAGAGGGAGAAGAGGAGGAGAGGGAAAAGAAAGACAGAGGGAGAGAGAGGGAGCGTTAGCGACAGCGACTGAGAGGCAGGAAAGGAGTGCGTGAAGCCCCTGGGACCTAAGACAGGCATCTTGAAAGGAGTGAGCGGGTGATGCAGAATACCGTGTGTTGCCCCGAGGTCACTTAAGTTCTTATTTTGATGCTTAATGGAGCTCTGGATGGTGCCAGCAGCTTGTGATCAGCTGCTACCTGAAAGGTTGTGGTTCACACCCACCCAGCGGCTCCCTGGAAGGAAAGGCCTGGGGATCTGATCCCTGAATGATTATACCCTAGAAAACTCTATGGAACAGTTCTACTCTGTCACATGGAGTCACCATGAGTTGGAATCCACTGGATGGCACACAACAACAGTGGGATTTGGCAGAAAATGGGAGGCCATTTGTTCCCAACACGAATGGTCTGGCAGAGCTGACGGCCGTGGCAAGAGGCAAAGTCTGTGACTGTGGAGAGCCCCACCTTGTCACGGAGTGGGGATCGCTTGGCCCCCCATCTCATTACTACTGAGGGTGTGTGTGTATGTCAGGGTCTAACACGGCTTCCGATGGGGAGGTCTCATTCTCAGGGAGTCACTAACCAAGACTTTGTCTCTCTCCTGAGAAATTACTGAGCCCCTGTTGTATGCTCATATCTGACAAGGTAATATCCCCTAAAAGAGGCACTCTTAGGTTCTCTTCACACCATCCTCTGAGACAAGGTGCAGGAGTGAGAACTCAACACTAACCAGGAAGGCGCACTGACACGCTATGAGAACAGAATCCACCTGCCTGGTCCTGCACCTGGACTCTGCCTACCAGCCAGGGCCCCTTGGCCCTCCCCTGTGGCACATTTTCATTTTCTGTTCCCTGGCTGTGGTGGCTCTCCTTTAATACTATGCCAAAGTGAAACCCTAGCGCCACAGGATGAATTACACAGCAACACAAACCCCAAGGCTTCTACGGCTGCCATCAAATGCCTAAGCCTTGACCATAAAGAAAACAGGAGCAAAATGCAGGTTTTCAACGTCTCACCCAAAGCTCAAGAGACTCCGTGTAAGGAGCATAACAAGCAATAAAAACAAGCCCAAGTCCAAAAGGTCCCTGTGGCTGCTTGGAATTTCACTCCGTAGCGGGATCATTCCAATTAGACTTCAAACATCTGAAAAGATTCCAAGAGCAAAGTTTAATTTTTCAAAAGACAGCTTACACACAGACTATCTCCTGCCTACACAAGCTAGTATCTCCTCATGTGTAATTTCAGACAGCCCTTCTCACGAATAACACTCATTTCCCTCAGCCTTTTAAAATAATTCCGCTTTATCCAAATCTTCAGGCTCTTAGCCCTGATGGCATCCTTTCTTTCTAGCTGGTAACTGCCCAGATCTGGGCAACTTCCCTGAACAGCCGCTGAGTTGTGCTGGCCATGGGAATCAGCCATTTGGATCATGGGTACAGGTAGTCCCCAATTTACGATGGGGCTCTGACGTAAACTGAATACTTCATTTTCTTATTTTTTCATTTTCATTATTATTGCCTTTTATTATCAGTATCTTTATAAACCTGATCATTATTTGTCTTTGGGGGTTGGAAACATCACATATAAACTTACATATGGATTTTAATACATACATACACACATAAAAAATGCACAAATATAAAAATTTACTCTGATGATGAAGAAGAGTTGGACAACATTGGCGTTTTTTCAGTTGTGCTAATAACTCCACTTGTGGAAGGTTCTGGACCATCTGGATTATCCCTGGGAATGGGGATGGAGTTTCCAGTCAGAGAATCAGTGAGACTTGTCTGTATGGTCCTTTTTTTTTCTTCAGCTATTTTTTTTTTTTAATAACTTTTATTAAGCTTCAAGTGAATGTTTACAAATCCAATCAGTCTGTCACATATAAGTTTACATACATCTCACTCCCTACTCCCACTTACTCTCCCCGTCTTGAGTCAGCCCTTTCAGTCTCTCCTTTCTTGACAATTTTGCCTGCTTCCCTCTCTCTCTATCCTCCCATCCCCCCTCCAGACAAGAGTTGCCAACACAATCTCAAGTGTCCACCTGATATAATTAGCTCACTCTTCATCAGCATCTCTCTCCCACCCGCTGACCAGTCCCTTTCATTTCTGATGAGTTGTCTTCGGGGATGGTTCCTGTCCTGTGTCAACAGAAGGTCTGGGGAGCATGGCTGCCGGGATTCCTCCAGTCTCAGTCAGACCATTAAGTTTGGTCTTTTTATGAGAATTTGGGGTCTGCATCCCACTGATCTCCTGCTCCCTCAGGGGTCCTCTGCTGTGCTCCCTGTCAGGGCAGTCATCGATTGTGGCCGGGCACCAACTAGTTCTTCTGGTCTCAGGATGATGTAGGTCTCTGGTTCATGTGGCCCTTTCTGTCTCTTGGGCTCTTAGTTGTCGTGTGGCCTTGGTGTTCTTCATTTTCCTTTGATCCAGGTGGGTTGAGACCAACTGATGCATCTTAGATGGCCGCTTGTTAGCATTTAAGACCCCAGATGCCACATTTCAAAGTGGGATGCAGAATGATTTCATAATAGAATTATTTTGCCAATTGACTTAGAAGTCCCCGCAAACCATGTTCCCCAGACGCCCGCACTTGCTCCGCTGAGCTTTGAAGCATTCATTTTATCCCGGAAACTTTTTGCTTTTGGTCCAGTCCAATTGAGCTGACCTTCCATGTATTGAGTGTTGTCTTTCCCTTCACCTAAAGCAGTTCTTATCTACTGATTAATCAATAAAAAAACCCTCTCCCACCCTCCCTCCCTCCCCCCCTCGTAACCACAAAAGTATGTGTTCTTCTCAGGTTTACTATTTCTCAAGATCTTATAATAGTGGTCTTATACAATATTTGTCCTTTTGCCTCTGATTAATTTCGCTCAGCATAATGCCTTCCAGATTCCTCCATGTTATGAAATGTTTCAGAGATTCGTCACTGTTCTTTATCGATGCGTAGTATTCCATTGTGTGAATATACCACAATTTATTTACCCATTCATCCGTTGATGGACACCTTGGTTGCTTCCAACTTTTTGCTATTGTAAACAGAGCTGCAATAAACATGGGTGTGCATATATCTGTTTGTATGAAGGCTCTTGTATCTCTAGGGTATATTCCTAGGAGTGGGATTTCTGGGTTGTATGGTAGTTCTATTTCTAACTGTTTAAGATAACGCCAGATAGATTTCCAAAGTGGTTGTACCATTTTACATTCCCACCAGCAGTGTATAAGAGTTCCAATCTCTTCGCAGCCTCTCCAACATTTATTATTTTGTGTTTTTTGGATTAATGCCAGCCTTGTTGGTGTGAGATGGAATCTCATCGTAGTTTTAATTTGCATTTCTCTAATGGCTAATGATCGAGAGCATTTTCTCATGTATCTGTTGGCTGCCTGAATATCTTCTTTAGTGAAATGTGTGTTCATATCCTTTGCCCACTTCTTGATTGGGTTGTTTGTCTTTTTGTGGTTGAGTTTTGACAGAATCATGTAGATTTTAGAGATCAGGCGCTGGTCGGAGATGTCATAGCTGAAAATTCTTTCCCAATCTGTAGGTGGTCTTTTTACTCTTTTGGAGAAGTCTTTAGATGAGCATAGGTGTTTGATTTTTAGGAGCTCCCAGTTATCGGGTTTCTCTTCATCATTTTTGGTAATGTTTTGTATTCTGTTTATACCTTGTATTAGGGCTCCTAGGGTTCTCCCAATTTTTTCTTCCATGATCTTTATCGTTTTAGTCTTTATGTTTAGGTCTTTGATCCACTTGGAGTTAGTTTTTGTGCATGGTGTGAGGTATGGGTCCTGTTTCATTTTTTTGCAAATGGATATCCAGTTATGCCAGCACCATTTGTTAAAAAGGCTATCTTTTCCCCAGTTAATTGACACTGGTCCTTTGTCAAATATCAGCTGCTCATACGTGGATGGATCTATGTCTGGGTTCTCAATTCTGTTCCATTGGTCTATGTGTCTGTTGTTGTACCAATACCAGGCTGTTTTGACTACTGTGGCTGTATAATAGGTTCTGAAGTCAGGTAAGGTGAGGCCTCCCACTTTCTTCTTCTTTTTCAGTAGTGCTTTGCTTATTCGGGGCTTCTTTCCCTTCCAGATGAAATTGGTGATTTGTTTCTCTATCCCCTTAAAATATGACATTGGAATTTGTATCGGAAGTGCGTTAAATGTATAGATGGCTTTTGGTAGAATAGACATTTTTACTATGTTAAGTCTTCCTATCCATGAGCAAGGTATGTTTTTCCACTTAAGTATGTCCTTTTTAATTTCTTGTAGTAGAGCTTTGTAGTTTTCTTTGTATAGGTCTTTTACATCCTTGGTAAGATTTATTCCTAAGTATCTTATCTTCTTGGGGGCTACTGTGAATGGTATTGATTTGGTTATTTCCTCTTCGGTGTTCTTTTTGTTGATGTAAAGGAATCCAAGTGATTTTTGTATGTTTATTTTATAACCTGAGACTCTGCCAAACTCTTCTATTAGTTTCAGTAGTTTTCTGGAGGATTCCTTAGGGTTTTCTGTGTATATAATCATGTCATCTGCAAATAGTGATAACTTTACTTCTTCCTTGCCAATCCAGATACCTTTTATTTCTTTGTCTAGCCTAATTGCCCTGGCTAAGACTTCCAACACGATGTTGAATAAGAGCGGTGATAAAGGGCATCCTTGTCTGGTTCCCGTTCTCAAGGGAAATGCTTTCAGGTTCTCTCCATTTAGAGTGATATTGGCTGTTGGCTTTGCATAGATGCCCTTTATTATGTTGAGGAATTTTCCTTCAATTCCTATTTTGGTAAGAGTTTTTATCATGAATGGGTGTTGGACTTTGTCAAATGCCTTTTCTGCATCAATTGATAAGATCATGTGGTTTTTGTCTTTTGTTTTATTTATGTGATGGATTACATTAATGGTTTTTCTGATATTAAACCAGCCTTGCATACCTGGTATAAATCCCACTTGATCATGGTGAATTATTTTTTTGATGTGTTGTTAGATTCTATTGGCTAGAATTTTGTTGAGGATTTTCGCATCAATGTTCCTGAGGGATATAGGTCTATAATTTTCTTTTTTTGTAATGTCTTTACCTGGTTTTGGTATCAGGGAGATGGTGGCTTCATAGAATGAGTTGGGTAGTATTCCGTCATTTTCTATGCTTTGGAATACCTTTAGTAGTAGTGGTGTTAACTCTTCTCTGAAAGTTTGGTAGAACTCTGCAGTGAAGCCGTCCGGGCCAGGGCTTTTTTTTTGTTGGGAGGTTTTTGATTACCGTTTCAATCTCTTTTTTTATTATGGGTCTATTTAGTTGTTCTACTTCTGAATGTGTTAGTTTAGGTAGGTAGTGTTTTTCCAGGAGTTCATCCATTTCTTCTAGGTTTTCAAATTTGTTAGAGTACAATTTTTCATAATAATCTGAAATGATTCTTTTAATTTCATTTGGTTCTGTTGTGATGTGGTCCTTCTCATTTCGTATTCAGGTTATTTGTTTCCTTTCCTGTATTTCTTTAGTCAGTCTAGCCAATGGTTATCAATTTTGTTAATTTTTTCGAAGAACCAGCTTTTGGCTTTGTTAATTCTTTCGATTGTTTTTCTGTTCTCTAATTCATTTAGTTCAGCTCTAATTTTTATTATTTGTTTTCTTCTGGTGCCTGATGGATTCTTTTGTTGCTCACTTTCTATTTGTTCAAGTTGTCGGGACAGTTCTCTGATTTTGGCTCTTTCTTCTTTTTGTATGTGTGCATTTATTGATATAAATTGGCCTCTGAGCACTGCTTTTGCTGTGTCCCATAGGTTTTGATAGGAAGTATTTTCATTCTCGTTGCTTTCTATGAATTTCCTTATTCCCTCCTTGATGTCTTCTATAACCCAGTCTTTTTTCAGGAGAGTATTGTTCATTTTCCAAGTATTTGATTTCTTTTCCCTAGTTTTTCTGTTATTGATCTCTAGTTTTATTGCCTTGTGGTCTGAGAAGATGCTTTGAAATATTTCGATGTTTTGGACTCTGCAAAGATTTGTTTTATGACCTAATATGTGGTCTATTCTAGAGAATGTTCCATGTGCGCTAGAAAAAAAAGTATATTTTGCAGCAGTTGGGTGGACAGTTCTGTATAAGTCAATGAGGTCAAGTTGGTTGATTGTTGTAATTAGATCTTCCGTGTCTCTGTTGAGCTTCTTACTGGATGTCCTGTCCTTCTCCGAAAGTGGTGTGTTGAAGTCTCCTACTAGAATTGTGGAGGTATCTATCTCGCTTTTCAATTCTGTTAAAATTTGATTTATGTATCTTGCAGCCCTGTCATTAGGTGCGTAAATATTTAATATGGTTATGTCTTCCTGATCAATTGTCCCTTTTATCATTATATAGTGTCCTTCTTTATCCTTTATGGTGGATTTAAGTCTAAAGTCTATTTTGTCAGAAATTAATATTGCTACTCCTCTTCTTTTTTGCTTATTGTTTGCTTGATATACTTTTTTCCATCCTTTGAGTTTTAGTTTGTTTGTGTCTCTAAGTCTAAGGTGTGTCTCTTGTAGGCAGCATATAGATGGATCGTGTTTCTTTATCCAGTCTGTGACTGTCTCTTTATTGGTGCATTTAGTCCATTTACATTCAGGGTAATTATAGATAAATAAGTTTTTAGTGCTGTCATTTTGATGCCTTTTTATGTGTGTTGTTGACAATTTCATTTTTCCACATACTTTTTTGTGCTGAGGCGTTTTTCTTAGTAAATTGTGAGATCCTCATTTTCATAGTGCTTGACTTTATGTTAGTTGAGTCGTTACGTTTTTCTTGGTTTTTATCTTGAGTTATAGAGTTGTTATACCTTTTTGTGGTTACCTTATTATTTACCCCTGTTTTTCTAAGTAAAAACCTAACTTGTATTGTTCTATATCGCCTTGTATCACTCTCCATATGCCAGTTCAATGTCTCCTGTATTTAGTCCCTCTTTTTGATTATTGTGATCTTTTACCTATTGACTTCCATGATTCCCTGTTATGTGTATTTTTTTTTTTTAATTAATCTTAATTTGTTTGTTTTTGTGATTTCCCTATTTGAGTTGATATCAGGACGTTCTGTTTTGTGACCTTGTGTTGTGCTGATATCTGATATTATTGGTTCTCTGACCAAACAATATCCTTTATTATTTCTTGTAGCTTTGGTTTGGTTTTTGCAAATTCTCTAAACTTGTGTTTATCTGTAAATATCTTAATTTCTCCTTCATATTTCAGAGAGAGTTTTGCTGGATATATGATCCTTGGCTGGCAGTTTTTCTCCTTCAGTGTTCTGTATATGTTGTCCCATTCCCTTCTTGCCTGCATGGTTTCTGCTGAGTAGTCAGAACATATTCTTATTGATTCTCCCTTGAAGGAAACCTTTCTTTTCTCCCTGGCTGCTTTTAAAATTTTCTGTTTATCTTTGGTTTTGGTGAGTTTGATGATAATATGTCTTGGTGTTTTTCTTTTTGTATCAATCTTAAATGGGGTTCGATGAGCATCTTGGATAGCTATCCTTTCGTCTTTCATGATGTCAGGGAAGTTTTCTGTCAGGAGTTCTTCAACTATTTTCTCTGTGTTTTCTGTCCCCCCTCCCTGTTCTGGGACTCCAATCACCCGCAGGTTATCCTTCTTGATAGAGTCCCACATAATTCTTAGGGTTTCTTCATTTTTTTTAATTCTTTTATCCGATTTTTTTTCAGCTATGTTGATGTTGATTCCCTGGTCCTCCAGATGTCCCAGTCTGCATTCTAATTGCTCGAGTCTGCTCCTCTGACTTCCTAGTGTGTTGTCTAATTCTGTTATTTTATTGTTAATCTTTTGGATTTCTACATGTTGTCTCTCTATGGATTCTTGCAACTTATTAATTTTTCCAGTATGTTCTTGAATAATCTTTTTGAGTTCTTCAACAGTTTTATCAGTGTGTTCTTTGGCTTTTTCTGCAGTTATCCTAATTTCATTTGTGATATCATTAAGCATTCTGTAAATTAGTTTTTTATATTCTGTATCTGATAATTCCAAGATTGTATCTTCATTTGGGAAAGGTTTTGATTCTTTTGTTTGGGGGGTTGGAGAAGCTGTCATGGTCTGCTTCTTTAAGTGGTTTGATATGGATTGTTGTCTCCGAGCCATCACTGGGAAACTAGTTTTTCCAGAAAATCTGCTAAAAAAAAAATGCAGTCAGATCCCTATCAGAGTTCTCCCTCTGGCTCAGGCTATTCAGATGTTAATGAAGCCGCCTGGGGAGGGTGGGGGAGGGAACAGAGAGATAGGAGAGTAGCACCTCAGAATATAGCCAGAGTTGCTTGTCTTGCTTGGAATGACTATTATATCTGAGATTCCCGCGGGCGCGTCGCCTATGTGTGCTG
Organism: Loxodonta africana; assembly: GCF_030014295.1. Taxonomy (NCBI): domain Eukaryota; kingdom Metazoa; phylum Chordata; class Mammalia; order Proboscidea; family Elephantidae; genus Loxodonta; species Loxodonta africana. The sequence goes on along the minus strand of NC_087342.1, from coordinate 238,719,784 downwards.
GCTGTGCGGAGATTGCCCCCGGGGGGTCTGGCCCGCTGGAGTCACAGTCAGATCCTCCGCTTCCAGCCCCACGCCCAGCGTCAAGGCTCCCCCACTGGGACCGTGCACTCTCCACTCCAAAATCAGTCGCTGCCTCCCGGGGACTTCTCGTCCCTCCAGCCGCGTGTCCGTGCCGCCCCCCGAGAACCAGTTAGGCCTCCTCCCGGGGTTAGTTCAGATGGGTGGAGCAGCTCCCCGTGCTTGTGCCGTGACCGAGTGTCCCGGCTGGGACGCTGTTCTCCCCGCTCCAATACCAGTCGCTGCCTCCCGGGGACTTCTCCTACCGGCTGCGTCCCACGCCGCCCGCGCGACCCGGCTGGTCCCCTTCCCGGGGTTAGTTCAGGGGGGTGGAGCAAATCTCCGTGTTTATGGCGTACCTGCGTCCAGTCCAAATCCCTGCAGGACGGTTCCCTGGCTCGGATGCTGCTCTTTCTGCTCCAAGACCAGTCACTACCTCCCGGGGACTTCTCCTACCGGCTGCGTCCCACGCCGCCCGTGGAACCGGCTGGTCCCCCTCCCGGGGTCAGTTCAGGAGGGTGGAGCAGGTCTCTGTGCTTGTGCCGTACCTGACTGGTACGCTGGCTCCAGGCTCTGGAAACAATCGCTGCTTTCCCGTATTAGTTTGTTCTCCGTCTCTAAACCTGTGTTTGTTGTTCAGGGTTCGTAGATTGTTATGTATGTGATCGATTCACTTGTTTTTCGGTGTCTTTGTTGTAAGAGGGATCCGAGGTAGCGTCTGCCTAGTCCGCCATCTTGGCTCCGCCCTTTTTTCAGCTATTTTGTGGTAACATCTCACTGCTTCCTGAATCTGCCTATTGATTTTAGCCAAAGGTTCAATGTTTGGGTCCATGTTTTCAAGCAACTGAAGCCCTGATTTAGTTTAGAAAACTAAATCTACACAGCAGTGTTTTGAGCAGTAAATCATAAATGGAACATCTGCCAGTGAAAACTGAGAATACAATCAGCCAATTATGTGCTGCCAAGATTGTATGTACTAAGGATAAGACGGACAAAAACACAGATGGTCGTAAATGTGCTTCGCAGAACTGGAGTGCGTCATAAGTTGGGGACTACCTGTACTCCTAAAAATTGTTCAAGCTTTTCTCTGACCCCGGTCCATAAGAGTCACAGTTGGCTTTACGACTTTCAATTCTTCAGAGCTGGTTCATGTTTGAGAAACTAAATCTTGGTCCTAGAAAATCCCTTTTAAGCCCAAGATTTTACAGCTGGTAAACAGGTGTTCAACAGGTCTCAAAAAGTTAAGTAATATGACCAAGGTCACACATGAAACCTGGAACTCAGGTTTTCTGACTCCTGATCCCTGTTTGGCCCATTGCAGCATAATTATACATGCTAAGTGGGGATGCAGCAAACATTGGCTGAGCAATGACTTCACTGACTCTGCACTGAGACACAACTGCACCCTGAGGAGGCTTACAGGAGTGTGTGGTCCATGCATCACTCATTCACTCATTCATGCAGCAAACATTCACTGAGACACAACTGCGCCCTGAGGAACTTACAGTCTAGTGACATGGACAAATGCCACAAGTAATCTGACAAGTGAAGAGAGTAAAAACCATCAAGTAGCCTGAAGAAAAATATGGATGCAATGAGACTGCATCAGGGTGCCTGGTTCAGGTTGGGAAATCAAGAGACCTTTCTGAGGAAGCTATGTCTGCACTGAAAACTGGAAGATAGGTCCCGGGTCAGGGTCAGTGAGCTGGGCAAAGAGGTCTGGGTGGGCATTGTGAGCAGAGGAAGTGCACTGCAGTCCTCGAGTGGGGAAAGAGCCTGCTGAGCTCAAGGCCAGCAGCTGGAGGACAATGTGTGAAGAGCCAAGCAATCCAAGGATGGAGACAGACAGAGGCTGGATACCAGGAGTCTATGTTCTTCTATTCATTTCATTTAAACACTATCGGAGAGTTTCAAACTAAGAGGTGATGTGATCACAGCATATTTTAAGAGAATTCCATTCCAGTTGTCGTGTAGATTGGAATGAACAAGACCAATTAGGAGACAATAAATTAGCCCAGGGAGGTGAGCCTGGCTTGAAGGGCCATGCTAAGAGAAATGGGGAAAAGTGAACAGGACCAAGAAATATCTTTGCTGCAGAACTGACAGGTCTTGATGGAGGGTTAAATAAGGTGGGGAGAGGAAGGAGTCCATGGCAGCCCCCAAGTTTCTGGCATCAGATCGAGGTAGATGGATTTACTCTTTGTAACTGGGGCATTTTGGATTATGTTTAAAAGCTCAGTAGAATCTTTTTTGCTTTTGTTTTGAAGGTCTCCATATCATTAAATCTGCTGAAAAAGCAAGAGATGTGTTCTTTGACATTGTAACCCCTGGCGCCCACATTATGTTTTTAGTTCCAAACAAGATTGAGATGGGCAGATCTAAGAGAAAACTGTAATTCGGTACTAGGTGTTTTGTGTTTGGAATAAGTTTGCACCATCCTCAAATGACTAGTCAGTAGCTAGATGCACGGATCTGTGGACCAACGGTGTAAGTGTGAATGATTCTGCTGACAGCTCTGCTCTACACAGCAGGGGCACCTTACCCAGTAGGGCTGGGAACTTTCCGAAAGAGGCAGACACAAGATGTCAGGTGAGAGTGCATGTTTATGCTGCCAACAGAAGGCAAAGCCGCTTCCCCCTGGCGCAAGTAGTCTTTATCTCACCACTTTGATGAACACACATGAAGCATCTGCCATTTCAGCATTCCTCACGCGCACAAGCCAGTGGCATTAACTGTGTTCATTCTGTTGTGCGACCATCACCACTATCCACTCCCAAAGTTTCCATCACTCTTGACAGAAGCTAAGTACTCCCTAAGCAATGAGTCCCCTTTTCTCCCCCCTCTTGCCCACCCCTGGTAACCACTAACCAACTCTGGCCTCTATGCACTGGCCTGTTCTACATGTTTCATGTCAGTGGAATCATGTAATAGTCTTCATTACAGTAGTGCAAGGCCCCGTGAACCTGAGTTAAAGAAGGACAAGTCATTTGTTAAAGACCATTTAAAAATCTGATGCCATTAAAATATTTGTCTAAGTTGTGCCAAATCGATGGATTCTTGTCAAGCATCTCCACAAAGATGAGTTTGACCTCTGCTACAGACCTGTAGGTAAGATCACCTGGTCTGTAGGCGCTGTCAGCAACACCCAGAGACTCGCATCTGTAACGCCACACTCACTGGCATAATAAGAGCGCAGAATGAAGGAGGAGCACCGGTGGGCCAAAGGCAGTTCAGCAAGAACTTGATACAAACCCAGGAGTCTCCTTCTTCTTCCATGTCTGGCTATCAAACAAGTAGATTTAAATTAGATGAAAAATGCAAACAAATAACCCTTAAGACAGTCACCAGGAACTAGGGTAGTAGCCAGATTCTCCATCTGAGATTGATTCTATTTATGGCTCAAATCCAAAACTAATAAATGTTGAATTAGATTGCAAATTGAAATGAAATGTTGTGTTATATATCCAATACAAACTCAGACTCTCTTTAGACATCTGGAAATGAAAACATAATGTGGGCTCCAAGGGTTACAATGTCACAGAACCGATCTCTTGCTTTTTCAGCAGATTTAATGATAGGGAGTCCTTCAATAAACAGATCTACTAAATTCAAAAAAAATTTTTTTTTGATTCTACTGACCTTTTAAACATAACACAAAATGCCCCCATCAAGAGAAATTTTGTCTTATTTTGATGAGTAAGATCTGAAAAGAAGCTAAAACCTCTGACTTGAAGATTCAGTGGAATTTTGACAGGACCTGGAGAGGGGTGTCAGAGAATGACTAATAATGGCATTAATGAGCCTTCACCACGTGGCGGCGTCAGGCTCAGTGTGCGCTTTCTCACTCACCACTCCTGAAGGTGGATCGTCACGCCCACAGAACATGGATGGTGTGGAAAAGCCAACTACTCAACCTCGAGCACCCAGAGTCTCCCTCCTCCTAACAATGAGGGATTAATTTATCTCCTTTTGCTTGACTCAGTCATAATGGTGCTTAAGGAGACACCAAGTGATATTAAAAAAAAGTTAAAAGCAAGGAATTTTTAAAGTGCTTGTCTCCAAAGACTCCATCAGAGGGATGTTGAAAGACAGAAATAACAATCCCCTCAGCCTCTCCGTAAAATATTAAACCAGCAGTCCATGAACTAAAGCCACCCTAAGAGACTTGCTAAAATTCACGATGTGTAAACACCATAAGACTGATTCAGATAACAGGTGTTAGGGGTTGATGTCAATCTCCCAGGAAGACATGTTTAAATCCTAACCCTTGAGCCTGTGAACATGATCTTGTTTGGGAACAGGGTCTCTGAAGATGTTATCACTAAAGATAAAGTCATAATGGAGTAGGCTGGGTCCTGATCCAATCTGAGTGGTGTCCTTATACAAGAAAAAAGACACAGAGACACACAGAAGGAAGACGCCACATAAAGCAGGAGGCAGAGACGGGAGTGATGTGGCCACAAGCCCAGGAACACCTGAGGCCACCAGAAGCTGAGAGCGACAAGGAAGGATTTTCCCATGAGCTTTCAGAGAGAGCATGGCCCTGCTGACATCCTGAACTGGGACTTCTGGTCTCCAGAGCTGAGAGAGAACACATTTCTGTTGTTTTAAGCCACTGAGTTTGTGGGACTGTTTTATGGCAGCCGCAGGTACCTTGCCTTTACAGAGAAGCTGCTTGTTAGTGCCCTGACTCTGCCATTCCTGTCGATGTCATGCCTTTAATTTAATTTTAATGTCAAACATGATTCCGGAGTCAAACCACAGGTACGGTCCCAGATGTCTCACTTCCGTAACTGTCTCCTTCATCCTATTCGTCCTCTGAAGGTAACCGCTGCCATGAGAGTTTACCTTCTCCTTCCACTGCTTTTCTTTTTTGTGTCTATACACACACACATATAAACCCTGGTGGCACAGTGGTTAAGAGTTCAGCTGGTAACCAAAAGGTCGGCAGTTCAAACCCACCAGGTGCTCCTTGGAAACTCTACGGGGCAGTTCTACTTTGTCCTGCAGGGTCGGTGTGAGTTGGAACCGACTAGACAGTGATGGGTTTGATTTATACGCACACACACACATATGTTAAGAGAGAGAGGTAGAAGGAGATAGTCAGGCGATTTCCGTCAGTTCAGCGTAAACTCACAGCGACCGCACATGTATCCGAGTGGAGCTACACTCCACAGGGTTTCCAATGGCAGATCTTTCGGAAGCGGATCACCAGGCCTTTCTCCTGAGGCACCTCTGGGTGCACGCAACCCTCTAGCCTTTCAGTCAGCAGCTAACTGCACTAGCCATCTGCACCGCCAGAACTCCGTATGTATACACGTGTCCCATTCCCATCCCATTGCCATCAAGTCCATTGCAACTCACGGCAGCCCTGTAGGACAGAGAAGAACTGCCCCACAGGGTTTAAAGGCTGTAAATCTTTATGGAAGCAGAATGCCACATCTTTGCCACATGGAATCGCTGGTGGGTTCAAACCAGTGACCTTTTGGTTAGCAGCTGAGCACTTAACCACTGTACCACCAGGCTATATATACAGGGAGTCCCCAACTTACAACATATTCAAATTATGATGAACACTTACAACCAACTTGCTGTTGTTAGGTATACATCTTGCTGTTGTTAGGGGATGTCGAGTTGGTTCCGACTCACAGTGACTCTATGCACAACAGAACGAAACCCTGCCCGGTCCTGCGCCATGCTCACGAGCTTTGCTATGCTTGAGACCATCGTTGCAGCCACTATGCCAATCCACCTCTCCCAGGGTCTTCCTCTCTTTTGCTGACCCTCTACTTTGCCAAGCAGGATGTCCTTCTCCAGGGACTGATCCCTCCTGACAACATGTCCAAAGTCTGTGAGACGCAGTCTCACCACCTTATCGTTAGTAATATGTACTACATACAGTGTTAAATTATATCTGTAAATTTATATGTAATGTTTCCAACCCCCAAAGACAAATAAAGATCACTGATAAAGAAATTGACAAAAAAAAGGCATTAATAATGAAAAATAAAAAATGAGGTATCTGACTTATGTCAGAAAAGAACCCTGTCCTAAGTTGGAAACTACCTGCAGACACACACGTGTGTACACATGTTGTTGTTGTTGTCAGGTGCCGCCGAGTCGGTTCCAACTCAGAGTGACCCCATGCACCACAGAACGAAACACTGTCCGGTCCTGCGCCACCCTTACAATCCTTGTTATGCTTAACCCTCTTGTTGCAGCTACTGTGTCAATCCACCTCGTTGAGGGTCTTCCTCTTTTTCACTGACCCTCTACTTTACCAAGTATGATGTCCTTCTCCAGGGACTGATCCCTCCTGACAACATGTCCAAAGTATGTAAGATGCAATCTTGCCATTCTTGCTTCTACAGAGCATTCTGGTTGTACTTTTTCTAAAACAGATTTGTTCCTTCTTTTGGCAGTCCATGGTATATTCAAAATTCTTCGCCAACACCACAATTCAAAGGCATCAATTCTTCTTTGGTCTTTCTTATTCAATGTCCAGCTTTCACATGCATATGATGTGATTGAAAATACCATGGCTTGGGTCAGGCGCACCTTAGTCTTCAAGATGACATCTTTGCTCTTCAACACTTGAGAGAGGTCTTTTGCAGATTTACCCAATGCAATGCATGTTTTGATTTCTTGACTGCTGCTTCCATGGCTGTTGATTGTGGATCCAAGTAAAATAAAATCCTTGACAACTTCAATCTTTTCTCCATTTATCATGATGTTGCTCATTGGTCCAGTTGTGAGGATTTTTGTTTTCTTTATGTTGAAGTTCAATCCATACTGAAGGCTTTGGTCTTTGATCTTCATTAGTAAGTGCTTCAAGTCCTCTTCACTTTCAGCAAGCAAGGTTGTGTCATCTGCATAACACAGGTTGTTAATGAGTCTTCCTCCAATCCTGATGCCCCATTCGTCTTCATATAGTCCATCTTCTTGGATTATTTGTTCAGCATACAAATTGAATAGGTATGGTGAAAGAATACAACCCTGACGCACTCCTTTCCTGATTTTAAACCAATCAGTATCCCCTTGTTCTGTCTGAACAACTGCCTCTTGATCTATGTAAAGGTTCCTCATGAGCACAATTAAGTGTTCTAGAATTCCCATTCTTCGCACTGTTATCCATAATTTGTTACGGTCCACACAGTGGAATGCCTTTTCATAGTCAGTAAAACACAGGTAAACATTCTTCTGGTATTCTCTGCTTTCAGCCAGGATCCATCTGACATCAGCAATGATATCCCTGGTTCTACGTCCTCTTCTGAAACCGGCCTGAATTTCTGGCAGTTCCCTGTCAATATACTGCTGCAGCCACTTTTGAATACACATACACATTTATTATTCGTTTGTTTCTACCCCTTCAGTGAAGTGCAAGCCAAAACACACTGAAATACTCTATTTTATCCATCAAATTTAACAAAGATCTTTTAAAAATCATAATAATACACAGTTTGAGATATGGTTTGGGAAAACGTTGGAGGTACATTGGTACAACTTTTGTGGAGGATAACATATATCAAAATACTCAAAAATAAATTCTTTCACCTAGAAATTTAAGTTGTATTAGTTTCTGTGGAACTCTTAGACATCTGAGTCTAAATTTGTCGGTGGGGACGTTAACTGTTGCGTTGCTTAAATTAGCTAATAACTTAAAACTAAACATTGAAGGAGGGGCTGACACAATGTGCGGATTTAGTGGCAGGACAGCCAGTGACAGGTACACTTTGGAGGTGGAATGGCGTGTAAAATGCTGACCGTGGAGGACGAACAGCACTTCGCAGCAGGACCAACAGAAACCTCACTCTGCCAAGTATTGTATACATGTTGACAGGGCAGAGCCGAGAAGGCACAGAATGTAAACTTGGGTGGGAGGGTACTACGGGATGTGTATTTTCCCTTGGTCTGTTTTTACATGTATTTTTTAATTCTACGTATACATATACAAATAGAATACATATACTAATTTTGCTATTAAAAACCAACAGATATCATGCAAGTACTTCCTGAGAACACACTCAGCCTCTCTGTACTCCTGATTTAGGACCGCCCACTCACACACGTACTGACCAGTTCCTGGGGCTGGAAACTGGTGAAGTGAAGACACTTTCCTCACAGGGGTCTGCACCGCGGGGGCTAGCTTCACAGATGGAGAGTGAATCTAAGGCTTTATTAATATCATGTCACAGGAGAATTCAAGACACAAAAACAGTCTTTGTTAACTAAGAGAGCATAAATAAAGAAGGACATTAGTTTATATTTATGGGACCCCTGAGGTAGTATCAGTGGTGGAAGTAACTGTGGAGTATAGCGAACCGTCAGGTAGAAAGCTTCTCTCCAGGTTCAATTTGTTAGGGAACTACTCACATCATCAAGCGCGTGTACCACCTTTCCAGAGAGAGGGCTGAGGAAAAGAACATTCAAAACATACATTAGGACGCAATTTCCTAATATCCAAACTCTTAAAAAAACGCTTAGCTTTCCTATATCATCATTTCATTTTTATTTTCTGGGCCTCTCCACTATCCCTTGGCTCCCCTTAGCCTTTTAATCAATTTCCTACTCCTTCTCTGTTCCCCAACTGCTTTGTCTTGCAGCCATGTCTCCATTTTTTTTTTTTTTTTTTTTTTGCCCTTTCCCAAAAGATCCACCCACTGTCTTTCTTGGTCTTCTCCCTTCTTTTATTCTTTTTTCTTAATTTCCTATTTTCATCCTCCTTCTCCTTTTATTTTCTCTTGAGTTCTTTCTCCTACACCTCTGCTTTTCAGTTCATATTCTCATACCCCCCTCCTCCCCACCCCCGTGTGCTCTGGAACCCTGGTGGCACAGTGGTTAAGAGCTCTGCTGCTAATCAAAAGGTCAGCAGTTCAAATCCACCAGCTGCTCCTTGGAACCCTATGGGGCAGTTCTACTCTGTCCTCCAGGGTTGCTATGAGTTGGAATCGACTCAGTGGCAACTGGTTTTATGTGTGTTGTATGGAATTGAGTCAGCTATGTTTCAGTAATCTATACTTAAATACGTCTTAACATTTATAGTAATGGTTGAGGACTGTGGAGCTATAGAGGAAAAATAATAAAGGTCTAATGCCTTCAAGGACTTTAGTATCTGAAAGCAATCATGATTCCAAAAAAATGCAAGATGTTTTAAAACAAAAATTTAGAGTTTGAACAATATAAGAGCATCAACAAAAGTTTATAAAGCCTCTTATGAACTTTTAAGAAGCTGAATAGGCTAGAACTTTCTATGATGATGGAAATTTCTTTAACTAAACTCGCCAATATGGCAGCCACTAGCTACATCAGGACATGAAGTGTGGCTACTGTAACTGAGAAACGAAATGTTTAATTTTATTTAATTTTCATTCATTTAAATTCAGGAGTCCCTGGGTGGTGCACACAGTTAAACATTTGATTAACAGCTGATAGGTTAGTGATTCACACCCACCTAGAGGCGCCTTGGAAGGCGGCCTTGAAAACCCTATGGAGCAGTTCTACACTGCACACCTGGGTTCCCCAGGAGTCAGAGCTGACTTGATGGCAACTAACAACTGGAATTTAAATTTACACAGCCACATGTAGCTGGTGGCAACCATACTGGACAACACGTGACCAGATAAAAAATGTGACAACAGTAATCTGTAAATGCCATTAAAAAAGCACGTTCGTGAAATGTGTTATGTTTTAGGTCTACTAACTGCTATATTGGAGCCCTGGTGGCGCAGTGGTTAAGAGCTCAGCTGCTAACCAAAGGGTCAGCAGCTTGAATCCTCCAGCCACTCCTTGAAAACCCCATGGGGAAGTTCTACTCTGTCCTATAGGGTATCACTATGAGTCCGAATCAGCGTGACCCTAATGGTTTTTTTGTTTTGTTTTGTTTTAACTGCTGTATTACTTTGGGTCCTAGGCGTACTCTTACTTGAGGTCCTTTCACAAATGGAAAATGGCTTCCAGTCAAGAAAGTACACTGAGTACTGTAGTTGTGGGGGGCCATCAAGTCAGTTTTCTACTCACAGGGACTCTGTACAACAGAGTAGAACTGCACCCACCTGCCATAGGGTTTTCTAGGCCATAATCTTTACAGAAGCAGATTGCCAGGTCTTTCTCCCTCAGAGGCGCTACAGCTAGCAAGATAAAAGCCTTAAAGCTTTGAAGAGAAAAAAATTTCAGTTGCCATCAGAAAGAGACAAATTGTTTTGTTCCCACAGAAGGCCCACTGAGGGCTTTCTAACGACCTCCTAAAGTCCAAGGCTGATGGGTACAGCATGAACCTGAATGGAGTGGACCACCAGGGCAAGAGAAGGGGTGGCCCTTCTGACCAGAAATGGCATGGCTGGGAGGGGCATGTAGCCCTTGCTACCACCTAGCAATGAGACTGACACAGTGGAAGCGGGGGGGGGGGGGATGGGCAGGGAAGTAGGGGTCATGGAGAGGTGGGAGGCCTAGAATTGGAACTGGTGTGGCACGAATTGGGGGAGGTATTCCCTGGGGGCTTTTATTCTGGGGAAGGAATTAAAAGTCATATTGCGTACACTGTGATTTTCAAGGAAACATTAAATGGATGTCAGATACTTTTGCAGTACTTGTTAACACCCCCCCCAAAAACAAACCCCATTGCTGTTGAGTTGATTCTGACTCATAGCGCCCCTATAGGACAGAGTAGAACTGCCCCACAGGGTTTCCACAGAGCGCCTAGTGGATCTGGACTGCCTGCCGACCTTTTGGTTAGCAGCAGAGCCCTTGACTACTGTGCCACCAGGGCTCCCTCACTACTCATTACCACCCACAAAACCTTCTCTATGTCAGGGGAATCAGCTGAGTCAACAGTTAACGGCTTCCTGCTTCTCCGTGTGGGTCTCTGGCAGACAAAATTGTGTGCCTGCCTTGATGTGGAGGTGCTAAGCAAGAAGACCTGAGACGGGACTGGCGGGTGGATGAAGGGCAAACCCCAAAGAAGACAGTGTCTACCAGATAGAAAGATCACTGTGAGGCACGCTCCCAGGTCAGCTCACAGCCCTTGACAGCAGGCAGCTCCATAGATAGAGAGCTTTCCCAGAGCGGAGGCATGCACTGTGGGACCAGGGTGGGAATGGGGCCACGGCTACCGCTTCTCCTCTGCCCACTACCTACAAATGCACGGGCCCCAGTCCTCTGCAAGGGTCTGTGCTCATGCAGATGTTGGGGAGCAGGCGAGGAGGGTTTGTGGGGTGCGCAGTTGGCACACAACCGTACAACTCTACAAAGGAAGGCGGTATGAAACACTGAGAATACATTCATGCCAAGTAACGGAGACAGGCTGAGACTGGGCTCCCAGAAGGTACGGTTTCAGCTCTAGATACCTTGGTCATGTCAACCCTGAAGTATATAACTCCCCAGGTCTTAGAGCAAGCTCTTAAATGAAATAATTAGAGGACGTCTTCAAATATTCATCAAGGACAAGAATTACAATAGTAAGCAATGCATCTGAACATGGGTTGCAAAAAAGGTCTAATCTATTTGTTAATCCACATGTTGGCCTGGCTAATTCATAAACCTACTAACACACACACACACACACACACACACACAATACCTGTTCTGTAAAGCCGGATCATCAAACTCATGATCAAAAGGCAACAAGGGGCGGATTCGACAGTGAACTCTGATGTTTCCTTTCAGCTCCTGTGACAGTGAAGACCGTTTAGCTGTCAACACAGGGTAAGACAGAGCTGCTGGGCCTTCCCAGGAGAATTTACCCTGAGTCCCACCTACCCTAAGTGTAGACATCAGGTCTCCTTCCCACATCCCATCGTTTCAAAAACCACTGTGCAGTAGTGAGGGGTCAGCATTATTGCAAGCTTTTTTTACTCACACTTAACAAATTTGTTCACTTGGCAAATGATTATCACTGGGTATTAAGAAAAATACCTGTTAATGGCATCCAGGGCTAATTCTTTTAGGTACTTTGGGTGGAATTTCTGACAATTCAGGATCTTTGTTCATTTTCCTGACCCTGCCCCCCATCAAAGTTCATCTAAACAATGGCAAGATGTGATATTGTCAAGAGGAGAACAAGGTATAAGAATCAATTACACTGCTGTAAGAAGATTTCAAGGTCTATCCAGAAGTATAGTACAACGCTGTCAGTGATAGGGTGATATCCACACACCTACAAGGAAGACCGGTGAATATAACTATTATTCAAATTTACACACTGCCATGGATTGGATTGTGTCTCCCAAAAAACATGAGTCAACTTCATTAGGCCATGACTAAGTATATCCCACCTGAATCTGGAGACCACCTGAAGAATAGTTTTGATGCGTTGAACACTAATGACCAAAGACCAGATGAGTTATGGAATGACATCAAGGACATCATACAACTGTTATTCAAATTTACACACTGTCTTGGATTGGATCGTGTCCCCAAAAAATATGTGTCAACTTGGTTAGGCCACGATTCCCAGTATTGTGTGGTTGTCCTCCATTTTGTGATTGTAATTTTATGTTGAAAGGATTAGGGTAGGATTGTAACATCACCCTTACTCAGGTCACCTCTCTGATCCAGTGTAAAGGGAGTTTCCCTGGGGTGTGGCCTGCACCACCTTTTATCTCTCAAGAGATAAAAGGAAAGGGAATTGAGCAGAGAGTTGGGGACTTCATACTACCAAGAAAGTAGTGCTGGGAGCAGAATGCATCCTTTGGACTCAGAGTCCCTGCTCCTAGCCCAGGGGAAGATTGATGAGAAGGCCAACAGACAGAGAAAGCCTTCCCCTGGAGCTGATGCCCTGAATTTGGACTTTTAGCCTAATTTACTGTGAAGAAATAAATTTCTCTTTGTTAAAGCCATGCGCTTGTTGTGTTTCTGTTATAGCAGCACTTGATAACTAAGCTAGAACTTGGTACTGAGAGTGGGGTACTGCTGTAACTGCTACCTAAAATGTGGAAGCATTTTTGAAACTATGAAAGGATAGAGAATCAGCAGCAGGAGAGGAACAGCAGCAGCAGAGAACCTGCAGCGGCAGAACCAGGAGGCCAGGCAGCACTGGAGCTGACCCATGGAGTCAGAGAGCTGAGTGCCTGTGCGCAGGCAGCTTCCTGGTGGGGTGGGGTGCCTTCAGGCACTTATCGGTGGAGCTAGGCTTGCTGAACCACGGAGCAAGACAGCTGAGTACCTGTGTACAAGAAAGAGGCTTCCTGGTGGAGTGGGGTGCCTCCAAGCATTTATTGGTAGAGCTACAGAGCTGTGGAACACTTGCACCAGCAGGGCAAATGTGGGCCTGAGGCCCGAGGAGCCGAGAGGCCAAGAGACCAGGAAATAGAAGCTGAAGAGACAAGGAACACCAGAAGCCAAGCTGCCTCAGTCTCAAAAGGTATGGCCAAGACCTCTGGGGTTTCAAGGGTGGAGCCATGGCCTCTGGTGTTTTTAAGGGTAGAATTGCCACTCAGATGGACAGAATGGTGTGCCTAAAGCCAAGGGAGCAGAGTTGCTGTCCCAGTGGGCGTGGAAGACAGAGCTGAAGCCCAGGGCCAAGGGGCCACCACTCAGAATCTGGAGAGTGTGGCCAATACCTAGAGGCTGGAAGGTAGGGTTATTGTATAAATTGTCTCAGAGAACAGGGGATTATTTTCAAAGTCCTGAGAGCTAATGTAAAGCATTCTGCTGATTTCCTTGGTGCCTGTTATCCCTTCTTTTCCTCCAGTTTCTCCCATTTGTAATGGAAATGTCTAGCTTGTGCCTGTTCTGCCACTGTCCCATTGGAAGCAGATAACTTGTATTCTAGATTTCACAGATGAAGAGGAATTTTTGGATTTTGGACTTGGAGTTAAGACTTTTGATATGATATGATGATAAGATGGGGTGAATGTGTTTCACATGTGGCAAGGGCATGAATTTTTGGGGGCCAAAAAGTAGAATGTCATGGATTGGATCGTGTTCCCCCAAAATACATGTCAACTTGGTTAGGCCATGATTCTTCGTATAGTGTGGCTGTCCTCCATTTGAGGTTGTAATTTTAAGTTAAAGAGGATTAGGGTGGTATTTCAACACCCTTACCAAGGTCACATCCCATGTAAAGGGAGTTTCCCTGAGGTATGGCCTGCACCACCTTTTATCTCTCAAGAGATAAAAAGGAAATGGAAACAAGCAGAGAGTGGGGGACTTCATATCACTAAGAAAGCAGTGCCAAGAGCAGAGAGTTTCCTTCGGACCCAGGGAGGCTGCGTGGAGAAGCTCCTAGTCTGAGGGAAGATTGATGAGAAGGCCAATAGAGAAAAAGCCTTCCCCCGGAGCTGACACCCTGAATTTGGACTTTTAGCCTACTTTACTGTGAAGAAATAAATTTCTCTTTGTTAAAGCCATCCACTTGTGCTATTTCTGTTACAGCAGCACTAGATAATTAAGATACACACCAACCACTAATGCCAAAGATGAAGAAATTGAAGATTTTTACCAACTTCTGCAGTCTAAAATTGTTCAAACATGCAATCAGGATGCATTGATAGTTACTGGAACTGGAATGTTAAGATTAGAAACAAGGAAAAAGGAGCAGTAGTTGGAAAACATGGCCTGGTGAGAGAAACAATGCTGGAGACCCCGTGGTAGAATTTTGCAAGACCAACAACCTATTCATTGGAAATACTGTTTTTCAACACCATAAATGGTGACTGTACATGTGGACCTCACCAGATGAAAATCACAGGAATCAAATTGACTACATTTGTGGAAAGAGACGATGGAAAAGCTCAATATTATCAGTCAGAACAAGGTCAGGGGCCAACTGTGGAACAGACTACCAATTGCTCATATGCAAGTTCTTTTGAAGCTGAAGAAAATTAAAACAAGTCCATGACAAAGTACAACCTTGAGTATATCCAACCTGAATTTAGAGACCATCTCAAGAGTAGATTTGACGCATCGAACACTAGTGACCAAACACCAGACGAGTTGTGGGATGACATCAAGAACGTCATACATAAAGAAAGCAAAAGGTCATTAAAAAGACAGGAAAGAAAGGAAACACCAAAATGGATGTCAGAAAAGACTCTGAAACTTCCTCTTGATCACAGAGTAGGTAAAGCAAATGGAAGAAATAATGAAGTAAAAGAGCAGAGCAAAAAATTTCAAAAGGGCAGCTCAAGAAGACAAAGTAAAGTATTACAATGAAAATGCAAAGACCTGGAGTTAGAAAACCAAAAGGGAAGAACATGCTGGGCATTTCTGCCAGAAGAATGAACAAATCTGTCTTGGAAGAAATACAGCCTGAATGCTCCCTAGAAGCCAAGATGGCAAGACTTCCTCTCATGTACTTTGGACATGTTATCAGGAGGGACCTGTCCCTGGAGAAGGACATCATGCTTGGTAAATCACAGGGAGAAAGGAGATGACCCTTAAAGAGATGGACAGACACAGTGGCTGCATAACAACAATTGTGAGGATGGTGCAGGACCAGGCAGTGTTTCATTCTGTTGTACATAGTGTCGCTATGAGTTAGAAGCGAACTGACGGCACCTAACTGAAATAGCAGCAATCATTACAGGAACTGATTGCCAGGCTGGTGTGTTCGAACCACTGACCTTTTCGTTAGCAGCCAAGTGCTTGACCACTTGGACACCAGGGCGGCTGCACCACTCATCAATGCCTTGCTTTTTCTTTTTAGCCTCCAGAATGGATTAAATGCTACTGTGAGGGTTAAATGAGGACGTGTGTGATGTGCAGTGAACACCAACTAAAGTCACTCTTGTGTCCATGTGATGAATGCCTGCTACGAGTCTAGACGTGTTTAAGTCAGAATGACGTTCAGACAGGTCTAAACACCAGCAGAACTTTGCAGCACAGGGAAGGAGAGAATCTTCCCAGGAAAGTAGGCTTCTGGGGCTTTGGGTAAGTGGGATTCAGAGGGACTGGCCAAAGTACAACACGTGAAGAGCAATGCTCATAGAAGCAGGGCTCATCAGATATATCCTCAACTTGGGCAACTAATGATGGTCAGTAGAAGCCTGCGTCTTCACCTTAGGCTTCCTGGGTCTCAGGTCCCGGGCTCTGGGACTCTCCAAAGGGCCTGAGGACAGCTGCTGAGAGGCACTGGGGGCAGGAGCACAGCCTTCACTCCTGGGGGTCCAACAGGCCTCTCTGACCCTGCAGGGCTACTGCCCACTGTCTCCGCTCACCCTCAGGGCCTGTTTCTTTCCTCACACTGCTCCCAACAGTGGGCCGGCCCAGGTTACAGTGACAGCTGCTGGCTCTGCCACGTGCCCCCATGGCTCCAGCCTGCTCTGCCCTGCTGCCCATAGGACATGACAGCCCTTCTCATGTGCTCCTGCCTCCTGGAGCTCCTGGACACCATACTCAGACCTTGCCATCCCGCTGGAAGCCCTCCAATGGCCCCTATTACCTTCTGGGTGAAGCCGCCTCCCAGCCCCGGTGACCAGGCCCTGCCCCCACATCTTCTCTTGGACACACTGGCCTCCCTGCTGCTCCTTAACCCCAGGGCCTGCCACAGCTTTCACATCTGAGGTCAGACATCACTTTACTCTTTGGAGAGGTCCCTCCTGACCACCTCTTTCCGAACCCTCAAACCAGAACACCAACAAGCAAATAATAAGGGGTGCTCACCACCAGACTGTTGTGAAGCGCTCTTCTTGTCTGCTTTTCAAGGAGATATCGTGTGCTTACTTCCTGCAAGGACTGTTCTAGATGAGCTGCTCTGGACTGGCAGGCTGGAAGAGCGATTTCACCCAGAGTGAGAAGGGAGGAGACCCTGTAGCAAGCTTTGTCCAGGATGCTACGTGTAGGAGAGATTACAGAAAGACAAGGAAGCCAGCCAGGCAGGTCCTCGGGCCTGTGCCTTCGCTGTCTGGTATTTTAGTGCTGGGTGCTACAATAAGCAAGCAGAGGATTCATGGGGTCTTACAGGTAAAAATTAATCCGTCTAGTGAATCTTGTCAGATAACTCCTGTGGAGACCACGTAGGCTGGGAGGGCTTGACTTCCGGCCCCACGGATCACACGGAGCCTGGTCAGACAGGGAAGGTAATGCCCACATGGCACTGGGGATGTGGGGCTGCACTGAGCTGGTGCACGTGAAGCATGGTGGGCCGTGGGGCTGGCCAGCCTGCTTTCCTGACCACCGGGGACAGGTCAGCCACCCTCAGGGGGCCACACGACACACAGGTGTGGCTCCTCAACACATAGCCAGTAGAGCTGCTTCTTGGCTGGATTCCAAGAACAGCATCACAGTTAACCACTAGATCTTCATGTACTTCAACATTTTCCTAGGGACAAAACCATAGCTGTTGTCCCTGCTTCCCCAATGACGGTTCTAGAAAATGTCTTGCCTCCTCAAAGCCTAGGGACACTGTCATAAAATAACTGATTGTTCCTTTTCCTGAAGCAAACAGCTTGTCAAACTACACACACACACAAACACACACGCATGCCACACAAACGCACATGTGTGCACAAATGCACATGTACGTGCAAACACGCATGCATGCCACACACACGTACACACACATGCATGTGACACACACATACGTGCCACAAACATAAGCACGTGTGCACAGACACACACGTGCATGCACGCACACACACAGCAGTCATCCCAGCTACTGCCCTTTGAGGAGTTATCTAGCCTCTTGCACTGAGCAGCCCATCATGAGATCCAAGGCTACTCTGGTTATTAAAGATAAAACATCTGCTCATCTAATCGAAAACCAGTCTAATTTTAAATGTTTTCACACATATATTTTGGAATAACAGCAAATGAGCACCTTCCTGTGCTCCCATATTTATGGTGTTGACATTATCCAGCATTAGATTAAAGCAGTAAGGATGGGATGAATTTACATCGAGCTATTATGTGAAGACTTTAGAAAACATTACACAGGTGTGAGCTACAGCCGTTTCCTCCCTGGGTCTTAAGCACAGTTTTTAAGACAATGCATTCGTTGTTTTTAAGACAATGCATTCGTTGTTTTTAAGACAATGCATTCGTTGTGGCTAAACAGCAAGCAAACTGCTGTGGGATTATTAGAAATGAACACATAGGACTAAAAGCAATGCCCTGTGTATGAGGGGCCCGGACCCTAAGTCCAGCCAGAGATGACCATCTAGACGGAGGCAGGGCGCTTAGGTCACCAAGCTCAAGAAGGAAACCTTGCATGCGGGCATGGGCGCAGGCTGAGGTGGGTAGCAATGGCTGCAAACAGTAGGCACTTAGTGAATGCCGGGGAGAGGCAGGACATTGACTGGTGAGACATGCATGCCTCCTGCACCATCTCTGCCAGTCCTCCCAATCAGACACCAGCTTGAATTCAAAACTTGGACTCCAGGCAGTCATCAGTCTCAGCAACACTGTGAGGTTGCTCTGAGGAGCAGCCTTGCTGGGTCTTGGGTCCCCACCCCCAGCCCCACTCACCCTGCAGGGCCTTGCTGCACAGCTGCGTGCTATGCGCTGCAGTCACTATCTCAGAAACCCAGTCCTGGAACTGCGCCTGGAAGTCCCTCACCAGCACCAGAGAGGAAGAACGAAGCTCCCTGACCTCTTTCTTAAGTTTCTGTAGAACAAGGTCACACAGTTAATATAATTTTTTATATTATTATTAATTATAATACACTTTATAGTAATTACTTATGTAAGTTTCTATAAAATAAGAGCACAGTTCTGGTGAGGTGATGCACCACCTGGCAAAAAGAAATTGACCTTTGGCCCTGGCTCCTGAGAGCCAGACCACGCCTGAGGCTAAGAGTGGGGACTGACTAGACCAAGAGTAAGCCCCTGGCCTGACACGGGCTAAGGCTACGATGTACTCTATTTTGGCCACGTGGGGCCCTGCGGCCTGAGGCTCAGAGAAGCTTCCTGGTTTGTGTCCATGCACGGAAGAAGGTAGCACATCCCTCCTCAAGGCACAGAAGCTTTTCAGACCTCACCCTATGTGTCTCTTCATTTGTATCCTTTATGGGTATAATAAATCTGTAGCCATTAAGTACGGTGTACTCGGTGAGATTCTGTGAGTCGTTCCAGTGAACTATTGAGCTCACAGAGACAGTGAGAGCAGGCAGGGGCTGGTAACTCCCTGTCTGACAGTCTGAAAGAAGGTGTCCATCTAACTCGTGAGCGTTGACCCAGCTCTGGGTGGTTAGTGTCAGAGTAATGCTACATGGGCAGCTGGTGTGAAAGCTGTCCTTCAAACTTGTGAGCACTGACCCAGCTCTGGGTAGCTAGTGTCGGAGAGCTTTGTGAGTGGCTGGCAATGAAGATGAAGAAGTGGCAAGGTAAGGACTGGATCCATGTCTACGCTTTGGGGACTGCATTCATGCAGATCCTGACCATGCAGTGTGCAATGAAGGTGGGATATGCCCATTGTGCTCCTTGTTTAGTGCAGTCCCACAATTAATATATTATTACAATATGTTCTATGAAATAAAAACAGTCATGCAGATAATACAGTTTATTATATTATCACTAATCACAATACACTTCATAATAGCCAGTTACATAAGTTTCTATAAAATAAGACCATAGTCTCACAATTAATACAATCATACATTAACTCATTATTAACTAATCTATTTAAAGCAGAGGTTCTTAACCACAGACACATGTTAATATCAGCACCTGTGAAATATTTTTATAATATACAAGCCCAGGCCCACTTCCAGAATTTATGATTCCATATCTGGGATTGGTACTTTAAAAAGCCGCATAGGTGGCTTTATGTATTTTATATATTTAAAGTATGAAAAAAAAAAAGTATGTAAGAAATAGAAAATGAAACGTTTCACCAATTTCCATAGGAGACACGACACATTGCATACTGGAAAAAAGCCAGACGTAGGAAATGTTCCCGTGTCTGTTGTTTACTTCCTTATGCTTTTGGCACAAACGTGTAATCTCTATGTCGCCCTTTTCTTTAAATGGGGAACAAAGCTCTAATCTGTTATCCAGACCTACCTTCTGGAAATTTCATTATTGCCAGCACAGGATGAAAAAAAATTAGGCCAGTGAAAACCATCTTCTATATAAAAGTACGTAATAAAATGCCAGGTACAGTAAATATGCAAGTTTTCAGAGAACCTGGGGAGCAGTGCAACTGGTAAGTAACATCCCGTATGTAATGTCCTCTTTTTCCCCTGAGACGATTTCAAGGTTTTACTGTATGCAGACAGGATAGGGGCACAGAGTGAAAGACCTGGAGAACGACGGCTTCAAGTTTAACACAGAAATCATAAAATCTCAACTGACCTTAAGTAGATGTTCCTTGTTTCCTCAGTTAAGTGGTTTTCTTTCTACAAAACTTCCATATATTTGATAAAATAACAAAACTAAATTGTGTTAAAGGGTTTTTGCTACATGGTATGCAGATAAAGTTAAAAGCATTATTCAAAGATGAAATAATTTTACTCAATTTGGAGAGAATAAAAAAATCAATTCTGTATAAATCCGGGTGCCCTGGTGGTGCAGTGGTTAAGTGCTCGGCTGCTAACCAAAAGGTTGGCGGTATGAACTCCTGCTCTGTGGGAGAAAGATGGGGCAGTTTGCGTCCATAAAGATTACAGCCTTAGAAACCCTATGGGGCAGTTCTACTGTGTCCTATAGTGTCACTATGAGTTGGAATTGACTCGACAGCAGCAAGCTTGGTTTTTGGTTTATATAAATCCATTCTAGATAAACTAAAGTAGTTCATGCAAAAAAAAAGAAAGCTCTAAGTTGGACTAACAAAGAGAGGAGATTAATCCTGTTCACAGATGTCGTTTTTATTGTCACAGTATGATCTTTTCCCCTAATTTTTACCCTAGTGACGTGGTTTATAACACAAGGTAAAACAATGTTCTTAATCAAGGGTATGAAAATATCCTCCACAACCGCAGCTTGGAGGGTTGCCAAATGACTGATATGGAATAACAACTCTTCCAACTTAAATTAGTCGAATCTAAAAGATGCCTTTCTCATTTCGTGGCATGTGTTAGCTCTGACGTGCATAAAACCAGTTTCTACCACTTAACTTTAAAATAAAAGCGAGAACAGCCTTCACTTATAAAACTGACCTACCAGCATTTAAGTGGCTTTTCTGCGACTATGTCAAACAGGCCCCTCAGGCCATCTGCACTCAAGACCCCAGAAGACGACCTTTCTGACGTTCGGTCTTTCTTTTAGGAAGTACAGTGAACCTGTGAAAGCCAGAACTCAACAGGACTGCCTTGTTTTTCGAGGTCTTACAAGTTTTCCACCTTTGATAGGGTGCAGTCTTACCACTTTTCTGTTGCTCAGTTTAGTGGGAAACACTGGAGTTTTCCTTCCCTGATAGGTTTCCGCCTTACACGGGTTCTGGCTTTCCCTGGTTTCACTGTATTAGAAAGCAGAACTCTCAAGTGAATACCATCTACAATTGATTATGAAAATAGTAATAATTTTATAATCTTTAAAAAGACTAAATCAGTAAACTTGAAGGGGAAAACTTGAGGCACTTGGCTCCCTTAAATTAAGGCTTCTTTTCATTTCCTAAGAGTGAATCTACTTTGACAGGCACAACTTGCACAATTCCACCAGAAAATAATCACTATGAGTTTTGAAACTAAGAGTTGATTAAGGAAGAGAAAATCGTGGTTTCGGGCTGGATTCCCATACCTGGATGGTGTGGTAAAGCTGGACTGAGGCTGCGTGCATCCCCCTCTGCAAACACTGCTGCTTGGTGCACAGGGCGGACACCCGCGCGGCCTCATCGCATCTTTTTCTAACCATCTCTTGGTACTGTTGTGTAGAGAGGGAGAGAGAGAGGTCATTCAGTTGTAAACCCTTGACTACGGAGCAGATGCATTCTGAGGGGAATGCTAACCGGCTGTCCGCTTTGTGAATGCAGCAGTAGACACACAAGGGCAGCCCCTACCTGGCCCTCATGAGCTCGCACCACAGTGGGGCTCATTCCCTGGGGGGGCTGCAGGTGTGATGGGCTATACAAGGGACAGGACAGGTGGGGGAGGGCTCTGAGGGGAAGAGCCTGAGGCATTGGCAGGTGACAGCGTAAGGCAAGAATGGGCAGGAAGATCAAAGCGATGTGTACACAAGCCAAGAACGCCAAGAAGCCCAGCCGTCACCAGAAGTTGGGAGAGAGCATGGAACAGGTTTTTCCACAGAGATTCCTTCTTTCTCAGAAGGAACTGACCCTTCCCACGCCTTGATTTTCGACTTCTGGTCTCCAGAGCTGTGAGAGAATTAATTTCTGTTGTTTTAAGATGCCAAATTTGTGGCAATTTGCTATCACAGCTTTAGGAAACTAAAACAGGTAGTAAATGATGAGAGTCAGAAGCGGGAAAGCCAGATGACCCTGACGGAATCAAAAAACAGGAGAGGAGGGTGTGAGTCTGTGATTTCAGGTGTGGGCCAAGCAGCTGATGGCCTGGGAATAACCACTAGTGTGCTCAGAGGCTCCAGGAAGTGTTGAGCTCAAGAATGAGCAAATAATAAACTAATATCCACTTAACTTATGCTGTATGAAGGTTCCTAAATGAATCTGTAAATTCAGTGAATTTGTTTTTCCAATGGAACTTGACAGTAACAGGCAGAGAAGTTTAAAAATGCTGCATCCTAGATTTGATTCTGCTG
The DNA here is from genome assembly GCF_030014295.1 of Loxodonta africana. Classification (NCBI taxonomy): domain Eukaryota; kingdom Metazoa; phylum Chordata; class Mammalia; order Proboscidea; family Elephantidae; genus Loxodonta; species Loxodonta africana. The sequence goes on along the minus strand of NC_087342.1, from coordinate 238,697,140 downwards.
TGAGATACTAAGGAGAATTCTAAAAGGATAATAGTTTAAACACAAGAGATTCAAAAGAGCTATTTAATGGTGGTGTACGAGTTTCCCATTGCCTCTGTAACGAATTAGCACAAAGTTGGTTGCTTAAAACAATAGTGATTTATTCTCACAGTTCTAGAGGCCTGAGGTCTGAAATCAAGTTGTGGCACAGCAGTGCTCCAGGGAACTCTAGGGGAGGGTCCTTCCTCTTCTCATTCAGCTTCTGGGGGCTCCAGAGGTCCTCCGAACTCCTTGGTTTGTGGCTGTATCACTCCAATGTCTGCCTCTGTCTTCGCATGGCTGTTTTGTGTGTATGTGTGTGTGTATTCTCCCCCTGCCTTCCTCTTATAAAGACACTTGTGATGGCATTTAAGGCCCAGCCAGGTAAACCAAGATCATGAATTTAATCCCATCTTCAAAGACTCTTTTTCCAAATAAGGTAAAATTTACATGTTAAGAGCCACAGCTTCTAACCTAAAGGTCAGCAGTTTGAATCCATCACCCGCTCCTTGGAAACCCTATGGGGCAGTTCTACTCTGTCCTATAGGGTCACTATAAGTCAGAATTGACTTGATAGCAATGGGTTTGGTTTGGTTTTTGGTTAGGGATTAGTACGTGGATATCTTTTGGGGGGTCATTTTCAGCCTACCACAGGAGGCAGTATCAAATCGTATAAGAATAAAATGAATCCATATCCACCTAATGTGTTTTCCTTTCCTTTTCAATTTTAAGAGCTGCAGAAAAAGTTCGGCAGGGTTGTTTTTGCAGGGACCTTCTTATTGGTGGGGTAGACAGATGATACAGGTAGTTCCACAAACTCTTAGTGGTTCATCCCAGCATGACAAGGTTGGTAAACAGTCCAGAAAAGTCACTGCCTACAACTGAGGAAAGGAGATGGACTAATTTCAAAGGGGCTCGAGGAATCTTTTGGGGTGGTGGTAGTGTTTCACAGCTGGGTAGTAGTGATGGTTGGGCAATTCCAGATTTACAGAGCATTTAAAGTGGGTGAATTTCATGACACATAAGTTATACCTCAATAAAATTCTGGGCATCACTTTAATTTATTGCTCATTAAATTCTTGTGAGTACAGAGATAAACAGGAATTTAGAACTAAAACTTGTTCCAGTATAAGAAGATACTTTAAACATCAAGAGTCATAGCACCTCATTAGATGCAAAAATTTTTTAAAAAGTTTATAAGGTGAGTTATAAAAAGTGTTACCTCTGCCAGTTTCAGATGAAGAATAGCATTTTCTGCTTCCAGTTCAACTATTCTTTCTTCTTTAACCTACGACCAAGGATCCAGAAAGGAAACATTGTCGACAGCACTTACTCGGGTAGTCCCCAAGTAAAAGAAATGATATTCACCAACGGTGGTTTCCATCTTCAGGACAAAGAGCACAAGGAAGGATTCAAGTGCCTGCCGTGGGTAAATAACGATATGGAAGCCTCAGTCATCAGGTGTGGAAAAATATACAACTGGACAATTGAAGGATGGGGTGTGAGGATGGACGGCTGAGATATTTCCAAGCCTGCCTGCCATGCTCCCCTCCCCTCATGCGGGACCTGCATCCTATAACCTCGGCTACTCAACCTACAGCTACAGACCAGGCATTTGCATGGGGTAGGGGCAGGCCTGATAGAAATGTGGAAACTTGGCCCCCTCCCCAAATGAACCAACAGAATGTTGAAATTACTGAACAATATCATTAACATCACATGCAAGTAAAATTTTGCCAAAGATCATTCAAAAATGGCTGCAGCAGTGTTATCAACAGGGAACTGCCAGAAATTCAGGCCGGTTTCAGAGGAGACGTGGAACCAGGGATATCATTGCTGATGTCAGATGGATCCTGGCTGAAAGCAGAGAATACCAGAAGGATGTTTACCTGTGTTTTATTGACTATGCAAAGGCATTCGACTGTGTGGATCATAACAAATTATGGATAACATTGGGAAGAGTGGGAACTCCAGAACACTTAATTGTGCTCATGGGGAGCCTATACATAGATCAAGAGGCAGTTGTTCGAACAGAACAAGGGGATGCTGCATGATTTAAAGTCAGAAAAGGTGTGCGTCAGGGTTGTATCCTTTCACTACACCTATTCAATTTGTATACTGAGCAAATAATCTGAGACGCTGGGCTATATGAAGAAGAACGGGGCATCAGGATTGGAGGAAGACTCATTAAAAACTTGCGATATGCAAATGACACAACCTTGCTTGCTGAAAGTGAAAAGGACTTGAAGCACTTAGTGATGAACATCAAAGACCACAGCCTTCAGTATGGATTACACCTCGATGTAAGAAAACAAAAATTCTCACGACTGGGCCAATGAGAAACATCATGATAAACAGAGAAAAGTCTGACGTTGTCAAGGATTTCATTTTACTTGCATTCATAATCAACACCCATAGAAGCAGTAGTCAAAAAATCAAAGGACATACTGTATTGGGCAAATCCGCCACGTAAGACTTTCAGGTTTTTAAGAGCAAAGGCATTACTTTGAGGGTTGTCATGGATTGAATTGTGTCCCCCAAAAACACGTGTATCAATTTGGGTAGGCCATGATTCCCAGAATTGTGTAATTGTGCACCATTTTGTCATCTGATGTGATTTTTCTATGTGTTGTAAATTCTGTCTCTATGATGTTGATGAGATGAGATTAGCGGCAATTATGTTAATGAGGCAGGACTCAATCTACAGGATTGGATTGTGTCTTGAGCCAATCTGTTTTTGAGATACAAAAGAGAGAAGCGAGCAGAGAGACATGGGGCCCTCATACCACCAAGAAACAAGAGCCAAGAGAATAGCACGTCCTTTGGACCTGCAGTCACTGTGCTAAGAAGCTCCTGGACCAAGGGAAGATTGATGACATAGACAGTCCTCCAGAGCCGACAGGGAGAGAAAGCCTTTCCTTGGAGCTGACACCCTGAATTTGGACTTTTAGCCTACTGGACTGTGAGAGAATAAACCTGTTTTTTAAAGCCATCCACTTGTTGTATTTCTGTTATAGCAGCGCTAGATGACTAAGACAAGGAACAAGGTGCTCCTGACCGAAGCCACGGTATTTTCAATCACCTCATATGCACGCAAAAGCTGGACAATGAATAAGGAAGATCAAAGAAGAATTGATGCCTTTGAATTACGGTGTCGGTGAAGAATACCGAATATACTATGGACTACCAGAAAAATGAACAAATCCATATTGGAAAAAGTAAAACCAGGTTGCTCCTAAGAAGCAAGGACAGCAAGACTTTGTCTCAAGTACTCTGCACATGTTATCAGGAGGGACCAGTCCCTGGAGAACATCGTGCTTGGTACAGGGTCAGTGAGAAAGAGGAAGACCCACACCGAGATGGAACGACACAGTGGCTGCAAAAGTGGGCTCAAACACAATAATGACTGTGAGGAAGGCGCAGGACTAGGCAGTGTTTCTTTCTGTTGTCCGTTGGAACTGACTCGACAGCATCTAACAACAACCAAATGAACTGCAGTCTGTACTTGAATAAGATCCCAGGTGGTTCACACCACACTGAAGTCAGAAAAATACTGCTGTACATTAACCCTAAGTAGCTCTGGTGGTGCAGTGGTTAAGCGCTCAGCTGCTAACAGAAAGGCTGACAGTTCAAACCCGCCAGCCACTCCATGCGAGAAAGATGTGGCAGTCTGCTTCTATGAAGATTACAGCTCTGGAGGCCCTATACGGCAGTTCTATTCTGCCCTTTAGCATCATTATGGGTTTTTTTTACAGTAACCCTATTCACTCAAATCACCACTTCTTTCCTTTATTAATGCATTTATTCAAAAAATGGTTGTTAAAGAAGCTGTTATATTGGAGCACTCCTCTACTTGCCGCGAGTGACAGACATGGTGCTGGCCTCCTACAGGGAAAAGATAGATGAATGGACGGGTGGAATAAACAACAGCTACACAGACAAGGAAGTGACCTGTGCAGAGGCGGCCTTACCGGGATGAAAGCAGCAACCTGTACAGACAGGAAGGCCTCACCCCAGAATGGCTGTCCGGAGCAGGAGGAAAGCCGATGCAAAGGCCCTCAGTGATGTGAACAACCTTGGCATCGAGGAAGAACGAGAGGTCAGTGGAGCTGGAGACTAGTGGGCACATGTGTGGCTGTGTCTTATTGAGGGTTGAAATGAGCTAAGTGGAGATTCTGAAATGAACTCTGAGAGCACAGTGGTCTTAACGGTTTAGGGAGTTTACTTACATTCTCCCTTGGGAAAGGCACCTGAGAATTGAGAAGGTAAACTGATTTGGCTCAGAGGAGCACTGTCCAGCAGGAGTCCTCGGCAGAAGCGTGCATGCTATACAAGCATGGAGAAGTGGACTTGTGGGAGGCAGAGAGGAGGGCAGGATGAAGAGACCAGCCAGGAGGCAGGCCAGGCATGAGGGGAGAGTGCCACTACGTGCACCAGGGTCAGGCAGACAGGGCTGGGCACTTACAGTTTATCCTCTGTACATGTCTATAAAATTCAAATTAAAATAATCTGCAGACATGTTGCTTCTAAGAAGTGCCTTAGCCGCCCAGCACTGCCAAGGTCTTCTGCCCAGAGAAGGTGGATGAGGTGCCTGAGCAACATCTCCTCCTCTGTTGGTTACTTATTTTAAAATTAGTAGTGGTCTGTTGTCAAGTGCTGCCATGTGGCACGGAATGTGTATTCATCATCTCACTTCATCCTCACACTAATGAAGTAAACGTTATTATTTTAATGGTAAAGATGAGAAAACCACGGGCCAGTGAAATTGAAAGACTGAATGCTCAGGGTCACAGAGTTAGTAAGTGGCAGAGCTGTGATGCAAACCCACGACCCTTGAACACCTAGGAAACCACTAATTTAGTTTCTGTCTCTACAGACTTGCCAATGCAATGCGTCTTTTGATTTCTTGACTGCTGCTTCCTTGGCTGTTGATTGTGGATCCAAGTAAAATAAAATCCTTGATGACTTCAATCTTTTCTCCGTTTATCATGATGTTGCTCATTGGTCTAGTTGTGAGGATTTTTGTTTTCTTTTCGTTGAGGTGCAATCCATACTGAAGGCTTTGGTCTTTGATCTTCATTAGTAAGTGCTTCAAGTCCTCTTCACTTTCAGCAAGCAAGACTGTGTCATCTGCATAACGCAGGTTGTTAATGAGCCTTCCTCCAATCCCGATGCCCCATTCTTCTTCATATAGTCCAGCTTCTCTGATTATTTGCTCAGCATACAGACTGAATAGGTATGGTGAAAGAATATAACCCTGACACACACCTTTCCTGACTTTAAACCCATCGGTATCTCCTTGTTCTGTCTGAACAACTGCCTTTTGATCTATGGAAAGGTTCCTCATGAGCACAATCAAATGTTCTGGAATTCCCATTCTTCGCAGTGCTATCCATAGTTGTTATGATTCACACAGTCGAATGCCTTTGCATAGTCAATAAAACACAGGTAAACATCCTTCTGGTATTCTCTGCTTTCAGCCAGGATCCATCTGACATCGGCAATGATATCCCTGGTTCCACGTCCTCCTCTGAAACTGGCCTGAATTTCTGGCAGTTCCCTGTGGATATACTGCTGCAGCCATTTTTGAATGATCTTCAGCAAAATTTTGCTTGTGTGTGATATTAATGATATTGTTCTATAATTTCCGTATTCAGTTGGATCACCTTTCTTGGAAATAGGCTTAAACATGGGTCCCTTCCAGTCAGTTGGGCAGGAAGCTCTCTTCCATATTTCTTGGCATAGACAAGTGAGCACCTCCAGTGCTGCATCTGTTTGTTGAAACATCTCAATTGATATTCCATCAATTCCTGGAGCCTTGTTTTTTGCCAATGCCTTCAGAGCAGCTTGGACTTCTTCCTTCAGTACCATCATTCCTGATCATATGCTACCTCTTGAAATGGTTGAACACCGACTAATTCTAATGACTGTATATTCCTTCCATCTTCTTTTGATGCTTCCCGCATAATTTAATATTTTCCCCATAGAATCCTTCACTATTGCAACTCAAGGCTTGAATTTTTCTTCAGTTCTTTCAGCTTGAGAAACATCAAGTGTGTTCCTCCCTTTTGGTTTTCCATCTCCAGCTCTTTGCACATGTCATTATAATACTTTCCTTTGTCTTCTCGAGCCGCCCTTTGAAATCTTCTGTTCAGTTCTTTTACTTCATCATTTCTTCCTTTTGCTTTAGCTGCTCGACATTCGAGAGCAAGTTTCAGAGTCTCCTCTGACATCCATCTTGGTCTTTTCTTTCTTTCCTGTCTTTTCAATGACGTCTTGCTTTCTTCATGTATGATGTCCTTGATGTCATTCCACAACTTGTCTGGTCTTCAGCCACTAGTGTTCAATGCGTCAAATCTATTCTTCAGATGGTCTGTAAATTCAGGTGGGATATACTCAAGGTCATATTTTGGCTCTCGTGGACTTGCTCTGATTTTCTTCAGTTTCAGCTTGAACTTGCATATGAGCAATTGATGGTCTGTCCCACAGTTGGCCCCTGGCCTTCTTCTGACTGATGATATTGAGCTTTTCCATCAACTTTTTCCACAGATGTAGTCAACTTGATTTTTGTGTGTTCCATCTGGTGAAGTCCATGTGTATAGTCACCGTTTATGTTGTCAGGAGGGATCTGTCCCTGGAGAAGGAGATTATGCTTGGTAAAGTGCAGGATCAGCAGAAAAGAGAAAGAACCTCAACGAGGTGGATTGACACAGTGGCTGACATGATGACCTCAAGCACAACAATAATTGTAAGGATGGTGCAGGACTGGGCAGTGTTTTGTTCTGTTGTGCATCGGGTCGCTATTGAGTTGGAACCGGCTCAATGACACCTAACAGCAACAACAACAACAACAAAATAGATTTGCCAATTCTGGACGTTTCACTTATACAAAACCGTACAATGTATTGACTTTTCTTACTGACTTCTTTCACTCAGGATGTTTTCAAGGTCCATCCATCTTGTAGTGTGTGTCGGTATTTTATTTATTTTTATTGCCAAATAAAATTCCATTGTTGTGATACACATATTATTTATCCATTTATCATCTGATGGATATTTGGATTGGTCCCACTTTTTGGCTCTTTTGAACAACGCTGGTATGACATTGTGTCTAAGTTTCTGTGTGGACATATATGTTTTTGTTCCTCTTGGGTATGTTCTTAGGAGTGAAATTGCAGATGACAACACTAGGTTTAGCCTTTTTAGGAAGTGCCAGACTGTTTGCCAAAATGGCTGCACCATTTTACATTCTCAGTAGTGTATGAGGATTCCAATTTCTCCATATCCTTGTCAACACTTGCTATTTGTCTTTTTGATTAGAGCCATCCTAGTGGTGTCATTTAATATTTTTTCCTGTAGAATCCTTCAACGTTGGAACTCAAGGCTTGAATATTTTCTTTGATTCTTTCAGCTTGAGAAATGCTGACACAAGAAGCATTAAAAGAAGATGGAAGGAATAAACAGAGCCACTACACCAAAAAGAATTGGTTGACGTTCAAACATTTCAGGGGTAGCATACAATCAAGAACCAATGGTACTGAAGGAAGAAATCCAAGCTGCACTGAAGGAACTGGTGAAAAACAAGGCTCTAGGAATTGACAGAATACCAGTCGAGATGTTTCCACAGATGCAGCACTAGAAGTGCTCACTCTTCAATGCCAAGAAATTTGTAAGACAGCTAAGTCGACAATCGAATGAAAGAGACCAGTATTGACGCCTATTCCCAAGAAAGGTGATCCAACCGAATGCGGAAATTACCAAACAATATCATTAACATCACACACAAGTAAAATTTTGCTAAAGATCATTCAAAGGCGGCTGCAGCAGTATATGGACAGGGAACTGCCACAAACTCAACCCAGATTCAGAAGAGGATGTGGAGCCAGGGATAGCATTACTGATGTCAGACGGACACTGGCTGAAAGCAGAGAATACCAGAAAGATTTTTACCTCTGTTTTACTGACTATGCAAAAGCATTCAACTGTGTGGACCATAACAACTTACGCATAACGTTGTGAACAATGGGAATTCCAGAACACTTAATTGTGTTCATGAGGAACCTATACATAGATCAAGAGGGAGTTTTTCAAACAGAAAAGGAGATGCTGCTTGGTTTAAAGTCAGGAAAGGTGTGTGTCAGGGTTGTATCCTTTCACCATACCTATTCAATCTGTACGCGAAGCAAATAATCCGAGCAAATAATGGACTATATGAAGAAGAACAGGGCATCTGGATTGGAGGAAGACTCACTAATACCTGTGTTATGCGGATGACACAACCCTGCTTGCTGAAAGTGAAGAGGACTTAAAGTACTTACTGATGAAGATCAAAGACCACAGCCTTCAGTATGGATCAGGCCTCAATATAAAGAAAACAAAGATTCTCACAAGTGGACCAATAAGGAACATCATGATGTTGTTGTTGTTGTTAGGTGCCATCGAGTCGGTTCCGACCCATAGTGACCCCATGCACAACAGAACGAAATACTGCCCGGTCCTGAGATATCCTTACAATCGTTGTTATGCTTGAGCTCATTGTTGCAACCACTGTGTCAATCCACCTCGTTGAGGGTCTTCCTCTTTTCCGCTGATCCTGTACTCTGCCAAGCATGATGTCCTTCTCCAGGGACTGATCCCTCCTGACAAGTCCAAAGTATGTAAGATGCAGTCTGGCCATCCTTGCTTCTAAAGAGCATTCCGGTTGTACTTCTTCTAAGACAGATTTGTTTGTTCTTTTGGCAGTCCATGGTATATTCAATATTCTTCGCCAACACCACAATTCAAAGGCATCAATTCTTCTTCGGTCTTCCTTATTCATTGTCCAGCTTTCACACGCATATGATGCGATTGAAAATACCATGGCTTGGGTCAGGCACATCTTAGTCTTCAGGGTGACATCTTTGCTCTTCAACACTTTGAAGAGGTCCTTTGGAGCAGTTTTGCCCAATGCAATGCGTCTTTTGATTTCTTGACTGCTGCTTCCATGGCTGTTGATTGTGGATCCAAGTAAAATGAAATCCTTGACGACTTCAATCGTTTCTCCGTTTATCATGATGTTGCTCATTGGTCCAGTTGTGAGGATTTTTGTTTTCTTTATGTTCAGGTGTAATCCATACTGAAAGCTGTGGTCTTTGATCTTCATTGCGCTTCAAGTCCTCTTCACTTTCAGAAAGCAAGGTTGTGTCATCTGCATAACACAGGTTGTTGATGAGTCTTCCTCCAATCCTGATGCCCCATTCTTCTTCATATAGTCCAGCTTCTTGGATTATTTGTTCAGCATACAGATTAAATAGGTGTGGTGAAAGAATACAACCCTGACGCACACCTTTCCTGACTTTAAACCAATCAGTATCCCCTTGTTCTGTCCGAACAACTGCCTCTTGATCTATGGAAAGGTTCCTCATGAGCACAATTAAGTGCTCCCATTCTTTGCAGTGTTATCGATAGTTTGTTATGATCCACACAGTCAAATGTCTTTGCATAATCAATAAAGCACAGGTAAACATCCTTCTGGTATTCTCTGCTTTCAGCCAGGATCCATCTGACGTCAGCAATGATATCCCTGGTTCCACGCCCTCCTCTGAAACCGGCCTGAATTTCTGGCTGTTCCCTGTGGATATACTGCTGCAGCCATTTTTCAATGATCTTCAGCAGAATTTTGCTTGTGTGTGATATTAATGATATTGTTCTATAATTTCCACATTCGGTTGTTTCACCTTTCTTGGGAATAGGCATAAATATGGCTCTCTTCCAATCAGTTGGCCAGGAAGCTGACTTCCATATTTCTTGGCATAGACAAGTGAGCACCTCCAGTGCTGCATCTGTTTGTTGAAACATCTCAATTGACATTCCATCAATTCCTCTAGCTTTGTTTTTTGCCAATGCTGTCAGAGCAGCTTGGACTTCTTCCTTCAGTACCATTGGTTCCCGATCATATGCCACCTCTTGAAATGGTTCAATATCAACCAATTCTTTTTGGTATAATGACTCTGTGTATTCCTTCCATCTTCTTTTGATGCTTCCTGCATCATTCAATATTTTCCCCAGGGAATCCTTCACTGTTGCAACTTGAGGCTTGAATTTTTTCTTCAGTTCTTTCAGCTTGAGAAACACCGACCGTGTTCTTCCCTTTTGGTTTTCCATCTCCAGCTCTTTGCATGTGTCATTATAATACTTTATTGTCTTCTTGAGAGGCCCTTTGAAATCTTCTGTTCAGTCCTTTTACTTCATCAATTCTTCCTTTTGCTTCAGCTGCTCGACATCCGAGAGCAAGTTTCAGAGTCTCCTCTGACATCCACCTTGGTCTTTTCTTTCTTTCCTGTCTTTTCAATGACCTCTTGCTTTCTTCATATTTGATATCCTTGATGTCATTTCACAACTCGTCTGGTCTTCCGTCACTAGTGTTCAACGCATCCAATCTATTATTAAAATGGTCTGTAAATTCAGGTGGGATGTACTCAAGGTCATATTTTGGCTCTCATGGACTTGCTCTGATTTTCTTCAGTTTCAGCTTGAACTTGCCTATGAGCAATTGATGGTCTGTTCCACAGTCAGCCCCTGGCCTTGTTCTGACTGATGATATTGAGCTTTTCCATCATCTCTTTCCACAGATGTAGTCAATTTGATTTCTGTGTGTTCCATCTGGCGAGGTCCATGTGTATAGTCTTCATTTATGTTGGTGAAAGAAGGTATTTGCAATGAAGAAGTCATTGGTCTTGCAAAATTCTAGCATTCGATCTCCGGCATTGTTTCTATCACCAACGCCATATTTTCCAAGTACTGATCCTTCTTCTTTGTTTCTAACTTTTGCATTCCAATAGCCAGTAATTATCAATGCATCTTGATTGCATGTTCGATCAATTTCAGACCGCAGCAGCTGATAAAAATCTTCTATTTCTTCATCTTTGGCCCTAGTGGTTGGTGCGTAAATTTGAGTACTAGTCATATTAACTGGTCTTCCTCGTAGGCATATGGATATTATCCTATCACTGACAGCGTTGTACTTCAGAATAGATCTTGAAACGTTCTTTTTGACAATGAATGCAACACCATCCCTCTTAGAGTTGTCATTCCCAGTATAGTAGACTATATGATTGTCCAATTCAAAATGGCCACTACCAGTCCATTTCAGCTCCCTAATACCTAGGATATCGATGTTTTTGCATTCCATTTTTGATGATTTCCAATTTTCCTAGATTCATACTTCGTACATTCCATGTTCCGATTATGAATGGATGTTCCCAGCTCTTTCTTCTCATTTTGAGTCGTGCCACATCAGCAAATGAAGGTCCTGGAAGCTTTACTCCATCCATGTCATTAAGGTCGACTCTACTTTGAGGAGGCAGCTCTTCTCCAGTCATCTTTTGAGTGCCTTCCAACCTGGGGGGCTCATCTTCCAGCACTATATCAGACAATGTTCTGCTGCTATTCATAAGGTTTTCACTGGCTAATTCTTTTCAGAAGTAGACTGCTGGGTCCTTCTTCCTAGTCTGTCTTAGTCTGGAAGCTCGGCTGAAACCTGTCCTCCATGGGTGACCCTGCTGGTATCTGAATACCAGTGGCATAGCTTCTAGCATCACAGCAACACACAAGCTCCCACAGTACAACAAACTGACAGACACGTGGGGGAACATCATGATAAACAGAGAAAAGATTGAAGTTGTCAAGGATTTCATTTTCCTTGAATTCACAATTAACGCCCATGGAAGCAGCAGTCAAGAAATCAAAAGACAAATTGCATTGGGCAAATCTGCTGCAAAAGACCTCTTTAAGTGTTGAAAAGCAAAGATGTCACCTTGAAGACTAAGGTGTGCCTGACCCAAGACATGGTGTTTTCAATCACTTCATATGCATACAAAAGCTGGACGATGAATGCTTGAGCCTACTGTTGCAGCCATTGTGTCAATCCATCTTGTTGAGGGTCTTCTACTTTACCAAGCATGATGTCCTTCTCCAGGGAGTATAATCCAAATCTTAGTAATAGGGTGTTTCTGTAACTTTCCATTTGTTGTTAGGTGCCATAGAGTTGACTCCAATTTATAGTGACCTTATGCATAAGAGAATGAAACACTGGATTACATCATGCTTGGTAAAGTAGAAGATCCTCAGCAAGATGGATGTAACACTGCCCAGTCCTGATCCATGCTCACAATTGTTGTTGTAGTTGAACCCAGGGTTGCAGCCACTGTGTCAATCCATCTCGTTGAGTGTCTTCCTCTTTTCCGCTGATCCTGCACTTTACCAAGCATAATATCTGTCCTTCTCCAGGGACTCATCCCTCCTGACAACATGTCAAAGTATGTAAGATGTAGTCTCGCCATCCTTGCTTCTAAGAAACGTTCTGGTTATACTTCTTCCAAGATATTTTTTTCATTCTTTTGGCAATCCATGGTATATTCAATATTCTTTGCCAACAGAACAATTCAAATGTGTCAATTCTTCTTCAGTCTTTCCTATTGATTGTCCAGCTTTCACATGCATATGATGAGATTGAAAATACCATGGCTTGGGTCAGGCACACCTTAGCTTTCAAGGTGACATCTTTGCTTTTCAACACTTTAAAGCTGTCCTTTACAGCAGATTTGCCCAATGCAATGTGTCTTTTGATTTCCTGACTGCTGCTTCCATGGGTATTGATTGCGGCTCCAAGTAAAATGAAATCTTTGACAACTTCAATCTCTCCATTTATCATGATGTTGCTTATTGTTTCAGTTGTAAAGATTTTTGTTTTCTTTATGTTTAGGTGTAATCCAAACTGAAGGCGTTGGTCTTCACTTTTGACAAGCAAAGTTGAGTCATCTGCATACTGCAGATTGTTAATGAGTCTTCCTCCAATCCTGACTCCCCATTCTTCATATGGTCCATCTTCTCGGGTTATTTGCTCAGCATACAGATTGAATAAGTATGGTGAAACGATACCACCCTGACACAAACCTTTCCTGACTTTAAAGCACGCAGTATCCCCTTTTCCTGTCCAAACAACTGCTTCTTGATCTATATACAGGTTTCTGTGAGCACAATTAAGTGTTGTGGAATTTCCACTCTATGCAGTGTTATCCATAATTTGTTATGATCCACATAGTCGAATGCCTTAGCATAGTCAATAAACACAGGTAAACATCTTTCTGATATTCTCTGCTTTCAAGCAGGATCCATCTGACATCAGCAATGATATCCCTGGTTCCACATCCTCTTCTTAATCCGGACTGAATTTCTGGCGGTTGCCTGTTGATATACTGCTATAGCCACTTTAGAATGATCTTCAGCAAAATTTTGCTTGCATATGATATTGTTTGGTAATTTCCGCATTCGGCTGGATCACCTTTCTTGGGAATATGCACAAATATGGATCTCTTCCAGTAGGCTAGCCAGGTAGCTGTCTTCCAAATTTCCTTACATAGATGAGTGAGCACTTGCAGCACTGCACCCGTTTGTTGAAACACCTCAGTTGATATTCTGTCAATTCCTGGAGACTTATTTTTCATCAAGGACTTCAGTGCAGCTTGGACTTCTTCCTTCAGTACCATTCATTCCTGTCATACACTCCCTCTTGAAATGGCTGAACATTGACCAATCCTTTTTGGTATAATGACTCTGTGTATTCCTCCCATCTTCTTTTGATGCTTCCTGCATCGTTTAGTATTTTCCCATAGAATCCTTCAGTATTGCAACTCGAGGCTTGAATTTTTTTTTCAGTTCTCTCATCTTGAGAAATGTTGAGCATGTTCTTCCATTTTGGTTTTCCTTCTTTTTTTTTTTATTGTGCTTTAAGTGAAAGTTTATATTTCTAGCCAGTTTTTCATACACAAACTTATACACACATTGTTATGTGGCCCTAGTTGCTCTCCCTAAAATGTGAGAGCACACTCCTTCTCCCCACCCTGTATTTCCCATGTCCATTCAAGCAGCTCCCATGCCCCTCTGCCTTCTCATCTCATCTCCAGACAGGAGCTGCCCACATAGTTTCATGTGTCTACTTGAGCTAAGAAGTACACTTCTCACCAGTATCATTTTATGTCTTATAGTCCAGTCTAATCTTTGTCTAAAGAGTTGGCTTCTGGAATGATTTAGTTCTGGGCTAACAGAGAGTCTGGGGGTCATGACCTCTGGGGTTCCTCTAGTTTCATTCAGACCATTAAGTCTGGTCTATTTACTAGAATTTGAGGTCTACATCCCACTTTTCTCCTGCTCCATCAGGGATTCACTGTTGTGTTCCCTATAAGCGTAGTCATTGGTGGTAGCCATGCACAATCTACTTTTTCCAGTCTCAAGCTTGTGAAGCCTCTGGTTCATGTGACCCTTTCTTTCTACTGGGCTCGTATTTTCCTTGTGTCTTTGGTATTCTTCATTCTCCTTTGCTCCAGGTGGCTTGAGAAAAATTAATGCATCTTAGATGGCCGCTTGCTAGCTTTTGAGATCCCAGATGCCACGCACCAAAGTGGGATGCAGAAGGTTTTCTTAATACACTTCATTATGCCAATAGACCTAGATGTCCCCTGAAACCATGGTCCCCAGGCCCTCGGCCCTGCTACTCTTTCCCTCGAAGTGTGTGGTTCTATTCAGTAAACTTCTTAGCTTTTGGATTAGTTCAGTTGTGCTGACTTCCCCTGTATTGTTTGTTGTCTTTTCCTTCACCTAAAATAGTTCTTGTATACTATCTAATTAGTGAATACCCCCTCTTTCTCCCTCCCCCCCGTAACAATCAAAGAAGGTTTTCTTCTGTGATTAAACCTTTTCTTGAGTTCTTATAACAGCGGTCTCATAGAATGTTTGTCCTTTTGCAACTAATTTCACTCAGCATAATGCCTTCCAGATTGTTCCATGTTATGAGGTGTTTCACAGATTCATCTTTGTTCTTAGTGGGTAGTATTCCATTGTGTGAATATACCATAATTTATTTATCCATTCATCTGTTGATGGGCATCTTGGTTGTTTCTATCTTTTTGGTATTGTAAACAGTGCTGCAATGAACATGGGTGTGCATATATCTATTCGTGTGAGGGCTCTTATTTCTCTAGGGTATATTCCAAGGAGTGGAATTGCTGTATTGCGTGGTAGTTCTATTTCTAGCTTTTTAAGGAAGTGCCAAATTGATTTCCAAAGTGGCTGTACCATTTTACATTCCCAATGGCAGTGTGGAAGTGTTTTAGTCTCTCCGCAACCTCTCCAACATTTATTATTTTGTGTTTTTTCGATTAATGTCAACCCTGTTGGGGTGAGATGATATCTCATTGTAGTTTTGATTTGTATTTCTCTAATGGCTAATGGGAAACCCTGATGGCATAGTAGTTAAGTGCTACAGCTGTTAACCAAGAGGTCGGCAGTTCAAATCTGCCAGGCACTCCTTGGAAACTCTACGGGGCAGTTCTACTCTGTCCTATAACAGGGTCGCTATGAGTTGGGATCAACTGGATAGCAGTGGGTTTAGGTTTTTAATGGCTAATGGAAACTGTGGTGGTGTATTGGTTAAGTGCTATGGCTGCTAACCAAAAGGTTGGCAGTTGGAATCCACCAGGTGCTCCTTGAGAACTCTATGGGGCAGCTCTACTCTGTCTTATAGGGCCGCTATGAGTCGGAATTCACTCAATGACAACTGGTTTAATGGCTAATAATCGTGAGCATTTCCTCAGGTAGCGTTACCTGCCTGAATGTCTTCTTTAGTGAAGTGCCTGTTCATATTCTTTACCCATTTTTTAATTGCGTTATGTCTTTTTTTTGTTGAGGTTTTGCAGTATCTTGTAGATTTTAGACATTAGACACTGATTGGATTTGTCACAACCAAAAATTTTTTCCCAGTCTTTACATTGTCTTTTTGCTCTTTTGGCGAAGTCTCTGGATGAGCGTAAGTGTTTGATTGTTAGGAGCTCCCAGTTATCTAGTTTCTCTTCTGGTGTTTGTGCATTGTTAATAATGTTTTGTATACCATTTACGCCAGGTATTAGGGCTCCTAGCATTGTCCCTATTTATGTGCTTGATCCATTTTGAGTCAGTTTGTGTGCATGGTGTGACATATGGGTCTGGTTTCACTTTTTTGCAGATGCATAGCCAGTTATGCCAGCACCATTTGTTAAAGAGATTGTCTTTTCCCCATTTAATGGACTTTGGGCCTTTGTCAAATATCAGCTGTTCATAGGTGGATGAATTATGTCTGGATTCTCAATTTTGTTCCACTGGTCTGTGTATCTGTTGTTGAACCTGTACCAGGTTGTTTTGACTACTGTGGTGGTATAATATATTCTAAAATCAGGTAGTGTGAGGCCTCCCACTTTGTTCTTCTTTTTCAGTAATGGTTTACTTATTCAGGGCCTCTTCCCTTTCCATATGAAGTTGGTGATTTGTTTCTCCATCTCATTAAATGCCATTGGAATTCGGATTGGCACTGCATCATATCCGTAGATCACTTTGGGTAGAAAAGACACTTTCACAATGTTGGGTCTTCCTACCCATGAGCAAGGTATATTTTTCCACTTATGTAGGTCTCTTTTGGCTTCTTGCAGTAGTGTCTTGTAGTTTTCTTTGTATAGGTCTTTCACATCTCTGGTAAGATTTATTCCTAAGTATTTTATTTTCGTGGGGGCTACTGTAAATGGTATTGATTTGGTGATTTCCTCTTCGAAGTTCCCTTTGTTGGTATAGAGGAATCCAACTTATTTTTGTATGTTTATCTTGTATCCTGATACTCTGCTGAACTCTTTTATTAGCTCCAGTAGTTTTCTTGTGGCTTCTTTAGGGTTTTCTGTGTATAAGATCATGTCATCTGCACAAAGAGATACTTTTACTTCTTCCTTACCAATTTGAAAGCTCTTTATTTCTTTTCGTAGCCTAATTGCTATGGCTAGGACCTTCAGCCCACTGTTGAATAAGAGCGGTGATAAAGGGCATCCTTGTCTGGTTTCCATTCTCAAGGGGAATGCTTTCAGACTCTCTCCATTTAGGATGATGTTGGCTGTTGGCTTTGTATAAATGCCTTCTATTACGATGAAGAATTTTCCTTCTATTCATATTTTGCTGGGAGTTTTTTTAAATCATAAATGGGTGTTGGACTTTGTTAAATGCTTTTTCTGCATCAATTGATAAGATCGTGTGGTTCTTGTCTTTTGTTTCATTTATGTGATAGATTACATTGATTGTTTTTCTAATGTTGAACCATCCCTGCATACCTGATATGAGTCCCACTTGGTCACGGTGAACTTTTTTTTTTTTGATATATTGAATTCTATCGGCTAGTCTTTTGTTGAGGATTTTTCGTCTACATTCACGAGGACCAATATCCATAATTTTCTTTTTTTGTGGTGTCTTTACCTGGTTTTGGTATCAGGGATATGCTAGCTTCTAGAATGAGTATGGGAGTATTCCATCCTTTTCTATGCTCTGAAATACCTTTAATAGTAGCAGTGTTAACTCTTCTCTGAAATTTTGGTAGAATTCTCCAGTGAAGACGTCAGGGCCATGGCTTTTTTTGTTGGGAGTTTTTAAATTACCTTTTAAATCACCTTTTAAATCTCTTCTTTGGTATAGGTTTATTTAGTTGTTCTACCTCTGTTTGTGTTAGTTTAGGTAGGTAGTGTGTTTCTAGAAATTTGTCCATTTCCCCTAGGTTTTCGAATTTGTTAGAGTACAATTTTCATAGTATTCTGATTCTTTTAATTTCAGTAGGGTCTGTTGTGATATTGGCCATCTCACTTCTTATTTAGGTTAGTTGCTTCTTCTCCTGTTTTTCTTTTGTCAGTTTGGCCAATAGTTTATCGATTTTATTGATCTTTTCAAAGAACTGGCTTTTGGTCTTGTTAACATTCAATTGTTTTTCTATTTTCTATTTCATTTACTCTGCTCTAATTTTTATTATTTGCTTTCTTCTGGTGCCCAAGGGCTTCTTTTCCTGTTCTCTATTTGTTCGAGTTGTAGGGTTAATTCCTTGACTTTGGCCCCTTCTTCTTTTTGGATGTGTGCATTTATTGCTATAAATTGACTCTGAGCACTGCTTTTGTTGTGTCCCTTATGTTCTGGTAAGATGTGTTTTCATTCTCATTTGATTCTATGAATTTCTTTATTCCATCCTTAATTTCTTCTATAACCCAATATGAGCAAGGTGTTGTTCAGTTTTCATGTGGTTTTTTTTCCTTGCTTTTTCTGTTATTGATTTCTACTTTTATAGCTTTATGGTCAGAAAAGGTGCTTTGTAATATTTAGATGTTGTGGATTCTGTTAAGGCTTGCTTTATGGCCTAATATGTGGTCTATTCTGGAGAATGTTCCATGTGCATTGGAAAAGAAAGTATACTTGGCTGCTGTTTGGTGGAGTGTCCTGCATATGTCTATGAGGTCAAGTTGGTTGATTGTGGCATTTAGATCTTCTGTGTCTTCTTTCTGGATGTTCTGTCCTTCACTGAAAGTGGTATGTTGAAGTCTCCTATGATTATTGTGGAGCTGTCTATCTCTCTTTTCATTGCTGTTAGAGGTTATGTATTTTGGAGCCGTATCGCTAGGTGTGTAAATCTTTAATATGGTTCTGTCCTCCGGGTGTATTGACCCTTTAATCATATACAGTGTCCCTCCTTATCCTATGTGGTAGATTTTACTTTAAAGTCTATTTTGTCAGAAATTAATATTGCTGCTCCTGCTCTTTTTTGACTGTTGTTTGACGTTATTTTTTTTCCATTCTTTGAGTTTTAGTTTGTTTTGGTCTTTAAGTCTAAGGTGTGTCTCTTGTAAAAAAAAAAAAAAAAGTAGGCAGCATATATGGACAGATTGTGTTTTTTTTTAATCCATTCTGCCACTCTGTCTCTTTATTTGTACATTTAGTCCATTTACATTGAGTATAATTATTGACAGGTATGAGTTTAGTGCTGTCATTTTGATGTTTTTTTGTGTGTATTGTTGACAGTTTCCTGTTCCACTTAATTTTCTGTGCTGAGTTGTTTTTCTTTATACATTTTCTTTTCCTCTTTTTCATTGCCGATATTGCATTTGCTGTCTTTACATTTTTCTGGTTTTTTATTTTGATGTGTAGTATTTCCTTTATGGTTACCTTAATATTTGCCCCTATTTTTCTAAGTTTAAACCAATCATTTATCTCTTTATATCACCTTGACTTCCTCTCCATACGAAAGATCTGACTACATTTTTTCATCCTTCTTTTTTGTTTTAATGTTGTCATCTTTTACACAACCATGTCTCTCCCTATTTTGACTGTTTTAGCTTTGATTTATTTTTGTGATTTCCGTATCTGGGTTGATATCTGTTTGCTCTGTCCTGTGTTCTAGTTTTGGGTTGTTAACTGATGTTACTGACTTTCTAAACAAAGGACTCCCTTTAGTATATCTAGTAATCTTGGTTTCATTTTTTTTTGCAAATTTCCTAAGCTCCTGTTTTTCTAGAAATGTCCTAATTTTGCCATCGTATTTGAGAGATAATTTTGCTGGATATATAATTCTTGGCTGGCAATTTTTTTTTCATTCAAGGCTTTATATATTTCATCCCATTGCCTTCTTGCCTGCGTGGTTTCTGGTGAGTAGCCTGAGTTTATTCTTATTGACTCTTTGTAGGTGGCTTTTTGTTTATCCCTAGCTGCTCCTAAAATTCTTTATCTTTGGTTTTGGTAAGTTTGATTATAATATGTCTTAATGACTTTCTTTTGGGATCTTCCTTGTGTGGGGTTCAATGGGCATCTTGGATAGATATCATCTCATCTTTCATGATATCAGGGAAGTTTTTGCCAACAAATCTTCAGCAATTCTTTCTTTATTTTCTGTTATCCCTCCCTATTCTGGTACTCCAATCACTTGCAGGTTATTCTTCTTGATAGAATCCCACATAATTTCTTCACTAAAAAAAAATTCTTTTATCTGATTTTTTCTCAGATATTTTTTTTTTTTATGTTGGTGCCAAGTCCTTTATCTTCAATCTCACTAATTCTAACTTCCATTGCCTCAGTTCTGCTCTTATGACTTTCTATTGAATTGTCTAATTCTGAAATTTTATTGTTAATCTTCTAACTTTGTTTGCTGTCTCTCTATGGATTCTTACAGCTTGTTAAATTTGTCATTATGCTCTTGTCTAATCTGCTTAAGTGGCTCTAATGTTTTGTCTGTATGCTGCTTGGCTTGTTCTGAGTTTTGCCTGATCCCTAAGGAAGAGTTTTGAATATTAGTCTTTCGTATTCTCCCTCAGGTAATTCCAGGAAGTTCTCTTCATCCAGAAGATCCCTCGATTCTTTGTTTTCAGAGCTTGCTGAAGCCATCGTGGTCTGCTTCTTTATGTGATTTGATATTGACTGTTGTCTGAGCCATTAATAATTTATTGTAATTATTTATTTTATGTTTGGTTACTGTCCTTGCTTCTTGTTTTGTTTTGATATGCCCAAATGAGCTCCTCAAGTGAGCTAGTTTGATTATTGGCACCTTTGAAGCTCTAACGTCCTGTCACCAGGTGGTTAGAGCTGTTGCTAGGTATGTGAGCCCAGGAGTCCGTTCTCTTTTCTTGTATGGATTCACCTCAGGTGTCCAGGTAGTCAGTCACCAAGCATGTGGCACAAGCTCTCGCCTATAGTCTTAGACCAGCAGGGATGATTGGTGCAGGCACAGGTATCTGGCTGTAGTAGGGGGTCACACTCTGAGTAAGGCAGGGGGCTGACAACCACCCCTGAGTGTCTGTGAGGAAAGTGTGCCCTGTTCCCTAGAGCATGTAGGTGGGTAGGTTTTGCAGCTGAGCTATGGATACCCAATGCTGTTGGCTGTAAGGACCGGGAGGCACCACTTGTTCTTGGACCTCTGTCATGGGCGGGTAGGTGTCATGCGTGGAGCCACCAGTCCTCAGGTCCCTGATGTGGGTAGGTGAGAACCCTGCTTAATAGGTAGAGTGGTGTCAAATGTCAGGAACCTACCTCTCCACCATGTAGCTGAAACACTTGAAGTTAGACTTCAAGTACATACCCTGTTGAACTGTGCTAATGAGGGCCTAGGCTGTTGAAATGGGCCCAAGCAGGTCTACGCAGTGAGAGGCATTCAAAGTCCACAGACCCCTTATATCTGTGCCTAGGCAAAGAAGTTGTTTCTGCCCTGAGTTTCTGGCTTAGGCGAGTTGACAAATTATCCTTCCCATTTGTTAATTTGTTCCCTCTCCAAGGATGGGAGGGAGAATGGCTCAGGGCAAGTGCAGGGTTCTTCTTCTGGCCCAGGGGATTCAGTAGCCTGGGGCTCAGTGCAGAGCAGGAAGGGAGCAGATAAGTGGGAGAGAGGTTTTTCCCAAAGTGGTATTTTTGGATCCACATGGTAGATTAAACATAGGTACTTATCTTTTGCTGATTGGGGGCCACTTCTATCTTGTTCTAGAGGGTTGAGCAGACTCTCCACTGCTCATTCTCTCCAGATGTGGAAAACACGTCCTGAGTACCACCGCTTCCCTCACTGCACTTGCACCAGCAGAATCAGCCTGCGGAGTGCCGGATCTCGACAGCTCAGGTCTAGCAACTCCTCGCAGCTTCTGTACTGTTTCTCCCTCCCCCTGCTACTCAGTCTGATTCCTCAACTTTGCCCTTGATGTTCAGGGCTCCTAGCTTGTCATATATATCGATTCACTTGTTTTTTCCAGTCTTTGTTGTAAAAGGAACCACAGGAAGAATCTGACTACTCTGCCATCTTGGCCCCGCCTTGCCCCGTTTTGGTTTTCTATCTCCAGCTGTTTGAACATGTCATTATAATACTTTACTTTTTTCAAGACACCCTTTGAAATCTTCATTTCTTTTACTTCATCATTTCTTCCTTTTGCTTTAGCTGCTTGACTTTCAAGAACAAGTTTCAGAGTCTCTTCTGACATCCATTCTTGCCTTTTCTTTCTTTTCTGTCTTTTTAACTACCTCTTGCTTTCTTCTTGTATGAGGTCCTTGATGTCATTCCACAGCTCGTCTGGTCTTTGGTCATTAGTGTTCAATATATCAAATCTATTCTTGAGATGGTCTCTAAATTCAAGTGGGATATACTCAAGGTCGTACTTTGGCTCTCATGGACTTGTCCTAATTTTCTTCAGTCTCAACTTGAACTTGCATATGATCAACTGATGGTCTGTTCCACAGCTGGCCCCTGACCTTGTTCTGACTGATGATATTGAGCTTTTCCATCGTTTCTTTCCACAGGTGTAGTCAATTTGATTCCTGTGTATTCCATCTAGCAAGGTCCATGTGTACAGTCACCATTTATGCTGGTGAAGAAGGTATTTGCAATGAGGAGGTTGCTGGTCTCGCAAAAATCTATCATGCAATCTCCAACATCATTTCTATCACCAAAGCCATATATTCCAACCACTGATTCTTGTTCTTTGTTTCCAACTTTTGCATTCCAATCACCAGTAATTATCAATGTATCCTAATTACATGTTTGATTAATTTCAGACTGCAGAAGCTGGTAAAAATCTTCAATTTCTTCATCTTCATCCTTAGTATTTGGTGTGTAATTCTGAATAATAGTCGTATTAACTGGTCTTCCTTGTAGGCATATGTGTATTATCCTATCACTGACAGCACTGTACTTCAGGACAGATCTTGAAATGTTCTTTTTGATGATGAATGCAACACCATTCCTCTTCAAGTTGCCATTCCCGGCATAGTAGACCATAAGATTGTCCAGTTCAAAGTGGTCAATACAAGTCCATTTCAGCTTACTCATGCCTAGGATATTGATGTTTATGCTTTCCATTTCATTTCCGATGATTTCCAATTTTCCTAGATTCATACTTCGTACATACCACATTTTGATTATTAATGGATGTTTGCAGCTGTTCCTTCTCATTTTGAGCTGTGCCACATCAGCAAATGAAGATCCCAAAAGCTTGACTCTGTCCACGTCATTAAGGTTGACTCTACTTTGAGGAGGCAGCTTTTCCCCAGTTGTCTTTTGAGTGGCTTCCAACCTGGGGGGCTCATCTTCCGGGACTATATCAGACAATGTTCTGCTGCTATTCATAAGGTTTTCACTGGCTAATTCTTTTCAGAAGTAGACTGCTGGATCCTTCTTCCTCTTCTTTCTTAGTCTGGAAGCTCAGATGAGACCCGTCAACCATGGGTGACCCTGCTGGTATTGGAATACCAGTGGCATAGCTTCCAGCATCACTGCAATACACAAGCCCCCACAGTACAACAAACTGACAGACATGTGGGTTTCACAATATGTGTCCCCAAGAAGCATGTGTTGTAAATCCTAACTCCTATACCTATAGTTATAATCCCATTTGAGAATGGGTTTTGTTTGTTATGTTAATGTGGCAGTATTAGTATACAGTTGTCTTAAGTCAATCTCCTTTGAGATTTAAAAGAGCAGATTAAGTAAGTGTCAAGCAACCAGAGTTGGGGGAAGAAAGATGCCACGCTACATGAGATTGCCAAAGAACATAAGTTAAAGAGAGAAGGACTTTCACTCAGGGCCAACAAGAAAGAGAACCTTCCCCTATAACCAGTGCCCTGAATTTGGACTTCCAGCCTCCTGAACTGTGAGAAAATAAATTCTTGTTTGTTAAAGTCACCCACCACTTGTGGTATTTCTGTTATAGCAACACTAGATAACTAAGACAGAATCTGGTGCCTCCTGATGTCATGTCCAAATGAAGTCTCGCCATCCTCGCTTCTAAGGAGCATTCTGGCTGTACTTCTTCCAAGACAGATTTGTTTGTTCTTTTGGCAGCCCATGGTATAATACAATATTCTTCACCAACACCATAATTCAAAGACATCAACTCTTCTTTGGTCTTCCTTATCATTGTCCAGCTTTTGCATGCATATGAGGCGACTGAAAACAACATGGCTTGGGTCAGATGCACCTTAGTCCTCAAAGAAACATCTTTGCTTTTTAATAAAAGTAGTCTTCTACAGCAAATTTGCCCAATGCAACACATCATTTGATTTCTTGACTGCTGCTTCTGTGGGTATTGCTTGTGGATCAAACTATGATGCACGACTTCAATCTTTTCTCCGTTTATCACTTCGCTTATCGGTCCAGTTGGGAGGATTTTTGTTCTCTTTATGCTGAGAGGTAATCCATACTTAAGGCTATAGTCTTTGATCTTCATCAATAGATGCTTCAAGTACTCTTCACTTTTAGCAAGCAAGGTTGTGTCATCTGCACATCTCAGGTTGTTAATGAATTTTCCTCTAATCCTGACACCACATTCTTCTTCATGTAGTCCAGCTTCTTGGATTATTTGCTCAGCATACACAGTGAATACATATGGTGAAAGGATACAGCCCTAGTGCACACCTTTCCTGACTTTAAACCGTGCAGTATTCTTTTGTCCTGTTCAAGCTTTCCACCTATGCAGGAGGATTTGTGATGCAGCAAATAGTTACGTACATCAAATTGATAAACACTGTTGTATACATAAATTGAATAGACAAACCGTATTTTTAAGGGTGAAAATCAAAGCAGAGGTGACAGGGTGGCAGATAAGACAGACTTGTGACCTTGGGCACTCTGGGGGCAGGGCAGAAGCAGAACAAGGTCTCTCGGAGGGCCCTTGATGGGTAGGCCAGGGACCCTGGCAGCACCCATCTTTCTCCCCAGAAATAGTGCCTGAGGCCTAGACATCACAGGCACTGCTGCAGACCCTGGGAAATAAGCACTTAGCAAAGCAAGTCCTTTCCCCTGAAGGGCCATCCCAGTGTGCAGGACAACCAGAGCTTCGGAGGAACAGAGGAAGGTGAGAAGCACGGGGTGAGGCCTGCATACAGTGAGAGGCGTCTGTGAAGACCAGAGGAGGGAGGAAGACCAGGGACACGGGGACACGAACACTGGGGAAATGAGGTTCCCTGGGCACCCTCCTGTGCGGCGGGGGCAGCCCTGTGGTGTAGATGCCTTGTGGGGGAATGGGCCGTGCCTCGTCCCCGCCGGTGCGGACGCCGTGAGGGGACTGTCTGTGCCGTGCGGACGCCGTGAGGGGACGGGCCGTGACGGTGCGGACGCCGTGAGGGGACTGTCTGTGCCGTGCGGACGCCGTGAGGGGACTGTCTGTGCCGTGCGGACGCCGTGAGGGGACTGTCTGTGCCGTGACGGTGCGGACGCCGTGAGGGGACTGTCTGTGCCGTGCGGACGCCGTGAGGGGACTGTCTGTGCCGTGAGGACGCCGTGAGGGGACTGTCTGTGCCGTGCGGACGCCGTGAGGGGACTGTCTGTGCCGTGCGGACGCCGTGAGGGGACTGTCTGTGCCGTGAGGACGCCGTGAGGGGACTGTCTGTGCCGTGCGGACGCCGTGAGGGGACTGTCTGTGCCGTGCGGACGCCGTGAGGGGACTGTCTGTGCCGTGCGGACGCCGTGAGGGGACTGTCTGTGCCGTGCGGACGCCGTGAGGGGACTGTCTGTGCCGTGCGGACGCCGTGAGGGGACTGTCTGTGCCGTGACGGTGCGGACGCCGTGAGGGGACTGTCTGTGCCGTGCGGACGCCGTGAGGGGACTGTCTGTGCCGTGACGGTGCGGACGCCGTGAGGGGACTGTCTGTGCCGTGCGGACGCCGTGAGGGGACTGTCTGTGCCGTGAGGACGCCGTGAGGGGACTGTCTGTGCCGTGCGGACGCCGTGAGGGGACTGTCTGTGCCGTGCGGACGCCGTGAGGGGACTGTCTGTGCCGTGCGGACGCCGTGAGGGACGGGCCCGTGCCGTGAGGACGCCGTGGGAGAAGGGGGCAACGGCCCCGCGGGGTGGACGCCGTGGGAGAAGGGGGCGGTGGCCTCGCGGGGTGGACGCCGTGGGGGAAGGGGGCGGCGGCCTCGCGGGGTGGACGCCGAGTGGGACCGACACAGTGTGCCCGATGGGACCCCGACCGAGCACCGCCGGCTCACCCGCAGCCGGGGCTGCAGCTGTAGTTCCCGCCGCGCCCCCGCCATCGCTCGCGAGCCTGGCCGGCTGTGGCCGGCGGTTCCCTGAGCCTAGGCTCCGCCCACAGCCTGGTCTTCCTTGGAAGGCCCCGCCCACACGGCCCCGCCCCGGGAAGGTCCCGCCCACAGGGTCCACACCCCACGCAGGCCCCACCCACTGTCACCACCCCACGCAGGCCCTCTAGAGGCTCTGTCCCCACGGAGGACCCACCCCCACAATCCCCCGCAGGAGCTCCCTGCGCCTGTGGGGTGTCCTGGGGCTTGAAATAGCTCCTATACCAGACAGCTTCCCAACCAGACCTGCTGGACTTGTCCTTTGAATTTCGGACCTACACGTCCCACAGCCCATCTAGCGCAGCCAAGGGGATGTCCGGGACCTCACACGTGTTCGGAAGGGAAGGCCAGGTCCTCTCGCCAAGCCTGTTGCTTGGCCTCCCCGGGCTCAGAAAGCACAACTCCGCAGCTCTGGCCACAGACGTGCGACCTTGGGATCTTAGACTCCTCTCTCCCATCCCCCATCTATGGACCAACGCATCCTACTGCATTCAAATGCTCACAGCTCCCACCTCGTCCCCATGAAGCCCCCGCTATTTGTACCATCACGACGGCCTCGTGAAATTCTGGCCACTTGTTCCACGGCCTCCCACCTCGCTCAGAGTAAAATCCAACTCCAGTGGGCAGCAGCGCTGGGCTGCACGCCCTTTGGCTGCTCCCCTGCCCTCTTCGCTCCCCAGGCCTCCTCGCTGCTGCTTGAGGGTTCTAACGCGTTCCCACCGGCTGCTTCTGCCCCTGCTCTCTCCGCCTGGGATGCTCTCCTGAGATTTCCCAGTGCCCTGCCCCACCCTTCCTCCTGGATTCTGATCAAATGACCTCCCACTAGAGAGGGCTTATCCTGCCTCACTGTTCCCAATAGCACGCATCCCATCTGACAGGCCATGCAAGTACCCACCTGTGACCCTGCCTCATCCTATGGGACAGGCCACACACTACAGAAACCGTTTACTGCTCTTAAGTGATCATGCAGCTCAAAGTGCTGGTGCACTTTGGCACATAGGAGGGGCTCAGTTATTTGTTGAATAACTGAATGAACCAAACATTACAAGAGGCAGGGTGCCGGAAGTCAGGGCACACATGAACACATCAGATGCTCAGCTGTCTGAGGACTGCTTCCTCCCTTCCATCCTGGCACTGCCCAGTCCTGGTATTTCTGCTCAGCTTTCCTTCCAGCCAACAAAACCAACCCTTTCACCCAAACCATTTATTGAGACCCCTGTGACCCAGGCATCGACTGACTGGCCAGTTCAGGGCTACACATCTCATAGGCCACATTAGCTGAGGTCTACTGGCTTGGTTCAAAAAGGTATGTTCTTTCTCAAGAAACTGAACAAGAACCATGGAAAATGGGAGTGCAGCTGAAGGTAGGGGACAGGCAGGCCACAAAGGAGGTGGGGGAGAACCAGCGTGATCCACATGCAAAGGCAGGTGGTGGGGGGGCGGGGAGAATCCAGGCTGAGCAGCAGAGCCCGATCACCTTCATGCTGAAACACTGGAGTGTGAACTTGTGCTGCTGCTGCCCCTGGATTTGAAACCCAAAGCCATCCCTCCACTCCAGGCTGCACGAAGCCGGCTTCTACTGCAGTTCCCGTCTTCTTTGGCTCTCACGGGTTTTATAGTCCAACAGCCCCTCAAATCTAACCAGGGAACCTTACTGTGTAAGATTTAGTAGTGGCTGGGAGTGTGCAGGACCGCAACGAGGAGATGACGTGGGGTGTGACCGAGATCCCTTGGGGCTGTGGCTGTGCAAAGCAGAAATCATCTGAAGTCTGGGGCGAGGGTGTGAGGCCCATGTACAAGTCAACCCAAGTTTCAGTTTGCCAGTGGGCCATGGCAAAGAGCATCTCCCCACACACTGGGAACACCACCTGGTGCATAAATGACACTCAGTAAGCACTTAATGAATGAGAGTGCACACACAGGAGGAGGCAGGGGAGGAGAAGGGTGGTATTACAAATAGAAACTTTGTCAGCACCATAAAAATAGCAAATACACTTAAATACATACAAAGTTTATTAAAAATAGGTTGCAACTGAAATACAGTAGAAATGGAAAACTACAGCAGTTTTGATGTTTTTTCCCCCATAATAATGCACAATTATGAAAAGCACTTTTACACATATTCACATTTGACCTAATAGTCCAAAGACGGCCAAATCCACTTGTTTGCAGGTTGTGCTGATCTCCTTGCCTGTGGATATTTACATGTACTTGTGTGTAGTTGTTGTTCTCTACATATTAACACAACAGTAACTCTTCTGCATCTTTTCTTTAGGGGTTGTGTGGACCCCGTCCCCGTCAGGCTGCCAGTGTTCTCAAGGTATTTGGAAGAAGCTTCGTTTTCCTCAAGCTTCCAGAGCAAGCGGGCGAATCCTTCATAAACATTCAGGACCATTTTACTCTCTTACTTAAATGAGACAACACACTTTCAAATAAGGACTCTGATACACATAGAAAAATATTTACACTCACATGGTTATTTATCATACAACTCTCATTAAAAGTGATTTCTAAGGCAGTGAGAGCCTCTCGCTGCTGTGTGAAAGTGTGTATCTTGTCCTAACACACGCATTTGTAAGAGAACAATATGGTATAGAAAATCATCTAACCCCACATCAGAACTTGGTCAAACAGAAAATGTGCTCAGAATCACAATGTAATTTACCATTTTAACATCACACAATAAAACAGAGGTCTTTCTCCCCAACATCAGCCACATACCCATAGCTGAAGAAATGACAGTGGTAACTAATAATTCAACAAATAAAATTAAATAAGTCTTTATTCTACTATGAAAAATAGCTTGAACTGCCATGAGTTATTCTTACAATATTTAAGTTACAAATGCCATATGTAATTGAGCCCTTGCCATTCCCTGGAAGTCTATGGATGTAAATCTCCTTTTTCCGTTCAAAGTTTCCAAGCAACAGCTGTGCCTGAAGGTCCCCTATTAATCTCTCGCCCTTCTTGGGTCCTACTCACATGAGCAACACTGTCCAGGCCACGACGGCCTTTGACACTGCTTGAAATATCTGAAATAGTTTACTTGTTAAGCTAACTGCCACCTTCAACATTACCAATCATGTATTTGTCTAACAATAATCTGGTGTTTATAAAAATAAAGTTCCCGAAGCTGAAGTCCTCAGACTTTTCTCCTCTGAGAATGCGTTCTTAAATACTTAGAAGTGATCAGGGGGCACGCGCTCTCAGGAACGAGACGGAGCACTCTCAGCTGTGCCTCCACTTTGCCTGCAGCAGGCACCATCTGACCTGCCCCACTGCTGCTGAGAGGACGAGAAAAGGTCACTACAGGTGCACTGTCAGGTGGTCTCCCGGCACACTGACTCAGGACACAGTCTGCAGTTGCTACTGAGTGGTGCAGACAAGGGTCTGAGTAGTTCAAGCTATTCTCTGACAGCTAAAATAAAGTTGTTTTTTTTTTTTTTTTTTTAAAAGAACAGAAATAGAACTCCATTGCCTGTGCTCCGTGGTCAATTATGGGGGGGAAGGCAAGGGGGAAAGGAGAAACACCTCATTATCTTCTACCACCCTTTATTCTGCCCCCTTTTGAACTCAGATTCCAAAACAGAAACTAACAGAGGAAGTCATCTTCATGTGATTCAGATCACGGAAAGATGAGACAGTGTTTAAGTTGTATAAACGACTATCTCTCGGTAAAGGAAAATAAAATCTCTCGGAATTGCAACATCTCTAAACCTCAACCATTTAGAAACAGAAATGACAAATTACTTCAAAATGTGGCCTCCCCTCCCCTATCCTAAGCTCACCCCTCCACACACATCCACCCTGGGAGGGCCGCTGGGTCAACTCCAGCTCCTCTGCCCTTCTCTCATTTTGTGTTCAGTTCATTTTCCAGTTCTGTCAGTTTCCGCGAAGCTTTCACTTTATTGGACACATCTTGGCCTTGTGAAAAGAGACGCTGACGCTCTTTGAATGTCAAGTTTTCAGGGGCTCCAGAAATCCCAGGCAGATCTGCATCTTGGCTGCACAAAGGGGAAGTGTAAAGGTTATATGTCAAATGGAATTAGCTTGTCAATAATTATGCAAGTTTGCATAATGTAAATTAAGTGAAAGTTTTTTTTATTTATAGTTTCTTGTTGTGGTTGAGGATATACACAGCAAAACATACAGCAATTCAAGTTTCTACATGCACAACTCAGTGACACAGATTACATTCTTCCAGTTGTGCAGCCATGCTCACACTCCTCTTCCAAGCTGTTCCTCCCCTATTAACACAAACTCACTGCCCCATAAGGTTCCTATCTAATGTTTTGAGTTACTCTTGTCAACTTGATCCCATATCAACAGATTGTAAAAGATCATAATGCTCAAGGCAGACATTCTTCACTAGTTAAGCTAAACTGCTGTTTGGTGTTAAGGAGGTGAAGGGGCTGGTTTTGGTTTAAGGTTTAAAGATTATTCCAAGGCCACAATTTTAGAGGTTCATCCAACCACTAAGGCTCCAGAAAGTCTGGATTCCATAAGCATTTGAAATTCTGTTCTACATTTTCCCTCTTTGGATCAGGATTCTTCTATACAATCTTTTTGATCAAAATGTTCAGTAATGGTAGCCAGGCACCATCCAGTTCTTCTGGTCTCATGGCAAAGGAGCATTTCGCCATACATCCATTTCCTCTCCTTATTCCTAAGTAAGATTTTCAGTAAGAGACTATTCTTTGTTAAATGCTGCCATAACCTTTCCTATAATGAAAATTATTGGGACTGTATTTAAACCCACATAGAAAAAGGGCAGGGATGGTCTAATTACTAACATGTTAACTTCCTCCAGTCATATCTAGTTCTGAAAATGCTAACAGTTTTTAGCAAGAAGGTAATTCCTGTGAGTTAAATAAGCTGACTGAAGGGATATAGTTTCAAAATATAGCATTTTAATAAATCCTATGTGTATATGAGAGGCATCTATAAACATACTTAATAATAATTAGACCTATATAATAATGAATATACCTAACTTATAGTGTGATACCGATGATTTTCCTGATTCGTCTAACTTCAAAGCTGTGAGAACTGCCTGGGCAACAGAGTTCCTAATCATATCCCAGGTGAAGGCACTTGGCGTAAGTGCTGAGGCCACTGGGTTTGTAGCACTATTAGGGTGGGCCTTAGGGGGTCGAGAAGACACTCGTGTGTTGCCCCAACATTTCTGCCCTTCCCTGATAGAAGGGAACAGCAGCGTGGCCGCTGCCCTATGTCCTGGCTAGATGCCGGGACACCTGCACCACAGCGGGAAACAGCAGGATGGTGGCAATACAGAATAAAAGAAACCTGTATGTGCAGGCAACTTTACATAAGGAACATGTGAACTACTAGGAAGTTCCGGAATCCTAACCAGCCACTTGCAGCCTCACACAAAAAGCCATGAGGAATGGAAAAAGCAATTAGGTAAGAAGTTAGCAGCATGGCAGCTGTAAATACCTTTTAGACCGTTTGTCTCTTGGATCTCGGTAAACATCATGAGTGCTAACGGCTGTTCCAGTAGATCCCGTGTAAGAGTTTGGCCCTTTTCCATAAAAGAAAAAGTCACAGTTAGAGCAGCTGTATTATATCCAACACTCTACTGCTGATGAAGATGCAGTGCCACACAAAAACAGCCAACCTTAGTTGCTGAATAAGTATGAAAGCAAAAGGCCCTTCACCGTTAATAAAGGATCCACTCATTTAAAAATCGCATCTCTTAGTGGCCGGAGTAACCCAATCACTACCCTCAAAAGGTGCTCACTAAATGACCTCATGCCCTCTTTCACTAGAGAGGAAAACAATTAAGCCTTAGGTATTGATGAATATATAGATCCAAAAGGTTTACAACAAATAACACAAGTAATTATCACAAGTTCAGGAGAAAAATCCACAGAAGACTTAATGAGGTGAACAAACCCTTTGGAACACACTCCTGACGCTAAGAGTCTTCTTACTAAAAATCACTGAGAGCAAAAAAGTGACCCAAAGACTAGGAACTAATCATAGGACTGAAGCTCCTCTTCCTGGGACAGCTATTGGTTTGTTTTTTAAAAATAAATGGCTAAAATTATTAAAACAAAATAAAATCTTAAAAGAAACTACCAAAAAAAAACTTAGCATTTAGATCCTAGTGCCAGTGCTGCAGATTCCAAAAGAGTGACAATGAAAAAAATAAGATGCAAAGTAGCGCAGCGTGACGGGAAGGAGACTGGCCTAAAAGTCGAACGCTGAGGTTATGGCTTCCATTTCTGCCTCTTGCTAGCTGTGCAACCGAGGGGAGGTTACTAGGTTTCCGCCCTCGTGACAGCAACACCTGTCCTGTCCACTGCAAAGGAGATGATGCAGGTAAAAAGCTTTATCGACTCTGAAAGTATCTAAGATACTAGTATTAATATCATATTATTAAAACCATAATGCATTAAAGCAGCATTAATGTATTTCTATCAATTGTAAAATCAGCAAGAAAATTTCACATTTGAAAAATCTTTTGCTTGCAATATGTTGACATCGTTGGGTGCCACTGAGTCAATTTTTGACTTATAGGGACCCCACGTGATAGAGCAGAACTGCCCCATAGGGTTTCCTAGGCTGTAATCTTTTATGGGAACAGATCGCCAAGTCTTTTTCCTGAAGAGCCACTAAGCAGGTTTGAAATCACCAACTTTTCAGTTAGCAGCCAAGCACTTAATCACTGCGACACCAGGGCTACTTTATAATAATACAGGCTTTGGTAATAAACGCTTGAAATATTCGGCAAATATTGACATCACTGAGCATTGGGTTAGACAGGCCACAAAATTATTATAATGCTTCTGCATTTAAATTGTCCTTTTTAGACAAGTTGCACAAAAATGAATTTTTATGCTTCTTTTCTCTAAAAAGGACCTCTCTTGCAAACTCATGGGGTACGTTTTAGGTGAAGCTGCTGCTTCTCTGCCACCCCGTGGCACTGCATCTCCACTTGTCCCCGTGTAGCACAGCTCCCACAATTACCGTACAAAGAATCACCCTCAGCAAAGACTCAGAGGATCAGACAGGAACCCACCTCTAACTCAAGGTGACACAAGACAGCACTTCAGGGAAATTATCTGCAATGGTGGGATTTTTTTCAATTCTAATTTTTTTCTTAATTTTGTTTGCTTTTAAAAAACATTGTGTTGGATCTTTTGAGCTTTGCTTTACGGATGACACTAGCTTCTTCCACTGGTAAAAATTAATCCTTCAACTTTTTAAGACTTTTCAAATTTTTAAAACGTTCAGAGTATCAAATACTTTCAGCTGACTTTATATGAATTCATCCATTTCGCAGGAGCTTCTCAGAGCTGTGGCAGAGTATGCTGGAAGGGCTGCTCTACTGAACTCGGGATCTCCCGTTCCAGCACACGTGCTCATTCCCTGCAGCACGCAGAGGAAGAAGCCAGGTGCAGACTGCAGAAGCGTGCTTCACCAGAGGCTCCCACAGAGAGGGAGCTGAAAAGAATGCACCGATGTTAGTGAGATGGAGATGGCAAGACCAGAGTGCAAACAGCCCTGTACTTTACGAAGGAAGTCTTCCAGGAAGCCCGCACAACCAGAGGCAGGATTAACCTGCTCCTGGGTGGAGTTTGGGGTGTGAGATAAAATCAGGGTTAGTAGTGTGACAGCCAGGGTGGTCAGAAGTGATGTCTAGTTACGGTATTCTCAACTGTCACCAAAACCTCCTCTGTGACATGCCACTTAAAAAACATTTATAGTTCAGCTTATAATTTGACACAAGGAGATTGCTGGCATCTCCCTTCAAAAATTGCTATTATTCCATAAATGTCTCTAAAAGGTATCAAACACCAGATATTTACAACAAAACATTTACAAAAAGATGTAATTTGGCTTCCAGAGTGACTCAACCTAAATACTTTGTACTGAACCTTCAAAGAGAATAAAAGCTCTGATCCAGGTGGAAAAAAAGAATTCTGGCAAAGCCCACTTTCTATGTAAGAGTCAGTGTTACACTGGTTTTTAGATTACCTGCAAGTGGGACTGTAAAAGAAAAAGAAATTGCTTATTTTAAAAAGAAAGTAATTTTCAACTTCTTCCAAAACGGCTGAGTCCCTGCATGGTGTCACTCAGAACTAGGAGACTCTCAGGCTCTTTCAAAATGATGGTGCTGGTTGACAATGCTCACTGCCAGAACTTGATCCCCTTCAGGCGGTGACAGGAGCCTCAACTCAGGACCTTGCAGCCACAGGTCCGCGTTTTAACGTGTCGTCCAATGCTGGCTCGTAAGCCACTGCACATCTGGGGAACGGCCTCTGGGTCCTGCGTGGTCAGAAGAACTTGAGGCTCTGTGATCAGCTTAGAGGCTACAGCTAAGGCAACTGCGTGCTGACCACGGCTCACTATGAGGGCTGTGTGTGCTGAGACACAGAGTGACAGAGGTCAGTGACACGGGTCAGAGGAACAGGGGCAGGATACGGCCTTTCAGACTGACTCAGGTCCCTGGCCTGGCATGTGCAGCCTGGGCGTCAGTGCTGCTAGGCAGCACCATTACCTCGTTGGCCGGGGTGCTGTCAACTATGCCCACTGAGCCCCGCACTGAACAGGTGAACCTTTCCATAGGCTGTGACCTCGTGGCATTTAATCCAGAACCTAAAGCTCTACTTATGTTACATAACGGAAACTTAACATGTAACCACAGCACTAGCGATAAACAGAAATGTACTTCAGACACCAGTGTGCATGGAAAAAGGCGCTTGTTCAACCCAACGCGAGGATTATTTGGACAGCGGAGAATGAGAGCCAAGACCAACAGTACTTCAATCACTTTAGGGAATAATTGAGAAGGACTGATTGTTGAGAGCTGATCAAAGAAGTGGGGCTTTTAAAGCACAAAAGAGACTGGAGGGTTCTCAAACATTTACAGAAAAGCCAAGAACACAGACATCCGATTGGAGGCGGGGCATCACCAGCCAGGAGCAGGGGTCAGTGGGATGGGGCCCCAGCGTGCACTGTGATCCAGGAGGCACAGTGAGGACTGCGCAGACAGAGCTGAGCCTCCAATCAGGGAGACAGGAGAGGAAGTGACCAGACTTTATCTTTCCGCTCTACCTTTGGAGCCACTGGGAAGGTAGAAGCTCGGTTTTTTTGGAAGGGGCGGGGCTTGGCCTGCTTTGAGGACAGTACTGTTGGCTTTGACGGAAGGTGGCTGGAATGAGTTGGAAAGAAAGATGCCATCGGAGATGGGGCGCGGCTGGCAGGAGGGCTGCGGCTTAGGGGCGGTGGGAGGAAGGTTCCCGTAAGACTTTCTTGTGCTGGCGTACTTATCCTGACCTGCCAGGCCGGTGTCCTCCTCCTCCTCCTCCTCCTCCTCCTCCTCACTGTACGCAACAAACTTGGCAGTGTACAGCATGTCAGGGGAGAGGGCCTGCGTTTTCAGGTAGGAGGTGTGGCGCTGAGGTGGGGGAGGAGGAGCGCTAGGTGCGGGGGGCGGGCAGGGGTGCTGGTAGTCCCGTGGAGGCGGTGGTCTGCACAGACCCGGCTCGTCGGGCTCCAGCATCCTCAGCTTTGCCTCGTCATGCTGTCGGCGCCGCTCGGCCTCCAGGCGGCTGTAATACCCCTCTTCTTGGCGCCTCTGCAGGCGGAATAAACAGAAGTGAGTGTCAGGGGACGACAGGGCCCGCTCTCTACCCAGAGAGGGCCCCCCCCCACAAGAGTAACGGCCACACACAGGGGGTGGGGGCAACACAACTGCTGCCAGGGAGCCGGGCAGATGGACTTGGAAACGGCCTTCTCGAGACTTAAGAGCAAAATGCTGCTCAAAAGCATGGAGTATTCGAATGAATGTTCAGGTGCCTCCGGGCCCCACTCCTGGCTATGACATCTCTGTCCCCTCCAAGTTATCTGACTAGACTTGTCCAATTCTTTCCGCTCTTGATAAAACATTAACTTACCTGTTTCTGCTGTGTTTCAAGAGCAAACAAAAATAAAATAGGCTATTCCTGGCTTTCTAGAGTAGGCACTTTGAGGAGTGTGAACTTACACAGTTTTCCATTAAACACAAGCGGATTCGGAAGAGTTCACCCCTTGCAGGAAGTATGGGACCAGGCCATCTATTTTTATGCAGAGGGAGGCCAGCTAGGAGCTGTGGACACCATCGTTCGCTCCTCCAAAGCAATCGTCTACCCAGTGCACTCCCACAGTTCTTAATTTGTACTGCAGTCTCAGTAAAGGCCCCGACAGACAGAATGAGAGCCAGGCGTTAACGGGAAGAGCAAAAAGAGATTCAAATATATTTTGACACACAGTGTACATTTCTTCTGACATACATCTGCACAAACTACAGTTGACAGTGGTGAAATTATCTTAACAATTAAAAAAGGTAACAGCACAGTTTTGTTAAAGATTAACATAAGATTAGAGTACAAGAAAA
Source organism: Loxodonta africana (assembly GCF_030014295.1). NCBI lineage: Eukaryota > Metazoa > Chordata > Mammalia > Proboscidea > Elephantidae > Loxodonta > Loxodonta africana. The sequence goes on along the minus strand of NC_087342.1, from coordinate 238,660,813 downwards.
AAGTAAGAAAGGGGATGGGAAAGATCAGACAGCATCACCTGCCTTAGCCTGAATAATGGTCAGTGCTACAGAGCAGAGTACAAGACATTTCAAATCCACTCATCCAAAGATAACTACTCTTAGGACCCTGCTGGCATAAGGATAACTAACAGCTTTCAGTCCCAATTTCAATTTTTATGCCTGTGTGTCTCACTACTACTCCCAGAGCTGCACAGACACACTGACAGACACTGAGGACACACACACCCAGACACTGAGATATACACATACACACACACTAGTAGACACTGATGACACACACACCCAGACATTGAGAGGACACACACACACACCCAGACACTGAGATACACACACACACACTGAGGACACACACACTGACACACATACACCCAGATACTGAGGAGACACACACACCCAGACACTGAGATATACACCCAGACACTGAGGACACACACACATACACCTAGACACTAAGAGACACACACATTCAGACACTGAGGACACACCCACTGACACACATATACATATACACTGAGGAGACACACGCATACACCCAGACACTAAGATACACATGCTGACATGCACACCCACTGAGACACACACACACCCACCGAGACACACGCACACACACAGACACTAAGATACACTGACACACACACCCACTGACACATACCCAGACACTGAGACACATGCACGCATACTCAGACACTAAGATACACACACTGACACGCATACCCACTGAGACAGACACTAAGATACACACACTGACACACACACCAACACATACCCAGAGACTAAGGAGACACACACTCAGACACTAAGATACACACACTGACACACATACCCACTGCGACACACACACACACACCCAGACACTGAGGATACACACACATCCACATGCCTACACTGAGGACACACCACACATACCCAGACACTAAGGACGTACACACACAGAGGACACACATACCCAGACACTGAGGACACACACTCATACTGAATACACACACAGACACACCCAGAACTGGGGACACACACACATACTCTGACACTGAGAACACACACACCTAGACACTAAGGACACACACACACACTCTTGACACTGAGGATACACACACTGAGTACACATACACACCCATATACCCAAACACACCCAGACGCTGAAGACACACACACACTGACACACACACACAGACACTGAGGACACACACACGCTGACACTCTCTGACACTGAGGACACACATACACGCACACTGAGGACATAAGCACCAATGCTTCACCTTCTGCAGGAGAAGCCCCCTGTGCAAACACCAGCCGCCCCCACCTCCTGGACCCGATGTCTGACTCCATCTTCTTGCTGTGCTGAGAAATCCTGAAGAGCAGACGGCTTTACCCCACTGTCCACGTAAGGGAAGTGTTTGCTTGGGAGGTGGGGAATTGACTCCAGTGTGGCTTTGAAATCAACTGTCAAGAACCTCAGCATTACATGAGGGACAGGTACTTGGTAACATTTAAGGGGGAAACCAGAATACACCTCTAGTTATAGAAAAGCAGATACAGTGACATGACCCAAAGAGACTTGGTTCCACCCAAGGGGTATAATCTCTATGACAAAGCACACCCATCCATTTTGGACAGTCTATAGAAGAATAAGTTGTGGAGCTTCTTTTTACATTGACAGTCAGCTAGAGAAGCAGTTGTAAATTGCATGTGTCTTGGATGTGATCATGAGTTGTGAGAATGCATGTGCAAGTTTCTCAACATGCCAACACAACCTGACTGCTCTGTGGTGCCCCACTCCTGCAGCGAGCAGCCAGGCGCCAGTGAGGCCGGCGTATGTCTGGCCCTCACAGCGGCCCCTGTCCCAGCACAGGCTTTGAGTGTTGCACAGTGGATGGCATCTAAGTGGCCCTAAGCTGGGACAGTACATCCTCAAACAGCCAGGAGGAGTGTCCAGGGAGCAGCCAAAAAAAAAAAAAAGCGAGCCACCAAAAAAACTTAGCAAGTCAAGTGGCTCAAATGTCAAAAATCTGGAAATTTGATTTCCTTAGGAAGATCCCCAATCTTGATGTAACATTATGCAACTGAAAGACTCAGAGGGTGACCTAGTCCTGAGTGCTGAAGCCCTTGGAGAACACTCCAGAAGTTGTTCGGATACAACAGATACAACAGTAATACACTGTCAGAGATGGTGACGGTGCAGAAAACCTAACCGCTGTCAGAGATGGTGACGGTGCAGAAAACCTAACCGCTGTCAGAGATGGTGATGGTGCAGAAAACCTAACCACCGTCAGAGATGGTGACGGTGCAGAAAACCTAACCACCGTCAGAGATGGTGACGGTGTACAAAACCTAACCACCGTCAGAGATGGTGACGGTGCAGAAAACCTAACCACCGTCAGAGATGGTGACGGTGTACAAAACCTAACCACCGTCAGAGATGGTGACGGTGAACAAAACCTAACCACCGTCAGAGATGGTGACGGTGAACAAAACCTAACCACCGTCAGAGATGGTGACGGTGAACAAAACCTAACCACCGTCAGAGATGGTGACTGTGCAGAAAACCTAACCACCGTCAGAGATGGTGATGGTGTACAAAACCTAACCACCGTCAGAGATGGTGACAGTGCAGAAAACCTAACCACCGTCAGAGATGGTGACGGTGAACAAAACCTAACCACCGTCAGAGATGGTGACGGTGTACAAAACCTAACCACCGTCAGAGATGGTGACGGTGTACAAAACCTAACCACCATCAGAGATGGTGATGGTGCAGAAAACCTAACCACCGTCAGAGATGGTGACGGTGTACAAAACCGAACCACCGTCAGAGATGGTGACGGTGTACAAAACCTAACCACCGTCAGAGATGGTGACGGTGTACAAAACCTAACCACCATCAGAGATGGTGATGGTGCAGAAAACCTAACCGCCGTCAGAGATGGTGACGGTGTACAAAACCTAACCACTGTCAGAGATGGTGACGGTGCAGAAAACCTAACCACTGTCAGAGATGGTGACGGTGCAGAAAACCTAACCACTGTCAGAGATGGTGACAGTGTACAAAACCTAACCACTGTCAGAGATGGTGACGGTGCAGAAAACCTAACCACCGTCAGAGATGGTGACGGTGTACAAAACCTAACCACCGTCAGAGATGGTGATGATGCAGAAAACCTAACCACCGTCAGAGATGGTGATGGTGTACAAAACCTAACCACTGTCAGAGATGGTGATGGTGCAGAAAACCTAACCACTGTCAGAGATGGTGATGGTGTACAAAACCTAACCACTGTCAGAGATGGTGACGGTGTACAAAACCTAACCACTGTCAGAGATGGTGATGGTGCAGAAAACCTAACCACTGTCAGAGATGGTGATGGTGTACAAAACCTAACCACTGTCAGAGATGGTGACGGTGCAGAAAACCTAACCACTGTCAGAGATGGTGACGGTGTACAAAACTTAACCACTGTCAGAGATGGTGATGGTGCAGAAAACCTAACCACTGTCAGAGATGGTGATGGTGTACAAAACCTAACCACTGTCAGAGATGGTGATGGTGTACAAAACCTAACCACTGTCAGAGATGGTGATGGTGCAGAAAACCTAACCACTGTCAGAGACGGTGACGGTGAACAAAACCTAACCACTGTCAGAGATGGTGACGGTGCACAAAACCTAACCACCGTCAGAGATGGTGACGGTGAACAAAACCTAACCACCGTCAGAGATGGTGACGGTGTACAAAACCTAACCACTGTCAGAGATGGTGACGGTGCACAAAACCTAACCACCGTCAGAGATGGTGACGGTGAACAAAACCTAACCACTGTCAGAGATGGTGACGGTGTACAAAACCTAACCACTGTCAGAGATGGTGATGGTGTACAAAACCTAACCACTGTCAGAGATGGTGACGGTGCACAAAACCTAACCACCGTCAGAGATGGTGACGGTGAACAAAACCTAACCACTGTCAGAGATGGTGACGGTGTACAAAACCTAACCACTGTCAGAGATGGTGATGGTGAACAAAAGCTAAAAATCACTGATTTCACACTAGGTAGGGGTCTTCACATTGTTCACTCCACTTCCATTTAAATGAGTCACAGAGTTTCTATCAATCTTACTCTTAGACTGTTCTGTACCCCAACAGATCTTATTAGTACAAAAAGCTTTCTAAAAGGTTTTTTTTTTTGGTGTGGGAGGTGGTATTGTCCTACTGTCGTTCACTGGACTATCAAGGAGGGACTTCTGACTGAAAATGGGTTTTGTCCCCATTAGACGCTGTGGCACTCGAAGCTTCTGCCTTCACAGAAGGGAAGTAACAGAGGAGAACAGCTTCTCCAGAAGCAGAGACAACAACGTACATCTTCTCAGGACAGACAAACACGAACTCACGGTCAGAGCCTCTCACATGGAGCCTCAGCTTGGAAACAAACAAGACGAAACGAGACCAAAGATCTGGAGAACAACATTGGCGAGTTTTCCAATTCTGACAACATGTGTGAAAATTATATTAGTTGAAAAAAAAAAAAAAATAACATCTGAAACTCATCATATTTATCAGATTACATACTAAACTAAATTATCCTAGATAACGTTTTATAAGCAATTTTACTTTCTTTGACATAAACTGGAATTGTGAAATTGTAGTAAATCATCTATTTAAAACGTTCAGTGCTCACCGACTCTCTGACTGCATTCCTACTGCCTCTCATGGCTGAAACTCAGTTTTTAAAGTAACTGAACACACATCACAACAACAGCAGGGCCGTGCCCAGGAAGGATGACCGCCAGGGTGAACGGCCCTCTGCAGAGAGGCTCACGCTAATGTCTGTGAGTTCAGAGGCCTGAGGGAGACAGCTCAGAGGAGGGTCTGGAGACAGAGTTCAGAAGACAGGTAGCCGGGCCCGGACAGGGTGAGTTTCTGGTCCAGTCGTCAAAGCTGGGGCCCAGGCCCCACTCTGTTGTGAGCATCTTAGGTACCTATCGTGTGTACCCCCTCGCCCAGGCCAACCGCTATGCCCAGGCTACGTGGTACATTCTAGCTTCTTAGAGGACCAGGACCTTTTCCTCGGCGTCCCGCCTCCCACGCTCCTCTTCCTGCCGCCGGCGCTCCTCCTCCTGGCGGGCACGGTCCTCCGCTTCCCGCTGACGCATGTCCTCCAGCTGCTGCTGCCTGCGCCGCTCCTCATCCTGCAACTAACAACAGATCAACTCCACTTTCCACTCGGCAAAGCCCTCCCGGACCACACAGAGAGCACACAGGCAGGACAAGCAGACACACGCGCGCACACACGCAGAAAGTTAATACAAAACCACCGCTGGAAGACGATGAAATTGCACGTTTAACATCTCTACCGTTTGAAGTAAGTTATCTAAAAACAAATTTTGCTCTATACCCCAGGCTGTCCCCCATTCACTGTGGCACAAAGGAGGAGGAAGTGACCTCCTGCAATCAAGCACTAAACAAGCACGACTCCTTGGTTGGAACACGTTTCAGTTAGCCAGCTCATACAAATTATCAGACTCATACCAGAGGGGGACCACCAGCAGCCCATCTTCCCCGAGGACCCAGCTCCCAGCCCTCCTCCTTCTCTGGCCCTCAGTCATCGCCCCTCCAGCTCAGAGGGCCCCGCTCAGAGTCATGGAACGGAGACTCGGGAGAAACCCTATTCTCCCCGTCTTACTTCCACTACTTCTCTGCCAAGTAACTGCCCATCTCCCACTGGATGTGTCAAATGTCTGGAGACACGCTACCTACCTCCCAAGACAAAACATTCTATTTTTGAGAAGCTATGAGTCAAAAAGCTCTTATGTTGGCCAAAATCTGTCTCCTGATTGTTTTCTATTTTTGGTCATTCTAGTTCTGCCCTCTTGAGACACATTCAGAGTCTTTCCTTCATTCTCTCCAAATACTTAAGGATGCCTTATAATGTTCCTAAGACTTATTTTGTTTGTGGTTTTCAGTTCTTGATCATCCTGTCCACATTTCTCTATGCACTACAGGTTTTAAGTATCTTTTCTAAAAAGGAACCCCATAAAGGCACATCCCACCAATCCGGAACAGAACAAGGCTCTCCCTTTTGATCACCTGGATACAGCATAGCTATTCATGTTGCTGTAGACTAATACGATGGCAGCTTTGAAAACTCTGCATTCTCCAGTATTCCTCCCTGGGTACAGACCCGGGCTACACTATCGCACATCATCAGCTGCTGACCAGAATCTTCAAAATTAAAAGACAACTGAAAGCAATCTAGCTCAACCTCTACCCACTGCAAGAATCCCTTACATAAAATTCCTAAAAGGTGTGTTTCAATTTCTACAAAATTACTACTTATTCTATGAACTGTTTACAGCAAAAAATATAAAATGTCAACTTCTGGATTTGAATCGTGCTCATGTGTACGTTTTTTAAAAAAACTAGAACCAAAAACCCAACAACTTCACCTTTTCATACGTGTGGGAAACATGTTCTCTGTGGTGGGAATGTAATAACCTGCATCTTTAGGCTTCCTCTTGTGAACCAACAGTGATAAGGCATCTTAGGAACAAGTGAAAATGGCCTTCTCAGGAAGACAAACTCACTTTAGCATAACCTAGGCATAAGCCCAGGAGGGATGGATGTTAACAGAGCTGGCTGCTGGGGGTATTGCAGCAGGAGTAGACACTACTGATTAAGAGCTGAAGATGTAAGGATGAAGAACAGGAAGGAGCCTGCTCCCTGGAACTGGACAAGATGTGGACTGCTCCTACCCGAGCTCCGGCAGGAGGATTTACAGCCAACAGTGGAAAGATGTACCAAGAATTTCAGGGTCTTGAGAAATGCCTCTCAAAAAAGGAAAACAAACACAAAACAAAGCAAAAAAAAAAAAAAAAAAGCCCAGCAATTAGAATATTAAAAGTTCTACAGAAAGGTTATTTATGGAAAAATATAAGACTACATTAATGCTATAGGGCTTTCTACTACTCAGTAAAGCACAAAGTAATTTGATTCTATTATACTCTTTAGACCTGACTAAAACAAAGTCTCAGCAAGAAAATGTAATACAATGATACACTCAATTAGTTCTTTTAAATATAATTAAAAAAAATTGTATCAGAACAATTATAATTCTCACATCCTTTTTTTGCAAATATTTTCCCTTAAAAAATCTTCGTTCTTCTCATTTTGGACGTTAATGAAGAAGGAGTCCCCCTTCTCCCACTCGGTCCATCAGTGACTGTTTCCAAGGAAAATCAATTTAACTGGGTGGCGCTATTGTAATTAAAGCAGCTCTTCCCACTGTGGAAAGCCTGGTGACGTAGTGGTTAGGTGCTACGGCTGCTAACCAAGAGGTCGGCACTTCAAATCCACCAGGCGCTCCTTGGAAACTCTATGGTGCAGTTCTACTCTGTCCTATAGGGTCGCTGTGAGTCGGAATTGACTCGACCGCAGTGGTTTCTGGTTTCTTCCTACTGTTACGTATTGCGTGTATTTTTATTTCCAAAACAGAAGTTATTCTGTTCTCCAAAGATATGCTGCTTTACTCCTTGCTCTCCTCCCAGAAAAGCACTAATGAGAGAGAATAGCAGCTCTTAACGTGCCTCCAAACAGCAGCTCAGCTTGGTGCTTTCAGTGTGCGATTCCTTATGTTCAGTGATGGCTGACGCGTGTTCTGACTTAGTTACAAGGCCAGTGAACACCCAGTGACACACGGCCTGCCACACTAACACTTTGGAGTTCAATCACAGTGACAAGGTCAGTGACATCCACTGACACACACCCTGGCACACTAACACTCTGGAGTTCAATCACAGTTACAGGGTCAGTGACACCCACTGACACACGGTCTGCCACACTAACACTCTGGAGTTCAATCACAGTGACAAGGCCAGTGACATCCAGTGACACACACCCTGCCACACTAACACTCTGGAGTTCAATCACAGTGACAAGGCCAGTGACATCCAGTGACACACACGGCCTGCCACACTAACACTCTGGAGTTCAATCACAGTGACAAGGCCAGTGACACCCACTGACACACGGCCTGCCACACTAACACTCTGGAGTTCAATCACAGTGACAAGGTCAGTGACACCCACTGACACACGGCCTGCCACACTAACACTCTGGAGTTCAATCACAGTGACAAGGTCAGTGACACCCACTGACACACGGCCTGCCACACTAACACTCTGGAGTTCAATCACAGTGACAAGGTCAGTGACACCCACTGACACACGGCCTGCCACACTAACACTCTGGAGTTCAATCACAGTGACAAGGCCAGTGACATCCAGTGACACACACGGCCTGCCACACTAACACTCTGGAGTTCAATCATAAGGAGACGGGCTCACTGTTTTACATTAAAAGAACAACGAGAAGCCACTCCACGTAATGGGTAGTAGAGCAGCCTTGGAGTAGCTGCGCAAACGCTTAAGCGCTCGACTACTAGCTGGAAGACTGGTCATTCAAACCCACCCAAGGCGCCTCTGAAGACAGTCCTGGTGATTTGCTTCTGAAAGGTCACCACCTTGAAAACCCTAAAGAGCAATTCTACTCTGACACCTGGGGTCACCAGGAGTCAGAATCGACTCAATGGCAAGTAACGACAGTGACAAGTGATATTCTGAGGCATAGGTCAGCACCGATAAGGGAAATTCTGATAGAATGAAATCAAGACAGTTCAGAGTAAAGTCACTTCTAAACCAAAAAACTATGCTGGGATTTCAAAAGCCACCATGTGAGCTTGAACCAAGGTTTCGACACACTGATAGTTCACATTTCTAGAAAACTATCTTCATTTTTAAAAATAATTATCACATTCTTACACAAATAACACACGCCTTCTATGTTATGCCAATTTGAGCAGCACTTACAAAAATACCTCACAAGGAGAGGGCGTGGTTGGCAAACAAAGATAGAAGGCGCACGTTATTTGGGTAAAAATACGGTGTGCTGAGACGTCTGCTTGTAACTGTGTATCACAAATATACATTAACTTACATCTTTTCTATAGAATCTATTAAAGTAGACAATCATGTTTAGATAGCTGAAAAAAAAAAATACGGTCCTTTACCTTTTGACATTTTCACTGAAAACAACTAAAATCTGCTAGCATCTTACTCTTAAATATTTTCTCCACAGACTTCTTCTGCTTATGTTCCCTCCCATTATAAACACTCACCCTGGAAAACATCTTTAAGGATAAAACCTGACACAATCCCGACTATGTCATTACTAAGTACTATCGGGTTTTGGGTGGAAACCCTGGTGGCGCAGTGGTTAAGAGCTACAGTTGCTGACCAAAGGGTGGGCAGTTCACATCCGCCAGGCGCTCCTTGGAAACTATGGGACAGGTCTACTCTGTCCTACAGGGCTGCTAAGAGCTGGAGTCGACCTGACAGCAACGGGTTTGTTTTGGTTTTGGTTCCGGGACACCTGGGCTCAGTGCCTAGCCCTGCAACGTTTTAGCGGTTTATCTATGTAGCAAGTTCACTGGCCCACCTCCAGGGACCTCTTCCTCATCAGAACACAGTTGCTTTCACAGTTGTTGGGTGTATGAAATGGTAGTGCTGAAACCGTCGAGAACAGTACTAGACACTTGATAAATGTTAGCTCCCTCCCCTTAGCATAGCTCAGGTATTTGTTTTTTTAATTTAAAGAAAATGACAATTTTATCAGAAGCTGTAAGGTCTATAGCTTAGAGTCTGTCAGTGCTTTTCATATGTTCCTGCTGAAGTGCCCCAGTGGCTGAGCCATTAAAGAGTCTTTCTCTTAAAGCTGCTTTCTCTTAAAGGGTCACATGAACTTCGTGTGCTACTCCGTAACACAGACCTGCTGGTGATAACTAACACTTCTCCTCCTAATTCCCTAGGCAGAGCCACGTCACACTGCTGAGGTACACCATGCGAATGGGCTACCTGCTACCTCCCACAGGTATGTTTCCCTGGAGGTAAAACTCTTGAGATAGTTTTCCGTCTGACTCTTCCTTAAAATTTTTATAAGGCTTTTAATTCAACCCCTTTGGTGCCTGGGATGTTCCATTTCCACAATCCCACCTAAAGACCAGACAGGAAAGCAACATCTGCGAGAAGATTTAGCTTAGGTCTTCAGGAAGGGAAAATGGAAGAGCAGCCGAGCTCTCTAAAGAAATGACCTCACTGATAGGGAGCTGGGACTGCCCCAAGGTGGAGGCATTTCTCCTGCCAGTTACTGTTATGGGCTGAACTGTATCCCCCAAAAAGAGACACACTGAGGCCCTAACCCTATACCTGTGAACGTGTACCTGCGACTGTTCTTTTATACCTCAATAGGGTGGGTTCTAATCCTAACCTCATATGACAGGTGTCTTACAGTCAAGGACAACTGCTGCAGATGACCACTAACACGTGGGTAACAAGACTAAGTGGAGACCAGCCCCCAGGAGACCATCAGGGCAAACGCTTTCTAGTTGGAAGATGGTCCCTAACAAGAGTTTTATTAGGAGGCATTTTCTGTGTAGTAGAAAACTTTGGCTAGGGCCTCAACTCTCTCCCTTATCATGTGTGTTATCAGATCCCAGCCCAAAACCCAGTGCCCTCAAGTCAATTCTGACTCATAGCGACCCTATAGGACGGAGTAGAACTGCCCCATAGAGTTTCCAAGGAGCGTCTCTTAAATACTGAATCTGCCTTTCTGCTGCACCCATAACACTGGTTTGTGATGCAGGCAGGGGCAGGCAGACCGCAGCACCACACAGACCCTGAACAGTGTCTGGATTGCTCTCTCCTGCAGGGCTAGGAGGTGTTTCAGGGCCTGGCAGTTTGTGGTGGGGACGCTGGCTGCTGTGCTGAGGACAGGCTATAAACAGAGTGGGGCTGGGCAAGGTCCAGGGAAAAAAAGGCTTCTGCAGGAATCCAGCAGGAAGAGGTGGCAGCCCAGGCCAGTGGATCAGATTCTAGAAAGTCAGCCAAGGGACTTTTTCAGCAGATGTGTTGAGGACTGTGAGGTTTCTGCTGAGCAGCCCAGGAACCACCTGAGATGAGGGCTGCAGAGAGCTGGCGACAGAGCGGTGGGGGCTGCAGAGAGCAGGCAGCAGTGAGGGGGTGGCTTCAGTGAGCAGGTGGCAGTGGGGTGGGGGTTGCAGAGAGCAGGCAGCAGTGGGTGGGGGCTTCAGTGAGCAGGTGGCAGTGGGGTGGGGGTTGCAGAGAGAGGCTGCAGTGGGGTGGAGGGCTGGGGTTCAGTGTGAACCTGTAGAACTGGAGAGGGGAGATATTAAAAAGAACTGGACAGACAAGCCTCTAGTCTGCAAGGGGTGTGGCTGGAGTGGGTGTAGCAGGAAAGGAGGGAGACAGATGGAGAGAGGAGGTGGAGGGCCAGGCAGCCTGTCGGGGAGCACAGAGAGGAGCTGCCACGCAGCCCCGTCTGGGCAGTCAGAGCCCAGTGACAAGGCCTAGGGTGCCACCAGCCTTGTGATCCTGAGGAGAGGATTAACACAGAGACAGAAGAGGTTCTCCCAGGGCTACAATTCTATACCTGAGGATGTTATTGACAGGAACATGAACGTTTACTGGGAATGGGGCTAGAAACGTTTACAAGCATCTGACGGTCAATGCTTAAGTCAAATTTTTCTCTTAAAAGAAAACAAAAAACCTATCACCTTTTTCTCTGAAATAGAACTCCAAGTGCAGCCCATATCCTTAAATATTATCGTTCATTTGCCATATAAACCAGAGGTGCCACCGTCCCAGATGCTGCCTCTGTGGGGCCTGGTATCCAGGATCCCGACCAAGTGCCTGCTGGAACAGCCTCACTCTAGTGGGTCAGCAAGCTAGCCGCCTGCCTTAGGGACACCTCAACACAACAGGAACTAGGGAGAAGAAGTGTTTTTTTTTTTTTTTTTTTTTATCATCTTTGTCTCAAGTAAAAGAAATGCAGGTTTCAGAAAAAGGAGAGAGTAGTTATTTGGTGGAAAGACCACTGAAGTGAAACCTGGACACAGGGGTTATTTGAAGTGCCCTCTGGCATGATGGCTCACTGCATCCCAGGCTGGCCGGAAGTGCATCTGGACCCAGAGGTTATTTAAAGTGCCCTCTTGCACTGGCTTGCTGCATCCCAGGTTGGCCGAAGTGCACAGGCCTCAGGGTCCGTCCTGCAGTCAGCACATGACTGTCCAGAGGGGCATGTGTCCAGTTGTTAAGTGCTGTGGGACCACACGGCTGACCAGACACCCTCAGTACTGATATTCAGCCCAGGAAATGACATGAGAATGTGATCAGAAATGTGTTTTGGCAGGCTATAAATTGGTATGGCTAAAAGCTAAAATCCATGTGTTATTAATTAAAAAATAAATAAATCTGTACTGGAAATCTCTGTCAATAGTTAGGCTGTAAGTGGCAAACTGTGTCAACCCCATTTCAACTGAGTTTCCAACAATTTAGTATTTTAAACACAGTTCTAAAGCAACAAAAATGAAATGGATTACTTATTGCAAAATTCTTTTCATTTGCTCACACGTTATAACTACATAAGGGTACACAGAATTGGTTCTATGACTAAAACTAAGAACAGGTGAAAACCATAAACAAGCAGTAACACTTAAAGCTAAGGGAGAGAAGCAGTGAGGAGACCTAGGACATTCAAACGCATGCTTCTAGAGGCACTCAACTATGCACCTGGGCTGGCCACCCCTATGGGGAGCCGGGGCTACTGAGAACACAGAACAACCATCACTGAAAGAAAAAGAAACTGAGACAGGAAAAAAGTACCAAAGGCAAAGAAACGAGAACATACCAAATCTAGAACAGAGATTGCTGGCATAGCAGTCTGCTGCAGGTAACAGAGAAGGAAAAAAAAAAAAAAGAAAGATGAAGTGTGAAAAAAAAGTTAAGTTCAGCCCTGTATTCCTTGCCACTGGCATTTTTGTTGCTATCTTACTTCACCTGTTTTTGAAGGGCAAGCCAATGAGAAAAGTAAAGTACTATAAACTAACTGGTAGTATCAGAAACAGAAAAACGTCCACCTGGTATCAAATATTTGAGTTTCATCATTGAGGTACACAGAAACTAAAAAAACAAAATTTACCTCAGCTCTCTTATAAGACTAATGTTAATCTTAATCCAAATAATAATAAATACACATGTACTTTAAAAAAATTGTCTTCAGCAGCTTTCCAAATACCATAATTCATACTCAGAGGCCTTGAAATTTTCAGTGTTTAACCATTTGGAAAAAGTCTGACAGACCTTTAATAAAAATTTAGTCTTCACAGGAAAGAATAATTACAGAATTATTACAGTGTAATTCCTAGTTTTTCACCATTGTTGGAATATAGTTAAAACAACACAAAAGAGTAATCTTACTTCCCAGCAACAAGAATTTTATAATCAGAGTGTGTGGATATAGGAAAGATAAACCTGTCTTTCTCTTGTATTTTGGAGGTGGGACAGGCAAGGCCATTGGTACAGTTACCTTTTCAATGGCTCACCCTGTGACGTCCCCACAGTGACCCTGGCTAGAGAGGAGGGAATCACACAGGACAACAGCAAGCACAGAAATGACAGTTTTAGGTACTGGCGGGAGCAGCGAGGGCCACACAAAGTGAGAGCTGTTGAAGAGATTCTTACAGTAAAGCACATATTCATCAAATCGCTGCTTTTTCAAACAAAATAACACTTCTGGTAAATCTAGTCATTCTTATGGAAGTCACTACTAGTGTGCTGGAAAACAATAATAACACGATCTAATAGTGAACATTTAGGCCTTCATGTAAGAAACTGTCTCAAGAGGGACTCTAGCTGACTTTTGGAAAAACGACACACACACAGGCTGAGTGTAGGTATGTAAGAACTGTGTGTGCACGTGACTCTTCAGGAAACAGTCCACAAGGCACATGGAGAAGGGCCGCAAAGCTGGGCGCCGGGTCTGACCCTGGCTAGCTAAGGCTCCGTGTTGTCAGGAGACAGCAGGCCCACCGTGTTCCTCGTGGGGTTGTTGCTGCCTTGGGCTTTTAGTATAGACAGCATTGGACGACAACTGGCATGAGAAACAGAACCCAAACGATAGGAAAAACATGCTCTTGGCTGTCTTTCCTCTGAACACTGCACTGTGTGATTTTTTTAAAGATCCCTAGAACGTATGAGCAGGAAGTGGTCGGCGGCACCATCCTCCAGTTATGGGGAGCGCTGCCGGCTCCTGGAAGCGTCCTCTGCTGACATCTCTGCCAACAACAGAGGTAACAAAGCATCTTGTTTTCCTCTCAAATTTGGCATTTTGACAATTTATAGCATTAAACTATTTAAGTTTTACTTTATTTGAAAGAAAAAAAGTAGCTAATTTTTATAATATGGAAGAACTATGAATAATACCGTAAGTTCTCAGTATCTTTACACTAAACTGAAGTATAGTAGTCCCCCTCATCTGCGGTTTTGCTCTCTGCAGTCTCAGTTACTCTCAACCACAGCCCAAAAACGTTCCATGAGTACAGACAGAGCACGATGAAATCTCGGGCCGTCCTGCTCCATCATTCCTTCATTTTTATGATAGTATACTGTTAAAACTGTTCCATTTTATTATTAGTTATTGTTAATCTCTTACTGTGCCTAATTTGTAAGTAAAAACTTTATCATAGGTTGTATGTATAGAACAAAACACAGTATATATAGGGTTCAGTACTATTTATCCCGTGTAGATAAGGAGGGAATACTGTAGAGTTGTCATTAATTGAATACATCCACTTGCTTCATCACCAATACAACTACTATGAAGATTCTATTCCTGGCAATGACATTAAAAACTTAAATTTGATGTCCTAAGCAGTTTCCTTTGTTAACCACCATGAAGTGCTGATGATCGGGATCTGGGGCCAGCAGATGGCCCACCACTTGTTTTTGTAAATAAAATTTTATTGGAATACAGTCACATCCGTCTGTTGACAAATGGGCTACGGCTGCTGTTGTGCTGTAATGGCAGAGCTGAGTGGTAGTGAGAGTCTGCGTGGCCCACAAAGCCTAAGATATTTAGTATCTTGGCTGTTAAGAAAACATCTGCTGACCCCTGATCAAGATCATTACTAATTATTAGTATACTCTTGTGGTTTCAACTAAAGGTAACTATGCATTTACTAACTAAAACAATTTCATGTTCCACTTAAGTTCTCAGCCTCACAGCCCTGGCTTACTCCTGTGACACTAGCTGACACCGCATGTCTTGAAAGCCCCCCGTCGAGATCAGAGCTCCGGCCTCTCTGGTGGCCAGGGAGCTACGATGGGGGCACGGGAGCCCAACCGCGAAGAACCCTTTACCCTGGCTCTCCTCTCGGCCTCCAGGCGCTGCATGACCAGCAAGGTGTCCATGTCGTCGTCCTCCTCGTCCTCGTCATCCTCGTCCTTCTGCTTGGACTCCTGCAGCCGCTTCTGGAACTGCCACTCCAGCATGAGTTTGCGGAGACGGTCGTTCTCCTCGGCAGTGCGGTCGGGCTTGCCCTGCAGCTCCTGGATCTCTCGGCTCAGCATGTCCACAATGTGCATCTGCTGCTGCTTCTCCAGCTTCTCCTTGGCGTCCCGCTTCCAGGGGTCTGGGGACAGGCTGTCGCTGGATGACAACTCCTCCTTGCTGATGGTGATGTACTGCAGGTCCCGCCGCTCGATGGTGCGCGGCTGCTGCTGTGGCTGCAGCTCGCGGATGACGGTCTCCTGGGGCCTCTGCAGGGTGGAGGGCTTCTCGGGCTTCACAGGCTGCATGGTCACAGGGGAGAACTGTGCAGGGTTCAGGGACTGTGTGCGCATCTGGCCCAGCTTCCGTTCCTGCTCCCTCCGCTTCCTCTCACGCTCCTCTTCCAGGCGGGCCTTTTCCTTCTCGTACCACCGCTGCTGCTCTTCTCTCTTCTTCCGCTCTGCAGTGGCCACCTGGGCAGACAGGGCGCCCACCTGGCCAACAGAGGGGGGTGGTGGCAGAGGCAGGTCCATTGGCAACCCGTCAAAGTCACTGGCATAGTGCACTGGGGGAGGTGGAGGCGGCGGGGGGAGGTCTGTGCGGATGGGCTGGGAGATGGCCACCGGGGTCGGCTGGATGGCAGTTGGCGTTTTCCAGCGGCCAGGGCCACTTTTGGTTAAAGTGGACGCAGGAGTGACAGATTTAGAGGAATGGTTCAGGTGCTCTTGGCTCGATGTGCTGGACTCCACTGAGGAGCTCTGGTTTATCCACATATCACTGTCCGACTTTCGATCCTCGGCTGGTGCTAGTCGATGCCTCTCGAGCTGGTACGCTTGGTCGTCTCGCAGCTCTTCCTGGGAACGGGTAACACGCTGGAAAACAAAAACTGTTACACTTCAGCCACTTATCTGAGGGCACTACTAAATATTCATAAACATTTTATCTTCAGGGAGAAAAACTACTAAGACAACAGAGTGCACAGAGCAGGGGCTGAAGTCTAGCCTGGCAGCTCGCCGGCTACATGGAACAACAGTGCTTTCTCAGTGAGTTTCTTTATCTCGTGAAAAGCAAAAGTTGTACTTTCTCTCTACATGATTGCTAAAAAGGTAAAATAGGTGGAAAAAAATCAGGCCCTTCCTCGACCGTGCCCCTTCCCTTCCACCACTGCTTGCACACGTCTGTGCGGGACCAGTCATGTACTGCTGACTCCGAGAGCATGGGGGGTGGAGGGGGTGAGGGGTTTAATCTAATCATGGGAGAAGCAATGACAACAACGTCTCCAAGGCAATGTTCTAATGACTATCAAGAGTAATTATTGGATTTTAACCGTTTGATCAATCCACAAGCTTAGGACTGGTTTTAAGGACTTCTGATAGAACTATGCATACTAGAGCAAAAAAAAAAAAAAAAAAACACAGGTCAAATACATCCGGATACTTCTGCTCTCATCTCAGTAGGTACAGGGCATAGTTGTGTCAATCTGTCAGACAGACAGAGATAGGCGGCTGGGGGTACACTTTGGTCAAAGGGCTCGTCTCCAGTCTGAAAACAGCAACCCTAAAGGAAGTCAACTGGCAAGTGATTCACTATGACTCAAACATGCTTTTCTCCTGCCCTGTTAGTGAACAGTACATTAAGATGTAAATCCAGAAAATAAACCAACAAAATAGATAAAATATCACTAAAAAACTAAGTAGTTGACCAAAAAAATGGAAGATTTACCCCCAACATTTTCCCACATCTTTACTTTATACACAGAAATAGTTTCCTGATTACTGGGTATACAGTCTACCGACCAAATAAAAACATCATGAAATTTCCTGGTATCTGTAGAACAGACACTTCAAAAGTATAAAATTTTGGAGCCCAGGCCTTCAGACTATACTCCTGCAATTCCTCTCTGTTGCAGCACCTACCGACTTAAAGGCTGGTATCTATGTTAAGCAAGCAACCTGGCTCCGGCCCACCTCAACAGCCTAGACTCTGCTACTCTGTCACTTCCACCCTCTGTTCTCCCACACAGACACTCCAGGCTCTCCACCCACACATGTTCACAGCTATTCCCTCTGCTGTCCAGGGCCCAGGGTCCAGCTACACCTCTCGAGTGGCCCTGGCTGTATGTACCATGTGCCTGTCTGTCTGACCCCACCTCACCATAAGCTTCAAGGGCAAGGCCAGGAAGGGCAGGGCCAGGGCAACTTCTGATTTCTGACATAGACAAGTATGAGATGTACCCCCCGGGTTCCATTCCCCACTCCCAGAATCAGTGAATTTTTCCTTACAAACCGCGGTTAAGGCTTTCCATGACTGATGTTTCATCATCAAACACTAAGACAACAAAGAACCCCTCTTCATATTAAGTATTCCATCCTGCCCCGTTTTCCTCAGACGCAACCACAAAACCATGAAAGAAAACATGAGATGCCAACAGCAACCCTGCTCTACAGAAAATGTCAACTGTGTCTCAGAGGCCACTATGTCCACCCATCAGACCAGTCCGCTGCATTCCTTTAGGGTTGAAAAAGGTTTCTCACCTGAATCGCAATACCGGAATGGTTACTGTCTGTGTGCATGTGTGGCTTATCCTCATGAGTTGGCCACTGGCTCTGTGGAGGACCCATCCGGTCCTGGGACTTGGACGCGGGGAACGTAAAATACTCTCTGGGGTATGTCTGCGTGGGAATGGGGTATGCTTCAGGCCTGGGTGGAGGGGTCTGCTCCTGGGAAAGGCAAGAACAAAGGAGAACTGGCTCTCACAATCTGTACAATGGGCTTACTGAATTCCAATTATTTACTTCAAAATAAAAAGTAATAACTTTAAAAAAACGTGTTAAAAATCAGTGTTCGATTCCATTCAGAGAATAATGATCAAACATTTATTCTGCCAAGACTTATTAATTTAAAACTAATTTACTTGACTACCAAAAAAAAAAACAAAAAACAAAATCCATTGCCGTCAAGTCATTTCCAACCCATAGCGGCCCTAGAGGAGAGAGCAGAACTACCCCATAGGGTTTCCAAGGCTATAATCTTTACAGAAGCAGACTGCCACATCTTTCTCCCACACAGCAGCTGGTTGAGTTCGAACTGCCAACCTTTTGGTTAGCAGCCGAGCACTTAATCAATGCATCCAAAATCAAAAGATTAAATACTGCAAATTTGTCAACTATGTTCCAGCTAATCTACAGAGTAAACATTTTTTGGGTAACTTAGCCATCCTAGAGGAAGCCTATGTATTTAAGTGCAGTAGGAAGCTTTTCGCTTATCTCTTCAGACCTCAGTGCAGAGGTTTCCAGTAGAAACCGACGTTATCTTAGCTGTTGTTCCCGTGGCATATGTGTGTTTCCCTCCAGGACTAGGGGGCTGGTCTGTTGGACGCAATCAGGAAAAGAAAGTTTAATGTTAAGCAGACAAACAAATGGAATATAACAACGCTCTTTACAGATAACCATGTCGCATTCATCTTCCTACTGTAATGTAAGCGAGGTGTCTAGCTCACAGAGATAAACACAGAGGTGAGGCATCAGGCCTCCCATGTCCACACCACTCCTCGGGGGATCCCAGCTGGAGCAAGTGCTGTGCCTGAACGCCAGGGGCTGGCAAAAGCGGCGGCTGCATGAGCTACCAGTCTCTGTTGCATATTCCTCCTCTTTTTTTCCTTACACCATTATATAAAAATGGACAAGCCATCGACCCTCCTGCTTGCTGGTAGTCTGCTGCCCCTGCGGCGGCTGCCCCTGCTGCAGACACAACCACTGGATCTGCCTAGAGCATGCGCTGAACCATAAGGCTTCCAGCTTGGTTCTGACTCTTGCTGAAGAGCAGCGGTCTCCACGCCCTGCAGCGCCCAGCCTCACTCTGATGGGGACCCATGCAGGCACTGGGATGCAACTGGAGAGAATTTAAAGACAAGAGGACAGAAGGCAACTCTTACTTGCTACGTTGGGACTGGAACGGTGATCAGCCCTATTCTTCATCAGCCTGTCATCGCCCGGCAGTTTCTTTGGTTCGCTGTACTCTGCCCAAGGCAGCTGAGGGCTCTCGGGGGACCCATTCTGAGCTGAATTATTATAGAGCTCAAAACCTTCGCTCTTTGGTCGGGGTTTACCTGAGCCACGGCGATCTGAAACTGAAATCAAAGCACGGTCAAGAATTCATTTGTTAAGAGTTTGTCTTATTTGAATTATGAATTACCCTAATTTTACAATGTCTAAAATTCTCTAAGAACTTGTTATTAGTGTAAGAAATAGGTGGTTTTTATTTAATGGTAAATATTTCCATAGACTCTCCTAAAAACTTTCAAATAAACGTATTTTTTAAAAGTACATTTTCAAAGGCTATTTTCTCATAAACTGAAACTATCTCTTCTAAGTATTAAAACTACTTTTGAAGTTTTTTTTACTGATAGATACTATACTTCCTACACATCCTAAAAAGTAGCTAATTTTTCAGTCTCTCTGGGTCTTATCCTATGATCACCCATCACGTGATGCGTTGTTCAGCTCTCCGTTTATCACTCGGTTTCGTATCCTCTGGCTTTATGACCCTATTTACTACCTACTTTTAACAGCTTCCCTCTTTGATTTCCAACTCTTCACATCCAGTTTGTTTCTTCTAAATGACGTTAAACTAAGAAATCAGACAACCAAAATATGACATTTTGTTATGCTAAAGCACATGCATCACACAAGACACGGCTGTTCAGGTTCCTTTTTTTCCCTAATAAGCATGTGGTTCAGGTGCTCAGATGCCTCTCTGTTAGCTGCCATCAGCAGCTGGCCTGGCTGTGCGGCTCTGACTCCCCGGACTTCTGACTTACGGGGGTGAGGGCTGCCGTGAGGCCCTACCAGAGGGCTGGGCACACGTTCAGCAAAGTGCGTCATTAGGGTTAATCCAGGAGGTATTTCATGATTTCAGAGACAATGTGAGTCGTCCTGGTTTTCTAACCAAGTCTTTAAAAAGCCTTACATTTATATTGACTTTACTCTGAGATTTTTGATGATTTTCAAAACCATGGTTTCCATATGCAAATTACTTTATTCAAGAAACTTTGTTGCTTAAAGTGAATTACATATGACTGGATGTTCATGTCCTGTCTCAGCAAACACAGACTACAGCAACCACTCTCAATGTGCGTGTACCGTCACTCAGTGAAGGGTTCTATACGTTCTCTAAAGCCCTGGTAGTCTGCCTGCTATCAAAGCTGGGAATTATCCACACACGAGTCCACCCACCACTGCCGTCTACTGTATGCCAGGCACATGGAAGCTCACCAGCAACGGGACACTCAGACAGACGGCAGGTTAGCCGGCTCTGAGGGGAGGGACCCCCAGGTCACATGGCCCACATCTGAAGCCTGCTTCTAGCAACCGATAGATAGTATCTTGGGCACCGTATGCAACTGCTCTCATACTCAACTTCCTGATCTTTAAAACTGGAATAATGGTAATACTGACTCCGTAGGTTTGGCTGAGTACTAGAAGAGGCACCGACTGGGAAGTGCCTGGCTTATAGGAAGTGTTCAGTAAGAGTCAGGCATGGCAGCACAGGAGCAGTCAGTTATTTGTAAGGAGTCCTTACGTCTTTGCATCATTGGAGACGGCTGGTTGAGCAGTGTAGCAAGGCCGTGATAAATCGCTCCTTGTTTTGCCACTTCTAATGTCACCACAGAGCTTGTTCTTGTCATGAGTTCTGCTGCCCTAGGAAGAGAGCCATCACAAATGTCAGGAGGGTGTCATCCAGTGTCTCCTGTTGCCACGGTGGCCTATGACCACGGCCGTATCTGGCAGCTTCGCCTGCTCTTCTGGGTGGTACTCTTGACTTTCAGGTAATTTTTAAAGGAAGAAGCAGGCATGCAGGTAATTTAACTACCAAAACCTGAGAACACATCTATTATTATATCAAGAATAATAAGATGACATTCAGAAACTTCAAGAAGTACACAGTATTCTTTTTAGTTTCAAAGAAACTGTTCCAGGCCAAAATACATATTTATAATCTGCTAGCAAATGAAATGTCACATACACTAAGAGTTTTACACTTTAAAAGATGAAAAGAATATGACTTTTCAGCGTTATTTTTCATCTTCCAATTCCAAGATTTAATGCCAAATATCATCAAAAACTGCATAAACTGCAAGCATAGATCGTCAAACAAAAAGTCATACCTCTCCTGAGACAGTCCTACCAGACTCCGCCCGTCCACACTGAGGAGCTGGTCACCTGCAGCCAGCCGTCCGTCCTGTTTACACCCAGAGGGTTGCGTGTGTGTGAGCCCGTGTGTGTGAGCACGTGTGTGTGAGTGTGCGGGTGTGAGTGTGCAGATGGGTGTGCGTTAGGATGTGGGAATAGCAGAGGGGAGAGGGGAAGAACAAGAAAAGGTAGTTAGTACATACTGTACTCATTCTTTCACAAATTTTTTTCTTTTTTAGCAAATGTTACATAGTGTTTCATAACTAAATCTACCAGTGGATTATCTCACACCACTGGTTAAATGCACTACGCTGGAAATTTACATTTTTAAATTTATACTAACCACATCTGCAGCGCCTCCTTTGACAACAGATTTGACATAGATTCCGAGTTTATCCTGACCCGCACCCTAAGCAAAAAGAAGAAACACCACACTGAAAAGGGTGCAGTAGGAAAGACAGCACTCAGTACAGCAGCACCAAACAAAACCACCACACGTACACGGACAGCTGTGACAAAGCCCTGGTTTTTCTTTCTGCGTGCAAATTAGGACGATAAAAACTATATTAATATATCAAAACTGTATTCACAGCATCAACTTTGTATTTGGTAAAATTAAGAAACTAACAAGAAATGTTACTATTTTGTTTTTGAATTAAAAAGAAATACACTCCTGAAGAAAAAAAATCAGTTATTAATTAATCAGTTGATGTTGTTGTTGTTAGGTGCTGCTGAGTGGGCTCCAACTCCAACTCATAGCGACCCTCTATACAAGAGAACAGAACGCTGCCCGCCCCTGCACCACCCTCCCAGCGGCAGGTAGGGTTGAGCCTACTGTTGCGGCCACTCTGTCAGTCGATCTCGTTGACGGTCTCTCTCTTTTTCCCTGACCCTCCACTTTACTAATAAGCATGATGTCTTTCTCTAGGGAATGGTCTGTCCCGATGGCATGTTCACAGGAAGTAAGCTGAAGTCTTACCATCCTTGCTTCTGAGGGGCATTCTGTCTGTACTTCTTCCAAGACAGATTTGTTTGTTCCTCTGGCAGTCCATGGTATATTCAATACTCTTCACCAGTACCACAATTGGAATGTGCCAATTCTTCAGTCTTCCTTATTCACCGTTCAGCTTTCCCATGCATGTGAGGCGACTGAAAATACCATGGCTTGGGTCAGGCGCACCTTAGTCTTCAAGGTGACATCTTTGCTTTTCAACACTTTAAGGAGGTCCTTTGCAGCAGATTTACCCAATGCAATGCATCAGCTCATTTCTTGACTGCTGCTTCCATGGCTGTTGATTGTGGATCCAAGTAAAATGAAATCCTTGGCAACTTCAATCTTTTCTCTGTTTATCATGATGTTGCTCATTGGTCCAGTTGTGAGGATTTTTGTTTTCTTTATGTTGAGGGGCAAACCATACTGAAGGCTGTGGTCTTTGATCTTCATCAGTAAGTGCTTCAAGTCCTCTTCACTTTCAGCAAGCAAGGTTGCTTCATCTGCATATTGAAGGTTATTAATGAGTCTTCCTCCAGTCCTGATGCCCATCCTTCTTCATACAGTCCAGTTCTCAGATTATTTGCTGACCACACTGATTGAATAGGTGTGGTGAAACAACACAACGCTGACCCACACCATTCCTGACTTTAAACCACCAAGTATCCCCTTGCTCTGTCTGAACAACTGCTTGATGAGAAGACTAAAACAGACTTGGAATCCAGAAGGCAGTTTGAGAATGTGCTAAATAGTGAACTAAAAACCACTTTTAATGATATATGCTATTAATCATCTTAATACAAAATGTAATTTACCCTTGTATTTTTATATTCCAATATTTACACAAGGGGAAAAAAAAACCCTGCATGTGGCAAACACTGAAAAGGAAACAGTAGGAGAGAGACGTGCCACCACACGTCGACAAGGCTGGCGGCGGCCGCATGCACGCAGCAGAGCCTTGGCACACGTCGGAGCAGCTCTAGCAGATGGAGTGGTTTCCGGGTGGCAAGGCAGGCAGATACTGACGATGACACCAAGTGAACCAGGACGCGTTTGGACAGATGATGACAGCGCAGTGAAAACAGTGTACAGGATGTGTTATGTTTCTTGTACGAAGTTGCTGTTTGCCTGTTCTTTATCTGGGTCTTATTTGTGAAAGGTTTCCCCCTGCTGTCGAAAGTGTGTGCGTATAGTAATCAGGACTTACTTCCTCTGCATTGTTGTCCTTTACCATACTGTCACTGTCTTGAAACCTTAGAAAACGGATCAAGTACGACGTGACATGTGGCTTACTCTGGAAATACGCTGCGCCTAGGATGGAGTTGGTCAAATGAGGGGATATCTGAGCTGTGCCCTTTTTCAAGTGGCTTTCTTTAGGAACTGTCAGCACGTTGTTGAATGGAAGTGTAACTCTGCGTGGACTAAGGACAGTCAGCAACGTGTACTCAAAGTTGCACTATCGGAAGGTGAGTGTGTTATCTGGTGCGTGTACCATCTGGTACTGCTGGTCCTGTACCAGAAATATCTTCTGTTATTATTATAACAAAGCCTGTGGCAGCCAGAACTTGACGGGGCTGCCTTATTTTTCTGGCAAGTTTTCCAGCTTTGACAGGGTGCAGTCTTTTGTATTGCTCTCTATTAAGAATCCTACCTCACAAATACCAAGAGTTTTCCCTCTTAAACAGGTTTCCCCCTTACACAGGTTCTGGCTCTAGTAGATTTTACTGTACTTGCTTTTTAAACTTTGTTTAGCCACTTAAAATCTGATTATGGCCCAATTCACTTCAAATCCATCCCAAGTGATATACTGGTTTTCTAACAACAACAACAAAAAATCACAATTTACACCACACCACCCCCTAACACAAAAGCAGAAACCCTGGTAGCATAGTGGTTAAGTGCTACGGCTGCTAACCAAACAGTCGGCAGTTCGAATCCGCCAGGCGCTCCTTGCGAACTCTGTGGGGCAGTTCTACTCTGTCCTCTAGGGTTGCTATGAGTCGGAATTGACTCGATTGCACTGGGCTTTCGGTTTTAACAGAAAAGCTAAAAACCCTAAGCATTTCAGCCTATGGCACCAAATGTGCTATTTTAGGAAGCGGTACACGCTGCATTACAGTCAGGTAACGAATAATGAGAAAGCATAGTATTTGACAAATGATAGATATTATTTTCTCCCACGATGAAAATCCATCTGGACTTGCTTATTTTTGCTACGAGAGATATAGATTCAAATAACATGAATCTATATCTCTCGTAGCAAAAAGAGGTCTTCATCTCAGAAAGTTCATGATTATTAGAGACCTCAATTCAAACGAATCACTAGAGTCTAAAATGTCTACTTAAGGTTTTAACTAAAAATAGACTTTAATTAAAAGTCATCAACATCACAAAATAGGCTGTTTTAAAAATATATTCTTAAAAGAGACAGACAGACATGATCAGAAGTAACGTGTCTAGATCTAGAATCTTCTAACAGGGCTTCAAGCTTTGGCTGGCATCTGGACCTTCTGAACGCGGTCCTGGCCTCGCACGATTACCTGGTGAATATCCTCTATTAGCAGACAGCTTGGCCTCCACTTCTGGGAACTGATTCCTAGCCCATCAGCCCCCCACAGACGGCCTGGCTCCAGTGGAAAGTCCTGCTTGCCTTCACTGGCTCCCTTCCACCTCTGTGCTTATTTGAATCCTCCCCTTACTTCAACTGCAGCTCACACTTACACAGGAGCAGTGTGGGTTGCGGATAGAATTGCTGTAGAAAAATTGCAGCTATAATGTCAATTCTTTTACAAAAACTAAATTACAGATGAAAAGCTGGAGACTACAATTACTCCCAGGATCAAATGTCACATTCTCTGCCCAACTATCACATGACCAAAGGTCTTGATCTGGCCACGGCAGGCTTGGTCAGGACTGACGACCTGACCAGGCAGAAAGCAGGACAAATAAGCTCTGTTTCTTCCCTGTTGACCGCCATTGATGCTGGGAGCCATGGACGGACTCTGGGTTCAGTGGTGGCTAGAGCAGCCCAGGCAAATGCTAACAGTTCCCTAAGGTTAACAAGCACTTTCCCCACCTGCCCCACTTCATTTGAACAAAAACAAGAATGCCACAGCCTATGCTAAAAGTTACATAAAACAAAATTTATTAATTTCAGAAAGATGAAATCTCTTAATTTATCTTATTTCTAAACAAGAATGCACAGAACAATCTGGCCCACTAAGAGGGAACTTAGAGAAGATTAATTAAAATAATCTTACTAGCTTCTATTGCGCACACACACACAATATTAAAGCTAACTTTATAGTAAGTCTATTCATTTTCCAATCAAAAAAGGAAAATGAGGTCCAGAAGTTTCAACTTTTTTAGCTGCTACATATAAGTGTGCCACCCAAAACCAAGGACCTTGCCATCGAGTCAATTCTGACTCACAGTGACCCTATAGGACAGAGGAGAACTGCCCCACAGGGCTTCCAAGGAGCACCTAGTGGATTCGGACTGCCAGCCTTTTCGTAAGCAGCCGAGCTCTTGACCACTGCATGACCAGGTTTCCCAATGTATCACATCAGTCACTAAAATAATGTAAATACAAGCTATTTAAGTACTGACACAAGCCCAGTATAGAAGTGTAAAGAAGTAGCTTTTCAGGTGTCGGTAACAAGAAATATCGGACACCCTAAACTACTGCGGAGCTCTGACGGGTTGTTAACCAAAAGGCTAGCAGTTCAAATCCATCAGCTACTCCATGGAAATCCTATGGGGCAGTTCTACTCTGTCCTATAGGGTTGCTATGAGTCGAAATCGACTACAGCAAAAAGTATTTGTTTTTTAAACTGTACTGCAAAATAGTGTAGCCACAAGTGGCTAGTGAACACTGAAATGTTCAGTAAATGTAAAACACACTCAGATCTCAAAGACTCAATACAAAAAACACAATGTAAAATATTTCATCAATAACTTTTACACTGACTACATGTTGAACTGATAGCACTTTGGATTTGCTGGGTTAAATAAAGCATGTCTTTAAAAATAATTTCATTAAAAAAAATCTTTTTACTGTGGTTAGTAAAAAAGTAGAACATTTAAAATTAGATATGTGGCCCACATGCTATTTCCACTGGACAGTACTGCTCTAAAATCGACAGGGTTCACAGTACGTATGTTATTAGTGTCCACAGGTACTAGCAATAAGTTGATAAATACGTAGACGGCTGGGTCAAAGTGAGATCTCACTCATAAAATACAGCACGTATGCTAACTTGCTACACCTTGATTTCAAACCTCGAGAAAGGTAACAAGAGCCGTTAAAACTGAGAGCAGAGTATAAAAGATAAACATACAAAGACTGTGTCGTTTAAAGAATTACTTGTCTAAAAGTACTTAAAATGGTTATTTGAAAAGATATTATTGCATTTTTTGTCTTTTTTTTTTTTTTGCCCAAAATAATTTGCAAAAGAATAATCATAACCATTTAAGATTGCCCATTACTCACTAAATAAATCAGATTTCTTTAAAAAAGAATCTTTGGGAAGTAGTTTCCAGGTACCATGGATTACGAATTTAACTGACTATAACTTTGGGATGAATTCAACAAGCTCAGACACTGGAGTAAATCCTCTTACCACTAACGCAAGTCTCCCCGGAAGCATAAGCGGCACCACATCCACAGAGCTTCACTCGGCGCTTGTGGGCCTCCAACATAACTTAGGAACATCCCAGAATGATCCCCAAAATATACTAGCCAGGTGGTACAAAAGAAAGGCAAATCTATACCCTAAATCCTTTTTAAGAAAACAGCAATTAAAATGAAATGCAACCAAAAATCACTACACGTGTGATCTCAAAACTTTGATCTTAAAATGTTATCTTCAAACTGTGTGTCTTTTCTTGAAAGAGTAAGATGGGGGTTGAGAGGGAGGTGGGACTCATGAAAGAGAGAGGAGAGAGAAGAAAGGGCAGAGCTGGGAGAAAAAAGGTGAAGAAACTGCATCTGAAGCCAACTTGTAGAAAAAAATTATGGAGGGAGATGGTCATAAGCTAAAAAAAAGAAAAGTTACCGAAGAGTAATACAGAGAGAAATACAGCTCCCCCAGCTACACGTTAGGCCCTGGAACTGAGGGGGAACACTCACCTACTAGTGCCTCATGTACTGCTCCCCTGAAGTCTGCTGAGAAAGGGCCAGGAGGAAAGGCTGCCTGCAGCGTCCTGCCCTCCCGGCTGGCCGTGCTAGCCAGCTCTGGGAGGCGGCAGGAAGGGCAGGTGGTCTCACCTCGCGCAGAGGCGCAGCCCAGTGTGGGAGTGCTGTGAGTAACAGCATGGGGACATCATTACAACACGATCCAAAAAAAACGGGCAGCAGGCGGAAGGGCATGCCTCCCACAGCACCAAGGCGAGCCTATTGTTTCAGGCACAGAACATCTGGTTTCTTTAGCTACAGGGTCTGAAACAACAATGAGTTGGCACCACCCAGGAGCTCGGGGATACTGAAGTCGCACCAGGCCTAACTTAGTACAGTGCTCCGGCTTCTTTTCTCAGTGTTTTTAATTGCTTATTTCCAGCCAAACAAGTAGTTCTGATTTCATAAACTGTCAAAATCCAGACTAGGGCTTGAGTAACATTCTGAAGCTGTCTTCTGGTAGGAATTATCTTAACTCTAAAATACCCAGTTGTAAAATTCGTTCTTGCCTACCTGCAGCCACACTGAAGGTATGTGACAGACTGCCCCGACAGGCAGGGTGTGTACCAGTCGCCTCGAGGGGACCCAGCCCTCCGCCCTGTGGCCCTACCTGTGAGACACAGACTAGCAGCATGTCCCCTGACTATAAATGGAGTCACTAGCTGGGGAACCTTCCCTGAGGCCCTCAGCTGGGCTTCAGGAGGTCCACGAATCCCTGAAAATTGTGAGATGTGGGCTGTGTGACTTTCACCAGGGACCACATACAGAGCATCCCCAGATCCTCATGGTGGGCTGAGAGACAGACCCTCAGAGGGGTGGGAGCAACAGGGATGACGGGGACACAGGGGTGACAGGGACAGCCTCCCTCCCTAAGGCTGTATCCTGGATGCCAAGTGGAAGGGTGAGGAGGCCGCTGGACAGGGGCTGCCCAGGAGCCTCTTTACCCAGGTGGGCCCCCCAAACAGCACTGTTCTCCACCTGTCCCACAGAATGAAAGCATGGCAGCTCTGCTCTAGAGTATTCCCATTTTATACCTCTGTTATATTATTTTGACATTGTAGACTGAATTCACTCTTGCACTCAATTCGAGAAATAACACTTAAGCCATAATTATAAAAATAGACAAAAATATTATTCTATTACATAATTTACTATTTTGGAACAAAAATATGAAATACTGCTTCCCGATTCATGAGCACTAGCCATGACGAGCACTGTGTAGTTTGGCACAATTTAATGAAAGTTGCTTTTGGTATTTCCATTGAACAAAGTGTCAGTTACACCAAGTTCTCTGGAACTGACTTCAACAGGAGCCAAGGGTCTCCTGACTTAGGTCCTCAGACCAGGTCTCCCTGCGTGGTAGCAATCAGATGATTAAAGCACAGGGGAGGGAGGTGCTCAGCCCTTCAAAGGACTGAAGTCAGATGATTAAAGCACAGGGGAGGGAGGTGCTCAGCCCTTCAAAGGACTGAAGTACAGCTGGTGGAAGGACTCACCCTGCACGCCGGCAGGAGGCAGACTGGTGAACACCGTCCTCACGCTCTCATTCGCAAGGCGCAAAACTCTTATTCTGTGTTTTAAGCAACTAAGCTTTGAAAACAAAACCAGCATACAATCTAAAAGTACAAACCAGAACATCTCTGCAGCAGTATTTAACTAGCCATTTTTAAATAAAATAGTAAAATACCCTAAGTGCTTTTAAAATTGTCATTTTTATGTTCACTTTCAGGAAAAAAACAAAGGTTTAGAGAAAGTCTACATACAGTAAAACCACCTAATATGCCCAAAAGGAATATGGATATTCCTGCACATACTGTCAGCCAATTAGACAGCAGCCGCTGCTGTTACTGAAGCAGTTCTCACCGTGTTCTAACCAGCAGGATTAAATCTTAGAGTGCACAGGAGCCCTGTATTTTTACAGACCTTAAGAACCTGCAGCATGAAGACAGGGAGCAACAATCATCTGGGTGTGTGATTACAGGCTGCATTACATGGCTGCTTCAGAGCAAGTCAATTATTGACAGGTTTAGGCAAGTGACAGTGGAAGAAAGGCATTCCCCAGAGAGCAGGGAACACCGACAACAGCACCACGGAGAAACTCACCACAGATTCCACTCTGCCGACAACGGAGAACCACATTTTCATCTCGAGGGCTCCAGCAACTTCTCCAACTGGAAAAACCAACGGTCTACCCTCTCGGTCTTCAACAGCAACCCACACGGCCGGGGTTCAAGACCGACCAGCCCAATCCCGAGCTGGCTCAGAGAGACTGTGGCGTTTGTCAACACTCACCAGAATGAGCGCAACATTCAGATCTTACGTAATCAGACGGCTCTGATTTTCATCTACTTTGCCGTTTATTACTCTTTAGGAAGAACTAGGAAAGTAAAAACGGAAGAGATTCTTTGTATTTAAAAAATCCAAACCAAACAGGAAGCATTGTGTTGTCCCGGGGATGAGTAAGAAGTAGCATTCTAAACTTCCCCCAAAGTAGTTTTTTATAAAGTAAACTGCATACACACACTGCTTCCCAATCATCTGGATTTCATAAAACTTAACCACAATGTGGAAGGAGAGTCAGGGAGCTGAGCACCAAAACTTCTCAAGGCTGCAGCAGCTAAGCCACACTAATTATAAAAAAAATCTAAAAAGACTGGGCCAGATACAAAAACCACAACAGCTTATAGAAAAAACAAGCACGCAGACATGGTACATGTTACGGAGGGTAAAATTTAACTACAGAAAGCCCCCAGGCTCTTCTGCAGAAAAAAATTATGACGCGATGCAGCAAGGGATCAAGAATAATAAAAATGACAGATAATGTTTACTGTCTGACTGTTAAGTACCAGTAGTCAGTTGCCATGGAGTTCATTCCAACTCCTGGCAGCTCCATGTATGTCAGGGTAGAACTGTCATCCATAGGGTTTAATGGCTGATTTTTTGAAAGCAGATCACCAAGCCTTTCTGCCAATAACCATCTACACCACCTAGGGATTCCTGATTATCAATTACCAGGTTCAAACTACTTTACGTGACTTCTCTTAATACGGTAGCCTGCTGTTATTGTCATCTTAAAGGCAGAGAACTGAGGCTTCAGAGGGTAAGCAATTTGCACAGGGTCCCATGGCTACTGTGTGGCAGTCAGATCTGCACTGTGGCAGTGATCCAGAGCTCAGGCATCTGACACTGGGCAGCACTGCTCCTAACAGTGCCATGTAGTCATGCAAGCCCTGCTAGAGACGCAGCCAGAGGCAGGCTGACGACTACAGATGGTGTCGAAAGCAAAGCCCCTGGCCCCATATGCAGACCTGACCCTTACACTGCATCCCTGAAAGCAAATCTGTTCTATTATTATAATTTATGTACACCTATGGTATATACCGGGTTGCTACAGGCTGACACTGATTCAAAGGCAACGGGTTTGGTTTTGGTAGGGTACATATCAAGGAGCCCTGGTGGTGCAACGGTTAAGTGCTTGGCTGCTAATGAAAGGTCGGTGGTTCAAACCCACCAGCAGCATCTTGGGAGAAAAGGCCAAGTGATCGGTTCCCGGAAAGAACACACCTAGGAAGCTCTACGGAGCAGGGCAGTTCTACTCTGTCACATGGGGTTGCTGTGAGTCAGAACTGGCGGCACACACTACCACCACAACAATAGTCCATGCGTATCAACTACACAACGACATAGTTATTTCAGCAATGTGCATGAATTATTTCTTTTGCTGCACGTTTCTAGCAACTATCTACTAGGTAACACATTCACCCATTTTGGCAGACAACCCAAATCTCAAATGCGACATGTTCAAAACTGTTCTCTAGAGCCCCACCACGAAAACTGCCCCCTTTCATTCTCCTACCTCAGCAACCCATCTTCAGTAACAGCCTCCACCCACCAGGCTGCTCGAGATGGAACCAGGACTCGTTTTGGTATTTCCCTCTCACTCACTGTATCCAATTCACTAACTGATCCAGGACTGACCCATTCAGCAGATACGACATTAACCCCCACTGTGCACCAGGAACTCAGCCCTGCCCTCAAAGGGCACCTGCTGTAGCAGGGGTCGTGTGCTCTGCACCAAGACAGGCCTGCAGTAGTTGTCGCTTCTCTGCCTCTGCCACTTCCCCGTTGTTAGCCTCCAGCACCTTCCATCTGGGATGCCAGTAAAAGCACGCTTACTAGTCCCTGTGGTTCTACTTCCTTGAATCCAAGCGCCATGAACTTGTGAAAACACATTTCAAAACTGTGCTGACCATATGGCACTGTTACTTAAGCTGCTTCTTCGGCTCCTTGCTTCAGTTGTAATAAAACCCACAGCTTGTCGGGCCTACAGCCACAAGTCCCCACCCCACGCCGGCAAGTAGCCACCTGTGTGTGTGAATAAAGTTTTATTGGAACACAGCCACGCTCATCTACTTGTGCATCGTCTGTAGCTGCTTTGGAGCTACAGTGGCAGAGTTGAGTAGCTGCAGTGCAGACCATATGGCCCACAAAAATTTACAATGTGACCCTTCACAGAAAAGTATGCCGCCTCTTGCTCTCCATGACCTGGTCCCAACCTACCTGTCCAGTCCACCTCAGACAGCTTCCCCTTATGCCCTGGGCTCCAGTCATTGACTCTGGAGAGCTGAGGCTTCCTCCTGCCTGAGGTCTCTGCACAAGCCACCTCCCCTGGGCCTCCCTACTCACCTCTCTAACACCACACCCCTTCAAGTCTCAGCTTCTAAGTCATATCCTCAGAGAGGCCCTCATGGACCTGCACGCCAGTTACAGAGCTGACACATTCACTAAATATCCACACATGGAGAATGATCCACGCTGGCATTTCCTGCATCATGCCTTTTGGCCCAGTCCCTCAGAGGCATGTAGACACAGTCCGCGGGTTACATGTCCTACCTACGTACGATCCATAGTTATGCACCAAACCCTGTAAAACTTACTATATTAAAAATTCAAGGTACATACAGTGGTTCATAATAACGAATGGGTGCTACTTTGCAATACATACCCAAACATTATCGTTACTACCACATAATTATGTTAAAGATGTTTTAGTGTATCTGGAAGTGTTTCTTTAATGTTTTTTATTCACAGAAAGGTACACGATATACTGAGACAATCGTTTGATTGACGTTCGATATAAACCATACCTAGCTGTTCTGACTGACGTACAAATCTGACGTAGTCAGATTTAGGAATGAAACTCGTCTGTAATCCAGGACTGCCTGTACTGACAGGTGAATGGACTGCTCAAGGTTACTGCTATCCTTGGTGGGAGAAGAAAAGAACTTTCACCAGATAAAAAATAACATTCATGAGCGTCAAATCCACACTTAGTCTCATTAAATCTGTTTGTTGTATAAGCTAATACATTGACCATCTTACTCATAACTAAACTTGGATTCTCTTTCAAAAACCACTTTTTAATGTTTCTTCTGGTTTTAATTTATGGAGTAAGACCTACGAAAGCTGGAGCCCATATAAGGCGGAAACCTGTTAAGAGAAGGAAAACTCAAATATTTTCCATTAACGGAGAGCAATAGAAAAGTGGTAAGGCTGCACCCTGTCAAAGGCGGAAACCTTGCGAGACCTGGAAAAATAAGGCAGTCCCATCAAGCTCCAGCTCTCACAGGCGTCAGTGTACATACTATCCACTGTGGAAAATATTTTAAAAAACCAGAAACAAGAACAAAATGAAAATCACTTCTATGCTGGGGAGGCTTCCCCTCCTCCACCTTACAGATGGCGCGTGTTTGTGTCCCCGGGAAGGGGAGGAACAGGCACCTCTCCAGCCACCCCAACCAACTACCGGGAAGGGGGCTGGCTTTCCGTGATTGTGACACAAGGATTGTGAAAAAAGGATTGTGACACAGGGCCAAGAGAATGAGCAGAAGCCTTCCCCTTCCCTCCAGCTGTACAGGTGACCGGGGTGGGGAGGAGTGCTTGGTTCTGTATTCACAGACCGCTGGAGACGTACACATCAGCCATGCTGGTCAACCTGGCTTTGACTGGTGAAAGTTCATCTTCTGATCTATACCTAACTCCCTCTTCTGTTACAATTCCCCATTAAACCCCAAAATCCCAGCTAGAAATGCTGTTAACATTGTTATTTCCCAGCTTTTTCTGCTACACATCTCTTTTTAAGTGTCTCTCTTGGTATAAGATACAAGAAAAACACTAAAGATGTAAAGATAAAAAAAAGTGGAAACTTACAGCCTATTTTTCGTTTAACCTCAGGAAGATACAATAGGAACTCGATATTCTCTTCTGAAATAAATACTATTTTAACATTTAGCCACAAGCTTATTCTAATATTGAGAAAAGTTTTTATGAAGTTCCAGTTTTAAAAGTACTATGATATCCTAAAGTTGTTCCCCTGTGGACTTCCAAGTTAGGTGAAGGGGAGTCAGCGACTGCACCATACAGACACCAAGCCTCTCTCCTTAGCACAAATCACAAGTATGTTTATAATAGCAAGGATTCAGAGGTCATTTGTGTTTTATAACAAACTACTTTCTACTCAATATACACAAAGGTAATTTTGGAAATATTGCATCTGTCCTCTCATGCTTCTTTTTATGTCAACCCGCTCCTTCCGCCTGGGGGAGATGAGGACTGTTATGGGAAGGACTTCCTCATTTTCACTGACCCTCCACTTTACCAACCATGATGTCCTTTTCTAGCCATCGATGACATGTCCACGGTAAGCAAGCCGAAGCCTCGCCTCCTCGCTTCTAAGGAGCATCCTGGCTGTATTTCCTCTAAGACTGACCTATCTGTCCTTCTGGCCTGCACGCTGTATTCAATACCACAGTTTGAGCACACTGACTCTGGGTCAAGAACTTGACATGGGCAGTTTTGTGTCCACTGCCACAGACTGGAAGGTGAAGGGACTCGAACACCAAGAGCTCCTGGAGGGTGGCCCCAAAATCTGTGCTACCAGAACCAGAGGCAGCCCAGGAGAAGAAGGCAATTTCCAGAGCTCCACTCCCTGCCTTCTGGAGAGAACAGCCGGGGATTGGGACCAGAAATCTCTGATTCTTATCTGCATGAAAGTTGGAAAAAGGGTCTCTCAGACCCAGCCGCTGATGCAGTTACGGATCTGTTTTTCTGATTCCAGCAAACCAAGCAGTTTTCTAGGGAGCCGGTGCTTCTTCCCATTTTGACGATGCCTTTCCACCGCCTGTCTGAGCACCAGCTGCTCAGCCTCAAGGCGTCACTCACTCCGACTACATTTTCAGAGGAAGAGATCACCTCTCACCTCACTGAGCCTAAACACAGTGGTTCCATTCACCAACACTATTCCTCTCCTCCCACAAAAACAAAACTGAACATGCATCTCACCAGGCGGTCCAGTACTCCCACACAACTCAGCTCTGAACGAGGACCGACTTAGCGTTCAGAGGACAATTTACACATCACGGTCCTGTCCTACCTTTGCTGCGACAATGCTAAGGCCCATTCCGTTCTGCTTCTTGAGGGTCACAGTGATTACTTCAGGTTCCTTCCTCAGCGGCTGGGCCTAAAGGAAGGAAACAAAGATTTATCTTATGACTGAAAGGAAGAGCTTCTATGTGGTTAGCTGACTTATGATCTACTCGATCATATTCAATGCAGTGAATGGGGAAAGAAAATGAAAAAGGGCAGGAGAGGAAAACTGTAAAAAAAAAAAAAAATCAAATAATACGCATAATTTTCATGTATTACTCTGGTAAACTAAATATCAATACTCTTGACTCAGAGAGTCTTGAAGGCGAAGCTAATCACAGATGCTATTAAAGTATCATTTGAGGAACTTAATTTATAAAACAAAAACTGAAGTTTAATTGGAGCCCTGGTCTATTGTTAAAAAATCTGATCATAAAGACAAAATCCAATTTTACTTTGTTACCCTTCAAAACAAATAACCAAGTTTTTTTTTTTTTTTTTTTAAAGAGGTTTAACTTTATTTTATACTGTGAAGGGTAGCAATAAATAGTCAAAACAGAAATGATCTAACGTCTTTGTCTCTTGGGAAAATGCAAGTTATTTTAAATAGAATAAATAAAACAACTACGGGACTGGTGCTACAGTATCCCGACTTCTCTGTTATGATGTAAACGCCACTTGGCTGGAGAGTCAACCCAAAGTTACTAAACTACAGCCCATTCTGCAACAGATTCCTCAGACTGAGAAGGTGAAATAATCCTTTGAAGTTTTATCATATATGCATGTCATACCTCATGCCAAAGAGTCAACAAAATCAAAGAAGAACATCAGCAGGACACACATACTAAGGATGAAGTTCATTAAATAAATACATGAGCATAAAGGCACACTGCCCAGGAAGTAATCTTTACGGGCGCTGTCAATCTACAAGGAAAAGGGCTGAAGCCTGTGAGAGAGTATTTTGAAGGAGATGACATTATCATTAAAAAAAAAAAAAAAAAAATCAAATCTGAAATCTCCTGAGGAATCTGTGAATAAACTAGCAAGATAAAGAATGAGCAATTCCAGCTAAGAAGGGACTTGGTTCTTCCATAAAATTAGAAGTTGTTGCTATTACTTGGATTCTGATAAACAACAGCTAGTAAGGTTAATAAAAAATATGGGAGGTATGTGCACTTTATCAGTAGGTTAAATGTGATCACATACTGGTAACAGAACAAACACCAATTAATTCAACTTTCGGAGAGGGACATGATGCGTGCTCAAATCTAAGTATAGTAGCAAGCAAAAATAAATGAATGTCTTTTAATTTAACATACAAAACATGCCCTACAGTCTTCGTCATCCATTAAGTACTGCCACCCTGCATCATCTATGTTTTCTGGGAGATCAGGTAGTAACAGGCACATTCTTTTGGTCGCCTACTGATTAATAACTTAGGATGGCACAGGCCAAGCCTTTGGAGCTGCAGAAAACTTCTGAGTTGTTTTCACATTCTAGAATCCTTAAATCCTGGCCCTGGTGCGCACTGGTCTATTTCCATTCCTTCTCGGAATAATGGACAGGTGATTAAACTACCACCAATCACACCTGACAGACTGAGCCCTCTCCATATTAACCTGGACTCATGTGGCAGTATCTGCTTGCTCTTTTGAACTGTTAAGTGGCTTGAAAGATAAAAAAGGCATTTATACTATACTGTTAAAGGTATTGTTTTTTTATTAAAGGTAAGTGAGAAAGAACAAAGATTAAAAAGGAAGAATTTCATTTGTTTATATCTTCCCTGGGCTGATATGATGTTAAACAAAGACACATGAGTGTTTGCAGTACAAGTCAAATTGGAGCTGACATCCCTTTCTAAAACACGGAAAAGCATCATTTTTTCTCTAAAACTTTCTGTAGGAAGCAAAATAGACCTTTGTTAAAGTTTATGAAGCCAGGTAATACTGTGACTTATCACTCTTTCAAAAATAAATACAACATAATCAGTAAATGACTTGACATATATTTAAGACAAGGGAGAAATAATTGTAAGGAAAAATACTTTTGCCAAAGAAAAATATTTTCCTAACAGACTCTGATAAGGCTGCCATATTAATGGACTCTGAAAATATTGCATTAAGGCAGGTGTAACTATGGGTACAGACATTCCTTTTTTAAAAAAGTACCATCTGTTTATAGATCAGCCTGTGCAGACATGGTCTAAAATGAGGGGGAGAGGAGAGTATATACACACCCACAGACATACACAGACACACACACAACATGTACATACATCATGGGTTTCAGATTCCTGTGTAAAAACAGGCAAGGATAATTTAAAAATTCCCCATCAGTCCACCTGTCTTCCTCCCCGTCATCCCCCCACCTGTCATCCTCAGGATACTTACCAGCTCTGTGTTCTCGCGCATCAGGTGACTTTCATAATCCGCACCTTCAAAATAGATGGTCCAAGTACCTGGTGAGCGCAGATGCGGGATCAGCCTGCAAAATCCTGAGGAGACAAGGGGGTCAGAAGAATGAAGAGGCGCATATGCCCTACCTGGCCTTCCACGAGAAGGCGGGGTCGATAACCGTCTGCTTATTATCCAGTGACAACACTTACTTTTCTTACCCTAGGCCCCTTATTTCCTCCGAGGGCTGAATTACCAGACATTTAAAGTTGTGACTCTGTTTTGCTCTCATATGGTTCCAACAGAAGGCAGAAAAGCAGAACTGGCTTCGCCCTCTGCTGTGCTCCAGAAGCACCTCTCTCTCCCTGAACTGCGGGGAACTGGCCTCGCCCTCTGCTGTGCTCCAGAAGCACCTCTCTCTCCCTGAACTGTGAGGAACTGGCCTCGCCCTCTGCTGTGCCCCAGAAGCACCTCTCTCCCCCTGAACTGCGGGGAACTGGCCTCGCCCTCTGCTGTGCCCCAGAAGCACCTCTCTCCCCCTGAACTGCGGGGAACTGGCCTCGCCCTCTGCTGTGCTGCAGAAGCACCTCTCTCTCCCTGAACTGTGGGGAACTGGCCTCGCCCTCTGCTGTGCTCCAGAAGCACCTCTCTCTCCCTGAACTGTGAGGAACTGGCCTCGCCCTCTGCTGTGCCCCAGAAGCACCTCTCTCCCCCTGAACTGCGGGGAACTGGCCTCACCCTCTGCTGTGCTCCAGAAGCACCTCTCTCTCCCTGAACTGCGAGGAACTGGCCTCGCCCTCTGCTGTGCTCCAGAAGCACCTCTCTCTCCCTGAACTGTGAGGAACTGGCCTCATCCTCTGCTGTGCTCCAGAAGCACCTCTCTCCCTGAACTGTGAGGAACTGGTCTCGCCTTCTGCTGTGCTCCAGAAGCACCTCTCTCTCCCTAAACTGTGAGGAACTGGCCTTGCCCTCTGCTATGCTCCAGAAGCACCACTCTCCCCTTGAACTGCACTGTGGTTACTTCCCATCGGGTCTGCCCATGCCATGGGTCCAAGAGCTCCTCGCCAGCACTCAGAGGACGTGTTTAGCGGAGGAAAACGTGAGAGGGGACCAGAGGAGGGCGCTGACAGAGGATGTCCGCCCACAATTAGGTCACACACATGATTTTACAGCCCCTTCTGCAAACTCTCTTACGAGTCACCTTCATTTATTCTTATAAATAAATTTTAGAATCATAAAGTTCTAAAGATTACCTTTAATATTTTCATTGGGGACAAATGACATCTTCATAAAACTAAGCCCTTCGAAAAACACTAGGTTTTATTTACTCAAATCTGACTTTTTCCTCAGTAATTTTCTGACCAAGTCGTGTCACATAGGCCTTGCACAATCCTGTTGCGTTTTCTCAAAGTGGCCCCTTCCTACCATTGTCTACAGACCCTAGGCAGCAGTCTCTCTAGGCCTCACAGAGCGAGAACAGGAACAAGGGCGTGAGCACGGGGACAAGCGCGTGAGCACATGGCGTGAGCAGGGGGACGAGGGCGTGAGCAGAGGGACGAGGGCCTGGGGTCTCTGTGGCACTGGCTTGTCCTCCATCTGCTCTATGTCTCATCAGCAAGTATGATTCTGACTGTTATGTTTAGACAGCCATGAGGTCGTGCTTACAAAAAAAAACAAGTTATCAAAAATCACATTCAGTTAAAATAAGGATATAAAGTAATTCTGCTTAGTTCTTTTTTTTGTTAAGTAAAAATTATTGTTTCAACCTACTTTCTTTAAAATATCATCTACAACTTGCTTCTCTTTCATGTTTTAGGGAATCAAACATTAGCAAGGCTGCAATTTCGCCACTTGCAGATGATCTTCTTACTTTGACAGTCAGGTCTCCTACCAAGCCCTGAGCCACATTGCAGAGCCCTATCATGCCATATTAGCTTAAGAAGCGCACTTGCGAGCAGGTCTGAGTCTATGCTGCCTTTATGGTCTTCTCCACAGAACTGTGCAGGACAAAAAGCAAATGGAATGCAAGCCAAGAGCACATAGTAGTTCTTTAATAAAGAACTGAGTGTGAAGAATTAAAATGCTGATGTCATACAGGAAAACACCCTTTTCTTTCTAAGTCCTTTAAAGGCCTCACATGCTAGGCTGCATGGACTAGTATCACCTCACACGTATGTATAATGGGCAATGCCACGGCTATGATGAAGTATCACATGCGAAACAAGATTAATCATTCGCCAGTGCCTAAGGGGCGTCACCCAGAAACTCAGTCATCAAGTCAAGCCCTCACTGTTTCCGATTCAGCAAACATCTACATTGTGGCACACATCACAGAACTGCCCGGTGCTTTTGGCACATTAGTTATACATATGTGCAAAGCACTATTGCAAGTTAGTCTTCCCGTATGTTCATTTACAATGTATTCATTCAAAAAACATTTACTGAGCACTTAGCAAGCAACAGGCACCACGTTAGGACAGAGGAATACGGGAAAGCAGCAGCACAGACAAGCCTCTCGTGAAGCAACTGCTAGTCCAGCATGAAGCAGACACATGAAGACGCTCCATGCGCCATGTGATGGGCAGCATTGCAGAAGTACGGACGAGTAACTGAAATACCCATGAAGAACAAGGCTGACGCCTGGGGAAGGGTGTGTCCAGCGTGAGGAAGGGGAGGGGTTTCAAGAGGAAGTGGCTCCAGACTGGAGTTTAAGAAAAGAAATGGTGGGGCAGAGAGCTGCTGGAGCAAGAGCACGGGCACGCAGCTCAAAGCTCCACCTTGATAAAGGTGACACGTGTGACCCTCAGGGGGAACTGAGATGGGGGGTGGCCTCATGCTCCCCAGCGGTGATGAGGACGAGTTCCCAGCATGAGAGCCCTAAACAAGCCAGCTTAAAAGGTCTGATGGCTGTATGGAGGGTGGAGGGGAGAGTGGAGAAGTTGGCGAGAAGAACTGAGAAGACCACCGATGCCAGCGGTGACTAGCATGACACACGTGTGCGTAAAATGCATGAGGCGTGTTGTTGACGGGCTTGGTCTCTGGTTTGCTGAGACGGTATGCTGCAGACCTTTAAACAGCCCTGAGGGGTCACGGAACTGCCCACTCAGCAGCTCCAACTACTGCCCTGGGACCACCACTACTCTGGCACAGAGTTCCCGCATGCCCACGCCCGCCTGGCCAGTGGCTGTTGATATGCAGGGCACCAGTCCAGGCCACTAGAGCAGGACATAAGGCTCAGGATGCTCACTGCCCAGCCAAACC
This sequence comes from Loxodonta africana, assembly GCF_030014295.1. NCBI lineage: Eukaryota > Metazoa > Chordata > Mammalia > Proboscidea > Elephantidae > Loxodonta > Loxodonta africana. The sequence goes on along the minus strand of NC_087342.1, from coordinate 238,619,964 downwards.
TTTTCTGGAACTGTGCTGCAGAGCTGGGCCTCTCGTCCTTTCACTGGAGCCAGGCCCGCCCCAGGACCAAGTGCTCCCTTCCCGTCCCTGCTGCCTTCTCGTCTCTCATGTGCATCCAATCCTGTCTCGGCATCTGCTTCTCTGAGGGCCAGAACCAAGACCAGAACCACCTAAATCTGGTGAGGGCTACAAGGACAACCACATCCTTTGTTCTGCAACCAACACCATCTCACTAGAAGAAGCATCCTTTGTAAAACGAATTTTTTAACTACCGTTTATTTACAAAGCATGCACACTAAACTTATGTATCTAAGACCTTCATTTTACTATTATTATTTATTATTTTTTAAACTAACATCTAAACCTTGGGTATATTTTCTACTCATTTGAGCTATTCTCCACACTGCAAAAAGCAGCAGAGAGGGAACGAACTGGTGTAATTCAAATGCTCATGCTTTAGGAATAACTGCAGTATTTTCATTAAATTTTCTCCGCAATAGACATCAACAAGAAAACGTATCAGAGATTATGAAACAACGTTTGTGAAATCAGCTGTGCTTAAACTCCGCAGAGCTGTAAAACCTTTCAAACATAAAACGAGTCCACGGAGCTTATAATATACTTGAGGTCCGACACAGCCGTCGGTTAATCAGCACACAAGCAGGCTGTGTCTTGGGTAACGTGACAGCACACTTACACCATGGCTCTGTTGGTGCTCTACAACCACCCCACAGGACAGGTACTATCAACACCCATTTCACAGATGGGCAAGCTGAGGCACAGAGATGAAGTGCCCGAGACAATCCAACTTGTAGGGGAGAGAGTTGAGGTTAGCATTTGGGGACCCTGGTTCCAAGGCTTGTGCTATTCTTAGCTACTCTGCTCTCCTGGGATCAGTGCAAAGTTTACAGTCTTGTTCTTAGTGGATGAGTCAGCCTACCCTGCTCATCAAATACCAAGAAGGCAGTCCAGGCATAAGTCTAATCATGACACTGACTGAGCAGAACACTGACTCACTGCTGAGCATCACAGGATCTCCACAAAACCTTGTGTGCAGTACACTGACTGCTTCCAATGCAAAGGGTGTGCACTCACACACTAGTGGACTACTGTCTTATAAGAATATACAACTGAAAAAATGCTAACTGCGACCTTGGTCACAGTCAGACCGCAGGTACAGCAAATGGGACTTACCTCGCTGGCAAAGAGGGTCTAAGAATTCTTGTAAACCATTTGGAATGTTTCTGACAACATCACAAGAATAGCCGTCTTCCGGCAGAAGGAAGGGCAGCTGCAGGTCAGGATCCTCCTCCAGCTGTACTTCTCTCCCATCACTGCGAGCTAACTCGTCGGCGGTATTCTCAGCCACAGCCACTACATTTTCTGTAAGATCCTGGAAACAAATGCAACATTAAAAAGAAAGTGTTTCGTGTAGGTGGCCAATAATTATTCAAAAGCCAAGTTTAATCACTGTAGCATGGGTTCTTTTGCAGACACCATACACACACACACACACACACACACACACACACACGAAGGGTTTTAGAGGGAAGCAAATCTATCGGTATGTGCAAACTCAGCTTTACAAAGCAAAGCACCACCAGCAAATATAGACACTGACACCAATATATAGGTTACTTCTGAGTCATGGGCATTCTTTAAAAAAACGTTTTTGATATATAATATATACACAGGCAGTCATGTGAATGCACAAGTTTAATGACCACCTGTTCAAGAAATTAAACAGTGGCACCTGAGACACTGCCTGCACCCTCACCGTCCCCTCCTTCCCCCAACGGTCAGGATGCCCAGACTTCTGGTACCTGAGACATCGCCCACACCCCTCACCGTCCCCTCCTTCCCCTAAAGGTCACCACGCCCAGACTTCTGGTACCTGAGACACCGCCCACACCCCTCACCGTCCCCTCCTTCCCCTAAAGGTCACCACACCCAGACCTCTGGTACCTGAGACACCGCCCACACCCCTCACTGTCCCCTCCTTCCCCTAAAGGTCACCACACCCAGACCTCTGGTACCTGAGACACCGCCTACACCCCTCACTGTCCCCTCCTTCCCCCAGAGGTCACCACACCCAGACTGCTTGCACCTGAGAGTATTTGTCTGTCCTAAAATTCATCCAGAGGGAGCCATGTTGTACATACTCTGTATCTGGCTTCTGTGCAAATCACGTCCTAACGCTCATCAAGCTGCTGTGTGTACTGTACTTCCTGTCCACTGCGGTACGCTGTGCTTTCCCATGGATACAATGTGGCTGCTTTATACATTCTACTCTTGACGGACGTTTGCTTATTGCCAGATCAATCCACCTACCTACTTAGCTTGCCTCTATCTAATTTTCAAGAAAAAACACACATATCAAGTTTACATTACCTAACTGTGATGGTAGGTACTTGCAAAATTTCACTCTCCACAGGGAGCCGACTGTAGCAGATATTGGACCAAGTTTCTGACCCTCCAAACCACAGACTTTAAGGTTAGAGGTGGGAATTCTAAACTCCCAGACTTGTTCTTGATGGAGACGTAACATTTTACCCATCAGATGCCTGTGGGTGAGCTCTGGAAGGCAGAGTGGGTGCTGCCAGCGGGCACGTGCCACGTGACTCCGTGCCGCTGTGTCTATGGTGAGGCTCGCTGGCTACAGCTGCAGCTCTCTGGTTCTGGACCTTTGTCACAAGGGTGCCCTTGACCTCATTACTCCATGGTAACTTCCGGAGTCCCCCTCGTCCAGGCCTCCCAGTGACATTCCAAGATCCTTTTCTGTGCTTAGCCACGGTACCACCAGGCCTCTTTCAATCCTTTTCTACTTAAAATACTTACATAGTTTCTGGTTCTTGCTCTGAACCCGAACTCATAATTCAAAAGAAAAAAAAATATTTGGGGACATGGTGGCGCAGTGGTTAAGAATTTGGCTGCTAACCAAAAGGTCGGCACTTTGAATTCACCAGCCGCTCCTAGGAAACCCTATGGGGCAGTTCTGCTCTGTCCTATAGGGTCACTATTAGTCAGAATTGACTTGACGGCAAGGAGTTTTTGGTTTTAAAATGATAATAAATAAGCTAACTTATTAAATGTGGTAACTAATTAAATACACTTTCCTTACATTATTTTCTCTGAATTTCCCTGTGCAAATCCGTTCCACACTACGCAGTGAACACAGTGACGTGAACTCACCGTAGGTATAAAAGGCTCGCCAGGTGCACAGTGGTAATTCTGTAATAAGGCTTGAAGCTGCAGTGAATTTAACTTAAAGCAGGTACTGTTTATATTCGGAATGTCCTCAGGCGCATACTTATCCATGGTAAGCAAAGTGGTCGCCTATTTAGAAGAATAAATAACATGTCATGATTTTAAAGTATTTCACAAATACTATCCTTTGTGAAACGCTTGTAAAACTGTAATATCTTTTAATTTAATTTTGAAATACAAGATGTAAGGAAACATACTTCCATTAACTACATGCAATAAACTGAACTAAAAGCCTATCTAGTAAGTAAGATTTTTAGATGGGCTCTTAAAATTAAGGAAAAAAAAAAATTTTTTTTTCTTAATTTTACTAAAAAATAATATAATTAGATTCAATTGTTTATGTTCCTAAAGCATTTAAAATCTTCTCTTTGAAAGTTGAGACATTTACCTAGCCATTCAGATGACCGGTGATGGGGGTCTGAGTCGTTTCATCGTAGCGACTTTTTGTAACTCACTTAAATAAAGCAGGCTAGGTAACCCCCTTTCTAACCTCAATCTCTTCAAAAGAGAGAAAGTAATTGAGAAAAAACACAAAATTGTACACTAAGATAAAAACACCACTGTTCTAGGCATTGAGGCTACATGTGGTCAAATTCCCTGACTGCAGAATGCCAGTTTTCTAAATCTTGTGAAGATCCAAGACGTTTCCTCGGAGCTGGTGAAGCCATTAGGATATAGCTTGGATTGTTATGCTTAAGAGTTAATAGTCTTAAGAGTTCACTGTTACCCGTTTTTAAATTGGAATCTTTCAGTGTGGGGCTTTAGAAATGTGCCTTACGGATCTCAGGAAGAAGGACCCCCTTACCTCCATTAGTTGTACCTATGAAACTCCCAGAGGTGGGTGTTGAGGTGTTTCTGATCTGAGTTCGAGTTCTTGCCATCGTAAAACCAGGCACGTTTATAATAAAGCACATTCATGGTGGGGATGTGAGAGTCACTGACACACACCTGTACGATCCTGCTGAGGTGGCAATCTGCTGCCAGCTCCAGCCCTTGTTTCTCTGCCCATGCCTCAATGTGCCCTAAGTGCTGCCGGATGATAGCGCCCCAGTAGTGCGAGCACAGGCCTGAGTCGGGGTCGGTGACCAGTCTGTTGAATAGCCACATGTTGATGAAGTGGAAGAGCTGTGAGAAGAGCTGGATGGTCAGGGCGGCGTTCACCCTGCAGCGCCGCAGCAGTGACATGGCTCCCGTGAGCGTGTGCAGGACGTCATCTGTGCAGAAGCCGGGGGAGGGCAAGGTTACAGCTCCATCCAGGACTAACATATGGGCTATTAGTCAATTCAGATCATGAGAGTTACGGTGACAAGTGCTACAAGAGCACGTTCAAAATGCCAATCTCATTCAAATACCTAAAGGTTATGGTCTTATACTACGTGCAGCTATTAACTAAATGTGCTCAACGTGGAAGTTCACCGCGGGGAGACTTCAAAAGATGACACACCAAAAATCAGAACTATTCTTAAACGAAACAAACGGTAGTTAGAACTTATTGTTTTAAAGAATGCCAAATGCAATAGGACATCTCATCCCCTCAAGTATATTAAATACTATGATGAAGTTAAATAGGAGGCAGGGAGGAAAAGGATTGGGGAGAGAAAGAGAGAAAAATGAAAATTCTAACCTATTTTGGGTCTTTGAGGACTATTCTCTTCAGGGTCATCTAGAAAGGCTGGCATATAATTATTAAGTTCTGATTGAAGACAGTGAACCAAGTATCTGAAAAGAAGTAAACAATTTTAATAATCCACATTCCAGAAGAGGTAAACAGTTCTTGCTTGAACCAAAATAATCCAAAGCTGTATCCGCCATCCCCCGCCTGAAACACCGTCTTTCCTCTCTCTGAAACTGTTTCCGGGTCTCCTTCACGAGGCTCATCAGCAGAGCTGAAGCCTCTCGGACAACATGCTGCCGCCACACCAGATACGGCACCGCTCTCTGAAACGGCCGTACGGCTCGGACAACATGCTGCCGCTGCACCAGACACGGCGCCGCTCTGTGAAACGGCCGTACGGCACACTTCCCACTTAAAGACACACAGTGAGACCTCCGAGCGCCGGAACTCAGCGGGACCGCCTTGCTTTTCTGGGTCTCCCAAGTTTTCCGCCTTTGACAGGGTGCAATCGTGCCGCTTTCCTATCGCTCATTTTAGTGGAAAGTATCTGAGTTTGCCTTCTCTGACATGCTTCTGACTAACACAGGTTCCGGCTTTCGCAGGTTTCACTCTAATAGTTTTACTTTCAGGATTCTTGAAGCATAGCTCATTGAATTCAATATTAAAAGTCAACACATTTTGCATATGATTATGTCTCTTGATACTCATCTTCAATTAGGGTAAATAACAACTTTAAAATTAGTTTTAAGATATGCCAATTTAAATCTTTATAGAATAACGTCATCTAAAAAACCCTGTTCTTACTTAAATGCCATCTGAACCAGGTGTGCTAAAACATCTTGGGCGTCCAGCGTGATGCGACTGAGGTCTCGGTCCTGCTTGATGAAGTTGAGGAGCTCTGACGCGTTTGCCATCCAGAAGGCCAGTGCGCCTGCAATGTTCTTCTGTTTCTGCAGGCAGAACAAATTCCCGTGAGCAACCAAGGGACAGAAACAACCATAAAAACAAAAAGGAATGCTCCTGAAAAGCTGCCAAAGATAGACCAGTACCTTCCCATCTCACCGAGGTGTTTACCACAGATACCAGATATTTGCAAAGGAATTTGGGCACACACACAGCCATGGGAAGTCAATCATCACTGCCGCGTCTTAGAGTTCGTTCACAAACACAGACGTAATGGATCTAACAGCTACAATTTAGGGATCAGTGGAGAAATGGAGCTGTCAGTAGTGCAGTACCAAATGTGGACGTGCATTATCTGGTAATCTGTGAAGCGTACACTCACGTACCCACCGTGCCCACAGCCACCCTGATACTTAAGAGTCACCGGCTTGGACACCATGCAGCTCAGTGTCAAGTACTGATCTATCGCAGCGTCTCCCGACCACATGTGCAGGCCAGGCGACCTCAGGTGAGATCCAAAGAATAGGAACCAAGGATAAATAACAGAGAGAAGAAACAGAGCTGCCGTCATTTCACATCCACACTGAAGTGCATTAAGCAGAAATTATGAAATGCTGATAAAGGTTGCACAGTCAAAAAGGGTTTTAGTACTGCATGTCTCAGTTGCTGAATGGGTGTTATGAACTGCTCAGGTCAGTTGCTGTGGTGCTGTACTTTGACATGGAAGCAGCATGAGAAACTCAGCTAAGCCAACATAGCCAGGAGCAGTTCCCAGCGGTGTGTCCTACCTGATCAACCTGGTCTACTTCCTGGAGAAAAACAGACGAGGGGAAATCAAGCAGAACGAGAGAAAGAAACTTGTAAACAATCATGATCGTTTAAAAAAATCAAAACACCAACATGAAGGCACGACATGAAGGCACGACATTTAGCTATGTTATTCCCAAATCACATTTCACTTGTGGTCCTGAAGCAGCTTTGAAGTATGCGATATAAAGGATTTGTTCTATGTTCTGAATACTGGCGTAACAATTAAGTTTTTATTGGTTTATCTATAAAAAAGTTACAATAAACACACACGAACATACTGATCTCTTTAAAAGATTTGTAAAGGACTTCTAAAAGCCTCTGAATGATATTATGTGCCTATTACTTAGAGGCACATAAAATGAGAGTCCTTTCTTCCTTTTCCCTGGATTAATTTTATAAGCATGAAGGAGACAGGAAAGACCAATACAAACGATAAAAATAAATGTTATGAATTTAAAGATGTATAAAGAATTTCTATTATAGCTCTACTAAAAAGAATAAATTATTTTGTTTTTGAAAGTAGGTTTCTACAAATTAAAGATTTTAAATATTCAGTACCCATGGTTCTTTCCCAGAATTTTTAAGGTTCCTGCAATCACATACTAAACCTAAATCTGAAGTTTAAGACTTGTTTTGATAATGGTAATTTCACAGACTGATTCAAATTCTGTAATGAAAAGTCTACCAGGAACGTTCTGATGACAGGCACCTCGAACTCTGAAACAGCCCTTAGAAATCCAAACATAACGGAAGACACACAATGGTTTTCAATGAAAACTGAAAGGGAAACCCGTGTTTGTTTAGAAAATAATGTTCAGGGAACAACAAAATGGATCCAAATAAAATGGCTCTCCTTTATCTATTTCCTTGTTTGGGTAAAAGACTCATAACCCAGGAAACTCATATTATGCTAACCACTCAAACACGAAAGAAACATTTCTTGAAATTTTTTGGCTTTTTAAAACAATTTTGAGGGAATTACAAGATTATTTCACTTCGCCTCAAATGATCCTGCCAGGAGAAAAACAACCAAGTCCATCTATGTTACATAACATTACATAACTAAAATTTTGTAGTTTTTATAGTTAAGTAAAGGAGCCCTGGTGGCACAGTGGTTAAGCCCTTGGCTGCTAACCAAAAAGTCAGTGGTTCAAACCCACCAGCCACTCCATGGGCGAAACATGCATCAGTTAAGATCACAGCTTTGAAAACCCTATGAGGCAGTTCTATTCTGTCCTACAGGGTCGCTATGAGTTGCAATCAACTCAACAGCAATGGTATTTTTTGTTTTGTTTTGTTTTTTCATTTATAGTTGAATAACAGCCTTGAAAACAAAATTTTGGAAAACATAACTGACTTTTAAGGACTTAAAAGATTTTCAAATTATCTCTATGAAAAACTACCATGCCAATTTTATCAACTGCAGACAGAGTACTTAAAGGAAACAAGCTGTTCTACCAGGAGAATGTCTGTGCTGCCTGGTATTTTCAGAACAGAGTAATGAAGGAATCTGAACCTGCAGCTCATCTTAGTGAGAAGTAGGTCACAGCGTCCATTCCAGCTACATACATGCTATCAAAAACCAAACAATTACAGCACATCCTAGCAGGCTCATTACAATGGAGTAAGCTCCTTTTCATAACCGTTAAAAAATTTCTAGTACCCACAACACAGCCTCAACGCTTTCTCACGGTGACTGTCATTTTAAGGGTCTTTTCCATGATCATTGTGACATCACACATAGTTCATCTTCCATTTTCTTAGTTTGTAGGAAAGCAAAAAAAAAAGTTGACATGTCCTTTCAACATTTTAAAGCTATACTTTTTTTTTTCTATACTGTTTATACAACAACTTATTTTAGAAGGGGAAAAAAAAACTCTTAAAAATAAAGAATCAAGCATGTACCCAAATTAGAAAGGTTAAAGGCGGTGACTTCAGTGATCTGAAAGCTATAAGCATCACAGTGCAGGAGCCTGGCTCTGCAGGTGAGACTCACCTGGATCACTCCTTCCATCATGCTCACCATCTTGTTGACTATGGCAATGACCTTGTGGGTGCGCTCTGCAGGACTGATATCAGGTCTGTACTGGCTCGACAATACATACCGACATGCCATATATAATACATATGTAGGTGATAACTTAAAATGGACTGTAGAGCTATTTGTATAGTTTATGATGGCAGATAAAAATGAATCTTCAGCTGTGAAAAGATTTTAAAAAAAGAAAAAAACAAACAAACAAACAAAATCCATGAAAATCAGATGGAGCAAAATGGAACAAGAAATAACTCACTGAGAATGGAATCTGAGATTACTTACAACTTTCTCTAAATTCAACGCTTGCCGGCAGTATCAGTTCAGGCCCAGGAGCGTCCTGACTTCTAAAGGAAGAATGTGAACACTGATTACAATCAGGCCGCATAGTGAACAATATCACTGACAACCTCTGTAGATTTCTGCAACTATTTTTTTTTTAATCTCTACAGATTTTTTTCCCAAATGCAAAACAGCACAATACCTTGTTTTCATACGTAAGCTATTCAAGTATTTAGATGAAGGTTTTTATTGGGAGTGGTCTAACCAAGGGTGAGCACAGAAGGTTTGCTCCTTGAATTATATCCTCTCATCCTGGGGGCAGAGTCGACACGTGATGCCGTGTCATTACTGACGACGCCGACACGGAATCGAGAGGACACTGCTCCGCATCTGCTATAGCTACGGCTCCAGTAACAACGAAGACACTACAGGATACACGGTGGAAAACTAAACCATGTGGAGCCTGAAGCCAAGCTCCTACTCATGAAAGACAAAGGCCTCCTATGCGCCAGGCTTCATCTTTCTCTGTAGCCTAGACCTAGACAGCTCCTTCATTTCAGCCATTCCACATGATCCTCTTTCAGCACTCACAGTGGCGCAGGCCTTAAGAAAAAGACATTCTATCCCTCACATTCTTCCTTAGTGTCATCTGAATTCCAGGCACTTTCCATCATTTAGCCCGACACCATACAAACTCTCAGAAAGTATAAAGAAAGAGGAGCATTTCTAAGAACTGCTGTTATACTAACGTTTATTATTTCCAGATATCCAGAATGAAATTATTTCAGAAGTTAGGGATATTTCGATTTTTATAAAAGGGTTTTTCTAATGGTGAGTCTCGAGCCTACTGTTCGGTCATAATCGTAAGCACGTTTTGTGAAACTCTTAGTAATAAATGTATACACGTATTTATCTACCAGGGCACACTGTAAAAGATGATTCTGTATTGTATGCCACATCAAAAAAGACTGAAAACCACTGAAAAGCACAAACTTTCTAAGATGTGTAAGATAAAACGATTAAAAGTATAGTTTAGATCTCCTAATCTTAACAGATTTATACTTTTCTCAATGGATAATGTTCAGTTTAATTACCCTTTCACTTAGACATGCATTTAGAACTCCAGACTTTTAATTATTTCTGTTAGAGCTTGCTACTAGTTATATTTTATATGTAACATTTACCCACTAAAAAAATTAAAAATAGGCAAGTGATTAGCTTCCTTAACAGTTCAGTATCTTTGTCATTCTAGATGAACTTTAACAGAGAAGATCAAGAAGCATTCTCCAAAAATCTCTCTATGAAAAGGTAAGAAAATTAAATTGACAGCAAAAGCCAGGAACATGTGTTTTGCCTGTCTGCAAACAGAAAATGAAATGGTGTGAACATAATGACTTAAACTGGAATGAAAACATCAGTTGAGTTAAATATTGACTCAGGCCAAACTAAGGTCAGTGTTTGTTTAAATACACCTTCATATCTGGTGAAGGGAAAGCCACTGGCTATCAGGATGTCTGAGTCCAAGATACCTGTCGGTGACTCCAAGCGACAGTCCATCTACTGACCTCAGACAACTGGTAACGCGCAGCCGGAGCTGAGCATGTACCATCGTTGGTATGTCCCTTCTTAAAACCAGTTAATTCAAATAACAAAAGGCTTTTCATCAAAAACGAACGAATAACCCTTTGATGGTTACAGATTTATAAAAGTTACAGAAAGGCTAATTAAAATAATTCTTTTCCAATAGGAAGTAGTTATCTTCTCTCCACACGCGAAAAGATCACATGAGTTAACACTCATGTGGATCCCTAAAAGCAAAAAAAAAAAATTTTTTTAATCAAATTATGTATTTCAAAGTTTATTATCTAGTCTATGATTAAATTTGGGTTTAACGCAACATGCTCTTATGAACAGAGTATAATTTAAATGCTGTTATTTCAACATGTTTCTCTTAAACTGCCCTATTTGTCGACATCTGAAATTACAGATAAATAATCTGCTGCCATCGAGTCGATTCTGACTCATAGTGACCCTACAGGACAGAGTAGAAACACCCCACAGTTTCCAAGGAGCGCCTGGTGGATTCCAACTGCCAACCTTCTAGTTAGCAGCTGTAGCTCTTAACTACTACACCACCAGGGTATCCTACAGATAAACAGTCATTTTCAATTTAATATTCCATAAAATGAACCTTGATAAACTTAATTGTTTTCATCATTTTAACAAATCTGATAAAATTAAGTCGTTTAGATTCTTATTGAAAATAAGAAAAAAAAGTCAATACCAATAAAAAAAGTCACTCCCATCATTCAAAAAAATTTTTTCCTTAGTTAAGATATTAAAGCATCGACTTGACGGCACCTAACAGATTTCTTATGAGTACGCCAATTACATTAAGTATTGCTTATACCAACACTGTATACAGAGCTCTGGGGGTGCAACAGTGAAGAGTTTGGCTGCTAAGCAAAAGGTCAGCAGTTCAAATCCACCAGCTGCTCCTTGGAAGCCCTATGGGGCAGTTCTACTCTGTCCTGTAGGGTTGCTGTGAGTCGGAATCAACTCAATGGCAGTGGGTTTGGTTTTGGGTTTGGTATATGGAAAAAACAGAGTGAGAATGGGGTATAAGTGGGGAAAAGGATCATCAATTCTCATCAGTCTTAACACCAACAAAGTAAGAGCATATCTACAGTTTAAATAAAATCTTTCGTAAGTCTTTACAAAGCAAATAATCTGACCTTGCATAAAATTTAACTAAAATACGTATTCATAGGACAAAAAAAATTCTGACATACTATTAACCATCAGATTGATATTTTGACACTATGTTAACATACTACGTATCTGAGGGTCCAGGGTTCACGTCCCTGTTCAGGCGTTGTCCTCATCTGGAGGCCTGGTGGTGCAGTGTTTAACAGCTATGGCGAATTACGGCTGCTAACCAAAAGGCTGGCAGTTCCAATCCACCAGCCACTCATTGGAAACTTTATGGGACAGTTCTACTCTGTCCTATAGGGTCGCTATGAGTTGGAATCAGCTCCACGGCAATGAGTTTGGGTTTTTTTAATTTTTTTTATTAATTGTGCATATCCTAAGGGCGTTATTATAATCAATATTTGCCCTCTCCCCTCTTCATTCACTCGTTCAATATTTGCCCTCTCCCCTCTTCATTCACTCGTTCAATATTTGCCCTCTCCCCTGTTCATTCACTCGTTCAGATATTTATGTGCTAAGAACTATGATACCTATTTCTCAATCACCTCATAATAGAGGCACTCTTCATAATACTCATTTACCATTCTAGACATTTTATTTTATAATAATAATAAAAAACCCAAACCCGTTGCCATTTAGTCGATTCCGACTCATAGCGACCCTACAGAAGAGAGTAGAACTGCCCTACAGAGTTTGCAAGGAGCGCCTGGTGGATTTGAACTGCCAACCTTTTGGTTAGCAGCCACAGTTCTTAGCCACTAAGCTACCAGGGTTTCCTATTTTATAATACACCACCAAAAATAAGTAGAGACACAGAGAATAGACTATTATTGCATTTAATAAAATTCATGTAACCAGCAAAAATCTTGAAGAACAACCAAAGATGAAATAAACATCTGGGATTCCCATGTGAGCCCACACAACCAGCCCTGTTCACTGGACACCAGTATGAGATCTGGTGACGCAGGGCACCCTCTGCTGGAAGGTGGGAACTAGTCCAGCCCTGTTGACTGGACTCCCAAGGATGTGAGAGCTGGTGACGCAGGGCACCCTCTGCTGGAAGTTGAGAACTAGACCAGCCCTGTTGACTGGACTCCCAAGAATGTGAGAGCTGGTGACGCAGGGCACCCTCTGCTGGAAGGTGGGAACTAGACCAGCCCTGTTGACTGGACTCCCAAGGATGTGAGAGCTGGTGACGCAGGGCACCCTCTGCTGGAAGTTGAGAACTAGACCAGCCCTGTTGACTGGACTCCCAAGGATGTGAGAGCTGGTGCCGCAGGGCACCCTCTGCTGGAAGGTGGGAACTAGACCAGCCCTGTTGACTGGACTCCCAAGGATGTGAGAGCTGGTGACGCAGGGCGCCCTCTGGTGGAAGGTGGGAACTAGAGAGCATCTTCAAGGCCCCTCACGCCAAGGATCTCTGACCTTGGGCAAGTCACCTGCCTCAGCTATAGTCCTATGACTGGGTCTGTGACAGCGAACAGCCAAATGGCCTCACCAAAAATGATGAAAGACACCAAGAGAGGAGGGCCTAGTCTCACCACCGATGATGAGAACATAACAAAAAATTTAAGCCGCGTTTCTGACTTCTGCCTGGGTGCTCAGAGACCTAGGACACTGCTCAGCCAAAGAATGCTGCCGTTTACACTATCAGCACGCAGGCCCACCAGATGTCAGTGAACTACCATGTTTAAGGCACTGACTTTACTTTTAAACATTTAAACAATTTTAGAGGTCACAAGGAAATGGAACTCTTGTTTATTAAGGTGACATATTTAAAAATCACAAGAAATATCAAAAGGGAGAAGTTCTCTGCCCAAAGAAACTAAGCAAGAACAATGCCAGAAGAAAAACTAATTGTTCCCCGTCACAACACAACACAGCCTGACAGGGTGACACCATACGATGTGCTGCACAGCCTTTGGTTCTGTTTCAACATCACCTTTGGTTCTGTGCATTTTCAACTACGTGCAGATTTTTTTCAGAAATCAGTGAAATGATCAGTTTCTCTAAATATAAAAGTTATTACACGTTAAAATCCTACTGAAACTCCCTTTATCTGTTTTTACAGAGCAGCAGGTTTGACATATGCCCCCTACTCTCTCAGTAACATTGTAGCGTATAACTGATGGGTACAACTGTTGATGAAGTGTTCTTTCAATTTAGTATTATGAAAAGGGAATATTCTTATAAATAGCATTGCTGCACCCTGAAAATAACACGGACCCTCTCTAAATTCAGTGACCGTCACCCAAGCCCTTCTCTGGAAGACCTCTGTTCCCTCCATCTCTAAGTGGCAGGCGCTCTCACCTGCTCTCCTGCCTGCGGTGGTCCTGCTGCTCCACCCTGACCATCGGCTTCACCATCCCTCGCTCAGCTGTGCCGGAGGCAGAGGGTCCTCGGTCACTGTCCAGTCTGGAAGCGCTCTGCCGGAGGAAAACACTGTGAGCTCAAAAGCACCTTGCAGACCAGCCAAGCATTACTTTCACTAGTGCAGGTAACAATCTGAGGCCAGGTGCCAGGTGGCAGATGCAGGGGAGCACTGCCCAGAAACCAATACGGTAGTGCTGAAGGCATATGTGCACACGGCGTGCACCAAGCACAGGCACACGGCCACTGTCACTTTCAAAGTGCTTGGGAGGGGCTTTAAAACACAGGCATACATATGTCTCTCTCTCACACACATACGTTTTTCATAAAAAGTACAATAACAATAGTCACTTTATTCTAAAAAGGTCAAGACAGCTGAGAGAACACATACAGTTTGAAGAGTTAGGCTCTTTTGATTGTTGGTTTTAAGAAAATAGTTAGAAATCTTGCTCATTATAATCCCACACCTATTGAAGAATTCAGTACAGAAACTAGCATATTCCTTGCCATTAATCAATACAGAGAAAAAAACATGCACACAGCAACTCAGCGTGGTATATTTACGTTCTTCCAGGCAGTACACATTCCTAACCAAACCACGGCAGACAAAAAGTATGAGATGCCTATATTAAGAAAACAACTGAAACAGAATAAAAAAAATTTATTTACAAATTGAAAGTCACAAAAGTTTTATTTAAGGTTTCTTATTACAAAAATGTTTACTGTAGAAATAAAGGATAGATAAGCAAGAAGTCTATACAAGTCATCCTTACCTCCAGAGATTAACAGTGATGTACAGACCCTTCCAGGATTTCCTATTTTCCCTAAGCGTGATTAGACAACTTACTTTGTAAAGATCTCTGTTTCATATACTGGAAGCACCTTGAGCATCCCTTCACTAGACCTTACATAACCGTAATGGCTGTATAACACTTTGCTGTCCATTCACCACAGTTCATTAACCCAGAGCATTGTTGTGTTGTGTAAAATGTTCATCATAACAGAGAGTGCTGTGATAACTGTGCTGGCAAATCTATCTTCATGAACAATAATCATTTCTGTAAGATAAATTTACAGAAATGGGCCTGCTTGGTTATGGATGGCAATACTATTTAGAATACAAAAAACTGTCATAAATTACAAATACAGCAATGGACAAAGAGGTCACTATATTTTATATGCTGGCCCATTAAAAAGCAATTTTTAGTTTGTTTTCAAATGATTTTTAAAGACACAGGGAAATGCCCATAAAATAGCAGCTTACGGAAGCTGGACAGAAAGGTGTGTGTGTCAGTGTGTGTGTGTGTGTATAAGCATGACACAGAGACACAATTCTGTTAAAAATGTATAAATACACACATTGTTGTCGTTGTGTGCCTCTGAGTCGATTTCAACTCACAGCAACCCTATATGACAAAGAAAACTGCCCCCCAGGGTTTCCCAGGCTGTAATCTTTATGGGAACAGATCACCAGGTCTTTTCTCCTGTGGAGCCACTGTGTGAATTGAAACCACCAACCTTTCAGTTAGCAGCCGAGTGCTTAAGAACTGCACCACCAGTTCAGAAAAGAATCCATCGAAATGTTACTAATGGTCAACTATAGACTGTAAATGAGATTTTTATTTTCTATATTTCATCCTGTATCTACTAAGTTTTGTATATTGACTACATTTTTATAAGAAACTAAATTTTTATAAGGATAGCTATATTTGTGTATCAACACATACTCTGACTTTTGTATGTGCCAGGCACTCTCCGAGGCATTGGAAATGCAGCCCTGAGCAGCTCAAACAAGGCCCCTCCTCACACAGAGCTCACTTTCCAGTAGGGGCAGCCGACAGACACTGAAGAGGGAGAAACAGTGGTAGAGGCTGTGCAAAGGTTAACATGAGCTGCTGCGGATGCTGGAGGGGGGCTGTAAGCTGCGGTCTGCACTGGAAGAAGGGGCTGTTGTTGTTGTTGTTACCTGACATTGAGTTAACTCCAACTCACAGAGACCCAACGTACAACAGAATGAAACACTGCCTGGTCCTGCGCCATCCTCACAATTGTTGTTATGCTTGAGCCCATTGCTGCAGCTACTGTGTCAATGCATCTCATAGAGGGCTTGCCATCCTTTCTTATAAAGAGCTTCTGGCTGTATTTCTTCCAAGGCAGATTCGTTTATTCTTTTGGCTGTCCATATTCAACATTCTTTACCAATACCACAATTCAAAGGCGTTGATTCTTTGGTCTCCCTTATTCACTGTCCAGCTTTCACATCCATAGGAAGTGACTGAAAACACCACGGCTTGGGTCAGGTGCACCTTAGTCTTCAAGGTGGCATTTTTGCTTTTAAACACTTTGAAGAGGTCCTTTGCAGCAGATTTGCCCAATGTAATGCGTCTTTTGATTTCTTGACTGCTGCTGCCACGGGTGCTGATTGTGGATCCAAGTAAAATGAATTCCTTAACAACTTCAATCTTTTCTCCATTTATCATGATGTTGCTTATTGGTCCAGTTGTGAGGATTTTTGTTTTCCTTATGTTGAGGTATAATCCGCATTGAAGGCTGTGGTCTTTGATCTTCATCAGTAAGGGCTTCAAGTCCTCATCACTTTCAGCAGGCAAGGTTGTGTTATCTGCATAATGCAGGTTGTTAATAAGTCTTCCTCCAATCATGATGCCCCGTTCTTCTTCATAGAGTCCAGCTTCTGGGATTATTTGCTCAGCGTACAGATTAAATAGGTATGGTGGAAGGATACAACCCTGACGCACTCCTTTCCTGACTTTAAACCACACACCATCCCCTTGCTCTGTTGGAACGACTGCCTCTTGATGTATGTGTAGGTTCTTCATAAGTGCTATTAAGTGTTCTGGAATTCCCATTCTCTGCAATGTTATCCATAATTTGTTATGGTCCACAAAGTTGAATGCCTTTGCATAGTCAGAAAAACACAGGTAAGCATCCTTCTGGTATTCTCTGCTTTCAGTCAGGAGCCATGTGATATCAGCAATGATATCCCTCAGTCCAGGTCCTCTTCTAAATCTGGCTTGAAGGGGCTAGTCATGTGAAAATCAGTGCAAAGAGCATTCCAGGCAGAGTAAATGAACTAGTACAAAGAAAGGCTTCAAAAGGGAAAAAGTGCTGCCCTCCAAGACACACAGACAGACCAGTGCTGCCCAACTGCAGGAACCACAAAACCAGCAGACAGACTGGGCGAGGAGGCACAGGGTGTGGCTCAGTTTTTTAACCCAGGGCAAAGTTTTTTACTCTGTTTGGGACTTTAGAAGCAGGACAATAACAGAACTTAATTTGCATTTTTAAAATACCAGTCCTGCTGCTGTGAAGATTATGGGAGGAAGTGAGTCAGAAGAGGGATGCTACGGGAGAGGGTAGCAGGACTCCTGTGCTGTGAGACTGCAGCCTGAGCAACTTCTTATCATCAAGATGAAGAAAAGCAGACACACAGACTGTGCTGCAGAGCAGGGCAGTTAGAATGTGCTCACCTCTGGGTGCAGAGGTGACAGAAGGAAAGGGATCAAGGATAACTTGCACCAGGTTTCTAGTGGAGCAAGGCTGTGTGTGATGAGATCATTTAATGAGATGGGGAAGGATCAGAGACAGAAGTGTACTGGAGAAAAAATCTCGTTGTGCTTTAGCTATGCTAAATGTGATATGCGTATTAGACTTCCAACTGAACACGTTGAGAAAGCCTGCAGACATTTAAGTCTGGAGAGGTCAGGGCTGAGGCCACCCACCTGAGAATAAAGAACATACACACTCTGGTAACCCCACGTGTCTCTCAGTTTGCCGTACTGTGGGGGCTTGTGTGTTGCTGTGATGCTGGAATCTATGCCACCAGTATTCAGATACCAGCAGGGTCACCCATGGAGGACAGGTTTCAGCTGAGCTTCCAGACTAAGACAGACTAGGAAGAAGGACCTGGCAGTCTACTTCTGAAAAGCATTAGCCAGTGAAAACCTTATGAATAGCAGCAGAACATTGCCTGATACAGTGCTGGAAGATGAGCCCCCCAGGTTGGAAGGCACTCAAAAGATGACTGGGGAAGAGTTGCTTCCTGAAAGTAGAGGCGACCTTAATGACGTGGATGGAGTCAAGCTTTCAGGACCTTCATTTGCTGATGTGGTACCACTCAAAATGAGAAGAAACAGCTGCAAACATCTATTAATAATCAGAACCTGGAATGTACAAGGTACGAATATAGGAAAATTAAAAATCATCAGAAATGAAATGGAACTTATAAAAATCGATATCCTAGACATTAGTGAGCTAAAATGGACTGGTACCGGCCATTCTGAATTGGACAATCACATGGTCCCTTACGCCGGGAATGATAACCTGAAGAAGGATAGCGTCATATTCATCGTCAAAAAGAACATTTCAAGGTCTATCCTGAAGTACAATGCTGTCTGATAAGATAATATCCATACGCCTACAAAGAAGACCAGTTAATATGACTATTATTCAAATTTACACACCAACCACTAAGGCCCAATATGAAGAAACTGAAGATTTTTATCAACTTCTGCTGTCTGAAATTGACTGAAGGTGCATCAAGATGCACTGATAAATACTGGTGATTGCAATGAGACAGTTGGAAATGAAGAAGGATTGGTAGTATGAAAATATGGCCTTGGTGACAGAGAGGATGCCAGAGATTGCAAAGTAGAATTTTGTAAGACCAACAACTTCTTTGTGGAAAATACCTTTTTTCACCCAGATAAATGGCGACTATACACACGGACCTCGCCAGATGGAACACACAGAAATCAATTTGACGACATCTGTGGAAACAGACGAAGGACAAGCTCAATATCAATTGTTCTGATCATTAGTCAGAACAAGGCCAGGGGCCGACTGTGGAACAGACCATCAATTGCTCATATCCAAGTCCAAGCTGAAACTGAAGAAAATTAAAATAAGTCCAGGAAAGCCAAGATATGACCCTGAGTATATCCCATCCGAATTTAGAGGCCATCATCTCAAGAACAGATTTGACGCACTGAACACCAATGACCGAAGACCAGGTGAGTTGTGGAATGACATCGAGGACACCATCCATGAAGAAAGCAAGAGGTCATAAAAAGACAGGAGAGAAAGAAAAGACCTTAATGGATGTCAAAAGAGACCCTGAAACTTGCTCTTGAACATCGAGTAGCTAAAGCAAAAGGAAGAACTGATGCAGTAAAAGAAGTGAACAGAAGATTTCAAAGGGCAGGTTGAGAAGGCAAAGTAAAGTATTATAATGACATGTGCAAAGAGCTGGAGATAGAAAGCCAAAAGGGAAGAAAATGCTCGGCATTTCACGAGCTGAAAGAACTGAAGAAAAAATTCAAGCATCGAGTTGCAATAGTGAAGGATTCTATGGGGAAAATACTAAACAGTGCAGGAAGCATCAAAAGATGGAAGGAACACACAGAGTCACTATGCCAGAAAGAACTGGCTGATGCTCAGCCATTTCAAGAGGCAGCACGTGATCAGGAACCGACTGTCTTGAAGGAAGGCGTCCAAGCTCCACTGAAGGCACTGGTGAAAAACAAGGCTCCAGGAATTGACAGAATATGTACCAAGATGTTTCAACAAACAGATGCAGCGCTGGAGGTGCTCACTCATCTGTGCCAAGAAATTTGGAAGACAGCTTCCTGGTCAACTGACTGGAAGAGATCCATATTTATGCCTATTTCCAAGAAAGGTGATTCAACTGGATGTGGAAATTATCAAACAATATTATTAATACCACATGCAACTGAAAGTTTGCTAAAGATCATCGAAAAGCGGCTGCAGCAGTATATCAAGAGGGAACCGACAGAAATTCAGGCCAGATTCAGAGGAGGACATGGAACCAGGGATGTCACTGCTGATGTCAGATGGATCCTGGCTGAAAGCAGAGAATACCAGAAGGATGTTTACCTGTGTTTTATTGACCATGCAAAGGCATTTGACCGTGCAAATCATAAAAAATTATGGATAACATTGCGAAGAATGGGAGTTCCAGAACACTGAATTGTACTCATGAGGAAGCTGTGCTTAGACCAAGAGGTAGTCGTTCAAACAGAACAAGGGGATACTGCATTGTTTCAAGTCAGGGAAGGTGTGCAACAGGGCTGTATCTTTTCACCATACCTATTCAGTCTTTATGTTGAGTAAATAATCTGAGAAGCTGGACTATATGAGGAAGAACACGGCATCAAGATCGGCGGAAGACTCATTAACAACCTGTGTTATGCAGGTGACACAACCTTGCTTGCTGAAAGTGAAGAGGACTTGAAGCACTTACTGATGAAGATCAGAGACTATAGCCTTCAGTATGGAGTACACTTCAACATAAAGAAGACAAAAATCCTCACAACTGGACCAATAAGCATAATCATGATAAATGAAGAAAAGACTGAAATTGTCAAGGATTTCATTTTACTTGGATCCACTATCAGCACCCATGGAAGCAGCAGTCAGGAAATCAAAAGATGCGTTGCATTGGACAAATCTGCTGCAAAAGATCTGTCTAGTGTTGAAAAGCAAAGATGTCACCTTGAAGACTAAGGTGCACCTGTCCCAAGCCATGGTATTTTCAATCACATCATATGCATGGGAAAGCTGGACAATGAAAAAGGAAGACTGAAGAAGAACTGATGCCTTTGAATTGTGGTGTTGGTGAAAAATATAGAATATACCATGGACTGGCAAAAGAACGAACAAATCTGTCTTGGAAGAAGCACGACCAGAATGCTCCTTAGAAGCAAGGATGGCAAGACCACATCTTATATACTTTGGACATGTTATCAGAAGAAATCAGTCCCTGGAGAAGGACATCATGCTTGGCAAAGTAGAGGGTCAGCGAAAAAGAGGAAGACCCTCAAAAGATAGACTGACACAGTGGCTGCAACAATGGGCTCAAGCATAACAACAACTGTGGGCATGGTGCAAGACCAGGCAGTGTTTCGTTCTTCTGTACACAGGATCGCTATGAATTGGAACCGACTCTATGGCACTTAACAACAACAAAAATACTTTGGTAAGATCACCTAAGAAACATGCACACACACGTCTGCAATCTGGGTCCCCCTCCTAATTTTACAAGTGAAGCACAGGAGGAGATGGAAGAGGGACAACCACCAGGGTGGAGAAGAAACCAAGAAAGGACACCCTGGAAGCCAGAAGAAGAACATGTATCAAGAAGGTGATGGTGAATGAGTCAAATGCTGATGAGACACACACGGTAAGAACAGAAAATCAACACTGGGTTTGGCAATCAGGAGACCGTTGGTCACCTTGGCAGATACAGTACCCAGGCAGGGGTGGGATCCCAAATGAGACTCGAGGATGGAATATGAATTAGAAATATTAGAGAGGAACCATGAATTACTTTTTCAGGAAATTATGCTACGAACAGAAGCAGGAAAATGGGGGCCGTATCTGGAGGGTACAGTCAGGGCTTTTGAAAGCAGGAGATGCACACCACACTGACACTGAGGGACTGGGGCCTCCAGATGAGTGACCCCTCGAGCCTCTTCCTCTGGTGTTGGGCTGAGCCTGTAATCTGCTTTAGCCTGTGAAACGTGGAGAACTGAGGCCAGGCAGTTCTGGGCTGGAGCCTTAGGAAGGCTGGAAGCTTTGGAGACTTCTCAGGCACCAACCAAGAAGTCTAGCTATCCTGATGGGAGGCTGGGAGCCCACGTGAATAGGAGCCAAGAGGCCTAGCCAGCCCAGCTCCTAGCATTACCCAGACATCAAGTGGCCCACTAGCAGAGTGCAGCCACGCATGGAACCACCAACCAGACTCGTAGAAGGAGTGCCCGGGTCAGCCCAAATGAGAGTGCATAATTGCTAAGCAAAGAAAGTGGCTGTTGCTTTAGCCCAGTAGGTTTTGGGTGGCCTGTTACTCAGCAAAAGATAATCAAAATAAAGGAGAAAAAATTAGTACACACAAGATAAGGGATAACTGTGGAGGAAAGTGTTTGAGAAGGTCAGAGAGGAGGGGATGAGTCCCCAGTCGCAGGGCTGACAGGAGCAGAAGCCCCTATCTTCAGGGGCAATGAAACCGAGAAGGCCAGTTACACACAGTACAAGGCTAGAAAACATGTACACACTGCACAGAAAGGAAGCAAATTCCCCTAGCTTTTGGGAAAAAGGAAGAGTTTGCTAACTTTCTTTTAAGTATCACTAAGAGACAGCACAGCAAATGAGCACAGCCCCCATTTAGGGACCACGCTAAAGTCTAACTTTACGAAGGGGTTTTCCAAGTATGTAACAGGGATTTCTCCCCAGTGTCCCATCATGTAAAACACACACCGTTCTGTCAGGTCATATGTAATTAGCTACCTTGCTTGTTGGGAACACCGTTCCACTATGAACATCTCCTTCCAGATCAAAAGTGGTCTCTGGGACAATTCTGTTGGGGTAAAAAAAGAAACACATAAAATTAATAACTTTCAAATGTCAAGGCACAGTATCTTTTTTAATAATACAAAAGAACCAAATCCAAAAACCCGTCGTTATAAAGTCGATTCCAACTTACAGCAACCCCATAGCGACCACACAGCATAGTGCAACTACCCACAGGGTTTCCTAGTGGCTAGTGTATTCCAAAGGCTGGCCTCTTGGTTAGCAGCCAGGCTTTTAACCAAAGACCAACAAAGCTCCAAGAAAGGAATAAGCTGTTACTGTCGAGTCAATTCTAACTCATAGCGACCCTATAGGGCAGAAGAGAATTACCCCACAGAGTTTCTGAGGAGCGGCTGGTGCATTTGAACTGCTGACCTTTTGGTTAGCAGCCAAGCTCTTTAAACCACTGAGTCCCCAGGGCTCCAACAAAAGGAATAGTTGGCTAAATACTCCAATGTTAAAAAATGTTTAAGAAGTTGCTTAATTTTAGCACATAAACTTAGAAAATAATAAAAATTCCCTACTGCAATTTCATAAACTTTTCTTATGTATACTGAATACTCGTAGCATCGTATTTTTAAAAATGACAATTTAATAACAAGAAATTGAAACATAAAAAAACAGGCTGTGGCATTAAACATGTCCATCTAGGCTCCACCTGGTGGTACAGTGGTTGAAACACTCAGCTACTAAGCAAAACATGAGCAGTCCAAACCCACCACAGGCTCCACAGGATGAAGATGTGGCAGTCAGCTTCTACAGAGATTACAGCCTTGGAAACCCCATGGGGTAGTTCTACCCTGTCCCGTAGGGTTGTTACGAGTCGGAATCGACTCGACGGCAACAGGTTTCGTTTTGATTTGTACCTAGGTTCCAATGGCCTATAAATGAAATATAACTGTAGAGACTAAGTTGTCCATAACCACATTTATGTGCGGTCAAAAAACAATAGCAACAGAAAGACAAGAAACAATGGCTAGACTACCTTCCTGTTTGAAAGGTTAATCTGGTAATTTTTTGAAAGCACATGGACGCTACTACTTAGGATATAAGGAAACGAGGAGACTGATGCTGATGTTAGTAATCACATCAAGAAATATCCTAGCGTAAACAGACTTTTAGAATATCTAAAAATATCCAAACTGCTAAACTCATCGCTATCAAAATTAACTTGATCTTCCAACTCGAGGAGTGTGGTAACCTGAGGCGAGCTACAGCTGTTTAAGCACACGTGAAGGGCGCACACACTTCAGTGGTCCTAGCCTATCAGGTACGCTTGATCCAAGAGAGAAACCAGTTGCTACTGAGTCAATTCCTACTCATGGTGAACCAGAAGCACTTGGGAATCAACAAATGTGAATACATGGTTAAATTTCTTGGACTTCTATATAACCAAATAATCAAAATTAAAGAATTCTTTTTGTTAAAATATTTGAAAAAGACACGGTCTAATTCCAAAGCCGTATGGTAATCACTCATCTGTCAGTTTGTCATGTTGTGGTGGCTTGTGTGTTGCTGTGATGCTGGAAGCTATGTCATCAGTATTCAAATACCAGCAGGGTCACCCATGGTGGACAGGTTTCAGCTGAGCTTCCAGACTAAGACAGACTAGGAAGAAGGACCTGGTGGTCTGCTTATAAAAAACCTGGTCAGGGAAAAACCTTAGGAATGGCACCAGAGCACTGTCTGATATAGTGCTGGAAGTTGAGCCCCTCAAGTTGGACGGCATTCAAAATAGGACTGGGGAAAAGCTGCCTCTTCAAGGTAGAGTCGACCTTAATGACATGGATGGAGTGAAGCTTTTGCGACCCTCATTTGCTGATGTGGCATGATTCAAAACGAGAAGAAATAGCTACAAACATCCATTAATAATTGGAAACCTGGAATGTACGAAGTATGAATCTAGGAAAATTGGAAATCGTCAAAAAATGAAATGGAACACACAAACACTGATATCCTAGGCATTAGTGAGAGGAAACAGGACTGGTTTTGGTCATTCTGAATCGAAAAATCATATGGTCTACTATGCCAGGAATGAAAAATCAAGGGAATGACTTCATATTCATCATCAAAAAGAACATTTCAAGATCCATCCTGAAGTACAATACTGCCAGTGGTAGGATAATATACATACGCCTACAAAGAAGACCGGTTAGTACAACTATTATTCAAATTTATGTATCAACCACTAATGCCAAAGATGTGGACCAATAAGCCATATCATGATAAACGGATAAGAGACTGAAGTTGTCAAGGATTTCATTTTACTTGGATCCACAATCAACACCCATGGAAGCAACAGTGAAGAAATCAAAAGACACACTGCATTGGGCAAATCTGCTGCAAAAGACCTGTTTAAAGTGTTGAAAAGCAAAGATGTCTCCTTGAACACTAAGGTGCGCCTGACCCAAGCCATGGTATTTTCAATCACCTCATATGCATGTGAAAGGTGGACAATGAATAAGGAAGCCCAGAGAAGAAATGACGCTTTTGAATTATGGTGTTGGTGAAGAATTCCGAATATACCATGGACTGCCAAAAGATTGAACAAATCTGTCTTGGAAGAAGTACAACCAGAATGCTCCTTGGAAGCAAGGATGGTGAGACTACGTTTCACATACTCCGGACATGTTATCAGGAGAGACCAGCCCCTGGAGAGACATCATGCTTGCTAAAGTAAAGGAACAGCGAAAAAGAGGAAGGCTTTCAACAAGATGGACTGACACAGCGGCTGCAACAATGGGCTCAAGCATAGCAACAATTGTGAGGATGGCACAGGACTGGGAGTGTTTCATTCTGTTGTACACAGGGCTGCTATGAGTCAGAACCAACTTGAGGGCACCTAACAGCAACAACAACACAGAATGAAGCAGGGAAATGACGTAGAATTTCAAAACAACTTTCAGGTTAGAAAAGCAAGTACAAATTCCTCCTCTATCTCATCACTACAACAATAAAATCATCTTGTAATACAGCTGATAACACGCTTTAACATAGTGACATTTGAGAGTAAAAGCTTTTACTATAGGATAAATAATCATTACATTTCTGGACATTATTTTATGTAACACTAAATTACTCATCATCTGTCACCAAGATATTCACAAAAACAGAAAATGTTCTGCTGGTTTGCATGGCTTTGAGTAGGAAATTCAGTTCAGCTGTTTTGTCCCTGACAATGTAACTAAGAAATGACAGTCAACTGCCCTTTGCAGCTATCAAATCCACAAATACACCTCATGTACCCTTAACCCCCTCTTTTGCACAGTACAGGAATATAACCAAAGTTTCTTTGATTCCAGTTATAATTACCATCCTAGAATAACAAATTTACTCAACGCCATGCAAAGCTCTTAAATTTCTTCCCCTAAATCTACCTCTTTCAAGTTTTAACATGGACCCAATTTATACTATATTTTGTATACATGAACAATTTCAAGATAACTTTATTCTTGGCTTTGATATTTTCAGATTATAGCCCTTGGTTACAAGAATCCTCTCTTACTCATTCCAGTATTCAGAGCACAATAACCACACATGCCAAGGGTGGCTCAGTAAATGTGACTAGATGAATAAATAATTAATAAATCAGTGAATCATCAAAAGTTTCTAAAATCCCCCAGGTGACTACCACTGTCACTTTTGCTACCTAGCTGGTATGACAGACTCTGAAATCTGCATTTAATACCTGGGTTACTGTCTTAGTCATGTAGTGCTGCTATAACAGAAATACCTCAAGTGGACTGCTTTAACAAAGAGAAGTTTATTCTCTCACAGTCCAATAAGCTAGAAGTCCAAATTCAGGGCCCCGTCTCCAGGGGAAGGCTTTCTCTCTCTGTTGGCTCTGGGGGAAGGTCCTTGTGATGCCTCAGTCTTCCCTTGGTCTGGGTGCATCTCAGTGCAGGAAACTCAGGTCCAAAGGACATGCTCTGCTCCTGGCGTTGTTTTCTTGGTGGTACGAGGTCCCATGTCTCCCTGCTTGCTTCTTTCTTTTATATCTCAAAAGAGATTGGCTCAAGATACTATCTAATTTTGTAGATCTCATCAATGTGACTGCCACTAATCCACCTCATTACACCATAGTGACAAGATTTACAACACATAGGAAATCATATCAGATGACAAAATGGTACACAATCATACAATACTGGGAATCATGACCTAGCCAAGTTCACAGATTTTTGCGGGGGGCACACATTCAATCCATAACAGTTATCTACCTAGAAATTTCTATAATAGTTGGATATCAAAATAAAAACCATGTTTACAAAAAATAAAAGCCCTACCTAATCTATGGATGCAAATGTAAGTACTGGGATATTCAACCACTAAGCAATTTTCACTAGTTTTGCAGGGAAAGGTTACAATAATATAGAAAAACAATACAGTAAAATCTCGCAACACGTTCTCCCCCCTTGAAACCAAAGCCTATCTTACATGCTCTCTGCTTCTGTGCAGAGATACAGCAGGAAGATACCACAACTGGCTTCCAGAAGAGGAATCTAAGGCAAAACTTCAGTAAGAGATCTGTTTTCTCACATACTAAAAGCATCTCGGGCAAAACAAAGGACCTACTTACTCTGACAGAGGGACAGAGAGGTTTGGGGATTGTGTGCACACTCAGCAACAACACAATGAACAAACACCAAAATAAGGGTGGCTTTCTCATTTATATTCATGCCTTCACTTCTGAGTTTTAATTTTTTTTTTTTAAACTCAGAAGTGAAGGCATGAATATAAATGAGACGCAGTGACTACAAGGACTGTTGAATGGCGATGTGCATACGTGCGCGTGTCAGAAGAAACTCTTCATTCTACAGTCTCTCTGGCCACAGCTCTACGAGCTGGGAGTGCCTGGAAGCAAGGTCCTGAAGCAGGCACAGCCACACCTCAGTCGGCTGGGAGTACCTGGAAGCAAGGCCCTGAAGCAGGCACAGCCACACCTCGGTCGGCTGGGAGTACCTGGAAGCAAGGCCCTGAAGCAGGCACAGCCACACCTTGGTCGGCTGGGAGTACCTGGAAGCAAGGCACAGCCACACCTTGGTCGGCTGGGAGTACCTGGAAGCAAGGCCGTGAAGCAGGCACAGTCACACCTTGGTCAGCCAGGAGTGCATGCTTTACCCTACCAAGAAGCCTGCTGCTAAAGGCAAGAGAGAGGGCTGAAGAAAGGCTGATTTCTTTAAAATGGAAAACATTTGCCAATGCCATATGCTAAAGAAAAGTGCCTGTGTGAGGATAATGACAAGGACAGGAAACAGGGAACAGCTGATAAAAGAAAAATGTAACCCTAAGAGAAAGGCAGAGAAACCCAGTCCTCCCAGACTCAGAGAGGAAGGATGAGCTTAGATACAAAAGAAGTTTGGAGATGAGACAAGCTGAGAAGAAACCGATTTCTGGGAAAGAAGACAGCGGGTCACCTGCTAAACTCCTCTAGGAAGTAAAAGGTGTGGTTCTTTCCTGAAACACGGAGCACAGGTGGGTGGCTGGGAACAGAGGATGTGGCCAGCCCATAGATTCGGTGTGTCTCACTTCTCTAAATCCACAAAGGGATCAAACTGGAGAAAGCCTTGAACTCTCGATTGTACTAGCTCTTTTATCCCTTTCCTTGGCCAGGATTCAAAATGGACAAAGAATGACAACGGAAGCCAAGAGTTCATGATGATTCACCAGGAACAATCAAAGTGGAATTTATAATGCTGACAAACTGACAGAGGAGCAAACGCACCAACTCTCAGCATTCACCTGACTCAAACATGAGAGGCCTCTGAGCAAAGCTGTGAGGGGCCCTGCAGGAAGACTGCTGCACCCTTCTGTGCTCATGTCTCAGGCTCAGGCCAACATCTGGCCCTAAGGTGAGGCCTCCGAGCAAAGCCATCAGGGACACTGCAATAAGGCTGCAGTACCCACTCTGCACACGTGCCTCAGGCTGAGTGCAGGCTCTGAGCAAAGCCATGGGAGGCCGTGAAAGAAGACTACTGCACCCAGTCTGCTCAGATGCCTCACGCTAGGGCTGACAACTCAGCAGATGTTTGGTTGCTTTAAAGCAGCATGAAGGGAGAGCTACTGCAGCTATCTTTCCACCTGCAAAATGGATAATCAGGTCTCTAGATAGTACTTCATTATTTCTGAAAAATTATCATTACGAAAGTGGAAACTTTACTCCCTCCCCCAAGAAAGTGTTATTAGATAAAGTCAGGAAGAAAGGATCTTTGTTTTCCAGGAATAGGCGCACACTGCAAGGTCTCCCAAAGGCACTAGGTGGAGCCCAAATACCTTGAATGCCTTACAACAGTGTTTTAAAAAAATGGATCACCTAAGACAGACATTCAGATTCTGAGCACACGCGTGTGCACGCACCCACGCATGCGCACGTCTGGGGGACGAAGGCAAAAGAACATAAGACTTTCCTGGGCCCGAGACTCTGCCTCTTAGAGCACTGGAAGGCGGTGTGTGCTCTTTCCGTTTCCCACAGTAATCAACTAAATGTTGTGCTGACAACCACAATCCTCTCCAGGAGCACATATAATCTGCAATACTGATCACACGGGGACCAGAGGAAATGGATTTTAGTGCGTTTATCTCTGACAGAAAAAAAAAACTCTCAATAAAAAGTCCTAGTTAGATGGGATAATTATATGGAACAGCATAATTCTTCACAAAGAAACAAAGTGTTTTAACGTATCAGCTAAAAAAAAAAGTTAAAAATAGTTGTACAACCAGCCACAACTTCCACTTTAAAGATGATGAAGGAAAGGTCTTTCTGTCTTCTTCTTTCCTCAGGAACCAGCCTAAATCAACAACAAGAACCAGAACCACCCAAATCAATAAGATCCTGAGCCAGCCAAGTCGCTAAGAATCAAAACCATCCCAAATCAGTAAGAGTAAGAACCCAAGGCACAAACCCCACTTGGATTTTTAAAAAACAAAATAAAAAAATGAGTCATCTGTTCCTGATTAAAACCACTTTAAGAGTAACCACAACTCTCAAATCCTTCAAGCTTGTTTGCGGTGTTTACCCCTGTTTGTGTCTCGGCCCTTTGACCATAAGGCCCCCATCCACAGGTCTCTTCGCAGCAGCGTGATCCTGGCTGGGGTCCACGAATTTGAACACATGCAGCGATCCAAACTGGACCTTCATGCCGCTCTGCAGCATGGTGGTCTCCGAGATGCGCTGGCCTTCCACGTACGTCTCAGCATCCATGCTTCTCGGGGTCACAGTCACAACGCCATCCATGTTTGTGAGGTCACAGTGATGAGGCTGGATTCCTGGCCCGAACAGCTGAAAATAAATCAGAGAAACTTCCATCATCAAGCGCATAATACTTAAAGACAGAATTTTAAAACCACGAATTCCCCTTTTATGACAAATATAACCCAATAAACCCTGGAGCTTCAGTGTCTTTGTGTGCTCAGAGGTGGGATTTTCCCCAAATTGTATAAAACAATTAAACACTATGAAAACACTGTCAAAATAACTAAAGAGTTTATTTTTATCATCCAGTGACATACAGTGTCATCTTAACGAATGTATTTTAGTGCGTTAACGGGTAGATATACAGATTGTCAGGATTAAAAGCTCCTAACTGTTTGCCTCCTTGCTACGCTAAGAATGGAGGCATGCTGGCTAGAACTGAAATGACCCTCACGTTCTGCCTGAGAAACAAGCAGCCCAGAGTACGGGAGATCTAGGAGTTCAACTCAACTGAACTGCAAATCCCACCATACGCACTCAAAACAGTGTGTAAGTTCTGTTTTAGGTGGCTGAGATGTGTTCAACGGACATTTTAACTGTGACTTTCTGAAGGCCTACAACTGAGTGTCAGATCCAGTGACAGGCATGCTCGCACTGGCTATCACGCCCTCCATCCTGAAAGCAGACACTCACAACGGTCACCCCCATCTTTAGAGAAAAGGCAATGGTCTGGGAGGAAGTGCAGCAGCAGTCCCTTTCTAGAGGTGGAGCTCAGACACAAACGCACACTGCCCTTTTCACACCGAAGCAGAGAAGAGTAGCCCAGACTAGACAAACTACTTGTATTTAATAGTGGGCTTCCACGTTCACGCATTCATTCCTCTCTCCCTCCTCCATTCACGCCCCACCACCTGGCAGGTGCTGTACTCTGTGCTACTCCCAATTACAGACAGGCCAGAGCCACAACAGGGCTGCTCACCTGGATTGAGCTGTCATCAAACTTCTCTGTCCCCACCTCAGTAACGCTCAGCTGAAGGCGGTAGAGCTTTGGCTTATCTCTGGAGTCAGAGCCATCTGTGAGAAGAACAACAGCAGCACTGCCTTTGCAAAGCCCAACATTCTCGAGATTTTATTTGAAGGAAACAAGCAAACAAAAAGTTACCTTAAAAGTGACACTATAGCTCTCACTTCTGAGAATTTTTTTTCAAAATACTCCAAATTTATATCACGTAATTTAACAAATTTGACACAGAATACTCAAATTAAGAAATAAACATATCATCAAGTGCTAACACTGCCATTCATTCCAATCTTTTCTTATCACATAAAAAGAAATTTTCTCTGCCCTGCTACCCTGGACTTGTTGATAATTTCTGAGGACGGTTCTGCTAGGAAAATGAAGCTCCTCAAAGATGACCTCAGTGCCAGCCAAGCTCGTCTGACAGTGAGCTGTGGTCCACGTGGCCCCAGCGACTCAGGCTGCTGGTGCTCACCCACACCACGCACGGACACTGGACAAGGCCTGAGGCCACCCCACCCCAGTTCTGATGTCCATTCTGGATTATGAACTACTCTTAATATGCTTACCACCATGGAATGGGGCTGGGCGAGGGGCAGAAAAGAAGACTAGCCTTTGTTTTTGTCACTTTATGCCTTTGTGAACTGTTGAAATATTTAATTTCCCTGTACATGAATGTCTATCATGGGGATGGGGTGGGCAGGAGGAGGAGGAGGAGGAAGAGCCCCTGCCAAAGGCACCTGTCCTGCTTACACCCAGATGTGTTTTTTCATTGATCACCTACTGTACTCCATCTAATGCAGCAAGCCAGCGCAGGACTCACTCTGATCTGTGAGGCTAAAACAGGAAACAATGTGTCTCCCAGAATTGGTGACCTTGGCCACCTCAGAGGTCACCCTTTGTACACAGCCACGCCTATTCAGCTGGTGTTGCACACATGCCACACAAAGTTTCTGTAAAAGGGAGACCTCCGCAACCCATGCCACTGCTTACTTGTGTCTTTCAGGCTCCCACGCTAAGTCGCCAAACGTAAGCGCAGTCATTGGGATTGGGCAGTTAGCTCTGGGCGCCTCAGAAATTGAAAGTTGTGTAACGTATGAGCTTATACATCAAGCTTTAAACTGTGAAACTCTCTTAGCCATGGCGTGGTCTGAATTCTCACGGGCAAAAGTCACCACAAATATGCAAGCTGTTAGAATTTTTGCCAATTTTAGAGTACACAAAATAACATTCTAATGACAAAATTTCAGATTCTAGAGTCCTTCAGAGATGTGTGAAACCTGCGTGAGGGTGGATGAGCGACACCGATGTTATACACATTAAAGAGTCGATTCATCTCTCCATCATGTGAGGCCCTCACTGTGTACA
Source organism: Loxodonta africana (assembly GCF_030014295.1). NCBI lineage: Eukaryota > Metazoa > Chordata > Mammalia > Proboscidea > Elephantidae > Loxodonta > Loxodonta africana. The sequence continues at coordinate 238,588,007 of NC_087342.1, read as the reverse complement.
GTGGCAAGTGAGGCATTTTTTAAACAATTTTCCTTCCAACTCAAACTGTTCTTACGAAGCTCTTATCCAAAGATGAGGTGTCAGAGTCATCTGGGCTCTACTGAACACAGGCAGTTCCCTTCCAGACCCACTGACTCTACGCCCCTAGGAATGTTGACTGCTTTGCTCTGTTTTAAACAAACACATTAAGAAGTATGTTGTGTCCCTCATATGTCCTCCCACAGCACGGTGGGTTACTTTACACCACGAACCATACTTCATTATGAGTATGGTTTCAATTTACTTGTCTCTCCGACCTCCTCTGAGCTCCCTGATGGCTCGGTTTTTTTAAATGTCTTTATCCTAGCACTCAGCGGTGTCTGCTCAATAAAGACTTAACGTATAAACAGTGAATAATGAGTAATTCAAACTGAAAAGAATAATGTAATATACAGAATTACACAAATTATAAATAAAAAGAGCAAATAAGTGAGCATGTGTGAAAAAAACAATTACTTGAATATGAAGTTAAAAATACAAAAACATGAAAAAATGTCTGCTTAGAGATAAGAGAAAACTTCACATTAATATTTTTCTGAATCTTGAATGCTCCTGAAAGCTATCTTGTGAGCCATCTAATTCAAGAGACTACAGACCCATCTACACCAACGTCTACATCGATGGACGTGCACACACAAAGAGGAAGAAGCAACATTAGCTTCTTTCTTACTCTTCTAACCACCGTAGTAACAGAAACTCGACGTGCACACACAGAGGGAGAAGCAACGTTAGCTTCTTTCTTACTCTTCTAACCACTGTATCAACAGATGGATTGGAAATGACCTTCTTTCCCAGCCTCTTTCTTACCACTTCACAATAATAACAGAAAACCATAAACAGAGCCTCTGTAGGTTTTTAATAACCCACATGTGGCGGTCGCATTTAGGAGATAAAATGGTGTTTGGTTTGATTTGGGAAAGGTGGAGAGAAGGGGTAGGTGGGTGCAGCTAACGTTTAAATAACTGGAATCTTCTTGCAATAGTCCATTTCCCTCTTATTTTATGAAATGCACAACGATCACCTTCCGGGCAGTAACAAGCATATGAATTGTTGCCTAAAACAAAAATTCTAAATTTTCCTCCTCTCCCTCAATAGGTATTCATTCTACAAGTAGTTCATTTCTGCCCAAACTGCCCAAGTATCTTTCTTCCCATTATCATTGTTGTGTGCCCTAAAGTCAACTCCGACTCACAGAGCAGAACTGCCCAATAGGGTTTCTTAGGTGTAATCTTTTTGGGGAAAGGAGCCCTGGTGGCGTGGTAGTTAAGCGCTTGACTGCTAACCAAAAGGTCAGTGGGAGAAAGATGTGGTTGGTAGTCTGCTTCTGTAAAGATTACAGCCCTGGAAACCCTATGGGACACCTCTACTCTGCCCTACAGGGTCGCTAAGAGTCGGAATCTACTCAGTGCCAACGGGTTTGGTTTGGCTATTAGTAACCTTTACAGGAGCAGATCGCGGAGACACCGGTAGGTTTGAGCCACTGGCCTCTCAGTTATCAGCCGAGCGCGCTGTCACTGTACCACCGGGGCTCTTTTTCTTCCCCCTAGGTAACTATGAATAAATCCGAGCACCTGTAAAAGCAGAGGCACAAATTTTTCTAAATAGTTGCCCCACATACAACAGTACTCCCACTAGAAGGCTTTCTCTGAAGTTCCAAATGAGAAGGGTAACTAGACCCACATAAGCACAGTCTAAGGGCACCTCTCAAAAAGCACTTGCATTTTTACTCTAAGGCCACTTCTGGAAGGTGACCCTGCCTTGGCCTGCAGGCACTTCCCAGGGTGATCCTCCATAAGTCAGAGCACAGCACTCTGTTTCCTTTCCTTTAAGGGGGTGGACAGGTAACTCACTAGGCATTCTCACTGGGCTTGCCCTGTCCCAGGCACTGTGCTGGCCGCTGGAGCTTAGCAGTAAGAAAGTGGATGTAAATTAACATTCCTGTGGAGTCTAGATTTTAAGGGGCCAATTGATATCTTCTTCGGTCAACTAAGAAGATATCAAAAAAAATCCGAACCTTATTAAAACATAAACCACTGAACATCTTTTGGCTAATTATTGAAAAAGAAAAAAAAAAAATCTAACAACTGGCAAAAAACTAAAGACAATTTAGTCAAAGTTAATTATTACATTCATTTTTTTCACACACACCAAGTCAAAGAGGAAATGCATTTTCTTTGTATTGTTCCATTATTTCACAGTATGAAATTAACAAATACGCATGAAAACAAAATGGTAAGACCATTTCAACAATTAACCAAAATTTAAAAAAATGTTTTAGACATTGTATGCATACACAAGTATCAAAATGGGTAATACAGAGTCCTTGTTTATATTTAAATAAAAAAAACCAAGACTCTAAGTTTGGTTAATGTCTAATGAAACAATCTATATGATTGGTTTAGAAAAAATTCCAACAAATTAACATAAGATGCTAAAAGGAGAGTAAACTTTATATTGCTTGGAAAAGTAGGTGATTTTAAATTCAACATGCAAAAAAACAAAATATAAAATAGACAAGGTATTCCAGTAAAAATAATGAGTTCTTTAAGAAAGATGGAGATGCACAAAATATGAGGACATATTCCAAGTAAGAACGCACAGCTTTGCTGAAAAACATGATTCCAGTCAGTTTGCTGAAAGCCCCAAGTGCCCCTACAGCCCGGGCAGGTAACAGGCAGAGTGCCCACGGGTTCATGGAGCACGCACAGAACAGGCAGTGAGGATGCGCAAACGCGAGGCTACTGAGAGCCCTGGAGTGCTCCTACACCCCGGCCAGGTGACAGGCAGAGTCCCCGCAGGTTCACGGAGCACGCACAGAACAGGCAGTGAGGATGCGCAAACGCGAGGCTACTGAGAGCCCTAGAGCGCTCCCACAGCCCGGCCAGGTGACAGGCAGAGAGTGCCCACGGGTTCATGGAGCACTCAGAACAGACAGTGAGGATGTGTAAACACCAGGCTGCTGAGAGTCCTAAGGCGCCCCTACAGCCCCGCCAGGTGACAGGCCGAGTGCCCATAGATTCATGGAGCGCACTCAGAACAGACAGTGAGGATGCGTAAACACGAGGCTGCTGAGAGTCCTAAAGCGCCTCTACAGCCCGGCCAGGTGACAGGCACAGTGCCCGCGGGTTCATGGAGCACGCACAGAACAGGCAGTGAGAATGCGTAAATGCCACGCTGCTTAGAGTCCTAGAGCGCCCTCTACAGCCCGGCCAGGCGACAGGTAGAGTGCCCGCGGGTTCATGGAGCACGCACAGAATAGACAGTGAGGATGCGTAAACGAGAGGCTGCTTAGAGTCCTAGAGCGCCCTCTACACTCCGGCCACGTGACAGGCAGAGTTCCCGCAGGTTCATGGAGCATGCAGAGAACAGGCAGTGAGGATGCAAAAACGCGAGGCTACTGAGAGCCCTAGAGCGTCCCCTAAAGCCCGGCCAGGTGACAGGCAGAGTGCCCACGGGTTGGGTTCGTGGAGTGCACTCAGAACAGACAGTGAGAACGTGTAAACACCAGGCTGCTGAGAGTCCTAGGGCGCCCCCTAAAGCCCGGCCAGGTGACAGGCAGAGTGCCTGCGGGTTCATGGAGCACGCACAGAACGGGCAGTGAGGATATGTAAACGCCAGGCTGCTGACAGGCTCTTCCTCTGTACCCTCCCAAGATTATCACACACACGGCCACTGCCTGGGACGCTTCTCCCATCAACCCTTGTAGTCACATTACTTGAACTGCAGCAAATAAAACAGCTCTCCTGCCTACCCGCCCTCCCTCTCCCACCTCTCTCTCTCTCTCCTGCTCCCCTCTGTCCTTTCCTCCTGCCCTCTCCTTCCTACTCCCTTCCTCTTCCTCTCAGGACACATGGTTCTTCTGGGTTAGGGAGAGGGGTTGTTGTTTAAATTTTAGGGGAGGGGAAGGGCATGAAAACAGCCTCTCCTTTCTTTAGTTCAATTTCTCACTTAAAATTTAGCCCAGGAATGGGTTTTTTTTAAATGAGCTCCTAGTTCCTAGTAAATGAAATGTATTCTAGATATGGAACATTTTACTGAGTATAAATTAAAAAACAGTACACTAAACTTCTTAAAATAATTTATATCAATTCAGAAACTAGTACATAAAATATTGAGTCGGCTCCCACTGTTTTGCCATGAGGTCTGTTAGCGGTCCAGTCATAAGCAAGTGTATGAAGCAAGCATTACCTTCGTGAGTGTGGTAGTTGTAGCAGGCAAAGTGGCTCCTTCTCCCTGGGTAGACACATGCACGGGACCCAGGTGAAGGCAGCACCAGCAGGAGAGAGACCGTGCAGAACACGCATAGGGGGGAGGAAAGAAAAGACAGGAACGTGTGAAACTGCAGTGAGACAACACGCAGACAACTTTACAGGGTAGAAAAGTGTGTATTACCCCACCAGCTTTCAGAACTGAGGGCCAAGTCAGTGAGTGTTCTGTTACAGAAAAACACCAGGACAACAGGTGAGTCACCAAGCAATAGGAAGGGCAGCGGTCAGTTAATCATATAGAGTCACCACCCACTCTGTGGGTTTCTTCTGTTAAAGAGCACGCTGAAATCCAAAGCAAACAACACAAGTCACATGCGCATCCCGCTCCTCCAAAGACAGTGTGAGCACACGCCAATCACACGCGCTCATCGCACATGCCCACATCCCCAAACCCTCAGGGCCCAGGCCAGCTTTACCTGGTCCCAAGGCTGAGCTGGATGAGTGCTTGGCTCACGTGTGTGGTGGATACAGTACTGCCCACTCACAGACATTAAGACGCATGAACACTGTTTTCTCTCAAGGGACACATCCACCTCATTCAGCGTGCTGACAGTGGTCATCCAGTTACAATGAAAACTTCAAAAGACATCAGGGCCTTGTGAAAGGAGCATGGCTTTGGTGCAAGGAAGATCCTGGCAGAGCGTTCGGGTCTGCCACTGACCCCGTGTCTCCCCCCAGGACAGTGTGTTACCCGGTTCAAATGTTAAAGGTGAACGTGGCCGTGAGGACGAATGGACTGCGATACACACACACACACGGAAACACTAGTGGTCCCGGACACGGAGGAGACAAGGTGAATGTCCCTTCTTTTCTCTCCCTCTGAATAAGGTGAACGAGGCCCACATGACCAAGCTGGGGCAGCGCCATCCACGGCATCCTGACCACCCACCCATGATGCACCCTCAACTTTGGCTGTGACTTCCCTCCACCGGTAGGAACACCTCGCAGGATGCCGCCTTGCAGCAATGACAAACCTTATGACATCTGCACTGTTCTCACTTATCTCTCTGCTCTTACAGTTCATCTAAGCTCTGGGTGGGGAACGAAGGGCTCCGTTACATAAACCCCATGCATCCTGAGTACGCTGTGTTACCTACGCAGGTAAAGCGTGCCCTTACCATAGTCTCCTCCTGACTGCTTCTGGGACCCAGGCGCCCTACATCCTCTGCCCCAAGCCCCCTTCCATTGTCTTAGCCTTGCAATTCTTAACTCAGCTCAGAGGTCTCCTGGGGCTGGGTTAGTGCTCCCACAATGCCCTCTGCATACTCCTAGTATTTCACCCAACAGATATTTACTAAGTGCCTATTATGTGCCAAGCACAGAGATGAACAACACACCGTGCCTGCTCTCTAGGAGCTCTCAGTTCAGGACAGCAACGTCTGTCAGACTCTTTGACCAGGACACACAGTAGGGCTTAACTGTTACCAGGTGTCATATATACATGCGCATCTACTGTGTGTGATGTAAATTTTCATGAAACAATGCTTTTCCTTCCTATACATTATTGTAATTGTGTTGCACATCACTACCCTCTGTGGAGCTTATCACCCACCAATAAAGAAGACAGTGCTCTCCATCATGGGAACACAGATGAGAGCCAAGGGAAGTGGGGGTGGGGGCCGTGCAGCAGCAGCACCTTGACCCTGCAGTGCAGACAGCATCTATTGTGACATCTGAAGAAAGGGCAGGGTCCCTGGCTGGGAGGAAGAGGAGGACAACAATTGCAAGCAGAGACCCAGAGAAAGAAAGAAAAGCTGGTTAGGGGAAAGGACATCAGCCACCATAGCTGAGTGCAGAGTGGGAAGGAATGAAGAATGGAGAACTGGGGCTAAGCGGAGGTCACGTGGTATAGGGCTCCCATCCCAGAACAGTGTCTGGGCTGTCCTCGAGTCTGAGGAGGTGAAGCAGGTCTTCAGAGGGATTGATGTGGCTGGAAAAAGTCCATCTGCCTGGGGGGCGCCGAGGAGGCTTGGTGAGGGGCACTGAGGAGACTAACTAAGGGGGGGATGCCAAGGAGGCTCGGTGACGGTGGGGGTACCATGGAGGCTCGGTGAGGGGCACTGAGGAGGCTCACTGAGGGGGGACACCAAGGAGGCTTGGTGGTGGGGAGGGCACCAAGGAGGCTCGGTGAGGGGCACTGAAGAGGCTCACGGCAGGGGGGGGCACCAATGAGGCTTGGTGAGGGGCACTGAGGAGTCTCACTGTGGGGGGGCACTAAGGAGGCTTGGTGGTGGGGAGGGCACCAAGGAGGCTCAGTGAGGGGCACTGAGGAGGCTCACTGAGGGTGGACGCCGTTGAGGCTAGGTAAGGGGGCACCGAGGAGGCTTGGTAAGGGCGCACCAAGGAGGCTCAGCGAGTGGGCTTCAAGAAGTTTCGGTGGTGCGGCTGAGCTAGGAGCACCACACGGCAGACAGACAGGCATAGAGGCAGACCTGTCTGGAAGATGCTGTTGCCCAGACTGAGGCAGACACAGAAGTGAGAGGTGGGGTGAATCCAGAGAGGCCCTGCCTTGGCTTGAACAACAGAGGAGGCAAAAAAGTTCACTAACACATGAACAGAAGAAAAAAGAAGGTTTTTCGTTGGATTTTTGGGGGATGAAGTGAAGAAAAATTACTACCGCTCTGTCATGCTGAGTTTCAGGTGTTTGTGAACAACTGTGAAGCTGCCCAGCAGGCAGCCAATGAACTAGAAGGATGACCTCAGGAGACAAGCCAGCACTGAAGAGATGGTCCCTGGCACTGGGCACTCGCTGGTGTGCGGGTCATCTGAAGCAGGACAATCTCACTCACTTCTGTACCCACTGCTTGGCCCACAGCAAGTGCTCAGTACATGCTGGCACCGTAAGGTGGCAGAGTACCAGGACAAAGGAGGCGTGTTACCAAGCACATTAGACGTGCACTGCTGGCGTGCAGTGAAACTACTGTCTATTAAGGCCTGTGATCTCCTTATACCAACAAAATACTTCTAAATGTTTGTTTACTTGAAGGCCTACGAGTTGAAAGAAGCCAAGAAATTCTCCCTAGGATATAAGTTCCCAAGGTCCAGGGCCTTATCTGTTCTGTTGGTGCACATCCCTCAGGCCCAGAACAGAGTCTGACACACAATAAGCACTCAATAAATATTTGTTAAATAAATGAAGGAATTCTCATCCTGCCTCTGCCGACCACAAAATCAAGTTTCCATTTTTCATCTGAAAATTACTCTAAATCAATTTCTCTCTAGGCTAACATGCCTCAGTCGTGAAAAAACCAGGTTTGGGGAAAACAGTCATTAGTTTAGAGCATTTCACGCAAAATTTTAAAGGCAGAACCCATGCCTGAAACAGGTCCAGAAAAAATGTCTAAGTTGAAAAACAAATGGCCGCCTCACTGTGGCCCTGCATTACTGCAGACAGCCAAGCACCAGTGCTCTCCCACACGTTACAGGCACAAAGTAACCCTGGCACCGTCTCCAAACTACAGAACATCAAATGAACTTTCTAGCCTACCAACGGAGGGACAAAGCAACACTAGCATATTCCTCACCAACGGCTCATCAATGAAAAAAACCACCCTCAAACATAATTAAATATAAAAACTACTACCTACAGCCACACTGCCACTGACTGTAAAGTATTACAGAGGACCATCTAACAACACCTTTAGTTCCTCTACTGATATAACTTAGGTGTACCATAAGATTGCTGAACATCCACATCTGAGCATTGCTTAACTATAACAAATTAATCAGCTGTAAGAAACGAGACCAACCTTCTACATAAAAATAAACACTCTAGAATCAAAGAAGAAAAAAACATAGTTCCTATCCAAGGGACCCTAGATCATCCACACGGCTGGTTCATTTTTCAGCCAACTTATTCTATAATTACGAAATTGGGCTTTAAAAATCGTTCGAGGTGGGAGGGATAAAATACTCTGTTGTTCCTCACTGTATTTTATAATACAAGCCAATACCACTGTTATAATCAAATAAATGAGAAACGACATTGTTTAGCTGAATAATAAATATGCCATACATATGATATGTACACGCAAATACACACACGACACAGAGACGCAGGGTGAAAACACCGCTTTAAGAATGTCAATGTATTTCTCTATCTGAGATGTAACTGATAAAAAAAAAAACTGATGCGCATGGTGAAAACACTGCTTTAAGAATGTCAACGTATTGCTCTACCTGAGATGTAACTGATGACAATCGTTTCAACATATGAGAGACCTACAATTACCAACTATTCAGAGGACTCACATGAAAATAAACTCAGCCTATTATAATTCAAAAACCAAATAAATTACCCTCCTCTTACTAAGAGACACTGTTCATACATGAAACAAAAGTATGAATATGTACACACACATATATATAAAATCTGTCCCAAGAGAAGTAAATTCCAGTTTGTCATTTTTACTAGATTTTTTTACTAAGGTTACTTTACCCATTATTTTCAATTTTTTTCCATGAGAACTTTATTTTTATATTTTATATATTTTATTTTTTATGCATGAATGTACACCTCATGTGACCTTGAGGTTTTTTTTTTTAAGTAAATGTCATAATTTGAGACCACTTAAACAAAATTCATTAGAAAGCACAAAGACAGCTTAATAATAACACCTTACACCATATAAGCTGGTATGACCCCATTTCTCACCTGGGCTTAGTTCTACCAAGTAGGGCAGCTTCTCGGGAGGGAGTGAGGACCCGTAGGTAGAGCTGTCAGCCCTCTCTTTCCCTTTGAGCTGCTTCCCATCCACCTGTTTTTTAGTTTTCTTTGGGATGTGGTCCGGTGGCCTCCTCTTCAACTGGAAGACTAAAATCCCTAGAAGAGTAACATTGTAAATCATCAACCCCATTGAAATTATCAGCGATGGCCAGTTAACTGGCAGTAAACTACACAAAGGCTTACCAAGGAGATGTAATGCATTAACGTCTCTCAAGGAACAACGTACCTATTGTTCAATTTTACTCAATATAGGAAATATTAGTCTCTTGACATGTTCTGAAAATCTCTAGCAAGAAATTTCCAAAGGTTATTTTAAATTAACCATCACTCATTATATGCCTGAAAAATAACGCGACATCCAGTTTAAGAATAAATGAATGTTTATTTTGGTAAACAACGCTTTGATCAATGAATATATAAATATGCATGAATACACTCACGTGCCACGTAATATGCACTCAGGCAGCGTCCCACCACATACCCTCCACGGTCCCATTGGGCAGTGTCCCACCACGTACCCTCCATGGCCCCATTGGGCAGTGTCCCACCACGTACCCTCCACAGTCCCACTGGGCAGTGTCTCACCACGAACCCTCCACGGTCCTATCGGGCAGTGTCCCACCACGTACCCACCACGGTCCCATCGGGCAGTGTCTCACCACATATACCTCCATGGTCGCATCAGGCAGTGTCCCACCACATACCCTCCATGGTCCCATCGGGCAGTGTCCCGCCACGGACACCTCCATGGTCCCATCGGGCAGTGTCCCACCACATACCCTCCATGGTCCCATAAGGTTCTTTTTTTAAAAAAAAAAAAGGAAAGCAGCTCTTCTTTTATTATTTCCTTCTAATGGTTTTAAAGACTCCAAGCCCTCAGAGTGAAGGAACAGCGGGGCTCCAGGGCTCATCCCAATTCCTGTAGAGCCTCCTCCTCCTCTGGCTGGCTTCATTCACCCACCCAGCAGCCATGCAGTCTTTCGCTCCCAATGCAGGACAGCATCTGCCCAGGCTCCGCCGTCCCTGCCATAGGTAGGGCCCTGGGCACTCGTGGGCTCCCGGCTCTGGCTGCACATGATCAGGAAGCGGCTACATTAACAGGGCGGCGGCAGCCAGGGCTGCCAATGCCAGCTGTGCTCTTGGCACCTGCACACCCACTCCCCATGGGCACCTCACAGCGCCGTCCCTGCCCAGACATACACAAAGTTCTGATCCAGTTGTCACGCAGCCCCCCTCCCCCTCCCAGCTGCATACCCGGCAAGGCTGGCCTCTTGTATCCAGGTCCCATGAGGTTTTAATATAATAGGCCTTATGGGGACTGAACTACGGATTATACAAGGACTGCCTGTATGTAAAGGTGTTTGCACAGAGTTCAAATCACATAATGCCCTATTTCACAGAATGTATTGTGGACGTTAAGTGATACATACCTGTATATACAAAAATATATTTCTAGCTAACTTGATTTTTGTTTAAATCAACTGAATTAGTTCAGAATCCAAAGCAATCTGACTTTAATTGAATAAAGTGTTATTTATACTGTCCACAGAAAGTCCCAAATCAGTGTCGAGGAAAGCTAGAAATCTGCTTACTGAGAACAGCCTTTCTTTTCTTTAAAACCACCCATCCAAGTCCAAGCACTGACGTGGTTACTGGTGATAAACTTATATGTCTTTATCAACGCAGAGGCCCTCTACTGGGCAACAGTTAGCTCATGGTATGAATTTAAAAGTAAGAAAACTGTATTTCAGCAAAAACACAGCTTTCAACCTTCTCTACTCTGAAGTTGTCCAGTGAAAATTCTGAATCCATTATTTGAAATGACTAACCCACTGAGAAATCTTTAAGTCTGTCGATCGTTTTCCCTGTCGTAACAAATCTGCCCAAGGACTACTGGTTCACCTAGATCCTATGGAAAGTGTTCTGTTGCTGACAGCTAGCAATGACCTTCCAGGTCTTGCCACACAACTAACAGTCTGGCCATTTCAAGAAGAGACACAGGCCTCTAACAGCAGTACTCCAGCCTGACCAGGGTCCCCCTCAAGACTGAGATAGCACTGAGTGGCCAAGGGGCAAGGGCACCACATCAGAGCATTCAACACGTCAATGAAGGAGGCAGAACACTACATAAAACATCATCAAAAAATAACTTCCTACACACAGCCACATCCTCTAGGAGAAAACTAAATGACTGGTGCATCAGGCAGAAATTTAACAGATCACGTACAAGCAGCCCTTTAAGAACACAATCACTCTTCACCTCTGTCGCTGGGCCATTCCCTGAAGATCTGCAGGGGACACTCATCGTCATCAAGGATAGTTTCTTTAGCTCCTTTTTCATCAGAATGTTGGGATCCAGGAGGAAGTGTAACCTAAAAGAAAACATTAACTGTGAATATGACATTTAAAAAGTAAATTAACTAGTGTTTAAAGGAAAGAATATTGCTTTTGAATGAATAATAAATAGTCGCTGAAGAATTAAATTGAGCAAGCACTATAAAAAACTCTCCTGCTATTTCCAATTAAAAGTTTAGCGAGCTGCTTTGGCAGTTGTGATTCACCTTTGCTCCCTGCCCCTCCCCACAGTAATGAGTGTTCTTAGAAACTTTCATAAGGAAAGACAGTGTGTTATGGTTGACTTGAGTAATTTCTTCAGGGAAAACAGCATCATTATTGCAAATCTCCATCTCTGTGGTCCCTGATTCACCTTTTCAATTCAAACAATTGTTTTTATCAGGAGTTTAATAAAATGTAAGATCTCTTAGAATAGCAACTATCATGTAACAGAACAGAATTCGTTTTCTTGTAGGTAGTCTACCTTTATCATTGAATTTTAATCAGGTCATTTACATGTATTACCAAACTACTTGTTTATTCAACCAATGTTCTTAAGCATCTATTTCAAGGCTGTGTTCAAAATACTCTCAGGAACTCGTGACTCTGTACTTCTCTTTACTGCACGTTCTCCCACAGATAAATAATCTTCAGAACCGCCACGAACACTGCAGTCACACGAAGAGGACGAGGGGCCGGGGTGCGATCAGCTCACCTGCGCCAGTGGACTTTTGGCCCACTTTCATTCTGAGAACTGACAGTAACAAAAACCGCTCACCCAGCACACTGCTGGGCACCGTGCCTACGGCCTACGCCAGGACGTGGCGGGAAGAGGACCGGGTCTCTGCTCAGTAGTGTGACTCTGCTTATACCACCGTCTCACTTACAGTACCTCGACTTTTTACAGCAGTCTAACCGATTCTAAGTGCAAACAGCTCCTATCGTAAAATGCATCATTACCGCAGGGACCTGTTGATGCCACAGGTGATTACTGCATAAAGCCCGGCACTGCAACAGGGTTCTCCTCTGCGTCATACAAATGTCAGGCGGAAAATGCACCAGAACATTCTCTCTCTCAAGTACTCTTTCTTCAGAGAGAAGGCAAAATTACCTAGACTATCCACTCTCTCAACCCTACCCTACCTGCATCAAGAAAAAGTATGGCAGAATTTCAGCTACGACGCTTTCTTCATCTATTGGCCTTGTTGTTATGTGTGCCATCAAGTCGATTCTGACTCAGCGACCCTGTAGGACAGGGAGAACTGCCCCACAGGGTCTCCAAGGCTGTAACCTTTTAAGGAGGCTGACTGCCACATCTTTCTCCTGTAGAGTGCCTGGTTGGTTCGAATTGCCGACCTTTCGGTTAGCAGCCGAACACTTAACCACTGTGCCACCACGGGTCCTACAATGAAATTAGTTGTATTCTACACCTACTCCTCACTCATCAACTGTCTCATCAGCTGACATTTCGCATTTACAACAACAGGAAAAAAAATCTACTATCTGGCGAGGGTAGCGCTGGCTATGAATGCTTTGAAGGGTAAGGTCATGTGTCAACTTAGCTGGGCCATGATTCTCAGTGGTCTGGCAGTTATGTAATGATGTAATTGTCAGCTATGTAATAACGTAATCATTCTCCATTTTATGATCTGATATGGTCATCCTCTATTTTCTCAAAACAATCTGGTCTTTGGAAACTGGCTATGTCTGTTAAGTGAAGAGTGGGTGTATTCTTCTGATTCCAAGTAACAGAGACTCACTGTAAAAAAAAAATTCCAACAATACAGAAAAGCATAAGGAAGAAAGTAAAAAAAAAAACAAAAAACTGTAACTGTTTTTGTGATCATGTTTTCATAATTATCCTTAGGTATTCATTTTATATAAGGGAGTTCCTTTCTTAATCGTACATGGTACTTTAGAAGGCTCCTTTCCGTCTCTTTACCTCGGCAGACAACCTAGTGTGTATTCGCCCCGCAGATACACCTTTCTCTATGCTCGTGTACACATGCAGCATTCTGTGTCGGGTTTTATTTTGTTTATAATGGGTGTTTTTCCAAAAGCTGGATATTTTATGAAAGTTGTATATTTCGGAGTCAAATTCTACAGATAGCTCTCTTGTGTAATGTCCCATAGCAACACGGTATTAAACGGCACAGACATCCCTTTAGTGACAGGCATTTCACATGCTTCCTGCTTACTGCCACAACAATCAATATTGCAAAAGGAAATCCTTAGAGAAATACACTCAGGAATTTACTGGCGATCTGTTTATTTTACATGTTATAACTAATATTCACCACCATATCTCTGATATGTTTTAATGACTATTTTATTTTCTTCAATTTTAGATATTATTTCCACTCCAAAATGATAGCTGTCTAGGTTAGCTGCAAAACGTTCTTTCAGACTTTCCTCCCCCATCATCCTTGGAATTACCTTCTCCTGCGCCGGGTTCTAGTCTTAGATCCTCTTTGTCTTTCTTGACCTACCCCAACATTTTGCTGGGTACCAACATCCAGTAGCTTTCTGAGAAAGGATGCACGGGAGTAAATTCAGGAAGACTACATATGTTTTAAAATGCTTTTACTCCACCTAACACTTGACTGACAGTTCAAAGTGACAATCATCTTCACTTTGCATTTGAGAGCACTGCTTCACTGTAGTCCAGATTCCATCATTACTGTTGAAATGACCAGCACCAATCTTGTTCGCAACTCTTCACATGCAACTTGAATCTTTCTCTCTAGGACATTAACCCATCTTTACGTTTAGCTTTCTGCAATTTCAGATAATATGCTTTAGCCTTTTACAAAGTAACTATAGCAGCGAGCCTTTTCAACCTGGAAATGCAAATCTTTCATTTCTGGGAGGTATTCTGGTAGTAGTTCTTGATACCTTCTACCCTTCATTTCCTCTTGCTTTCTGTCTGGTCCCGCTGTTAGTTAATGTGTGGATACCCTACACCGATAACCTAAATTTATCTTTTCTCTTTTATTTCCTTGTCTTTCTGTTCTACATTCTGATAAATTCCCTTAACTTTACCTTCTGCCCCTCCTATTGGCATTTACCCCTCTCTTTCTTCTTTATTCATACAGCTTTATATTTCCAACAGCTCTTTCTCTAAATGTTCCTCTTTAGGGCATTCTGGTCCCATTTCATGGATGTAATATCCCTCTTATCTGAATATGTCTGTTTTTTGGACACTTCATCTGCTCTATGCACTCTCTCTTAGCTCCAGGTTCTTTTATCTGTTTGTGTTGGTCTTTCATTTTAAAGGCTTTTCTCAAATGTCTGTTCGACCTTGCCCATCCACTTATATTTGACAGCAAGTCACAATAAAGCTGAGTGTAAGCCTGAACGTATGTATGAGCAAGGATGATTGCTGGTGGGTTTCACAGTGGGACTATTGGACCAGAACCTCCAAGGGTCAGTATCCATACAGAGGTTATATTCTCTGGCCAGCAAGTTTCTCCTGGGAGGTCTCCTTCAACCTGGCTGTAAGTGTTCAGGGTGCAGACTCACACTTAATCCTTCTGTTTTCAGTGAATATCTCTGCCACCCTTCTGCTCTGCTGGTATCCCCAAATCCAAGGCTTCCCTTGTTCATTCAATCTCATCAACTTTTCTGTAGCCTTCAGCTGGGAGATGACACAGTGGTTGAGATGGGAAACAGGATGGGGGTATACATATTTTTACTCATAAAAATTTTCAACTAAATTTTCTGTTTTCAGGCTAACTTTCAATACTGCCTCAGAAGGTACCTAAAGCCTCTAATTGCTGTGTCTTCCTGGGGTTCTGACACAGGCGTTTGCCTGCTTCTTGACCTCCAGTCTGCAGGCTTTCTCTGATCTGATAAGCTAGACATCACTCACTTACAACTTCAAAATTTAATTGACAACTCTGAATTCTTGTCTTCTTCTATGCTCTTTTTTTTTTTTGGTGTGGCTTTATATAATTTTCTTTTATTCCTTTATTGTCATTTTTGATGTGGGAAAATCTGTTTTCTCATCTACTTTCAGATGAAAATTGGGGTATACTCATAAGACTAAGCACCTACCAGATACTTTTTCCAACTGATTACAACTTCTTAGCTTTTCAGCAAGAGGATGTCATGAAATTCAAGCAAGTGCTTTTATTTAATGTCATCTGTACCTAACAAAAGAGGTACAAGAATTCTACACTAAAAACTACAAAACACTGCTGAGAGAACTTAAAGAAGATCTAAATAAATTGCTCATAAGTGGCAAGATTGACTGCTGTTAGGATAAGAAGTCTCTCTAAATTTATCTATAGATTCAATGCAAATCCAGTCATAAGTCCAGCAGACTTTTTTGTAAAAATTGACAAGCTGATTCAAAGATTTATATAGAAATGCAAATAATCTAAAATAAAGCTGTTTTTAAAGATAAAAACAAAGAACAAAGTTGGGACATACTTTACATAATTTTAAAGCTTATTATAAATCTATAGTAATCAAGACAGCTTGGTATTGCCAAAAAGGCATATAGAGCAATTGTAGTTTGGTATTTTCTTAAAAAGTTACACATACATCTATCACGTGATTGAGCCATTATACATCTGGGTATTTACTCAAAATGAAACATGTGTACATTCTTTGCAGCTTTATTAGAAAATCCCAAAATGAGTGACAACCCAAATGCCCACCAGCAGGTAAATGGATTAACAAACTGTGACACGCATAAAGCGAGACAGTAATCAGCCAAAACAGTAACCACTGACGCACACAACGTGGGTGATTCTCAAAACCAACCTGAGCAGGCAAAAGAGAGTGCATGCCGTATGATTCCATGTATGCAGAAATTCCAGAAGATGCAAACAGATCTATAAAAACCAACCTGCTGACTGAAAGGCGGCAGGCAAAAGAGAGTGCGTGCTGGACGACTCCATTTACATAGAAATTCCAGAAGATGCAAACGGATCTATAGTGACAGGAAGCAGACCAGGGGTTGCCTGGGATGGGGGATGAAGGGATTGATGGCTTACAAAGACGCATGAAGAAACTTTTGAAGAGGATGGAAATGTTCACTGTGTACACTGAAGGAACCCCTATACTTTAAACATGTATATTGTTATACTTCAGTTACATCTCAATAATTTCGGGGACGAAAAGCATTAAAACAAGTAATCACCCTGTTTCATTATTCAATAATCATTTGCTAAGATGAGAGAAAGGGGGCATCTTTTTAAAAAAATTTATTGTCAACTGACATTCTGCCAGGGAAATATTGGCTAAAAAGAAGTTTGTATATACTTGGTTGACTTAGAAGTCATGAATTTTCTAAGCAGTTTTTTACTCAGAATAGAAAATCTCATTTTACTTAGTGTTCTCAAATCATTTGGGAAGCATAAAATTTCACTTCATTTCTTTACTACCGTTGTTGTTCGATGCTGTCGCGCCAGTTCTGACTCATAGTGACCCCGTGCACCCCCTGCGCCACTCTCACAATTCTTTACTACTAGGGTCAAAAATATGTTCTTTATCTCCAAAAAACTACGGATGACTACTGAACATGTCAACCAGATGTTGGTACTTATGAATAGAAAACTAATTTATTTAAAAACTGAATCTTCAAGATATACCAAAGCCACCACCATCAAGTCGATACCAACTCACAGTGACCCTATAGGACACAGAAGAACTGCCCCGCAGGGTTTCCGAAGCTGTAATCTTCATGAAAGCAGACTGCCACATCTTTCTCCCAGAAGTGGCTGGTGGGTTCAAATCACCGACCTTTTGGTTAATAGCCGAGCACTAACCACCTGCACCACCAGGGCTCCTTCTTCATGATATATCTTAGTAAAAATCCATAAGAAAAGTATCATTAAAGTAGATTTTACAAGAAAAAATTAAGTTATCGATATATGCAATGGAAATCCTGGTGGTGTAATGGTCAAATGCTACTAATCAAAAGGTCAGCAGTTCAAATCCACGAGGTGCTCCTTGGAAACTATCAGGCAGTTCTATTCTGTCCTACAGGGTCGCTAGGAGTTGAAATTGACTTCACAGCAACGGGTTTGGTTTTTTTATAAATGCAAAGTAAGAGTTGGAAGGATATACATCAAAATACTCATAGTGATCATCCTTCAGTCATAGAACAGGGGATGATTTTTTTCTTTCCTTCAGTTTGGCTTTTTATACTTTGCTAATTTTATAACAACGCACATGTATTATTTTTGTAATGGACGGGAGAGTGCTGTTTTTATACAGATTTAACATGGTGGTTTGAGTTCATCAGATTCGAAATGATACAGTGGGAGAGAACTGACATATGCTAAAACTTGATTTAAAGAATCTCTTTCCATTTAAATGCAAAGTCCTACGACGTTTAATATTGGCTAAAAAGTGCTGATTAGATTATTTACCCGGGCGATGCAGTAATCCTTAGGACTCTCTTTCTCCAGACCATACTTCTCTAAAGCTTCAACCACAGCAAAGTCTGCAGTATCGGTAGTTGACAGTAGGATTGTCTTGTAGGGAATATTTGGTTTTAAACTATCTGCATAAATTCTCAGTGTTCCACCTGAAAAAACATTTTGACATTGTTGAGCACAAATTTCTTATATGTCAATAACAGCAATAACTAACATTTACAATCACTTAAGAAAAGACCACGTAAATTCCGGCTGCAGTGGGGACAAAGGTGGAACCTGCACAATAACTCCGTTTGCATTTCCTGTTAGAAGACAGGTTATCAGCAGTGGCTTTTCGATCTAGCGATTCTCTGCTGCAGTGAATAATCCTGTGTGACAAACACCGTTTCTGGTTCTCTCAAGCCAAAGTAGTTTTCTACAATGATGCACACATTTACTTTACGGGTGAAGAGTGGAAAAAGAAATGAACTCTACATCTTTCTCCTAGTGCTACTCTTTCTCCAGCTGCGCTTTTCCAGCTTCTTACTGATACACTTTTTATATTCCCATTTTTTGTTTTTTTCAACTTCATGAAATGGAAGTTTAAAATCCAGATAAACTTAAATAACAACCACACAAAATAAGTCAATTTAAAAAAATTGAGCTAGGAAGTAGGAGGTCTCAGGTACTACAACACAAAGATTTTCTATAAGGTATCTGCCACCAAAACACCAGGCTCTATACCTTCCAGGCTGCAGACTCGAGCATCATTCCTAACAGTGAACTCATTTTGGAGAAAAACAATCGATTAGACCATAGCAGCTTGGAAGTCCTGAGGTTTATTCTTTTGTTTGTATGTTTCCTTTTAATGGAATTCTCTATGTATGTTATATTGCTGTCACTTTCGACATCACCATCTGCTTTCTACTTATGGTCTAAGATTTACAAGCCCAGAAATCGTGAGTCTACAGGAACCAAGGCAGAGGTAGGAAGTCAAGCGAGGTGCCAAGGTCCCTCTCATACAGGGCAGCCATGGGTAAGCATTCTAACCTCTGTAACCGTCAATTTTCTCAGCTGTAAATTAAAACAGCTATATTAAAAGATCTTGAGGTGGTTCTAAATTTCCATTACTCCTTGGCTCTTTTTTAAGTCTAAAGCAGTTATTCTGGGTACTGATTACTTCTCACATTCTCTTTTTCAGTGCAACAAGTCTGACACAAGGTGCATTCTGATAGCTTAACTCAGTGATACAACTGTGGGGAAGCTAATGGAAACCCTAGTGGTGTAGCAGTTGAGTGCTACGGCTGCTAACCAAAAGGTTGGCAGTTTGAATCCACCAGCTCCTCCCTGGAAACCCTATGCAGCAGTTCTACTTTGTCCTATAGGGTTGCTATGAGTCAGAATCGACTTGATGGCAATGGTAATGGGCTTCTATGGAGTCACAGTGCAGACCCATGAGCACAGGTCTGTGACACTCAGTTGTCCCTGTGTGTTCACCATGTGCAGACACACGTATGCAATGCCCCACTGCTCCTGCACTGAGGACACCGAAGTAAACACGGCAGACACCAACCCCACCTCACACCACACCCCTCATCTTCACACCACACGCCTGCCCTCAGACCACATCCCTACACTTCCTGCCCTTAGACGGTGCCCCTGCCCTCTGATGGAGTCCCTGCCTTAAGATCCCATCCCTATCCTCTGACTGCATTCCTGCCC
Organism: Loxodonta africana; assembly: GCF_030014295.1. Classification (NCBI taxonomy): domain Eukaryota; kingdom Metazoa; phylum Chordata; class Mammalia; order Proboscidea; family Elephantidae; genus Loxodonta; species Loxodonta africana. Next base: position 238,568,547 of record NC_087342.1, on the reverse strand, counting down.
TCAGACCTCAGACTGTGATCCTGCCCTCAGACCCCACCCTCAGTCCTCAGACCATGTTCCCGCCCCCAGATGGCCACCCTGCCCTCAAACTGCATCCCCACCCTTGGCCCTCAGACCATCCTGGCCCGCAGACTGTGTCCATCCCACTCTCAGACTGCGTCCCTGCCTTCAGACAGCCGCAATCTAGGGGGAGAAGACTAACAAGAAAACAAATCATTTAAGATTGTGATATATACGCCGTGAGTAACATAGACATGGTCACAAGGAAGAAAGCGACCAGGCGCTTCCTAAGCTCAGTGACAGCACAGGCCTCCCTGAAGAAGCGAGGTTTGAACTCAGGTCTAAAAGATTTCAGAGGAGGGAGCAGTGAAGTAAGACTTCATCCAAAGTCAGTGCATCCTCAGCAGAGGGACTCACGGGTCAATATGGAGACAGTGGGGTGACAAGAGGAGTCGCCATTCAAGAAGTCGGCCGGACTTGGGGAGGGGGGCATAGCAGGGAGGCCAGTCCGAAATGTGTTTCATACCCAAATATATCCACTCCTCACTTAATTATACTCTATTTCCAAATACAGATCTCAAGTAAGTTACAAGAAAAACATGCATACAACAGGAGGAGTAAAAACACCTCGTTCCGCAGACTGAGGTAACAGCTGTATGCTTTCACATTAGACAGCCAAGGAGCAGACTAGACATTCTGCTTTGAAAGCTAAAGATGGCTCTGAAAAAAAGCATAGGCTACAGAAAAATGCAAACGGTCAGAAACTGAGTTTTTCTAAAAGAATTTTATCTGCTAAGTGCCCAGACAAGTACTTGAAATCCCAAAGTTATAGACCACAGAGCATGAAAAACGATTTTGGTCTAAAAAGATTTAAGGACAGGGTTTATCAGAAAGTCACATAATAAATCAGTATGGTTCCTATGTATAATCTGATTCTCAGTGGCACTTCTGAAGGACATGTCACAATGAGCAGCTGTACAACTCATACTCATGTAGCCAAATGAATTTAGCTTTTATTACCTGTTTTTGCCAGTCTGAATGTTTCAGAACATCTGTCTAAACTATCATCCTGGTTTTAGTACGGTGAGTGTTAAGACACTGTGACAAAAGGAAGCCACAAATGGACAGTCTAATTTAAAAGGTTGTTTTTACTTTATAAGCATAAAACCATATTACTGTCAGAGATGAAGATACATACCTCCCTATATTTTTTTTATTTGCTATGGAGGTAAGGAAGAGAAGCTAACATATAGACTGGAAACCCTGGTGGCACAGTGGTTAAGAGCTCTGGGTGCTAACGAAAAGGTCAGCAGTTAGAATCCACCACCCACTCCTTGGAAACCCTATGGGGCAGTTCTACTCTGTCCTATAGGGTCACTATGAATTGGAACTAACTCAACAGCAACAGGTTTTATTTGTTTGTTTTGGTATTATTGACTATAACTCATTTGTAAAATATACATTTTTGTTCTAAAATGAGGATATGATTATTATCCTGACCTTGAAGATGGAACGCACTGAAGTTAATGTTAGTGAACAAGCAATCCAACTGCAACCTTACTCCACTAAAACGCTGAAGCAGAGGAAAGATCAATCAATCCCCTAAAAATTCTCTTACAGTTTTCTTAATAAATTTCTCAGTGAGAAAAAGCCACATGTGACAGTAATTGCTGCTGTTGTTGAGTGCCATCTTCGACTCAGTTCTGACTCTTAGTGACCCTGTGTGACAAAGCAGAACTGCCCCTAGGGTTTTCTGGGCTGTAATCTTTACAGAAGCAGATCATCGGGTCTTCTTCTCCCATGGAACTGTTGGATGGGTTCATAGCGTCAACCTTTTGTTAGCAGCCAAACCACTGCACCACCAGGGCTCCTAGTGCCACATTAGGGCATGTGTGGGTCGACAACACTTTGAAAACATCACAAAGTTAATACACCTAACTGTTAAAGATAGTTTACAAATTCCAGGCCAAAGCGGTTTAAAAATCACAACCCTTGGTCAGCTGGGATGTGTGCCTAACAGATACAAGTTAAGGGGGGCTGTGATGTCAACGGAACTTGGGGAAATAACCCTTGGGCTACAGAGGCAGGAAGCAGGCTCAGTTGTTAACAGAAATGTGTGTTTCATAAATTTCTCAGAGCAGCCTGACCCCCAGTGACCACACCCCCAATCTACATCCTTTATCAATCTAAGGTGACAGACAGACTAGGCGACAACCCTGTATTTTCCTAAGTTACTTATGAAGAAACAATAGGAAACCCCAGTGCAGCACATTCTGACTTCCTTAGCGTGAACGTCAACAGCTGTCTGCTAACATCTGGTCTCCACGGTGCTGGGGGTCCACCTACAACAATGCTGCTTCCACCTCCAGTCATCCCTTTACGGACAAGCTCTACTCTGCTCTCCTGCTCTCTCTCTGCCCAATTCTTCGTGTTCCTTTTCTCTGTTGTTTGCCAACTCCTCTTTACAGTAACTTTACCTGACATTTTTGCGTACCTGTATATTTTCTGTCTGGGAGATCTTATCCATGCTCAGAGATTCTGCCTTCCCACGACACAGACGACTCCCAAAATCTTTATCTCCATCAACATTCCTGACCAGTACTCACTGAAGTCACTCAACTCACAGCCTGAAAGACCCCAGATCTCTGCAGCACCTCACAGAACGTATATAAACAAGCCTTCCTTTCCCACCCGAGTCCATCAGTAGCTACACAATGAAACACAGTGTCATCCTGAATGTCTCCCCAACACAATGAAACCTAATCTGTTACAGTTCCTGGTAATTCTACCTCTTGAATATGTCTTCAATCCTGTTCTCTCCTTATAGTCCACTGTCAGTGACTTAGTTCCAAAAAAACCAAAAAATTCTATTGCCGTCAAGTTGATTTCAACTCATAGCAACCCTATAGGATGGAGCAGAACTGCCCCATACAATTGCCAAGGAGCAGATGGTGGATTCAAACTGCCGAACTTTTGGTTAGCAGCTGTAGCTCTTACCCACTGCACCACTGCCCAACACTTCCAGCACCATGCCTGCTTCTAATCACAATTCCCTCAGCCCTCCTTCTGCTCCCTTCCACAGTACTCTCTAAACCTGAACCTTAGGCTAGACTGAAAGATTTCTTAATCCTCGGTTTAAAGCATGTCAGTGGCCTATTAACAGACAATATCGAATTTTTCCATCAAAGTATTCTTAACAATGGTAGCGAAAAATAAGTACACATATCTGTGGGCATAGCCTGAGGTAACATGAAAAAACTTTCCCTTTTACCTTAAAAATATACAGAAATGTTACATTCTAATCCATATTAGAACCACATTTCATTATGCATATAAATGTACATAAAATGTATATAAATAATTAACTGGGTCTCAAAGTCATCTCACTGGAACATTCATGGAAACAAGCCCTCACTTCCGTGGTTTTCTTGAATCACTGACACTACAATTCCAGTGAAATCCATAATGAAGACTCAGTTACAGAGATGCTAAGGGTCAAAAAAGGCCTGGAATGCTTGGTTGACAGACAAATTAGCTTCAGGGCCAACCTCCATCACGGCCGGAGGCCGCGTGGAGCACAACACTGAAATATACCGTAAGACCATGTGCAAGCTCAGAAGAAATGGAGTAATATTGGGGGCAAAATCACTTTAGAACTGTATGGTCTACAGACTTCAACTCACAATTAAGACAGAGCAGAGGTACTACTAATAAGCTACACAGTAAGGCCGTTCCTGTGAATATAATGTAAGTGTAAACATGGCCGTGTAAACATGGCCTCCCCTTGATGTTTCCAACTTGCTACCATAGAGGTGTATCAGATTATGGTTATAAAAATAATCAGGGTAATGTTAAAACCCTTTGACTCAGGCTTTGACTGAAGAGAAACGGTGCACAGTTAAACAACTCTTCCCAGCTAAAGCTATTATAAGTGATGAGACTCTAGAGAAATGCTGCCAACCCTAACATTCGAAAGCCCTAAAACTAATAAATAAGCTAACGGACATACAGAACATAAGGTTAGAACATCCAATTCTGAAGCATCTAAATGTAACATTATAACAGAAATACAGTTGATGACATTCTAGATCACGCTTTTTCTAGGAAAGGCCAGATCGATAATACAGCCCTCTAACATACTGATTGTTTGAAACTCAGCAGGTTATGTATTGTTTTTAATAAATAAAAGTACTTTCTAACAAGCTTTTAACTTATCATAATAAGTATTTTCTTTGCTGAGTACAACTGTGATTAATTACAAATAAAAGTGTCAAATAGCTAAAAAACACACAAAACCAATTTATAGGTCGAATAGCAAACTCAGCTGTTTCAAATCTCTTTATAGTCTCAATTTTCCTCAGAATAACCACAATAAGGTCTTCTGCAAGTTGGCTCTTTCACTGTCTCAGAACTTTCCACTGTCCTAGCACTTCATTATAGACACGATGCGAGATGTCTTTTTCGCTGACCCCCTACTTTACCAAGCATGATGTCCTTCTCCAGGGACTGGTCGCTCCTGAAAACATGCCCAAAGAATGGTCTGTAATCCATAGAAATGCAGCTATTTCCGTCCTTTCTGTTTACTAATGACAGATAAAATAAATAAATGAATAAGTGGACTACGTCTATGTACTGCCATGGAGTAACACCCAGGATACGTTGTTGAGTGGGAAAAGCGAGGCAGGAAGAAAGCCTATGGTGTGCCTGGTTCTTTATCTAAGGAGGCAGTCAGGGACAAAAGCTAGACTTCTCCAAATATACCTTGTTTTATAAATCTGACTTTGGAATCATTAAATAAAATTAAATTTTGAAGAAACAAATCCCCAAAATCAAAAGTGAAATAAAACAAATAAGTGTAACTGTGAATTACTGTGGAAACAGAATCACATGGATAAGAATAAGCTTGTGAATTTACAACAGTAATTTGCCATCTATCCTTTAGGATATACCGTCAAAAAAAAAAGCTTAAAATGTTTTGGGTACCTTACTGTTATTAATAATATTGTTATTTTAAATTTGACACTATTAGTATATATTGCAAGGAGCCTTGGTGGCACAATGGTTAAGCGCTTGGCTGTTAACTGAAAAATTAGCGATTCAAACCACCCAGTGGTTCTAGGGGAGAAGGACCTGACAATCTGCTTCTGCAAAGATTACAGCCTAGAAAACCTATGGGGCAGTTCTACTCTGTAACACATGGGGTCACTATGAGTCAGAACTGACTCACCAGCACCCAGCAACAGTATACACAATAGGAAAAAGCAAATAATCGTGCTAATGTTAGGAATTTTATCATAAAAGACACCCAGTTTTTCCTAAAAGCAACATAGTTTCAAAAAATGTCTTTCCTAGCTCTGTTTGCTAAACAGGCTCAGAAGCACTAACTAAACACCCGTCACAAGGAGTACTCCTAGCAGCCAGATATCAATTCCGTCTAAAAGGAATGAGATTCCCGAGAGAAAGATTCAGGGTCTGGGGCACGAAATATACAAGATGAACCTACATCTTGTCAGACAAAAAAGCTTTCTCAGATGGCTATGGTAGTGTAGAAAAGACTCTGGGGACAACGCGAAGAGATTCTCACTGGCTCCAAGTGACATCAGCAAATCAATAAAGAAAGTAAGGGCAATGGATTGAAAAGCACTGAACCGTTTTGAATCTATTAGCCATTAAAACAATGATGAAAAAAAAAGACCACTGATCTCCTTTGGAGGACACTATGGTAAGTATTCTTGCCCCACACCCCCCCCAAACCCTCTATACCTTTATCTATAGCTAATGCAGGAAAAGAGAGAAAACGGGAAGAAAATGATAAAATGCACCACAGGATATAGTCTCAGAATGTACAAGACAAACCACCTAGGTTTTAAAATCAACCAGCCAACTAATAAACTAGGAAGTTAAAGGAAAGACAGGACAGGGGATTTCAGAATGCAAGACACATAAACCAAGCACAGTGTGTGGATCTCTGAATCCTGACTCAAAAGAATTACCGGAGACGAGAAAAATCTGGACAACGACTAAATATTGGATAATATTAAGGAGTTACTGCCTATTCTTTGATATGTGATAATGATACTATGGCTAGTTTTTGGATTTTTTTTAAGAATACTTATCCTTTGGGGGGGTGGAAACTAAAATATTTTTAAGTAATAAGACTAGGATTTACTTCAACAACACTACAGTTTGGGCATGAAGCAAATACATGGGAGTAGAGACGAGACATGAGCTGGTAATTACTGAAGCTCAGTGATGGGTACACAGGGGTCATTATATCTAGCTCTCTTCTTTTGCATATATTTGAAATTTTCTAGAATTAAAAAAATAAATAAAATAAAGCCATACTGGGGAAAAGTATGTCATTAAATCTCTCTCTATATGAACAGGACTCTTAAGGCAAAACTGACTTTGTACCGTTCATACATGGTACACATTTGATATTAACAGGCTACATCACCCGCTTAAGGAGCCCTGGTGGCACAACGGTTAAGCGCTCAGCTGCTAACCTAAAGGTTGGTGGTTTGTACTCACCCAATGGCTCCAAAGGAGAAAAGACCAGCTGATCTCCTTCAGCCTAGGAAACCCTATGGGGTAGTTCTACTCTGTCCTATAGAATCTCTGTGAGTTGGAATTCACTCAAGGACACACAAAAACACCACCACCCAATAACTTCAGTTAGGTACGGCCTCACTCATATAAAAAGTATAATGAAATAATAACCTTCACAACAGATATAACAGAAAAACAATCCAAACTTGTACCTGAATCAGGCCGCCCATCTGAGCTCCGAAATTCTTGCATTCTCTTTTCCAGTTTTTGCTGCCTCCGCCGTTTCATAACCACCTCAGGATTAGAGATCGTTCGGGTAAAGCTAGTTTCGGGCATGTCTTTGTAAACCTCAGCAGCCAGTCGAGAATTTTCACTGTAAGCAAAAAAAATCACCAATAATATTTAATTTTGTCTTCATATTAGAAAGATACACTGCTACACCATATTCATTGTTATCACACAAAAACACTTTTCAAAATGGCATGTGATTTGGCTACATCTGCACCCTACACAGGAGTCCCTAAGTGGTGCAAACAGTTAGGCACTTGTCTACTAACTGAAAGGTTGGAGGTTCAAACCCAGCTAGAGGTGCCTCGGAAAAAAGGCCTGACAATCTGCTACCCAAAGACTACAGCCTTGAAAACTCTATGGAGCAGTTCTACTCTGCAACACATGGGATCACCATGAGTCGGAAGAGACTTGATGGCAACTGATTTGTTTGTTTTTTTGGTATCCTACATAAGTCTGCTGTGTACTATTTACCATGTTCTAATTACTACGTGATACATAGTACAGTTTTTCTCGATACAAACTAATATACTGAATTAAGTAGAATTTATAATTTTAATTTTATAGTGAGTTTGTATAACTTAATTATTGAGTATTCACTAATAAACCTAAAAATTGTATAAATTACACATTTCAGTAATTTCAACCAGCGTTATCCTAAAACAGAGCAAATGAGTGATACTATTCCAGAACACCCAACCGCACAAAGATAAAGGATTAAATGTTATTGTTGTTGATGATAGGCGCCATCGAGTCGGTTCCAACTCATAGCGACCCTATGCACAACAGAACCAAACACTGCCCTGTCCTGCTCCATCCTTACAATTGTTGTTACGCTTGAGCCCATTACTGCAGCCACTGTGTCAATCCACCTTGTTGAGGGTCTTCCTCTTTTCCGCTGACCCTGTACTCTGCCAAGCATGATGTCCTTCTCCAGGGACTCAGCCCTCCTGACAACATGTCCAAAGTATGTAAGACACAGTCTCGCCATCCCTGCCTCTAAGGAGCATTCTGGCCGCACTTCGTCCAAGACAGATTTGTTCATTCTTTTGGCAGTCCATGGTATATTCAATATTCTTCGCCAACACCACAATTCAAAGGCGTCAGTTCTTCTCTGGTCTTCCTTATTCATTGTCCGGCATTCACAGGCATATGATGCAATTGAAAACACCATGGCCTGGGTCAGGCACCTTAGTCTTCAAGGTGACATCTTTGCTTTTCAACACTTTGAAGAGGTCCTCTGCAGCAGATTTGCCCAATGCAATGCGTCTTTTGATTTCTTGACTGCTGCTTCCATGGCTGTTGATTGTGGATCCAAGTAAAATGAAATCCTTGACAACTTCAGTCTTTTCTCTGTTTATCATGATGTTGCTCATTGGTCCAGTTGTAAGGATTTTTGTTTTATGTTGAGGTGCAATCCATACTGAAGGCTTGAATATACTTTAATAAAAACTTGTCTTAAATTTATAGTGAACTTTGAGGATTCCAAATTAATAATACGATTTTTTAATACACCTCAAAGATTTCTCAACATTCATTTTCTTGAAGTTAAATTTTCAAAAATAATAGTTCCTATTAAGAGGAATCAACTGTATAGAATGATGAGCTGAAAAATTAAGGTAAGATGGAAAAATTGATATACTTAACTACATTTTGATAAAAATGCTTTCAAGATTTAGTTTTTAATCAGCAAAATTAATTAAAAAAGTCAAGCTTTAAATCTTTCAAGTTAACCAACTTAACTTATTCTAAGTTGCTCATTTTCTTAACACATACATGACTTCATCAACTAAACTGGTAAATAAAATGTAATTTTTACACTCTCCTTTTCTTTGACATTTTTCATATATGAGCATTATACGTATACAAGCTTCCTCTCTTGTATGCTACACTAAATAGGGCCCTAGTATGCAATACTACACTCAGGAACTTCTGTTCATTACAGAGGCATCACTGCCTAACAGATGAGTATCTAGGCCCACTCTGGTGCATTCTGAAAAGGGCTCAAAGCCCACTCTAGAGTAAATGCTATCCACTGAAAAATGGTTAATGTCTTCATACATACAGAACATTCAGAATCAATCAAAAAGCAGATTTGAAGAGATCATTCCAACAGAAGACGGACGGTTAATAAATGTATGGGAAGACATTCAACCTTATTAATGATAAAATAGACTCAGATTAAATTGGAGACATTTAACATCTTCTGTAACATCCAACATTCGTAAAGGTAAAGGAAGTGAGAGCCATCACAGGCTGCAGAGGAGCAAATTAGTAAGACTTTTCTAGAAGGCAATTCGGCAATGGTCCCCAACACCTAAAAGCATCCAAACCCTGCGGCCTCATCACTCTCCTAGAAATGCATCCTAAGGAAATAACGAGGCGAGGGGTCAAAGCTGCAGCATTATTCGTAATACCGCAACACTGTGAACAACAACAACTACAGGAGAAAAGAGCCAGCGACATAAATTACAGAGAAAATCTATGACAGAATACCGCACCATCAGTTAAAATGCTTTTGTGAAATATATATTTTAGTGGAAAATGTCAACTGACAAGTTACAGTTTCAAAAGACTAAGACTGTATTTCTGTTTAAAAACCTTCTACATAAATACAAGAAGAGTATATGTTTGTATAGAAAAAACAAACTAGAAAATCATTTTCTTTTTGGTAACATGATCACCAGTGACTTCTCTGCCCTTTTTGTTGTATCTACATATTCTGGTTTCCTAAAATGTAAGCAAACCATTTTACTTCAGCAACAAAATAAAAGAAATACACAGACTACTACCTAGTTAGTATGAAGCAAGAGCAGACTGCCTATAAGAGTAAACATATGATCATGGACTGAACAAAGGAAACACCTGAAGTCGACGAGGGCACACGTGCACATATGACAGGCTGGTGAAGTAAACCATGTGAGGCTGGTGTGACAGGACAGGGAATGACAGTGCTGGGACTGGACAGGACAGTGCATTTAAACCTGAAACAACAATAAAAAGATGCCTTTCTGCCTGGCCTTTGCCAACCTCTAATCAGGTTCTCTGTGTATTTCAGGCACGTAAGACATCACTGTTGCCCTAGAGACCAAGAAAACAAACGAAAGGGTCAGCTGGAGATGAAGGGACTTCTGTTGTTAACACCCGTCTCTGTTGCTGTCTTTATAGTCGACTCAGGAAAAAAACAGTAATTTTGATCATAGTTTACTTAGTTTAAGATTAGCAATATTGTGGGCTCAGAGATTCTTTCCAAGCACACTATGACATGTATTTTCAGCAAGGACTCTTGTTTAGATAAGACCCCAGTCTCCCTCAACAGATAACCCAGGTATATATATATATATATATATATATATATATATATATACACACAAAACTTAATTTCTTAGCTGATTTTATACTTTACGTAATTTCTTTACCTGTCAATTTAACAAGGTCTGCAGCATTAAAAACTTTCAGTTTAGAGCACAAAGAAAGGTTAGTGTTTCCAAAATTAACTTACATGTCATCTGACTGGAAAGGTCTATCGTCTTTATCAGATGCTTGTCTCAACGCCTCTTTCTCTCTCTTCTTTTTTTCCTTCTTTTCTTTCTTGGAGAGAGTTCTCTTGAAATTCTGGATAACACCTTCTTTTTCCTGTTTCTCAGGTCCATTACTCTGAGCCTTCTGATAAAAGGAACACTGTCACCACGTTGGCGGCTGCACACGATCACAGAACTCGACCTACGGCTTCACTAACTTCACCTCACACGTGACATTCAAACCCGAGGCTACTTCAACGGGGAGCTATCTGAGGCGAGGAAATGCTTTATCTGGATAAGGCTGAGGGTTACGGGGGTGTGTACATTTATCACAAGTCACTGACTTGTACACTCAGGATCTGTGCACTTCATGGTGTGCGAATTTTACCTCAATTTAAAGTCAGCAAGCAAACAAAACAAGCAAAATCTAAGCCAGTATAGAAAACTGCGGTGAGAAACATAAAATCTGATGCTCGATATATAAAAACACAAGTAATTTACATAAAGTAATTTGAATAGAGATTCTAATGCAAATAACTAAGACTTGAAATCATGATCTACTTTATAGACATTTTTCTTTAACTTCAAAAGAAATGTTAACAGTAGCCACTGTAAATTCTTTCATGAAGCAAAGTTTTAAGCACTGTGTTTGTGCAAACAAAACCCTAACTTCTTTTCCAAGTCTTGTTTACTTGCTTATTCTTAGTTTATATTTTACCCTACAAACATAGCCTGCTAGCAAATGACACCGAAACAAATTATTTTCATGCATAACTTAACAGAGGTAACTGGTAAAGAGTCAAGAAAAATAAGAATGGTTATTTTATTTGAAAGAAAACTGCTTTCCGCTTTATAACTTAAGGGTGGGAAGTATGTTAACATTTTCGTTTTCACTCACAGATACTTACCGCATTGTACTAGTCCTGGAATAGTTCTAATACGTGTCAGTGCAAATCTACCGTTCGCGGTTAATTATATAAAGCAGAATAGCATCAGCTGAAATCGTGGTAGGGAAATGAGATAAAACACAGATGAAAAAAACAGATATCCTTTCTTATTCTACTGGATTTGCTGCAAATGCAGCAAGTCTCCAGAACACCATGATAAATTAGGTCAAAAACGTACTTTGTGTGCCCAAGTCTCTTTAACATGAAGCACTGACATCACATAAACAAGATGAAATTCTGCTGTTGCTAAAAGTGAGCGATGGCAGTGTTCCCGGTACGCTGGGAGAAAAGTGAAATACAAGATTCTTCTCAAAATATTCTTCACCTTTGCATTTGCTACTACTTGGCAAACTAAATTCCAGAGTAAATGGCATTTGATTTAGTACAGAATTATAGTTATTTTCAGTTCCACCAATTGTATTTCCCAAAGGAAGAGCAACAACACAGGCATTCCTGACAGAAAGTTCTAGAATCTCTCTATCCCATCAAGGAAACTTACTGACTTCTAACTTTGCACTACACTATGAAAAAGGTTTTAAATACACCTTATTAAGTTGTATCTGAAAGTTCACACATATGTAGGTTATTAGAGTTTTATTTTCCCTTCTGCTTTTTTTAAAAACAGCTTTTGGCTTTATAATTTGAGGAAAGAAAATCGGAGCTGAATCACTGTACATTAAATCTTTCAGTAACAGAAGCATACCTAACTCCTCTTTGAAAAAGTGAGGAGCAGTGTCTGGGGTCACCCCACAAAAGGGGAAAAAGCAGGAGCTGGGCTAGTTTTAAATTATTCTCTAGGAGGAGGGTAAGAGAGTAGTTTAAAAAAAAAAAAGAGAGTAGTTAAGGAAAAGTAAAAACCAGCTCCCCAAGCACAACCCCCAATCTGATTTATGTTATGTCCCTCAGATCTGGGCGCTGGAACCCAGACCAGCACAAGACATCAAGGGTGCCCACCTTAGGAGGAAGGGCGTCATTTTCATTCTTAAGAACAAATCTACCCTCCCGGTCATCTTTGTTCCAATTCAACTGCACAACTAGAGGCTTCTCATCTATATCCAATCTTCTTTCTTCTTCAAAACATGAAATGAAAAAACAATGAAGCCATGGTTATTTAACGGCATGAGCTAATACATTTTGTCATACATTTAATTTTATAAATATAAAACACCTCATTACCTCAAGTACCTACTGACAAATTGAAATGGGTAATTCAAAATGTTAAATCAGAGTTTCAGTAGTTAATTCAACACCGTTGTTGCTGGCACATGTGTACAACCATGTGTCCAGCACCAGACACTGACCAGAAGCCATTTCCTCACACTGAGAATCTAACTGAGAAAATCAGAGAAATGCACGTGGACTGAGACAAAAAAGGACACAGGGTCTTGCTGTAACCCTACTTCTGGAAATCGAGCCCTCTCATATACAACTGGAAACTAAGGGAAGAGTGTGAATACATCACAGACGTTCCACTGACTCAGTGAGGTAGTCTCACCTGTTCACGTCACAAGCTCCTGAGACGATGCAGGCGAGCTCACGGCACTGCCCTCCCATCTCGGCACACCTGAGCCTGTCTCCCTCTCCCTTCCTTCTCAAGGTACCATGCTACATTTGGTGTATTATTTCCCCAGCTGTTAGAAATTCAGTGTGTACCTGATGTGCCCTTCAGCACCCTATGTCTGCTCAGGAGCATAGCACCCAGTAAGGGAACTCCTGAGAGTCCACCCGGCCGGACTGCCTACCAGAGGCTGGAAGGAAAAAGAAGGCTCTGAAGGACAGGACTGGCTTCTCCAGGCTGAGACACTTGCTCCCAGGACGAGGAGCTCTAGGGTAGGAAATGGCTGCATCTGAGGCCCCAGCACCACAAGGAGGCCACATTCCCCAGGAAACCTCCTCCTCCTCCTGAGAAGCCCATTCACTACGCTAGTACTCTTGACTTTTGTACAAGCCATGGTTACAAATTCACATAGGTTTTGAGTGATCTGTCCCAAACCTACCTTTCCCTTGAAGTCTGTACTTTTCAGTGTGCACTCTGGTAAAATATGAGATTTTTCAAAAATGCGTTTAGTATCTCAGATACACCTGTGTGGGGGTGCCTCGTGATCTGAATATTAATAACCCATGACCCAACGCTTGCAGAGCTGAGTAAAAAAGCAAAACTCATCATAAAATGAAAACATAAAATGTACTGACCACTTCTAAAACCAATTCCCTATTCAAAGATCCGTCTCCAGTTACCCCCATCACCAGCCCTACCACTGCATCAGCGTCTCGCCGTCAACATCGCGCCCCCATCAGCACGCATGTGACAGTGCTAATACAACACAAGTGAAATTCTACACGCTGCCGAAGACTCAAAGGTTTGAGGAGCTGTGCCATGGCCAGGAGGCATACACGTCCCACTAGTAGGAATGTGATTAAGAATGAAATGAAAATATTATTTTTTTCTTTCAGTTTACGTGTACTATTGTTTTTAAACATCTACCAAGGTGTGGAAACTCTGGTGACGCAGTGGCTAAGTGCTATGGCTGCTAACCAAAAGGTCGGCAGTTCAAACCCACCAGGCACTCCCTGGGTACTCTACAGGGCAGTTCTACTCTGTCCTATAGGGTCGCTATGAGTCAGAATTGACTCGACGGCAACGGTTTTTTTTTTTTTTTTTCCACCAACATGTTGAAACATAAATATTTGTCTGAATCTAATCTAACACATCTAAGGTATTCTATTAGCCTAGGGGTGCCACTAAAAAAATTACTGAGAGAACACTAAGGGCTCTGTAACACAACCAAGTCTGGGACCCTGTACAGTGGCTGTCCTGCTCTCGGAGGCTGATTACAAACCCACTGCTCTGAACGCAGAGATGTGGACAGATTTTAGCCAGACTCACCACTGGTCATCTCAGGGGGTACAAATCATATGTTTTACTTTTCAATTAAATTCAAAGGAAAAAAGCTTTTATAAAATAAATGAAAACCACCCAAATTTTTAGATCTCCAGTTCCAATCTTACATCTTATTATTCCTAAAGACCTGATTGGGTGGTATCAAATTACCAAGTACACAGACAGAAAAAGGGCTGGAAGTGAGAGTTATTTCCTTCCTCTTTGCAATTTATTTACAAAGATCTAAGGTAATGGAAAAACTCAACTTTGGAAAGTCGTCCAAAAGTGAGAATATTCTCTATTGTCAAATTTAGTTTTTTGGTATATTTATGTAGGTGATACCCTGCCTCATAACCTGAAAACATAATAAACAAATATGCCTTGCCTTACATACTACCACGAAAAACTGTTTGGTCACACTTAAAAAAAGTCACACATTATAAAAAAATTTAGTCTTAATTTCAAATACACAAAGAAAGCAGTATTGCTGAAGTAAAAAAAAAAAAAATTATGTTCAAAAAAGATTTAGGATGAACTTGAGGGCTGGATCCAAGCTGGCTTCGTGCTGTATGCGATTCTTTACCTGCTGCGGTAAAATGGGATTTCCACTGGGTTAATTTTTTTTTACAGGTTACTCAACACTTTCAAAGCACCCATAAAAATTTTGTAAATTTCTCTACAGTCCAACTTAGACTGTCATTTGATATAACTATATAGGATTTTTTAGAAATTTCAAGTGTTAAAGATAAATCACTACATACATAAGGGAGTTTCCTCAAGATGCCCCAATTATTTCCAAAGAAAAATGGAAATAAACTGCTTTAGACTGCAAAATTACTGCAAGACTGATGACTCATACACATGTAATATTTAACCAGGTTATAATTAAATACGGTAATCTATACACATAAAACATTTCTCCAAAAGCAGGTAGCACACTATATAATCAATGCATGTGACACCCAGATCTGTTGGGCAATTTTAATTATGAAATGCCATGTTGCTTATCTTTGAAGAAATAAGCATACGTAAAATTAATATATCCATTTTAATTTCTAATAAAAATAGGTGCTAGGAGTGTATAAGAACATTTTCTAGACACACAAAAGTTGCCAATCTGTTAATCATTCCAACCTCCAAAATAGAGGCAGAAAGGGGGAGACCCAGGTGGGGCAGTGGGCGGCCAAACACCCCTCTGGACAGGTGACGTACTGACCTCCGCTGACGTGCACTTCGTACAGGGAGTATCTGGGGGACGACAGCATCCGCATGTCAGGGCGGAATTTCTCTGCAAGCGTTTCTATCACATCTTGCGTTGTGGCAGTACTAGAGACACGAATGCATTTTGTTGCAAAGTTTCCAGCAGCTTTATCTTGAAAATAGAATCTCATAACTCCATGGAACTCCAAATCCTAAAAGAAAAAAACAAAATAATAACTTTTAGGAAAAACAATACTCTGGAGAGATTTCCTTTTTATAACAAGAAATGAAAAAGGCTGTTTGCCTTTTTAAATGTTCTGACATAAACATCTGAGACATGGGTTTTTAGTCTTCAGATTTAATTACGTGACTTTGGACAAGTTATTTACAATTTCTCTCTTCCTTTCTTACCTCATGTATAAAATAAAGGCTGTAAAGTAGCTGAGGTTAACAATAACTGACGTTTATGGAGTCGTCACATGTGCTAGGCACACCTCCACCACACCATTTTATTACATCTTTATAACAATCCAGCTAAGTAGATACTATTTTAACATTGGGTCATTGAAACTCAAAAAGGTTAAGTCCTAGCAAGTATGTGGAAAATCCCAGCTGCCCTGAATTCCAAAGTCCACGTTACCAGATGGCCTCTAAGTCCTACACTCACGTCTGAGCAGCCAAAGCCAAATGAACAGACTCCCTCCTAAAGGCAAGGGGGAAATGTCAAGCCCTAGTCCTACTAGAAATTGGTAAATAAATGGAAACAACTTCTGCAGAAGTTAATTGTAACTAATTTTCATTGTGAACTATTTGTGAAGAATCAATCAAAGCAATTTAGATTTTTCTCAAAACCCTACTTTGAGAGAAAAACAATGGAATTTCACTCAAAGGTGATCTTTAAACATACATAACTAAAATTCCCTTCTACAAGGTGGGCTAAAGCCCATGTAACCATGGAACGCCCTGTCCCATTATTTCCTTGAACACAGAAAAAAGCAGTTTCCAACGAATGCTTCTAATGGGCATTTCTGAACCCCAGTTCACTCTCACTGCCTCTGGCACCACCAAAGACTCAGCTGCTCAGCTGGAGTCATCCTTACTTCCTCCCTTTCTCTCACCCTCCATATCTAACCCATAAAGTCGCTCTACCCTCAAAATACATGCAGATTCCAACCAGCACCCTGTGAAAGCTAAGACATGCTCTCCTCTGCAGGGGCTTCCTCTTCTCTCAGAAGTCAAAGTCCTTGCTACCCCGGCACTCAGAGCCTCTTCGTTCAGCCTCTCTCCACTTTTCCCCAACTCATCAGCCTATTCTTCACTGACAATTATGGATTTGCTGTTGTTGGTACCATCAAGTCAATTCAGACTCACGATGACCCCATGTGTGCAGAGTAGAACTGCTCCACAGGGTTTTCAAGGCTGTGACTTTTCAGAAGTAGATCGCCAGGGGTGCCTCTGGTGGGTCTGAACTGCCACCCTTTTGGCTAGTAATCGAGCGCTTAACTATCTGCATCACCTAGGGAATCCAATTATGGACTAAGAAGTATTTATTTGAAGTAAAAGAGGGAAAACGGGATATTAGAATGGAATTAATAATCATATAGGTTCCCAGGGTGGTGCCAACAGTCAAAGCACTCAGCTGTTAAACAAAAGGTTAGAGGTTCCAGTCTAGATGCCTTGGAAGAAAGGTCCGGTGACATATTTCCCAAAAATCAGCCACTAAAAACCCAGAGGCACACAGTTCTGCTCTGATACACATGTGGTTGCCATGAGTTGGAACTGACGCAACAGCAACTTTTTTTTGGTTGTTTCTTAACAACTGTATGAACTATATAAAAACTAAATCAAAAATGAAACAACTAGGCCCATATCTAGGCCCTGAAGCTTTACTATGCATGCCCAGACTTCTGTCCTTCCAGGCAATACAACCTTCCCTCTTCCTACCTCCTCAATGGAAAGAAGGGGATACACAAACGTGTATTAGAAAACAGCCAGCTACCTACAGAATCTGGTGTGAAGTAGGACTACAGCTATGGGGTGAGACCTGAGGACGAGTTAGCAAAATGGGAGCTTCATTAATAGGGGTCCTGCTGTGGTCCCTCTGAAATGATATAAACAGCCTCTTTCTCCAGCCTGGGTCAAGTCGCAAACAAAGCTGATATCCTTTACAAATGTCTCCACCTCTGTTTCTCTGGCGACTCTAGAGTGTTAGAGTAACAACATAAAGCTCTGAACTACAGGAGAATCTATACATAATATTAACGAGAGCTGCGACTCACTAACTGCTTACTTTGTGCCAGACGCCATGCTAGACACTTCATACGTACTCTTTTCATCTCACAGCTTCCAGTATATTATTTCTCCAACTCTCCTTCTCCCTATTGCTCTAATATCTTAACCCCCTAATATCTTTCACTGGCTCCACCTCTCTGTAATCATTCAAGTACCTTCAAATTCAGGATCCACTATCCCACCACCTCCACCACATGCTCCTTGAAAGCAGAGACAATCAATTACTCATCTTTGTATAATATGAGTGCCTACTAAGACAGTATTTTAGAAAACAAAAATTCTTACATAACTCTAGTGATACAAATTTAATCACAATGGAAGTTATGATGAAAAGGACTGAGTTTCTGTCTGAAGTAAAACTTCTGGAAATGGATAGTGGTAATAGTAGCTCAACAGGGTGAAAAGATTTAATGTCACTGAACTGTACACTAAAAAATGGTTAAAATGGTAAAATTTTTGTTATGTATATTTTCAAACCAAAAACCAAATCTGCTGCTGTCGAGTCGATTCCGTCTCATAGCAACCCTATAGGTTACGGTAGAACTGTCCCATGGGGTTTCCAAGCGTGTAAATCTTCATGGAAGAAGGTTGCCACATCTTTTTCCTGCAGAGCGGCTGGTGGGTTCAAACTGCCAACCTTTTGGTTAGCAGCCGAGCGCCTTAACCACTGTATCATCAGGGCTCCATATATATTTTATGACGATAAAATCTAGCACACACACAGAGTTAGCCAAGTAGGACTATGGTTCAGCTCAGCATTTAGCTGACCCCAGAACCTGAATGTCTGAATTGCCACGCTAAGCTGCCTCTTCAACAACAAGCATTTTACCATTTAAAGGAAGTCTGATGCACACCTTTTTTTTTTTTTTTTTTGACCTTACAAAAGGTACAAGAGGTATTCCAGAAAGAATGAAAGGATGAGTGGGTCAATGAGAAAGAAACCTGAGGCTCACTGAGATGAGGTAACCTGCCCAGGATGGCATACCTAGAAAGCACTGGCATTCAAATAAGGGATGCTTGCTGCTCAAGGTCAGTACCTCCACTGGGAAGCAGACGCTGGGTTCCTAGCCCACACAGTGCCCGATCAGCCTCGTACACTATTAGTGCCCATGCCTGTACACTGTGCCCCGCAATGGAAAACCTTGGGGTTTGCAGGGGGACAGAAATGAGCTTCCATTTCTACTATGTCACTTAATAGCTGTATCCTTGAGTGAGTTATTTAACATCTGCGTGAGGTCAAATTTCCTCAATTATACAATGAAAACATTCAGTTGTTTTGAGGATTAAATGAAATTTAAGAGGTCCCTGGGGGCACAAATGGCTTACACTTGACTACTAACTGAAAGGTTAACAGTTCAAATCTACCCCGCAGGGCTGCGAAAGAAAGGTTTGGTGTCTGCTTCCATAAGGATTTACAGCCCAGAAAACCCTACGGAGCTCAGCTCTCCTGTCACACACATGGGGCTGCCTTGAGTCGGAAGACTCAGGGCAATAGGGTATAAAGCAGCTAGCATGGCATGTGACACACAGTGAAGGCTCAAGAGTCCAGTCTCTCCCACTAGAATATAAACTTTTCTGCGATGAGGAAACCTCCTTTATTCATTATTTAAATCCTCTCTCAGTGTCCAATAAAATGCTTGTTGCATAACAATAAAAACAAATTTGAGTCAAAACTTCCAATAACAAAATCTGATTCTTGCTGCTGTGGTTGTCAGTCCTCAACTGATAAGAAACTTGGAAAAGAAAACTTTAAATTTGCAATAAACAGCCACAAAGTCTCAATGGCAGGGCTATTATTCTAATAATCTTGCAGCTAAAATAGAACACTTAATTGTGCATATGAGGAACCTGTACATAGATCAAGAGGCAGTCATTTGAATAGAATAAGGGGATACTGCTTGGTTTAAAGTCAGGAAAGGTGTGTATTAGGGTTGTATCCTTTCACCATACCTATTCAATCTGTATGCTAAGCAAATAATCTGAGAAGCTGGACTATACAAAGAAGAACCCGACACCAGGATTCCAGGAAGACTCTTAATGACCTGCAATATGCAGATGACACAACCTTGCTTGCCGAAAGTGAAGAAGACTTGAAGCACTTACTGATGAAGATTAAAGACCACAGCCTTCGGTATGGATTACACCTCAACATAAAGAAAACAAAAATCCACACAACTGGTCCCATAAACAACATCATGATAAAGTGAGAAAACATTTAAGTTGTCAAGGATTTCATTTTACTCGGATCCATGGTCAACGCCCATGGAAGCAGCAGCCAAGAAATCAAACGACATACTGCATTCAGCAAATCTGCCGCAAAAGACCCCTTTAAAGTGTTGAAAAGCAAAGCCGTCACCTTGAAGACTAAGGTGCGCCTGACCCAAGCCAGGGTGTTTTCAATTGCCTCCTATGCATGTGAAAGCTGGACAGTGAATAAGGAAGACTGAGGAAGAATCGATGCCTTTGAATCTATGGTGCTGGCAAAGAATGCTGAATATACCATGGACTGCCAAAAGAAATGAACAAGTCTGTCTTGGAAGAAGTACAACCAGAATGCTCCTTAGACACAAGGATGGCGAGACTACATTTCACATACTTTGGACATGTTGTCAGGAGGGATCAGTCCCTGGAGAAGGACATCAGGCTTGCTAAAGTAAAAAGGGTCAGTGAAAAAGAGGAAGACCCTCAAAGAGATGGATTGACACAGTGGCTGCAACAATGGGCTCAAGTGTAACAACAACTGTGACCATAGCAAAGGACAGGGCAGTATTTCATTCTGTAGTACGCAGGGTCACTAATGAGTCAGAATCGACTTGATGACACCTAACAACAACAATACAGTTATAATTCTATCAAGATAAAGGTTTCCATTAAAGAAGAAGAAAAAGCCCTCAGTGTTGGTTATGAAAATTATTCAAGATTGAACATCTGAATTTTTAAAATTTTCTTATAGGTCCTCAAATATCTAAATGAACTGCCTTCTTATTAGTAATATGTTTTCTGAATGAAAATTCTGTTTGAGCAGGTAGGATAGTAACTGTCTATACTAATTTTATCACAGTCAGTGTGTTATGCTAGTATCAATAATTTAATTCAAAGGGAAGGAAAAGTCAGTATAAGAATTACTTGTTTCTTTTCCTTAATGGTTAATTTTCCTGACAGGAAAACCAAAGTTTCTTTTTTTTCCCTAAAGGTATATACTTTAACATAAACGTCCCTGAGAAATGTTATCACCAATGATTACTACAACAGAAATGGAAAAACTAATTGTGGTCAATTTGATGGCAATTCAGAAACAAAATTCTTTTTAATGTTTGGAAAGACCACAATGCCCCCACCTTCCCCCCGCCCCCCAAAAAAGACTACACTGCGAAATTTACTAAAGGGTCAAAGACTTAAACATGGAGATTCTCTTTTAAATATCCAATCAATACCTCATTAATTTGTAAAACTGATATTCAATTGGCCTTCTAACCCAAATCAGCAGAAACTCACTAGAGCAACCCCAAACTTCCTTTTCTTCATCAAGCTAATCAGAACTGTTCATTCTAAAACTTAAATCGGCTGACCAGGCTCTGTTCACTGCTTTCACCAAGCTCGGCATTCAGCTGAAAACCATCTCCCAGCCTGCAGGAAAACAATGCTAACTTCAAACAGACAATCGCCATTTCAATTCCCTGCAGAGGAAACAGCAAGTGACAGAACCGACCACTTTGTTACACACACGCACATTCACACACAACTGACTTCTTGACTTCTAATGCTGGTGTCTCCAAAACGTGTGCAGAACACAAAGAAAAACAAAACAGCTGCACCTTCAACATACACACACGTATACCACCACTTACTTGTGCAAAAAACGACTGGACAACAACAGTCATTTGACCTAGCACTGTTAAAAACAGTACTAACCTTAAGTGTGAATAGTTTTTGGTTGAGGATGGAAAAAACACTTGAGTATGGGTTTTAACAAGCATAAAATATCTTCACCAGGCTAACATCTTCCCATTGTATTCATTCCAGGGGGCCTTCTTGCTAGCTCTTCCCCTCCACTCTCCATTGCTAGGGGTTAGGAGCACCTATAAACCCATGACTTCTCCTCAATGATACTATTTATATCACCTTGTAATTGTTTGGCTTCCCAAACTACAAGAGTTTTCTGTAAAAATTAAGTGAATGAATTTGTTTTATATTAAAATATCCACAGCATGAGTTAGGCCTGAATTCAAACAGTTGTTCTACCACCATTTAGCTTCACTTCTTCGAGCTGCAGTTTTCCCATTTGTAAAATGGGAATAATAACAATACAAACCTCTATAAAGTACTGTCACTCTGTGGGCGGGTATATAAACTGCATACCACTGACAGACAGCAACTTAGCAAATCTACCCAAGAATCCACATCTAGAGTTTATACTTACACATGTGCTAAAGACACATTGGGTAAGGATGTTCACCGCAGCATGGCGTACAGTACCCAAACTTAGAAAGAACCTAAATGGCTATCCAGCCCCTCATCGTTACATTAGGGAACTGACTTAAAAAAGAATGACAAAAAAGAGATATCATCATATTACCCAGGAATTAAAAAGAATGAGGAAGATCTAAATGTACAGAGGGAGACACTGCCAGAGTACAAGGGGAAAAGCAAGATGCAGGGTAGAATACAGAACATGATTTTAAAGGAGCTGATACACACACAGACATGTTTATACATAAAGCTTAACGAAGTCACCTGAAGAGAAAGTGAAACAGTCTTAATTTTTATTTTTTACCCCTGTATTCTACAGCATTTCCAAAAATTCTGTACCATGTATCTGAATTATTTTAATAATAAAA
Source organism: Loxodonta africana (assembly GCF_030014295.1). NCBI lineage: Eukaryota > Metazoa > Chordata > Mammalia > Proboscidea > Elephantidae > Loxodonta > Loxodonta africana. The sequence continues at coordinate 238,546,031 of NC_087342.1, read as the reverse complement.
ATTACTTTAAAATATATTATTTACACTCTAGGTGTGTACTAGAAAATGTGATTGATTTACTAAGACCAGCAATATCAGAGCTGAGTCACGATTACGGGATGAACTGAAAATACAGAGGTGGTCTAGAGGGGTCTGAAGGCAGGCAGTCAGCAGGGGCAGCGAGCCCAGCGCAGGCTGAGAAGTGAGAGGCCAGCCAGCCACTCCAAGGGCCAATGACTCCCCCTCAAAGAACTGTGAACAAAAGGGATGGCCCACACACTTCTAAGGTTTTTCAAGCCACACCTCAATACCCCTATATTATGATTACATGAAAAGAGGCAAATAGGTATTTATTTCAGTAACATGAGGCATTAAAAAGGAAATTACTGATACTAAACAAAAATCCTCAAATCTATAAATTTTTGTTACAACTGTGACTTGGTGGAGGACCAGGGAGATGACAGAATTATCTACAAAAACCCAGGAGCTACTGTCATACATTTAACTGGAAGGGAAAAGAAATGCTTTAGACATCACTAGTACACATTAGCAACTTTGTGATCTTAGAAGACCTTCTGCTCCTGGTCTCTGAGGTTCATCAGAGCTTAGTCCCTCAGCACAGTCTCACTGCCTTCAGGAAGGAGCCTTTCAGGGAAAGGTACCCTTCAGCTGGAATACCTGCACTTTCACTGGCTCACACATGCAGCTGACCTTCTTCCCAAAGCATTGCCTCCCCTCCCCACCCCAGGCTACCCAACAACTCTCAACAAATGAAATGAGAAGCAATTACTGTTACAGGTGCAGCACCATCTCCAGAGAGCCCCATGGAAGAAAGAAAGATGAACATAACTGGGTCTCAAAAAGGTCTATTCAAGCGCTGTTCTACCCAGCAAAATAAAAACACTACAGCCGCTACTGAAAACGATTTTGGTTACACCAAAATGACATCAAAATCTACAACACAAAATAGTTGTCTCACAGACAGTTAAGGTTATCATCACTCTAAGGTATGAATGGCTCTCACCACACCAAGAACCTCTTGACTGGGCACAGATTATTGTCTTCAAGGTGCCAATTCCATTTCAGGGCTTTCAATTTCCAACTCTAAAAACTGGCCATTTTTATCTGAAAGTTGGCAAAGCCCTTTCTTTTCTACTATAAAATGGATCGAGGAGATCTAGTGTTTTAAAGAGTATGGGTTAGGGGCACATTTTGGAAACCCTAGCAATGTAGTGGTTAAGAGTTCAGCTGCTAACCAAAAGGTTAACAGTTCGAATCCACCAGGCGTTCCTTGGAAACCCTACGGGGGTAAGTCTACTCTGTCGTATATGGTCGCTATGAGTCGGAATCGACTTAACAGCAGTGGTTTTTTGTTTTTTTAGGGGCACAATTTTAGAGTGAATAAATCCTCCTTATCCCATCTATTTGCAGTCTTTTTTTTTTTTTTTTAACTGGATAAATAAACTGAACTCTAATGGAGCCATCAACTGTACACATAAGCTAGAGGAGCTGGGGGGAGGAGCAGACCCACTGCAATCCTACTCAGAATTCAGGACCGCCAAGCCTGCTCTTAGTACACACCACCACAGACATGCACGCTACAACAAATCCTCAACAACAAAAATCTTGCAATATATTTTCAGTAAGTTATCAATAACTTTATACAAAAGTAAGCAAGCTTATCTATTGTTTATATTAACTAAACTGGGTAAATTAAAAGTTGCTTTACAAACTTCTTTTAAATTGCTATGCTTTTTTTTTAATATTTAAACACTACCTTCATAATTAGCTAACAAGTACTGCAAACTTCAACAGCAACGAACTGAAAACATTTATTTAAACATTTTCATTTTACAAATAAAAACAAATTTTGTGAAGGTTAAATTACCCTGATTGAAAGGTTTTCCATTAAAATTTAATTTAGGTCATACAGACATACAGGGACATGGGAGGCATTTAATTTTGGTTTTCTTTTCCTTTTCCAAATTTACCCAATAAATTTGTGGCCAGAACCCTCAACTTTAAGATTTATAACCCATCTGTTTCCCCAATCCTAGATACCTTTCTTGTCTAATAGGTGTCTGCAAACAACAATGTATAAGCTTGTTGTTATTGCTGCGGTTATATGATGTCAAGTCAATTCCAAATCATGGCAACGCTATATGACAGACAGAGGAGAACTGCCCCATAGGGCTTCCTAAGGTATAATCTTTAAGAGGATATTGCCTGGTTTAAAGTCAGGAAAGGGTGCATACAGGGTTGTATCCTTTCACCATATTCATTCAACCTGTATGCTGAGCAGATAATCCAAGAAACTGGACTATATGAAGAACATGATGTCAGAATTGGTGCAAGACTCATTAGCAACCTGCGTTACGCAGATGACAGAACCTTGGTTACTGGAAGTGAATAGGACTTGAGGCATTTACTGATGAAGAACAAAGACTACAGCCTTCAATATGGATTACACTTCAACATAAAGAAAACAAAAATCCTCACAACTGGACCAATAAGCAAGATCATGATAAACAGAGAAAAGACTGAAGTTGTCAAGGATTTCATTTTACTTGGATCCACAATCAATATCATGGAAGCAGCGATCGAGAAATCAAATGACGTACTAGCACTGGGCAAATCTGCTACTAAAGACCTCTTTAAAGTGCTGAAAAGCAAAGATGTCACTTTGAGGACTAGGGTGCGCCTGACCCATGCCATGATATTTTCGATTGCTGCATATACATGAGAAACCTGGATAATGAATCAGACCATAGAAGAATTGATGCCTTTGAATTATGGTGTTGGCAAAGAATACTGAGTATATCACGGACTGCGAGAAGAACAAACAAGTCCGTCTTGGAAGAAGTAATGCCAGACTGCTCCTTGAAAGCCATAATGGTGAGACTTCTCTCACATACTTTGGACAGAAGGGATCAGTCCCTGGAGAAGGACATCATGCTTGGTAAGGTAGAGGGTCAGCAAAAAAGAGGAAGACCCTTGACAAGATGGACTGACACAGTGGCTGCAACAATGGGCTCAAACATAGCAATGACTGTGAGGATGGCACAGGACTGAGCAGTGCTTCATTCTGTTGTACACAGGGTTGCTGTTAAGTCGGAACTGACTCAACTGCACCTAACAACAACAATTTTTCTTGAAAGAGACTGCCAGGTCTTTTCTCCTGAGTTGCCACTAGTAGGTTCGAATCACTGACCTTCACCAGTTAGCAGCCAAGTACTTAACCATTGTGCCACCAGGGATCCTTCATGTATAAGCTATTAACAAACTATTATTATTGTTGTTTGTTGCTGCCCAGTCAAGTCCAACCCACGGTGTGCAAACCAGAACCCCGCCCCACAGGGTCTTCCAGGCTGTGACTTTTCAGAGCAGACCACCAGGCCTTTCTTCCAAGGTACCTCTGGGTGGGTTTGAACCACCAATATTTCCATTAGTAGCCCACCAGTTAACCATTTTCGCCACCCAGGAACTATTGGAAAATAAAATTCAGAAATAGGAATTATGCTTATAACTTTAATACCTTATTTTTTGTAAGCACGCGTGCAAAGGCTGTATTTTGTATTCCACTTGCACAATAGTCATTTCCAGTTCATGTAACAGATTTGCCTAGCCTTCTAAATATGAGAATCCACAAAATCCCAATTAAATCTTGTCACAAATCAAATTTAAATACATTTACACTTCACAAATTCATCTAAAGTGACTATGAATTACAGATCCCCTACTTCTACAGCAAGCTTGAGAGAAAGTGGTTTAAGCCATGAAATAAGTGTTTCTTGAATGGAACAATTAGAAAGACATGGAAAATGAAAATGTATTTAGAAGAACGAAGTGAAATATTAAATTACTCAAATCCCTGATTTGAAACCCTTAGAGCCGTATGTGTTTGGGGATTCATAATTTTACAGTTTTACAAAGGTAATACAATGTATATACAATATATTAAGAAACACCCCCAATGTCATCTGGAATAGCATTCATATTCAAACATGTTGATGTTTCTGCAGTGAAGCAACGAATAAAACAAAACCTGTTGCCATCGAGTCAATTCCAACTCATAGCAACCCTACAGGACAGAGGAGAACTGCCCCATAGGGCTTCCAAGACTGCAGTGTTGATGGAAGCAGACTGCCACGTTTTTCTCCCACAGAGTGGCTGGGTTTGAACCGCCAACCATTTAGTTAGCAGCCGAGCACTTAACCACTGCACCACTAAACCAAAACCAAACCTGTTGCCATCGCGTCGATTCTGACTCACAGTGACCCACCTACAGGACAGAGAAGAACTGCTCCATAGGGTTCCCAAGGAGCACCTGGTGGATTTGAACTACAGACCTTTTAGTTAGCAGCCGGACTCTTAACCACGGCACCTTAAAGCCACGAATAAAGACCATAAAACAGCATCATGTCAATTCAGGCCAGTTCTAGCTATCAAATGCATTTTTGTACCTAGAAAAAATTCAGTTTTCAGAGCTTTCTAGATTTTGGAATTGTGCATAAGAGATGGTAAACTGGTATAATTAATATTTAAGTAAGTTTCTGGGAAGAATGAAAATATTTATAGTAATAAATGGAATCAATTTTGAGTACTTAAAACAGCCCCTAAAAACGCTTAATTCCATTTTGTGCAAGTAACAGAATTCACACTTCCTTTCCACAGTTTTCCACAGTAGCACAATGAAGCGACGCTAAAACAGAAGCAACAAGCCCAAAAGAGAAATTAAGGCTTTTACTATGACCACAGAGCAGAATTTATAATAACCAATTTCATAACATTGAAAGCAAAAGCACAATCACTTTAAACTAACCTAGTAAGCTAAACGAGCTTCAGGAATGTATCTGACCTTTACAATAAAACGACTCCATGACATGTTTTCTGTCTGAAAGTAATGACGTAATCCCTAACACAACAACACACACCTGTGTCATGTGAGCCAACTGCACATCTCACATCCTGATGTCAGTTCACCAGATTTGAGAAAGACCAGGTTGATGGAAAATGGCAAAAGGTATCTGTCAGGTAAAGGGCAAAGGTTTCTGATTAAAAAACTAATGAGAGAAATTGAACATGAATGAACATACCACTAGACCTCCCTTTTTGTGAATTATAACAAAAATCCACCCAGTACCCAAACACCTAAACATTATAAATAAAACATTTCTCTGCCAGAAAGAATAGCCTGCTGTGAAAGCTACTGAGCCAACACAGTTTTTCACTGCGTCACTTGTAACTGCCAACATTATCTACTTAACAACTGTGTGTGGTGTGCACAGCAGCTAAGCACCCTTATGTCATGCCCTGTTGACTTTCAAGGCAAGTGAAATCAGGGCTTTGCTGCTAGAGACTCCGTGGAATGAGAAATCTCCCAACCCTTTCGCCAGCCTTGCAGGGAAGCCAAAAAGTCAATCATTTCCCCAACAGTACTCTCACAAATTTAAAAACACTATAACACTATATTTGAATAATTACCACACATACATATACCAGACATTTGAAAGACAGCCAATTAAAGATTAATACATTAAACCCACATGGCAAGAGAGCAATTATCACCTTTGTTATTAAAGATTATACATCAGTTGAAATAGCCCATCTTTAAATACTTTATTTGTACAAAATGCATGGTATACAAGAAACAACCCCAGAAGCCAGCCCTCTAGTTCAGAGGGCACAATGGACTTTTGCCATGGTTCCTGTGGAAGTATGGTGAAGCCCATGGATTTCTTCAAAGGAAAAAATTCAAATGCAGAAAATAAAATACAAAGAGAACAATTACATTAAAGCAGAAAGGAAAATACCAACAGAACAATTATATTAAAGCAGAATAATTAAAATACTTTTTAAACCTGAGATACAGTAACCTAAGTGCTTCTTTACAAACATTAAATAACAAGATGTGGAGTCAATACATGCAACTCTAAGATATGAGCATAAACTTATAACTGAAGAAGATGCTGTACTTCAGTTAGAGGTTAAAATAAATTTATTTATTGAAAATAAACATGTAATTTGTTTCCCACCCAAGTTTAGAGACCCAATTAATTCTATTCATAAACACCAAGAACCCCTGAAACAAATAACTCCACCAACAGGGAACTGTGATGGTTAAGGCTGTGTGTCACCTTGGCTGGGCTATGATTCTCAGTGGTTTGGCAGTTAGGATGTAGTCTGGCAGTTTTGTAATGATGTAATCACTCCCAGGATGAGATCTGACATGATGTAATCTCCTCCATGACGAGATCTGCTATGAGCAGCCAATCAGTTCAAAAGGAGCTTCCTTGGGGGTGTGGCCTGCATCCCATACATATGGACTTTCTGGCAAAGCTGGCTGGCTTTTGCTCTGCTCTGGATCCTGCACCTGGCTCATCATCATCTGAACTCCAGTTCTTGGGACTTGAGCAGCACATGCCATCATACATGCCAATCTTGGGTTCGCCAGCCCCTGCAGCTACATGAGTCAGGAGAAGCCTCCAGCATGATGCCTGGCCCACGGACTTGACGCTTTCGAGCCATTCCCTTGATATAAATCTCTGTCTCTGTCTCTCTCTCTCTCTCTCTCTATACACGCTTCACCGGTTTTGCTTCTCTAGAAAACCCAGCCTAAAACCGGAACTTGCTATGTAGCCAAGCAATATATTCTTTTTTTGGTACAGCTCAGGAGGCTAGATACCACTGCCTTATATAAAAGCAAAATGCATCTCCTATAGTTTTATCCTTTGATCATTTTGACCTATATTCAAATTGTGATTCATCAACAATAGTTTTTTCCATTTACTAATGAAAAGGAACAGAGTAGAACAGATGATGTCTACTAGGTGCAATGCACTCTGGGAAAGGAAACCAGGCAAGTAATGTTTCACGAAAGTATAATTTCAGTTATTTCTGTGTATAGCCTGGGTTGCATGATAAAATACAATTCTTTTCTTTCTATGGGTCACAGTTAAACCAATTTAGATTTAGAAAAGGGTTTCTCAACCTTGCTATTTTGGGCTGGATAATTCATTGTTTGGGAGGACTGTCTTATGCATTGTGGGATATTTAGCACCATTCCTGGCCTCTACACACTAGATGCTGTAGCATGCCTTCCCCCAGTGAAGCCAGTGCCATCGAGTCGATTCCGACTCATAGCGACCCTATAGGACAGGGTAGAACTGCCCCACAGAATTTCCAAGGAGCTCCTAGCAGATATGCGACAAAACTAAAAAGAAAGAAAAGCATGTATGTCAGCTGGGAGACAAAACAGTCCCTGGTTGAGAACCATGGATTAGAACAATTCCAGTACCTCTTCAGAATGACATTCCAATTCCAGGTCCTTCAACTATTCTCCCTCCTGTAACATAATTCCAAATCCATTTACCATTTTGTTCACTTCTCTTTTGAACACCACTCTAGTACTGTATCCTCCTTGCCTGAATCAGTTTCCGGAATTGGTCACTAACTCCAGATGTGGCCTACTCATCAGCAGATACACTGCTAATTCTATATACTATACCTGTACCTGGGGAAACCCTGGCGGCATGGTGGTTAAGAGCTACGGCTACTAACCAAGAGGTTGGCAGTTCAAATCCACCAAGTGCTCCTTGGAAACACTATGGGGCAGTTCTACTCTGTCCTTTAGGGTCACTACGAGTCAGGATCGACTCAATGGCAGTGGGTTTGGTTAATTAATGCAACCTCAGCTTACATTAGCTTCTGGTGACTACCTCATACTCTTGATTCACATGAGGTTAAAGGAAAAATAAAATTCTTGAGTATTTTTCATTTTGTGGTGGTGGGTGCTGTCCAGTCAATTCCAATTCATGGCGGCCCCATGAGACAGAGCAGAACCGCCCCACAGGGTTTTCTTGGCTATATTCTTTATAGGAGTATATCTTCAGGTCTTTCTCCCACAGAACCACTTAGTATACCAAATAATAACATCTCTCCAGCTTGAGCATCAATCTGTTTAACAACACCCATTGAGTACAGCTAGCCAACTCTTTCCCAATTCAATTAACTGCATTTGCATCCAGCTCTTACACATAAGAATACAATGAAAAATATTGCTAAAGTCCTTAACAAAGTCCAGATATGTTATGGCTAATACACTCCCTTGATCTATAAACCTGGTAGCTCCCCCATTCCCCTTGCCACACAGAGAATGATATCACTGTTTTATGAATCATGCTGGTTCCTATGAATGGGATGACACAGCTTCCAAACCCTGAAGATAGATTTTCTTCTTCAGTGTCTCATAATCATAGCCAGCATTTCTATGAAGAGTCTTAAGTTTAGCCTTTTACAGTGAATACAAACAACCAGGTTACACATTGCTTTTAAAATTTTTACTATGAAATTTTTTTTTTTTTATAAGATAGAAAGATCTTTCTGTAAATTCATTTTTAAAAATTACATACTAAAATGTATAAAAATATAAATATACACCATCATATATGAAATTAAAAATACATTCAATTGTAGAAAATATATACAAAAATTCATATAAAGCTCTTTGTATGTACCCAAATTTCCCTTAAACATAAAATAAGCTGCTCAATAAATATATCTGATAAACACTGATTAAACGGCATATAAGACATTAACAGACTCCTAGTTCACAAATGAGGCTACACCCTTGTGGGTATTCAGCCTTGGGGCCTTGGTAGCGCAGTGGTTAAGAGCCCGGCTGCTAACCCAAAAGGTTGGCAATTCGAATCCACCAGCTACTCCTTGGAACCCCTATGGGGCAGTTCTACTCTGTCCTATAGGGTGGCTATGAGTGAGAATCAACTTGGTGGCAACAGGTTTTGTTTGTTACTCAGCCTCAGTTACCTCTTCTGTAAAAACGGATAGAGATGATAAAAGGGTGTCACAGAGAGAGTTAAGTGAGATACCAGACACAACCGGCCCAGGGTGGCACAGCACATAGGACACATCTCATCTGCATTTGCTACTATGTCCCAACATGGCCATCCAATGACCTATACAGTCCTTTCTACAGAAGTAACAGGAAGTGGATTACCAATTTTGAGTAGCCAAATGCTACACTGAATTAGATGTCGGCCAAGATTAAGACAATTACCAATTTAATATTACCTGTGAGTCTGTGTACATGGACAGTGAAAGAATTACAGTTAACTTTTCAGTTCAAACCATCTGGCTACAATGTGTACTATGACTTTTTTTTTTTTTTCTCAGAAAAAGTAAAGAAGCATTAAAAGTAAGGAAAATGAAATGGGATCGTAAGATTCTAACAAAATGCTTAAAGCAGAAGCTGATCCTAGAACTCCTGCGCTATCCAGTATAATACTGAGAAATCCTCAGATGCAGGATGTAAAAAAAAAAAATGGTACTGGCCTTTGTCTAAATTTTAGGGTCACTATTTTTTTTATTTAGTAGCTGGAAACCCCGGTGGCATAGTGGCTAAGAGCTACAGCTGCTAATGAAAAGATCGGCAGTTCAAATCCACCAGGTGCTCCTTGGAAACTCTATGGGGCAGTTCTACTCCATCCTATAGGGTCGCTATGAGTCAGAATCAACTCGATGGCAAAGGGTTTGAGTCTGAAATTCCTGATGCTATTCCACTTATGATAAAAATCAACTACAAGTGAAATTAGTTATAAAAGGGCAAATATTGTATGAGACCACTATTATAAGAACTCAAGAAATAGTTTAAACAGAGAAGAAAATATTATTTGATGGTTACGAGAGGGGGGAGGGAGATAGGGAGGGAGAGGGAGATTCACTAATTAGAAGACAGGAACTACTTTAGGTGACGGGAAAGACAACACACAATACAGGAGAGGTGAGCACAACTGGACTAAACCAAAAGGAAAGAAGCTTCCTGAATAAACTGAACACTTCAAAGGCCAGAGTAGCAGAGGTCGGGGTATGGGGACCATGGTTTCAGGGGACATCTAGGTCAACTGGCATAATAAAAACTATTAAGAAAACACTCCGCATCCCTTTTTGGAGAGTGGCGTCTGGGGTCTTAAACACTAGCAAGCAGCCATCTAAGAGGCAACAATTGGTCTCGCCCTACTCGGAGCAAAGGAGAATAAAGAATACCAAAGACACAAGGTAAGTATGAACCCAAGAGTCAGAATGGGCCACATAAATCAAAGACTACATCAGCCTGAGACCAGAACTAGATGGTGACCAGCTACAACTGATGACTGCCCTGACAGGGAACATAAGAGAGAATCCCTGATGGAGCAGGAGAGCAGTGGGATGCAGACACTAAATTCTAGTAAAAAGACCAGGCTTAATGGTCTGACTGAGACCAGAGGGACCTCAGAGGTCATGGTCCCCAGACCTTTTGTTAGCCCAAGACAGGAACCATTCTTGAAGCCAACTCTTCAGACAGGGATTGGACTGGACTGTAAGACAGAAAATGATACTGGTGAGGAGTGAGCTTCTTGGATCAAGCAGACACATGAGACTATGTGGGCAGCTCCTGTCTGGAGGGGAGATGAGAAGGCAGAGGGGACAGAAGCTGGCTGAATGGACACAGAAATACAGGTGGAGAGAAGGAATGTGTTGTCTCATTAGGGGGAGAGGAACTAGGAGTATATAGCAAGGTGTATGTAAATTTTTGTATGAGAGACTGACTTGACTTGTAAACTTTCACTTAAAGGGCAATAAAATTTTTTTTAAAAAGTTAAGTACAAGGATCTTTCTAAAACTGTAATATAGCCTTCCTGCTGTCTAGAATAAAATGAGAACCAAGCTGTTCTAGAGCTCAGAGTCAATGAATGCTAGCTAAGGGAGAAGCCCTCAATTTAAATGAAGTAAGAGACATGACTCGACCTGATTAAGCTGCAAGATAAATGCAACTCACTGGGACTGAACTTTTGTCACCAAAAGATGAGTGGGCCCTGGGACCGCACATTTCTTCTCACTAAGTAAAGTGACCAGCCTTATTACCCAGGTCTTTAAGATCAACTTTGCTTCTGATACAGGATTTTAAGGTAGAAAGAAAACATTTTATAGTATTTATTATTTGAGTATTTCTAGAACAGCAGCTGACTTAGCTCATTTCCACAGTCAACTCCACAGTCAACCAGAACGTGGTTCTTCTACAGACGAATGACATGAAAATCAATTTTTCATAACTGCAGTTCACTTTCATGACAGTACAAAAATCTGCTGCAAAGGACCTCTTTAAAGCATTGAAGAGCAAAGATGTCACCCTGAAGACTAAGGTGCGCATGACCCAAGCCATGGTATTTTCAATTGCATCATATGCGTGTGAAAACTGGACAATGAATAAGGAAGACCGAAGAAGAACTGATGCCTTTGAATTGCAGTGTTGGCAAAGAATACTGAATATATCATGGACTGCCAAAAGAACAAACAAATCTGTCTTGGAAGAAGTACGACCAGAATGCTCCTTAGAAACAAGGATGGCGAGACTGCGTCTTACATACTTTGGGCATGTTGTCAGGAGGCATCAGTCCCTGGAGAAGGACATCATGCTTGGCAGAGTACAGGGTCAGTGGAAAAGAGGAAGACTGTCAATGAGGTGGACTGACACAGTGGCTGCAACGATGAGCTCAAGCATAACAACGATTGTAAGGATGGTACAGGACCAGGCAGTGTTTCATTGTGTTGTGCATAGGGTCACTATGAGTCGGAACCAACTTGACGGAACCTAACAACAATAACATCTTGTGCAACCTTAAGTATATCCCACCTGAATTTAGAGACCATCTCAAGAACAGATTTGACACACTGAACACTACTGGCTGAAGTCCAGATGAGTTGTGGGATGACATCAAGGACACCATGCATGAAGAAAGCAAAAAGTCATTAAAAAGACAGGCAAGAAAGAAGGCCAAAAGGGAGTCAGAAGCAACTCTGAAGCTTGCTCCTAAATGTAGAGTAGCTAAAGCAAATGGAAGAAATGATGAAGTCAAAAAGCTGAACAGAAGATTTCAAAGGGCAGCTCAAGAAGACAGGTGAAATATTATAATGAAATGTGCAAAGGTCTGGATTTAGAAAACCAAGAGAGAAGAAGACGGTCGGCATTTCTCAATACCAAAGTAACTAAAGAAAAAATTCAAGCCTCAAATTGCAATACTGAAGGAGTCTATGGGCAAAATACTGAATGATGCAGGAAGCATCAAAAGAGGATGGAAAAAACACAGACACTGTACCAAAAAGAATTGGTCGATGTTCAGCCATTTCAGGAGGTAGCTATGATCAAGAACCAATGGCACCGTGGTTGGGGGGGACATCTAGGTCAACTGGCATAAGAAAATGCATTAAGAAAATGTTCTGCATCCCACTTCAGTGAGCGGCACCTGGGATCTTAAACACTAGCAAGCAGCCATCTAAGATGCGTCAATTGGTCTCAACCCACTTGCGGCAAAAAAAAAAAAAAAAGGAGAGTGAAAAATACCAAAGAAACAAGGTAAATATGAGCTCAAGAGACAGAAGAGGCCACATAAGCCAGAGACTATATCAGCCTGAGACCAGAAGAACTAGATGGTGCCCAGCTACAACTGATGACTGCCCTGACAGGGAACACAACAGAGAATCCCTGATGGAGCCAGAGAACAGTGGGATGCAAATCTCAAATTCTCATAAAAAGACCAGACTTAATGGTCTGACTGAGACCAGAGGGACCCTGGAGGTCATGGTCCCCAGACCTTCTGTTAGTCCAAGACAGGAACCATTCTTGAAGCCAACTCTTCAGACAAGGATTGGACTGGACTGTTAGACAGAAAATGATACTGGTGAGGAGTGAGCTTCTTGGTTCTAGGAAACACGTAAGACTATGTGGGCAGCTCCTGTCTGAAGTGGAGATGAGAAGGCAGACCATGACAAGAGCTGCCTGAATGTACATGGAGAATACAGGGTAGAGAGGAGGAGTATGCTATCTCATTAGGGGGAGAGCAGCTAGAAGTACATAGCAAGTTGTGTATAAGTTTTTGTATGAGAGACTGACTTGATTTGTAAACTTTCACTTAAAGCACAAAAAATAAAAAAAAAAAAAAGAACAAATGGCACTCAGGGAAGAAGTCCAAGCTGCACTGAAGACACTGTGAAAAACAAGGCTCCAGGAAGTCTCATGTGTCTACTTGAACCAATAAGCTCACTCCTCACCAGTATCATTTTCTGTCTTACAGTCCAGTCCAATCCCTGTCTGAGGAGTTGGCTTCAAGAATGGTTCCTGTCTTGGGCTAACAGAAGGTCTGGGGACCATGACCCCTGGGGTCCCTCTGGGATGTTTCAAAAAATGGATGCAGTGCTGGAGGTGCTTACTCATCTGTGCCAAGAAATTTGGAAGCAGTACGTTGACAGGGAACTGCCAGAAATTCAAGCCAGATTCAGAAGAGGATGTGGAACAAAGGATGTCATTGCTGATGTCAGATTGGGTTGTGGCTGAAAGTAGATAACACCAGAAAGATGTTTACCTGTGTTTCACTGATCACGCAAAGGCATTTGACCGCATGGACCTTAACAAATTACGGATAACATTGCGAAGAACAGGACTTCCAGAACACCTAATTATGCTCATGAGGAACCCGTACACAGGTCAAGAGGCACTTGTTCGATCAGAACAAGGGATACGGTGTGGTTTAAAATCAGGAAAAGTGCGCATCAGGGCTGCATCCTTTCACCATATTTATTTAATCTGTATTCTGAGCAAATAATCTGGGAAGCTGGACTATATAAAGAAGAAATGTGGAATCAGGACTGAAGGTAGACTATTTAACAACCTGTAATATGCAGATGACACAATTTCGCTTGATCAGAGTGAAGACTTGAAGCCCTGACGGGTGAAGATCAAAGGCTAGAGCCTTCGGTATGGATCACACCTCAGCATAAACCAAAAGCCAACACCCGTTGCTGTCGAGTCGATTCCGACACACAGTGGCCATGAGGACCGGACAGAATTGCCCCACAGAGTTTTCAAGGAGCGCCTGGTGGGCTCAAACTAGTGACCTTTAGGTTAGCAGCCAAGCTCTTAACCACTGTGCTACCAGGGCTCCAACATCATGATAAATGGAGAAAATACTACGGTGTCAAGGGTTTCATTTTACTTGGATCAATAATGAACGTCCACAGAAGCAACAATCGAGAAATCCAACGATGTATTCCACTAGGCAAATCTGCGGCAGACTGTAGTTGTTGTTAGGTGCCGTCGAGTCGGTTCCGACTCATATCGACCCTACGTGCCACAGAACCAAACACTGCCCAGTCCTGCGCCATCCTCACAATCGTTGTTATGCTTGAGCCCACTGTTGCAGCCACTGTGTCAATCCACCTCGTTGAGGGTCTTTCTCTTTTCTGCTGAACCTGCACCCTGCCAAGCATCATGTCCTTCTCTCCAGGGACTGACCCTGGCAACATGTCCAAGGTACGTAAGACACAGTCTCGCCATCCTTGCTTCCAAGGAGCATTCTGGTTGTACTTCTTCTGAGACAGATTTGTTCATTATTTTGGCAGTCCATGGTATATTCAATATCCTTCGCCAACACCACAATTCAGAGTCATCAATTCTTCTTCGGTCTTCCTTATTCATTGTCCAGCTTTCACATGCATATGATACGATTGAAAATACCATGGCTTGGGTCAGGAACACCTTAGTCTTCAAGGTGACATCTTTGCTCTTCAACACTTTAAAGAGGTCCTTTGCAGCAGATCTGCCCAGTGCAATGCACCTTTTGATTTCTTCACTGCTGCTTCCATGAGCGTTGACTGTGGATCCATATAAAAGGAAATCCTTGACAACTTCAGAAGACCTCTTTAAAGTTTTAAAAAACAAAGATGTCACTTTAATGACTAAGGGTGTCTGCCCCAAGCCATGGTCAAGTGCTTTATATGCATGAGGAAGTTGGATAATGAAAAAGGAAAACGGAAGAACTGATGGGTTCCAACTATGGTGCTGGTGAAGAATACTGAATAAGCCATGGACTCAGAAAAATGAACAAATCAATCTTAAAGAAAATACAACCAGAATGTTCCTTAGAAGCAAGAATGGCAAGACTTGGGCCTGCTTATTTTAGCACATCATCAGGAAAGACCAACCACCAGAAAAGGACATCATGTTTGGTAAAATAGACGATCAGTGAAAATGAGACCTTTAATGATATAGATTGACACAACAGCTACAACAATGGACTAAAACATACAAATGATCATGAAGATGGCACGTGACCAGGCTGCTGTTATACCTAAGGTAGCAATGGTCGGAGCCAACTCGACAGCAACAAACAACAACAAAAATTTGAAACAAACTGAAATAAATGAGTCTAACCGTGTATCAAGTTGGTCACATTACCACACAGAAAAAAAATTTTTTTTCAAGTGATTTTAGAGCCCAGTATTTTGGCTCTACGCCCCTATGAACCATAGCCTAAGGACGAATGTCTAGAAAGAAATATTAATCCTCATTCTGAAGTCCTACTGTTAGTAGCAGGGTTCCGGGTTGGTGCAAATGGTTACGTGCTGAACTACCAGCCCCGAGGCTGGCAGTTCAAACCCAGCCAGAGGGCCTCAGAAGACAGGAATGGAAATCTGCTTCCAAAAGGTCACACAGCCTTGAGAACCCCATGGAGCAGTTCTACTCTGCACACATGGGGTTGCCATGAGTCACAACCAACTACCGAAAACACCTAGACTGTGATCTGTAAGTACCGTTCTCCACTTACAGAAACCGGGGCTCCTTGAAGGAATGGCTTATCCACAGCTCAGTCAGAAAATGTACAAGATGAGTTTGGAAAATCTTGTTATGTCAGAAAACAAGAAAGCTTTCAAAGGCTAACTGGCTCATGTCAAAAGAACACTCTAAAACCCAAAACAAAACAAAAAAACCCACTGCTTTTAAGTCAATTCCAACTCAGGTCGACCCTACGTGTTACAGGGTGAAACTTTTCCATAGGGCTTTCTTGACTGTAATCTTTATGGAAGCAGATTGCCAGGGCTTTCTTCTACAGTGCCGCTGGGTGGGTTCGAGCCATCAACATTTAGGTTCGTAGCTGAGTGCAAACCACCTGCACCACCGAAAGACCTCTAGCCAACAAAAACTGCACCTGGCCAAATCTTAGACAATTTCAACACCAGCAAAAATAATGACTGCAATCAACTGAAACACACAATACACAAAAATCCACAGGTTCATAATAATACTAAAGAAAAATGAAAAAGCCAAAAATCAAAATCAGAACCACTGATCACCACTAAAGGTGGTAAGTGGAGCACCAACTTCTTACTCTGAAAATAAGCAATTAAAAATAAAGAAGTCAAAATTAATCCTTCTTTCCTATATAAGCTGCGCAGCATATATGATGAGGAAAAGTTGTTTCTATTTTGTTAAAGAATTCCAGGCGATAAATATGAAAGAAACAACAGAATTAGAAAATCACCATTTTGTAACCCTCAAATAATGGAGCTCTGGTCGTGCAGTGGTTAAGAGTTCGGCCGTTAATCAAAAGGTCGGTCAGCAGTTAGTAGTCTAAACCAAAAGCTAAAAAAGCTTCCTGAATACAACCAAATGCTTCCAAGGCCAGAGTAGCAGGGATAGGGGCCTGGGCACCATGGTTTCAGGGGACATCTAGTTCAACTGGCATAACAAAATGTATTAAGAAAACGTTCTGGATCCCACTTCGGTGAGTGGCATCTGGGGTCTTAAATACTAGCAAGCGGCCATCTAGGATGCATCAATTGGTCTCAACCCACCTGGAGCAAAGAAGAATGAAGAATAACAAAGACACAAGGTAATTATGAGCCCAAGAGACAGAAAGGGCCACATAAACCAGAGACTACACCAGCCTGAGACCAGAAGAACTAGATGGCACCCAGCTACAACTGATGACTGCCCTGACAGGGAACACAACAGAGAATCCCTGATGGAGCAGGAGAACAGTGGGATGCAGCCCTCATATTCTCATAAAAGGACCAGACTCAATGGTCTAAGACTAGAGGGACCCCGGAGGTCACAGTCCATGGACCCTGTTAGCCCAAGACTGTAACTACTTCCGAAGCCAAATCTTAAAACAGGGATTAGACTGGACTATAAGACAGTAAATGATACTGGTGAGGAGTGAGATTCTCGGTTCAAGTAAACAACATGAGACTATGTGGGCAGCTCCTGTCTGGAGGTGAGATGAGAAGGCAGAGGGGGGCAAGAGCTAGCTGAATGGTCATAGGGAATACAGGGCTGAGAGGAGACGTGTACTGTCTCATTAGGAGGACAGCAGCTAGGAGTATACAGCAAGGTGTGTATAAGTTTTCATATGAGAGACTGACTTGATTTTAAACTTTCACTTAAAGCACACACAAAAAAAAGATATAAGCTAGATATTCAAAAAAAAAAAAAAAGGTCAGCAGTTCAAGTCCACCAGCCGCACCTTAGAAACCCTATGTAGGCAGTTCCACTCTGTCCTACAGGGTCACTATGAGTCGGAATCAACTCCACAGCAACAGGTTTGGTTTTGGTTTTGTTTTTTAAACAATGGATTAAACCATTAGGTAAAAGGCTGACAGGGACTACAGTAGTGATCAGGTTGCCACAACTTGACCTTGTGAACTAATCATTATATGCAACAACTTATGAAGAGGCAGTGGTGGTTCACTGGTAGAATTCTCACCTTCCATGCAGGAGACCCAGGTTCAGTTCTTGCCCAATACACCTTATATCCAGCCACCACCCATCTGTCAGTGGAGGGCCTGCGTGTTGCTATGATACTGAACAGGGTTCAGCAGAGCTTCCAAACTAAGACATACACTAGGAAGAAAGTTTTGGCTATCTACTTCCCAAAATCAGCTAATGAAAACTCCGTGGATCACAGTAGTTCAATGTACAACCAATCACAGGGATGGAGCAGGATCGGATAGTGTTTGGTTCCACTGTGTGTGGGGTCACCATGAGCTGCAGGTCAGCTGAAGGCAGCTAATAAATGGTTGGGCCTGAATCTAAACAAGCTTCTGTTGTTGTTAGCTGTTTGTCCAGTCAATTCCTATTCATGATGGCTCCACATGTACAGAGCAGAAGTACTCCATACGGTTTTCAAGGCAGTGATCTTTCGGAAGCAGATCACGAGGCCTGTCTCCCAAGGAGCCTCTGGGTTAGTTTGAACTGCCAATCTTTTGACTAACAGTCAAGCACAGAACTATCGGCACCCCCAGGGACTTTAGAGCTAGACAAACAAGTCAAACATCACACACCCCCTCAAAAAAAGGGACAAAGACAAGTCCAAAATGGGGACAGTCTACAGAAAAAAAAAAACAAAAAAACGTTTTTTCAGCAAGTCTACGGTACGAAATTTTTAAAAAAGGGAAGGATACTGAAGGGTAAGAATGCTCTAGATTGAAAGAAACATAAGAAAACCGAATACAATATGTGGACTTTTTCTGGATCCTGAGTCAAACAAATTAACTGCAAAAAGACATTTCTGAGAGAATCAGTTAATAACAAGGAATTATGGTTCATTCTGTTGATGTGATTACTGCATTATATTTAGGAGATTTTTTGAGATGCATACTAAAGTAGGGAAAAAATAATACGATGGTTTCCAGATTTTGCTTTAAAATAGTGAATAACAACAGCAGTAACAACGACATCAACAAAACACAAGAAGGACAACATCTTGAAAATTCCTACAACTGGAAAATACAATGGAGTTTCATCATAGTATTATCTACTCTTGCCTATGTTTGAAATTTTTCATATTAAAAATGTTTAATACAAAAAGTTATGATTACAAACTGTCATTAAATATAACATAAATCTAGGTTCATAAAACTACATATGCTCTAGAAAAAAGATGCAAGTAATATGATTCTGTAAATAGATATGTAATGAATCATTTTTCATCAGAGGCCCAATATCTCCTGCTTACACTGAGCCAGCAGCAAACATTTGGTGGAAAGTGAGAAAGAACCTTAAGCAAATGGCCAGACATCAGTTAAAACCCCAGTGTTTTCACTTAACACCCAGGAGCCCTAGTAGCGCAGTGGTTTAGTGCTTGGCTGCTAACCTCAAGGTTGGCAGTTCGGACCCAACAGCCACTTGGTGGAAGAAAGAGGTGGCATTCTGCTTCTATTAAGATTTACAGCCTTGGAAATCCTATGGGGCAGTTCTACTCTGTTAGATAGGGTCATTATCGGCAATGGGTTTGGCTTGGTTTAGCCCTGGGTAAGATAAGAGTTCCCTCAAGTTTCCTCACCTTTAAAATGAAAGTGCTGCTATTTATATCAGAGTTCTGTGGTCAATAAATGATTCATGATATATAAAAACACCTGCCACAAATCAGGCACTTGATGATAAATGACACTTGGCGTGTGCAAATTCTCAAGTGCTTATCCTTAATATAAGGGTCAGTTTGAAAGATGTCTAATCCAGCCTCTAACAAAACACAAAATCAAAAACTAATGCAGTATACAGTAAAGGTCTGCATGTATGGAAAAAATGTAAAATCTTAAGCTTTGTAGAAATAAAAATGATGCTTCACACATTTATAATTCTATTTTTGAAATACAAAATACTTCAGTGATTCAACTGACTCTACCCAAATCAGCATGTGTAAAATTTCGAAAATGTCTTCTTTTTCAAAGAAAATAATCATGTTTTGAATTCAACCTCAATATTGCAATATCCAAAGAAAATTCAAAGAAAAATGAGAAAACTTGTTTTTATACCTGCCTCTTCAATCGACACTGAGATCGTTCTTTAAGGACGTAGAATACTAATCAGAAATTCCTAAACCTGAATGACAAGGGGACTGTGCCATACAAACTACATACACGTGCAGAAACCCACTGGAAAAAAAAAACCCATTGCCTTCAAGTCAATTCTGACTCACAGCAACGTGCACAGGTAGACTCCAATTTACTCATATTTACAGCAACTTTCACATCAAAGTAATGTAAACATTTAAACTATGGAAACTGAGTTAAAAGGCAGTAACGTGAATATTACCGCCTTAAAGCTGAGATTTTACAAAATAAAATCTTTTAGTTCAAGTATTTGGCATTCTCTCCCGTGGTATCATGAGCAATCATGAAGTTCACGTCTGTTGCCAACCAGTGCCTCCCGCCCATCCTTCTGGTTTCACTCTTTGCATTATCAAATGACTACAGCAGATTGGAATGTCATTTGGTACCAGGCATGAGAAAAACAATAAAGTGAGCTGCATAAATCAGCATAGGGACTTTGGAAAGGAGGTCATGTTTTGGAGGATTTTTACCAGCAGCAATTTTTAAAATGAACACAGAGCCTCTATGTATGGATAAAGGTGAAACCAGGAAAAATAAAGGAGTTTTCTTAATATAACTGCAAAAGAGAACTATGATGAAAAGAACCAATCATTGAAGTAGATATTCATTTAATGTTACTGAAACATTCTGCTCACTGGAATAACACCTTCAACTCCTGTTCTTGAGACTCTAACACATTGTTAAATAAATATCCCAAGCTAACACATTTACATATAGACTTTAAAAAGCATAACCTGGGATAAACTCTTAAATAATTAACAGAATATACCTATACACGTGAACTCAAACACAAGGACACAGAAACATGACAGGAAGCGTTAGGCCCCAAGAAATGAAAACCTCAACATCAGTGACTGTTTTCACACGTAAGGTCACACTGTTCATCAACTCTCACGTAAGGATACTTTTAAAGAAGATAATACCATTTCTAGATGTAACTGCACACAAATAAAACAGAATCTTTTTAAAATATGGAACGCAGAGTCAACCTAATATATACAATACTAAACCTAAATAGGTTGCTAAAACTGGCCCCTCCCCTCCTCTCCCTGACAAATAACATCAAATAATACAAGGTTAAGCATATGGATCTGAATTTCTGTCTCTAAATGGACAAGATGTCCTACTGGAGCAAAAAAAGAAAGAAAAAGAAAACACAAATAATAACAAAGGACCCCTGGTGGTTCAAATGGTTAAGCTCTGGGTTGCTAAAGGAAAGGCTGGTGGTTAGAACCCACTGGGTGGCTCCATGGGAGAAAGACCTGGCAATGTGCTTCTGTCAAGATTACAGCCCAGGAAACCCGTGGGACAGTTCTACTCTGTCACACAGGGTCACTATGAGCCAAGATCAACTCAACGGCACCCAACACCACCAGCAAACATCTGTCAGGAGTTCCTGGGTGGTGCAAACAGTTAATCCACCTGGCTGTGCTAACCAAAAGGCTAGAGGTTCAAGTCCACCCAGAGGCACCTCAAAAAAAAAGGCCTGGTGAACTACTTCAGAAAAAGCAGCCATTGAAAACCCTGTGGAGCACAGTTCTACTCTGACACATACAGGACCATCACGAGTCATACTTGATGCAACGGCAACTGACTCCTCCTATCTGTGAAGTGCTCACCATGTGCCAAACGTTCTGCTAGGTGTTTTTATGCATTATCTGCCTCAAGCACTGCCACCACCCATCTGTCACTGGAGGTTTCCCTGCTGCGGTGACAGTGACGCTAAACAGGTTTCAGTGGAGCTTCCAGACTAAGAGAATGTAAAAGAGGTCTGGCAATCTACTTCTGAAAATCAGCCAATGAAACTCTATGGATCACAACTGTCAGATCCCATTGTTCCTGGGGTCACCATGAATTGGGGCCAATTTGACAGCAGATAACAACCAAAACAATGCCTTCTCACAACAATCCCATGAGGTAGGTACTATTATCATTCCTGTTTAACAGATGCAGAAACAGGGCCTTAGAAAGATCATGTAACTTGACCATAAACACACAGCTAATACCAGTTAAACCTGCTGCTGTCGAGTAGATTTCAACTCATGGCAGCCCTACAGGACAGAGTGGAACTGCCCTATGGGGTTTCCAAGGAGCACCGGGTGGATTCAAACTGCCAACCTTTTGGTTAGCAGCTGAACTCTTAAACACTATGCCATCAGGGTTTCCCAGCTGATACCAAACCCACTGCCGTTGAGTCAATTCTGACTCATAGCCACCCTACAGACAGGGGAGAACTGCCCCCACAGGGTTTCCAGGGAGTGCCTGGCAGATTCGAATTGGCGACCTTTTGGTTAGCAGCTGTAGAACTTAACCACTACACCACCAGACCTTCCAAGCCAGTGGAAAAGAATTTACATCCCGGCAGTTTTGAAACAAGAAGCTACATTTCTAACATTATGCTACACTGCCTCTTACAATATTTTATAAAAATACGGCTGTAACACCTACAGTTCCAGCAATACAGCAGACTAAACAATCAGTGGCCATTCTACCACATGTGAGATAAAATAAAATAAAAACTTGGTATTAGATTCACTGGGGGAGGGGTATCATATTGGGCTTTGTAGGCCAAGGTACTCTGGTTTTGGGAGTGGGCTTTGTCTTGTCTAAGTTTATTTACTGCAAAAAAAAAAAAGGAGGAAAAATATACCCCTACCCCTCAATGAGATGGATTGACATGATAGCCTCAACAATGTGTTCAAACACAGCAAGATCATAGAGATGGCACATGACTCAGCAATGTTTCCTTCTGTTATACATATGGGTACCATGAGTCAGAGCCAGCTTGATAGCAACTAACACTTCACTTTAAGAATCTCCCCAATGCAAAAATAAACAAAATATTTAAAGTAAAATTAATCATCTTTGTGGTTACAGTGAAAATTAAAAACTTAAAGTAACGTAAAACATCTAAACTAGTCAACATTTAAAGAACCCTGAAATAAACCTATATCCAAAGCTCGTTCTTATACTATAAAACCAAAAAACCAAGCCCAATGTTGTTGAGTGGATTCTGACTCATAGTGACCCTATATAAAGTCAAGGGTAATACAGTCTAATAGACCTGGGCTGATTTAAGAAGAGAGAAAAGACTACCCAAGCTCTGATGAATACAGTAGTTTCTAATTTAAAAGGAAGTAAAAGGGCAGATATACAAGTCAACTGTTGTGCTCAGGCTAAAATATTTAGGATTTAAAAATAAAAAGAGCTTCCCTGGCCTTTTTAGTTACTTTTAAAGTACCCTAAAAATGAGGAAACAAATGAACCAAAAAAAAAAAAAAGCCATCTAATAGCAAAAAGATACCATAAAATAGACACCAAAATAACTAACTAGGAAAAGAAACTTGTAAACATACAATTAAGCATCAATATGGTTTATAAAAAAAAAACATTTTCACAAATTGATAAGATTACGACAAATATCCCAACAGAAAAACAGGTACCTCACATAAAAAAGAAATACAAATGACCTGTAAACTCATGAAACAATGCTCAATCTCAACACTGAACATAGATAATGTGAATTCTGAAACCAATGATACATTGCCTCTCACCTGTGAAACTGAAAAAAGTTGAATTCATAATATCCAATGTTAGGTAAAGAGTCACCTCCGCAACAGTGGTAACATAAATCAGAACCACCTTTTAAAACAGCAATTTAGTAGAGTCTATCAAAATGTTCAATGTATACAGACAGCCTTTTGACTTAAATTCCACTACTAGAATCTATTCTGTGGAAATACAGAAGTACACAAAGATAAAAAAAAAAACAAACCAAACCCACTGCCGTCGAGTCGATTCTGACTCATACAGACCCTATAGGACAGAGTAAAACTGCCCCCATGGAGTTTCCAAGGAGCACCTGGCGGATTCGAACTGCTGACCCTTTGGTTAGCAGCCGTAGTACTGAACCACTATGGCACCAGGGTTTCCTACACAAAGATATGTGTGCACAAATATTCACAGCATTATTACTAAATAATGTACACCCTCTCCTCATTTATCGACACAGGTTCCAAAGACTAGGTCATTATGTGAAATAGGTGTTATGTGAAAATGGAGGGTGACCGCATCAGACAAAATGAAGGATGACTACATCATTATATAACTTCCAAATTACATGACTACGTAACTGCCAAACCACTGAGAATCATGGCCCAGCCAAGATGACATATAACCCTAACTTTCAAAGCCTTCAAAGCCAGTGTTACTCTCGCCTCATACCTCAGCATTTGTTACTGCCAGGTGTACATTGCTGATGGGCAAAATAGTTGAACTGTACACTTTTTACTGTTGTCATAAATGTAAAATGTCAGATAATGAGACAGTAAGTGAGCAGAAGGTATATTCTGGAGATGTGCTGGAAGAATTAAGAAAATGACTAGGACACAGAATAGTGTGCAGTCATTAAAGAACACATGTACAAAAATGGAAGGATTTCTTTAGTAAAATATTTTGAAGAAAAGTATTAAAACACACATGCAAACATGTATTCATCAGTGTACAGAATAAGGTCATGAAAGAAAAACTCTAAAAATTCCTAACAGTAAAAAAAAACAAACAAAAAACAAAACAGTAGATACCTTTAAATAACTGGAATGGGGAAGAAGAGAAGGCCTTCAAATTACTTTACTGGCTCTATTCAAAAACATGTACTAATTTTTCTTTTAATCCACATAAATCTTACTGACATATAGGTTCTCCATACCACCTATTGTAAAACTTGTCTTCAGCTTTCTTTGGAGAAAAAAAATAGGTCAGTTACCGCCTACCTGAAAAAGCTTATTTGTTCTTTACTATCTTAAGTCCACCACTTGTCTGTCAGTTTGTCGTCCTGTGGCGGCTTGCATGGGGCTGTGGTGCTGGAAGCTATGCCACAAGTATTTCAAATATCACCAGGGTCACCCATAGTGAACAGGTTTCACCTGAGCTTCCAGATTAAGACAGACTAGGAGAAAGGACTCAGCTGTCTACCTGTGAAAAAACTGGCCACTGAAAACCTTATGAATAGCATCTGAACATTGTTTGATACAGTCCAGAAGATGAGCTCCTCAGGTTGGAAAGGCACTCAAGATACAAATGGGGAAGAGCTGCCTCCTAAAGTAGAGTTGACCTTAATGGTGTGGATGGAGTAAAGCTTTTGGGACCTTCATTTGCTGACGTGGAACGACTCAAAATGAGAACAAACAGCTGTAAACATCCATTAACAATCGAAACATAGAATGTACAAAGTATGAATCAAGGAAAATTTGAAGTTACCAAAAATGAAATGGAATGTATAAACATCAATATCCTAGGCATTAGCATGCTGAAATGGACTGGTATTGGCCACTCTGAATCAGATAATCATATCATCTACTACGTTGGAAATAATAAATTGAAGAGGAATGACATCAGATTCATCATCAAAGAGAACATTTCAAGATCTACCCTGAAGTACAACACTGTCACTGACAGGGATAGGATAATATCCATACCACTACAAGAAGACCAGTTAATAGGACTATTATTCAAATATGGGCACCAACTACTAATGACAAAGATAAAGAAACTGAAGATTTAGCAGTCTGGAGCCATGGGAGTGGGAAGTCTTCCAAAAAAAAAAAAAAAAAATTCTAACATTAGGAGCACAGATAGACTGGAGGCAGGGAGATAAATCAAGTGTAAGGTGACAAGGCCCTATATTTCCATACAGGCTAATTTTGAACCTTAACATTAGAACTCTAGGGTAAATCCCAACTCTAAGCCAGCTTACACTTGATGTTGTTGTCAGGTGCTGTCGAGTCGGTTCCCACTCATAGCGACCCTATGCACAACAACGAAAACACTGCCCGGTCCTTAGCCATCCTTACAATTATTGCTATGCTTAAGCTCATTGTTGCAGCCACTGTGTCAATCCACCTCATTGAGAGTCTTCCTCTTTTCCGCTAACCCTGTATTCTGCCAAGCATCCTGTCCTTCTCGAGGGACTGATCCCTCCTCACAACATGTCCAAAGTATGTAAGATGCAGTCTCACCATCCTTGCTTCTAATAAACATTCTGGTTGTACTTCTTCTAAGACAGATTTGTTTGTTCTTTTGGCAGTCCATGGTATATTCAATATTCTTCCCCAACACCACAATTCAAAGGCATCAATTCTTCTTTGGTCTTCCTTATTCACTGTCCAGCTTTCGCATGCATATGATGCGATTGAAAATACCATGGCTTGGGTCAGGCGCACCTTAGTCTTCAAGGTGACATCTTTGCTTTTCAACACTTTAAAGGGGTCCTTTGCAGCAGATTTACCCAATGCAATTTGTCTTGATTTCTTGACTGCTGCTTCCATGGCTGTTGATTGTGGATCCAAGTAAAATGAAATCCTTGACAACTTCAATCTTTTCTCCATTTATCATGTTGCTCATTGGTCCACTTGTTGTTGCTGTGAGGTGCCATCGAGTGGGTTCCGACTCATAGTGACCCTATGCACAACAGAACGAAATAGTGCCCTGTCCTGCTCCATCCTTACAATCATTGTTATGCTTGAGCTCATTGTTGCAGCCACCGTGTTAATCCACCTCGTCGAGGGTCTTCCTCTTTTCCGCTGACCCTGTACTCTGCCAAGCATGATGTCCTTCTCCAGGGACTCATCCCTCCTGACAACATGTCCAAAGTATGTAAGACGCAGTCTCGCTATCCTTGCCTCTAAGGACCATTCTGGCCACACTTCTTCCAAGACAGATTGGTTCGTTCTTTTGGAAGTCCATGGTATATTCAATATTCTTCCCCAACACCACAATTCAAAGGCGTCAACTCTTCTTCGGTCTTCCTTATTCATTGTCCAGCTTTCACATGCATAAAATGTGATGAAAATACCATGGCTTGGGTCAGAGGCACCTTAGTCCTCAGGGTGACATCTTTGCTCTTCAACACTTTGAAGAAGACTTTTGCAGCAGATTTGCCCAATGCAATGCATCTTTTGATTTCTTGACTGCTGCTTCCATGGCTGTTGATTGTGGAGCCAAGTAAAATGAAATCCTTGATGACTTCAATCTTTTCTCCATTTATCATGATGTTGCTCATTGGTCCAGTTGTGAGGATTTTTGTTTTCTTTATGTTGACGTGTAATCCATACTGAAGGCTGTGGTCTTTGATCTTCATTAGTAAGTGCTTCAAGTCCTCTTCACTTTCAGCAAGCAAGGTTGTGTCATCTGCATAATGTAGGTTGTTAATGAGTCTTCCTCCAATCCTGATGCCCCGTTCTTCTTCATATAGTCCAGCTTCTCGTATTATTTTCAGCATACAGATTAAATAGGTATGGTGAAAGAATACAACCCTGACTCACTCCTTTCCTAACTTTAAACCAATCAGTATCCCCTCGTTCTGTCCGAACGACTGCCTCTTGATCCATGTAAAGGTTCTCATAAGCTCAATTAAGTGTTCTGGAATTCCCATTCTTCGCAGTGTTATCCACAGTTTGTTATGATCCACACAGTTGAATGCCTTTGCATAGTCAATAAAACACAGGTAAACATCCTTCTGGTATTCTCTGCTTTCAGCCAGGATCATCTGACATCAACAATGATATCCCTGGTTCTACATCCTCTTCTGAAACCAATCTGAATTTCTGGCAGTTCCCTGTCGATATACTGCTGCAGCCATTTTTGAATGATCTTCAGCAAAATTTTGCTTGTGTGTGGTATTAACGATATTGTTCTATAATTTCTGCATTTAGTTGGATCACCTTTCTTGGGAATGGGCATAAATATGGATCTCTTCCAGTCAGTTGGCCAGGAAGCTGTCTTCCATATTTCTTGGCATAAATGAGTGAGCACCTCCAGCACTGCCTTTGTTTGTTGAAACATCTCAATTGATATTCCATCAATACCTGGAGCCTTGTTTTTCACCAATGCCTTCAGAGCAGCTTGGACGCCCTCCTTCAGTACCATCGGTTCCTGATCATATGCCACCTCTTGAAATGGTTCAATATCAACCAATTCTTTTTGGTATAATGACTCTGTGTATTCCTTCCATCTTCTTTTGATGCTTGCTGCATCATTTAATATTTTCCCCATGGAATCCTTCACTATTGCAACTCGAGGTTTGAATTTTTTCTTCAGTTCTTTCAGCTTGAGAAACACCGAGCGTGTTCTTCCCTTTTGCTTTTCCATCTCCAGTTCTTTGCACGTCATTATAATACTTTACTTTGTCTTCTCAAGAGGCCCTTTGAAATCTTCTGTTCAGTTCTTTTACTTCATCAATTCTTCCTTTTGCTTTAGCTGCTCGACACTCAAGAGCAAGTTTCAGAGTCTCCTCTGACATCCATCTTGGTCTTTTGTTTCTTTCCTGTCTTTTCAGTGACCTCTTGCTTTCTTCATGGATGATGTCCTTGATGACATTCCACAACTTGTCTGGTCTTCGGTCACTAGTGTTCAACCGGTCAAATCTATTCTTGAGATGATCTCTAAATTCAGGTGGGATATACTTAAGGTCATATTTTGGCTCTCATGGACTTGCTCTGGTTTTCTTCAGTTTCAGCTTGAACTTGCGTATAAGCAATTGATGGTCTGTTCCACAGTCGGCCCCTGGCCTTGCTCTGATAATGTTGAGTTTTCCATCGTCTCTTTCCACAGATGTAGTCAATTTGATTTCCATGTGTTCCATCTGGCGAGGTCCATGTGTATAGTCGCCGTTTATGTTGATGAAAGAAGGTATTTGCAATGAAGAAGTCTCTGGTCTTGCAAAATTCTACCATTCGATCTCTGGCATTGTTTCTATCACCAAGGCCGTGTTTTCCAACTACTGATCCTTCTTCTTTTTTTCCAACTTTCACATTCCAATCACCAGTAATTATCAATGCATCTTGATTGCATGTTCGATCAACTTCAGAGTGTAGCAGCTGATAAAAATCTTCTATTTCTTCATCTTTGGCCCTAGTGGTTGGTGCGTAAATGTGAATAACAGTCTTATTAACTGGTCTTCCTTGTAGACGTATGGATATTATCCTAACACTGACAGCGTTGTACTTCAGGATAGATTTTGAAACGTTCTTTTTGACGATGAATGCAACACCATTCCTCTTCAAGCGGTCATTCCCAGCACAGTAGATTATATGATTGTCCAATTCAAAATGGCCAACACCAGACCATTTCAGCTCACTAATGCCTAGTAAAATCTCAAATGCCTGCTAAATCCCAAAGATCAGTAACTCAGTTTACTTTCCTGTCCTATGCTATTACTCATTATCTATTCTACTTCCTAAATTCCTCTCCTCCAAGAATGGCCACTAATAGCAATTAGGGTTTTTGTTTTTAGGCCTTTGTGGGGTAAAGGACCTAGTGCCCTAAGTAAGGTGGCCTTTTTCCTTGGCTCCAGAGAAGTAACCCCTGGAGTAACTGCAGTGCGTTAGTCTGGGACTTCCAGGCCACACCTGAGAATTTGTGCTGGTGCGTGGGGGCTGGCCAGACAGAAAAGACTCACCTGGGAGGCCAGTATCAACCCACCTCGGGAGGCATGACTTAGCCTATCATGCAGGACTGGCCAATTAAAGCCATGAATGCAGAGGCTTAGATAGCTTCCTGGCTGACAACATCTGCTGTAGGGCGGGTGGCGTGTACCTTGGGACATGGTAAGTGCCACATTGGGAACATTCCCAGACTTCCCCCATGCATCCCTTAGTTCATACTCTTTTTGGCTATAATAAATTGATAGTCGTATGGTATATGGTTTATCGACGGCAGTGGGTTATGGTATATGCTGTGAGTTTTGAGGGTCTTTCAGCAAATTATCAAACCCAAAAGGGCAGTGGGCACCTTCAGGTCAGAAGGTAAGGGTGTCGTGCAGACTCCTGACCTTGCAGTTGGCATCCTGAAGGGGCATCAGGAGCCAGGAGGTCAGAAAGTAAGGGTGTCATCTGGACTCCCGAGTTTGTGGCTGGCATCCTGAAGCAGTAGGAAACCAGCCCTGAACTGGTGACCAGAAGATCGGGGTGTCGTGTGGACTCTCTGAACTTGCAGCTGGCATCTCCGTTTATCAGGCAGTCTGAAGGATGGTGTCCTTTTAACTTGTGAGCTCTGACCTAGCTCCGGGTGGCTAGGGTCCAAGAGAAAGAGTGCCACAGGGGCGGCTGGTGACGAGGGTGTAGAAGTGAGATGTGGGGATTGGATTCATGCTGACCCTTAGCACACAGCCTTCATTTACAGACTGTAGCAGCTGACTAAAAGTTCACCTGTGAACACTGGTTACTGGAGATGGCTGAAGATGACAAAGGCAGAGACTGAAAACCAGCAAAGTCAGCATTTCCTATGGAATGTCATCAACTGCTACCAGCCTAAAACTGAACATCAATATTGGATTTTCATATAGGCAAGCTGTCACATAGATGACTGGGCCTGTGAAATATGTAGTCCAGATTCTTTGATGACAGCGTGAAAACATGAGCATGTGAGATGAAACCAATATGTGAAATCCAGGGAAGACTTCCCTAGTGAAGGAGGACAGGAGGAAAGATAACACAATCAGATGAAGCTACCTGGAAACTAGGCCCTCTCACAGAGTATCCTGTGATCCATGAATGTCGGCATAAATTTTTAACATCTAAATGGTTTGAAGTCAATTAATGTTACATCAGTGTATTATGTCAGCTACAATCAATCTCAACTGGCCTCTTTATCTCAGGATAATGGCCCCATACTATGTTATAGGACTTTTTATTGAAAGAATGAGTAGAGGATTGAGAATCTGACATTAAAATACTTATCCTGAAGGGGGAGATGAGAAAATGGAGTCAACCACAAAAGATAAGAATAGCCTAGGAATAGAGTATTATGATTACAAAGAATAAAGACAGTTGCCCTAGAATGGGCAACTGATTTTGGAAATTCGGAAATCATGGCTACCTCAAGAAAAGCTGTTTTGGTAGTGGGATGGAGGCACTAAAGCCAGGACTTCAAAGACCTAGGAGCACATGGAAGAAAATTAGATAATCCTTTTAAGAGGATGGAATAAAAATGTTTCATTTTAATGAGTGAGACAAAATATCATGACTGCTGTCAGGCTTTAGCAAAGATATTTTCTTAAAAACTAAAACAAAACAAACAAAACCTGAGTGCCTCTTAACAGAAGAGTCCAAAAAGTCCAAAGATGAAGGAGTGAAAGGAAAGGAGGAAGAGACGAAGGAAGAGAAAGAAGAAGAGGGAGGAATAAAAGACTATAGCAAAGTCCTGAAGAATGGGATTTCAATGGAAGAAGAGCACTGGTGAGAATTGAAAGAGCTCCTCAAGTAATAAAATGGCTAGGGGCTATGAGGATGTTTCCAATGGTAGAAAAAAAGAAAACAGGCAGTGGAGGTGAATTTAAAGTGAAACACTGCATTAAAAACATCATATGAGATGTAAAGAGTAGGGATTCTTAGGGTGTTACAGATGGAGACATTTAAGGAGACAGCTATGCTAACAAAAAGGGCAATAAACCTTAAAGCAAGATCATGGAATATGAAGTTCAGCAGTTGACACTCTTTCTTTAAATCTTCCTTGATTTTGATAGGAAACCCTGGTGGTGTAGTGGTTAAGTGCTATGGCTGCTAACCAAAGGGTCAGCAGTTTGAATCTGCCAGGTACTCCTCGGAAACTCTATGGGGCTGTTCTACTCTGTCCTATAGGGTCTCTATGAGTCGGAATCGCCTCGACGGCACTGGGTTTGGTTTTGGTTTTGGTTGATTTTGATAACACAATACTTCCTTTCCATACTGAACTTGTATGGCCACTCCATTCCAGGGGCCTGTGCCAGTCCCTCGTCCTCCACTCACTCAATTTCTTGGTGCTCTCAAACTTTGTTACAGACTCTTAACACTCTTTACACAACTCTAAGTAGTTTCATCTATGCCTTTGCTGTTGTTGTAAGCTGCCGTCTAGTGGGCTCTGACTCATGGCAACCTTATGTATCACAGAACAAAAAGCTGCCCAGTCCTGTGCCATCTCCATGATCTTTGATATAAGTGAGCCCATTGTTGAGGCTATTGTGTCAGTCCAACTCACTGAGGGTTTTCCTCGATTTTGATGACCCCCTACTTTACCAACCATGATGTCCTTTTATAGCGATTGGTCTTTCCGGATGTGTCCAAACTAAGTGAGCCAAAGTATCTCCATCCTTGCTTCTAAGGAGCATTCTGGTTGTATTTCTTCTAAGGCTGATTTGTTCATTCTTCTGGCAGTCCAATATTCTTCGCCAAAATCATAAATCAAAGGCATCAATTCTTCTTTGGTCTTCCTTATTCATTGTCCAGCTTTTACATGCATATGAAACAATTAAAATACCATGGCTTGGGTCAAGTGCACCTTAGTCCTAGAAGTGATATTTTTGCTTTTTTAACACTTTAAAGAGGTCTTTTGGAGCAGGTTTGCCCAATGCAATATGTCATTTGATTTCTTGACTGTTGCTTCCATGGGCATCGATTATTGATCTAAGTAAAACAAAACCCTTGATAAGTTCAATTTTATCTCCATATCATGATGCTGATTATTGGTACAGTTAAGAGGGTTTTCATTTTCTTCATGTCAGACGTAATCCATACTGAAAACTGTAGTCTTCTACCTTAATCAGTGTTTCAAGCTGCCTTCATTTTCAGCTAGCAGGGTTGTGTCACCTGTGTATCAGAGGCTGTTAATAAGTCTTCCTCCAATCTTGATACAGCCCAGCTTCTCAGATTATGTGTTCAGCAGACAGGTTGAATAAGTATGGTGAAAAGCTACAACCCACACACCTTTTCCAGTCCTGAACCATGCACTATCCCCTTGCGCTGTTCCAAAGACGGCCTCTTGATCCATGTACAGGCTCCACATAAGCACAATTAAGTATTCTGGAATTTCCATTCTTTGTAATGATCTATACAGGCTGAATGCCTTTGCCTAGTTGATAAAACACAAGTATTTTCTGCTTTCAGCCAAGATCCATCCGAGCTCAGCAATGATATCACTCATTCCACATGCTCTTCTGAATCTTGTTTGAACTTCTCACAGCTCCCTGGCAATATACGGTTACAGTAGTTTTTGAATAATCTTCAGTAAAATTTTGCTAGCATGTGACATTAACGATATTATTCCACATTTCATTTGATCACCTTTCTTTGGAATGAGGATATGGTTCTATGCCTTTGTTACCACCTAATCTTTATCTCATTTTGTTGTTGTTGTTAGGTGCCATCGAGTTGGTTCTGACCCACAGCAACCCTATGTACAACAAAATGAAACACTGTTTGATCCTGCACCATCCTCGCAATCACTGTTATGCCTGAGTCCATTGTTGAAGCCATTGTGTTAATTCAACACGTTGAAACTCTTCCTTTTTTTCGCTGGTCCTTTACTTTACCAAGCATGATGTCCTCCAGGGACCGCTCCCTCCTGATAACATATCCAAAGTAGACATCTTTAAGTCCCAGAGAGACCCACAGTCACCACCACACTGCTCCCATTCCTTTTAACTACCTATGCAGGAAATGTCTACCTGGAAATCCACAAGTACCTCAAATTCAATAAGTCTCAAAGACAACTTTTTATTTCCCCGCCCAAATCTAATCTATTCTGGATAATGGTACCACCAACTACCTAGGCAGCCATGTCAGAAACTAGGGATTACCCTGGACAACTTTCCTTTCTCTCAAGCAATAGCCTCATCATGCTCCAAGTCTCAATTTTACCCCCTTAACTTTCATTCTCTCCTTCCATGTGAACTGTGCTACTTAAGTTCAGCCCCGTATATCACAAAGACAACTACACATGATCCTAAAGTCCCCTGGCCTCCATGCTTACCTTCCTTCTACTGCTGCCAGGAAAGTCATCTTAACATGTAAATCTCATGCATGTTCTGCTCATCTAAAAATTTTTTAACTTGGCTAACAAAGCCATTAAGAAACTGGTCTTGGTTCACATCACCAATTTCATAGGTGGCAACTGGTTCTTCAACCCCAAACGGACTAGCATGCACACCTGCATGTGCAGACATTGACACACACATGCAACACTTCACTTACTAAGTTCTGCTATAAAAAGAAATGACCTCAAGATCTTAGTGGCTTACAACAACAAAATTTTATCTCTTCCTCATGTTAACATGGCTTTTTTGAGTAGCTGGGACCCTGTTCTAGGTCTTCTTCACTCCAGTACCAAGGCTGAAAGAATTAGCCCCAGCCTGAGAAACACTAATTCATGGAAGAGGAGAAACAGCAATGATGCAACCACAGAATGGTACTTGAAAGATTCTGCTCAGAAGTGGCATATGTCACTAGCCAAAGCACGTCACGGGGTCAAACGTGATTTCAGTAAGGCAAGGATGGCAAATATACACACACACACACACGCATATACGTATGTATGTGTGCGTATATATATATATTTATTCTAAAAGAAACAAAACAAACAAGGAAGAGTTTATAGGGAAGCAGTCAACAATTAGGAACAATACAATCTGTAGGTCACAAAATGTGTCTGCAATTCACGTGCACACACGGATTCAATCAGATTGTGTAGTTTTAATAAGTTCTTTACTCTTCCTCCTTTGCCCAGCTATTTCCTACCAATTTCTCAGGATTCAGAGAAGACCCCAATATACTAATATACACGCATATATATGCTTGTCATGCTTGGCAAAGCAGAGGGTCACTGAAAAAGAGGAAGACACTCAAGGAGATGGATTGACACAGTAGCTGCAACAATGAGGTCAAGCATAACACCACTGTGTGGATGATGCAGAACCAGGCAGTGTTTCGTTCTGCTGTACACAGAATCACTATGAGTCAGAACCGACCTGACGGTACCTAACAACAACATATGCTCTAAGTAAAACTGAAAAAGTATTACACCATACTTGTGGTTTTTCCTGAAAATTAAGTTCTAAATTACTATATTTACAAATTATTTTCCTATAAAATTTCTAAACTACGCTTTCACTGTGGTGATCTTAAATTTTACTCCTCACAGTAGTTAGGAGTAGATTCTAGAGTCAGACTACCTGGGTTCAAATCATTGCTCCACGGCTTAAGAGTTGTGCATCCCTAAACAAACTATTTAACCTCCCTATGCCTTGCTTTCTTCATCCACAAATGGAAAGAGCAAAACGAGCCACCTGATAGGACTGCTATGAGAATTAAAAGAAATAATTTGTATGCAAAGCATTTACACTAAGGTCAGGTATATAATACACATTCACTAAATGTGCCTACCACCCTCGTGTCAGTTCATCACACTGTGGTGGCCTGCATGTTGCCAGGATGCTGGAAGCTACGTCAACAGTATTTCAAATGCCAACAGAGTCACCACAGGTGGAAAGGTTTCAAGACAGCTTCCAGACTAAGACAGACCAGGAAAAAAGACCTGGTGATCTACTTCCAAAAATAAGCCAATAAAAACCCTATGGATCACAACAAACTACTGTCCAATATCATGCTCAAGATGAGCCCCCTAGGTTGGAAGATACTCAGACACTCAAAATACACAGTGGCCACAACAGGGGACTTGCACATACCAACAATTGTGAAGATGGCACAGGTCCAGGCAACATTTTGTTCTGTTGTACATGGGGTTGCCATGAATCGGTGCTGGCTCAAGAGCAGCTAACAACAACAAATGTTAAACAGTATATTTATCATCAGGATAACCTAGGTAACCAGTTGCCATCTAGTGGATTCCAACTCATGACAATCCCATGCGTGTCAGAGTAAAACTGTGCTCTGTAGGATTTTCAGTGGTTGATTTTTTGGAAGTAGATCGCTAGGTCTTTCTTCCACGGTGCTTCTGGGTGGACTCAAACTGCAAGCTTTTGGTTACAGGCTGAGTGCACTGACCACGGGCACTACCCAGGGACTCCATAACCTGGGCAGCCTTTATAAACTGGGTTCCTCATAGACATGGCTGGTTAGGAAACATGACTCAGCGTTGGCTAAAAATGCAAACAATTGAGATCCTGGCAAACTGGCCCTTGACATTTCTTTAGATATTTTCTTTGTATTTACATTAACTTAAGAGATGGATTAGAGGAATTCTGGATAAATATGCCTGGATAAAAAATGAAGCAAAGTGGGGATAAAAGAAAAATCAATGAAGCAGGAAATTGAGACCACAAATTCAAAACCAGTTTGGCTGGATGAGCCAAAAAGACAAAAAACAAGATTGTTCAAGGGCGTTATTGAACATATGTTGAAGTTCTAACCCCCAGAAACTATGAATATGACCTTGTTTGGGAACAGGGTCTTGGAATACGTTATCAACTAACATGAGGACATATTGGAGCAGGACGGTTCTAATTCAGTACCAGTGGTGTCCTTAAAGAAGAGACACAGAGACACACAGCACAGAGATACACAGAGAGATGATGGCCATGTAACTCTGGCGGCAGAGACTAGTTGGCAGAACAATCAGTCAAAGAAAGCGAAAGATTGCCAAAGACGCATGGACCAGATTCTCCCGCAGAGCCTTTAGGAGGAATCAGCGTCCTGAAATGAGATAGACTTCTGTTCTTACAAGCCACCCACTTTGTGGTTCTTCATTATAGAAGTCTTAAGGAACTAATAAAAAGAGTCAGTCAAAAAATAAATAAATAAATATGCAAACAATTAATAAACAGATACAACAAAATACATACACAAATATTTTTCCCCCAATAATGAAATCATGTAAGAAAAAACCTGGAAGGCAATAATGAATTCCTTCAAATGGCAGAACTGTAATTTTTTTCCTTTACTTCTGCTTGTCAGTATCTTCCAGATGTTCTAAAAATAAGTGTATTATTTTTTATAATAAAAAAATTTTTTTAAACGTATACCCTGAACACAATAAAGTCAAATACACTAACTCCTATCATGTTTAACCACACTTTCAAAAATTTCCTCTTAAAATCAACCACAAAAGAACATCATAAGTTGTTTTTTTAAGTGCTCTTCCAGATTTACCCGTCTTAATTTTACCGTTCTTAATATTCCCAAAATAACAATTTCAAGAGGGCAATTAAAAAAAATTTTTTTAACTCAAATCAGCAAGTTTGGCAAAAGAGCACAATAAATGTACCATGAACTCAACAAAGCTACCTTTGCCAAGCTTAAATTAAAAACACATTTTTAAATATTCAAGGTCCTAAACGTTAACTGCAATGCAGTATGCAGTAAAACACTGTCCATGGTACTCCTAGCAGGCTCCTCCTTTTGAATAAGCAGATGCTGAGCTGATCTACGACGGAATCACAAAATTACACACTCAGAAAATAAGGTTTCTCGTCCGTATCTTCCTTATCATCCTGAGAAATTAATGCATTTACTAATAAAAAAAATTTCACTAAGTGGTTAAGAATAGTGTACCACCAAAATAGTTTAGTTTTATCAATAAAAAGGAAATGGTCACCCGAAAATTCAAAAGAAACTCACACCCAACCATGAATTAATAAGACGATATATTTGTTGCAAATCAATTTGTCACTGAAGGATCTTTAATTTAAATTCAATACCCTAATATTTTGTATTTACTCCTACATTTTAAAAAGTAACATCATATTTACTTATTATTTTGAAATATAAAAATTCCACAGGAGTGCAATAAGTTTTAGATTATAAATATTACATGTCTGTGTTTGTGTCTGTTTTTCTCTCTCAGGAAACGTACTAAAGCTAGAGGAAAATACAACCAAGAACAGTAGGAAAAAAAAAAAAAACCCTTACATAGCCAATGTTTTGGCATAATTCAGAGTTTATGTTTGGGAGGGGGAATCTGAAAGGGCAAGTGTCAGAAGACAAAACACCCACCTTATACAACAGCCTACCACATTACTTGGAATACATTAGACTCCATTGTTCTCTGAACTGGAAAAGCATCTAGGAGTTGGGGAGGCCTAGCCCATATCCTGAGTGAATTACAGTAACATCACTTGAGAGTCACCATTTTAAGCTAGGTTATGCCCAGTATTCTTCACTAACAAAAATGTAAATTCTTGCGTCTTAACACTGATAACTAAAAATTAAAATAAGGTATTTTTAAATACATAAATAAGCAGTAATAAGTAAAATAAAATAATTAATACATTGAAATCTATTCTTCCCTTGTAATTAGCCCTATATTCACATTTTAAATGTTACATATTTGTTTATATATAATCGTAGTTGTAAAATACCTTGAATACAGATTTTAATATTTACCTAAGAATTTTTTTTTTTTTTTTAAATCAGTCCCATCCAAATTTCTTAAAACCTATTACTAGACTGCAGGTCACAAGCTGTGCTCCACCAGTCCCTGGGGTTCCCTCAAGGCCCTTTCTGGTCATCCATGAGGTCAAAGCTATTCTCATAATATTTTGCCATTATTAGCCTATTTCACTCTGTTAGCATTTGCACTGATTGTCAGAAGGAATGACGGGTAAAATTTATCAGTTTTTATCAGTCCCTTAGCAAAAATCAAGGCATTGGGTGCATTGGGTTTAGCAAAAATCAAGGCAGTACCACCAAACTATACTAATAATCAAGGTACTTTTCATTGCCATGCACTTAAAAAGAAAAGCCTACTTTCACTTAAGAATGTCTTTGATGAAGCAAAAGAAAAAAAAAAAGATTTTATTGCTCCTTGACTCCTGAGTACATGTTTGTTCAATATTCTCTGTGGTGAAACGGGAAGTATACAAAAAGCACTTCTGCACAGCAAAGTTCACTGGTTGTCTCAAGAAAAAGTGCTGTGCAAGTGTTTAACCTGTAAATTGAATTAGCCATTTCTTCACAGAACACCATTTTCACTCGAAAGAACAAGAGACAAGATATGGTTATTCGGGTTTGGACACGTGGTAGGCATTTTCTCAAAAACGAATGGGGGAGCAAATCTGCCCCTTCAAGGAAAACAACTGACCGTGCTGCCAAAAATAAAATTTGAGCTACGAAGCAAAAAATTCAGAGTTTTTGAAAACTTGTATCTGTCGCCGTGAGCTTGAGAGCTTCCCAATACTTCAAATTTTTCCAGTGAGACTGGTAGTGATATTGAGGAAAACAATATTTTTATATTGTTTAAGAAAATCTGTAGTATCTGGAAGATCGTGTAACCCAATGAACCAGTATTTCCAAATGATTAATGCATGGTGGCACGAAAGCACACAAAAGTAAAAGATCCATTATTCAAAGTGCAAGACAGACAAACGGATTTTAACTCAAGAGAATGCGAAAAATATTCAAGAAAAGCGTCTAAGAGCAAATAGCAGAAATAACTCAAGGTATTTAAGCTCAAACTGGAAGTCTTTTTGTAACTGGTTCTTACTATTTTTATTACCAATGTCTCTTAAAAATAATTACAGCATGTTTTTGCAAACAACAACAAAAAAATCATTACTGCAAAACATACAAATTTAATCCTAATGTAATCTAAGAACTCATTAAGGAGAGCATCTGAAATCCTGGAATAGCATATAAGCACTCTGCTAGGAGTCTGGAGTACTCCCAGGAATTTATTCAGATAATAGTACTGGTATCCACTAAAAATAACATATTTTTGAAAGACATCTTCCCGATCTATGGATTCTGTATTAAGCACATTTCTAAAAAGAAGGTATAAATTTTAAGAATAAGATGATCTTCTAAATACTGTGACCAACAGTGATCATACTGTCGGTTCCATTTCATTTCCTCTACTAAAGCTATCTAACTAGGTTCAAATCAAGGGAGGAAAAAACTGGCAATCTAATGTCTTAGCACCAAA
This sequence comes from Loxodonta africana, assembly GCF_030014295.1. NCBI lineage: Eukaryota > Metazoa > Chordata > Mammalia > Proboscidea > Elephantidae > Loxodonta > Loxodonta africana. Next base: position 238,506,644 of record NC_087342.1, on the reverse strand, counting down.
AGTTGATGACAGTGGCACAAAAAGATACTCTTAAGATAGAATTTTTGCTCATTTTCCTATAAAAATAAGGAAATAGAAGGAATAATAAATGGGTCATCATAGAAAGCACCACTATGAGAAACAAGGGCAAAGAGAAAGAAGGCATATTCTTGGAAGGAACAGGAAGTTTAAATTTGTAAACAGCAGAATTCACCCGATTTTCCTTTAACGGATGTGTGCAATCAAACAAAAGAGAACTATGAGTTATAATTCTGAATAAAACAGGTTAACTGGATCACTCTTAACCACTAACAAAGATTAGCAAAAAAAAAAAAAGAAATCTCCTATGGGTCTGACTATGGGAGTCAACTTTCTTCTACCCTGAAAATCAGAAAAACTCTTACATGGAGTTTTAGAGGCAAGTCATGACTTCCTAATCTGGAAACCACCTGCCACACAGTTTTTACTACAGATGGAGGCAGAGCTGGACTCAACAGTGCCAGGTCCTTTTTTGCTTTGCTCCCACTCTACCAAAAAGGAAGATGGTTTTAAAGACACAAAGAAAACATCTGAATAGTCTATGAAAATGGTGTTGTCCTATATGCTCAGGTCAACTGGGCACAGGTACCCTATGCAGCAAGGAGCCCTAATGCAGCAGTGGCTAAGTGCTTGGCTGCTAACTGAGACGGTGGTTTGAACCCACCCAGCTGCTTCACGGGAGAAAGACCTGGCAATCTGTTCCCATAAAGATTACAGCCTAAAAAACCCTATGGGGCAGCTCTACTCTGCCATATAGGGTCACTAAGAGTCAGAATTGACTCAATGGCAACCAACAACAACGACCACTTTATGAAACAGGTCTACACTGGACACATGGTTTTGCCTGAGTCAGAATGGCAACTAACAACAACAACCTTAAGCAAGCTCATACTGCAGAAACTAAAGAAAAATTTTAAAAACCTGAAACAAGTCAATCCATCCTGTTCACACCATGAGAGTCAATGGAGACAACCACAGTTTACACCTGCTGTCGGTGTCATTAAGTGCGCCCACTGTCATTTGCTATCGTTTAGAAAGTAAGGCATGTTGTGTTGTGTTCAACCTGAAAACATGGCAATGCAATCAATGCAATAAAAGCTTAAATTTCCTATTTTTTTGTAATCCATACATTTTAATTTTCTTTAATATTAAATTTATTTCAAGCAAAAGTACAGAAATTTTGGCTATTTTCCAGTGGTAGTAAACCACCCAATTTCAGTTCCTCTAAATAATTTCATTCATGACGAACTCTTGTAAACTCACAGCATGAAACTTCAAATTATCGTTAAATTTTGGAAACAACTTGTACTGAGAAAATACTTGCCTGCTTTATAGATGAACCACCTGAATACATGCTTAATTTTACCTTTTAAGTACCTTCATTTTCTAAACTAAATTCTCTAAATTATAACATGATTTTGGTCAATCACGTATGCTAAAATGGCAAGTGGAGCTTTATATTTTTATTGTTCCCAGAACAGAACCTCAGGTGACTTGAAAGCACAAACAGGCATCCCCCCAGCCAGCTTTCAGCCTACCTCAGTCCAGCTCCAAACCACTAGAATTGTGAAGTAAAACCTTCTGCTCACAAATAAAGATGACCCAAGTTTAACGATATGCTCACCTGCTGTCAACACATACATGTGTCCCTACTGACTGGATGCCCACCAGTGACTTTTCAGCACTGCCAGCCAGCATGTCCAATGCTAGCCAACAGGCTGAGACACACTCAGAACCGATTAAAGGGGCCGCGGGACTGGGCACACTGCTTAGTATCTTATTTACAAGTATAAATTTAGGTCAAACAAACGCTTTTGATCCTTGTCCTAGGCATTCATGACGCCCTAGATTCAGGTCATCTTCAAGATGAATGAAAATTTCCTATGTACAATCAGCCATGAAACTAATACAAACAGCAAACTTTTCAACAAAAATCAACAGACTCTACCTAACGGGAAAATAATTTTCAATTAAGGAGTCCATTTTATGTTGAATAAGTGCTCTTCCTATATGCATTTTATTTATAAAGAAGAAAATAATTTCTATACTATCTACTAACATTTTGACATTACACCAAAGTTCAAGTCTGATAAGCTGTCTATAAACAAATTAACCCACACTGTAAAAACAATGAGCAACATCTATGCTTCGCACACTACAATTGTGCAATTACATCCTTAATGACCCTAAATCTTTTTTTCTTAATCCTCCCATCAATTTGGTACCATATCCTGACCTTCAGTGACCCATATCTTTGCAAGAATATGAAAGAACTATTCTACTACTATTAATTTAACCAATCAAAATTTGATAGCTCCATAAAAACCTATAGTTGTATTTTCCTTAACTCTGTTCTTAGTTCTTTAATAAACTCAAATTAGATAATATTCCATTAAGTCTATAAATTGCATAAAATTATTTTTCACTGGCAGGAGGACAGCAAATTGAAACTAGTCTAGATGCAGTTTTAAGTTAAGCTAACTAAATGTTAGATGAGACCTATACCTCAGACTCACAAGCACACACCCACACAAACATAAAACTTAACCAGTTATCACAGAAAATACATATTTTTAAAATTTATAACCACTGCTGAAGTTGAACTTATCAAAAACAAGGAACAAAGACACTTATAAATACTAAAAACAAACACATAGTCGCTGAGTCAGAATCAACTCAATGGCAATGGGTCTGGTGTTTGGTTGGCAACTGCCTAGCTGGCACGACGTCAATCACCAGATGAAGGGACCTTCAGCAGCACAAATGTTCAAAAACAACTGCTATTTTCAAAAGTTTCAAATATAGTTAAATTGTATGATAAAGCATGTTACAAACTAAGCATTAGTCTGGGATATAGATTTAGCTATAGAAGTTACACAATTATTATCACCTCACCTGAAGACTTCCTAGTCCACCTCTGCTGAAAACCATAAGTTATTTTTGGACACACCTCTGTGTAATATGAATCATATTACTTCTCAAAGATTAATCAGAGTCTTAAAATACAAGACATTCACCTATAACAAAGCATATGTGGGTGTCCATAAAATGCTGGGTGATTTTTTACCATCATTTTTAAAAGATTGCAATGAACTCAATAAATAATAAAAAAAAAAGGACTTTCAGAAATATCTCATAAGGCTAAATTGTCAGCTACCTAGCACAGTTTTTAAATTTAGGTGTAACTATCATACAAAACTAAGACTAAGGCATGACAACATAGATCTTTACTAGCCTAACACAATTTTCACCAATTTTTAAGAAGGCATAAGTCTCATACTTTGTCAAGAAAAAAGGTATACAGTCCTGTAAGTGCCATAAAAGAAGCCACATTCAACATTCTTTCCACAAAAATACTTATTAAACACCTACCATGTAACAAACATAGGAATAATTAAAAAAAAAAATTCAAAGATCTTGCCTTCAAGGCAAACCAATGATTAGAATGACAGACTGTAATAAATTAAAGAAAGGAATACCCAAAAAATCAGGAAAACCTTTGGGTAACCAGAGAAGCCCTCTTCTGAAGAGGTGTTATTGTTGTTGTTAGGTGCCATCAAGTCAGTTCCAACTCATAGCGACCAGAACAGAACAAAACACTGCCTGGTCCTGCTCCATCCTCACCATCATTGTTATGCTTGAGCCCATTGTCCTAGCCACTGTGTCAACCCATCTCCTTGAGGGTCTTCCTCTTTTTCGCTGACCCCCTACTTCACCAAGCATGATATCCCTGGTTCCACATCCTCTTCTTAATCTGGCTTCAATTTCTGGCAGTTCCCTGTCGATATACTGCTGCAGTGGCTTTTGAAAGATCTTCAGCAAAATTTTACTTGCAAGTGATATTAACGATATTGTTCAATAACTTCCACATTCGATTGGATCGCCTTTCTTGGGAAAAGGCATAAATACGGATATCTTCCAGTCAGTAGGCCAGGTAGCTATCTTACAAATTTCTTGGCATAGACAAGAGTGAAGAGGTAAGGAGAAGTAAATATGAGCAATGAGAACTCTGACATGATAATCAAGAATCGACAAGAGAAATAATCTCAACATTACAAATGAAAAAGAACAGGAATAAAAACCTTTAAGAAGAGTTTATGAGCTTTAGTTTTCCATAGTAATCAAGACATTAATTTGTTTAACATCAATCTGCTGATGATGAAATAGCAAAGTTTAGATCATAAATTCTCATTTTACCAATTCCAAAAGAATCTAAGATCCAAGTAAAGTTAGGAAGGGGTGAGTTAGGAAGGGGTGGGAAAATATGATAAACTACAACTTGCTTTTTTTTTGGAAGCCCTCATTTATGGACTGAAATATGTCCCTAAAAAATGTGTTGCCAATCCTAACCTCTAGGCCTGTGGTTATAAACCCATTCGAGAAAGTGTTGTCTTTGTTATGTTAATGAGGTAGGATTTGTTTAGGGTATATCTTGAGTTAATCTCTTTTGAGATATAAGAGATTAAATAAACAAGCAGAACAGAGATGGGGGAAGACTGATGCCAAGCCACATGGAGATCTACAAACTAAAGAGACAAAGACCTTCCTCAGAGCCAAAAGAGGAAGAAAGCCTTCCCCTAGAGCCAGCACCATGAATTCAGACTTCTATCCTCCTAAACTGTGAATAAATAAATTTCTGTTAAAGTCAACCATTTTATTGAAGTGTTTCTGTTAGAACAGCACTAGATAACTGAGATGCCCTCCTTTTACACAGAAAACTAATATGAAGGAAAAAGTAAACTTAACCACTATCTTGGACTGAATTATGTCCCCCCAAAAATGTATGTATCAACTTGGTTAGGCCATGATTCCCAGTATTGTGTGGTTGTCCTCCATTCTGTGATCGTAATTTTATGTCGAGAGGATTAGGGTAGGATTGTAACACCACCCTTACCCAGGTCACCTCCCTGATCCATTGTAAAGGGAGTTTCCCTGGGGTGTGGCCTGCACCACCTTTTATCTCTTAAGAGATAAAAGGAAAGGGAAGCAAGCAGAGAGTTGGGGACCTCATACCACCAAGAAAGCAGCACCAGGAGCAGAGCATGTCCTTACCTGGGTCCCTGCACTGAGAAGCTTCTTGTCCAGGGAAAGATTAATGAGAAGGCCGAGAGAGAGAAAACCTTCCCCTGGAGCCGACACCCTGAATTTGGACTGTTAGCCTACTTTACTGTGAGATAAGAAACTTCTCTTTGTTAAAACCATCCACTTGTGGTATTTCTGTTATAGTAGCACCAGATGACTAAGATAACCAGGTTGATTTTTACACATTCTAATTTTAACTGTCTGATACAGTGCAGGAAGATGATCCTCTCAGGTGGGAAGGCACTCAAAACACAGCTGGGCAAGAGCTGCCTCCTCAAAGTAGAGTCGGCCTTAATGACATTGATGGAGTCAAGCTTTCGGGATCTTCACCTGCTAATATGGCAGGACTCAAAATAAGAAACAGCTGCAAACATCCATTAACAATCGGAACATGGAATGTATGAAGTGTGAAACAAGGAAAATGGGAAGTTGTCAAAAATGAAATGGAGCGCTTGAAGATCAACATCCTAGGAACTAATGAGCTGAAATGGACTGGTACTGGCCATCTGGCATCAGATAATATGCTCTTCTATGCTACACCAAGAATAACAAATTGAAGAGGAATGGTATCACATTCATCGTCAAAAAGAACATTTCAGGATCTATCCTGAACTACAACATTGTCATGATAGAATAATATTCACATGTCTACAAGAAAGAGCAGTTAATACAACTATTGTTCAAATTTACCCACTAGCTATTAATGCCCAAGATGAAGAAATTGGAGATTTTTACCAACTTCTGCAATCTGAAATCGATTAAACATGCAATCAAGATGCATTGGCAACTACTGGTGAGTGGAATGCAAAAGTTGGAAACAAAGAAGGATCAAAAGTTGGAAAATATGGCCTTGGTGGTAGAAAGGATGCAGGATATCACATGATAGAATTTTGTAACACCAACAATTTCTTCATTGCAAATACCTTTTTCAACAACATAAATGGTGAGTATATATGTGGACTTCACCAGATGGAATACATAGAAATCAAACCAACTACATCTGTGGAAAGAGACAATAGAAAGGCCCAATATTAATAACATCAGTCAGAAAAAGGCCAGGGGCTGACCGTGGAACAGACCATCAATTGCTCATATGCAAGTTCAAACTGAACTTGAACAAAACTGAAACAATTCACAAGACTCGAAGTACACCCTTGAATATAACCCACCTGAATTTAGAGATCATATCAAGAATAGGGAAACCCTGGTGGCATAGTGGTTGAGTACTACAGCTGCTAACCAAGAGATTAGCAGTTCGAATCCACCAGGCACGCCTTGGAAACTCTGTGGGGCGGAATCCGTCCTGTAGGGTCGCTATGAGTCGGAATTGACTCGACAGCTGGGGGTTTTTGGATCAAGAATAGATTTGATGCACTGAACACTAATGACCAAACACCAGGAGGTGTGGCATGACATCCAGGACATCATACACAAAGAAAGCAAGAGGTCATTAAAAAGACAGGAAAGAAAGAAGACCAAAATGGATGTCAGAAGAGGCTTCGAAATTTGCTCTACAACACAGAATAACTAAAGTGAAAGAAAGAAGTGATGAAGCAAAAGAAATGAACAGATGATTTCAAAGGATGGCTTACAAAAACAAAGTAATATAATAAAATGTGCTAAGACCTGGAGTTGGAAAACCAAAAGTGAAGAACAAGCTCAGCATTTTTCAAGCTGAAAGAACCGAAGAAAAAAATTCAAGCCTCAAGTTGTGATAGTGATGGCTTCTAGGGCAAAATACTGAACGACGTAGGACGCATCAAAAGATGAAAGGAATACAGAGTCACTGTACCAAAAAGAATTGGTCCACGTTCAACCATTTCAGAAGGTAGTACATGATCAAGAACCAGTGGTACCGAGGAAGAAGTCCAGGCTGCACTGAAGGCACTGGTGAAAAACAAGCCTGCAGGAACTGACGGAATACCAATTGAGATGTTTCAGCAAATGGACGCAATGCTGGAAGTGCTCACTCATCTATGCCAAGAAATTTGGAAGACAAGTACCTGGCCAACTTGACTGGAAGAGATCCATGTGTGTGCCTATTCCAAAAAATCTGATCCAAGAGAATGAAGGCATTATCAAACAACATCATTAATATCACATCCAAGTAAAATTATGCTGCAGGTAATTCAAAAACGATTGTACCAGTGTATCAACAGGGAACTGCCAGAAAATCAAGCCAGATTCAGAAGAAGATGTGGAACCAGGGATATCGTTGCTGATGTCAGATGGATCTTGGCTGAAAGAAGAGAATACCAGAAAGATGTTTTATTGACTATGCAAAGGCATTCGATTGCGTCGTTGTTGTTGTTAGGTGCCGTCGAGTCGGTTCCAACTCATAGCGACCCTATGCACAACAGAGCGAAACACTGCCCAGTCTGTCCCCATCCTTACAATCGTGGTCATGCTTGAGTCCACTGTTACAGCCACTGTGTCAATCCACCTCATCGAGGGTCTTCCTCTTTTCCGCTGACCCTGTACTTTGCCAAGCATGATGTCCTTCTCCAGAGGCTGATCCCTCCTGCTAACATGTCCAAAGTATGTAAGATGCAGTGTCGCCATCCTTGCTTCTAAAGAACATTCTGGTTGTACTTCTTCCAAGATCGTGTGGATCGTAACAAATTATGGATAACATTGTGAAGAATGGAATTCCAGAACACTTAGTTGTGCTTGTGTAGAACATATAACCTGTACACAGATCAAAAGGCAGTACAAGGGGACACTGCATGATTTAAAATGAGGAAAGATGTGCATCAGGGTTGTGTCCTTTCATCATACTTGTTCAATCTGTATACTGAACAAATAAATCTGAGAAGCTAGACTATACGAAGAACTCGGCATCAGGATTGGAGGAAGATTCATTAACTGCAATACGCAGGTGATACAACCTCCCTTGCAGACAGTGAAGAAGACTTGAAGCACCTACGGATGAAGATCAAAGACTACAGCCTTCAGTATGGATTAAACCTTAACATAAAGAAGTAATATCACCATAAACAGAGAAAAGACTGAAGTTGTCAAGGATTGCATTTTACTTGGACCCACAATCAACGCCTGTGGAAGCAGCCGTATTGGGCACTGGGCAAAACTGCTGCAGAAGACCTCTTTAAAATGTTAAAAAGCAAAACTGTCACCTCAAGGACTAAAGTACACCTGACCCCACCCATGGTATTTTCAGTAGCCTCACATGCATGCAAAAGCTGGACAATGGATAAGGAAGATCAAAGAAAAATTTGAACTATGGTGTTGGCAGAGAATATTGAATGTATCACGGACTGCTAGAAGAACGAACAAATCCGTCTTGGAAGAAGTACAGCCAGAATGTTCCTCAGAACCGAGGATGGCAAGACTTTAATGTTTGTTGTTGTTAAGTGCCATGGAATCGTTTCCAACTCATAGTGTCCCATGCACAACAGAGCGAAACACTGCCCTGTCCTGCGCTATCCTCATGTACTTTGGACACATTATCAGGAGGGACCAGTCCCTGGAGAAGGACATTATGCTTGGTAAAGTAGAGGGCCAGTGAAAAAGAGGAAGGCCCTCAACAAGATAGAGAGGAAGACACTCAACAAGATGGATTGACAGAATGGCTGCAAAAATGGACTCAAACATAACATCGATTGTGAGGATGGTCCAGGACCACGCACTATTTCGTTCTGTTGTACACAGGATGGCTGTGAGTTGGAACCAACTCAATGGCACCTAACAGCAACATAACAAGTTTCTTAAAAAGTGAATGTAATTTAAGGGCCAAGTCTATTATCTTCCTAAACATAGAAGCCACAGAGCTATCGGTGGTTATCAAAGCTCCCCAAAACCACCAATCATAAATGATTAATGTTGTTGTTGCTGTTTAAATGAGTTATAAAATTTGATTAACAGATACTGATCAACGTACAAACAAAAAAAAATCCACCACTATACTCTCATACACCCACACAAAAAGATTACCCAAGAAAAATGTAAGACTTAAATCTTATTCCTACAAATCAACTTTTGCAGTGAATTTATCCAACATTTATTGAGCATCCAGTAAGAGTTAGGATAAATGTTTACACTCTTATAAGAAAGAAGACATTTGATTTTTGAAGGCCAAAGAGAGTAAAAACCATCATTAGATGGTTAAAAAGTTTCAGACACTTATCCTAGATAAAGCAAATTATTTGGCCTTGAGATTTTGGTATAGAGGATTATTAATATGATGTAGTTTACACACATCATAATAAAAGACACATTATGTTTGATGTAAAGCCTAACATCTAAGGCCAGATAAATTTAACACTATACAAACGTTCTTTTAAAGATTTGTTTCATTATAAAAGGCTTTCTAATTCTGGAGAGTCATTTCTACAAGTAGAAATGTTCAGGGTAAGTGGGGAGGAAAGACTAGTAAATGAAATACATAATCATTTTCCAAAAAAAGTCCTTCAACTCTTGCTTTGGTTGAATACATGTATTCAACAACTTTTCACCTAGAGAACTATGAAAAAAGTTCTCCAAAGGACAGGCCAGTTTTATTTTAATCAGTACTCATATCTCTACTAAAAGAGAAAAATGTTCAAATGAGTGCTTAAAAATAGAATTTAATTGAATCAATTAAGTACAATGTGTCTCTGATGTGGTAATTTTTGGAATGCCAACTCATAATTTAAAATCCCAGGAGCTAGGTGAATCCTCTATTACTAAAGATTCCTCTTCTCAACTGAACCTGAGAAATCGCTCAAAAAATTATAAATAGATCCACTCAAAAAGAAAAGCCAAACACCTGTATAATAACATAATATTTTAAATCTTAATTTTTTTAGATAAAAGAGAAAAATGAACTCATTATTCTGAAAGAAAACATAATCCTGAAAGCTACATTATTGCATGTCACCCTTCAAAAGATGTGCTAAGTCTATGAATGAACGCTTAGTATTAATGAACTACATAGTATGAATTTGCTTACTAGAAGCTAACACATAAAACCATTAGAGAAGATGAGCGATAAATCAGGAGTAACTTGACGTAACATCAGTGTTGAAATTGGCAACCTGAACCTAATAATTTATATTAGCATTGAACTAAGAATTAAAAGGAATGGCTCCTCCCATATAAAGTGTGGTCACAGCGAGAGATGAAGACAGAAGAAACGGAATCCTTTCCACCACAAGCAAAATCAAGTAGTCAAGAAAGTCAAAGTCAAATTTGCCAAAAACATGAACTAAGATTTAATGAAAAGAAAAAGGATTTCATCAGAATGTTTACATTTGCCAAACAAATTTTAGTGCCCGGTGACAAATCTTTCTCACCTAAGAGCTGATATTTTAACAGATAATATTAACTTTACCTATTACCACAATTCAAAAACAGATGCTACTGAACTAATTTCTTGAAAGGGCATAAACCCCATGTAAGTTGTACTTCACGTTGTTAAAAGTTTCTGTAATGACTAAGACTCAAAAATTAAACACTTTCTAGGTGTTTAAGATGACAAAAGCTTTACAAGGTCCTTCTTCCTTTTCACCGCTCTTCTGCCCATATAATCGCTCCTATTCTAATAGATAAGGGCTCAAACGATTTTTTTTTTTTTTTAATCGTTTAGAGCTCTTCCAGTAGCTTTGTTATAAACAACCACCATTGTAGTAGGCCAGGAGAAGTGTTCATTTCCTTCTTTTCTCAGGGAGCAGGCACAGGATTGGCCACCACCTCAGGCAAAGGCTGTGCTGTCAGGGCCACCAGGAACTGGCCACCTACAGGCCTCCTCCACCCTCCTGCTATCACGACCTACACACTTTGACCAGCCCAGAGACGATTGGAGGAGGGGAGAGGACGGCAGGGGGAGGGGGAGGGGAAGTGAGGGGAGGGGAGGGAGGGGGGAGGGGAGGGAGAACGGGGAGGGGGAGGGGGAGGGGAGGAGGGAACGGTGGCTTTCCCTGCAACCTGGGCCATTCAGCAGCAGAGACGGAAACATTTTTTTTTTCATTCGAGTTCAATTCCGGGCTCGTGTTATCAGTAAACCCGCACAAGGAGAACAACTTCTGATATTTACTTTACGCGCCGAGTTGGCAACCTTCACGTTTTCAAACCTAATGAAGCACAACAGCCAGCCAGTCACATGCTCTCTGAGAGCGACAAAGATATATTTTACCACAGTCGAAGGCACCCTTAGGAACAAACACGCTGGAGGGTGATGACAATTTCGCAGCCCGCTGGACTCCCGGCGCAGGACACGGGAAGCGAAGCCCGGGGACAGCGTCAACCTACCGCCTTAAACGACGCAGCCGCAGCCGCAGCCGCAGCCGCTAACCCTTCCCCACAAAGGCTCGGCCGCCCCTCGCGCCCGTCCCCGAGCCGCCGCGGGACCTGCCCGGCCCGGCCCGGGAGACCGGCGGGCGGAGGGCGGGACGGAGGGCGCCGGCGGGAGCCGACGCCAAGCTCACCGGCCGCCGGCGCGGCATCCCAACGACCCCGGCCGCACCTGAGCCCGCGGGGGGACCCCGAGCGCGTCAGGGGACGCCGGCGACGCTGGGGGGGGGGTGACGGAGAGACCCAGGAGATGGGAGAAGGGGAGACAGCAGGTGGGGGGTGAGGAGACCAGGCAGATGGTGGAGAAGAGGCGGAGACCCAGCAGGTCGTGGGGGGGATGAAGGGAGGCAGGTCTGGGGGGGTGAGGGGGAGACGCCGCAGGTCTGCAGGGGTGAGGGGGAGACCCGGCAGGTCTGGAAGACTGAGGGGGAAACCCGGCAGGTCCAGGGTTGGGGGTGAGGAGGAGGCCCGGCAGATCTGCGGGGTGTGAGGAGACAGGGAAGCCCGGCAGACTCGGCGGGGCGCGGGGAGACCCGGCAGGTTGGAGGAGTGGGAGGCTCAGGGAGACCGAGCGGGTCCGGGAGGGGTCGGGGGGCCGGGGGAACCCAGCAGGTCCTTGTGGGGGAGGGGCGGCGCCCGACAGGTCCGAGGAACAAGGGGGCACCGGGCGGGAGCCGGGCGGCCGAGGGGCGGCAAGGCGGGGGGCGGGGGCGCGGCCGGCGGAGGGGGAGGGGCGGCCCCACCCGCGCCCCGCCCCCACATCACCCGACCCCCGAATCCCCTCACGCACGTCCCCGCCCTCCCCCCACGGCCCCGACCCTCGTCCCCTCACACACGTCCCCGCGCGCCCCCACATCCCCCGACCCCGTCCCCTCACACACGTCCCCGCGCGCCCCCACATCCCCCGACCCCCGTCCCCTCACACTCGTCCCCGCGCGCCCCCACATCCCCCGACCCCCGTCCCCTCACACACGTCCCCGCCCCCACATCCCCCGACCCCCCGTCCCCTCACACACGTCCCCGCGCGCCCCCACATCCCCCGACCCTCGTCCCCTCACACTAGTCCCCGCGCGCCCCCACATCCCCCGACCCCCGTCCCCTCACACACGTCCCCGCGCGCCCCCACATCCCCCGACCCTCGTCCCCTCACACACGTCCCCGCCCCCACATCCCCCGACCCCCGTCCCCTCACATTCGTCCCCGCGCGCCCCCACATCCCCCGACCCCCGTCCCCTCACACACGTCCCCGCGCGCCCCCCGCCCCGGCTCCCCGCGCACGTCCCCGCGCGTCCCCGGCCGCGGCGCACCTCGGTGGGCTGGCTGATCTCGAACAGGTCCAGCCGGTTGGCGTTCCAGTGGTGGATGATGTCGGCCAGCTTCCGCCGCTCCTCGTCGCGGCCGCCCGCGGACATGCTCGCGGCCGCCCGGCGCGGGACGAGGCCGGCGGCGGGCGAGACTGAGGAGACTCCCAGGCCCGGCGCGCGGACCGCTCTACACCGCGTCCTTGAGCGCCGCCGCCTCCCGCTCCGCCCCCCGCCCTCCCGCCCGGTGCGCCGCTCCCGAGCGTCCCTCACGCCCGCGCGCGCCGCCGCCGTGCGCGCGCCCGCCGCCGCCGTGCGCGCCCCGGCGCCTCCCGGCACCTCCCGACGGCGCGCGCACCTCCGGGCCGCGTCCACTAGGTGCTGCCGCGCGCGGCCCCGCCCACCTCACCTCGCGCCGGCGTCGGGGCGGGGGCTTCCGACCGCCGCAGCCTCGCGTCCGCCGCTTGGGGTCTGGCGGCCGCCGCGCCGCGACAGGACCTGCGCCAGGTGCGGGCGGAGCGCAGGCGCGTCCTCCCGGCCTCCGGGTGCCCCGCGTCCCGCCATGTCCCCGGGCTACTGGTTTGTCCGGCACCCACGGACAGCCCTTGTCCTGGGAGCTGCCGGCCGCGCCGCGCCGCGCCGCTCCGCTGGGGAGCCCCGGTGGAAGCTCGGTGTTGGCAGTGCGGCGAAGCCCTCCGTCCCGCGGCTCCCGGTGCAGCCGGGCCCCCGCGCTCGCCCCGTGTCGCTCCTGCAGCCTGCCCCTGGCGCGTCCACGTCCCTCTGTGTATCTTCGTCTTTACACACGGTCCGCGGGGAGCCTGGACGACGAAGTTTACATAAATAACAGCCGGGTGCGGGGGTGGGGAGGCTCGTTTGAGGGACCCCTTTTGGCGAGAGAAGCGCTATGCTGGCACAGTGTTAAATCCGGCGAGGGTCCCAGTGGATGTACAAACCTAAAATCAATTTCAATAGCGAGTTCGTGGAGTATAGGAGTCTTTATTTCATTAGGTGTTTTCTCTTTATTGGTCCCTCACTCCCCCCCCATTAAAAATAATAATTGGGCTGCAGAGCACACTCCAATGGACTATTTCCCTATGCAGCGATCATTCAGGTAAAGCTGGTTTTTTGCATTATCTGTGATGGACTGCAACAAAAAACGTTCATCTCTGAAATACCAAAACTAAGCAATGGAAATAGCTGTATTGGACAAAGCCTCTTTCTTTTTGTCATTACTTTTTCTTTTACAGTGCGGAGATAATGGTTCTTTCCACTAACTGGATTTCTGGTTTTGTAGGGAAGGAGAGAATTCTATCCTCGCTGCTGGGTTTCGTCTGCGGTTTTCTTTTCTACTGCGCTAGTGCAGGACAGCTAGATAAGGAAGCTTTTCAGCAGAGCGGCCGGAGGTGCTGAACCAGAGCCACGGCGGGATGAATTCTTCAATAGATCTCTAGTCTTCTTTCTCAAAATTAAAGTGTGGCGACTTGCAGAAGAGCATCTGTGTATAAATGGTATCTTCATGTACTAGCACTCTGTTCCTTTATGCCTTTAAGTTCCCAGTGCTGCTTTAGAGACTCGAGTTTTTATTGTGGGAAGTGTTAGAGTCAATGCAGCTCAGGACCGTCTCGCAGGCTCCCCTCATGCCGTGGGGATCAGCGGCCACACTGTCAGCTGAACTCTAACAGTAAGACCTTTATTTCCGATGATGCTAGTCCCAAGGACGGCATGGCTCTTAAAGAGTTCATTTGCAGAGCTGGCAGTTAGATTGTTGTTGTCCAAAGGAAGGACTTGTTCGCAGTGCTAAAGAGAAAACGCAGTATTATTAGAAAATAAACATGGGCTTCATGCAGTGATTATATATATATATAGCCACGTCAGGTGGCTACAGCAGTATGCACGACACGGAATGCCCTAACTCAATCTTAATTATTATTTCTCTGACTTTGGTTAAAAATTCCCATTTGTCATATTTGTGAGTGGTGTGTTAATATCCAAACTACAATTCATAGTGACTGTCAGCCAACTTTAGCTTATGGACAAATGTTTGAAAGCAACCTGAAATCCATAGACTACCTATGATTTATAAATCATGAAGACCCTCGTAACCAGAAAGAATATTTTAGGCCATGAAATTCCTCCGGCTGATGGATTCTTCCACTAATTGTCATTGTTCAAGACACCAAGGTAGTATTCTAACCACATGTTAATTTTAGTCCCCCATATAAAAATATAAAATAGACACGATACCCGTTTCTATTCTCAGTACACTGCTGAGTACTGACATATTTAAAAAATCATATTTAAATGTTATTCAAGAAATGAGGTATAAAAATAAACCTTGTGGAACTTATTATTAACCCCATTTTACAGGTGGAGGAGCTGAGGTACAGGATGAAAAAGTGGGCTGAAGCTAAGCAAAGCTGTATTGGTTGAAGTTGAAAAAGAAGATCCTTTTAATCTAAAGTCAGGTTTGTAAAATTACAATTTCCTAATCCTTCAAAATTGGCCCTTTGATTTTATTGCCTAGATTGAAATTAGTTTTGAGTTGGAATTCTGAGTGTGCCTTTTTTCTCACTGGTTCTAAGCCCCTGGGTATCAGGGACCTATCTTACTGATTTTTGTTTTTACCTCCCACCCTGAGCACAGTGCTTTGCATATATTGGATGTGTGATGTATAATCACTGAGTAGATTGATGATAGCCATGCTGTGGGGACGCTACCACACAGCTTTGGTGGCTGCCATCGAGCTTACCATCAGCCACCTATGAGGTAGACTCTACTCATGTGAGGGGTCTTTACAGGGGTCGTGATTTCACAGCTTAGAGCCCTGGGAGGTTTTTAGTCCAGCCTGTTGCCTTTTCTCCTGGTATAAAACAGGTGTAGTCTTAAACAACAGGGCTGGGAAAGAAAAGAAGTACACTTGCCTTATTCCTAAAATAGAGGTTTTGATCTACTGAGCAACAGTAGAACTTTACCAACTGTCTGTCATTGATACAACAAAGCCAAAGAAATGTAAGCAGCATTATGAAGAAACAATGGGAGGCATTATGAAAACCAGGTTCTAAGACCAACCAAATACCTGCGCCAATTTTCACAGGATCTGAAAAATACGTACCAGGAGAAAGATTAGGATCTTTGTACATATTAGAACACATGACACGAAAATATTAACTGTTATTCTCTAAGTCTCATGCCCCTTTCTGCTAGAAAGTTGGTGTATTGTGTATACCTATACTGTGTATATTGTGTATACCTACACTGTGTATATAGTATACGTAGAGTATATGTATATATATACACGTACATAATATATGTAGTGTACAGTGTTGATATGGTGGTATCTGTATATATAGTATGTATAATCTTGCTAGGAAGCTAATATTTTTAAATGTAAAAATTTCATTAAATTTTATATAAACAAATAAAAAAATGCATACCAAATGAAGGGAACGTGCGCTATCAAAAGCTTTGACAGCAGTGAAAATAAAAGAAACAAAGAGCACTATCGAGAAATATGTTGTTCATGGAACACCTGAAAGTGAAATATCCAAGGACTTCCCAAGAGCAAAATCTCTTTTACCCACTAGCATTCTGGGATTCAAAAATATCAAATTATATATTTTCGCTTGCTTTAAAATTTTTTTTTTTTTAGAAAATGCAGTGCAAGTAAGCATTTTAAAAGGTGCTATTGACATTTACAATAATTTTATGAGATGCGAAAAACTTGGCCTAAGGACTTTGTTATGATGGTATTATAGGTTAGTACTTTGAAACACTCTCACCATATACACATACCCCTCTAAATATGCACCAACGATAGATGAAGAATAAAAAGAGAAAATGGGCTTGAAACAGAATAAATGTGGCCGAGGGTCAGCATCTGGCCAGAAATGCACAAAGTTGAGAAGGGGCTGACGTCCCAACCTGCACTACCCTCACAGTTACTGCTGTGTTTGAGCCCATTGTTGCAGCCACTGTGTCACCCCATCTTGTTGAGGGTCTTCCTCTCTTTTGCTGACCCTCTGCCTTACCAAGCATGATGCTTTTCTCCCGGGACTGGTCCCTCCCAATAACATGTCCAAAGTATGTGAGACAAGTCTTCCCCATCCTTGCTTCCAAGGAGCATTCTGGCTGTACTTCTTCTAAGACAGACTTGTTTGTTCTTCTGGCCGTTCGTGTTATAGTCAGTATTCTTCACCAACGCCATAATTCAAAGACATCAATTCTTCTTTAGTCTTTCTTATTCGTTGTCCAGCTTTTGCGTGCTTATGAGGCGATTGAAAATACCATGGCTTGGATCAGGCTCACCTTAGTTCTCAAAGTGACATCTTTGCTTTTTAACGCTTTAAAGAAGTCTTTTGCAGCAGATTTGCTCAACACAATGTTATTTGATTTCTTGAGAAAGAAGCATTCGGTTAAAAGTCACAATTCCCAAGTTCGAAATCCATCTCTTACACTAATTGTGAGCCGATGAATGAGTCATTTTAGTTGTCTTCGACTCGGTTCCTAATGTGAAAAATAAGCGTAATGTTAGCAATATACCTTAACTACCCACCTGGTAGAGCTGTTATAAGGAGCAGATTAAATTCAGGGATATGAAAGTTGTCTCCAAGTGTTCATTGGAGTAGAAATGTTTTCACTCTAGATTTGAGTGGTTAAAAATATACACAAGGAAAAGAGAAGTCCGGAAAAGTTTTTTTTCTTAAATACACTTGCATATGAGGAAGACAGTACAGAAATGTCCACGTCTATATATGTGAAAAAAAAGCAAAATCATTGAATTTTAACCTTTTTATACATTTTTTTAATTACTAAAAGACACTGCATCAGAACTTGCATCTGTTCAGAATATTGCAGTAAACTTCCAGGACCTTGGGGGTTTTAAGCCATAGAACACTGTAATGCATATCTTTGTGTGTGTGTGTGTGTGTGTGTGTGTGCGCTATGTATCGCTGTAATGGTTTTCATTGCAACACACTGCTCTAATGAATCTGCAGTACGTAGTGTACGAATTTAAATTCTATGTCCTGTATGTGGGAGAAAACAACTCATTTGTCTCCTCCCAAATGACCAAACCACCTTTCTAGTTGTTTCTGTCTCCAAGATTCATGAGTGGCTTGCAGCCAGTCCCTCCCCTCGCCTCTCTCTCCAGCCCACCATCTCCCACCAGCCCCATCACAAGCCTTCTCTGATTGTTGCTAGACTCTTCTGAATGCCTGGTTTAGGAGTTTATCACCTTAGTATTTTCCCTGACTTTCCTTTCTTCACTTTCCATGTTCTTAAAGAGCACTGGTGGTACAATGGCCAAGTGCTCAACTGCAAACTAAAAGGTTAGTGGTTCAAACCCACCAGCTGCTTCTTGGGAGAAAGATGTGACGGTCTGCTTCTGTAAAGATTACAGCCTTGGAAGCCCTATTGGACAGTTCTACTCTGTCCCATAGGGTCACTATGAGTCAGAGTCAATTCAGTGGCAGTGGGTTTGGTTTTTTTGGTTTGGTTTATTGATCTTCTAACCTTAGCAATCCCCACGCCTCTGTCAGTTTGTTGTACTGTGGGGGCTTGTGTGTTGCTGTGTTGCTGAAAGAGCTATCCCACCGGTATTCAAATGCCAGCAGGCTCACCCGTGGCAGGCAGGTTTCAGCTGAGGGTCTAGACTAAGACAGACTAGGAAGAAAGACCCAGCGGTCTACCTTCTGAAAAGAATTAGCAGGTGAAAACCTCTGAATAGCAGCGGAACATTGTCTGATATAGTGCCAAAAGATGAGCCCCTCAGGTTGGAAGGCACTCAAAACACAACTGGAGAAGAGCTGCCTCCTCAAAGTAGACTTGACCCTAATGACCTGGATGGAGTCAAGCTTTTGGGACCCTCATTTGCTGATGTGTCATGATTCAAAATGAGAAGAAACAGCTGCGAACATCCATTAATAATCGGAACCTGGAATGTACAAAGTATGAATCTAGGAAAATTGGAAATCATCCAAAATGAAGTGGAACGCATAAACATCCATATCCTAGGCATTAGTGAGCTGAAATGGACTGGTATTGGTCATTTTGAATCAGACAATCATATGGTCTACTATGCCAGGAATGACAACTTGAAGAGGAATGGCATCACATTCATCGTCAAAAAGAACATTTCAAGAACTATCCTGAAGTACAGTGCTGTCAGTGATAGGATAATATCCATACGCCTACAAGGAAGACCAGTGAATTCGACTGTTATTCAAATTCAGGGGCCAACCACTAAGGCAAAAGATGAAGAAATTGAAGATTTTCACCAACTTCTGCAGCCTGAAATTGAACGTGCAATCAGGATGCACTGATAATTACTGGTGATTGGAATGTGAAAGTTGGAAACAAAGAAGAAGGATTGTTAGTTGGAAAATATGGCCTTGGTGATAGAAACGATGTCAGAGATCGCACGATAGAATTTTGCAAGACCAACAATTTCTTCATTGCAAAGACCTTTTTTTCAACAATATAAACGGCAACTATACACATAGACCTCACCGGATGGAATACACAGGAATCAAATCAACTACATCTTTGGAAAGAGAAAAATGGAAAAGCTTGGTATCATCAGTCAGAACAAGGCCAGGGGCCGACTTCAGATCAGACCATCAATTACTCATATACAAGTTCAGGTTGAAACTGAAGAAAATTAGAACAAGGCCATGAGAGCCAAAGTACAACCTTGAGTGTATCCCACCTGAATTTAGAGACCATCTGAAGGATAGATTTGACACATCGAACACTAATGACCGAAGACCAGATGAGTTGTTGAATAACATCATACATGAAGAAAGCAAGAGGTCATTAAAAAGACAGAAGAGAAAAAAAAGACCTAAATGGATATCAGAAGGGACTCTTAAACATCAGGTAGCTAAAGCAAAAGGAAAAAATGATGAAGTAAAATAGCTGAACAGAAGATTTCAAAGGGCGGCTCAAGAAGATAAAGTACTAGATGGCATGTGCGAAGAGCTGGAGATAGAAAACCAAAAGGGAAGCACATTCTCAACATTTCTCAGGTTGAAAGAACTGAATTAAAAATTGAACCCTCAAGTTACAATACTGAAGGATTCTACAGGAAAAGCATTAAAATGATGCATGAAGCATCAAAAGAAGATGGAAGGAATATACAGGGTCATTATATCAAAAAGAATTGGTCGACGTTCAACCCTTTCAGGAGGTAACATATGATCAGGAACCCACGGTACCAAAGGAAGAACTCCAAGTTGCACTGAAAGCATTGGCGAAAAACGAGCCTCCTGGAGTCGACGGAATACCAATTGAGATGTTTCAGCAAACAGATGCAGCACTGGAAGTGCTCACTCGTCTATACCAAGAAATCTGGAAGACAGCTGCCTGGCCAACTGACTGGAAGAGATCCATGTTTATGCCTATTCCTAAAAAAGGTGATTCAACTGAATGCAGAAATTATGGAACGATGTCATTAACATCACATGCAAGCAAAATTTTGCTGAAGATCATTCAAAAACGGCTGCAGCAGTATATTGACAGGGAACTGCCAAAAATTCAAGCCAGATTTAGATGAGGACGTGGAACCAGGGATATCATTGCTGATGTCAGATGGATCCTGGCTGAAAGCAGAGAATACCAGAGAGATGTTTACGTGTGTTTTATTGACTGTGCAAAGGCATTCGACTGTGTGGATCATAACAAATTATGGATAACATTGCAGAGAATGGGCAATGGGAAATTCATGGAATTGCACTCATGAGGAATCTGTACATGGATCAAGAGGCAGTCGTTTGAACAGAACATGGGGATACCATATGGTTTAAGGTCAGGAAAGGTGTGTGTCAGGGTTGTATCCTTTCTCCACACCT
The DNA here is from genome assembly GCF_030014295.1 of Loxodonta africana. NCBI lineage: Eukaryota > Metazoa > Chordata > Mammalia > Proboscidea > Elephantidae > Loxodonta > Loxodonta africana. Next base: position 238,486,108 of record NC_087342.1, on the reverse strand, counting down.
ATTCAGTCTGTATGTTGAGTAAATAATGTGAGAAGCTGGACTATATGAAGAAGAATGGGGCATCAGGATAGGAGGAAAACTCATTAACAACCTGTGTTATGTAGATGACACAACCTTCTTTGCTGAAAGTGAAGGGGACTTGAAGGACTGCTGATGAAGATTAAAGACCACAGCCTTCAGTGTGGATTACGCCTCAACATAAAGAAAACCAGAAATCATCACGACTGAACAATAGGCAACATCATGATAAATGGAAAAAAGATTGAGGTTGTCAAGGATTTCATTTTACTTGGATCCACAGTCAATACCCATAGAAGTAGCAGTCAGGAAATCAAAAGACAAATTGCATTGGGCAAATCTGCTGCAAAAGATCTCTTTAAAGTGTTGAAAAGCAAAGATGTCACCTTGAGGACGAAGGTGCACCTTACCCAACCCATGGAGTTTTCATTCACCTCATATGCATGTGAAAGCTGGACAACGAATAAGGCAGACTGAAGAAGAACTGATGCCTTTGAATTGTGGTGTTGGCAAAGAATCTTGAATATACAGTGGACTGCCAAAAGAACAAACAAATCTGTCTTGGTAGAAGTACAACCAGAATGCTCCTTAGAAGCAAGGATGGTGAGAGTATGCCTCACATACTTTGGGCATGTTATCAGAAGGGATCAGTCCCTGGAGGAGGACATCATGCTTGGTAAAATCAAGGGTCCACGAAAAAGAGGAAGACCCTCAAAGAGATGGATTGACAGTGGCTAGGCTCAAGCATAGCAACAATTGTGAGGATTGTGCAGTCCCCGGCAGTGTTTTGTTGTGCATAGTGTCCTATGAGTCGGAACCAACTTGATGGCACCTTACAACAAGAACCATAGAGTTCTTTCTGTTGCATTATCTTCTTACGTGTGCTCTCTGCTGCATTCTCTCATTACCCACCGTTCTAACTTTCCCAAAATACTGCTCTGATTAGATCATATCTCTGCTCACCTGAATGAAATCCTAGCATTCAATGCCAACTCAGTTAATTTTTAGCTTAATCTTCTAGTATTTCACACATGAAATCCAACCAATTGGTCCTCTAGCCACCTACATACTGACTTTGCTTCCCTTTGTCTTAGCTTTGCTCATACCCTTCTGTCCACTTGAAATAGCCCCTTCTCACACTCACCAGTTGAAACCCCGGTCATCTGTTATACGTCAGTACTGCCTACTGATGTTTCTGATTTTTCTTTACTGAGCACACAGGAGCATTTCATCTCCCACCCTATGACGTTAGGCATGGCCATGTGTATGCATTCCCTGTGACTTCTGTAACAAAGTACCACAAACTGGGTGTCTTAAAACAGTTGGAATTTATTCTGTCACAATTCTGGAAGCTAGAGGTCCAAAATGAAGGTGTCACCAGGGCCATGCTCTCCCTGAAGGCTCTAGGGGAAGACCCTTCCTTGCTTCTTCCACCTTCTGGTGGTTCCTGGCAATCCTTGATGTTCCGTGGCGTGTAGATGCATGAGGCCAATCTCTGTCTCCATCTTAACATGGTGTTCTCCCTCTGTATCTCTTCATATCTCTTCTCTCTTATAAGGAAGGACATTGCTCATATTGGATTAGGACCTACCCTACTCCAGGATGATTTTATGTTAACAGATAACATCTTCAGGGACCCTATTTCCAAACACGTCACACTCACAGGTACCAGGAGTTAGGACTTGCATGTATCTTTGAGGGGGACACATCTCAACCCATAGCAGCATGGGACTTATTTCGGTCAAGGAAATAGGAGTAGAAGCAAAGGGTGTCACTTCTGGGTGAAAGTGTCTAAGAACCAGGGAGTGGCGAAGACGATTGTGGAAGCACGTGGACAAGTGGAGACCCCATTCGGTCAGGCAGCCTGGTCTAGTTGGCACATATAGGACAGCTGCCCTGGAGGGCAACTGGGCCCCACAGTGAACTTTGCATTTTGCAGTTTACAAGAAATAATTATTGTTGTGTTAAACCACTGAGATCAGGGGGTTGTTTGTTAGTATGGGATAACTCGGGCTGTCTTGACTGAAATACCACCAACCCCCAGGCCCAGGTCAAATACTTCTTTGTCAATGAGGTACTCCCCACTAACCACAACCAGAGGGGAGTTTAGCCCGACTCTTTGTCTGTGTGTGTGCTGCTGACTTTCATACAAGTTGGAAAGAAACATCAGGGGTTCAGAGTCACACAGGCCTGAGTGTGAATTCCAAACTGCCGTTTAAAGGCAGAGCATCTTTCTGAAACTCGGTTTTCTTATCTAAACAACTGACATGGTGCCCCCATAGAACTGTGAAAGAAAAATGAATTACGATAATGTAATAACATATACCATAATATATACGCTGTTGTGTGCCATCGAGCCCATTCTAGTTCATAGCAACCGTATGGGACAGAGTAGAACTGTCCTATATGGTTTCCTAGGTTGTAATTTTTATGGGAGGGGAATCACCAGGTCTTTGTCCCACGGAGCAGCTAGCTGGGCTCGAACCGTCAACCTTTTAGTTAGCAGCAGAGCACTTAACCATTGTGCCACCAGGGCTCTGTAATATATACGCAGTGCTCACTAATGCTAAAGCTGTGAATACTGATATATTTTTTTCTCCAAGGTGTAGAAAATGCACAACCATTAAAGTGAATTTAAGAGAATAAGATTTTATTTTTGTTTTTCTGTAATTTGTAGGACAATTACAAGACTATACAGGCAAATTTCTCTGCCCAATATTTTCACCAAAGTATAATCTCTTTTAAATCAAGCAACTGACACGTATTTATTTCTAAGAGAGTTTATGAGGCAAAACAACTATGTAAACAGCTAATTAAATGATTGCATAGTATTATTCTTGTTTTTTAATTTTAGAGAATTTTCACAAGAAAAATCAGTTTTAAAACAACCAATTATAAGAAGGTAAAAATCCTGAGATGAAAAATTACAAAGTTATTCATATATGTCTCTAACTGCCTTTGACTTGAGTATCTATTTTGAAATGTATGTTTATAAATACTTTTGTCTTCCAAGGCTGTAAATCTTTACAGACGCAGACTGCTACATCTTTGTCCTGTGGAGCCGCTGGTGGGTTCTAACCTTTTGGTTCGCAGCTGAGCGCCTAAGCCACTGCACCACTGGGGCTCCTTACCCACCTCATCAGGATCCCTTTATAGTTCCTATTTTCTGTCTCATTTCCTTTGTCACATTCATCCCCAAAAGCCGTGTCAGCTATTGCAGTTGATACTGTTTTCTTGTCTGAACTCATGTGCTGCTCACGTTCTCCGTCACTCATTTGCTTGTCATGATACATATCACATTGTTAGTTTTAACTTCTATATAGAACACGTATAGAAAAGAGTGTGCTCCATGAGTGTGCAGTTCAGTGAACACAGTGTGAACACACCCTGATCAGGAAGCAGAGTGTTACTAACACCCCAGAAGGCCTGCTCACAGTTCTTCCCAATCACTGCCCTTCACTCCTTGCCAAAGTTAACCACTAACAGACTTTTACCATCACGGATTAGCTTGGCCTCTTTTGGAAGTTGACAGAAACAGAGTCATACAATTTTGTGTTGGTGTGAGCATCTCTTTGGCTTCATTTACTCAAAATTGTGTGTATGTGTGAAAGAGAGACAGTAAGAGAGAAAGACAGAAATTTTCATCCATTTGTGTGCGGTCCTGTTTTCGTATTAATTTCTGTGTGGTATCTCCATTGTGTGACTCTAGAATTTACACTGTTGGTGAACATTCAGATTGTTTCCAATTTTTGACCATTAAAAGTAGTGTTGCCATGAAAAGGGGGAAAATGCAGAACAGGATTTCAAATTCTCATGGACTTCAGACTTCGTGGAGCAATGGAGGCTGGATGAATCCCAGCAACCTCCATCCTGAGATAATTATTAAACCTTAAACCAAAAATATCCCCTGAAGTCTTCTTAAAACCAAACAACAACCTAGTTTAACTAATAGAAAATTTCTGCCTTGAATATTTGCTCTTTTAAGATCTATCTGTATGGGATCAAATTGACAAGAACAGCTGGAAAGATAGGAACCTTAGGGGGCAATGAGTTTATGTTCATGGGGGAGGACCAACTTGGACAAGGAGGGTGAGAATGGTTGCACAACTCGAAGAATGTAATCAATGTCACTGAATTGTACATGTAGAAACTGTTGAATTGGTGTGTGTTTTGCTGTGTATATTTTCAACAATAAAATTTTATTAAAAAAAAAAAGTGCTGCTCTGAATAGTTTTGTGCGTGCCTTTACGTGCAATGTGAGCGCACACACCTGGGAGCAGCAGGCCTGGGTCTTAGGAGTGTGCATGTTAAAGCTGAGTAGGTAATGCCGGTTTTCAAGGTGTTTTACTTGCCTGCAGCAGTGCTTCAGTTGCTGTTGTCAGTCTTTTGAATTTTATCCATTCTGGTGAACATGTAGTGGTATTGTCCTGTTTTAATCCGCATTTCCCTCATCCCTAATGAAAACGACCATCTCGTTTGTTTGTTTGTCGGCCATCTGGGTATTCTCTTTTGTGAAGTGCCTCTTTAAGGTTCTTGGCTACTTTTCTGTCTGGTTGTCTGTCTTTTCTTGATGGATCTGTAGGAACTATTTATAAATTCTGGATATAAATGTTTCTTATCTATCATGTGGCAGATTTATCTGTTATGTAACAAACTAACTTTTAATAAAAAATTTTTTTTTATGTGCACTTTATTGTATGTTAATTATACCTCAGTAAAGCTGGAGAAAAAGGCTCTACCCTGTCTGCAACCCCAGTCACTTCATATATATGGTAAACGTCATGTAGTCGGTCAGAGTGGTTTCCTGCTGTGGTTTTCACTCTTTGAGGTGGTAGGACTTATGCAAAAATCTGGCTACTACTTTCTTCCTGATCTCTTTTTAGACATTTAATTTTGGCAATTATGCTTTTTTTTTTTTTTTAAAACATGGGCACTTATGGCATAAACATTTTATGTGAACCAGTAATCAACATTGGGTATAAACCATACATTTCAGTTGTGTAAAATCTTTCTCCATGTTTAGAAATACACTATAATCTTCAAAGTCAAACACCATATTAAAAAAAAGTGGTTACTGGTAAGAAATCCCTGCAGAAATTCATGCATATAAATGACTTAGAAAATTTGTTCAGAAGTGTGGTTTATTTTTTTTTAATTTGATTACCAAATGGTTAAAATTTGCAAATATATTATTGGCTTTATAAGATAAAGAATTATATAGTGTGCCCAAATTCAAGTCCCACACATTACACACAAGAGGCAATGAGTCAGGGCGGCAGAGATGGCCCCTGGTTTGCTCCGTGTTTTCAAAGCTGGGACCAAACAAAGTAAGCCTGAACCTTACAGATGTTATGATTCTGGTGTTCTTGCTGATTTACTTTCTGCATTTCATTTTCTATTTCTGAAAAAGGCAGAGTGGTAAAGCTCAACTGTGAGGCCTAGTTAAAAGGACTGGTGATAATATGTCTGTCACTGAACATTCCTCAGTATTCAAGGGGCAAACAGAGTATTCAGGAATGTGAGTAACAATGTTTTTTATGGATTGATCCGTTGTGCTGTCATGGGGAAGGGTGCCATCAGCTGTATGGTAGAGTGGGGGAGCTCTGCAGCAGACCCCTCGAGATCAGGTTCCTGACTCTTCAGTTTAATAGTCTTTCTGACCTTAAGGGAGTGGTTACCTTTGCCAGCATTGGACTTACTCATCTGCAACAAGTGGACTCGCATTGCCCACTACGCAATTCTCCACGGGCGTCCATGGGTCTCTGGCATCTCTGCACGTCTTGAGAGGAGCGGCACTCACGGCTTTTGCTCCAGACCCTCTTTTCAAGGGTGGTGATAGAGTGGAATTCCTGGGGGTGGAGAGCCTCTCGCTCTGGAGAGAGGGGCAGATTCGTTTACTGCCCCGTGTAATAAAGACAATGCCTCCCTCTGGGGCAAAGGGCAGGTTTGTTGGCAGCTCTTCATAGAACATGGGGGTTTCCTAACCTTGGGGATTCTCAACTGCCTGTGATACAAACCCACTGTGTGTACAACATCCATCTGGAACATTCTGCATCACCCCATGGGACTTGGAGGTGGAAGGCTAGAGGCACCGATTCAAACATGAAGGTCATGCTGCCTGCTTGTGCTGTGGGTAATAAAGTCCTTTTCTCTGACCCCGGAGGTTCATGTCTTCTGCCAGCATCCGTGAAACTGTGACAGGCTAACCTGTCAGCTTTCAAGTAGGGTAAAATCCCAGACCTTCAGAGTTATTATGAGAATTGGAGGAAAAAACACCTTGGCAAATGGTGAAATGGTAGTTACTGAAAAATGTTTCCTTTTCTGATACCATGAATTAAAAAAAGAAAAGTAAATATTTGTCAGTACATCGTTTATTTTTCTTTTCCGATTTCAGTTGGTACTTATAATCCAACTTATAATGCATTCTGATACGATCTACATAACAAACAGCCAGATGAGAAGTGTGTCACCCAGGGTTCTCTAGAGAAACAGAGCCAGCAACAGACGGATACTTGCTCTGAGGAGTTGGCTTTTGTGATTGTGGGGGCTGGCAAGTCCAAAATCAGGTCAGGTAATAGGGTGGATACCTCGTCAGTCTTATGTCCCAGAATCCATAGGTCAGGCAACAAAAGGAGGGAAGAGTTCTGGCAAGATGTCTAATTTATAGTCTGAAGGCAGAAATTTCGCTTTTTGCTCCTAAGGCTGTGAAATGATTGGATGAGACCCACCCACTTTGTGGAGATAAAGGCCAGCTGATTTAGTCTCATGTAACCACTGCATAACAGCAACTAGATGTGTTTAACAAACAGCTGGGCACCATAGCCTAACCAAGCTGCTGTTACTAGGTGCTGTCAAGTCAGCTCCAACTCATAGTGACCCCACGTACAACAGAATGAAACACTGCTGGGTCCTGAGCCATCCTCACAATCGTTGCTATGTTTGGGCCCCTTGTTGCAGCCACTGTGTCAATCCATCTCGTTGAAGGTCTTGCTCTTTTTGGGTGACATTCTACTTTACTAAGCATGATATCTTTCTCAGGGACTGATCACTTCTGATAACATGTCCAAATGAAGTGAGATAAAGTCTCGCCATCCTTGCTTGCAAAGAACACTCTGTACTCCTTCCAAGACAGACTTGCTCATTCTTCTGGCAGTCCATGGAATATTCGGCATTCTTTGCCAACACCATAATTCAAAGGCATCAGTTCTTTTTCGGTCTTCCTTATTCATTGTCCAGCTTTCGCATGCATACGAGGCGATCAGAAATACCAAGACTTGGGTCAAGCACAGCTTAGTATTCAAAGTAACATCTTTGCTTTTTAGCACTTTAAAGAGGTCTTTTGCAGCAGATTTGCCCAATGCAATACATTGTTCAATTTTTTGACTCCCATTTCCATGGGCATTGATTGTGGATTCAAGTAAAATAAAATTTTTGACAACTTTGCTTTCTCTGGCTGTTTATCATGATGTTGCTCATTGGTCCACTTACTAAGATTTTTGTTTTCTTTATGTTGAGGTGCAATCCATACTGAAGGCTGTGGTCTTTGATCTTCATTAGTAAGTGCCTCAAGTCCTCTTCACTTTCAGTAAGCAAGGTTGTGTCATCTGTATATCACAGTAGCCACTGGACACACACATAAACCATCACAAAAAGTAGTTGTGTTTTCCAGCATTTTTCTCTCAGCTCAAGTCAGCTATTCAGATACTTCCCAATGATAGGCTAAAACTTTTCCCTTTTGATTAGGTAGACTGAGTATCTGGCAGCAATGCATGTTTAAAATGCTATCAATCAAAAGTATACATTGTAGATTTATAAAAAAAAGATACTCTGAAAGAAGGTCCATTGATCAATAACTCTTATCTTGTGTTTTACTATTCCAGTTTACAGGAAATATGAAAGCAGACTATGAATAGACAATGAAAAGAAAAAGGAAAACCCATTCTAACTGACACATAAAAATTGGCCCCCCTGGCTTGCCGAGTTCCCGAACTAGAGTGTATTATTAATGATTATGCATAGTTTTTCGGTAACAGCTTCTGCTTCAGATTGAGTAACACTGCTGTACCCTGTTTCTGCTTCCTATTTAAAGAAAGAAGAATCTTCCTAGCTTCTCTGTTCTCTTACTCATCTGCTGGAGGCCTGCCAATATTGGATATTGATCATACAGGGTAACATTACTCTCCCTGCAAGAGTTTAATAGTGTTTAAAAATTTTTACCAGAGCCTCTTGTAAAAAATTCACAGGGGAAATTGTGAAATACTAAACCCCATGAAATAGCATTTCTTCTTTGTCAAAACATTTTAGAATAACTCCTGTTTAAGAAAAACTGTCCAAAGCCACCAAGTTCTCCTGATGTTTGGTTTCATTGAAAAATCTAGAGTATTTCTAGAGATTTTTCTTTCAAGTCCCAGTCCCAGGGGAGATGTCCTTGCATGGGATCTCGAGTTTGTTGAAGAAAAGGTTGGGTTTCCTTTTTATTCTTTGACAGATTTCCCCATCTCAACTACTCATCCCTCTACCGAGGAAGAATCGATGCATTCTAACTGTGGTGTTAGTGAAGGATGTGAAATGTACCATGGGCTGCCAGAAGAATGGGCAAGTCTGTCTCGGAGGAGGTACAGCCAGAATGCTCCTTAGAAGTTAGGAGAGAGAGACTTCCTCTCACATACGTTGAACATGTCATCAGGAGAGACCAATCTGTGGAGAAGTACATCATGTTTGATACAGTAGAGGGTCAGTGGAAAAGAGAGGCCCTCGAGATAGATTGACACAGTGGCTGCAACAATAGGCTCAAACATAGCAAGGGTTGTGAGGATGGAGTAGGACTGGGCAAAGTTTTGTTGTCGTACGTGAGGTTGCCATGAGTTGAAGCCACTTGATGGCACCTGACAACAACAATAACAGCTACCTTTTTACGTTTATGGTGTTTATGTTTTATTGTCGGGTAATAAAAAAAATAGGAATACAAAACCGAAGGAATATTTTATTTGCTGTCTGGGGGTAGTGGTGTAAGGCTGTGTGGGTCATCATCTGTGAGTGGTGCCTGCTCCCTGGAACAAGTCAGCTTGATCTTGTACTGTTGTTAGGTGCTGTCCAGTCAGCCCTTGACTGTTGGTGACTCTGCGCACAAAAGAACAAACACTGCCCAGTCTGGCACCATCCCCATGATGGGTGTGGATCGTGGACCACTGTGATCCATCGGATTTTCATTGGCTGATTTTCGAAAGTAGCTCACCAGGCCTTTCTTCCTAGTCTGTCTGAGTCTGAAAGCTCTGCTGAAACCTGTCCGCCATGATGACTCTGCTGGTCTTTGAACTACCGGTGGCACAGCTTCCAGCATCACAGCAACACATGAGCCCCCGTAAGTACCACAAACTGACAGAAGGGTGCTGGTACAGCTACTTACTGACTTGAATAACCTTAAAGTTGGTTCAATTTCTCACTAATAATTTAGCTGTTTTAAAAGCAAATGTATTGAGTCTTTGCAGTTTTGCATCTTTCCTCTGTGGACTAGTAGATGATGGAAAAATGACTGTAGCCAGGAATCTTTTCCTGACACCAGACACAAGGGACTGTAAGTGAGGATGACACAGTGTGAAGCCCTGTCTTCTTCAAGAAGTCTGCCATGACTAACTCCACCCCATAATTATTTTCCTTTTCTCTGACTTAACTCAATCTGTGTATAATCCCCTACTGACTTCTTCAATGACTTGTATTTTTCTCCAGGAGTTTCTGGTAGGTTTATTTCCTGGTCTAGAATACAAAATTTTCAAGGACCAGGCCCATACCTCCTGTTCTCAATCCTTGTGGCACACTGCATGACCCTAAGCATGCTACAGGTGTTTAATTAATACTGAAAGGTATGACATGATTGGCGAAATAGTGACCCGCAATCCAGGAAAGCTGGTCTACCTTTAGCTACTACAAGCTACCCATGGCCTTTGGAAGAAAGGCCTGATGGTCTACTTTGGAAAACCAGCCAGTGAAAATCCTGTGGATCACAATGGTTCGATCTACAACCAATCACAGAAATGGCACAGGACTGGACAGCATCTCTGTCCGTTGTGTACGAGGTGCATCAGGGGTTGACCTGATGGCAGCTGACAACAATAACAACCATGTTGTTGTTAGGCACAGTCAAGTCCAACTCGTAGAGACCCCGTGTATAACAGAACAAAATGTTGCCCAGTCTCGCGCCATCCTCACAATCATTGCCATGTCTGAGCCCGTTTTTACAGCCACTATGTTAATCCATCTTGTTGAGATTCTTTTTCAATAACAACCGTGACCTTCAGCATACTGTTTATTTTCTCTGTCTCACTGGTAAATGGACTACTAAGGATTCTTAAATGAAGCAGAAGAGGGGATTCACTGTCCCATCAAGCCAGACTGTAAGAACCTTCAGTGCTGAAGGTCCCTGCTGCAGCTGGTAGCTATAAAGACCACAATCCATCTGTTTCCTTGGCCTGTTGGGAGGGCATGGGTTGACCCATGCAGAAATAGAGGCCATGGCCAAGGGAGGGCTGTCATTATATGTCTGGAGCAGGTCTCTGTTCCTTCTGTGTAGCTAAGACAGTCTCATGCAGGTCACTAAAAGGAAGTTTGGAAAGAGGGAAGGTTATCATTAGAACTTGAATCACCGGGAAGCAAGCAGAACTGGTGTAGCATAGTAATACCTTCCAAAGATGAAAAAAGCTAGTTATTAATTTGAGTCATTATCCTCATAAACAAATCCACCCTCCTACTAATTTGAACAAACGAAGGGTAAAGACTGAATAATTGTACCGCAACAGCAAGCATACTCAGTACCTGACTTGAGTAAACGCCTCCACGTCACAGAATGTGGCTTTCAGAACCGTCAGTCTTCATTTTGACTTCTGCTTCCTTTTGCTGTGACATATGGAATTAAAAAAAAAAAAAAATCACTTAACCTATGGACATTCATTTAATCTCAGAATCATTTCCCTCTTTATTACTTACTACCATCGTTTTATTAGGCAATCCCACGTTCTTCTACTATTTTCTACCAAAAGAAAAGAGGAAGACCAATATTTAGCACGTTGAACTTAATAGTGCGTCTTTCCACCTCCCTGTTCCTCATCATGACGCTTTGCTGTCCTTGGTAAGGGACTACACTGTTCCCATGTTGTAAATGGGAAACTGAGACACAAAGATTTCAAATAGCCAGCTCACATTCCCGTGGCTCTCAGTCGGCCCCGTGGAGCTGGATCCAGACCATGTGAACCTGAAACTGACTCCTGGTGTGAGAAGGGAGCCCTGGTGGTGCTGTGGATAAGAGCTAGGGCTGCTAACCAAAAGGTCGGCAGTTCGAATCCACCAGCAACTCCTTGGAAGCCCTGTGGGGCAGTTGTACCCTGTCCTATAGGGTCGCTGTGAGTCAGAATCGACTTGACAGTTAACAGAGTAGAGCACAAGAAGGGTGCAGATACGGTGATGGCTTCATCTCTTAGCTGCTGGGCTGAAGTGTTGCTGCTTTAGAAGGCTGCATGTGCACTCCTGGCTTGTTGTCCAGGCACGTCCTAGAATCCTTTCCCCACTTTAATACCACAGAACCATATGGCTGAGATGTGACCTCAGAGATAGTTTCAGCCAAACCTCAACCTCCCACTCTGCTGCCAGACTATCTAGTGATTTAACGGGGGCAGTTGTGGTTTACCGGGAGAATTCTCGCCTTCGTGCGGAAGACGCGGGTTTGGCTCCTGGCCAGTGCACCTCTGCACATCTGCCACCCACCCGTCGGTGGGGGCTTGCATGCTGTGATGCTGAACAGGTGTCAGGGGAGCTTCCAGACTCAGGAAGAAAGGCCTGGTGACCTACTTCTGAAAACCAGCCACTGAAAACCCGATGGATCACAAGAGTCCACCCCCAGCTGATCGTGGGATGGTGCAGGACTGCGCAACGTTTCACTCTGTTGTGTGTGGGGTCACCACGATCGGGGCCGACTCCACAGCAGTTAACGTCAACAACCTTGATTTAATCCCATTAACATTAAAAACAAAACAAAAACTACTTATTACCTTCAGCAAAGCATTTTTTTTTTTCCCTTAACATGGTGCCGACTAAACAATTCGACTGAAGCCATCAGACATTTTGATGTGGTAAGAAAACCAAATCAAACAAACAAAAAAAAAACAAACCCAAAGCCGTTGCCATCGAGTCAATTCTGACTCAGAGCTGCCCTGTAGGTCAGAGTAGAACTGCTTCATAAGGCTTCCAAGGAGCAGCTGGTGGATTCAAACTGCTGACCTTTCAGTTAACAGCCGAGCTCTTAATCGCTGCGCCACGAGAACTTCTGATAATGGCCAGCACGGTTCAGTGAGTGAGTGAATCCCATGGTGTGATTAGGATGTGATTTAAAATTCCCTTTTGCCACATTAAAAAGGTAAAAAGAAACAGGTGAAATTTGTTTCAATAAGTATTTAATATTTAACTCCCTATACCCAAAATACCAAAAATACTGTTGTTTCAATGTGTAATTAATATAAAAATTATTAATGAACTATTTTACAGTCTTTTTTTTTTTTTTCCAGTTAAGCCTTCAAAATCCAATGTGTATTTTACACTTACAGCCTGTCTGAATTCAGACCAGGCACTGAGTCCCCATGTGTGGCTCATGTCGCTGTGTTGGACACGCAGGGTAGACAGTGGTGTGGACAGCCTGCTGTTTGGATTCAACCAGCTGCCCTGGAGTCAGTTCTGACTCGTGGTAACCACATGCGTGCAGAGTAGAACTGCATGCCCTTAGAGGATTTTCAATGGCTGATTTTTCAGAAGTAGATTGCCAGGCCTTTCTTCCAGGCACCTCTGGGTAGGTTCTAACTGCCAACCTTTCTGCTAGCAGTCGAGTGCCTGACCTTTTGTGCCACCCAGGGTCTCCTTGGATCAAAGTGCAACCAGGTAAAGAGAAAAGAGGAAGAAGTAGGGCCTACGGTAGGTTTATGCAGCACACCTGCCTGAGTTCCCGACGCCCCAGCTTCCTTTCAGTGGCAGATCAACGTTCAGAGTTGCTTAAATGCACTGGAGAGGAGCACTGTCCACTGTGTGTGGGCTCTGCCATGTTTGCAACGTCACCCGCTTACAAAGTGAGCACCCTCGGCCTATGGAATTGAGGTAGGATGCCTGGAAGCCTTTAATCCTAGACAGTCAAGATCTAAAGACTTGTATGCTGTGTGTAAAGGTGAAACGTGCCCTTTAAAGGGATCATTTTAAGAAGGAAGAAAAAACAAGCCAGCACTGTTTCCACGTGATGGGAAGCCCTCTGACTCTCCAGTGACTTGTATGGTTTCAGGAAATGCAAAGACCACTTACTTACAGCAGTGCCTCTGTGTGGCAGCCCCTGAGGGCGGCATGTTTGTGGTTTCCTCACTGACTCCTGTCATCGGCAGTAATCGTTCATTTCACTCTAACTTTTTCAGAGGGTTGAGATTGTGAGGGACACGTTGTTCCTGGTGGGGGTCCCTACCAAGTACGTAAGGCGGTTTTATGTAACTGCATCAGCTCTTTGCTGTAGTGGCTGGAAAGATGCACAGCTGCCTGCAGGGTCTTAGTCAGGTCTATGTTCTTCAGTGAGTGTTGGAAATTTCCAGAATGGACTAATTAAGAGTTTCCACTTTTGTTGTTGCATTAGAAAAATTGAAGTCTTCCTCATGCCAGCGTAAGCCAGGCACCACTATTACAGAATACATTTTATTTTTTCCCTTAATAACAAAAAGACTTGCATTTATTTGATCTGGATATGCAGTGTAACCTTGGGCTGCCACCTCCTAAATGTTATCCCACATTCAGTGACCTACTTGAGGCTTGTCTAGACGCTTTAAGGATCTTTTCTCTGGCTCCTTGTCAGAGGCCTAACAAACCCACACCTCGCTGATAACTCACTGGTCACCCGGCATCAACGGTGCCCTTGTTCTGCTGGTCGCAGCATACGAGGCCCCAGGAGGGGAGCAGGAAAGGTATTTAAGGAATTGCACATCAAAAACATTGCCCCATCCCTGAGGAATGCAGCTAGGAAATGGACCTATGACCTGCCTGATGACCACCTATGAGCAAGAATGTTCTCTGAGCAGGACGCAGAGGCCAGGCCCACTCACAGGCCTGGATCCAGAACGCAGCTTTCCACCTGGGGCAACTTTTGTAAACTCTAAAAGGTATGTTGAAGCCCTAACCTCCGGTATATGTGAGTGCGACCTTGTTTGGAAATAGAAACTTTAAAGATGTTATCAGTTCACGTGAGGTCATACTGGAGCAGGCTGGGTCCTAATCCCATCTGAGTGGTGTCCTTATAAAGGAAGAGAAGAGACACAGCGGCAGGGAGACAGGAAGAACCTTGTGAGGCTGCAGCCCCAAGCCAAGGAACGCCTGGGGCCACCAGAAGCTGGGAGGCAGGGATGGAACAGATTGTCCCTCAGAGCCTCAGGGGGAATCAACACTGCCAACACCCTGATCCCAGACTCCCCTCCTCCAGAACAGCGAGACAGTAAATTCCTGTTGTTTAAAGCATTTTGTGGCGTTCTGTGACATCAGCCCAGCAAAACCAGTACAGGGGCCACCACCCCTAGTGGTGGGGGATGAAAGGACCTGTGCAAAGAGGCCAAGGTGTAGTGGACACTCAGCAAGGGTCGGCCCCTCTTCATTCTCCTAGACGTTCTTCCCCTTCGTCTTCCTTTCACCCTCTGCCCCCGAGTGGAAACGACTACTTTTGACACTCAAGAAGCATGCGTAATTTGCTCTTTTAAAAATCCCTCAGAAAGGCGTGTTCTTGTATTGAAGCTCACAACAAAGTAGAACCCAGACCAGGGGTTAGATGGGAGCTACGTCTCCTGCCTAGTTCGGGCAGCTCCTTTCATCGTGCCTCCCCCACCACACCCTCCCAGCCCCCACTGCCTACTTTATAGGCACAGCACTGCCAGGGAAGCTGTGGGCTATGACTTCACATTTGGTGAAAGGAGAGAGAGTACAATAGTGTCCTGGGGCTGCCGTAACCAAATACCACAAACTGGGGGCTGTAAGGACAGTTCTGGAGGTTAGAAGCCTGAACTCAGGTGTGGGCCAGGCCAGGTAGATTCCTTCTGAGGCTCTGGGGAGGAGTCTTTTCCTGTCTCCTTCCCAGCTTGGGGTGGCCAGCCCAGAGGCATAGTGAGGGGGAGTGCAGAGGGGGAAACTTGCCCTGGGGCCGAAGTCCAAGGGGGCACCAGACTAGGTGTGGAATGACAATCCGGGGCCCCAGTGGCATCACTACGGGGTGCAGGGGATGCAGACCACGCCGGGTGACGCTACCAGAAAGGGTGACCCCACACAGTTCAGAGATAAGTTCAAGACAAAACTACAGGGCTCAAGCTGCTCCTGAAAGCCCGTGCTGCTTCAGCCATGTTTCCGTGCTGCTCTCTGCTGCCCGTGGCTCTTGGTGTCTGCTGGGAAGATTCACCTGCCCGCAGGCACCACCCAAGCTGCTGCCAAGGCTGCTGCTGCCCAGACCGTCCTGGGGCCCAGTCCTCAGCCGGCCAGATGCCCAGGACGCAGCGTGGCGGGAAATCTCATGCAGGCTGCAGGTGCGCTCGACTTCTCTTTTTCATCACTGCTATCAATCAATGTCTGTTTATCTTGAAATTGGAAGTGGGGGCACAATTTAGAGATTGCCCTAGGCCTCTGGGTGCTGGAATGGGGTGGGGAGCGGTTAGAGATTGCCCTGGGTGCTTGTTACCCTCGCTATGCCCCTGGGCCGGCGATCCTTGGCTTGTAGCTGTGTCTTCAGGTGGCATCTGCCTTGTTTCTCTGTGTCTCCTCTTCTCTTTATAGGACGCCACTCATATAGGATTAGGACCCAGCCAATGCCAGTGTGACCTCATGCTAATGTAACTAATTACACCTGCAAAGACACGATTTCCAAGTAGGGCCGCGTTCACAGGAATGGGGATTAGGACACGGGCGTTTGTTTTGGGGGCCACAACTCAACCCATAACAGGATGGATTTAGGATATGCCAAGAAGGGTTGGTGGGAAGGGGCGTTAACCCCTCCTATCCTTTTTGTAGTTAATGTCCACCTCATTTAAGAAAACAAGTGCTGATATTTGGCACCTATGCATACCGACTTCAACAAAAGCCTCAGGTGGCCTGCGAGAGCCCTGCTAGGTATGTTTGTAGTCAGTGGCAAGGGACAGCTGGAGGACCACCCCAAGGCTGGGAAGGGCGGCCTGACTTGAGCAGTGGTGGACGTGCCACAAGTAGACGAAGCTCCCGGGAGAGGGGAAAGCGGGCAGGCAGTGTTCCTCCTGCTGGCTCTGGGCTCACTCCTGCCCGGCTCTGCTCAGTGATTGCCAAAAGCCTGGAATGGGCTCTCTGCGATGGTGAACCAGCGCCGGAAGTGGGCGCCAACCCTCTCACTGGGTACGGCCTCTGGAGGCCTGCGCCCATGAACCAGGGCACACTCACAGCTACTGGGGGTTAGTTAGGGCTTCAACACATCTTTTTCGGGGACCCAATCAATCCTCAAGAACAATGAGAGAAACAGAAACTAAAACCAAAAAGTAAATACAAGATTACCTGCTTTCAGATATGCATGGAAAAGAGAAAAAGGAGCAGTGACAGAGACTGACAGGGACTGTCTGCTTAGACAAGGCCATAAAGCAAAGATTTCAGATGAGTACATAAACTTGGAAGTTGTCAGAAAGCACTGAAGAGATTGAGTTAATCTGGGGAGAGAGGTCCTGGCAGCTATGGGACCCAGAGGTATACCAGAACCCTGATGACACCCAGCTTCCAACTGAGTCTTTTGGGGTTTGAATTGAAGCCTCAGTAACACCGTTCTTTTGAAATTCTAAGACGCTGAATGTGAGGAGGACTTTGAATATGTTCCTATCAAAATTTCTTCAGATATCATCGTAAAAGGAAAGGAAGTTGTGGCCTCAGCTGAGGCAATAAAACACAGGTATACCAGTCACTAGAGAAGGTCGTCCTGTTTGGTAAGGTAGACGGTCAGCGAAAACGAGGGAGATCCTCCGTGAGATGGACTGACGCAACAGCCTCAACAACGGACTCAAACACACCAACCACCAGAGAGAAGGCACAGGACCGGGCATCATTTCTTTCCGCTGTATGTGAGGTGGCCAGGAGTGGGAACTGACTGGATGGCAGCCAACAACAACCACCTCTTGTAGGTACAAGCACACTTATTGACCATTTAGACTTTTTTTTCTTCTGACATGGTTGGGGATCATTCTCGGGGCTGGAACTCTTTGTCACTGGTGTGTTTGTGTTACTGGGTGTTGACTGTCAACATCAACATCAGAGGCCCTGGAAACCCTGAGGGAGGAAAATGAAGGGGAATCACACCAAGAGGACCGTGGGGCCTGACGTTTCCAGAAGCTGAAACAAGAAGGAGCATGCTGCGTGGCTACACCCACAATCGGCTCTAAAATCCGTCAGCCCAAACCACTGCAGAAATATCATTTGTGCGCCACGCTTAAAAGACGGTATTCTTAAAGGCTGTAGTTAGGTTGCTTTTTTTTTTTTTTTTTTTGGTGGTGCAAATATACACCTACAAAACATTCACCAATTCAAGTATTTCTACATGAAAATTGATGCCGATTACATTCTTCACATGGTACGACCATTTTTGATACCCTTTTCTGAGTTACTCCACCACCATTAACGTGAACTCAACCCCCCCCCCAAGCAGAAACTCCCTCCTTGCCCTCCTCCCCACCCCGGAAACCACTAATAATCTTTAGTTTCTGTATATTTGTTGTATGATTATACGGGGTTATACAGTGTTTGTCCTTTGGTGACTGACATTTCACTCAGCATGATGTTTTCAAGGTTCATCCATGTTGTGGCACGCATCAGGACTTCATTTCTCTTTATTGCTGAGTAATATTTGCATTTAGTTTTTAACATTTAAATTCTGTAAGCTAGAGGAAAACCATTTACTAAATGATTTGTTTATTGTCTTTCCTGTACTCTCACTTTGAGCACTATGCTTTTAAAATCTTCAAAAGGATCAGAGAAACGTCAGCGCGGTCCCCCTCCCTGGCACACCAATCACACGAACATTCACATATTTCAACTTCCACGTCCATATTTGACGTCTGATAGAGCAGTTTCCTATATTTTTCCCACAATAATAGTAATCCAGTGTTAGGGAGCCCTGGCAACCGGGGGCTACCACACCTTTAGTTCTGTGATACCTGCAGGTCAGCTCCAATTTCTCAGGGCTATTGTGAAATCTCTGTTGCCTGGTTTCTGAGAGACCTTTTTGTTTGTTTGTTTTGTTTAAATTATTGATGTGTTGGTGGTTTTCAAAGGGTTAAAAGAAAATGCAGATCACTGAAACCATACACTTGCTGCGCCATCCTTGGTCCCGAGCCCACAGCTGCCCCAAGAGGGGTGACGGGGGGTGCACCTGCAGCTGGCGGGGGCTGCGGGAGTGGCCTGGGCAGCCAGTGCTTCATGGGAGAACAGGACGACGAGCAGCCCATGACGTCTGTGGTTGCCTAGTGCTTTAGTCAGCGGGGCTGCCAAAACAAGTGACAGACCAAGCAATATTTTACTTTGGGGTTAGCATTTTAAGAATACGAATTATGTCGTTTTATATGCATTTGCATGTTCTTTTTTTGTGAAGTGTAGACTTTCTTAGAGCTACGCGGTCAGACGCCGTTGATTCCAACTTACGGTGACCCCATGTGTGTCCAGGTAGAGATGCGCTCTGTATGGGTTCCAATGGCTGATTTTTCGGAAGCAGAACTCTAGGGATTTCTTCCTCTTAGAGGTATAAGGCACCCAGAAGAGTATTTATCCAATCTACCATTCTTCATGGAAACCCTGGTGGCATAGTGGTTAAGTGCTATGGCTGCTAACCAAAATGTCGGCAGTTCAAACCCACCAGGTGTTTCTTGGGGCAGTTTTACTCTGTCCAGTAGGGTCACTATGAGTCAGAATCGACTCAATGGCGATGGGTTTGGTTTTTTTGGCTTTACCATTCTTCATAACCTTTACCATTTTCCAGAAGAGGCCATGGTTCAGAGAGATTAAGAGACTTGCCTTTTTTTCCCTATGCTGTCTAGTCAACACCGACTCATGGTGACCCTGACTCGTGGCAGACCAGTGAGCATTAGAGCAGAACTGTGCTCCACAGGGTTTTCGTTGGTTAATTTTTTGGAAGCACATCAGCAGGCCTTTCTTCTAAGGCTCCTCTAGGTAGACTTGAAGCATTTGCACCTCCCAGGGACCCTGAGTGACTTGTGCAAAGTCCCTGGAATATTGCAGAGATAAAAAACGGACATTAGAATTTTTAGATTTTTAACCCAAACCCTGTTTCCCATTTTTGGGTTTTTTGGCCCATCTTAACTATGGAAATACGGCATGTTGTTCCTGTTGTTAGGTGGCACTGGCTTGATTTCTGACTCATAGAGATACTATATGACAGAGTAGAACTGCCTAGGGTTTCCTAGGCTGTAATCTTTACAGAAGCAAATTGCCACATCTTTCTCTCATGATATGGTGGTGAGGCCAAACCACTGACCTTTCAGATAGCAACCAAGGACTGAGCCACTGCGCCACCAGGGCTCCTAGAAATATAGCATACATACGGAAGAGTCTACCTAGAGGGTGGATTTCCACAAACTGAACGTGCTCCAGTGATCAGGTTAAACCTGTGGTCCCCTGAAGCCTCCTCAGGCCATTTCCAGGCAGGTCCCCCAGGGTGACCACTCTGCTCCATCTGGAAGCATAGATTAGTTTTGTCTGTTTTTGTACTTTATGCAAATGGCTTTTGCATTGCATGTTGATCATACATATTTTTTTTTACTTTAAGTTTACCCAGAAAAGCACTAAAACCCAAACCAAATCCCTTGCTGTCGAGTGGATCCTGACTCACAGAGACCCTGTAGGACAGAGTAGAGCTGCCCCTAGGGGTTCCAAAGCTGTAAGTCTTTACGGAAGCAGACTGCCACGTCTTTCTCCCATGGAGCTGCTGGTGGGTTCAAACTGCCGACCTTCTGGTTAGCAGCTGAGCGCTTTAACCACTTTGCCATGAGGGCTCCTTAAAAAGAGCAATAGAGACTTGATGTTTTGCTTGGAAATGAAGACAGAGCATATTACCAGGCATTGGCATCACTAGGGGAGTGGGGAGGTACAGCTTGCACCCCTGACACTGTCAGAGGGGGTGACACCAAAATGAACCCCGGGTCTGTGGCCACAGCAGTCGCGGCAGTGGCAGTGGCAGGCGGGCCAGTGCTGCAGGGGAAGGGCTGCCAAAGCAGTGGGGTTACTAGGGTTGGTGTCACCTGTCACCAGTGCAGTGGCTAGCCACCACCACTCCCCTCACCTGGCAGTAAGGATATGGACGGCCGGGGCGTAGTGCCAGCCATTGGGCAGAAAGGAGGGTCTCTGCCGAGCAGCCCTGCCCCTCTCAGCCCCACTACCCCCTGGTCCGAGCAACTCCAAGGCAGAGGCTGGAGGAGCTACTGGGACCGGGGGAAGTGGGGCTGGGAGGGGCAGGACTGCTTGGCCCTGCTTGGGGGCAGGGTGGGGCCAGGCTGGGCCACTCCACCACCAAGGGGGATGGGGTTCACTGGCTGGCCCCACACAACGGGGGTTGGTGACACCAACCCTAGTGACGCCACTGTTACCAGGTCAGCCACGTTATTAGCAATACCTGAAGAATCATATTTTGATGACTCAGCCCTAAAACACATGACCCTGGCAGGAAGACCTGGTTTAGTGACGGCTGCCACAATCAGCATCTTAGCCGAGAAATGGGTGAGGGAGATAAGAGAGCAGAGTGGCCGGGCTATTTTAATTTAACCAAGTCAGCATCTACAAACACAAGTGTTTCCAGGAGGAATTAAAATCACGCATAGTCGGCAGCATGGGTTAATGCCCCCTGATACATTTGTCTTAACCAGGTTGTAGAGGGGACAATCAACATCCGCAAGCTCCCTGGGCACAGAGGCCACGTCTTTCCTACTCATTTCCACTGGCATTCCAATTGCGAGCCAGTTCCTGATGGTTCTCAGTGAAGGCTTACTGGAAGAGGAGTCCTGGGTCACCAGAGAGCAGCCCAGAACCCAGCCCGCCTTCCCTTTGCTCTTCCGTCTTGCAGAATGCCAGGCTGCTGGACAGTTCACTACACGCCACTGTGCACGCAATTCCTGCACCAGTTCTCTCTGCCCGTTCTGACTGCTCTCTTCAGACTTCCCAAAGGGGTAGGGCTGCCAGACTGAGCAGATAGAACGCAGTGCAGCAGGTAAACGTGAATTTCAGATAACCCAATGCCATGGCGTCGTTTCCAACTCATAGTGCCCCTGTACAGCAGAGTAGAACTGCCCTGTAGGGTTTCTAAAGCTATAAACTTTCTGGGAGCAGACTGCCACATTTCCCTCCTCAGAGTGGCTGGTGGGCTTGAACTGCCAACCTTTTGGTTAGCAGCTGAGTACTTAACTGTTTTTGCCACCCAGGGTCTCTAGTATAAGCATACCAAAAAACAAAAAACCAAACCCATTGCCATTGAGACTATTCCAACTAATAGCGACCCCATAGGACAGAGTAGAACTGTCCCATAGAGTTTCTAAGGAGCGCCTGGTGGATTCAAACTGCCCACCTTTTGGTTAGCAGCTGTAGCTCTTAACCACTACACCACCAGGGTTTCCAGTATGAACATACTCTATACTAAAATTAGTACTTAGGCTTATTTAGCCTACTAAATAAATATTAGTATACTTAGCATACTTATATTAAAAAAAATATCTGTTCTTTATCTGAAATTTTTTTTATCTGAAATTCACATTTACCTGAGTGTGTATTTTCTCTGGCAACCAACCACGGGGTCCCCACTGCATTCTGAGGCCGTTGCCTGTCACACCTAGAACGGGCTGATGTATGATGAGGGAAGGCTGGATCTTCACTGTGCAACTCCTTGACTTTCTTTAAGGAGAGGTCAAAGAACACCATCATTACCTCATGTAAAATGTGTCCACTCTTTGTGATGGTGACATGCCAGGAGGGTCGTGTAGGCAAGTGTGTGCCCCTAAGAGCAACTGGGAACGTAGGTGCAGGGTGCCCTACACTATAGGCAGAGGCTGGTGTGGGCTAAGATCCCAGACTTTTGATGATGCCTCTGCTTTCGTCTCTCCTGAGCTCATGGCTTCATCTACCAGGATGAGACGTGAGAAATCAACTCAGGGCTGGCAATTGCTACTGAGCAGAAAGTTCACTTTAAGGACTAAGGTGCGCCTGACCCCAGCCAAGGTGTTTTCAGTTGCCTCATACGCATGTGAAAGCTGGACATTGAATAAGGAAGATAGAAGAATTCATGCCTTTGAATTATGGTGTTGGCAAGGATATTGACTATACCATGGACTTCCAGAAGATAGAACAAATGCTCCTTAGAAGTGAGGATGGTGAGGCTTTATCTTATGTACTTTGGACATGTTGTCAGGAAGGGCCAGTCCCTGGAGAAGGACATCACGCTTGGCAAAGCGGAGAGTCAGTGGAAAGGAGGAAGGCCCTCAATGAGATGGATTGTCACAGTGGCTACAACAATGGACTCAAGCATAGCAACGTTTGTGAGGATGGCGTAGGACTGGGCGGCCTTTCACTCTGCTGTGCATAGGGTCACTGTAAGTAGGAGCAGACTTGATGGTATCTAACAACGACAGAAAGTTCTGAGTTACTCTGAAAAATTTCAGAAGCGTTCTCACAAGCCCTATGTATTAGTCTCCCAGGGCTGCCATAGCGAAGTACCACAAACTGGGGCTCAAAACCACAAAAATTTACAGTCTCACAAGTCCTGGAGGCTGGAAGTCTACGATCTGTAGGCTGGGCTGGCTCCCTACGGAGGCTCTTAGTGAGTCTGCTCCATGTGTCTCTTTTGGCTGCCCCTGGCTTTCCACAGTCCTTGGCACTCCTGGGCTTGTGGCTGCATCACTCCCATCTCTGCTCCATGGTCACATGGCATCTGTCTTAGTCATCTAGTGCTGCCATAACAGAAATACTACAAGTGGATGGCATTAGCGAAGAGAAATTTATTTTCTCACAGTCTGGTAGGTTACAAGTCCAAATTCAGGGTGTCAGCTCCAGCAGAAGGCTTTCTCTTTCTGTCAGCTCTGGAGGAAGGTCCTTGTCCACAATCTTCCCCTGGTCGAGGAGCTTCTCAGGCACATGGACCTCGTGTCAAAAGGACACGCTCTGCTCCTTGTGCTGCTTTCTTAGTGGTATGAGGTCCCCAACTCTCTGTTTGCTTCCCTTTCCTTTTATCTCTTGAGAGATAAAAGGTGGTGCAGGCCACACCCCAGGGAAACTCCCTTTACATTGGATCAGGGAGGTGGACTGAGTAAGAGTGGTATTACAATCCCACCCTAATCCTCTTAACATGAAATTATAATCACAAAACAGAGGACAACAGAGAATACTGGGAATCATGGCCTAACCAAGTTGATACACTCATTTTTGGGGGACACAATTCAATCCATGATAGCATCTTTGCTCTGTATCACTGTCTGTTCTCTTGTTTTCATAAAGATATCACTGAGATGGGATTAGGGCACCCTACTCTGGTATGGCCTCATGTTAACTAATTACAGCTGCAAAGCAAGGTCACGTGTACTGGCACTGGGGTCAGGACTTCACATGTCTTTTTGGGTGACACCAATCAACCCATGACATGCCCAATACATCCGTGGTCTTTAGAGACTCAATGTCTATTTGGAGAGACAAGACTAAAACATTCAAAATAATTAAGAAAACAAGCTAGTAAAAAGGAGCTACATTGAATGTCGTCAGCTTCCAAGCTGAGAACTCTCTTATAATTTTTAGGATATTTTAAAATTTGCATTTATCAGTCAAGAACATGAGTGTACAGATTGTTCTATAGAATTCATTTTATTTTTATTCACTCAACATTTTCATATGCTATTGAATTTAAAAACAACAAATTTGTATTTCTCTAAAAATATTTTATAATTCAGATTTTTCAGGAGTTAGTTGAGCCTCACTCCTGTCATTGCAAATTAGTGCTGTTTGATTATAATTCACTGTAGTAGTGTATGCAAGTAAATCATTAGGAAAAATGGATATCTTTAGATCGTGGCATTTCGACAACCATGAAAATTATCTAGTTGAGTCCTCTTGTTTTTTCAGACGTGGAAGCTGAGTGTAAAAAGGGTTAAGCGACGTGCTAAAAATTCATTCACTCATGCTTAAATATTTATTAAGTATTCCTTCTGTGTCAGGCATTATGGTATATGCTAATCAAGATGGAGCTGGACTCCAAGCCAGGCTTTCTCCCGCTGTTTTCCTTCAGCTCTTTTTTTTTGAAATCTTACAAATGAGCCTAGCTTCTCCATCAGTCACCACTTAGGTTCTTGAAAGGAATAAGACAAGACTGCGCCTGTCCTAGCGATCGGGGCACACACTGAAATGGTCTCAGCCTTTTTGTTTGTGCATAAAAAAAACACCTCTTGATGATGTTGAAGACAGTGAGCGATGCTTAAGTGAGGGGTAGCTCAGCGTTGTTGATGTTGTTAGGTGCCATCAAGTCGGCCCTGACTCAGCGACCTCATGTACAACAGAAGGAAACACTGCGGGCTACTGCACCATCCTCATGATCGTTGCTATGTTTGAGCCCATTGTTGCAGCCACCGTGTCAATCCATCTCATTGAGGGCCTTCCTCTTTTCCCCCGACCCTCTACTTTACTAAGCACACGATGTCCTTCGGGGACTGATCCCTCCTGATAACATGTCCAAAGTACGTGAGACATAGTCTTGCCATCCTTGCTTCTAAGGAGCATTGCGGTTGTATTTCTTCCAAGCACATTATTTTAGGAGGTTTTAAAATGAAATGGTTCTCATAAGATATAATTAAATTTCTGTGTAAAGAGAAAAAAAAATTTGTTAAATCGCACTTGAGTGCCGCCTTCATTCAGCATTAAACAGATGGCCATCGAAGGCCCAAATGCACCAGACACTACAGCAGGGAGCAGCAGATAAAGAGACAGAGCTCACCTTCAGAGACTTTACTGTCTAGAAGGAAACGTGGGTGGTAGACACAGGTTGTGAAATGGGTGGAAAAGTCTAAGTGTCTAAAGGGAAATACAGTTCACAGGCAAGATCAGGTGAGTTTACAGGCAAAATCCGTCTGGGTTTTTTTTATTTCAGTGATGTCACTGAGGTTGGTGTCACCCAGTGTGCTAACTCATGGTGTAACCCCCCCACACACACACGCAGGGACCTCCTCCCGTAAGAAAACAACAGTGTGTGCTCGTAGCGTGTGTGGGCGAAACCAAGTGATTCAAAGCAAGGCATTGTAATTGGGTAATAGTGAACCTTCAAAAAGTAAATTAACATGGAGTTTTAGCCTTGTAGGTATGTTGATACATGTAACCTGGGCTTAGGAAAAAATTTTTTGTTGTTATAACTAACTACAGGGATATTTTTTATAAAAAATAATAAGTTTCGGCTGAAACATTGCACAAAAATTTTATAGACAGTCATTTTGGTGTCACCCCCTCTGACAGTGTCAGCCAGTGTGGTCCACACCCCTCCTCGTGACACCATTGTTTGACTTAAAGCCACTAGTTTTTTTTAAGTTTGAATTGAGATGTTGCTTTTTAAAAAAAATAGACTTTATTCTTTAGAGCAGTGTTAGGATTACAGGAAATTGTGCAGACAGTACAGAGAGTTCCCATAAACCCCCTCTGACCCCAGCACACTACGTCCTGTGGTTAGCATCTCGATTTGCCTGGTGCACTTGTTTCCATTGATTGTGACTAACTGAAGTTCATAGCCTACATCAGGGTTCACTCTGGGTTGCACAGTCCTCTGGTTTTGACAAATGCATACCACTGTTACAATATCCTTAAGAATAGTTCTCCTGCCCTAAAATGGCTTGTGTGCCATCTGTTCATCCTTCCACCTCCCCAGCAATTGTTGTTTGCTGCCGTTGAATTGATTCCAGTCCATGGCAACCCCACATGCATGGAGTAGAATGGCTCCATAGGATTTTCAGGACTGTGACTTTTGGTAGTAGATCGTCAGGCCTGTCTTCCAGGGCACCTCTGGGTGGGTTCAAGTCACCAACCTTTTGGCAAGTAGTTGAGTGCTTAACCGTTTGCTCCACCCAGGGATTCCAATTATGGATTAAGAAGTATTTGAAGAAAAAGAGGGAAAATGGGACTTTAGAATGGAGCTAACAATCATGTCTAGGTTCCCTGGGTGGTACCAACAGTCAAGGCACTTGGCTGCTAACCAAAAGGTTAGAGGTTCGAGTCCACCCAGAGGCAGCTTGGAAGAAAGGTCTAGTGATCTACCTCCAAAACATCAGCCATCGAAAACCCTTCAGAGCACAGGTCTACTCTGACCCACACGAGTTGGAATCAGCTTAGTAGCAACTTTTTTTTTTTAAACTACTATGTAAAAGATACAAAAATTAAACCCAAAACAAAACAACCAGGCCATTCCTAGGCCCTGAAGTGGTATTCTGCATGTCCATACTTTTGTCCTTGCCGTGGATTGAATTATGCCCCCCGAGAAATGTGTGTATCAACTTGGTTAGGCCAGATTCCCGGTATTGTGCGATTGTCCTCCATTTTGTGATTGTAATTTTATGTTAAAGAGGATAAGAGTGGGATATAACACCCTAATTCAGGTCACATCCCTGATCCAATGTAAAGGGAGTTTCTCTGGGGTGTGGCCTGCACCACCTTTTTATCTCCCAAACCAAAAAAAAAAAAAAAAAAACCCAACACCGTTGAGTCGATTCTGCCTCACACCAACCCTATAGTACAGAGTAGAACTGCCCCATATGCTCTCCAAGGAGCGCCTAGTGGATTCGAACTGCCAACCTTTTGGTTAGCAGCTTTAGCTCTTAACTACTATGCCACCAGGGTTTCAGAGATAAAAGGAAAAGGAAGCAAGCAGAGAGTTGAGAACCTCATACCACCAAGAAAGCAGTGCCAGGAGCACAGCGCATCCTTTGGACCAAGGATCCCTGTGTGGAGAAGCTCCCAGTCTGGGGGAAGATTGGTGACAAGGCTGACAGAGAGAGAAAGACTTCCCCTGGAGCTGACGCCCTGAATTTGGACTTTCAGTCTACTTTACTGTGAAGAAATAAACTTCTCTTTGTCAAAGCCGTCCACTTGTGGTATTTCTGTTATGGCAGCACTAGATAACTAAGGCAATACGCCCTTCTCTCTTCCCACTGCCCTGATGGAAATAGGGGATTCGATGGCAGTGGGTTTGGTTTTGGGGGGAAAATCAGATAACTAAAACAGAGGCTATCAACTCATTGTGACAATCTAGGCTACTCTCTGACCCATTTTACAGTTGAGAGAACTATCTCTGCAAAATGATATCCACCTATCCATTTATTTATTTATCCATTCTACATGCTTGGAACCATTTAGTAGGTATTTCTAGAAGGATGTGGCAGACCAAATTTTTCAAAAATGGCTACACCTATATGCTTAGCTCCTCCCACATGCTCTTCTTAAATGTTAGTGACTTTCCTCTCACCAGGAGGTGAGATCAATGTTTCTTCCCCCTTGAGTCTATGTGGGGTCTTGGTTCTGCCCTGACCAATGTGTTTTAGTGAAAGTGAGGCCATGTGACTTTGGAGGGAAGTCATCAAAAAGATAAAGCTCTGCCTGGCTCTTTGTCTCTCTCAGAAGGCTTGAACACAGCCACCATGTTGTGAGGAAGCTCAGGCTACATGAAGAGGCACAGGGGCTCATTCCAGCTGACAGTCCAGGTAGGCCCCCAGCTGACACCAGTTTCTACTGGCAGAGATGTGAGTGAAGGAACCTCAGCTGGGGCCCCAGACACCATGGAGCAGAGACAAGACCTCCGCCTAGGCTCTCTCTGTGTCCCTGACTTACAGAAATGGTGGGAGGTAATAGCTGACTATTGTTTTTAAGCCAGTACATTTTGGGGTAATCTATTGTGCAGCAACAGGTCACTAATACTGAAAAAAAAAAATACTGAGGAGATACAAAATTTTAAAAATAGTTTTTCTTCTGGAAGCTTGGATCAGAGTTGTAGGTGGAAGATACACTTATGAAATAGTCAAAAAACGAAAGTCTATGACTAACTTAAAAATGAACAATTCAGAGAACACTTGCCTTAAAAGTTCAAAGAAGGGAGCGATAGAAGTCAGCTGTTCTTTGGAGAAGGTGGTTGGTTTGTTGGTAGGTTTCAAGCAGGATTTCAGAATACTGATCTCATCAAAAAAGCCTCTAAGTGTCGGGAAACCATCAAGATCTTGGTGGTGGATGCAAGTTTTCCACCAAACTTCCACCACAGATGCCTGGGCAAATGGGCCTGATGGAAGCTTGAATCCTGGGAGAGAGTAAGCTTTTAGAGAATCACGGAACTCTTTCAACCAGCGTGGGGACAAAGAAAGGAAACTAACATGTATTAGTGATAGGTGCTTTAAGTACTTTAAATCTTTAACTTTTCACTGATTTCCAATGAGATAAGTATTTTTATCCCTATTTTACTGATGACAAAGCTGAAGTTGGTGAGGATTTGCTAATTTTCACCAGGTCACACAGCTAGTAAGAGATCTAGGGTTGTAATACAAGTCTGACTGACATCAGAGCTTTTTCTTTTTTTTTTTTTATTGCAATGTGATAAAGAGAAAAGCTCAGGTTCTAATGACGGGTAAAATGCAACCAGGTAGAGGGGGTCAGAGCGTAGAGGGCATTGAAAGTTAGGAGAGGAGCGGTCTCCAGGCCAGCTGTGTGATCTGCGGATATCCGGGGATCCCTAACGTTCTCTCAGGGTCTGCGAGATCAAAGCTATACTCATATCAATACTAAATGCCATTTGTCTTTCTTCACTATGATGACACTTGACTGATGGTGAGACAGCAATGGTGTGTAAGATGCTGGTGCCATAGCAGCTATCAGGCTGCGATCCCTCGCACAGCCACACTTTGTGAGGGATCGCAGCATATTCACCACCAAACAACTGCAGTGAAAAAGTGTACCAGTGCCACTTAAGTATGTGAAACGGTAAATATTACTCATCTGATTAAATCTCTACCATTGAGTACACGTCTTTTTAATTTTCCATGGGATGAGTGGAAAATACACACAAATCCCTTCTGCTGAATGCCCACGTTGTCTCGAGATGGTCGTCTCAAGGAGAAGCACTGTGGGCTGAGCTGCAAGCTAAATTAGCCATGGAATACCATTTATACTTCAAAGAACAACTGACAGATAAACTGTGGTTATTCAGACTTGGGTACTTGGCAGACATTTTCCAGAAGATGAACAAGATGAATCTGTCTCTTCAAGGAAAATAACTGACCCCATTTCTCAGCAATGAGGATTTTAGGTTTTATGGGAAATTTAGAATTTTTGAAAACATGCATCCACCACCAAGAGCTTGATGGTTTCCCAACACTTGGAGACTTTTTTTAATGAGATCTTTGGTAATCTTAAAAAATAAAACTTTTTAATGTTATATGAAGTGTGTCAACATTTGGAAGATCTGAAAAGCTCAGTGACTCAAAATTTCCCAAATGATCCACACGTGATGATGAAAATTATGCACAGTTCATCAAAGGGTAAGATCAACCAATAGATGTTAGTGCAACAGAGCGTGAAAAACACTGACATAATTTCAGACTCTGCATTGCAATTAGCCTCTAAGAAATGATCACGTGTCTAGCTTTGTGTAGTATCAAAGAAGAATGTCCATAATTATCTGAAAAAGGTATTAAATTATTTCTCCCTTTCTGGATTCAACCAAAGCAATGTATACCAATAGATTGAATGTGCAAGGGCATATAAGGTCAGTTTTCTTCTACGAAGCCAGAAATTAAAGATACTTGAGAAAATGTAAACAATGCCACATTTCTCACTTTTTTGGTTTTGAAGAATGTTTATTTTTTTCATAAATGTATGTTATTTATGTTAATATGTATGGATTCATTATTGTTATTTTTGAATGGCTTAATGTTTTGAAAAATTCTCAGTTTTAATATCTAATATAATACATACTGATAGAAATGACCACATAAACAAAAGCTCTTTGGTGTCCTTGATAATTTTTAAGCGTATACATGGGTCCTGAGACCAAAACATTTGAGAACTTCTGTTCTAGGCAAGAGGAAGGTTTTGTAGGTTCTTGAGAGAGGCAATGATGATATGTATGCTTTTAGAATGTTAATAGGGTGGAAAATTAATATGACAAGTGTATGAAGAAGACAGGTGGTAGGGAAAACAAGGAGATTTTTGTAGCAGTTAAAATTCGAGGAGTAAAGGTGGGACATTGGGGGTGTTGAGTACGGAGAATTAGGGAGAAAGGACTGTATGTAAGACCCATTTCAAAGCAGAAATAACAAAGCTTGAGGATTCAAAACAACGAGAAAGGAAAGAAAGATTATAATGCCTATCTGAAAGCTTGAAAAGGAATCACAAGAACAAAAAGATGGACTCATTCACACAATAAGCTAAGTCACGGGAGATGCTTTAGAGGAAGATCTGAAGGGGCTGAAGGTGGCGGTGTGCTTCTCTGGCCAGCGCTGCTGAGAATCTGTGTGGCCTCGCCTGGGGGGCCCTTGGGATGCAGGACAGCTGTCCACCCAGGGCAGTGGTTCTGAGTCAAGTCTGACAAGTGTTGCTATGGTGTCATCACAAAAGTGTACACTTTGGAGTCAGATGCCAAAATCTCTGCTCCGTCACGACATGGTTACTAGGTTATCTAACCTCTCTGACTCTGTTTTCTCACCTACAGACTGGAGGAAAGGATACTTGTTGTGAGGCTTAAATTACATCTGATAACTCAGGGATCTAGGATTCTCCAGTGACCTGTGCAACAACCTGTCCTTTCTGCAATTTCCTGCTGCCAGGGAGGTTGAAACAGGGGACCCGCTGTCCCCAGAAACCATTCCTTCCCCTATGGGGTTTGCCAACCTGACCAGTTGAGCTAGTCTAGCCCTGGGAGGCTCACCCAATGATTTATCCATTTGCCTGTCTATCACTCACCAAACGTTTAATGAGCTTCTACCACAGGAAGGCACTGAGGCGTTTGCTATAATGGTCCACAGGCCTTCCAAATGCATTTGGTCACATAGTCAAAAACACAGACGTGTTTCTGTGGGCCCACTGGTGTCCATAGGAAGAAAATAAAGCAGGAAAGTAATGAAAACCTTTCATTGCATGTGCTTGTGGCATTTGATTGTTCTCGTTCTTTTTGAATGGTGATGACCAAGATCCTCCATCTTTGAACCAGAGTGTAGTGTAGCTACTGAATATACACATGGCCCTCACACAGAGATTCTGAGTTCGTTGTTACCTACCCAGGTTGCAGGGAAAAATCCCTGAGTTTTATCTGTGAGCATAAAAGAGAACGAGGTCTTTTGAAACAGCTCAGTTGCTTGCAGTGCAGCTGTTCAAGTTTGGATGAAGAGGGCTTCCTTTTCTTGAATACTCACCCTCACGAGTAGGTAGCTACTCGGGACTGCTAAAGCAGGCAGTTTTCATCACCTGGGTTGAAGACGGATGGGCTAAGGTGGGAGTGAACCCGAGTAGAAAGACAGGTGGTTCATATGCTCCCTGGGAGGACAGGACTTTACATAAACAATTAAAAGGGCATTTGAAGCACACAGAGAAGGCAAATACAATCTCTGGTCTCTCACTTGTCCCAGCATCAGAGGGCTTTTATTGGAGCTCCTTAAACACTTTGGAAGGATCCCTACCTGGTGGTACAGTGGTTAAGTACTCAGCTGCCAACTGAAAGGTCAGGGGCTGGAATCCACCGGTCACTCCACGGGAGGAGGACCTGGCCATCTGCTCCTGTAAAGGTTAAAGCCTAAGAAACCCTATGGGGCAGTTCTACTCCGTTGCTTGCGTAGGGATCGACTCTACGGCAATGGGTTTGGTTTTTGGTTTTGGTTAAACACTTTGGTGCCGTTCATTACAGAAAAGAAACCAGGAAGCATATCTCTATGAAGACGTAATTAAAACCGAAACTGTTTGCTGCCAGGTTGAATCTGACTCATTGCAACCCAATGTGTGTCAGAGTAGAGCCGTGCTCCATTGGGTTTTCAACGACTCATTTTTTGGAGGTAGGTCGCCAGGCCTTTCTTCGAGGTGTAGGTTCGAACAGCAACCTTTTGGTTAAGCAGCTGAGTGCATTAACTGAAGAGGTAACCGTTGTCGTTCTTAGTTTCTGTCGACTCTGACTCACAGTGACCCCATGTGTGCAGAGTAGAACTGCTCCATAGTGTGCTCAACACTGTGCCCTTTGAGAAGCAGATCACCAGGCCTGTTTTCTGAGGGGCCTCTGGGTGGGCTTGAACTTCCAAACTTTCAGCTAGCTTAACTTAACCACTTAGCCACTTGATGAGCACTTAACCACTGTGCCACCAGGACTCCTTCAAAGGGTAATTACCATCCTTGGACCACACAAGAGGTCTTGGCCTTCACAGCAGCCCCGTAAGGGGGCATGATGACGGTTTCAGCAGGAAGGTGAGGCTGAGTCTCGGAGTGCTGCAAAACCGGCAGCCACAGGATGAAGGCTCACACTTATCCAGGCCTTCTTGGTCTTGTGGACCTCCTAGCTAGTTCTTCCTTATGCCTTGTAACTTATGCCTTGTAAATTATGGCTTATCTGGTCCGATTCTGTTGATCAGGAATTGACTGGTTGCGAATCATACCGACACTGGGCACGTAGATACACAGCCCCTATCTTCCTTGAAAGCCCCTCCCCAAAGGCACCAATGGTGCACACAGATCGCCCTCTTACCGCTGTGATCCGTTTTCACACTTTAGATGTGTCTTATAATCTCTTTTCCTCCTCATTGTTGTCTCTACAAGCTTTATCCTGTCCGCCTCTGAAGTGAATCCACGTCCCGTCCTCTCACTGCTCCTTTCTCAGCACACCTGTGCCCCACTTCACTTCGTCAGCCTTCAGTGACCGCAATCACTGCCAAAACCCTAACGTTCCTACCGTCACCGAGCTGATAGGAGGTGTGTGTATGGTCTGTGTATCTCTGTGAGGGGGTCTTCCCATCACAGGTGGGCAAGGACAGGCTGCCCTGGAGGGGACAGTGACGCAGAACTGAGGGGACAGTTGGAACCCCTGCTGCTCACATTCACTCCACATGTGGTCACGGAGGTCCACCTGGGGCTAGGCCTTGGGTAGGTACCTCGTATACCTCAGATTTGCAGGCAGAAGTATGACAGGAGGAGAGGCAATCATAGAGGGCTGAGGGATGCCGGGACGAGGCAACCAGAAATAAGGCCACGCATACAGTGGGGCTAGAGATGTGGAATGTGTTAAGAACTAGACTGACAAGTTTCTAGCCTGTGCAGCCAGTGCTGAGTGGCTGGGTCACATTCCTTAGCTACAGGGACGCCCGACAAGGTGGTGTCCCAGAACGTATGGCTTGGCCCAGGCTCTTGGCAGCACCCCTGGGCAGGGGAGGTTGTGTGGAGACAAGCCCTCCAAGGGCCACATTGCGGAGGCTGTGGCCAAGGCCTGAGAGGCTTTGGGGCTGTCAGCTTTTGGCATCAGGGAGAGGGTGTTGCAGAGGTGAGAGTGACTCCCTGGGAAAGTCGGGACTCAGTGACCCATGCAGCTCCCCAGACCGCCCCAGCTCAGGGCACAGGAACAGCCTCCCCGTGGGCTGGTACTGCAGAACCCTGAGACGGGGCAGACTTGCCATCCAGGGATCCTGATCCCACACGTGCCGTTGTGAGCATTAATGTTTGAAGGGAACTTGGAGAATGTGGATAAAAGGCCTTCTGGAAAGGAAGTCCTGGTGTGAACAAGCACTGCTGCCTGTTTAGAGGGGCAGCCCTGGGCCTGGGATTCCATATGACATGGTTTGGATGGAACTGAGCACAGTCACTACTCAACGAGGCCACGCAGATACAAGGGTGCTTCTCAACCAAATAGGCAACAGGTAAAGCAACCTCACTCCACCACACACTCAAGTATTTTATTTATGCTACATGTTTGAGATGAAAGCTAGCTCAGACTGCCGCTCACAGGTGCTTTCTGTTTACCTCTTTCCGGTCTGAGATGCAGATCTTAGTGAGCAGAATGTGAAGTATGGTGATAAACAGCTTAGCTTGCAGCCAGGGGATTCAGGTAACAAATGTGGTGAGGGTGCAGGTCTTAGATTAGGCAGGCTTGGGACACTTTCACTCAGGTATACCTACTCAGGTGGGTAGTTAGCTGTCTGGGTTCATTCAGCCCATTTTGGACTGGGGCAGATTTCTTCCAGACCAATGACACCAAAAGTAAAACATAGGAATTATTGGGAGGGGGTGTTGTCTTAGTTATCCAGTGCTGCTATAACAGAAATACCACAGGTGGATGGCTCTAACAATCAAAAATTTATTCTCTCACAGTTTAGGAGGCTGGAAGTCCAAACTCAGTGTGCCAACTCTGGGGGAAGCCTTTTTCTCTCTGTTGGTTCTGGGGGAATGTCCTTGTCATCAATCTTCCCTTGGTCTGGGAGCATCTCAGCACAGGAACCTTGGGTCCAAAGGATGCGCTCTGCTCGTGGCTCTGCTTTCTTGATGGTATGAGGTCCCCATGTCTCTCTGCTTGCTTCTCTTTTTTATATCTCAAAAGAGACTGACTCAAGATACTACCTAATTTTGCAGACTGAGTCCTGCCTCATTAACATAACTGCCTCTAATCCTGCCTCATTAACATCATAGAGGTAGGATTTTTAACACACAGGAAAATCACATCATATGACAAAATGGTAGACAATCACACAATACTGGAAATCATGGACTAGCCCAGTTGACACACATTTTGGGGGGACACTATTCAATCCATGACAGGTGCTGGAGAAGGAAGGATAATTTGATAACTGGAGACATCACTAACTTGCTTTTATTTAGAGGCAGATACTTTTAAGTTCTTGACCCTGAGCTAAATTCTGCCAGTGTTTCCATCCCCCTGAACACCCAGCACTGGTGTCTGCTGAGTGCCCTGTCCTCTCTGGCTTTTGGAAAGGTGGCATGTATGAAATGGATCCTTTACTTTTCCCCTCCCTGTTCTCGGGGCCAGGGTCCTCCACAGTCAGACTGGTGGAAACTTTGGAAGTGTTGTGGCAAGTGGGGATGGGAGACACTACAGATATACCTGAAACAATCTCTCAGGTGGATAGAAGCTCCTGACTCTCCTCCTCCTTCAGCAAATGCCTGTAGTTATAGTGACTCTCCCACTTCATTAATAATCCTTCCTGGGTTTTCATCTAGAAAGACTGGATGTCCCTAGAAAAGGACACCATGGTTGGGTCAGTGAAAACTAGGGAAAGCTTCCATGAGATGGAGTGACACAACAGCTTAAACTATGCACTCTAGCATGCCAACGATCATAAAGATAGCACAGGACAGGGCAAGGTTTCATTCTATTATACGTAAGATCACCATGAGTTGGAGACGACTCGATGGTAACTAACAACAGCAATTTAGGAAACTCTATTCTCTTTCAAGCTCTAAGAAGATTTTCCCTCTCCATCATAAACAAAACTATTTCATTTTGTTTGTGGGCTGAGCTGGGAACTGAAAAATTGGGAAAAGGAATATGTATGGCCTAGATACCATGGGTCTAAACATCTAGAGAGTTGAGAAGGATAGCAAGAAATTCCAGTTTCATGTACTAATTTTAGTGCTCATCAATCCCTTGGCAAGACTAGTCAGAAAATTATAAAATTAGCTCATAGCAGCTTGATTCTTCATTCTTTTGGTACCTTCTTCTGTTCCAATGCAGAGAAAAAGGCCACTGATTATACTATTGTAACCAAATGAGAGTTTTTGTCCTGTCCTATTAAAAAAAAAAAAAAAAAGCCAGTTGAAATAAGACAGATGCCCCACCACCAGTTGCTAGGGAAACAGAAAGTGGAAATTTATTGTTTGAGTAAACAAAGAGCAACATGGGGCTTAGCAGCTGAAAGACCATGTGCTCCCTGTCTGAGGGGCTTGAGGAGCTTTTTATTTCCAATGGCGTCTGGGGGTTGGGTTTGGTGCCCAGAACTCTCCACCCTTAGCCCTCCCATGTCCACATTTGGAGGTCTGAATGTTGAATCATGTTGGTGATGTTCAGGTCCAAGGACAGATTGAGGACACAGCTCTTTAGGTCCTGCACATGCTCTAAAATCCTGGTTCACCCATACACGTGATTCTGGCACCAAATTCAAACTGAGGTTAGGGCCACAGCATGGTTGGGCTAAACTGCAGTTAGAAGCCATGGCATGGCAGGCTGTGGGTGGGGGGGATCTGCGGCAGACAGAGGGAGGAGTCTCAGCAGAGGCTTCACCGTCTTCTGAGAAACTTTCAGTTTTACTGTTATGATGCATTGCATTTCTTCTGTAAGTAGTAAATGCAGAATTTGCAGTAAAATGTTATAAACAAACACCAATCAGGAGGATTTTGAATCTCGTAACCATGTATCTTCTGAACGTTCAGTGATAAAAAGAAGAAATAACTCTAATAAGACCTGCAGCCTGGAACATCTCTGGATGCTGTGAAAATAGCAGAATAGCCTGGACCAGGGTTTGACAAGAATGGGTTAAAAAAGCTGTATTTCAGGAATGAAAAACAATTAGATTATTTCAAGAAAATGTTCAAAATTTATTATTGCTAGCAACATAAATGCCTTATGAAAATAAATGGTGCCAAAAATCATAATGTTAAAAACTAAAAATGCTAATAATATATCTATTTCATCACAAGGTTAATTAGCTTCTGGTAAAGGCTCATCTTTTAAGTAAATTTGTAATAATGAATGAGGAAAAATTGATTTAAAATACCATAACTCAGTTTTGTACAATAAAACATTTAAAAGCATAAGAACTTCTGAAAATATTTGTTAAAAAGTGTTGACAAATGAAAATGGATTAAGGTATAAGGTCCTACCGTAGTTGTCGTGAAGTCCCTGGGTGGTGCAAACAGCTAAGCTCTCAACTACAAGCCAAAAGTTTGACTGTTCAAACACACCCAGTGGTGCCTTGGAAGGCAGGCTTAGTGTCTAGGTCACAGCCTTGAAAACTATGGAGCAGTTCTACTCTGCACCAATGGGATCTCCATGAGTCAGAACTGACTTGAGGGCAACTAACAACAACACAACAACACAATCTGTAAAGTCACCTACCACATGGCTAAAAATAATTGGGCATTTTCAGACATGAGATACTGAATAGGATATCAAAAAGAATGATATTGATATAGGTGGATCATTGTCATCTAGATTTTTGACACTGCTGAATTAAAAACATGCATCTATTGAAATTTTTACCAATTTCTGCAGTCTAAAATTGATCAAACACACAATGAAGATGCATCAATAATTACTGGTGATTGGAAGTTGGAAACAAAGAAGAAGGATCAGTAGTTGGAAAATGTGGTCTTGGTGATAGAAATGATGCCAGAGAGTGCAGGATATAATTTTGCAAGACCAACGACTTCTTCATTGCAAAAATATTTTTTCACCAACATAAATGGTGACTATACATGTGGGCCTCACTAGATGTAATACATAGGAATCAAATGGACAATATCTGTGGAAAGAGACAATGGAAAAGCTCAATATCATCAGTCAGAGCAAGGCCAGCAGCCGATTGTGGAACAGACCATCAACTGCTCATATGCAAGTTCAAGCTGAAGTTGAAGAAAATTAGAAAAAGTCCACCAGAGCCAAAGTACAATCTTGAGTCCATTCCAACTGAATTTAGAGACCATCTCAAGAAGGGACTTGACGCATTGAACATTAATGACTGGAGACCAGATGAGCTATGGAATGATCAAGGACATTGTA
This sequence comes from Loxodonta africana, assembly GCF_030014295.1. Lineage (NCBI taxonomy): Eukaryota > Metazoa > Chordata > Mammalia > Proboscidea > Elephantidae > Loxodonta > Loxodonta africana. The sequence goes on along the minus strand of NC_087342.1, from coordinate 238,448,289 downwards.
CATGAAGAAAGCAAGAAGTCATTAAAAAGACAGGAAAGAAAGAAAAGATACCAATGGATGTCAGAAGAGACTCTGAAACTTGCTCTTGAATGTCAAGTATCTAAAATGAAAGGAAGAAATAATGAAGTATAGAGGTGAACAGAAGATTTCAAAGGGCTGCTCGAGAAGACAAAGTGTCATAATGACATATGTGAAGAGCTGGAGATAGAAAACCAAAAGGGAAGAACACGCTTGACATTTCTCAAGCTGAAAGAACTGAAGAAAAAATTCAAGCCTGGAGTTGCAATATTGAAGAATTCTGTGGGCAAAATACTAAATGACACAGGAAGCATCAAAAGAAGATGGAAGGAATACACAGAGTCACTATGCCAAAACGAATTGGTTGATGTTCAAACACTTCAAAAGGTAGCATATGACCAAGAACCGACAAGATGGAAGGAAGAGGTCCAAGTTGTACTGAAGGCATTGGCAAAACAAGACTCCAGGAGTTGAGAGCATATCAATTGAGATGTATAACAAATGGATGCAACGCTGAAAGCACTCAGTCGTCTGTGCCAAGAAATTTGGAGGACAGCTACCTGGCCAACCAACTGGAACAGATCCATATTTGTATACATTCCAGAGAAAGGGGATCCAACAGGATATGGAAATCATCGAAAAATATCATTAATATCACACCCAAGTAAAATTTTGCTGAAGATAATTCAGAAACAGTTGCAGTGGTACCTGGACAGGGAACTGCCAGAAATTTCAAGCCAGATTCAAAAGAGGACGTGAAATGAGGGATATCATTGCTGATGTCAGATGGATCTTGGCTGAAAGTGGGGAATACCAGAAAGATGTTTACCTGTGTTTTATTGACTATGCAAAGGCATCCGACTGTGTGGACTTGTCTTAGTCATCTAGGGCTGCCATAATAGAAATACCACAAGTGGATGGCTTTAACAAAGAGAAATTTATTTTCTCACAGTCTGGCAGGTTACAAGTCCAAATTCCAGGCATTGGCTCCAGGGGAAGACTTTCTCTCTCTGTTGGCTCCGGCTCTGGTGGAAGGCCCTTGCTCTCTATCTTCCCCTGGTTGAGGAATTTCTCAGGTGCAGGGACCTAGTGTCCAAAGGATGCGCTCTGCTCCTGGTACTACTTTCTTGATGGTTTGAGGTCCCCAACTCTCTGCTTGTTTCCCTTTCTTTTTATCTCTTGAGAGATAAAAGGTGGTGCAGGCCATACCCCAGGGAAACTCCCTTTACTTGAATCAGGGAGGCGACTTGGGTAAGGGTGGGGTTATACTCCCACCTTAACCCTCTTTAACATAAAATTACAATCACAAAATGGAAGACAACTTCAGAATACTGGGAATCACGGCCTAACCAAGTTAACACACACATTTTTGGGGGGACATAATTCAATCCATGACAGGACCATAACAAATTATAGATAACATTGCAAAGAGTGGGTGTTCCAGAACACTTAATTGTGCTCATGTGGAACCTATACATAGACCAAGAGGCAGTTGTTTGAATAGAGCAAGGGGATACCACGTGGCTTAAAATCAGGAAAGGCGTGGGTCAAGGTTGTATCCTTTCACCATACTTTTTTCAATCTGTATGTTGAGGAAGGAATCCGAGAAGCTGGACTATATGAAGAAGAACACGGCATCAGAATTGGAGGAAGGCTCATTAACAACCTACAATATGCAGATGACACAATCTTGCTTGCTGAAATACAAGAGGACTTGAAACACTGACTGATGAAAATCAAAGACTTCGGCCTTCAGTATGCATTATACCTCAACATAAAGAAACCAAAATCCTCACAACTGGACTGGTAAACATCATTATGATAAATGAAGAAAAGATTGAAGTTGTTAAGGATTTTATTTTACTTGAATCCACAGCCATCACTCATGGAAGCAGCAGTCAAGAAATCAAAGGACATATTGCATTGGGCAAATCTGCAAAAGACTTCTTTGAAATGTTGAAAAGCAAAGATGTCACTCAGGATTAAAGTACACATGACCCAATCCATTGTATTTTTGATTGCCTCGTGCATGCAAAAGCTGGACAGTTAATCAGGAAGATGGAAGAAGAACTGATGTCTTTGAATTATGGTGTTGGCAAAGAATATTGAATATACCATGGGCTGCCAGAAGAAAGAGAAAATTTGTCTTGGAGGAAGTACAGCCAAAATGCTCCTTAGAAGCAAGGATGGGGGTGGGTCTTCGTCTCACATACTCTGGACATGTTATCGGGAGGGACCAGTCCCTGGAAAAGGATATCATGCTTGGTGAAGTAGAGGGTCAGTGAAAGAGAGGAAGACCCTCAACGAGATGGATTGACACAGTGGCTGCAACGATGGGCTCAAACATAACAACAATTGTGAGGATGGAGCAGGGCCAGGCAGTGTTTTCTTCTGTCGTACTTAGGGTTGCTATGAGTCTGAACCCACTTGACTGCACCTAACAACAACATAAATGTGAAAATAACTTCCTGAGAAACTTATAAACAAAAAAAATTTCAACTATTATTGGTTGAGAGTCATCTCTCTCATGTAAGAACACTGTAACATTTGGTTTAAAGGACTTGGAGGATAGTTTAATGGTTTTGTTGATTTTGTGGATCTAAATGGGACACATGCAACTACGTATCAACCATTAGGCTTTGTGATGAGAGTGATTTCAATGAGTTATCTTTCTATAAAACAAATATTAGCTATTTATGAACAGCATCAGTGTAACTCTAAGGAGAAATGGTATCACTTCTGCCAAATCTTTACAAAAATGAGCAGATACTTTAATTTGCTTGTTTGAAATGTCCCTATTAAACTGTATCTGAATGATGAAATAAAATATGTGAGTCAATCACCTTGTATGTTTTCCCATAAGCTTTATATTTGTATCATACATCTAATAGAGAGCAGAGAGAATTGGATCCCACGGCCTAAATGCTAGGAACTGGAATAATGACAATCAGAAGGAAGTGTGGATCTTAGTGGATCGTCCGCAGAGACAGAGCCACAAGAGCACTTTACAAAGTGAATCAAGATCCATACATTCTGTCTGAGAAGCATGGAGTATCAGGAGGGTTGGACTCAGGGCTGGCTTTGACATACACTGCTCTAGTGAGATGTCAATACTTCCTTTAGCCATGGGAGGAGATATGTTTTCTGTTGTTAAGGCCAGGATGAAGAGTTTTTCAGACCTGTTCTTCTCAGTGGGACCTACCCTGACTACTCTGTTTAAAATTTCGAGGCACCCTCCTCTCTCTGCCAGAATTCGTGAGTTCTTTTCCCTGTATAGTTTTTTCCATAGCACTTAACACCTTTGTCGTTGTTGTCAGTTGGCATGGTGTTTACTCAGACCCATGGTGACACCATGTACAACAGAATAAAACGTTGCCTGGTCCAGCACCATCTTTACAATCCTTGGTATGTTCGAGTCCACTGTTGCAGCCTCTAGGTATTTCGAGTGCCTTCCAACCTAGGTCGCAGTGGTTAAGAGCTTGGCTGCTAACCAAAACGTCGGCAGTTTGAATCTACCAGCCACTCATTGGAAATCCTATGGGGGCAGTTCTGCTCTATCCTACAGGGTTGCTATGAGTCAGAATCGACTGGACAGCAATGGGTTTGGTTTTGGTTTTTCAACCCAGGTGGTTTATCTTCCAGCACTACATGGAGAAATGTTCTATTGTGATCCATGGCTTTTCACTGGCTAATTTTCAGAAGTAGATCACCAGGCTTTTCTTCCTAGTCTGCCTTAGTCTGGAGATCTGCTGAAAACTGTCCAACATGGGTGATCCTGCTGATGTATGAAATACCGGTGGCATACCTTCTAGCATCACAGCAAAGCAAGCCCCACGGTACGACACACTGACAGACAGGTGCGTGGTGGTAACACCTTTACACATATATGATTTTCCTTTTTGTTTTGTTTATTGTCTCTCACTTTACGTCTCTGTTGTTGATTTTGGTCTGTAATGGGGCCTCACATCTGGCTAACGCTCAGTAAGTACTTCTGGAATGAATGAACACATACAATAAATAAACAAAACTAAGAAGAGAAAGCAGAAGATGATATTCAAGTGAAGAAATATGATACAGAATTTGAAACAAAAACAGAGCAGCTACTCTAAGAGGAAAAGCTGTATAAGCTCATCAGGTAAAATACGTGAAAATGCACTCGTGGTTGGATGAAAAAAGTAGCAAAAAAGTAAAAGTGCTAAGGTTTTTAACGTTTTTTGAATTTTGGAACTGTATGTCAGGGTAGAGCTGCGCTCCAGAGGGTTTCCACGTGTCTGGGTTTCAGGTAGTAGATCAGCAGACCTTTCTTCAGCGGCACTTCTGGGTGGACTCCAGCCTCCAGCCTTGCAGTTAACAGCCATGTGGGTTAACCTTTAGCACTACCTGGAGACCCCACGTTCCTGATTAACATGAGGGAGAAGCCAAGAGACCGCAGCACTGGATGGTCATTGGCATTGGCCCCGCTGGGGACCTCCTTTGGACCATTCCCGTGCCAGGGTCATTCCCCCACTGGAAGGACCGCACTCGGGGCACTACTTTTCAGAAGGCTTATGTTGGGCTCTGATTCGTTTTTCTCCCAGGAGGGAAAGGAGAGGAAGGAAGGGAGGGGACTGAGTAATCAAAGTGGAAATGGGGTGGTAGGCTCATGACGCCCCGGGCTGTGGCCGTCTTCTCAGAGTTACCCTTCCTTTCCTGTAGTTCTGTTCCTCTATACAGGGTTTCTGTTGAGGTCCTGCCTTTTTTTCTGGCTGCTGTTTACACTGTCATTACGTTTCAGCTGGCCCTGTCGATGGTGCTCATGGCTAAGCCTGGTGGAGCCCCAGTGGTGTCCTCCTCTAAGTTCCAGACACCCTTCCTAACCCACCTTCTTTCTCCTGCTTTGTCACCAGGCATTTCATATCAGGCTTCAGAAGGGGTGACACGAAGCCCACTCAGCGTGTGAGATCTTTGGGGGAGTTATTAGGTGAAAAGAAAATTGAGAATAGTTGTTTCAGGGTCAATTGTTTTATTGAAATGGGGGAAACTACATCTCAAGCACACTTTGGGATCACGTTGTGCAGAACTGCAAAGCCAGACATACTTTTTATATTACAACCACACAGGTTAGAAATGAAACCGATACTGATTTTCTCTAGTCTACATTTGTCATTCACTTGCTGTTTGTTCAGCTCAAGCTTGGTCCCTGTACAAAGCTAACTAAAATCTTGGCGTATTATTCGTCTTATCATAGAGGGGGATTGAGTATTGATGGGTGTTACCGATTAAAAAATAAGACCATTTTACAGAAAATGATAGCCATGAAATCTCGCTCAGGATTGTTTCAAATACGTCAAAGTACTAAATATATAGTCAGAGTTTAAGCTGTGGAAGAAAGAAAGGAACCTGGAAAAATAGTATGCATATTTTTAGATCATTTTAATAAAAGAGAGGGGAAAGAACTAGCTGGGGAAGGAAAGATTCATGAGGTAGCACCCGGTCTAAGCGCACAATCGTAAAGCTGACGTTTATTTTGTGTTTACGTTGTATGGTGCCATGATAAGCACTCCGCAAGGAATATTCCCTTCAATCCTCACAACAGTTCTGTGAGGTTTGTTGAAGGTTTGAGTTGTTGTTATCACTGTTCTTAGTTGCCTTCGAGTCGGCTCTGACTCATGGGGACCTCACGTACAACAGAATGAAACAGTGCCCAGTCCTGCACCATCTTCGTGATCATTGGTATGTTTGTATCCGTTGTTGCATTCTTGTAAGGCCTTTCACAACATGAAAGTCAGTGGCTCTTCTGGAGAAAGGTCCAGGGAGGTCTGAGGGCCTGAAACTGTCCTTAGAATAAAAGGATTTGGTGTGTCTTTTCTGTGTTACATGAGCAGATGCTGCTGGTCTGACTGGACCAAGGGTCAGTGCACAGTCAGAGGTCTGTTCACAAGCTAGGCTGTCCATCCCTGGTGTCTTGGTGGGGAACCCTAGTGTGGCTCGAGAACCACACTCTCAGATGGATCCCTGAGGAAGAGAGATAGCTGGGTTGGCCATCCAGGAGGAGGCTCCAGGTACCAGCCAGACGTGGAAGTGAGGCCCAACAAACGAGCAGGAGAGGGCTTCTGAGCCACCACTGTGTTATCATTACTACTGTAATATTATGTCAAAGATGTTTTACTGTCTCTGGAAGTGTTTCTTTAGTGTTTTTTGTGCATAGAAAGGTAACTATATACTATATACTAAGACAAATATTTGACTGACATTAGATGTGAACCGTACCTAACTGTTCCAATTTATGTACAAATTCAACTTGAAGACAGATTCACGAATGAAACTCGTTCATAAACCGGGGACTCTGTACACAACGAACGCCTCGCTTGACCTCTTGGGATTGGTACCTATCCCCAAAGAGCTCCAGTTCCTCGTTGTGATAAGACAGATAGAAAATCCCCATTCAATTATTCTTCTTCATTGAGGCCAAGGTATATTTTTAAATGTTGTTTTTCAGTTCCGAGTTGCAGCTGGTGAGTTATAAAGCCTGAAGGGGAGCACCCAGCATATTTGATTTTCTCCCAAACACTGATTTTATGATTAATTCATATCTACTGGGCCAGTGGTTTTCTTTGAAGGTGACTATATTTGAGATAACTAATACAGGATTTGAACTCCAAAGGGCAGAGAACCAAGTAGGGGTGTCGCCAGGATTCTGAGTGTATCAGATCAGAACTCTCTCTCTCCAGTGATACGCTCCTCCCTGCCGCCTGCCGGGAGCTGAGTAAGGAGAACGCAAGGATTTAAGCAGGCAACTTATTTCCAAGTCAGCCAAGTAGTTAATGCGAGATAGAAATCACCTTACATTGGCTTCCTATCTTATGCAGAGAAGAGATGTTGGCTGTCTCCATCCTTCTGCAACTAGGCTGGTTGTTGCCTTTTTCCAAAGGCTCTCGGCCCGTGCTCTTCCTCGTCCTCTGCGCTCCATGTGGCCATCATAACCCTACAATTGACTTTCAGCCCGAGCTGTTTCACACGTTATTCTTACAGCACCCTTGCCAGTTAGGCCTTATTAGCTGGGTATCTTTCATTTCGTAAATGAGGAAACTAAAGTCAAAGAGAAGCTAAATAGCTTGCCCAAGGTCACGTAACTGGGAAGTGAAACGTAGGAATACAAACCTGCTCTGTTTGATTCCCAAGTTCATACTTATTTCACAATCCCAATGGGTTTTAAATTTGTTTTTTTTTAAGCCACACAACTCTTTCTTCAAGTGAGATCGAAAGTGGAAACCCAACATATAAATCCAAGAAGCAGCTGCTCTGGTGGGCCGGGTGAAGCCTGGACTATACCCTCATTTCTCTTCCTTTCAGGAACCTGTGAAAACCCTGGGGTCCCTGCAACAAATGTGGACACCCTGTTCTACACACCCCGTCTTAGATGCCCCTGTGTTACATGTTTCTGTGTTAGACACCCCTGTGTTAGACACCCCTGCGTTAACATCCCCACATATTAGACACCCCTGTGTTATACCAAGCTGATGCCCCAGGATGGCAGGGGGGCTTGGCCATCTCTGTGCTCAGCAAATGACAGCCTAAACTGTCCCAATATGGTCAATGCAACCGTAAGTTCATAACACAGTTAATAATCCTGTTCCGGATTAATTGTGTCCCCAAAAAAGATATGTTGAGGTCCTACCCCCTCTACCTGTGAATGTGACTTTGTTTGGAAATAGTCTTTCTTTGAAGATGTTACTGGTTAAGTCACCCTGGAGTAGGGTGCGTCCCAGTCCTGATCCTTCTGAGTAGTGTCTTATAAAAGGGGAGAACCAACCCAGGGACAGAGTCACACTCTGGGGAAGGGGACACGGATGCCTTGTGATGGTAGACGGATGCAGCTATAATCAGCAAAGAGACACCAAGGATTGCAGCAGCCACCAGAAGCTAGAAGACAGGCATGGAGTGGTTCCTCTCAAAGTCTGCAGAAGGAGTCAGCATGGCCGACACCCTGATTTGGACTTATGGCCACCAGAACTGTGAGACAATAAATTTCTGTTCTTTAAAGCCACCCACTTGGTGGTATTTTGCTATGGCAGCCTGAAGAAAGTAAGACAAACCCCACAAGGCTTCAATGCTCTCTTTCGACTACTCTGGTCCGAGTATATTTACCTGCTCCATGTTGGTCAGGAGGGAGGTCTCTGGTCTGCTTTCAATCTTGACGTCCCTCAACTACCAAGAAGTAGAGGAAATCATCTTGCTATTGCCAACCACAATTGTGAACATACGACAGAATATTTAAGGCTGTAAAAATTGAGTCTGATTTTTTTTTAATTTAAATTTATTTATTTATTGTGCTTTAAGTGAAAGCTTACAAATCAAGTCAGTCTCACACAAAAAGTTACATACACCTTGCTATGTACTCCTAGCTGCTCTCCCCCTAATGAGATAGCACATCCTTCTCTCCACCCTGTATTCCCTGTGTCCATTCAACCAGCTCTTGTCCCCCTCTTCCTTCTCAGAGTCTGATATTTTTAATGACTTAAGCCATTAAAGGAAACCCTGGTGGCCTAGTGGTTAAGAGCTACAGCTGCTAGCCAAAAGGTAGGCACTTCGAATCTGCCAGATACTCCTTGGAAGCACTATGGGGCAGTTCTACTCTGCCCTATAGGGTCGCTATGAGTCAGAATCGACTCAATGGCAGTGGTCTTTTTTTTTTTTAAGCCGTTAAAAGGTGGGATAAATGTGCCATGAGCTTTGGCTCCACTGGGTGTTATTTTCCTCTCTGTGTCTCGATTCTACTTTGTCAGATGGGAGTACATAGAATCAGCCTCAGAGGGTTGTTCTGAGTAGAGGATGAGTTACTGTAGCCATAGGTTTTAAAACAGTGTCTGGCGCACAGTACACACTTCTTCGTGCACTGGATATGTGTACTAGCATAGGCTATACGATGCTGCAGAATCAAACAACCACAGCATCTTCACTCTTGCTCATTCTGCATGTCCATGGGGGGTCAACTGCGAGTCCTCTGGGTTTGAGTTTCCCTCATTCTGATACCAGGATTGGGAAAGAGCAGAGGAAAGGGAAAAGTGAGCCCTGAAGGGTCTCACATTGGCAAGTCGCTCTGTCCAGATATAAAACACATGCTCATGGGCCAGACCTTGACTCTCTCTCTAGACATTCACACTGCATCCATCCTTTCATCCTTCCAATCACCCTTCCAACCACCCTCCCAACCACCCACCCATCCATCCACCCAACCATCCACCCATCTACATGTGTAGTACTAGCAAGGCTCATGGGTTACTAGCTAGGCAGTAGTCCAAATGTGTCAGACTACAAGGGGGCCAGGAGGGTCAGTCTCTGAGTGATGACAGAGAGGATCATGGCTCTCGGCAAGCAGCACTAATTACTACCACAGCACTTAATAAATGTTAGCTGTTACTTTAGAAAAAACAAATTGGTGTGGCAAACATATTGCTGACCAAGCTCCTTTTTCACCTAAAAGCGGAGTGAGGCTCGTCAGGTATGTAACAGAACGTGGGTGCTATAAACAGTGTCTTTGTCCTAGAATCTGCAGGGAAATAAAGACTACTTTTTATTTCCTTTATTCTATTTTTGACTTTCAGCTATGTTCTTGTGGGTAGCAAGTTTACAGAAGCTTAAGGTAGATGAAGTCCAATGAAAAATGAATGTAGCTTTATATAACTCAATTCTGAGATTGTGTTTATGGGCTGTATTGGAAAACCCCAACAATCATGAATATTGTTTATTGATCAAAAGCTGTTTTCCTTTCTTTTGCACCAGATGGAAGCACAAAGACTCCATTATGAAGGAGTGCTTACCCTGTCTCCTGGGAATGGCTTGTGTGCTGACATGATTTTACGCTGGTGATAACACGATTGAGAAATAGCTCACAGTCCATCGTCATATTTACAATGGAACCTGTCCCAGGGTATGTTGCCAACTCCTGGAAGACTGGATGGATTTGGTTATAATTTTAGTAATCAATGCAATCAACTTCCCTTATGTCACTCTGGTCTGGGTGATTTATCACAGAGAATCCAATTAGTTTCCTCTAGAAGTGAAATTTATGCTTTTGAAAAATGCAGCGTTGTCCAGAACCAAGGTGAGGTTTGGGGGAAGAACAGACAGCAAGAGGGAAGGGGTTCCAGGAGTGGAAGGCTGGTGTGGCAGAGCGGAGATAGAGGTAGGACAGGATTGGATAAACCCACTGCTGTTGAGTCAGTTCCGACTCATAGCCACCCTAGAGGACAGAGTAGAACTTCCCCATACAGTTGCCAAGGAGTGCCTGCTGGATTTGAACTGCTGACATTTTGGTTAGCAGACATAGCTCTTAACCACTGCGCCACCAGGGTTTCCGTAGAATAGGATTAGGGAACCAAGAAACCAAACCCGTAGCTGTCATGGGCAACTACCAACAACATAGCACGGTGATGAACAGCAAGCTTTCTGAAATGACACTGCCTGGGTTCAAATCCTAGTGCTGGATATACTAGTCACGTGACCCTGGGGACCCTTGTCTTCCCTTGTTCATTTTGTCAGCTGTAATGTGAACAGTAACAGGAGTTGATACGTGAGAAGTGGTTGGAATGGTGTCTGGCATACACTTACCCTCGTCATTACTACTGTTATTTATCATTATCGTCATAACCCAGCACAGAGCTCCCGGAGCCACTCTCACAGATTCTCTGGCTTCTTTGTACCAGCTGTGTTGGAAAAATATAGCCTAGCCCCAGTTCTGGGTACAAATCAAATGGACTCTGGATGAAGGGTTGGGAAACCGGGGATGGTGCCAAAAGTTTTCATAGTTTCAAAATAATTCCTCCCCTCTGACCTTGGCACACCCAGGCTGACAGGAAGCCTTGTGGACGCTGAGTCGCCCTGGTGGAGCGTGAATGGAGCCTTTGATACATGCTCCAGCCGCCTTCCCACTGGGGCGACTTTGGCTCCGTGCTCATAGACCATGAGGCTTGAGGTCTGCATGCAGGCCCTTCTCCCTTCTCCTTCTCTGCTCATTCACTCTCAGCTCAGTCCCTCCCACAAATGTTGTTCAGTGCCTGCTGTGTGCAACTGTGCAGATCCAGGCTCTGCTACCATTGCCCTACTCCCAGACTAGAGGCTCCTTACTGAAGATGGAGGGCTTCCTGCCCTGTGCTGAGGGTCTAGATGCGTGCAACAGAACGGGCTCAGGGTTGGCAGGCACGAGCCTGGGAATTTCTACTTCCAGAACAGTGTGGGTGATGAAGTTGGGTGGACAACACGGGTTTGACTCCTTTACTTCTCTTTCTTTCCTCAGTCCTTTATCTCTCTCTCCTCCTCACACAATCCCCAGTTTGTTTCCCTTAGTCCTGGTCCCTTAACTTCTATCTAGGTGGACTTTTCTGAGGAGCGTGCAGGGTGAGATATGGGACATTATATGGTTCCAGAGGGAAATGTGGGCATCCCATGGAGACCCCAAATGATCAGGAATTGTTATAGCCAGGGCTGTAGTTCTCCTAGTCTTCTACTTTTCTGGTGCGTAGGTTGGAGGTAGGGTGGGCAGTGGGATAGAAGGGTGGAAGGGGCCAGGTTGTTTGGGTCATGTAGGACCTCCCCTGGAAGTCTCTTGGTACAAGGCTGGCCCCATCTGGATTTGGGATAAGCCAATCAGAAGTACACGCATTTGAATTGTGGTGTTGGTGAAGAACATAGATATATTGTGGTCTCCCAGAAGAATGAACAAATCAGTGTTAGAATAAATACAGCTGGTATGCTCCTTAGGAGCAAGGATGGTGAGACTTCAGCTCGCTTACATTGGGCATATTATCAGGAAGACCAGTCCTGAGAAAAGGACATCATGGTTGACAAAGCCGAGGGTCGGTGAAAATGAGGGAAACCCTCCATGAGGTGGATTGACACAGTAGCCACAGCAATGGACTCCACCACACCAACGATCGTGAAGATGGCCAGGACGGGCAGCCTTTCTTTCTGTTGTACATGAGGCCTTTGTGAGCAGGAGTCAGCTCGCAAACAATTAGCAACCTGAACCCCAGGTTAACAACCTGAACCCCAGGGCTGGGCAATCTTGACGGGGAAGATTTTTTACAAGTCTGAGATCTTTGTTGCCTGGGCTGTGCCTGCTGTGATTTCCGTTCCCAGAGCAGAGGAGCAGTACTCGAAGGTGGAGCAGAACCAGGAAGCTGAAGTCCTCATATACATGTCCACTGGGGCCCACGGGACAACAGTGAAGTTTCTGCAGACTTGGAAACGAGGAAAGGAAGACTGCACTTTGAAGTGGGAAATAAACTCTAAAATGGCAGTAAGTGAATCAGAGCAGAACTGTGCAAAGAAACCCTACCTGTATGGAATGACCCTGGCTTGGAGCCCAGCGATCCCTGTTCAGCTCCTTTGCTCCCTGTGCCTGGACTGCCACTGGCACAAACACTCTACTGTCACCTGCTGTGCCCCAGAGGCCTTCTGCCCCTTGGTAGCCTCACTTACCCTGTGAATCAGTGGTTCTCAGAGCTTTGTGGCAGCATGGGGCTGGGGAGGTGTGGGTGGCTGTGAAGAATCTCTAGGAGACCTTGTGAAAATGCACATGCCCACCTGTATTCTCCACTCAACTGTGTTCTCCACTCACCTGTGTTCTCCACCCATCTCTGTTCTCCACCTCTCTGTATTTTCCACCGTCTGTCTGCCATTGGTTGCACTGTGGTGGCTTGAGTGTTACTATGATGCTGGAAGTTTGTAATTCAAATACCACCAGACTTAGCTTCCAGACTAAGACAGAAGAGAAAGAAAGGCCTGATGATCTACTTCTGAAAATTAGTTAGTGAAAAATGGATCACAACAGAACACTGTCTGATATAGTGTGGAAGATGAGCCCCCTAGGTTGGAAGGCACTCAAAATACACAGTGGCCACAACCATGGACTCGAGCACACCAATGATGGGAAGGTGGTACAGGACTAAGCTACATTATCTTCTCTTTACACGGGGCTGCCATGAGTCTGGGTTGACTGGATAACAACAACTGTATCATCAGTGTCCCTAGTTTGAAGACATCCGCCAATGGCCCTGATGCACCCCTGCCTCTGTCTTCATTGCAAACCCCCCGAGTCACACTTGTGTGGTAGGACCAGGCCCACCCGGCTGCTGTCCAGACCCTTCCCTCCTGCACCCTTGCCCACTCACGGGCAAAGTGCACCAGCTCTACCTTCTCTTAACCTACGCTGCTGGGCAGTCCTTCTCTCCTGTGTTTTTCTAGTGAGCATACAGACATGCTGTTATTTCCCCCATCCCAGAAAAACAAATCAACGTATTTCTTTCAACTCCATGCATTTCCTCTTATTTGCATAAAGAAAGAAACACAGAAAGGTAAACAGGAACCTCGTGTAAGTGGTGGCGGGTGGTGGCGGGTGGGAATTAGACGTCTGGTGTATCTGTTACTGCTAGCTGCCGCTGAGTCAGCCCTGGTCCTGCACTATCCCCGTGACGGGTTGTGGATTTGAACGTTGTGATCCACAGGGTTTTCACTGGCTGATTTCAGAAGCAGACCACCAGGCCTTTCTTCCTAGTCCGTCTTAGTCTGGAAGCTCCACTGAAACCTGGTCAGCATCACAGCAACACACAGGCCCCCACTGACAGAGGGGTGGTGGCTGTGCATGAGGTGCCCTGGCTGGGAATCGAACCCGAGTCTCTCACACGGAAGGCAAGAACTCCACCATTGAACCATCATTGCCTCCTCTTAGTGTGTCTCTAAATACCATGTGGTATTTGAACATGTGATATATTACCCATTTAAGCAGAAATTCAAACTTCTCTCTCTCTGCTCTGCCTTTGCGTTCTCTGAGGCCCAGCTCCAACGCCAGCCCACCTGGGGCCTCCAGTCTCCCAGCATCTCCACAACACGCTGTCTGTAGTTTATTGCAGCATCTCTCCCATCCAGCCTTGCATAATAGTTATTAACCTGTCTGTCTCCCCTAAATGACATGTTTCTGGAGGGAAGGATCACGTATTACTCATCACAGAGTAGGTGACTCAACGAATATTTGTTGAATGAATGAATACTTTAGGGAATCCCCAAGAAAGCTCAGGTCTACTGTAGTAGTTCTGGAACTTTATTGCTGCCTAGGAGTCTTTCTAGGATGAATTGGAGTGCCCCGAGTGTCTACTGGGACCAAACACCTTTTCTGGGTTATTTGTGGAATGCTTACATCCCTTCAGACCGCCTCTGGGAGCCGTGGGCCAGGCTGGCTTGCCTCCATCAGCTGAGTCCACCCCAAGTGTGTGGCAACCCTGTTATCCAACACGCAGACAATGACCTCTTTTTTCATTTCACTGTCCCAGCCCCTTGTCAGATAGTTGGACAACTTCATCAGTTTGAATTTTAAATTGTAAAGTTCAGCTAGTGAGCACAAGTCGTAATACTACTTATGAACCTAAGTGATGATAATCGATAGGACATTTGAGTTGATCCATGTTAGTGGACTTGGTCAATCTTTCTTGGGCTCAGCAAACACTGACTGAGTCCTCACTATGTGGAAGACTGAGCCAGGCTAGGAACCTGATGGAAACGTCCTGAGGGTTAGCCGGAGGGGTTGCTGCTGTTATGGATCTTGTTTTATCACTATTTAGCTTTCCTACAGTGCTTTTCATCCTGTGGTCTCAACACAGCACAGCCCCGGAAGCAAGCAGCTGATGGGCATCATGGTTCTTGGGACTTGAGCTAGCAGCTTACCTGCGGTCTTGCCAGCTGATCTTGGGATTCATCAATCTTTGCAGTCTGTGAGCAAGAGCCCTGCTCTCTGACCTGCCGATCCTGGGTTCGCCAGTTCCAGCAGCTTTGTGAATCAGGAGAAGCCTCCAGCCTGACCCACAGATTTGGGAAGTTCCAGCCTCTACATTGCTGTGAGCCATTTCCTTGATAAAAATCTCTGTCCTTATATATTTACAGGTTTTACTGGTTTTGCTGACCTAGAGAGCCCAGCCTAAGACACCAGTTTGCACTCCAACATGTCTCCCCTCCCAGGTACCCATAGAGGAGGTAGAGGGAGAAAGAGTAACATGTTGAGCGAGGGCCTTGTGTGGGTCAGACACCGCTAAGTGCGTATGATGGGCATTGGTTCATCTGCACTCTAGCCACCCTCTGAGGGGGGTCCCTGTCAGCCTGCAGTTTACAGAGAAGCTGCAGCACAGAAAGGTTACGTTCCTTGGCCCAAAGCCACACGGTTAATAAATGCACGGCCACGGCCATGTCTGCTACACCACATTGCCCAGCTCCATGCGAAAAATTTTACTTATTTGCTGCATTTTGTTAACATTTTTCAAAGGGGAGGGGGAGCTCTGAGCATAACCCCTGAATTTTGCTTTAAAGTTGTAAAAAAAATTAATAATACATATAATTTTTTTTAATTTATCATTTTTTACCATAAATCCAAAAGTTTGAAGAGTGCGTGCTTGATAGCATGATGGCGGTAAACTGTAAATATGCTGGGATCTCATGAGAACAGTTTATGCTAAGTATGGTGTGTCTGGGTCCCCCCAAGAGCCCTTATATCTGAATGTACAGAACAGTGAATTCTAGCACCTTCCCCCCATCCTGTGGCATGAACCCCAAGCCCACACTGAAAGCCCTGCTCTGCTGCAAGGCCTTGTGACTCCAAGTGGGTCCCCTGAACCAGCAGCACCGCTGGGAGCTGGTTAGCAATGCAGATTCTCAGGAAAGCCCGTGGCCTGAGGACTCAGAATCCGCCCTTAAGAAGGTCCCAGGGGATGGGGAGCACATTGACTTTGAGAAGCTCGGGTCTCCACTGCCTGCATTTCTGAGATCTCGCCTAAGCGTGAAGGCTGTGTGACTCACTCTCTGAAACTCTGACACTGCGGCTGATGAGGTTAACTGGCAAGAATAATGAGGAGGCAGGTGGATGCAGCCCGGAGCACCAGCCGGACGTGCTTGGTTTTCTCCTTTTGCTGATAAATACTTGACAGTGTTTTGAATTTTTTTTTTTTCTTAGCCACTATTTGAAACAGGAGTGTAATTATTTATTCAAGGACAGTGGTGGTTCAGAGGTAGAATTCTCACCCTCCATGCGGGAGATCCGGGTTTGATTCCTGGCCAGTGCACCTCATGCACAGCCATCACCTGTCTGTGAGTGGAGGCTTGTGTGTGGCTGTGATGCTGAACAGGTTTCAGACTAAAACAGACTAGGAAGAAAGGCCTGGTGACCTCCCAAAAATCAGCCAATGAAAACCCTATGGATCACAACGATCGGATCATGGTGATGGCACAGGACTGGACGGCATTCTGTTCCGTTGTGTGTGAGGTTGCCATGAGTTGGGGGTGACTGGATGGCAGCGAACAAGTGCCATTCAAGGAGCCTGTGGGGGTGAAGGAGCTGGCGGTATCGGCTCTGCCTGGGTGGCTGGGAGACATGTCTGGGGTCGTGGCACAGTTGAGGCTACTCTTTTTCCTCCTTTCTTTAGTCTCTCCTTTATCCCCTTCCTGACTGCCTTCCTCACCCTTGAACAGTCTCCACTGTCCCCTGAATGCCCTTCCCTGGCTGCCTGGGGCGTACACAGTCCTGGACCCCCGCTGGACCTGTTCAGATTAGAAACCACCGGCATCTCTACCCAGAAGGACAGCTTCCAACAACAACGAGGCTCACTCTCAAGTTTCCAAGAGAATGGGAGAGAAAGCATTTTAAGAATACCATAGATAATGCAAAAATGTTCTTTTATGGTCAAATAATTTCAACCTCCTTTGTGATCAGATCATGCACCAGTAGCATAATTGGCTGTTTTGTTTTCCTTTGCTTCAGAGGATGGGGTGAAATTACGGCCTCCTGTGCGAGCATTTCAGAGGACCGCTTATAAACTCAGTGGAGATTCCTTTGGAGTTGGAAGCTTACTCCTTCCTTTGTCTCCCAGCAGGTCGAGGCTGTCCCCTCTTCTTACTTAGCTGAATTTAAAGGGGTCACACGTCTTAGTTTGCTAGGGCTGCTCTTACTCAGGCACCACAATGGGGGCTGTAAAGAACAGGCATTCGTTTTCCCACAGCTCAGGAGGCTGGCAGCCCAAACCCAGGGCATGGCTCTACAGGGCGGTCCTCCCTGTCTATTTCAGCTTCCAGTATCTGTCCCCAATCCCTGCAGACGCATCTGTCTCAGCCATTTGTCTTCTTCCACCTGTGTGTGTCTCTGTGCCTAAAATGCCCTTTTTACAACTCAGAAGTATGAGGTCCCACCCCACACTGGTATGGCCTCACTAACATAAAAAAATAAAACCCTATTCCCCAGCATGGTCGCATCTGCAGGTCCAGGGGTTGGGGTTCCAACACGTATTTTGGGGGTAAATAATTCAATCCACAACACTGTGGCATCTAGAAATGTCTAGAAGGTAGGTTAGGAGGAAGAGAAGGAGGGAGAGAGGCCATGGTCTGGAAGACCATGAACAAGGGTCTGCAGAGGGAACCACCACTCAAAAGGAAAGAGGCCTCCTTCTTTGGTAGACACAAGGACCACATCTGTTTGGAGTAGATAAGACTAACTGACAGTCTTCTGGAGAATTCCAGGAAGACAGCTGAGGAGGGAGCCCTCACATCCAAGGGTTTAGAAGTCCTCTCTCTTCCAGGTGATGTGCTACCTTACACTGTCCCTCTCTCAGAAAGAGAAAAGGTGAGGAATAAATGCTGTCTTCAGGATAATCGCAGGCTCCTCATTCAGTGGGCCCTGGGACCAGGAAGCTCTGCTCTAAATAAAAACAAACCAGTGCTAGCTGATAAGAGCTGCTTTGTCTCCAGACCTCCAGAACATTCTTCCTACCAGACCTCTGCATCACAGGCCCTCCACAGATCAGACCTGGGGGAGGAGCTGCCGCCAGGCCAGGGGAGAGACATGCTTTTGAATCTGTACTAGCTTTTTATTTTTTAAGATGTTGCAACCTACAAAAACACTGAAGACTGCCTTGGGAACTGAAGTTATTTCTGATCTTTTATTTCGGAGATCCTCGGTGACTTCAAACCTTGTTTGTTGATGGTTTAAGTTTCTGCACTGCCGTCTTCATTTTCCCTGGAAGGGTTTGTAACAACTCTGTGGACCTAAGGAATCTGTTTTTTCTGTACAGCAGAGGAAAAACCTGGCTAGTGTCCTTATGTACTGAAGAACACTCGCCGTTGTTAGCCGGGGCCAGTAGGGTGGGGAGGAAACCCCGCTTCCCGCTCACTAGTGTGAAGCCACAACACAGGATGGATGCATTGGGAGGGAACCACTGACCAGGGACCTGCTGTGACCCCGTCTCTGACACAAACTTACGTGAAGCAGGATACTGGGTGCTTTGAATCAAATTGTGTTCCCAAAAAGACACATTGAAGCCGTAACCCCAGTACTTGTGAGTGTGACTTTGTCTGGAAATAGGGTCTTTGAAGGTGTTATCAGCTAAGTTAACATGAGGTCACGCTGGAGCAGAGTGGGTCCTAAGCCATCTGCATGGAGTCCTATAAAATGAGAGTAGACAGAGAAGGAAGACAGCCTCTGAGAGGGCAGAGAGTGAGACTGAAGACAGAGCAGAGATTGGAGCAATGCGTCTACCAGCCACGGAACACTGGGGACGTCCAGCCATCACCAGAAGCCAGGAGAGGGCGTGGGACAGCTTCTCCCTCAGAGCCTCAGGAGGAATCAACACAGCTGACACCCTGATGGCAGACTCCCAGCCTCCCAAGAGGCGAGACAATGCATTTCTGCTCTGACAATCTACCCGTGTGATGTTGTTCTACAGCAGACCCTGGGGACCAATGCACTGGGAGAGTCACAAGAAATGTGGAGCTGTGGGGGCCTGAGAGTCATCTGCGTCCTGTCACTTCACTGTGCAGAGGTGACAGAGAAGGCCAGGGTCCTCCTCAGCACTGTCCTCTGGCCTCCCTAGGCCTCACCCAGCTCATCTACTGTCTTCCAGGGCTGGTACACCAGTGTCTTATGCCTGTGTACCCAGGCCCATGACAGTCTCTGTTGTCCGTGGACTGCTGACATTACATGGAGCATGTGTGTGGGCTCGTATGTACCTTTTCCTGGTGAGCAGACAGCCAGCTGTCGCCAAAATAGCAGACAAGGGCTCCTGGAGCCAGAAGTGATTAGAAACTGCTGAAATAGACGATGTTGAATGCCTGTTTCAGATTTAAAATTCCCAGTGCGATTTCTGAGCTTCCTTCCCAGAAAATGGAGCTGTTCTCACAATATTGGTTTTTAAGGAAAGAAAGCTAGTCAGTTCAGATCTGAGATTTGGGAGTTTGGAAAGAGAAATCCAGTCTGCCCATCACCCAGTTAAGGGGCTGGTCCACATCAGGTCTGAGATGTTGAGGTCCACAGAGGCTGGGTGCCGCGGAGTTTCTTCACCTGGAAGATCGTGGCGGAGAAGAAGGAGGAGCCGGAGGGGCAGAGCACTGGGACCATGTATGAGAAGATGGAAGAGAAGGGGGAAGGAAAAGAAGAGGAATAAGAGAGAAAAGAACAAGTGAGAAATAAACAAAAAACTAAAGAAAAAATCTGTCAACGCTCTTTGTGGATTAACGAATCCACTGGATGAAATGTCCCAAACGCTGGCTGGAATGGGGGACAGTTGTCCATAAAGACGTGTCTATTTTATCAACTCTTAGCATGCGGATCAAGGGATTTACAATCTTTTCTGAAATTGTGTGTTATTGGTGTTGTTTTAGTTGCCGTTGAGTTGGCTCCAGCTCATGGAGGCCCCATTCACAACCGAAGAAAATGTCACCAGGGCCTGCACCACCTTCACAGTTGTTGGTGTGCTCGAGTCCATTGTGGCAGCCACTGTGTGTTTTGGGTGCCTTCTAAGCTGGTTAGGAGCTCGGCTGCTAACCAAAAGGTCAGCAGTTAGGATCCACCAGCTGCTCCTGGGAAACTGTATGGGGCAGTTCTACTCTGTCCTATAGGATCTCTATAAGTCAGAATCGACTTGACGGCAATGAGTTTGTTTGTTTGGTTGGTTGGTTTTCCCACCTAGGGACTCATCTCCCAGCACTATATTGCGCAATGTTCTGTTGTGATGTATAGGGTTTTCACCGATCGATTTTCAGAAGTAGATTGCCAGGGCTTTCCTCCTCGCCTGCCTTAGTTTGGAAGCTCCACTGAAACCCGTCCACCATGGGTGACCCTGGTGGTGTTGAAATACTGGTGGTATAGCTTTCAGCATCATAGCAACATGCAAGCCACCCAAGTACCACGGCTGACAGATGGGTGGTGGTATGTGTTATTGTTGTTGGTAGGTGCCGTTGAGTCAGTTCTGATTCATAGTGACCCTATGTACAACAGAACTGCCTGGTCCTGAGCCATCCTCACAATCATTGCTATACCTGAGCCCACTGGTGCAGCCTCTGTGTCAGTCCATCCCGTTTAGGGTCTTCCTCTCTTTGGCGTGTTACTATGAGGGTAAAATCCCTTTATGGGTTTCCCTTGGTCTGTTGATAGCTGTCAAGGTCCAACTAATCTTAGTCTCTTATGCAACTTACTCCTGAAATAACAAACAATAGTCCCTGCCTCTCTGCCAGCCAAGGGACAAGCAGAAAAACAGGTTCGGCGACTCTTTCCTTTGCAGTTCAGCATGGTGATGACATGAGGCGGTCTGTGGTGATTGTCAGAGGCCTTCCGTGGAGCATGGTGGTTGGTGAGCCGCAGAGCAGGCTGCTGTCCTGAAGGAAGTTGGGCTTCCCAGCTCGGCAGGCAGCATCCTTCCGGGGACGCCAGGCAGAGCGAGCCCTACAGAGCCCCAGCCCACTGCCTGCCTCAGTGCCCCTCCAAGCGGAGGGACGGACAGTGGGAACCAACACAAGGCGTCTCAGACATAGGAGTTTGCCATTTGAAATGTATAAAAGTTGGGAAAATTAAGGTGCTATGGAGGTTTAAAAATCAAAAATAAAATAAATAAAAACCAACCCTGTTGCTGTAGAGTCGTTTCTGACTTAGGGCCTCCCCGTGTGTCACGGAGTAGAATGTTCCAAGGGTTTTCTTGGCTATAATCTCTACAGAAGCAGATCGCCAGGCCTTTCTTAGGTGGTAGGTTTGCGCCATCAACCTTTGGGTTAGTAAAAAAAAAAAATTTTTTTTTTTTTTTTTTTGTAGTAGCTGGGTACAAATGGCTTGCACCACCAGGGCGGTTTGGACCTTCTCGATTCCTGGATAAAAACTGGAAGATTATCAGATTCACAAAGAAAAATAGCATTTCTTCCACTTACTTCACCTAATTTGGTTTCAAAACAGCTGTCGTGGGGGTGGGCTATAACCAGCCAGTCAAGCAGTTGCCACCGAGTGGACTCTGACTCATGGAGACGCAATGTGTATCAGAGTAGGACTGCGCTTCGTAGGATTTTTAGTGGCTGGCTTTTCAGAAGCTGATCGCCAGGCCTTTCTTCCAAGGCCCCTCTGGGTGGACCTGCCTCCAGCCTTTGGGTCAGCACTTGAGCACGTTAACTGTACCACGCAGGACTCTGGGGTGGGTAACAGCTTTCTCTCCTCATAGCTAAAGAAACATGCTCCGTGAGGTTAAGTGATTTTCTGAAGGTCACGTGGCTTGTGTATTGTGGATTGTTTTGTATTTCTAACAACAAAAGTGCTAAGACTGATTTAAAAAAAAAATTTTACACGTCATTAAAATGCAAAATAGCATTTTCTTTTAAATGGACGGAAATGTACAAATTCTTTTCAAAGGACATGGGGGAGGTTGAAAGCTGACCTATGTGTGATTGAATAAAAAGGATTGGTGTTGTTAGATGCTTTTGGCCGCTTCTGACTCATACGGACCTTGTGTGTGTACAAGAGAAGGAAGCGCTGCTCAGTCCTGTGCCACCCTCACAATTGTTTCTATGCTTGAGACCGTCTTTGCAGCCACTGTGTCAGCCCATCTCACTGAGGGTCTTCCTCTTTTCCACTGACCCTCTACTTTACCAACGATGATGCTTTTTCCAGGGGATGGTCCCTCCTGACAGCTTGTCCAAAGTACGTGAGGTGAAAATGCTTCCAAGGAGCGTTTTTGCTGTACTTCTTCGAAGACAGATTTCTTCTTCTGGCAGTCTATGGTATATTCGGCATTCTTCCCCAACACTGGCAGTCTATGGTATATTCGGCATTCTTCCCCGACACTGGCAGTCTGTGGTACATTCAGCATTCTTCCCCGACACTGGCAGTCTGTGGTACATTCAGCATTCTTCCCCGACACTGGCAGTCTGTGGTACATTCAGCATTCTTCCCCGACACTGGCAGTCTGTGGTACATTCAGCATTCTTCCCCGACACTGGCAGTCTGTGGTACATTCAGCATTCTTCCCCGACACTGGCAGTCTGTGGTACATTCAGCATTCTTCCCCGACACTGGCAGTCTGTGGTACATTCAGCATTCTTCCCCGACACTGGCAGTCTGTGGTACATTCAGCATTCTTCCCCGACACTGGCAGTCTGTGGTACATTCAGCATTCTTCCCCGACACTGGCAGTCTGTGGTACATTCAGCATTCTTCCCCGACACTGGCAGTCTGTGGTACATTCAGCATTCTTCCCCGACACTGGCAGTCTGTGGTACATTCAGCATTCTTCCCCGACACTGGCAGTCTGTGGTACATTCAGCATTCTTCCCCGACACTGGCAGTCTGTGGTACATTCAGCATTCTTCCCCGACACTGGCAGTCTGTGGTACATTCAACATTCCTCCCCAACACCATAACATTCTAAATAGAAGGTGGGGGCCAGGGGAGGAAACTCTCAATACACTTGCAATCCCGTTGTGAGTATAGAATTAAACCACGTAGTCATTTATGTGATTAATTTAAAAATACAAATTCTTAGCTTTTTTTTTTTTCTTCTTGAAAGGTCTTAGAAGTAAAGAATGGTATTTTAAAATGAACAGACTTTATTTTTTTAGAGCAGTTTTAGGTTTATGGAAAAAATCGAGCTTCAAGTACAAGAGTTCCCACATGCTCGGTAAGAACGATTTTAAAATAAGCCTCTGCTTACACAGATGCGTTCCGATGTGCTCACTTTTGCTCTTTACAAAGAAGTTTCTAGAAGCAACCACTGAAATGGGTTTAGAATGAAAAATATAAATCTATAAGATTTTCCCGGCTGTACAAAATGCAAGAAAATATCCCAAAACTGGGGTTCTTATCCTTCGGGGACCCCAAAAGTCTTTGAAGTCTGAAAAGCCACAGGCCCTCTCCCTGAAAAATGCCCCGCAACAGGAAAAGGTACACTTTTGCGTCCGTTTCAGGAGCTCCAGGCTAACCCTCCCTGAGGCCCGCCCTCAACTTGTCTTTAATAGCTTTCTCATGGGCGTGCCTTTCCCTACAGATGATTTACTAGTCCAGGAAACTTTTGTCATCAGCACGCCTCACTGGAGCATTTCCCAGGACTAATCAGATAAACCACAGGGCCCCCTTGTCTGCTGCCCTAAGCATGCTGTCTCTGCGGTGGAGGGCCCTCCCCTTGTGATCAGGCACTTGGGCAGCTATGGGTCACAATGGCAGGCAGGACCCTGGCCAGGATACTGGCTTTGCTGGAGGTGAATCTGCTGTGCACCTGTTTTCTCTGGAGGACCAGCCCTCTGAGGTGGGGTCACATTGGAGACCTTTGCTCCTGGGATCCGGGAAGTGATCGCGTTCTGGTTCCTGGGGACCTGCAGGCCAAAGGCTCCTGGCCTCAAGGAAGAGGCTGTAAGTCAGGAAGGACTTGGAGTCAGATGTCCTGGAGGCACCCCTCTCCCCTCTGAAGCCCCCCTCAGACCAGGCTGGCCTTGGTGTCTTCCTGATTTTGGAGGAAGTTGGCTTTACGTCCTGGGTGCAGGACCGTTGCCGTGGCTCACCATCAGCTCCAGGGCCCACCTCTGCTTGTGCCCCCGGGCCCAGAGCCCAGCTCTGTGCCGCTACATGGCTGGAGCTAAGGACCTGCATTAGCTGAACAAACAGCATCCAGTGGGCGCTCAGTACATGCTTGGTGAACTGGATTAAATAGCATTTCATCAGCAGGGGCTGAAGACGGTGACTCAGTAATTGCCAGATGTGCGTTGTGAGTTCAGTTTGACTCCAGGCTTGGCTCTGCCTGGAGCTGACAGTTCACAGTGCCCGCCCTCGGGAAGCGAGAAGCCCTGTAGCCATGATGGAGACTTTTTACCAACTTGGGAAGATGCCAACAGGTGGCTTGGCACTCTCTTCTTACCCACAATCCCTTTCCAACCTACATGCAAATACACACACATGAATACAGCTCAGAGTCTATGACAAACACATACACACATGTACTTATACCTTGGAGTCTATAATGCACACTTACAACATGTACACACACTTCAGAGTCTATGACGCACACACAACATGCATACACACCTCAAAGTCTATGAAGCACACAGACACATAGATACACCTCGGAGTCTATGACACACATAGACACACATGTATACATACCTCAGGGTCTATGACGCACACAGACTCATATGCACACACACCTCAGGGTCTATGAGGCATGCATACACACATGTACACACACATCAAGGTCTATGACACACACAGACACACATGTACACACACCTCAGGGTCTATGAGGCACGCATACACACATGTACACATACCTCAGGGTCTATGACACACAGACACACACGTATACACACCTCAGAGTCTATGAGGCAGGCATACACACATGTACACATACCTCAGAGTCTATGAGGCACACATACACACATGTACACACACCTTGGGTCTATGACACACATGGACACACAGGTACACACACCCCAGAGTCTATGAGGCACACATACACACATGTACATACACCTCAGAGTCTATGATACAAACAGACACACATGCAGACACACCTGGGGGTTTATGACACACACATACACACATGTACACACACCTTGGGGTCTATGATACACACAGACACACATGTACACACACCTCGGGGTCTATCACACACACAGAACATGTACACATACCTCAGAGTCTATGATGCACACATACACACATATATACACATCTTGGAGTCTATGACACACACAAACACATACACAGACTTTGGACTGACATACAAACACATACACATAGACACACCTGGGAGTCTGTCTTACACACACACACACCCCCACCAAGTGTGTGAATAGCGGGAATTAAGTAAACCAGACTGCATCTCTCTGCCCTCCCCTCTTCTCTGCCTCTTCCTCTCTCTCTTTTCTCTCTTCCTTTTTTTTTCCTCACGGCATGGACATTAGTCAACACAATAAAAACTTCAAGAGTTTTAAAATATGAACTTCTTGTCTCTTTACTGAAACGCTGTGTTAACTCAAAAAGACCATTTCACGTTGTTTTGGTACAACATTTAAATACCCAGTTGGTAAGCAGACAAACTGACACTGTTCTAAATGCATTATTTATTTTGTTAAAAAATGTATAACACGCCCATCAATAATGCATCCACGTGGAGAACATGAATTCACTTTAGGCCAAGCACCAAAAATCAGATTGGGTTTACCTTTCTCACTCTGCAATCGATAGTTCCCAGAGTCCACCCAGAAATGAAGCCAGGTCAGCTGCAGGGCGCCCAAACCTGAGCCCCATGTGGCCACCTGGTCCAACGTGGCACCCACACAAGCCGCCCACGGTTTCCACGTGTGCTGAGGATGGTGGAAACACTCAGCCCGGGAGGCTAAGCCCCCAGGACTTGGAGCTTGCAGAGAGGTCACAGAGGGGTGAAGGCCACTGTGGGTGAATGCGGTATCGGGTGTCCTCAGGAAGGGGACAAAGGAGAAGGGTGCCAGCCAAGCTGGGCTATGAGGGGCTGGGGAAGGGATGTGAGAGGGCGGCTGCTCTCCTCCCACACGCTTGTCGAGGCTGTTACCAGAATTGCTGTTCCACACTCACGAAACCCCAAGGTCCAAGTCTTGTGAAATCCAATCACTAAAATATTCTAAACAAGCAGGAGCCACTTAATAAAATATCCGGTTAAAGCAGCTCTGTCATCTTCCCAGCCCGCTGCTCTTTGCTGATTGTGAAAGGGAGCCTGGCACAGGGCAGACCTCAAGCTACCACAGGGGCAGAATCCCTCTTCCCTGATAAACATCCCCTCCAGCTCCAGAATGTGGAGGGTGGGTGAGGCGGGCCAGTCAGAGGCAGGGCTGCAGGGGTCGACGCTGGCCTTGTAGGCAGGGGCAGAAGCTCTGGGGGAGTTTCTGGGTAGCTCAGTTCGTTAACACACTCTGCTGCTAATCAAAAGGTTGGTGGTTTGAGACCAGCCGGAGGTGCCTTGGAAGAAAGGCCTGGAGATCTACTTCTGAAAAATTAGCCTTTGAAAACCCTATGGAGCACAGTTCTACTCTGACACACGTGGGGCGCCATGAGTCTGAGCCGACTCCACGGCAACACGTGCTGGTTCCTCTGGTACCATTCTGAAATTTTCGCCTCCATCAAAATCCCACAAGGGGTCTTTGGCAGCTAAGAAGCATTCAAATGGGGGGAATTCAAAGTCCGTAAGTGATGGCACTTCCTGGTTTTGTCAACCAAGAAATTCTCAGTTTCATTTCTGTGGTTTCGGCAGCAGACTTTCAGCCCACCCAGAAATTCTTCTGGTTGGTTTCTCTGTGGAAGAGAGAGTGCAAGTGTTTTCCCGGGAAATGGAATTGCTCCTTTTTGCTTCCCCAAATCCACTGGCTCACTCTCGTCCACAGGAGGTTAGCATTGTGTGGGACTGTGTCTTAGTTACCTCGTGCTGCTGTAACAGAAGTACCACAAGTGGGCAGCTTTAACAAACAGCAATTTATTTTCTGACAGTGTAGGAGGCTGGAAGTCCAAATTCAGAGTGCTGGCTAGGGGAAGGCTTTCCCTCTCCTGGCTCTGGGGGAAGATCCTTGTCTCCTCAGCTTCTGCTTCCTCGGAGATCTCCATGTGTCTCGGTGCCTGTGTTACCCCATCTCTCTCTCTGTTGGCTTCTTGAATCTCTGTTATATCTCAGAAGAGGTTGACTCAAGACACACCCTACACCAATCCTGCCTCATTAACATAACACAGACAATCCAGCACCGAATGGGATAACCACAGGCATAGAGGTTAGGATTTACAACACACTTTTTGGGGACACAGTTCAATCCACAACATTACATCCTTTGGCCCCCCAAATTTCATGTCCTTGCCACATGCAAAACACCTTTACCCCATCATATTATCCCCAAAGTCTTAAATTAACTCCAAGTCTAAAATCTCATCTTCTGAATCATGTAAATCAAATATGGTTGAAACTTCAGGTGTATTCCATCGGGGGGCAAAATTCCTCTTCATCTGAGAACCTGTGAAATCTAGACTACAGGTTGTCTGTTTCCAAAGTACCACGGTGGAACAGGCACAGGTAGACATTTCCATCACAAACGGGAGAAATTGGAGGGAAAGACGGGACAAGAAGCACCAAGCAAGCAAGTCTCAAACCCAGCAGGACAATTCACATTAGCTATCAAGGCTTGAGAGCTCTCTGTTCTTTGGGATCACGTGGTCAAGGCTCCACTATCCAGTCTCTGGGTGTTGGCCATGACCTTGGATTCTGGGTGGAAGCCCCTCAGCCCTGGGACGGCAGGCAACTCTGCTCTCTTGGTTTTGGGTGACCCCATTCTCTTAGTCCATCTGAGTTGTAGCCCTACCCCCGTGGCTCTGGCAGGCCCCATTCTTCTGTCCCATGGGCATAGCAGTCCTGCCCCCTCAGCTTTGTACATCGGCCCCATCCTCTTGACCAACCTGAATGGGAGCCTCACACTCCAGAACTGAGTTGCAGACTTGACTCTTTAAATCCCAGGAGGCTGTGGCCTCATCATTTGAAGCCAAGAAGGCCCTGCTTTCCGTGCTTCTTCCAACAGTCTCCTGATCTCTGAGCTGCTCCAGGGATGGCCCTCTTCTTTTCTTGGAGGTCAACAGCTGTAACTCCTTGGCCCGTTTCCTGCCTGTGGAATTCCAAGAGGCAGACGGCATTCTTTCCTTTCATTCTTTCCGTGTCTCCTTCAGTCTAAGCCGATGGGTTTTCTGCTGTGGTAGTTGGTTAGATCCATCACTCACAGGCTTAATCTCCTCAACAGAAGATTGTGTAACCGTGTCCTTGGTGGACATTCTAGGACACGTGACCTTAGTCTGTACAACGCAATCTTCCAGATCTTCAAGCTCTGTGTTCATTTTGCACTGTTCATGTTAAAGCCCATCTCTTTCCTCTCCCATTTACCTGTAAGTGGCAAGGAGAAACCACTTGGCCCCTTTAAGATCTTGCTTAGAAATCTCCCTGGCCAGATGCCTAAGTTCATCACTCACATGTTCTACCTTCCACCAAACATTTGAACATCATTCAGACAAGTTCTTTGTCACTGCATAAAAGGCATTGTCCTTCCTCCATCGTCCAATCACATGCTCATCATTTTCTTTTAAAGCCTCACCAGAGACACATTTAATGTCAACATTTCTAGCAACATTCTGTTGCTGGCACCATATGTATTCTCTAAGATGACAGAAACTTTCTCTATA
The DNA here is from genome assembly GCF_030014295.1 of Loxodonta africana. Classification (NCBI taxonomy): domain Eukaryota; kingdom Metazoa; phylum Chordata; class Mammalia; order Proboscidea; family Elephantidae; genus Loxodonta; species Loxodonta africana. Next base: position 238,419,782 of record NC_087342.1, on the reverse strand, counting down.
GTTCTCCTCGCTTCCTTCTGAGCCCTCACCAGAATCACCTTTGAGGTCTATAATTCTAACGGTCTCTTAAAGGCAATCTAGGCACTTTAAAGCTCTTCCAGCCCCTACCCATTACCCAATTCCAAAATCTCTTCCACATTTTAGGAATCTGTTAGAGCAGCAGCCCACTCTTCTGCTACCAAATTCTGTCTTGGTTATCTAGTGCTGTTGTTGTTGTTAGGTGTCTTTGAGTTGGTTCCAAATCATACCGACCCTATATACAACAGAGTGAAGCACTGCCCTGTCCTGCGCCATCCTCACAGTCATAGCTGTGTTTGAGCCCATTGTTGTAGCCACTGTGTCAATCCATCTTGTTGAGGGTCTTCCCCGTTTTTGGTGATCCTCTACTTTACCATATCTAGTGTTGCTGTAATGGAAATACTACAAGTAGATGGCTTTAACAAACAGAAATTTGTTTTCTCATTTATAAGGCTGGAAGTCCGAATTCGGGTGCCGGTTCTACGGGAAGGCTTTTTTTCTCTGTCAGCTCTGGAGGAAGGCTCTTGTCTCTTTAGGTTCTGCTCCTGGTTCCTTGGAAATCTCTGTGTGTCTTGGCATCTATCTCACCCCATCTCTTCTCTGCTGGCTTGTTTAATAATCTCTGTTATACTTCAAAAGCAATTGACTCAAGATACACCCTACCCTAATCCTGCCTCATTACCATAACAAAGACAGCCTAGTCCCAAATGGGGTATAATCTCTGGCATAGAGGGTTGGATTTACCACACATATTTTTTCAATTCATAACTGATGGTGATGGGTTAGAATCAGAGCATCATGGAACGCCAGTGCTGATGAGGGCTGTGGGGCAGCAAGGCAAGGTCTGGGACCTGTACTACCCTCTGGAACACTCAGGAAATGGGAGGCTCCTGTGGGCTGGATGCCCAGGCCCATGGCAAACAGGAAGGAAGGAGTCTGGATGGCCAGAGCTTTAAAATAGCTTTTTAAAGAGAAGCCAGGCAATTGGAATTTTAAATGAAATTTCATAATTTTAAAATATTGGCACGAAAACAGGCCCGTGGGTGGTGTTCTGAGCTTGTGCCCTGCGTCCAGAATCCATGTTGTACAGAAGAGGATGCGGAAGCTGCCAGAAGCAGGATGACTTGTCCGAGTCCTGCAGCCATCTCAGGGCGAGGCTGGGTAGGGACGCAGGTCCCCTGGCTCTGAGTCCAGACATCCTCCTGTGTCACCGTTTGATAACGATCCCTCACACTGCCCTTTCTGGGGGCAGGGCTAACTTACACGGTCAGTAGCAGAGCCGGAGCAGACTCCTGAGCTACCTCGCTGACTTTGCGATTTGAAAATGTAGACTTGGGCTACGGCTGGCCAAAGGACGGGGGGCAGTGGGCACCCCAAGCCCCACGCTGTCCTTGCTCCTTATCTGAGGTGCGATGCTGTTCACAGAGGAGGAGACAGGAGACCCTCCATCAGATGCTTAACAAAGAGACAACAGGCTCACAGGAAATCCCTCTGAAGCACCTGGAATTCACACTTAGCACACGCACGCCATCCTGAAGTGGGCTCGCAGGCCTTGTGCTCTCACAGGCCTGGCGAGGCTGTCAGTACTTAGGGCGGCCTTGGGCGGGAGGCACTGGGGCTTGGGCTGGAGAGGGTACCGGCCTCGGGGTTCTGACCTCGCTTCGTTCCATCTCAGGTGCCATGGCCTTTCCCATTTCTGAAATGAGAGGGTTGGGCTACGTTTTCTCCCACTCAAAGCCTCTGACCTCAGAGGCAAGCACTGACCGTGTGAGCTTCACTGTTCTCATCTCTGAGAGGCTCTGTGTTAGGACTCTTCACCTTGGGTTGTCCCCTAACCACCCCCCACCAAAAGTGCCTGCTCAGTTTAACGCAGATTGACAGACTGTGATCTGCCCTAACAGGCAGGGTGCACAGACTAGGAAACCTTACAGTGACCATGAAATTCAAACCTGTCTGAAACTTTGGGGTTCTGAAGCGGAAACCACAGAACAGCCTGGAGTGTTTAATGTTTGTGGTGGGGAAGTGAGTGAATCGTGCCTCCTCCAAGAATAAACAGCAACGGTGGTTCTTTTGTTTTCCTTTTTCTGGAGGCTGGAGCAGCCTCACAGGTATGAGGATTTGAAAAGAGCTGTATAAGGTTTCGCTAGGACAGGGCACACGTGTGTACACACTAACCCCAGCGTCTGAACCCAGAGGCTTCACGGAAGAACATCCCTGATATTGGCGGCTTCAGGAACAGAGAGCTTCGTGGAGGCTGGCTGGGCAGTAGGTTAGGGATTTACTTTGAAATTGTTTGTTGTTAGTTGCCATCAAGTTGGCTCTGACTCATGGTGACCCCACGTACACCAGAGTGAAACGCTGCCCTGTCCTTCGACATCTTCACGATTATTGGTCTGCTTGACTATTTTGTTGTGGCCACCGTGTATTCCGAGTGCCTTCCAACCCAGGAGGCTCATCTTCCAGCACTGTATCAGACAATGTTCTGTTATGATCCATAGGGTTTTCATTGGCTAATTTTCAGCAGTAGCTGACCAGGGCTTTCTTTCTAGTCTTAGTCTGGAAGATCCCCTGAGCCCTGTTCCCTGTGGGCGACCCTGCTGGTATTTGACATACTGGTGGTGTAGCTTCTAGCTTCACAGCAACGTGCATGCCACCACAGTGTGACGGACCGACAGATGGCGGGTTGTTGAAATTGCTTACGCTTGATAATCAAATGGCGTGCTGCACTGGGCAAATCCGCTACAAAAGGTCTTTAAAGCATCAAAAGGCAAAGATGTCACTTTGAGGACTAAGGTGCGCTTAACCCAAGTCATGGTATTTTCAATGGCATCATATGAATGTGAAAGCCGGACAATGAATAAGGAAGGTGGAAGGAGAACTGATGCCTTTGAACTGTTGTGTTGGCGAAGAATATTGAATGTACCATGGACTGCCAGAAGAAAGGACAAATTTGTTTTGGAAGAAATACAGCCAGGACGCTCCTTAGAAGTGAAGACAGCAGCCTTCTTCTCGGCTCAAGTTCTGGCCCATCCCACACCACACCCTTCAAGACAGGAACGTTTGCAAACTATTCTCAAGGTCTTCTGCAGAATTCCCAGAAATAATTCTCAGGTGCAAAATGGAACTCCGAGTCTTCCTCTCTTCTTTGTCCTGGTTTTCAGCTTCTACCCATTTTGCTTTTCTCCCTACTTCTGGTACCGAAATCTTTGTCAGTCAGCGTTCAACCAGAGAACAATAACAATAATTAAAAAAAAGAACAAAAAACCCAAAGCAGACCTGTCACCGTTGAGTGGACTCCCGCTCACGGGACCCCATGCGTTGGAGTAGACTTGTGCACCATGGGGTTTTCTTCCAAGGCGCCTCTGAGTAGGTTTGAATTGCCGACCTTTTGGTTGGTAGATGAGCGTTTGACCATTTGTGTCACTCAGGGTCTCAGAACAGAACCAATAAGAGATACATACGAAGAGACTTAGTGCAAGGACTTGGACAGCGTGACTGTGGGGCAGGCTGGCTAAGCAAGCCGGAAATTCACAGGGCAGGAGGCAGGAAGAGAAGGTGGAACTCTGGGAGGACCTGAAGCTCCAGACCACAGGTGGAATTTCTTCTTCCTTTCTAGGAAACCTCAGTCCGGCTTGGAAGGCCTTTCAACTGATTGAATCAGGCCCACCTTGATTATCTAGGATCGTCTCCCTTTCTGAAGTCAACTGATTGTGGACCTCAGTCACGTCAGCCAAGGGCCTTCACAGTAACTCCTGGGTTCTGAACCTGGTTTCCCCATCTAGTGATTGAGGTAAGACCTGCTTTGCAGATTCCATAGATATAGTTAGAAGACAAACTCTGGTAACATATCCTGGGCTGGGCACTGAGGGTGCCAAGGTCTGAGGACACGTCCGTATTGTGAAGGGGCCTGGAGAAGAGTGGGAGCTGCAGGGCAGTAAACTCTCTCCATCTGTCCAATTACGTGTACCTGTTCCTAATTCTCACACAGTGCTTGATCACCGCAGAACATAAACGCACAAAAGCGCAAAGACGGAAATTACAGACTGCCTCTGAGACAAGTCTTGTCATTGTAGATTTGTCCAGCCTTTTACCATATGCGTATATTTTCCCCTAGAAGTTGTGATTTTATTGCACATACTATATCACTGATTTGCCACTTAACCAGTTGTTGTTAGGTGGCATTGAGTCAGCTCTGACTCACAGCGACCCTGTGTACAACAGGAGGAAACACTGCCCTGTCCTGTGCAGACCTCATAGTAGTAGGTATGTTTGAGGCCATTGTTGCAGCCACTGTGTCAGTCCATCTCCCTGAGGGTCTTTTCTTTTTTATTGACCCTCTGCTTTATCAAGCATGATGTTCTTCTCCAGGAACTAGTCCCTCCTGATAACGTGTTCAAAATATGTGAGAGGAAGTCTCACCATCCTTGCTTCCGAGATAAAAGGTGGTGCAGGCCACACCCCAGAGAAACTCCCTTTACATTGGATCAGGGAGGTGACCTGAGTAAGGGTGGTGTTACAATCCTACCCTAATCCTCTTAACATAAAATTACAATCACAAAATGGAGGACAACCACACAATACTGGGAATCATGGCCTAACCAAGTTGATATATGCATTTTGGGGGGAACATAATTCAATCCATGACAATGGTGTATTCAATATTCTTCACCAACACCATTATTTGAACGTGTCAATTCTTCTTCATTCTTCCTTTTTCATTTTCCAGCTTTCACATGCATATGAGAAATATTATGGCTTGGGTGCACCTTGGTCCTCAAAGGTGACGGCTACCTGGCCTTTATTCTGGAGGAGCTTCTAGTCCACCGGGGAAGACAAACACACGAGGCTGTACTGATAACTGGACGTGGTAAGTGCTGGAATAGATCAGGGGGCACAGAATGTTCTCGAGTCCAGAGAGGAGTGTTCTAGACAGCTTCCCGGAGGAAATGGCAAGCATATAAAGAGGAGCCCTAGTGGTGCAGTGGTTAAGGGCTCAGCTGCTAACCAAAAGGTCTGCAGTTCAGATTCGCCAGGCGGTCCCTGGAGGCCCTATGGGGCAGTTCTACTCTGTCCTATAGGGTCACCGTGAGTCAGAACAGACTTGATGGCAGTGGGTTTGGTTTTGGTTTTTTATAAACAGGTAAAGGGTGAATGCAAGCCAGCCAGGCAAACAGAGGGGGCTTGGCGAAGCCATGAGGGTCTCATCATCAAGGGAGCACTAAGTGGGGGTGGGAGAGGAGGGAGGTGAGACCAGGAGCATGGAGGTGGTGAGCCAAGGAGCGATTAAAGCTCCTTAAACAGTCAAATGGCTTTGGAGTGAGGTCCCTGCAGTCACTGTGGGGACTGGGTCAGAGGGAGTGGACTGACATTGTCTCACCAGGTGATCAGTGCATATCCTGTGGTGTAGATCTTTGGCCTGGCTGGCCCCCACCCCAGAGTCACCTCCTCACCTCACCTAAACTGTTAGTCAGTTGTGGTCTGGAGTCCTTATCCAAAACACTTAACGTTTCAAGGATTTTTAGATATTGTTAGAGACTGTCTCTCAGGAGTGATGGGCAAAGTTCGAATTCTTTGGGTAAAAAAAAAGTAAAGTTGATGTAAATTCGCAATACCCCAGTATGGATAATTACCAGCAACATGGAGGTGTGGGACCATAGTCATCTACGCTGCAGAGCTGACACAAGGCCCAAACCCAGGTGTGTTTTATGCCAGTGCCTCTGCGGTTTTATATACAGCCGAGTTCCATTTTACTCTAAGTGCCCTTCATGACAAGAGAACTCCATGTGAATGGAGATGTGTTACTGGAGTACCTTGGTGGACAGCAAGGCGCTGAGGAAGAAAGCCATGTCTTGAGGAAGAGGGCAGGAAGGAAAACACACCCTCAGCACAGGGGCCGCCTGCAGCTCAGATGTCTGCAGGAATTTGCCTTTCTGGAGGGACAAGCTAGCTGGGAGCTCTGCTGAGGGGAGAAAGAGTGTGCTTCAGACCACGGAAGAGGCCAGCGCTGGGTAAACAGAGGGGGCTGGAAGGTCAGCATGTCAGAGGGTCAGCAGGCCTGGGCCCTGGGGGCTTCGAAGCACTTCGCAAGGGTCCCTTTTGAAGCAGACACACACGCGCGCACACACACACACACACACACACACACACACACAAAGAAGCTGTGAGGAGTCCCTGGGTGGTGCAAATGGCTAAGTGCTCAGCTGCTGACTGAAAGGTTGGAGGTTCAAACTCACCCAGAGGTGCCTTGGAAGAAAGGCTTGGCAATCTGCTTCCAAAAATCCAGCCACTGAAAACCTTGTGGAGTGCAGCTCTACTCTGACACATGTGGAATGGCTGTGAGTTGCAGTTGACTTCATGGCAACAGGTTTGCCTGTGTGTATGCAGGGTGAGAGCCCTGAGCCACTATTTTCATCCTGTCCTTTTGTGACCCTGGGAAATTCATGAAGCACCAGGCCTCACTGTCTACCCCTGTGACATGGGGATGGCCTCATGTTTGTTCAGGTTGTTAAGAAGCGGGAACTGACTGTGAACCCAGAGGAAGTCACCTCGCCTGGGCACCAGGGGCGACCCCTTTGCTCTGGGCGGTGCATCGCTGGGGACCCAGCTGAATCCGCTCCCACAGTGAGAGAGGGGTCTCTTGTGCCTCTGTGTCCAGCACTTAGTACAATGGCTGGCACACAGAGGGCACTTAGGAAAGGGTTGCTCAGCACTGGAGGACAGACTGTTTTGATGACCGGCACGGGACGCTGCTGTGGTTGGAAGGCATGGAAGCAGAGAGAACATGGTTCCACCACTGTCCCGTGGTGCAGGGTCTAGGTGTGGCCTCGGTGTGCTGTGTCAGAATTCCAGTGTCTTCTGGAGGCTGGCCTGGCTGTGGCTGAGCCCTGGTGGGTGGGATTCTCGAGCCCACGAGCTGGGGACATTCAAAAGGGCACTTGGAAGCTCAGGCCATAGGACAAAAGCGGCAATGTTTTTACTCTCTGGGAAGCTGGGCTCGGCTCCACGGCGGCCACAGAGGTCTGGGCAGACCAGCCACTCCCCGGCTCTGACTTGGCTTCAGAATACCCAGGAGTCGGAGCTGCCGTTGTGGGTGGGGTGGGGAGCAGCCCCCGCATCCCACAGACGACTGTGAAGTGGTTTGGAACACTGTCATTACAGCCCAGGCACCCAGGGGCACGGAGAGGTCAGGGCCTCCGGCTCCCGAGCGGCTGAGTGCGCTGAGGCTGGTGGCAGGGATGTGCGGCCTGAAATAGCCCTCTCCCCCAGGGCCACGGCACATTACTGCAGGAAGCTGCACAATGCCAACTCTGAATCCAAACGCATAATCGTGTTCACAAAGCCAGAAAGCAGGAGGTCGGATGTCAGCCTCTGAGGGATGAATTCAGGCCATTGTTTTAAACAGAATGTTTGGTCAGTGAGCCCACGCTCATCCAAACTCTGCAGCCTAAGGCCGGGGAAGGAGTGTGCAGAAACCTGGGGCAGTGAGCAAACAAAGACCTCGTCACTTGCCCTTTTGGAAAAATATACAACTTTTCAGTGAGTAGAGCAAACGCTCAGGCTGCCTTGGGGTCGAGAGCTCTAGTGGGTCTCCTGGGCACACAGACTCCTTTCCAGCTCAGCCATCAGCAGACCCCAAGTAGAGTCTGTGAATTACCCACCTCCACCACCGACTGTCCTCGAGTGACACCAACTCACAGCGACCCCGTGTGCACCGATTGTCCTCGAGTGACACCAACTCACAGCGACCCCGTGTGTGCAGAGTAGAGCTGTGCTGCACGGGGTTTTCCAGGCTGTGATCTTCCAAAGTAGGTTGCCATCCCCATTTTCTGAGATGCCTCTCGGTGGGTTCGAACCACCACCTTTTGGTTAGTGGTTGAGCACTTGACCCTTTGCATCACCTGGGATGTCTGCGAAATATCAGCATCCTGTATCAGCATCCAAACTGGAGTTCCCCACTCTGGTGACCATTCAAGACAAAGTTTCCTAGCAACAGGTGAGAGGTAATGGAGATTTGTTCGCTAGGGAAGTGTCTGTGGGGACCTGTGGTGTCCCAACCACTTTTTATGCCTCTGGAGTTCTTTGGGAGTATACTTTTGCCCCTCAAAGTATTTGCTGCCCTTTAGTGCGGACTTGCATAACAGTAAAAGGCTAAAGAAATACTAGCTGAAGCAAAATACCTGGAGTTTGCACGTTGCAATAAGGCAGTGCAACTGGGAAGTGTGATTGGGTGAAAATATTGTCTCTTTTGGCTTTTGGACCCCTAGATAAACCTTTTGAGCATGTTTATGGTTTCCTGTGTGAGAAGGAGCCCTGTTGGGCTTGGTTTTTGTGTGTGTGTGCGTCATATTTGGAAAACCAGAGGTTCCCCATGTAATCTAATGTAAGACCCGCCCCCCAAATTTTCAGCCGCCAAGGATTATTGGGACAGTCACCCGTCAATCAGCAGGCTTGTGAACACAAAAAGTTCAGTGGTAACCACGTAGTCCCAGATAATATTTCTCAAAATCCGTATTAAAAAAAAAAACCCAAATTTAAACACATACCATGACTCAGTGTATTTCTGTTAATGAAAACACATGGTATAAAAAAAAAAAAAATCAAAACAGAAAATAATAAGCTCACCAAAAGGTTAAGAGGTTCTTGATAGAACTCAATCACTGATGGGATCTGGGAGGTGAGGGAGGTGGTGAGCTCAGCATGTCTTCTGGTTCCACCAACTTGGGCATTTCATGCAACAAGCCTGATACAGGTGGGACCAGGCCAGGGGCAATGGTGCATTCAAGCTTGAACACATTGGATTTGAATGACCTGGGACATTTGAGAGGCAGAGCTGAGTAGGAAGCTTGTATGTGGTTTGAGGCTCAGTGCAGAGACCCAGACTAGATGATCAACGTTTAGACGATAATTCAAGCAAAGGAGAGGATGAGGCCACTCTGACAGGGGGTGAAGCCAGCAGAGGCTTCATCCCAGAATAGACTCACGGAAGCATGTGTGTACACCATGGGCTGAGGGAGTGGGATCTTGAAGGAGGTTGGAAGGGAACCCAGAGAGGGAGGGGGAAACCTGGACAGAGCGGGGAGAGCTGGCTCCACAGAGAAGGTGTGACTGGGAAGCTGCTCTTGTCAACACACCTACCTATTAAAAAAACCCATTGCCATCGAGTCAGTTCCGACTCATTGTAGTGGCCTGTAAGGACAGGAACCGCCTCATAGGTTTTCCAAGGAGCACCTGGTGGATTTGAGCTGCCAACCTTTTGGTTAGCAGCCAAACTCTTAACCACTGCGCCACCAGGGCTCCATCCTCTTGAGAACCGGTTGCCATTGAGTCAATTCTGACTCATAGCTACCCTACAGGACAGAGTAGAACTGCCCCATAGGGTTTCCAAGGAGCACCTAGTGGACTTGAACTGCCAACCTTTTGGTTAGCAGCTGTAGCTCTTAACCACTGCATCACCAGGGTTTCTGTCAACACACCCATTAGACATTTTCCCCACAGAAGGAGCTGGCACATGAGCCAGCTCAGTTCACACTAGCTCATGTATCTGTGAATGCCGAGGGGAGGAACTGTCATTTTAGGGTGCGGCTGCATCCGTGGGTTCTGTCTCCCTTCCCCCTCCTCTTGCTTGGAGACAGGGTCTCTCCACACGGTGGGATGGCGGCCACCAAGAACACCAGCTTCACCTGGTTCTCATAGCTCCCAACCCCAGAGAGAGAGAAAACTCACCCCCTGCTGACTCTGCGGTCGGGTAGTAGAGTCACACAAATGATAGCTCAACATAGAGTGCAGGGGGCAGTTCTCAAAAGGGACAGTGGGATAAAAAAGAAAGAGACACACACAGACACAGACATTCAAACACACGCAGACATTCAAACACACACAGACAATCAAATACACACAGACGCAGACATTCAGACACAGACATTCAAACACACACAGACACAGACACAGACATTCAAACACACATAGACATATGCACTCACAGACGTGCACACAAGACACATATGTCCACATACACAGACATTCAGACACTCACATACGCATGAAGACACACACATACGTACACAGACACACGCGCACATGCACACAGACACACACAAACACCCAGAGATTCAAACACATACACTTATAGACAAGTGCACACACAGACACACACATGCACATGCACATAACACACACATGCAGATGCACAGACACACATATACACACACAGACACACACAGGCACAGTCATACACACACAGGCACAGACACACAGACAAACACAACACACACACACACACAGGCTCAAACACACACAGTCACACACACACAGTCACAGACACAGACACAAACACAACATATACACATGCACACACACAGCCAGAGTCATACACACACACAGTCACGCACACACACAGTCACACACACAGACTCACACACACACGCGCACCCTTAGACACATTATTTAATATCTCTGAACCTCAATCTCCCAATCTGTAAAAAGGGCATGCTATCTATCATTACTGTGTTGAGTATTACTTGCAATAGTGCACATAAACTTGTGGGCCTGGGCCTGACACCCAGTAGGCCTTCAGGAAAAGGTAGCTATCATTTTCATGGCTGGAAATGGTGTTACAAGCACACACGCACCTGCGTTTGTGTCTCTACTTGCTCAGCGGCAGCTCTGGCCCCTCTCTAGCCAAGCGTTGGTGTCTTGGGTCTCCACGTTGAGATGAAGCAGTGAGAACACAGACAGGCCCCGGAGCTGACTTAAGGCTGCTGTAGAACCCAGCGAGAGGCTGTGGCCCCTATCTCCTGGGAGGTTCACCTTAGTTACAGATAAAGGGCGTGTAGATACGAGGAAAGACTGACTTGGAGATTTCTGGAGCGGGATGACTTGACAGAGTGTACAGGATAGGTGTGCTGGCACCTGGGCCTGAGGGTGGATGCTGCTGAGTGGGTCATCCATCTTGATGGACTAAATGCTCTGTGTCAGCTCTGGCTGGGTCTCTGGAGCCCAGAAGGGAGTCTATGACCCAGTAAGTGCTCCACAGTCGTTGATAAAATGAGTAAACCTCACAACCTAATTTATATGAAGCTTCTTGGAATACTTTCTGTTTCATTTCTTCTTTGAGAAAGGATGATGAGGAAGAGACAGGAAAGGAAAGAGAGGGGTGGCCCAGCCCTGTCCTCTCCCTCTTTCCACCCTTCTGCACTCTGTCCTTCTCTAGGATCTCAGGGGCCTCTGTGGTTTGCCAGAGCCATGAGTGACAGAAATTCTCTGAAGGCCTGGCTCTTAGCCCCTGTGTCAGTCCGTCTCATTGAGGGTCTAACTTTTTGCTCATCTGCTAGTTTACCAAGCATGACATCCTCCTCCAGGGACTGGTCCCTCCTGATAACATGTCCAGGGTATGTGTGATGAAGTCTCAATATCCTAGCTTCTAAGGAGCATTCTGGTTGGCTATACTTCTTCCAAGACAGATTTATTCATTCTTCTAGCAGTCCACAGTGTATTCAATATTCTTCACCAACACCATAGTTCAAAGCATCGTTCTTTTTTAGTCCTCCTTATTCATTGTCCAGCTTTCACATGCCTATGAGGCAACTGAAAATACCATGGCTTGGGTCAGGCGCACCTTAGTCCTTAAAGTGGCATCCTTGCTTTTTAACACTCTAAAGAAGTCTCTTGCAGCAGATTTGCCCAATGCGATGCGCCTTTTGATTTCTTGCCTGCTGCTTCCATGGGTGTTGATTGTGAGTCCAAGTAAAACGAAATCCTTGACAACTTCAATATTTTCTCCATGTATGATAATATTGCTTATTGGTCCAGTTGTGAAGATTTTTGTTTTCTTTATGTTGAGGTGTAATCCATACTGAAGGTTGATCTTCAGTGAGTGTTTCAAGTCCTCTTCACTTTCAGCAAGCAAAGTTGTGTCATATGTATAATGCAGGTTATTAATGAGTCTTCTTCCAATCCTGATGCCCCGTTCTTCTTCATGTAGTCCAGCTTCTCAGATTATTTGCTCAGCATACAGACTGAATTAGTGAAAGGATACAAATCTGACGCACACCTTTCCTGATTTTAAAACATGCAGTATCCCCCTGTTCTGTTCAAACAACTGCCTCTTAATCTATGTTCAGGTTCCTCGTGAGCACAATTAAGTGTTCTGAAATTCTCATTCTTCACAATTGTCTTAGTCATCTAGTGCTGCTATAACAGAAATACCACAAGTGGATAGCTTTAAGAAAGAGAAGTTTATTTTCTCACAGTAAAGTAGGCTAAAAGCCCAAATTCAGGGTGTCAGCTCCAGGGGAAGGTCTTCTCTCTCTATTGGCCTTCTCATCAATCTTCCCCCAGACTAAGAGCTTCTCTGCACAGGGGCCTGGAGTCCAAAGGACGGGATCTGCTCCTGGCACTGCTTCCTTGGTGTATGAGGTCCCCAGCTTTCTGCTTGCTTCCGTTTCCTTTTATCTCTTGTAAGATAAAAGGTGGTGGAGACCACACGCCAGGGAAACTCCCTTTATACTGGATCAGGGATGTGACCTGGGTAAGGGTGGTGTTACAATCCCACCCTAATCCTCTTTAACATAAAATTACAATCACAAAATGGAAGACAACCACAGAATACTGGGAGTCATGGCCTAACCAAATTGATACACACATTTTTGGGGGGACATAATTCAGTCCATGATAGCAATGTTATCCATCATTTGTTATGATCCACACCGTCAAATGCCTTTGCGTAGTCAATAAAACACAGGTAAACATCCTTCTGGTATTCTCTGCTTTCAGCCAGGATCCATCTGACATCAGCAATGATATCCCTTGTTCCACGTCCTCTTCTGAATCTGGCTTGAATTTCTGGTAGTTTACTGTCAATGTACTGCTTCAATCATTTTTGAATGATCTTCAGGAAAAGTTTGCTTGTGTGTGATATTAATGATATTGTTTGATAATTTCCACATTCTGTTGGATCACCTCTCTTTGGAATGGGCACAGATACGAATCTTTTCCAGTTGGTTGGCCAGGTAGCTCTCTTCTAAATTTCTTAGCATAGGTGAGTGAGCACTCCCAGTGTTGCATCAGTTTGTAGAAACATCTCAGTTGGTATTCCGTCAATTCCTGGAGCCTTGTTTTTCACCAATACCTTCAGAGTAGCTTGGACTTCTTCATTTAGTACCATTGGTTCTTGATTATATGCTACCTCCTGAAATGGTTGACACGTGAGATCACATGATAGAATTTTGCAAGACCAATGACTTATTCACTGGAGCTCTTTTTCAATAACAAATACACAGCAATCAAATCAACTATATCTGTGGAAAGAGATGATGGAAAAGCTCAATATCATCAGTCAGAGCAAGGCCAGGCGCCAACTACAGAATAGACCATCAATTGCTCATAAGCAAGTTCAAACTGAAGCTGAAGAAAATTAAATCACGTCCACAAGAGCCAAACTATGACCTTGAGTATACTCCATCTGAATTTAGAAACCATCTCAAGAATAGATTTGATGCATTGAACACTAATGACTGAAGACCAGATGAGTTGTGAAATGTCATCAAGAGCATCATACATGAAAAAAAAAAAAGGTCATTAAAAAGACAGAAAAAAGAAAAAAGACCAAAATGGATGTCAGAAGAGACTTTGAAACTTGCTATTGAACACAGAACAGCTAAAGTGAAAGGAAGAAATGATGAAGTAAAAGAGCTGAATAGAAGATTTCAAAGGGCGGCTGGAGAAGACCAAGTAAAGTATTATGATGACATGTGCAAGGACCTGGAGATAGAAAATCCAAAAGGAAGAACATGCTTGGCATCTCTCAAGCTGAAAGAACCGAAGAAAAAATTCAAGCCTAGAGTTGCAGTATTGAAAGTTTCTATGGGCAGAAAACTGAAAGACGCAGGAAGCATCAAAAGAAAATGGAAGGAATATACAGAGTTGCTATGCCAGAAAGAATTGGTGGACGTTCAATACAAGAACAAGGTAGTGTTTTCCACTCTGAGGCGCCCTAACACCTCCCCCACCCTCAGTGCTAAAGCTCTTCATGTCACCCTTGCATGATATCGGGCTTTTGGATATTATCATAAACTAGGTCACCAACACCCTGGTCTTGTTATCATTGGAAAGTTTTCTTGTCCTGTAAAGTTGTCATTTCCTAAGCCATGTTTATTTTCTTCACTTGAACGCAGAATGAATTCTGGCCAAGTAACCAGCTGTGAAGCCCGGGATCCTGTTCTTGGTTTGGGATCTGGGCCTCCCTTGTTAGGCCAGAGTGCGGGATTGATGTGGCTGGCCTGACTGCCAGGCCTACCTTCTAATGTATGTGCAAATGAGGGCAGGTTGGCAAGTGGGGTTCTAATTTGCCATCACTCTGTGAGTTCTGTCTGCACAGACCGGTTTTCAAGGGTGAGCAACTATAGACCCTGGGTCAATAACCCCCAGAACAAACACATCCCCACCCACCCTGTCCCCCAGGTGGCAGGAAGTGCCCGGCCCTGAGGTACACCTGTGGATGTGCTCATCTGTCCAAAGCACGGGCCGTCCCCATGGAGACATGAGGACGGTGTGGCCCTCCACCCCTCATTCCTTCCTAGGGCATGCCTGCCAAGAGCACAGCTGACCCTACAATGAAGGCCAGTTTACCCAAATAGGGAGCATTTGATGCTACCAGCCTCCCATTCCAGCAGACCTCTCAGGCAGAGTTCAGCTACACTGACCACAATTGAAGGATGGAGGGCAGGTGGGCTGCCTGGCATGAACTGACCGAGGGGCCCACAATCCAGGGTCTGTTTTCCTCCCCTACTTCATACTCCCACGTGGGTGACCACAGACTGCTCTCCACCGGCTGTCAATTGTGTTAACCATATGCACCATCGGGACTCCAGGGGTAGGAAAGGCCTTAAATAGATCCCAAAAGAAAATGAATTGAAAGATTGATAAATTTGACTGCATAAAACTATTATTGCATTTCGTTTTTTTTTCAGTAAACATTTAGTGAGGTACAACGTACACACCAGGTCCCTACGTGGCACAAACAATTAAGTGCTGGTTACAAAGACTGGCAATTTAAACCCACCCAGAGGTGCCTCAGAAGAAAGGACTGGCAATCTGCTCTGAAAGGTCACAGCCTTGAAAACTCCATGGAGAGTTCTAGTCTGCACACATGGGGTCGCCATGAGTGGGGTCGACTCCACAGCGACTGACAACATACACACATGCAGAGAAGTACGCAAGTGCACCACTGGCTTTGATCCACTGAATGGAATATAAATGATGCCTTGAGGCTGGTCCTTAGAGACCTGTACTTCTGCTGTCCTGGCCTTGGAGTGTTCCATCTTAGGAAGCACCTGGAAAGCCATGGAGGAGGGCTGAGCTGCTCTGGCCGACAGCCCAGTTGAACCCCCAGCCACAGGCCAGCGTCCCCTCCCAGGGCCTGCGTGAACCATCTTGAATTCTCCAGCACCGTCGAGACTGGGCCTGCAGCTGCAGCCCAGCAGAGCCTACCCACGAGAAATAAGAGTAACGCATACATTGTTTCAAGGCTACACACCAAACTGCACAATGGCAACCCCAGGGGAACACGTGGAGGTGGGCAGGGTGGGAGGGGATGAACTGGCACTGCCAGTTACCGGCAATGTTTGGTTTCCTTTTTACAAGAAAATGAAATCATGCGTAAGAAAAAATTCCTTGTAGGTGCACAGGAATGTTGCCGCTGTCAGTTGCTGTCCAGTCGGCTCTGACTCACGGTGATCTTACGCACAACAGGATGAAACATTGCCTGGTCCTGCGCTGTCTTCATGGTTGCTGGTGTGTTTAAGCCCGCTGTTGTGGCCACTGTGTCAATCCATCTCAGGGAAGGTTTCTCTTGTTTTCACTGACTCTCTACCAAACTTGTTCTTTTCTAGCAATTGGTCCTTCCTGATGAGGTGTCCAAGATGCCCCTAGATCTGAGTTCTGATCTGGCCTGGAAGGTGAATATCCTTTACCTATCCTTCCATCTCTTCTTTCCTAAGGCCTGTGACAGAACCTTTCTTTCCTGTGTGGCTAGAGAGGCTCCTTCCCACCACGACTCAAAGTAGGAAAGGCAGACCCAGGACCCAGACCTTAACCAGTCGTACCCCCACCTGGTGGACACAGAGATTGGTTCAGGGTTAAACACTTGGGCCAACGGAGCCCATGAGAACTCGCCCCTGGACCTTCCTGCCCCAAAGGGAAAGATGTTAGGCTAGGAGGATACACACCCGGGCTGTTGGGGACCACATGCCTGCTACACGCTGGTGTCTGCATCAACAACAAATCTGTGGTACCTGGTCACAGGAACATGGCAATGCAAGGCTGAGTGTCTGCCTCCTGTATGCTGGTGCGAGCATTAGGAAGACCTGGGGCCAGCCCCGTTTATACTCCGAGAAGTGGCGCGTCAGTAGGCTGGCCACTCATTCTCTGTCTCTGTCCCCCATCTGTGAAATGAGTGAGTCAGTGCTTCGGTGTTTTAATAGGACATTGATAACGGAGGTAGAAGCCCCATAGCTTATTGGTTGAAATTTCCAACCAGTAAAAACTGTGCCAAAAACAAAATCAGACTTACAGATTTTGTCCCTGTAAAATGGCGGCCTCAGACCTCTGCTAACTTCAGGAGGAGGAGAGGGAATCAACATCGCATCAGGCCAAAACTCCTTCCTGTAGGGGAGGTTGGACACACCTCCATGCTCCAACTTTTACCAGTTCTGACAACAGCCATCCCTCATACTTCTCTGCTGGTTTGATAATTCATTGCAATGGCCACACAGAACTCACAGACCATACTTACGATCATGGGGTTAATTAGGGAAGTAACAGCTTAGAATTCAGGATCAGGATCAACCTGGAAGAAAAAAGAACAACTCAGGATACAGTTCTTTGGTCAGGACAGCTTCTTGTTGGCTGTTGCCGCTGGGCCCTACTGGGGCAAGTGTTACAGCTCTTTCTTTAGCTTTGCTGATAATTTCCCAGAGGCATCCCACTCCACCAGGCCTCCTGCCTGAAGGCGCTCAGCTCTCTCGTTCTGTGGGTCAGCCAGCCAACTACAGCTGTCTGCCGGTCCTGTGTCACTGCCATCTCGTGCCGCCGCCAGCTCAAGCGTTACAGCTCTCCAGTGTTACAGCTCTGTTTTCTGGGTCTAGCACATTTTCAGTGCAGGGACCCTGGGTCCAAACAATGTGTCCTACTCTTGGTTCTTCTTCTTGATAGTAGGGAGGTGCTCCCCAGCCTCTGAGAGTGACTCCTTTTAAGCCTAGAGGGATGGCAAAACTGAGCAATCCCCTAAAAGAGTTTCATGCACCTTATTTGCATTAGAAGGCTGTCTAATCCCTGCAAGAGCTCTACAAACCTTATTTGCATAGTCCCAGCCAGGCATCTAAAGAGTGTTACAAGACTATGGCTAGAAAGAACCACAGAAAAGCAAGTCACTGCACCAAAGTCCCACCTTCCGCTCTACTGTAGTGCAAACAGAGCAGTGCTTGCTGTTTGGTGGCTCTACAAACGTGGGGCCAGCGCTCCCTGAGGGGGTGTCTCTGCACTGAGCCCCTGCAGCCCACCAGATTTCTACCACTCGTCTCCAGGTCATGCTGGTCACAGAAAGAACTTCTCTCTCAAGTGGCAGCTGGCAGAAGCAAGAAGCTACCACTGGACGTTGCTGCTGTTGTTAGGTGCTGTTGAGTGAGTGCCAACTCACAGAGACCCTGTGTACCACAGAAGGAAACACTGCCCAGTCCTGCGCCATCCTCACAATTGTTGTTATGCTTGATCCCATTGTTGCAGCTGCTGTGTCAGTCCATCTCCCTGAGAGTCTTCCTCTTTTTCACTGTCCACTACCTTACCAAGCACGATGTCCTCCAGGGACTGGTCCCTCCCGATAGCATGTCCAAAGTACATGAGAGACCACTGAACAGTGAACGCATTCATGGAGCACTTACAGGCCTGCCACAAAATCTCGAGCTCTCAGAACAGCCCAGTCTGCAATGGTACTATTATTGTCCCATTTTACAGATAAGAAACTGAGGCTTAGGGAATGCATTAAGGTCACTAAGTGGCAGTATCAACATCTGACTTAAATGACTGGACTTCAAACCTACCAGATGTGGCAGTCTGCTCCTGTAAAGATTACAGCCTTGGAAACCCTGTGGGGCTATTCAACTCTGTCCTATAGGGTCACTGTGAGTTAGAATCAACTGGACAGCAGTGGGGTTTTGCGGGGTTTCAAAATTCATGTTCTTAAATGCTACACATGCTGTCTAAATGTGTTTGCTCTGAGCAGCTCTAGGACTACAGAAGTCACAAAGCACTTAGAAGCATAAATGGGTTACAGATATAATTTTTTAAATTGGTAACCAACTCAGTTCTTCATCTCCTGGAAATTACAAAGAGTGAAAATCTGGATTCTAGCTGAGCAGATAGGAATTGACCTGAAAATGAGATTTTATGTCTGTCAACGAGGAGTTGCTCTTTGGAGAGTACCTTCCTGTCTCCTTTCTTAAAACCACTTGACTTCTCCCCAGAGGGCTCCCGGAAGCAGTCAGTGCTTCCCCGGAGACGAGAGTGGGGCAGGACTGGCGCTTTGTGCGTCATCTTTCCTGTGGGGCTAATGCTCAGGGTCACTGGGACCGCTGTCTCCTCTCACCTGCTCATGGAGGGGGACATCCCACAGGAGAACACATCCAGCAGTGTCTGCTTATGGGAGACAGACACCCGGATCACTGCCATAACGTCTCAGGTGGGCTGACTTCAGGCATAGAGGGATCCAGGAAGGACTGCCAGATTTAGCAAAGACACAAACAGAGAAACAAAAGGAGCAAAGACACAGAAATTAGAGTTTCCAGTCAAAACTCAGGATGCTGAGTTAACTGAATTTCAGGTAAAGAATAAATCCTTTTTTTTAGTATAAGTGTGTCCCATATCTTTCTTTATCTGAATCTGATTTTGCTTGGCTTCCTCATCCTCATCCAGGGATTCCAGCAATTACTCCGCCTCTCTCTCATTAGTCATCGTCCAGCTTTCACGTGCATATGAAGCGACTGAAAACACCAGGGCTTGGGTCAGGGGCACCTTAGTCTTCAAGGTGACACCTCTGCTTTTTAACACTTCAAAGAGGTCCCTTACAGCAGATTTGCCCAATGCTATGTATCTTTTGATTTCTTGACTGCTGCTTCCATGGGTATTGGTTGTGGATCCAAGTAAAATGAAATTCTTGACAACTTCAATCTTTTCTCCGTTTATCATGATATTGCTTGTTGGTCCACTTGTGAGGACTTTTGTTTAAGTTGAGGTGTAATCCATACTGAAGGCTATAGTCCTTGGTCTTCATCGGTAAGTGCTTCAAGTCCTCTTCACTTACAGCAAGTAAGGTTGTGTCATCTGCATAATGCAGGTTGTTAATGAGTCTTCCTCCAATCCTGATGACACATTCTTCATATAGTCCAGCTTCTCAGATTATTTGCTCAGCATAGAGATTAAATAGGTATGGTGAAAGGATACAACCCGGACAAACACCTGTCCTGACTTTAAGCCATGTAGTATCCCCCTGTTCTGTTCAAAGAACTGCCTCTTTATCTATGTAAAGGTTCCTCATGAGCACAATCAAGCGTTCTGGAATTCCCATTCGTAATGTTATTCATAATTTGTTATGATCCACACAGTCAAATGACTTCGCATAGTTAATAAAACACAGGTAAACATCTTTCGGATATTCTCTGCTTTCAGCCTGGATCCATCTGACATCAGCAATGATATCCCTGATTGCACATCCTCTTCAGAATCTGGCCTGAATTTCTGGCCATTCCCTGTCGATACACTGCTGCAAGTGCTTTAGAAAGTTCTTCAGCAAAATTTTGCTTGCGTGTGATATTAATGATATTGTTTGATAATTTCTGCATTTATCAAACACCTTTCTTGAGAATAGGCATAAATATGGATCTCTTCCAGTGAGTTTGCCAGGTAGCTGCCCTCCAAATTTCTTGGCATAGACAAATGAGCACCTCCAGCGCTGCATCCATTTGTTGAAACATTTCAATTGGTTTTCTGTCAATTTTTGGAGCCTTGTTTTTCACCAATGCCTTCAGAGTAGCTTGGACTTCTGCATTTAGTACCATCAGTTCTTGATCATGTGCTACCCCCTGAAATGGTTGCACATCGACTAATTCTTTTTGGTATAACGACTCTGTGTATTCCTTCCATCTTCTTTTGATGCTTCCTTTGTCGTTTAATATTTTCCCCGTAGAATCTTTCACTATTGCAACTTGAGCTTTGAATTTTTTTTTTTTTCAGTTCCTTCAGCTTGAGAAATGCCGAGTGTGTTCTTGCCTTTTGGTTTTCTATCTCCAGGCCTTTGCACATGTTATTATAATATTTCACCTTCTTGAGCTGCCCTTTGAAATCTTCTGTTCAGTTACTTTACTTGATCATTTCTTCCTTTTGCTTTAGCTACTCGACATTCAAGAGCAAATTTCAATGTCTCTTCTGACATCCAATTTGGTCTTTTCTTTCTTTCCTGCCTTTGTAATGATCTCTTACTTTCTTCATGTATGATGTCTTTGATGTCACTCTACAACTCGTCTGGTCTTCGATCGTTGGTGTTCAACGTGTCAAGTCTATTCTTGAGATGGTCTCTAAATTCAGGTGGGATATACTCAAGGTTGTACTTTGGCTCTTGTGGACTTGTTCTAATTTTCTTCAGTTTCAGCTTGAACTTACATATGAGCAATTGATGGTCTGTTTCGCAGTCAGCACCTGGACTTGTTCTGACTGATGATATTGAGCTTTTCCGTCGTCTCTTTCCACCGATGTAGTCAAATTGATTCCTGTGTATTCCATCGGGCAAGATCCACATGTATAGTTGCCATTTAAGTTGGTGAAAAAATGTATTTGCAGTGAAGAAGTCATTGGTCTTACAAAATTCTATCATGCAATGTCCCTCATTGTTCCTTTCACCAAGGCCGTATTTTCCAACTACAGATCCTTCTTCTTTGTTTCCAACTTTCTCATTTCAATCACTGGTTGTTATCAGTGCATCCTGATTGCATGTTCGATCAATTTCAGACTGCAGGAGTTGGTAAAAAATCTTCAGTTTCTTCCTCTTTGGCCTTAGTGGTTAGCGTCAGTGTCTAGTTAGTGTTTTTCCCTCCCCATCCCTCCCGTCCCTAGTGGCCATCAAAGATTTTTTCTTTCTCTGGGTAAACTTTTACATGAGTTTTTATAGTAGTGGTCTCATACAGTATTTGTCTTTTTGTGATTGACTTATTCCTCTCGGCATAATGCCCTCCACTCCACGTGACATGTTTCAAAGATTCATCATTGTTCTTTATTGTTGCATAGTATTCCACTGTGTGTATATACCACAAACCATCATTTGTTTATCCATTCATCTGTTCGTGGGCACTTAGGTTGTTTCCATCTTTTTGTTATTGTGAATAATGCTGCAAGGAATATGGGTGTGCACATTTCTATTTGTGTGATGGCTCTCACTTCCCTAGAATATATTCCTAGGAGTTGGATTGCTGGATCATGTGGTATCTCTATTTCTAGCTTGTTAAGGAAGTGCCATATTGTTTTCCAAAATGATTGTACCATTTTACATTCCCACTGGTAGTGCATAAGAGTTCCAAACTCCCTGCAGGCTCTCCAACATTTGTTATTTTCTGTTTTTTTTGATTCGTGCGAGTAATGTTAGGGTTCAAACTTATTCTTGTTGCTCGTTGCCATCGAGTCAGCTTCGACTCATAGGAACCTTATGTAAAGCAGAACAGAATGTTGCCTGATCTTCATGATCACTGGGATCTTTAATTTTATTTTTATTGTACTTTAGATGAGGACTTACGGAGCAAACTTGCTTCTCGTTAAACAATTAATGTATACATTGTTTGTGACATTGGGTGCCAAACCCACGGTACGTCAACACTCTCCCCTTCTCAGCCTTGGGTTTCCCATTGCCATCAACCTTGGGTTTCCCATTGCCATCAACCTTGGGTTTCCCATTGCCATCAACCTTGGGTTTCCCATTGCCATCAACCTTGGGTTTCCCATTGCCATCAACCTTGGGTTTCCCATTGCCATCAACCTTGGGTTTCCCATTGCCAGCTTTCCTGTCCCCTCCCGCCTCCTGGTCCTTGCCCCAGGCCCGGTGGAGCCCCGGTCTCGTTTTGTGCACCTGTCTAATCTTTGGCTGAAGGGTGAAGCTCAGGAGGGAGAACAGGAGTGATCGCCGGTATATTTGAGTCCATTGTTGTGGTGATTGTGTCACTCCATCTCATGGAGTGTTTCCCTCATTTTTGCTGACCTTCCACTTTACCAGACATGATGTCCTTTTTTGTGACTGGCCTTTCCTCGTGAGGTGTACCAAGGAAGCAAGTTGAAGTCTCGACACCCTTGCTTCTAAGGGGCATTCTGTTTGCATTTCTTCTAAGACTGATTTATTTGTTCTTCTGGCAGTCCACGGTATATTCAGTATCTTTCCCCAGTACCATGGTTTGCATGCATCATGGTTGGTCTAGACCGTTAGCTGAAATGAAGAGAAGCTCATTCCAACCAAATCTACTACATGGAGTAAGGAGTTACCTGGCTTGGGAAAATACTACAAGTAGAAAGGTTTATATCTAGTGGGTCATAGAAGAAACAAAGAAACATTTATTCAGTAATTTCCCTGTTATGGATTGAATTGTGTCCCCCCAAAATACATATCATAAATCCTAACCTTTACAACCTGTGGTTATATTCCCATTTGGGAATGAGTTTCCTGTTATGTCAATGAGGCAGGATAAGTGTAGGGTGTGTCTTGAGTTAATCTCTTACAAGAGATAAAAAGAGCAGATTAGGCAAGCAGAGATGGGGGAAGAGGGATGTCAAGCCACAGGAAGGTCACCCAGGAGCAGAGGCTCAGAAGAGACAAGGACCTTCTTTCAGAACAGAGAAAGCCTTTCCCTAGAGTCAGCACCCTGAAATTGGACTTCTAGCCTCCTAAACTATGAGAAAATATGTTTCTGTTTGTTGAAGCCACCCCCTTGTGATATTTCTGTTATAGCAGCACTGTTAACTAAGACACGCCCCTGCGAATAGCTCCCAAGGAAGAGAAAATATAGTCTATCTACACATTTAATTCCCTTCAGCCTCACGGGAACCTGTGAGCAGTTACATTTCCATCTGCAGAGTGGGAGGTAGGCACAGGGTAATTGTGTAATTTGCTTAAGACGGCACCTGGGGTCAAATCCTTTTATTCCCCTAAATGCCTGGTCTGTCTTACTATGCCACACCAACCCTCAACTACAAAACACAGAAATGAGATACTGAGATTAATTTCCCATATATTAACATCTTCACTTTTTTCTAAATTTTGATTAATGTGCGACATTTAGGTGATGCAGAGTGGACAAACCACCCCTTACAACACGCTAGAATTTTAACCATTGATTTTTACAATTATGTACTAGATGCACTATTCAGTCTTCCCTTGCGAGTTCCCATGGCCGTTACTTTGTGGACGTTATCCAGTCTGCACAGTGAGCCCAGGCATGTCTGTTTAACCTCGTATATACTAAAACCATCCCATTGAGAATTAGAAAAGTGCAGAATAATACTGAACTCCCCTGAGACCCAGCATTACACCGAAATCACAACCCATTTTCTAGAATTCCATGTATCTTCCTTGGCTTTAAGCAAATCCCAAGTGGCGAGGATGTGGTTGACTCTGCACAGTCTCTTCAATGGCAGTGACTGGACACGGAAGGAGAGCAGCCTGGGGCCGTCCCTGGGATAGCGCGCCATCTGTGTGTCCGGGTTGCCCTGAGCCCGCACCTCCACATGCCAAAGGCGGCACTCAGTGAGAACAAAAATCCAGAGAAAGACCCCAGGGCAACATCTGCACGTGGA
Organism: Loxodonta africana; assembly: GCF_030014295.1. Classification (NCBI taxonomy): domain Eukaryota; kingdom Metazoa; phylum Chordata; class Mammalia; order Proboscidea; family Elephantidae; genus Loxodonta; species Loxodonta africana. Next base: position 238,395,890 of record NC_087342.1, on the reverse strand, counting down.
GGGAAGGAGTGATAGGAGCGGGTTAGTGGGTGTGAATCCATGAGCTCGTTTCTTCCCCTGAGCCTGATGCATTATTCATAAAGAGCACGCATTACAGAGAGTCTCCAGCTTGTGTTTGTATCATCCCAGCTGAGGGAGCACGCGGCAGACGGCTGGAATTAGGATGAGGTAATTGCTCCCTCCCTCCCTCTGTCTCTCTGATAAGCTTTCAGAAGAGACAAGACAGGCAGGAATATGGAAGCTTCAAACCGTCACGTGATGGCTTACCAGACCGACAGGCTCAGCTGGTTTGCTCAAGGCTCAGAGCAGAGAGTCTTTGGGTTATAACATTGCCGGCAATGCTCCTGGTTGTCTTCTTTTTCTTTTTATAAGTAATTCCTACCTATTCCTCCCTCAGGTCTTCTCTGTCTTCTGAGAGGCATGTGGAAGCAGTGGTCTTGATTGGGATGGTGCATGTGAAGTCCCCAGAGCTGTGCCTGGCATGCTGTGGGCACCTGTTCCACCACGGCTGAGCCTTTGCTGGAAGAGGGCGCTCCCCTCGTGGGCACCCCGTCCCCAGCACTTTCCATTAAATTGTTGTTGGGGCCCGTGGAGTTGGCCCCTGACTCATGGTGACCTCATACACAATGGAGCAAAATGCTGCCTGGTTCTGTGCCATCCCCATGATTGTTTGGGGTTAGACCATCATGCTCCATAGGGTTTTCAGTGGCTAGTTTTCAGAAGTAGATCGCCAGGCCTTTCTTCCTAGTCTGTCTAGTCTAAAAGGTCTGTTGAAATCTATTCAACATCACAGCAACACACAAGCCTCCACTGACAGACGGCTGGTGGCTGGGCATGAGGCACACTGGCTAGGAATTGAACCCAGGTGTCTTGCACGGAAGGTGAGGATTCTACCACTTAACCGCTGCTGCTTCCTTCCATTAAACTGCCATTTCACCACAACGGGAAAGTCAGTGTGGCCAGTGCAGCTACCGGGGAGTGGCTGGTGGGCCCCAACTGCCAACCTTTCAGTTAGCAGTGGAGTGCGTAGCCATTGCATCACCAGGCCTTTTTAGTAGGGGATCCCAACTTTCGAAGGACCCAATATTGTCACAGTACCCACACCCTTGGTTGGCCCTGTCATGTGGTGCAACATTTCTGCTACTGGACTTTTTTAAAGACGCTTGGCTTACATTCTCAGTCAGCTTCTACACTTTGAAAGCCAGGGATTCATGATACCAGGATTTATTATATCCCCTCTGAAGCTGAATGTTTAGTGACGTTCTCTAAATACTGAATGAACGAATGAGGGGATTCATGGACACTAGGGTATTTGCACAATTTCTCTGGAGTGGAGTTTAGAAAATCCTAGTTATTGATGTCAACAGCTCCTTTTTCGCATGTGTTTGTCTCTCGTTGCCTTAACGAGCCTGAGCTTTGGCATCAGATAGATGTTGGGGTAAGCCCTTAGCGCCCTTGCCTGGCAGCTGTGTGAGTGAGGACAAATTACTGACATCTCTAAGACCCAATTTTCTGGGTCTTTCCATCTCTTACTCTTCCCAAGCCTTAGCGGCAGGATCAGAAGCCTGACTTAGGCTGCTGGAGGACCTCGTGAAACGCGCCTGATAGGTAGCTGCTGTGTCTGCTGTTCCCTGTGGTCTCTCCGGCTGCTCGCAATGTCCTTGCCCCTCCCTGCTACATTCAGAGGCCACTGGTGGACGCCAAATGCACGCTCGTGTCATCTATTCCTGGCCCTGGGCCACACCAGCATGCCACGGCAAAAGCAAGAAGACTCTTTATCCTGGGAGGAAAGATATATCAAAACCGCACTCAACGTGAGCCCCTGGGGATGTGGCCGGGGCAGGTGTCTGCTGGCTGCGGGGCTCGGGCTCTGTGTATCCAGGCCACCAGGGGCTGAGGGGAACAGGGGCACTGCATGGGCTCGGGCTGTGCCTCTAGTGCTCAGGGACTCTTTGCTGGGATGGAGGAAGATTTCCTGGAGACTCAGAGCCTGCACCAGCCCTCTGTGCATCCTTGGTGAGGGTCTGGGGTCCTCTGGGAGTTCAGGGTCCCCCTGGTGCTCCTGCGGACTGGCCAGAGGCCAAGAATGCTGCCCACGGCTAAGCCACCCGCAGGGGAGCCCGTTTACCGCGCTTTGCTGCAGGAGGCTGATGAGGTGGGGCATTCCTTTGTCGGTTCCTCTTGGAAAGGACTGCATGGGCCTCCCTCCATCCTCTGCTCGTGGAGACGTACCCAGGCTTGGCTGTGTCATCACTCCACCCAGCCGTGGGGGCTGGCTGCCCAGGAGCACCTCGGCAGCGACCCTCCCCAGCGGCTCTCAATGCCCAGGGTCATCTTGGTATTATAATTCAGCAAATACTGCTCTGAGCCTGGCTCAACAGCCCTAAAAGCGTTCACGTGGCCACAGCTTCAAGGGGCTGCACCTGCAGTGATCGATGACGACGTGACCAGTGAAGGGCTGACTTCGCCCAGGTGACTTGGGCCCTTTGCACCAACCTCTCAGCAACACCCGTCCTTCCCTTCTCTTTGCAATCCTTGGGGTCATTTGCTACTTGTACATAAAGTGACCTTAGTCAGGGTTCTCCAGAGAAACAACCAAAAAGGTAAGTCCACGTCCGTATCTGTATCTGTGACGTTGTGTGGCTGGGTTCTGTGGAGTTGATTCCACCTCACAGCGACTGTAGGACAGAGTAGAACTGCCCCATGGGGTTTCCTAGGCTGAGATATTTATGGCAGCAGATCTCCAGGTCTTTTCTCCTGTGGAGCAGCTCGTGGGTTAGAATTGCCGACCTTTCGATTAGCAGCTGAGCACTTAACCGTTGTGCCAACAGGACTCCTATGTAATTAACAGTTTTTATTTATAAGTCACAATGCAGTGGTGGTTTGGTGGTAGAATTCTTGATGTGCTAATAAAAAAAAATCCCCAAAAACCAAGCCCGTTGTCTTGGAGTCGATTCCGACTCATAGTTACCCTATAGGACAGAGTAGAACTACCCCATAGGGTTTCAAAGGAGCGGCTGGTGAATTCGAACTGGTGACCTTTTGGTTAGCAGCTGAGCTCTGAACCACTGCACCATCAGGGCTCCAGACATGCTAATAGCTCCTGTGAAAGACGTTTTCAAATCCTTGGGGCTCCTGAGCTCTGCTGCTTTCTGTTCACTGACGACGTAGACCCGGGCCATAGAACCCTTGCCAGTGATCCCACAGCATGCGATGACAGAAAGTTAGGTGGCTGATCCCCAAGGTTTCACCTAGCGATGGTGTCTTTGGTTCTGTGGCTCTAGGACTGTGGGTAAGTGGATGTTAGCTGGGAAAAGAAATAGGTGGTGCTGTTAGCTACAAGCAACAGAAACTCTGACTCAAACTGGCTTAGAAAGAAAAAGGAAATGTATCACCTCACGTATCAGGAAACAGGAAGTCAGGGGTAGGAGTGGACCCTAAGTGGACGTGACTCAGTACTTTAACAATGTCAGCAGGGATCCCAGCCCCTTCTGATTCTCCACTCAGCTGTTCTGAGTGTGAGCTGGATTCTGGGGCTGGTTTCCCTCGGTGTCAGAAGACGCTTACAGCAGGACCCGGCAGTTTCCTTGTTCACACCTGCTACAGGAAGAGAGAGAACCTCTCCCCAGCGATGCGGGAAGAGGATGATAAATCCTTCTCTTTACTCTGATGGGGAGCCCAAGTCCTGTTCTCACCATTCCACCCCAAACATTTCCAGAGGTTGCACCTGCCAGGTGTAAGTGGCTGATAATGCTCTCCAGGTGTGGGCCCAGGCCACAGTAGCACCTGGGAGCTGGTTACAAGCAAAAACTCCAGGGCTCCACCTAGACCTACTGACCTGGAAATTCCAGGGAGGACCCAGTACCTGTGTCTCCCATGTCCCTTAGGTGTCCCTATACCCATGTGGGTCTGAGATGGGGGGGGAGTAGCACCTATGTCTCCCAGGTCCCCCAGGTGTTTGGGTCTGACAGCTGCCTGCGCAGACTAGTCATGTCCACGCCCTACAGGCGGGAAGGACATCCCAGGTGGGGAGGAGGATACTGTTGTGGGGAGCAGGGATAGATGCTGAGCACACTCAGGTCTCCTAGTGAGCAAGGAAGATGAAGCCACGCTGTTGGAGCCAGATAGCAAACTGCGCACATGTCCTGCCCTCCCTTGGGCGGGGTCTTAGCAGTGTAGATCCGGGGAAGACCAAATGGAAACCAAGGCATCAGGCCTATGATGGGGAGGGCCTGAGAGGTCCCAAGTGCAGGACTCTCTGGTAAAGATGGATTTGGGAATGTAGTTGGTTCCCAGGGTAGCAGGCCTCCAACAATCTCCCCAAACCCAGGCCTTAGGGCTGCTTGCAAAAAGTGTTAGCTCTGCAAAACCAACTTCCAAGTAGCCACTGTGTGTGGAGATCATGTAATCACAGTTTGAATATCAACCCCAGTGTATTGGTTAGGGTTCCTTGAGGCATGGAGAGTGATTAAAGCTCTCGGCTGCTAACTGAAAGGTTAATGGTTCGAAACTATCAGCTGTTTAGTGGGGGAACGATGTGGTAATCTGCTTCTGGGGTCTTATACGCTAGCAAGCGGCCATCTAAGGTGCATAAATTGGTCTCAACCCACCTGGAGCAAAGGAGAATGAAGAACACCAAAGACACAAGGTAATTAATGAGCTCAAGAGACAGAAAGGGCCACATAAATCAGACTACATCAGCCTGAGACCAGAAGAACTAGATGGTGCCTGGCTACAACCGATGACTGCCCTGACAGGGAACACAACAGAGAATCCTTGAAGGAGCAGGAAAGCAGTGGGATGCAGACCTCAAATTCTCATAAAAAGACCAGACTTAATGGTCTGACTGAGACTAGAAGGACCCAGGAGGTCATGTCCCCAGACTTCTGTTAGCCCAAGACTGAAACCATTCCCAAAGCCAACCCTTCAGACAGGGATTGGACTGGACTGTAAGATAGAAAATGATACTCGTGAGGAGTGAGGTTCTTGGTTCAAGTAGACACATGAGGCTATGTGGGCAACTCCTGTCTGGAGGGGAGATGAGAAGGCAGAGGGGGACAGAAGCTGGCTGAATGGACACGGGAGTACAGGGTGGAGAGAAGGAGTATGCTGTCTCATTAGGGGGAGAGCAGCTAGGACTGTATAGCAAGGTGTATATAAATTTTTGTATAAGAGACTGATGATTTGTAAACTTTCACTTAAAGCACAATAAAAATTAAAAAAAAAAAAAAAAAGATTAATGCCCTTGGAAACCCTACGAGGCAGTTCTACTCTGTCCTATGGGGTTGCCAGGAGTCAGATTCGATGTGATGGCAACAGGTTTGGTTTTTGGGCTTATTTTCCTCTGAGAAACAGAACCAATAGGGGACACACACACACACACGTATACTGTATGTATATGTGTATGTATATGTATAGAGAGATTTTAAGGAATTGGCTAATATGATTGTGGGAGCTGGCAAGTCCAAAATATTCTGTCCTAAACTGGTAGGCCAGGTGGCTGGCCAGGAGCTCAGGCAGGATCCTTCTCCCTCGGGACGCCTGTTTTTGCTCTAAAGGCCTTCAACTGATTGGACGAGGCCCACCCACATCATGGAGGGTGATCAGATTTACTTAGGGTCAGCTGACTTAAATGTTGAGCACATGTAAATGCCCTCACAGCAACACCCAGACCCATGTTGGACAAAACACATGGGCATCCTAGCCCAGCCACAGGTACACGAGAAATTTACCCTCCTCCCACAGTCAGTGCAGAATGGAAGAGTAAGGGCGGGGCCGCAAGGCAGGAGGAGGGCTGGACTCTGCTGGTTGCTTGTTCAGGGATGGAAGCAGGGGGAGCCTGCTGCCTGCACTTGGAATGATAATGTCACGTGGTCGTGAAATGGGCCCAGCTGAGGCCGATTCTCCGCAAACAGACTGATTGCTTCTCTCCCACCCACCCCCGAAACACACGGGTCTGGTCCCTGCTGTACAGGAGCACCTTGTGGGGGGGGGGGCACTAAGTGGTCTCAGCTGCACACAGCTGACCCTGGAGTGCAAGCACCTGCTGGACTTGGAGCCTATCCGCTGCAGCGCCCTGTCACCTGGGCCCCAGCGGGCTCTGGGAATCTAGTGTCTGCGTCATGGTCCCTAAGCACTTTCTGTGTTTGCTTCTGTTGCCCTTTTTTTTCCAGTAACTGACTCACTCTCCTTTTGCCCACTTCATGGATTTTGTCAACGGTTATGGATAGGATTGTGTCCTCCAAAAAGACATGCTGAAGCCCAACCTCAGGACCTGAGTACATGACCTTGTGTGGACATGGGCTCCTTGAGGATGTTACCAGTTAACATGAGGCCATACTGGAGTAGGGTGTATCCTGATCCCATCCGAGTGGTGTTCTTATAAAAGGGGTGACACAGACAGACAGAGGGGAGATGACCATGGGGAGACGTGGCTATAAACCAAGGAACAATAAGGATCACAGCTGTCACCGGAAGCTGGAAGAGAGGCGTGGAACAGAGGGTCCCTCAGAGCCTCAGAAGGAATCAACATGGCTGACACCCTGGTCATAGACTCCCAGCCTCCAGAACTTGAGACAGTTCCTGTTTTTATAAGTACAGTAAGTCCCCAGGTTACGAACGTCAAGCTTATGGACAACTTCACCTTGCCCTTTAAGGTTATGAAAATCTGCGCTCACTTTGAAATGACTGAACCATCCCCTACTCGCAACAAGTTCTTCATCATAGTCACCTTCACTAGCTGCACGTGCAGCTTGAAATCACTGAAAAGGCTTTGAGCCTCTTCTCGCGTGGAAGTAACCGAAAAACCAAACCCAGCGCCATCAAGTCGATTCTGACTCATAGTGACCCTATAGGACAGAGTAGAACTGCCCCATAGAGTTTCCAAGGAGCACCTGGCAGATTTGAACTGCCGATCCTTTGGTTAGCAGCTGTAGCACTTAACCACTACACCACCAGGGTTTCCCGTGTGGAAGTAAGGCTAAATAAAAACTGTATGCACCTGTTCCCACTTACCTACAGTTCTGACTTAAAGGCAGGCTCCGGAACAGATCTTGCTGTGACCTGGGACTGCCTGTACCTGGCTTGTGGCACTTTCTCACAGCAGCCCCAGGGAACAGAAAAGCCCACTACTCTCCTTGGGTCTCCTGGCTGTGGCCTTGCACATCTTGGGATGTCTTACGTTCACCTTTCCGGAGGATCTGATTGTTGTGACAAGGGACATCCAGGGACGATGGCCCCCGCTGAGCAGAGTAGATGTTGGGTTTACTGTCCTCTGCGTGGGCTGGGGCCCACCTGTAACTCATCGGAACACAGCAGGGCCCGAGGTTGAGCACCTGGTCTCAGGAAATAGTGAGGAGCGAATGTAAGGTGTTTGAGACACTGCAGGTGCTCGCGTATGTCACAGTGACCAGCCCTCTTCAATAGCTGTGGGTTGGGGGGGCAGGGCGGGGTGGGGCAGGGCTGGGGGACGGCCTGTGCAAAGCATGGGGCTGTAGGCAAGGTGCCCTGTGATGTCCGCTGTCCTGACTGCCTAACACACTCAGGTGGCAGAAGGGGTCAGACGTGGGTGTTTGGATGGAGCCCTGTTTAAAACGTAGTGTTTTGCTGACAGCCTTTCCATTTCATTTTAATGAATCCTCTGTCCTTGCTAACTAGCTTACCACTCAGGTAAATAGAAAATACAAAGTGTTTTCCTGCTGGAAATTAATGGCTCTTTAAAATCCTTAAGGAGAGTGAGAATGCGAAGAAGGGGTGTGGGAAGGGGAAGATGCAGAGACAGGGCATCACGGCGTTCGGGGCAGCACCCTACACTTGGGACTACAGATCAGATGGTTGGTCCTGCTTCAGCCAGATGGGATGGAATGGAAAGAAGGACCAGCCCAAACCAACCCACTGCCGTGGGGTTGACCCCACTCACAGCAGCCCTGTGGGACAGAGCAGAACTGCCCCGTAGGGCTTCCGAGGCTGTAATCTTTCCAGAAGCAGACCGCCACATCTGTCTCCCACAGAGCAGCTGGTGGGTTAAACCACCCACGTTTCGGTTAGCAGCCGAGTGCTTAACCACTGTGCCACCAGGGATCCTTGAGAGAAGGACAGTAACCGGTAATTTTAGGATGATGACTCGGCTGCGTGGCCTCCCAGCTGCGGTTGCACAAATGTTCACGGGCCTGGTGGTGATCTGATGTAACCGAGGGAGTCTCCCCTGGGTCCATTCATTGAACAAGTATTTTTAGAGGACACAGAGAACATTGGGCTAAGGATTGTGCAGGTTGTGAAAGAGTCATTTCAAATATCTCATTGCTTTTCTCTGTCATAGTAAAAACGATAGCTTGGATACAAATACCATGATGAAACAAATTTAGTTTTGAATTTCTGAGTGGCAGGATATAAGTAACCACCCCCCCCCCCACCGCCCCGTTATGTATGTTCAAGGAGCCCTGGTGGCAAAGTTGTTAAACTGATGGACTGCTAACCCAAAGGTTGGTGGTTCGAAACCACCAGTGGTTCTGCGGGAGAAAGAGGTGACAGTCTGCTTCCATAAAGATTCACGACTTGGGAAACCCTATGGGGCTGCTCTGAGGAGGAACTGACTCAAAGGCAGTGAGGTTTTTTTTTTTTTTTTTTTTTTTGGTTTGTAGTGTATGTTCCAAAGAATTCTTTCCCAACATAAAAAGAATCTTTTGCCAAATGAGTTTCTCAGCCTGCTCTGCCTCCATCCCTCTGGACATCAAAAACAAACAAACAAACAAAAACCCAAAATAAAACAGTATGAAGGGAAGAACTGGGCATCGTTTAGTTGTATAACAATAATAATCCTAAAGATTTTGGGTGATGAACAAATCAGAACCAGTGAGAGGCGTCAGAGGTGTCAGGGAAAAATCCCTTCTTACTGCAGAGAACAATTAAAAAAAAAAAAAAAAACTATACAAAGACAATTTTACATTAAAAAAAAAAAACTGCTTTTTTCCTGTGGATAAAACAAATACAGCCTAAAATAAATTTAAAAAAGGTTAAACAGTAGAGAACTGTAAAAAGGTAGGAAATGAAAATTCCCCTAGTCTCCAGCCCCTGCCGGCCTTCAGCCCGAGAACCGCTGTGGGCCCTTGGCCATTTCCTTCCCCTTTTGCTCTCCATACCGGCACTGAGCAAAGACACCACGTGAATCCATTCTCATAAAAATCGGGTCATGCTAAACATATGGCGGGGTTACTTTTCCCCACTTGATAATATGTCTGAGGCCTCTTTCTACTTCAGTACACACTGATCCACTCGTTCGTTTAATTGCTGTGTGTGCGGCTCTGCCATGGTGTATTTAACAAACCCTTATTGATTGACATTTGGGCTCCTTCCAGGTTTCGCTATCACAGAGAAATGCTACAGTGAACATCCTTGTGCTTGAATCATGAACGCTGGCGAGCGTTTCTTTGGATAAATTCCTGGAAGTTTAGTCCACAGTGCTTGGTCACATCTCTGCACGTGGATGTGACCCTCTCCAATCCCCACACCCTGCCCCCCTCTGCCCCCTCCCCCACCAGCAGAGAATGGGGAGGGGCTTTGTAAGGCAGCAACTACAGGACTCAGTCAAGGCAGCAGCTTTTAGGGGCTATGGCTTTTACCCCCACAGGCCCACGGGGCTGAATACCAAAATGGGAAGGGGGAAGAAATCATTCAAGAAATGAACACTTTCTGCGCATGTCTTAGCACTCTCTAGAGAGACAGAACCAGTGAGTGATATATATAATGTGTGCATATATACATACATATAGAGACTGAGAGAGGAGAGAGAGATTTACTTCAAGGGGTTGGCTCACACAGTTGTGGGCGCTGGGAGATCCAAAATCCGCAGGGGCCAGGCCACCAGCTGGGGACTCCTGAAGGCTGGCGTCTCAGGAACCCTGGGTCAGAGGATGGGAAGGGTGCAGAGTGGAGAGAGAATGAGTGCTGCCAAACAATCTCCTTGTAGTCTGCAGGCTGACTGCACCCTGAGGAGCTCCCCTTAACTGACCGATGCCGTACCTTAGATTGCGTTGTGGAAAGTGATTACGTTACCTTGCCTTAGGTTACACTATGGGACAGCAACTGGGCTAGTATTTGGCAAAACCACTGGGAACCATAGGCTAGCAAAGGTGACACATAAAATTAACCATCACAGAATAATTGTGTGAAATACTAATCCTATTGTGAGAAAGGAATCTGGAAACTTAGACGCCAGAGACACCTTCCTCTTCTTCCGTGTTTTTAGCAGTGTTTCCCAGCGTGTGGTTTTGGACCATCTGAATTAGAAACTCTTGGGTGCTGATTCCCAGGTCCAAATCTGTTCCCCACCCCTGCATTGGCGGTTGGCCCAGAATTCGCCACTCCTACGTGATTCCTCTGTGAAGTACGATAGGAAAATTCCAACTCTGCTGACTGATTTACCAGGTGAGGCTAACACTTTACATGTATTTTGTTCCTCATGTATTTGGATTTATCACTACCATCTTATTTTGTTATTTCTGTTTGCCATGATTTTCCATATTTATTTTTTTTGCCTTCATTGAAATGATCAAGCTGGCTTTATTCCTTGCTCCAACTTGATCATTTCAGAGGCTAGAAGTTTTGCATTCTATATCTATTCTCTAGTGCTTACCCTTAGAATTTGAGCTAGCCTACTTTAACTAACAAGGCCTAAAATAACCAATGTCCACATCCTGCTCTGAAGAATACGAGAACCTTGCAACATGTTAGCATTTATCTACCTCTACCTGTCCCCCTTGTATTTGTTTACTAGTTTAGTTTTGTGTTGTTGTCAGTCACCTTATGGTCATTATTGTTGTTATTGGTTTTGCTGTCAATGGTTATTCACATTTACCAATATTTTTATACATCTCATTGCTCATCTCTTCTGTTGAATCTCATTTTTCCTTCTGGTTTTAATTTTCTTCTGACTGGGTGAAATACTTCCAGAGTAGTCATTTCAGAGGGGCCCCTAAGTGGCAAACTCAGTGTTTGTCTAAAAATGTCTTTCTCTTTCACTACTGCACTGTAGTTTAGCTTAGCATAGTTTCATGAGAAAACTGGTGTCAGTCCAGTTATGGTCCATTGCCAGTAATGTGTCTTTTCTCTCTGGTTGCTTTTAAGATTTTCTTTGTGTCTTTAATGTTATTCAGTTTTACCTCAGTATGTCTCTGTGTGACTCCATTTTAATTTAACTTGCTTCGTATTTGATGAGCTTCATCAATCTGAAGACCTATGGATTTCTTTAATTTTAGAATTCTCAGCCATTAACTCTTAATTAATTTCTTCTCTTCCATCCCCCCTACCCCATCTTATGGAATGCTTAATATACATGTGTTGGACCTTCTCTTCTATCCTTCTTGTCTCTCAGTCTTTCTTATTTTCTCTTTTTTACCTGTGTCCTACATTTTTTTAATTTCCTCAAATCTATCTTGTATCTTCGACCTGTTATTTAATACATCCATTGAGTTTTGAGGTTCTTTGCTTTTGTTCTCTATTTCTAGACATTCTATTTTGTTCTTTGTTAAACTGTAGCCTTAGAATTTTTGTTTCAGATGCTGTGACTCAGACTTTTTCCCTCTCCCTCTCTCTCCCACCTCCTCCCTCTTTTTTTTTGATCAAGAATATTTTATAGATTCCTTGATAGATTATTTTCACACATTAATCTTTGAATCGGGGATATTTTAGTCTGGCCTGCTTTTTTCTCAAGGATATTATGCTGGATTCTACACAACTGGAGCTGAGCTTGTCTCCTTAAGTGATGACCTGAGAGCCATGTATTCGTGACTTGTAACCCGTATTTCATAAGTCAGCTCCTGTTGGAGACCGGGAGTAGTAGGCCAGGGTAGTTTTCTCCAAGATAGTTCCTCTGTCATGGAAAGTATGCATTGGGGAATCCCTTGGGTTTTGAAACTCCCCACTTTCATGGAGCTCTGGATTGTTCAAGGCACCATGGCTCATAGATATTTGTTTGTGGATTAGTATTTAGCATTTCTACCCAGTTGACTTCTGTTAGCATCTGCAAATGGACTCACAGATCATTTTTTTCCATTGCCTTTCAAGGATTGGGGCAATGGTTTGTCAAGAAAGATTTTATTGATTTAAGATAGACAGCTTGGTGCCCTGAGGTTGGAATGCCATTCTAAGAATATAGCACAGTTTAGGAAAGCAAAACAAAAACAAAACAAGACTTAGAAGCAGAGGTGAGACAGAGTAAATGGTTATGAATAAGTTCCTTTCTCCTTTTATCTAAGCCTTGTATTTGGAGTAATTCAACTTATTTTCTTTATAAGGATAAGAATATGAGTTAAACCTATCAGAGTCATTTTATACTGAGTGTTCACTTTGGTGTTTTAAATTTGAACTTCAGCCTTTAGAGGTGTTGGCAGTAAACTCGGTGAAAGAAGATAAAGATTTTCCAATCTGATGTTTTATTTAAACTGAGAACATTGTGACACAGCCGACTACAGAAAGTCTATTTTTGGGCATTTCAGTGTATTTCTGTAGATTGAGCAGATGGTATACTATTATTAAAGACTGCCACACATCATGTAAAGGCCCCGGCTCCACCCTTGTCCCACTCCAGAGTGTGTGCTTGAATGAAGTGGAGGGACTTGTGGTGGTTGGGAAGCAAATCCTGACTTAGAGTAGATGGCAAGTCATTTACCACCTCACAAGACAAAGCAAAGAGTAGGCGGACATGGTGAAGTCGGAAAACAAAATACATAAAGGGGCATTTAAAAAGCCACTATTTCTCTCTGTTGAGCAAAATGTCAAAATAGTTCATTTCAACTTGGAACAAAAACTCATCTGTAAAAATCATAGGAAGTGATTTCCTATTTAAAACCTTTTATTCACTGCTGACTGGAAAATCTGATGAGTGACTAAGTGATCTACTAAAGCCAAGTTTGTAAAACCCCCTTGTTTGATGACGGTATCAATGAATTTTAATTTATCTGTAGATAATTCTAAACAATCAATGGCCACAATGTTGGATTCCTTGAGCAAAATGGTAGGCCCGTGATTCCACTCCTGGGAAGAAAAATCCCATTGCTTGGTACCAATTTTCCTGTTTCTTGACCTGGGGACCATGAGCTGGGGCCCTGTACAAGTGCATCTTAAACCAGAAAGCTCTCAGGAGCTGGCCTAGCTCTTGGGTGTTCCTGTGGGAGGTCTGGAAGAAGAACCTGGACTTCCTTTCTGGACATGTTGCTCAGAAACTCAGGAGGCCACACCGCCTTCCTTTGGTGATCTGCGGACAGTCTACACCTATATTAGAAGAAATACCACCAGAATCTTCCTTAGAAGAGATGATGGTGAGACTTATGCTCACTTACTGTGGACATGTTGTCAGGAAAGACCAATCACTAGAAAAGGATATCACGTTTGGTAGAGGATTAGTGAAAACAAGATAAACCATCAATGAGATGGACTACACAATAGCCACAGTACTGGATTCAAACATACCAAGATCACGAAGATGGCCCAGGACTGGGCAACTCTTTGTCCTGTTGTACATAATGCCATCATGAGTCAGAGCCTATTGGACAGTGACTAACAGCAACTGCACTTGGATATCAAGGGAGCTGTTGAGAAACTATTGTCTTGAGTCCTTGGGTTTGGCCTGGACTGGTCATCTCACCTGTCAGGCAGTGTCGACATCAGCAGTCACGTGGGCTTTATCTTGGGTGCAGCAGCCATGGTCTCCCAGAGCAGAGCATAAGCCAGGATGCAGACATGGCCTTCTTATCTGTACATCTTCACCCATGAGTCTGCAGGGCAGGGCCATCTTCCTCACTCTGCGTGGAGAGCAGGCGTTGACTCCACAACAGGGGTGGAACTGAAGGGAACACGCAATTCACAGGTTAGAATGACGCCCTCTCCCAAGAGCGACGAGACCCAGTCCTCTGAGCCTTCTGTGTGGGAGTGCTTAGGGCTACAGGTCCTCTCCCTAGGAATATAAGGGTTCCTTGGGGGCAACTGGGCCAAGGCCAAAATGTCCCCCCGGAACAGACAATCCTACCCAGAATTCTGAATTCTGATTAAGAGAAGGTCTCAGAGTTAGAGCCTGAAGGAGGAGGAAAAGAAGGCTTTCAGAGAAACTAAAATGCATGTTGCTGTTGTTGTGCACTGAGTCAACTCTGACCCACAGCGACCCCGCAGGACAGAGCAGAACTGCCCCACAGGGTTTCCGAGGGTGCCCTCTTTACGGGAACAGACTGCCACATCTTTCTCCCACGTTGCCACTGGTTGGTTCCAGCCACTGACCTCCTAGTTAGCAGCCAAACGCTTAACCACTGCACCACCAGGGCTCCTTACACCCACCTTAGTATGATCTAATGGGGACTAAAGCCCATGGGGGCAGTGTGGTCCCATTACCTGGCCAGAGACAAGTCTGTTAGAAAGCCAGGCAAAGCAGGGAAGTGAAACGCGGTCTTGCTTTTCTTTTATAAATCCCACTGACCTGATGTCCTTCCTTTTCCTTAGCTACATGACAAGTATCTTGCACCATCAGATGCAGGAACTGTCAGAGCAAAAAGAGGTGGGTAGGATTGACTCTGCTGACCTTTGTGACCTGGCTTATTTGGGTGCCTGGTTTTCCCCTGGGCCGTGCCAAGAGGCTCCCGGCACACTTGCCTACTTGCTCTTTGATTGTATCAAGCCAAGACCCAAAGCTGCTTTCTGGTTTACTTCCTCAAAAGCTGTGACGCGGTCCCTGCAGCCAAGTGTGGACAGGTGCAGTGTGTTTACGTTTACAAGCTGAGCCACCACTGTAAAGCAGGCTTGGGAGGCAGGATCCTGAGAAAACAAAAATCACCTACGCTGCATTCACAGGTAATCCAGGTCAGGTATAACCAGACTAGGTAATCCAGGCCAGGAATAACCAGAACAGGCAGCTTTCTGCTCTGGCCATGGGCACAATGCTGCATTCACTGGAGGAGAGAGGAGTGTTTCACTACAGTCGGTAAAACTCTGGGGTAGAGCTAGTCATTCCAGCCAGGGAGGCCACCTAAGCCAGGTGGACCCGTCCTCGTTGTCAGCGTTAGGCCTCCAATAAAGATCCTTGTCTACGGACATTATGGAGGAGGAGGAGACCCACTCAAATCATTACACACACTTTAAATGAATGGGTATACGCAGCTGCTCATATGTATTATGGACCCACAAAGACCCTCCCAGAAGGTACTAAGACATATGTGCTTAAGGCCTATGTGCTTCTTATTGAGAAAGACCCCCAAAGAGATGGATTAACCCAGTGGCTGCAACAGTGGGCTCAAACATAACAACAATTGTGAGAATGGCGCAGGACTGGGCAATGTTTCATTCTGTCATACATGGGGTTGCTATGAGTTGAAACTGACTTGAAGGCACCTAACAACAACATGTGGTCAAGGAGAGACTGAAGCACAGTGGGCTCCAGTGAGGGAGTGCACTGTGGTTTCCCAGGTGACAATAACAGGGAAGGCATGGCCCTCGGTAGAGCCGTGCTTTGAGAACATCGTCCACCTTTCTCTCTTAGAGACTCACAACTCCCCAGCAGAGGGTTCCTGTGATGGTGAATTTGACAGTCCACGTGGCTGGGCTGCGGTGCCAGGTGTTTGGGCACACAGTAGTCTAGGTGCTGCTATGAAGGAAGTTAGACATGACTGTTGATGTTGTTAGGTATCGTCCAGCGGATTCTGACTCATAGCGACACGATAGGACAGAGTAGAACCGCCCCATAGGGTTCCCAAGGAACGGCTGGTGGATTTGAACTGCTGACCTTTTGGTCAGCAGCCGAGCGCTTAGCCACTGTGCCACCAGGGCTCCTCCACATGATTAGCATTTATGGCCAGTTGATCTAAGTAAAGGAGATTACCCTCCACAGTGGTTCCTGGGTGGTGCAAATGGCCGGCACTCAACTACTAATCTAAAAGTTGGCGGTTCAAAAGCGCTGCCAATGGCTCCGTGGAAAAGGCCTGGCGATCTGCTTACGTAAAAGTCACATCCAAGAAAACCCTATGGAGCAGTTCCGCCCTGTCACATATGGGGTCACCATGAGTTCAAATTGACTCAACAGCAGTAGGTTTATTTTTTTGTTTGTTTATCTGCCATCATGTGGGTGGGCCTTACCCAATCAGTTAAAGGCATTTAGAGGGAGAACTGAAGTTTCCTGAGGGAGGAGGAACTCTGCCTCAAGACCACAAAGAGCCCCCTGCTGGAGTTTCCAGCCTGCTGCCTGACCTGTGGATTTTTGACTTTCCAGCTCCCACAGTCACATGGGCCAATTCCTTCAAATAAATCTCTATGTATGCACACGTGTGTGTGTTTGCGTGTTTTGCGTATAAATATATAATCCCTGGGTACCACAAATGGGTAAGCTCTGGGCTACTAACTGAAAAGTTGGTGGTTCTAACGTACCCAGCAGTGCCTTAGAAGAAAGGCCTGGCAGTTACTTCTGAAAAATAAGCCATTGAAAATCCTGTGGAGCACAGTTCCACTCTGATACTCACGGGGTCGCCGTGAGTTGGAGTTGACTTGAGGGAAACTGGTGGTGGTGGCGGACATGTATGTGTATATACGCACAGTCAGTATATACACATATGTACACATACATATGTATATATCAACCAGAAAACCAAACCCGCTGCTGTCGAGTCGATTCCAACTCATAGCGACCCTGTAGGACAGAGTAGAGCTGCCCCATAGAGTTTCCAAGGAGCTCCTAGTGGATTCTAACCGCCAACCTTTTGGTTAGCAGCCGTAGCGCTTAACCACTACGCCACCAGGGTTTCCTTATGTATGTACACACATGCACGCACACATATGTAAACTCCCATGTCTATGCGTACATATGCAAACACACACATGTATGTATACACACGCAGACACACTGTGTATATATATTTACATATATACACATATGTATATATTGCTGGCTCTGTCTCCCTGGAGAGCCCTGACTAACCTAGTTCTCGGGGCCTCCCCCTGCGCATCTACAGCAGTGCACGCATGTGAGACTCAGTGTAAACAACAATAACTTCAGCAAGGGAGATGGGGGTCCCACTTTGAAGCAGCTCGACTTGAAAGCTGAATGGAGAGATTCGAATGGGTGCGGTGCCTTCAGAGCCCTTCCCTGTGCACGATTTAACGTCTTTTTCCTGAGCTTGCTTCCCAGGCCACTGATTTGATTTTCTGAAAGTCATTGATTCTTCGAGTGCTAAAAAGCAATTACCTCACGCCTCCCCCTGTTGCCTGTGCTGGTTCCCTCTCTGCATGACGACTGTCACCCTCTGGTAAGCCTCTGCCTTTGTGGTCATGAGGGTTCCCGAAGCCTCCAGCTGTGAGCGTTTGACTCCATGGAGCTGGGGACCCACTTTAATTCCTCAGCATATTGGTGTTTCTCTCAGTCACTGAGGACAGAAATCGGCTTCACACTTAACCACGAATGCCGTATCTCACACCACTATAAAAACAAGCGATTTCGATAAACACCAGAAAATGGAGCCAACGCTGCTGCCAGGGAGGGCACTGCTCGGGTGAGTCCTCTTCCTACCTGGCCAGCGAGCAAAGGGTTAACGTGGAGTGTACAGCCTTCTCTACTCTCACTTCTGGGAAAACGGGATCCACGGCTCCACATAACACAGTGTGCACACACACGAATACCCCACACACTTACACACATATACCCACATACTCTTGTGCACACACTCAAATACATGCAAACACACACTCATGCACACATATATGCATGCACTTTCACACACAGGTACCCATGCGTACACACACATACTGACATGTATGCATGCATACACTTGCATGCACACATATGTACACACACGTACACATATACACGCACACTTACATATTTACACATATACATGCACACATACACATATGCACATGCATACACTTACATATACACATATTTACACATATATACCCAATACACATACACACTCATATACACATATCCCCCCACACTCTTACACACAAATACACATACACATGCACATACATGTATACACGGAACTCATGTACACACGCTCTTGTATTAGACTCGTAACACACTCACACATGTACGCACATAGCTACACACATCTCTGCTTTCATTATTTCCCAGATCATGAACAAATTTTGAGGCAAGGCTACATGGAGAATGCTTCCTGAGTCACATTCGAGCGCACTAGCTGCAACAGACCCCTGTGACCCATGATGCTGCGTGGAGGAGGAGTGGGCAGAGTTAACCTGACACACCTGTTCACACCTATCACTGCCTCCTGGCTTCTGGTGTGGATAGAAGCTTGGAAGTAGCCTCACCCACTGTAACTCTCCTGCCTTTTCCTGCCCTAACTTTAAACTGGTCAAAACCCTCGTGGGACCATCCCTTACCCTGGTGGCATGGGGTGGGTGAGGGGGGTTGTCAATAACTGCTTATTTATTACACACAGCATTGGCCATTGCAGAGGGGGAGAATAAGACACAGTTTCTGCCATGAAGGCAAGTGTCTTCTTGGGAGACAAGCCTTAGTAACATGTGCTGATTACCAGAGTTTCTTACTTTCTCTGGAACGTAAGCTGGAAAATGGGTCCACTTCTGGTGTGATGTAATACTTCAGAGGAAGGGGAAGGAGACTGCTGTTTGCAGGGCTTCTGCCTTCTTCCCCTAGCCCACCATCACCTCCTTTCTGCCATGCTACCCTTGAGGGAGAATGAGGAAGAACTGTGGTCAGGAAGAGACTGGATGCAACAGGCCCAGGAACATCAAAAGAGTGTCAGGGTGTGCCCTTTCGGAATACATTACAAACTAACCAGTTTTCACTGAGTCAACCTGACTCATGATGACCCCATGTGAGTCAGACTAGAACTATGCTCCATAGGGTTTTCCATAGCTGATTTTTCAGAAGTAGATTGCCAGGCCTTTCTTCTGAGGCAACTCTGGGAGGGTTCGAATAGCCAACTTTTCATTAATAGCCAGTGCTTAATGGTTTGTGTCACCCAGGGACATTAGTGATTTTAAAAGTGAGAAGGTTAACATATAAAATCACTAAGTATCCCGCACATGCTAGGTCCAGCCTAGGGACCGAGGAAGATAGAAGCATGAAACAGAGCCTTAATTTCAAGAAGCTTAACATGCAGGTCAAGAAATAAGGTACAGGAGGGCGGAGTCAAGATGGCGGAATAGACGCTTCCATCGAGCCCTCTTTACAACAAAGACCCCAAAAAACAAGTGAAAGGAGTATATTTGTGACAAGCTGGGAGCCCTGAGCTTAGACAACGAACGGAGGGGCAGGGGGAGGAAGAGGCCATTCAGAAGCAGAGAGGAGTTACCAGCCCTGAATCGCGGGGAGCCCTCAGGCACCATTCCCAGAGCAGCGGTAGCGGGCTGGTCCTAGTGTTCGGCCTCAGTTTTTCAGGGAAAAGCAGCAGCCACACGGCCCACTCACACCTCCGGAACATGAGGAGAAGGGTGCTCTCAGAGAAAGCTAAGTACTGGCCTATATTTTACTGCTCCCACCCCCACCCCCAACCCAGGTTCAGTGGCTAAATCCCTGGGCCTGAGATAGACCCTGGTGAACACCTGGAGACATCCTCCTGGCCTTGGGGAAGGAAAAAATTTGCAACTGGGGGGAAAAGATAATTTGCTAGCTCCATTAACTGGGGGAGCTCAGGACAGAAGCAGCTCCTGTCCAGGCATAAACCGTCCGTGGACCTTGAGCACCTTTCCCTTCTGCATTGACCTGTGTGGGCCTGTTTTGGGAGAATAGGCCCTCATTGGCAAACTGCAACCATTTCAGCTGTGTGGTGGAGAGGTGGGTGTTTGACGTTTGACCTAGGGACTGGTGGCTCCACTTGGGTCACCCAGCCACTCATGACAGGGGTCCAGGGATAACTGGTACCTCCCAGTCCTTACAACAAAAACTTTGGGTGCCCATGGTCCCTCTGCAGAGCCCACCCACCAGTACCTTCTAGGGAACAGAGATGCGTTTTCCTCAGAGACACTTGGGGGTTGGTTCTCAGCCCCTTGCCTTGTTCAGAGTGTGACTCCCTGCTGCAATCAGATACGGGTATATACGCCAGTCACCCCTGCCCCTCTGAGACTGTAGGACAGAGCCTATACAACACACTTGATATCGGCTACCTGGAAACCTAAGCTGAATTCATACAAGAAAACTGAATGGACTCCTAGACTGATACACCTGATAATAGCTCTAGCCAGCTGGGGACAGGACGCCAGAGCTCCAAAGGTGAAAATAATCAAGCTAGCTCACTCAAGCAACCCATAGGGGTATACCAAAACAAAACAAAGCAAGCAGCTACAACATAGTAAGCAAGCATAAACTAATACAATAACTTATAGATGGCTCGGAGACAACAGTCAATATCAAGTCACATAAAGAAACAGGCCATGATCACCTCAACTGGCTCTCAAAACAATCCAGGGATCTTTTAGATGAAAGTGCATTCCTGGAATTACCAGATGCAGAATACAAAAGTTTAATATACAGAACCCTTCAAGACATCAGGAAGGAAATGAGGCAATACGCAGAACAAGCCAAGGAACACACAGATAAAGCAACTGAAGAAATCAGAAGGGTTATTCAGGAACATAATGAAAAGTTTAATAAGCTGGGAAAATCCATAGACAGACAGCAATCAGGAATTCAGAAGATTAACAATAAAATTACAGAATTAGATAACTCAATAGAAAGTCAGAGGAGCAGAATTGAGCAAGTAGAAGCTAGAATTTCTGAACTAGAAGATAAATCAGTTGGCACTAATATATTTGAAGAAAAATCAGATAAAAGAATTTAAAAAAATGAAGAAACCTTAAGAATCACGTGGGACTCTATCAAGAGAAATAACCTACGAGTGATTGGAGTACCAGAACAGGGAGGGATAACAGAAAATATGGAGAAAATTGTTGAGGATTTGTTGGCAGAAAACTTCCCTGATATTGTGAAAGATGAGAAGGTATCTATCCAAGATACTCATCGAACTCCACATAAGGTAGATGTTAAAAGAAAGTCATCAAGACATATTATAATCAAGCTTGCCAAAACCAAAGATAAAGAGACAAGTATAAGAGCAGCGAGGGATAAACAAAAAGTCACCTACAAAGGAGAGCCAATAAGAATAAGCTCAGACTACTCGGCAGAAACCATGCAGGCAAGAAGACAATGGGATGACATATTTAAAAAACTGAAGGAAAAAAATTGCCTGCCAAGAATCATATATCCAACAAAACTGTCTCTTAAATATGAAGGTGAAATTAAGACATTTCCAGATAAACACAAGTTGAGGGAATTTGTAAAAACCAAAGCAAAACTACAAGAAATACTAAAGGGAGTTCTTTGGTTAGAAAATCAACATCAGGTATCGCCCCAAGACTAGAACACTGGGCAGAGCAACCAGAAGTCAACCCAGACAGGGAAATCCAAAAAAACAAAGCAAGATTAAAAAAAAAGAAGGCCCAACACAGGGTAACGGCGATGTTATTATATAAAAGAAGACAACATTAAAATAATAAAGACGTACTAAGAAATGTAATCATACACCTTCCATATGGAGAGGAAGATACTGTGATACAAAGAAATAAAAGTTATAAATTTAGAAAAATATGGGTAAATAATAAGGTAACCACAAAGGAGACAAACTACCCTACTCATCAAAATAAAATACAAGGGAAAAATACAGACTTGGCAGAAACGAAATCAACAACAAATATGAGGAAAGGAGGATATATAAAGAAACTCTACTCAGCACGTAAAAGCAAGTGGGAAAAAGAAACTGTCAACAACACACAAAAAAAGACATCAAAATGATAGCACTAAATTCGTACCTATCCATAATTACCGTGAATGTAAATGGACTAAATGCACCAATAAAGAGACAGAGAGTGGCAGAACAGATTAAAAAACAAGATTCGTCTATATGCTGCCTACAAGAGACACACCTTAGACTTAGAGACACAAACAAACTAAAACTCAAAGGATGGGAAAAAATATATCAAGCAAACAACAATCAAAAAAGAGCAGGAGTGGCAATATTAATTTCTGACAAAATAGACTTTAAAATTAAATCCATCAGAAAGGATAAGGAAGGACACTATATAATGATGAAAGGGACAATACGCCAAGAAAATATAACCCTATTAAATATTTATGCACCCAGTGACTGGGCTGCAAGATACATAAAACAAACTCTATCAGCATTGGAAAGTGAGATAGACAGCTCCACAATAATAGTAGGAGACTTCAACACACCACTTTCGTTGAAGGATAGGACATCCAGAAAGAAGCTCAATAAAGACACGGAAGATCTAAATGCCACAATCAACCAACTTGAACTCATAGACATATACAGAACACTCCACCCAACAGCAACCAACTGTCCTTTCTTTTCTAGTGCACATGGAACATTCTCTAGAATAGACCACATATTAGGTCATAAAGCAAGCCTTAGCAGAATCCAAAACACTGAAATATTACAAAGCATCTTCTCTGACTGTAAGGCCTTAAAAGTAGAAATCATAACAGGAAAAGCAGGGAAAAGAAATTAAACACTTGGAAACTGAACAACAACCTGCTCAAAAAATACTGGATTATAGAAGACATTAAGGATGGAATAAAGAAATTCAGAGAATCCAATGAGAATGAAAACACTTCCTATCAGAACCTTTGGGTCATAGCAAAAGTGGTGCTCAGAGGCCAAATTATATCAATAAATGCACACATCCAAAAAAGAAAAAAGGCCCAAAATAAAAAAATTATCCCTACAACTTGAACAAATAGAAAGAGAGCAACAAAAGAAACCCACAGGCACCAGAAGAAAACAAATAATAAAAATGAGAGCTGAACTAATGAAATAGAAAACAGAAAAACATTTGAAAGAATTAAGAAGACCAAAAGCTGGTTTTCTGAAAAACTCAACAAAATTGATAAACCAATGGCCAAACTGACAAAAGAAAAACAGGAGAGAAACCAAATAACCCAAATAAGAAATGAGATGGGTGATATCAAAACAGACCCAACAGAAATTAAAAGAATCATATCAGATTACTATGAAGAACTATACTCAAACAAATTTGAAAACCTAGAAGAAATGGATGAATTCCTA
This sequence comes from Loxodonta africana, assembly GCF_030014295.1. Classification (NCBI taxonomy): domain Eukaryota; kingdom Metazoa; phylum Chordata; class Mammalia; order Proboscidea; family Elephantidae; genus Loxodonta; species Loxodonta africana. The sequence continues at coordinate 238,372,794 of NC_087342.1, read as the reverse complement.
GAAACACACTACCTACCTAAACTAAGACAAACAGAGGTAGAACAACTAAATAGACCCATAACAAAAGAAGAGATTGAAAAGGTAACCAAAAAACTCCCAACAAAAAAAATCCCCAGTCCAGATGGCTTCACTGCAGAGTTCTACCAAACTTTCAGAGAAGAGTTGACACCACTACTACTAAAGGTATTTCAGAGCATAGAAAAGGATGGAATACTACCAAACTCATTCTATGAAGCCACCATATCCCTGATGCCAAAACCAGGTAAAGACACCACAAGAAAAGAAAATTATAGACCCATATCCCTCATGAATGTGGATGCAAAAATCCTCGAAAAAATTCTAGCCAATAGAATTCAACAGCATATCAAAAAAATAATTAACCATGACCAAGTGGGATTCATACCAGGTATGCAGGGATGGTTCAACATTAGAAAAACAATTAATGTAATCCACCACATAAATAAAACAAAAGACAAGAATCACACGATTTTATCAATTGATGCAGAAAGGCATTTGACAAAGTTCAACACCCATTCATGATAAAAACTCTCAACAAAATAGGAATAGAAGGAAAATTTCTCAACATAATAAAGGGCATTTATACAAAGCCAACAGCCAACATCACCCTAAATGGAGAGAGCCTGAAAACATTTCCATTGAGATCGGGAACCAGACAAGGATGCCCTTTATCACCACTCTTATTCAACATTGTGCTGGAAGTCCTAGCCAGAGCAATTAGGCCAGATAAAGAAATAAAGCGTATCCAGATTGGCAAGGAAGAAGTCAAAGTATCTCTATTTGCAGATGACATGATCTTATACACAGAAAACCCTAAGGAATCCTCCAGGAAACTACTGAAACTAATAGAAGATTTCAGCAGATTATTGGTACACAAGATAAACATACAAAAATCAGTTGGATTCCTCTACATCAACAAAAAGAACATTGAAGAGGAAATCACCAATCAATGCCATTTACAGTAGCCCCCAAGAAGATAAAATACTTAGGAATAAATCTTACCAGAGATGTAAAAGACTTATACAATGAAAACTACATTACACTTCTACAAGAAACCAAAAGAGACTTACATAGGTGGAAGAACATACCTTGCTCGTGGATAGGAAGACTTAACATTATAAAAACATCTATTCTACCAAAAGTGATCTATACATTTAATGCAATTCCGATCCAAATCCCAAGGACATTCTTTAATTAGATGGAGAAACAAATCACCAATTTCATATGGAAGGGAAAGAGGCCCTGGATAAGTAAGGCATTACTGAAAAAGAAGAACAAAGTGGGAGGCCTTACTTTACCTGATTTTAGAACCTATTATACTGCCACAGTAGTCAAAACAGCCTGGTACTGGTACAGCAACAGATACATGGACCAATGGAACAGAATTGAGAATCCAGACATAAATCCATCCACATACGAGCAGTTGATATTTGACAAAGGCCCCAAAACAGTTAAATGGGCGGGGGGCGGGGAAGAGAGTCTTTTTAACAAATGGTGCTGGAAGAACTGGATATCCACCTGCAAAAAAATGAAACAAGACCCATACCTCACTCCATGCACAAAAACTAACTCAAAATGGATTAAAGACCTAAATATAAAATCTAAAATGATAAAGATCATGGAAGAAAAAATAGGGACAACGTTAGGAGCCCTAATACATGGCATTAATAGTATAGAAAACATAAAGAATGTAGAAGAAAAACTAGATAACTGGGAGCTCCTAAAAATCAAACACCTATGCTCATCCAAAGACTTCCCCAAAAGAGTAAAAAGACTACCTACAGACTGGGAAAAAGTTTTTAGCTATGACATTTCTGATCAGTGCCTGATCTCTAAAATCTACACGATACTGCAAAAACTCCACTGCAAGAAGACAAATAACCTAATTAAAAAAGGGCAAAAGATATGAATAGACACTTCACTAAAGAAGACATTCAAGTAGCTAACAGATATATGAGGAAATGTTCACCATCATTAGCTATTAGAGAAATACAGATCAAAACTACAATCAGATTTCATCTCACTCCAACAAGGCTGGCATGAATCCAAAAAACACAAAATAGTAAGTGTTGGAGAGGCTGTGGAGAGATTGGAACACTTCTACACTGCTAGTGGGAATGTCAAATGATACAAATCGATTTGGCGCTTCCTTAAAAAGTTAGAAATAGAACTACCATATGATCCAGCAATCCCACTCCTTGGAATATATCCTAGAGAAATAAGAGCCTTTACATGATCAGATATATGCACATGCATGTTTATTGCAGTACTATTTACAATAGCAAAAACGTGGAAGCAACCAAGGTGCCCATCAATGGATGAATGGATAAATAAATTATGGTATATTCACACAATGGAATACTATGCATCGATAAAGAACAGTGAGGAATCTGTGAAACATTTCATAACATGGAGGAACCTGGAAGACATTATGCGAAGTGAAATTAGTCAGTTGCAAAAGGACAAATATTGTATAAGACCACTATTATAAGAACTAGAGAAATAGTTTAAACTGGGAAGAAAACATCCTTTTGTGGTTACGAGAGGGGGAGGGAGGGTGGGAAAGGGGTATTCGCTAATCAGATAGCAAATAGGAACTGCTTTAGGTGAAGGGAAAGACAGCACACAATACAGGGGAGGTCAGCACAATTGGACTAAACCAAAAGCAAAGAAGTTTCCTGAATAAACTGAATGCTTCGAAGGCCAGCGTAGCAGGGGCAGGAGTCTGGGGACCATGGTTTCAGGGGACATCTAAGTCAATTGTTATAATAAAATTAACAAAACATTCTGCATCCCCCTTTGGAGAGTGGCGCCTGGGGTCTTAAACACTAGCAAGCAGCCATCTAAGATGCATCAATGAGTCTCAACCCACCTGGATCAAAGGAGAATGAAGAATACCAAGGACACAAGGTGATTACGATCCCAAGAGACAGAAAGGGCCACATGAACCAGAGACTACATCATCCTGAGACCAGAAGAACTAGATGGTGCCCGGCTACAGCCGATGACTGCCCTGACAGGGAACACAACAGAGAACCCCTGAGGGAGCGGGAGAGCAGTGGGATACAGACCCCAAAGTCTCATAAAAAGACCAGACTTAGTGGTCTGACTGAGACTAGAAGAACCCCGGCGGTCATGGTCCCCAAACCTTCTGTTGGCCCAGAACAGGAACCATTCCCAAAGCCAACTCTTCAGACATGGATTGAACTGGACAATGGGTTGGAGAAGGATGCTGGTGAGGAGCGAGCTTCTTGGATCAGGTGGACGCTTGAGACTATGTTGGCATCTCTTGCCTGGAGGGGAGATGAGAGGGTGCAGGGGGTTAGAAGCTGGTGAAACGGACACGAAAAGAGAGAGTGGAGGGAGAGAGCGGGCTGTCTCATTAGGGGGAGAGTAATTGGGAGTAGGTAGCAAGGTGTATGTAAGTTTTTATGTGAGAGACTGACTTGATTTGTAAACTTTCACTTAAAGCAGAATAAAAATTATTAAAAAAAAGAAATAAGGTACAAAACATGGAAAAGTTAAGTATAAAGACGAGACAAGTTCTCAGAACCTCAGCATGAGCGCTGCTGTAGATGGTCAGTGAGGGATTTGCAGGCAAGTAAACAGCGGAGATGGGCATGGTCATCGGCATTGGGAGTGGGTGAGCTGGGTGACCTCTCCACGCAGGGGTGGGTTAACCAGTAAGCAAGGTACCCACAGGTTTATCGTTAGCAAGGTACGCGTGGGCTTACTTGTGCTGGTTACTAATCTGTAGTGAATATTTCACGTGGGGTTCACTGCAGATCAGTAAGTCACCACAGGTAAGCCCATGTGTACCTTAGTTATCGGGTAATTTGTCCCTGCGGGCTCCGCCCCTTCCCCATCGCCCTAAGGAACAGCGTTGGCGCTCAGCCTCAAGTGTGCATTTCCACAGGGGCAGAGAGAGAGGCGAGGAAGACTTCGGAATTGGTAGAACAAAATGGTGGTGGTTTCTGCGTGCGTCTGTTGTCTCTGAGGTTGGGATGTGGAAACCCATGTTCCTGGCACTTGCCACTTCACAGAGGGGGCAGTCTGTAGTAGAATGCAGCCACCCACAGTGACCAGAGACAGCACTGGGAGATGGGAGATAAACCAGCCAGCAGGACTTGACTCTACCGTTCGTTGCCCACGTGAGTTAAACAAGTTACATTTCATTTTATTTTTATGATTCAGATTACTATTTTAAAGGAGCTTCCACTTTCTGTAGGTGTGGGGCTGATTCCTCCAGATTGTTCCTAAGTATGGATACATAGACACAGTCTTTCTTTTCTTTTTAATGTTTTTAAATTGTACTTTAGATGACGGTTTACAGGGCAAATTAGTTTCTTGTTAAACAATTGGTACACATATTGTTTTGTGACATTGATTGCCAACCCCATGACATGTCGACACTCTCCCTTCTCGACCTTGAGTTCCCTATTACCAGCTTTCCTGTACCCTCCTGCCTTCTCATCCTTGGCCCTGGGCTGGTGTGCCCCTTTGGTCTCATTTTGTTTTGTGGGCCTGTCTAACCTTTGCCTGAATGGTGAACCTCAGGGGTGACTTCAGTACTGAGTTAAAAGGGTGTCTGGGGGCCATACTCTTGGGGTTTCTCCAGGCTCTGTCAGACAAGTAAGCCTAGTCTTTTTTTGTGTGAGTTAGAATTTCGTTCTACATTTTTCTCCAGCTCTGTCCAGGACCCTCTATTGTGATCCCTGTTAGAGCAGTCAGTGGTGGTAGCCGGGCACTATCTAGTTGTGCTGAACTCAGGCTGGTGGAGGCCTGGTACTTGTTGCCCATTAGTCCTTTGGGCTAATCTTTCTCTTGTGTCTTTGACTTTCTCCATTCTTCCTTGCTCCAGATGGGGTGAGACCAGTAGAGTATCTTAGGTGGCCAATCATAAGCTTTTAAGACCCCAGACGCTACTCACCAAAGTAGAATATAGAACATTTTCTTTATGAACTTTATTTATTATGCTAGTTGAGCTAGATGTTCCCTGAGACCATCGTCCCCACAGCCCTAAGCCTAGTAATTTGGTCCCTCAGGGAATTTGAATATGTCTTTGGAGCTTTCATGACCTTGCCTTGGACAAGTTGTGCTGGCTTTCTCAGTATTGTGTACTGTCTTAACCTTCACCAAAGTTACCACCTACCTATTGTATATTTAGTGTTTTTCCCTCCCAACCCTGCCCTCACTCATAACCATCAAGATTGTTTCTTTTTGTGTGTAAACCTTTCCATGAGTTTTTATAGTAGTAGTTTCATACAATATTTGTCCTTTTGTGATTGACTTATTTCACTCAGCATAATGCCCTCCAGATTCATCCATGTTGTGGGATGTTTTGCAGATTCATCAATGTTCTTTATCTTGGCATAGTATTCCATTGTGTGTATGTACCATAGTTTCTTTATCTGTTTATCTGTTGATGAGCACCTAGGTTGTTTCCATCTTTTTGATACTGTGAACAATGCCTCAATGAACATGGGTGTTCATATGTCTGTTTGTGTGACGGTTCTTTTTTCTCTAGGATATATTCCTAGGAGTGGGATTGCTGGATCATATATTTCTATTTCTAGCTTTTTTAAGGATGTGCTGTATCATTTTCCAAAATGGTTGTACCATTTTGCATTCCCAGGAGCACTGCATAAGAATTCCAATCTCCCTGCATCCTCTTCAACATTTCTTATTTTCTGTTTTTTTGATTCGTGCCAGTAATTTTGGGGTAAGATGTTATCTCATTGTGGTTTTGATTTGCATTTCTCTAATGGCTAGTGATCTAGAGCATTTCCTTATATATCTGTTATCCACTTGAATGTCTTTGGTGAAGTGCCTGTTCATGTCCTTTGCCCATTTTTAAAATAATTTTTATTGTGCTTTAAGTGAAAGTTTACATATCAAGTCAGTCTCTCACATAAAAACTTACATACACCTTGCTACCTACTCCCAATTACTCTCCCCCTAATGAGACAGCCCACTTTCTCCCTCCACTCTCTCTTTTCGTGTCCATTTCGCCAGCTTCTAACCCCCTCTACCCTCTCATCTCCCCTCCAGGCAGGAGATGCCAACATAGTCTCAAGTGTCCACGTGATCCAAGAAGCTCATTCCTCACCAGCATCCCTCTCCAACCCATTGTCCAGTCTAATCCATGTCTGAACTGTTGGCTTCGGGAATGGTTCCTGTCCTGGGCCAACAGAAGGTCTGTGGGCCATGACCACCGGGGTCCTTCTAGTCTCAGTCAGACCATTAAGTCTGGTCTTTTTATGAGACTTTGGGGTCTGCATCCCACTGCTCTCCTTTGCCCATTTTTTAATTGGATCATCTGTCTTTTTGTTGTAGAGGTGTTAGATTTTCCAGTAGATCTTAGAGATTAAACTTTTTCAGATTTGTCATAGCCAAATTTTTTTCCCCAGCCTATAGGTTCTGTTTTTACTCTTTTGGTGAAGTCTTTTGATGAGCATGAGTGTTTAATTTTTAGAAGATCCCAGTTATCAAGCTTATCTTCTGGTGTTTGTATGTTGTTAGTTACAGTTTGTATCCTGTTAATGTGGAGTATTAGGGCCTCTAGAGCCAATCCTATTATTTCTTTTATTAATTTTTATCTTTATAGTTTTTGGTTTTATATTTAGGTCTTCGATCCATTTTGAGTTAGTTTTTGTGTATGGTGTGAAGTATGGGTCCTGTTTCATTTTTTCACAGATGGATATCCAGTTTTGCCAGCATCATTTGGTAAAAAGACTGTCTTTTCCCTATTTGATGGACTTTGGGCCTTTGTCAAAGATCAGGTGACTGTAGGTGGATGGATTTACATCTAGGTTCTCAATTCTGTCCATTCGTCAATGTGTCTTTTGTTGTACCAGTACCAGGCTGTTTTGACTACTGTAGCTGTATAGTAGGTTCTGAGGTCAGGTAGTGCGAGTCCTCATACTTTATTCTTCTTCAGTAGTGCTTTACTTATCCAGGGCCTCTTCCCTTTCCGTATAAAGTTAATGACTAGTTTTTCCATCTTGTTAAAGAATGCTGTTGGTATTTGGATCACAATTGCATTGTATTTATAGATCGTTTTGGGTAGAATTGACATTTTCACAATGTTAATTCTACCTATCCACGAGCATGGTATGTTTTTCCATTTATATGTGTTACTTTTGGTTTCTTGCAGTAGCATTTTGTAGTTTTCTTTGTATAGGTCTTTTATGTCCCTAGTTAGATTTTTCCCTAAGTTTCTTTTTTTTTTTTTTTAGGGGCTATTATAAATGGTATTGTTTTCCTTTTCATAGTTGTTTTTATTAATGTATAAGAATCCAACTGATTTTTGCATTTTTATTTTGTATCCTGCTACTCTACTGAGTCTTTCTATTAGTTCCCGTAGTTTTCTCATGGAATCTTTTGGGTTTTCTATGTATATATCATATCATCTGCAAATAGGGACAGTTTAACTTCTTCATTATCAATTTGAATGCCCTTTATTTGTTTTTCTTACCTTACTGCTCTAGCTCTGACTTCCAGTACAATGTTAAAAAAACAGTGGTGATAAAGGGCATCCTCGTCTTGTTCCTGTTTTCAAGGGGAATGTTTTCAGCCTCTCTTCAAAAGAATGATGTTGGATATTGGTTTTGTATAGATGCCCTTTATTATGTTGAGGAATTCCCTTCTATTCCTACTTTATTGAGAGCTTTTATCAGGAATGTGTGTTGGGCTTTGTCAGATGCCTTTTCTGTGTCAATTGAGATGATCACGTGAATCTTTTATTTTCTTTACGTGGTGGATTACATTGATTGATTTTCTAATGTTGAACCATCCTTGCATACCTGATATGCATCACACTTGGTCATGGTGTATTATTTTTTTGATATGTTGCTGAATTCTATTGGCTAGAGCTTTCTTGAGAATTTTGCATCTATATTCATGAAAGATATTAATCTGTAATTGTCATGGATTGAATTGTGTCCCCCCAAAATATCTATCAACTTGGCTAGGTCATGATTTCCAGTACTGTATGACTGTGTACTATTTTGTCATCTGATATGATTTCCTATGTATTGTAAATCCTATCACTATGATGTTAATAAGATGAATTAGTGGTAGTTACATGGATGAGATCTACAAGATTTGATAGTGTCTTAAGCCAATCTCTTTTGAGATATAAAAAAGAGAAGCAAACAGACAGACATGGGGACCTCATATCACCAAGGAATTTGTGCTGAGAGCAGAGTGTGTCCTCTGGACCTGAGGTTCCTGCACTGAGATGTTCCTAGACCAAGACTGATGACAAGGACCTTCCTCCAGAGCTCACAGAGAAAGACTTCCCCTAGAGCTGGTGCCCTGAATTCAGACTTCTAGCCTACTGGACTGTGAGAGAATAAACTTCTCTTTGTTAAGGGCATCCACTTGTGGTATTTCTGTTATAACAGCACTAGATGACTGAGACAGTAATTTTCTTTTTTTGTGGTGTCTTTGCCTGGTTTTGGTATCAGGGTTATGCTGGCTTCATAGAATGAATTCAGGAGTGTTGTTTCCTTTTCTGTGTTCTGAAATAGTTTGAGTAGTACTGGTGTAAACTCTTCTTTGAATGTTTGGTAGAATTCTCCAGTGAAGCCATCTGGTCCAGAGCTTTTTTGTCATTGTTGTTGGGAGTTTTTTTTTTTTTTAAATTACTTTCAGTCTCTTCTCTTGTTATGGGTCTGTTCAGATTTTCAACATCAGTTTGTGTTAGTTTGAGTAGGTAGTGTGTTTCTAGAAATTTGTCCATTTCCTCTAGGTTTTCAAATTTGCTGAAGTATAGTTTTTCATAGTACTGTGTTATGATCCTTTTTATTTCAGTTGAGTCTGTTGTAATGTCCTCCATTTCATTTCTTATTTGGGGTATTTGCGTCCTCTCCTGTTTTTCTTTTGTCAGTTTTGCCCAGTGGTTTGTTGGTTTTGTTGATCCTTTCAAAGAACCAACTTTTGGTTTTGTAGATTCTTTCTATTGTTTTTCTATTCTCTATTTCATTTATTTCTGCTCTGGTCTTTATTATTTCCTTTCTTGTGGTGGCTGTGGGCTTCTTTTGCTGATCTCTTTCTATTTGCTCAAGTTGTGTAGCTAATGTTTTGATTTTGTCCCTTCTTTTTTTATGTGTGCAGCTATTACTATAAATTGACCTCTGAGCACTGCGTTTGCTGTGTCCCAAACATTTTTGGTATGATGTGTTTTCATTCTTGTTTGATTCTAAGAATTTTTTGATTCCATCTCTGATTTCTTCTATTACCCAGTCGTTTTTAAGCAAGGTGTTATTCAGTTTCCATGTAATTAATTTTTATTTTCACTGACTTTCCCGTCGTTAGTTTCTACTTTGATGGCATGGTGATCAGAGAAAGTACTTTGTATTATCTCATTGTTTTGGATTTTTTTGGTGGTTGCTTTGTGGCCTAAGATGTGGTCTATTCTGGAGAACATTACATGTCCTTTGGAAAAGAACACGTACTTTGCTGCTGTTGAGTGGAGTGTTCTATATATATCTGTGAGGTCAAATTGGTTGATCGTGACCTTTAAATCTTCTTTATCGAGCTTCTTTCTAGATGTTCTGTCCTTTGCCGAGAGCGGTGTGTTGAAGTCTCCTACTATTATTGTGGAATTATTAATTTCTCTTTTCAGTGCTCTTAGAGTTTTATGTATTTTGGAGCCCTGTCATTGGCTGTGTAGATATTTATTATGGTTCTGTCTTTATGGTGGATTGTCTCTTCAATCATTATATAATGCTCTTCTTTGTCTTTTGTGGTGGATTTTATTTTTAAGTCTGTTTTATCTGAGACTAGTATTGCCACTTTTACTCTTTTTTGGTAGCTGTTTGCTTGATGTATTTTTTCCATCCTTTGACTTTTAGTAGATTATGTCTTTGTTTCTAAGGTGTGTCTCTTGCAGACAGCATGTTGATGGGTGCTTTTTTTTTTTTTTTTTTATCCATTCTGTCACTCTCTGTCTCTTTATGGGTACATTTAAGCCATTTACGTTCAGTGTGATTATTGATAGGTGTGAGTTTATTGCTGTCATTTGGTAGTGCTTTTTTTTTTTTGTGTGGTGCTGACGTTTTCTTTGTTCCTTTTACTCTTCTGTGCTGAATTCCTTTTGTGTATTCTTTTTCCATTTCTTTTGTTTTTGTAGATTTTGTGTTTACTGAGAATTTATGTTTTTCTTCTTAATTTTGATAAGTAGGTTTGTTAACTTTCTTTGTGGTTACCTTAAATTTACCCTTATCTTCCTAAGTCTAAACCAGATTTTCATTACTTGATAACTCCATGACTTCTCCCTTTGAAAGTTCTATACCTACACTGTTGATTCCCTCTTTTACTGTTCTAACATTGTTGTTATTTACAAATTGACATCTCTGGTTCCCTGTTGTAAGTTTTTTAGTTTTGTTTTATCCTTGAGAGTTCATTATGTAGGTTGGTATCTGGCTGATGCTGTCTTATGTGCTAGATTCAGGTTGTTGTCGGTTCTGTAGCCAAAGGACTCCCTTTAATGAGTTTTGTAAGTTTGGTTTGGTTTTTATGAATTCCCTTAATTTCTGCTTATCTGGAAATGTCCTAATTTTGCCATCATATTTGAGTGAGAGTTTTGCAGGATATATTATTCTTGGTTGGCTGTTTTTTTTTTTCTTTCTTTCTTTCAAGATTTTATATATGTCATTCCATTGCCTTCTTGCCTGCATGGTTTCTGCTGAGTAATCAGAACGTAGTCTTATTGTTTCCCCTTTGTATGTGACTTTTCATTTTTCTTGATCTGCTCTCAGGAGTCTTCCTTTGAGTTTGGTTTTAGCCAGTGTGGTTGTGATATGTCTTGGTGATTTTCTTTTGGGGTCTATCCTATATGGCATTTGTTGAGCTTCTTGGATAGTTGGCTTTTCATCTTTCATGATATTAGGGAAGTTTTCTGTCAGCAGATCTTCAATGATCCTCTCTGTGTTTTCCGTTTTCTCCCCCTGTTCTGGAATTCTGGTCACAGGCAAATTTTTGCTTTTGATTGTATCCTACATCACTCTCAGGGTTTCGTCATTTTTCTTCACTCTTTTCTCTCCTTTTTCCTCAAATAAAGTGGTATCCAAGGATTTGGATAGACACAATCTTGAGGATCCAAAACAAGATTCACTCATTTCAAAGACGCAAGAGCAAGTTTTGCTTATTCTGTGTTCCAAGAACAGCATGGTCGAGTCCAGACAGCTGTCATTGGCTGCTGTTGAGTTGGTCCCCGACTCATGGTGACCTCATGCACAATGAAACAAAAATGCTGGCTGATCCTGTGCCATCCTCATGATCTGTTGTGGGTCAGACCATTGTGATCCAGAGGGTTTTCAGTGGCTGATTTTTGGAAGTAGATAACCAGGCCTTTCTTCCTAGTCTGTCTTAGTCTGGAAGTTCCACTGAACCTGCTTAGCATCATAGCAACACACAGCCTCCAGTGACAGATGGGTGGTGGCTGCTCACAAGGACATCCCAGCCTGGATGTCAGCTAAAGAAGATGGATCTCTCACATGGAGGGCAAGAATTCTACCACTGAACCACCACTGCCCCCACCGGCCAAACGCTGGTGAGGAGTTATCCTGGCTGGGATGTATAGCTAGAATTCGATTCAACACATTGTTCCTGAACTGTTCCCTGTTCTCAGTCTACCATGAGAATTCATCCTTTTTCAGAATGGAGAGTGCCTGGTGTTGTGGCACTTAGGTTGATGGAAAAACAGGCAGAAAAGGAGGCTAAACTGAGCAGCCCAACTGAGCTCCACAGTCTCTTGGGCTTCCTATGAGTCTTGTGGTCTGCTCACTCTCAGTGTAGCAACGGCAGCCCCTTGGCCCTTGCAGTAGGTACCACGAACGAATTCTTACTTGTCAACCAGCCATTCTTCAGACTGCATACAAAGGCTGAGCACAAAGTTATATTCTCAAATCAAGTAAGTCAGCACACGTGAACACAGCAGAGAATAGCTTATCACATGACCTTAGATGTTTTGTTTGGGGATGGGAGGCTTTGGTGGCCTTGCTTCTGTGAAGTAACTTGTAATTCCTGTTGTTTCCAATCAGAGGCATCACATTGAGCTCAGGGTCCACAGGAACACTAATTAGGACACCGAGCAGGGGGCTTAGAAGAAGCTCATTTCCTGACGATCTAGAGTGTCCAGAGATGTGGGAGGGCTGAAAGCATGCTCAGCTGGGTGGGAGCCTGGGTGGGGAGCCACGTGAGATGGGACAGACGTCCCTGTCCATGCTGTTGACAGGCTCCCACCCAGGAGGGCTAGGCGCTGTTCACTGAAGACATTCACAGAGAGCTGTAAGATGCAGGGAAACCCACATGCAGAGCTCTTGTGGACTTTGACCTCCCCCAAACCAGAACGGGTGGCAGCTCTGCTTCAGGTGCATCGGCCAGGAGTTGAACCCGGGTCTCCCACATGGAAGTCGAAAATTCTACCACTGAGCCACTGCTGCCCCATCATATGTAAGTTGGGGGAAGGGTATATTAACTAGATGATACTTCAGGACACTTCTAGTTGTAAATCCTTTTATTGCATGAACTTCACGCAATGGGGTCGTTACCCATCACAGCTTCCCTATGCACTCACGTTGAGGACTCTGAAAACACCTGAACAAAGGGAGTTGCTTAACATGGACTGGAGGTATGTGGAGTGGCCTCATTGCCCAAAGCTGGACGGTGGTCCCAGGAGAGCCTGCTGGCCAACTCACCCTTTCACTGTGGAATGAGTCCGGCCCAGAACAAGAGGCAAGGAGCCTTTTCTCACAGGCAGCTCATCCTCTGATCCTGACCCAGCCCAGGAAATTACAGCGGCCGAGGAGACACCCACTGTCCCCATATTTAGTCTGTGTCGTCCACCCGCACGCCTGCATCTTACAGCCCTCCCTGCATGCCTGCACCAGGTGGGATGAGGGAAACTCACCAAGGTGGGACACAGCCTTGTGTGACGGCAGTGGGGTGGCACCAGGGGTGGGTTAACCAGTAAGCGCGTATGCACCAGCTTGCGTTGAGCAAGGCAGGCACGGGCTTCATTGTATTTACTTGCTAATCTGTGGTGAGCAACTTCACATGGGAGGGGTGAAACTACACTGCAGATGGGTGGGAAGGCACAACTGGAGCCGTGTGTACCTTCCTTACTGGGTAATCTGACCTGGGGTGTCACCTAGACAGGCCTGCAGATGCACCACTGGGAGCCGAGGTGTGGCATGAAGTCCTGCTGTAGCTAGAACCCAGTGGCTACACTGCCAGGCTCAGTCACTGGAGGGTGATGAGCCATCCTCACAGCAGGGCACATGCTCTTGCAAGGCCCCCAGGAACATGGCGACCAGACTGTGACGTGCCACACTCACAGCATGACGCACACGTGCACAGCCCCCAGGAACACGGCGACCTGATGGCAACAAGCCATCCTCACAGCACAGCACACATGCACGGCCCCCAGGAACACGGCAACCTGATGCCGATGAGCCATGCTCACAGCATGACGCACACGTGCACGGCCCCCAGGAGCCGGCGATGCGCAGCAGGAACTGTCCCTGCGCCCTCCCAGCCCTGCGCACCGGCTCCAGTGTGCAGCTCCGCCTCCATTTCTCTCGCACAAGCAAACATTTTGCACATCAGATTCTGTCTGTTAGGAGAACAAAACCAAATAGCTGCCTTAAAATCAATTTTAACTTACAGTGACCCCGTGTGTTACAGAGCAGAGCTGTGCTCCATGGGCTTTTCAATGGCTGATCTTCAGAAGGAGATCGCCAGGTCTTTCTTCCAAGGTGCATCTGGGTGGACTCAAACCTCCAGGCTTCAGTCAGCAGCCGAGAGCGTTAACCAGAAATACAAAGGGACGGCAGAGTGAGTGTGATGGAACACCGTCAGGCTAAACGTGAAAAGACAACAGATGTGTGCCTACTGTGTGTATCCTCTGCTAACTGGAACTGGTGCTCTCAACTTGCGCTTACTGATCACCGGAGCCCTGGTGGTGCAGTGGTTAAGCACTCTGGTGCCAACCAAAAGGTTAGTGGTTCAAACCCACCAGCTGTTCCTCAGGGGCAAGATGAGGCATTCTGCTTCGGTAAACGTTGTTGTTGTTGTTAGGCGCCATCAAGTCAGCTCTGACTCATGGCAACCCCAGGTACAACAGAACGAAACACTGCCTGGTTCTACACCATCCTCACAATCGTTGTTATGCTTGAGCCCATTGTTGCAGTCACTGTATCAATCCACCTCGTTGAGGGCCTTTCTGTTTTTTGCTGACCCTCTACTTTACCAAGCATGATGTCCTTCTCCAGGGACTGGTCCCTCCTGACAGCGTGTCCAAAGTACATGAGATGATGTCTCACCATCCTGGCTTCCAAGGAGCACTCTGGCTGTATTTCTTCCAAGACAGACTTGTTCGTTTTTTTCTGGCAGTCCATGGTATATTCAGTATTCTTTGCCAACACCATAATTCAAAGACATCAATTCTTCTGCGATCTTCTCTGTAAAGATTACAGCCTTGGAAACCCTATATGGCAGTTGTACTCTGTCTTATCGGGTCACTATGAGTCGGAATCAACTCCACAGCAATGGGTTTGGCTTGGTTTGGTTTGGTCACATGGCAGAATATGGTTCAGTAAACAAACAGAATTTTTCCAAGTCTTCAGCCTGCACCAATGCCCCAAACAGCCGAGTGCAGAAGGCCCACAGAAACCAGCTCAAAGTCCAGGCTCAGGATCTGCCACGGGCCATGCTGAGCTCAGCACTGCCTTGTGGTCATCACTGCTCTCTGTTCTTTAATGAGATCCTGTTGAGTGCAACCTTGTCACTATGGTATTGAGTAAACGTCTCCTTAAAGCAAAGATTGCAGAGAAATTCTAATCCAAATCAGAAACCCAGTTTACTACAGATTGATAAACCAAATAATGCTGTTTTTATGGGCATAAATTTCTATCACCTAAATTTAAACACATGCACAGAAAGCACAGCAATCCTTGTCATAGTTCCACTTCTCGCACAGCCTAGCTGAGCACAGAGCCCAGGCCGGCCCCTGTGACCACGTATTCCAGCTATAAAGAGACAGTAAGTTACCCTGACCCACTTGGCCCACACCATGCAGGGTTGAACGTGGGAAATAGCCAGAGCAAAGGACCCTCCACGTCCACCTTTTGGTCGCTTCAGAAGACAAGTTGAAAATTCATCCAGAACGTTCTAACCACCCACCTCTTTGCTCTCCCCATTCCAATCTTCCCTCCTCCGGCCCAGCTCCAAGCAGCAGGTAGAGACATGGAGGGAAGGAGGGCCAGGGCCTCGGAAGAACCACAAAGACCCAGGAGCAAGGGGGCAACAAGGAAGGGAAGCACCATGCCACAGGGTAACACCTGTCCTGTCCCTGACAAGAAGGTTGCGTCACTTGTTGTCAAGGCAGCTCTGACTCAGGGCGCCCTTACGTATAGCAGAATGAAACGCTGCCCGGTCCTAGGCCATCTTTATGACGGTTGCTATGTTTAACTGGCCCATTGTTGTGGCCAGTATGTCAATCCATCTCATGTAGGGACTCCCTCACCTTCACTGACCCTTCCCTTTACCAACCATGATGTCCTTCTCCAGCCATCGGTCCCTCCTGATGACATGGCCAAAATAATTGAATGGAAATCTCAGACAACATTCTGTTATGTTCCGTAGAGTTTTCATTGGCTGATTTTTGGAAGTAGATCAGCAGGGCTTTCTTCCTAGTCTTAGTCTGAAAGCTCACGGAAACCCCCCAACCCTGGATGACCTGGCTAGTATTTGAAATACCACTGGCCTAGCTTCCAGCATCACAGCAACACATAAACCACCACAGTATGACACACTGACGGATGGTGGCTCTTCTCTGGCCCCTCTCTGTGGAAAGAGCCCACAGTTTAGTAACAACAGGCATCGTGTGTGGAATGCTACATCCCAAGCCCTATGCGGAGGCCTTTACAGGCATGATCCCATTTACCCAACTGTAGGGTGGGGTGCACAATTTTATTTCCATTTTGCAGAGGAAAACACTGGGGCTTAAATGGGAATCCCTGGATGGCACAAATGGCTAAGTGCTGGACCACTAAGCAAAAGGTTGGCAGTTTGAACCTACCCAGAGATGCCTCAGAAGAGGGGCCTGTTGATCCACTTCCAAAAGGTCACAGCCTTGAAAACCCTGTGGAGCAGCTCTACTCTGCACACACGGGGCCGCCGTGAGTCGAGAATCAACTCGACAGTGACTAACGACAACAACAACAGGTTTGCACATCAGGACTTAGCCCCGGGCCTCCGTGACCTCAAAGCTGTCCTTTTAATCACTGTCGTGTCACACGCACCCACCACCGGCCCCTTCCCAATCCCCCCACCTCCTCTGCCACAGTTCTCCAAGGACTGGATCTTCAGTGCATTCCCGTGGGTGGTTTTGAACCAGTTCTTCAGGCCTGCTGCTGTGCAGCCAGAAGCAACTGCACCTCTCTCTCTCTCTACCTCCATCTCTGTCTCTCTCTACCACAGCCTCGAGATCCCAAGCTATGCACCGATTAAAGCCCAGTTGGATGTCCTCAGCACAGGAATCGAGGCACCCACAGAAGCCACTGAAGATTTGCTTGCTGTGCCCCCTGTCGGCCCTGAAGGGCTCAGAAGCTGTCTGGGACCCACGACCAGCTGTGAGAAGTACATTCCTGTGGGAACACCAGAAAGAATGGAAAACGCAGGGAGGCGCCCACCTCTGCAGACACCCTCCTTCTCAGAACTAAGAGGGTGGTAGAGGGGATTTGGGGTTGATGCCAGTCACCGCCTTTGAAGGATCTTTCTACTGAACTCAACACCCCTTGTGCTCTTCCTTTCAGCTAAAATCCCAGGGCTCACTCCTTCACACCACTGCTTTGGCAGATTAGAAATCTCACCTTCAGAGGCAGCTCTGTGGATGTTGGAGGATTTTGATGTGATGGTTGGAGGTGCTTTGAAATGAAGGAGGGAGGGGCCTCCCAGACAACAAAGGCTGCGTTCCCTGGGCACACAGCCAGGTCTGTATGAAAGACCATCCATAGAAAAGGGTGTAGATTAAAATTATTGTTGTTAGGTGCCTTCGAATCGGTTCCTACTCGTAGTGATGCTATGTACAATAGAAACACTGCCCAGTCCTGTACCATCCTCATAATCGTTGTTATGCTTGAGCCCATTGTTGCAGCCACTGTGCTAGTCCAACCCATTGAGGGTCTTCCTCTTTTCCACTGACCCTGTATTTTACCAAGCATGAGGTCCGTCTCCAGGGACTGGTCTCTCCTGGCAACATGTCCAAAGTACATGAGACGAAGTCTCACCATCCTTGCTTCTAAGGAACATTCTGGCTGTACTTCTTCCAGACAGATTTGTTTGTTCCTCTGGCAGTCCACAGTGTATTCAATATTCTTCACCAATACCTTAATTAAAAGGCATCAGTTCTTCTTTGTTCTTCCTTATTCATTGTCCAGTTTTCACATGCATATGAGGCAATTGAAAACAGCATGGGTTGGGGTTGGGTCTGGTGCACCTTAGCCTTTAAAGTGACGTCTTTGCTTGTCAACACTTTCAAGAGGTCTTTTGCAGTAGATTTGTCCAATGCAATGTGTCGTTTCATTTCTTGACTGTTGCTTCCATGAGCATTGATTATAGATAGAAGTAAAATGAAATCCTTGACAACTTCAATATTTTCTCTGTTTATCATGATGTTGCTTACTGGTCCAGTTGTGAGGATTTCTGTTTTCTTTATGTTGAGGTATAATCCTTATTGAAGGCTATGGTCTTTGATCTTTATCAGTAAGTGCTTCAGGTCCTCTTCAATTTCAGCAAGCAAGGTCGTGTCATGCATAACGCAGATTGTTAATGGGTTTTCCTCCGTAATACCAAAGATAGAGGTTCAAGTCCAGTGATTTGGTTACCAAAGCAAAGTGTGAAGCAGAAGGCCAGAAGACACAGGGGTGTGGGGCTGCCTGCACTTTGTGGAGCTCATTCAGCAGCTGTTACTTACCATGGAGTGGAGCCTGACTCAGAATGACCCCACGTGTATCAGAGGACTGTGTTCCATAGTGTTTTCAGTGGCTGATTTTTCAGGAGTAGATGGCTAGGGCTTTCTGCCAAGGCATCTCTGGGTGCACTCAAACTGTCAGCCTTTCGGTTAGCAGCCAAGTACTTAACCATTTGCACCACCCTGGCCGAACAGCGGACAGAACAAATCACAAATGTCAGTACAAACTTACGCCTGAGCCTTTCAGCTTGGTAGAGTTACACATTAAAGAGCACCCCCTTAAAGCAATGTCACCGTGTCCCCTGCCCTGGTTGTCATGATGGTGCTGGTGGATTTCTTCTAGGAACTTCCAGGGAGACGAAGAGGGTGTGCTGTGGAGCTCAAACCCAGCACAGTGGAGCCATCCCCAGATATTCCCAACCCAGGGTCACGCAGGGTCGTTGGAAAACCTCAGGGAAATATGCAGATGCTTCTTAACAGCTGAAGTTAAAAACAACAAGCCAACAGGCTCCCTTCTCCAACTCAGTCATGCATGGGATGAAAGGGAAACACTGCAGACAGCTTTCCAGCCACCATTTTGTTTCAAGATGGTGAACTGACACACAAATTGAATTTAAGGTCTATGTTGATACATTCTAATTCCGTAACAAATTTAGTCAACATCTCTCAAGTCTCTTAAAAGTTGTTTGGAACACAAAAAGTTCATAATAACTTTGCTATATTAGATACTCAGGAAATAATGTTTAATGGACAAAACGTTGAGTCATCAGGCTGAAAGAAAAACTTCAAAGTCATTCATGGTCTACAAGTATGCTTTAATTTCTCAGCTAGTGCTTCTCACAATGTTACATATGTGACTGTAATAGACTTTTTAAAACAAAATTTAAAAAAATCAAATAAGAAAAAAAGTACTTCTGACTGGTAACAAATTCAGCACTTTGGGGGATTTTTGCTGAGGAATCGCCACAGGTCTCAGAGCCATGGCTGCCCCTCACCACTGATTTTGTCGGATTACAGCCATGGGATTCCCACCACCCTTAGCTGACATCTAAGCTGGAGGTCCTCGCGTTGGTCAGCACCAGCCTTACAGCTGCGATGCTCTCACACCAACCACTTCTCTCCTCTTGCTTTCAGGTTTCAGTGGGGCTTCCAGACTAAGATGGACTAGGAAGAAAGGCCCAGTGGTCTACTTCTGAAAAACAGCCAATGAAAACCCTATGAATTATAATGGACCAATCCCAACTGATGGTGGGGATGGTGCAGGACCTGGGAGCATTTTGTTCCATTTTGCGTAGAGTCACCACGAGTCTGGGGCTGACTTGACGGCAGCTAACAACAGTGTTTTCCTGTCTGTCTGTCTGCATTGCACATGCAGGCGGGCCAGGCCTCAGACTTCCAGGCAACCAGAGACTGCTGGGAATGAGGCACCTGCAGCCACTGACATCAGCCATTCCACAGGTGATACCTTCATCTGTGATCGAGTCAGGCCTATGAGACACTTACACAGTGTTGGGAAAGTGAAAGCCATTATTGTTATTTATAGAAAGCAAAGGGTAAACAACAGCAGATTTCCAAAGTGGAAACACTTACCCTTCCCCAAACCACCATGTCCATTTTTATGTTCCTGGGCTGGTCAGATGCTGTGTTCATGTCATCGCTGCCTGCGGCTACCACCATACCACCCAGGGGCCTTCACAGCTCCTGAGGTTTCTGCTCAGACTCACCTTGCCCGTGGGAAGAACCTGGCACAGGATTTCCTGAGCCTCTACCATTGGCCTCTGTCATGCTACCTGGGCCTCTGTGGTTCTCTCTTGCAGCCACGCTACCTGGGCCTCTGCTGCCCAGGGGGGTAGGTATGCACCCTGCATGGAGGCGCCCAGCTCTCTCTCTGTGGGCTGGCAAGCCCACCACTGCTGTCTCTCTTCATGGGCCAACCAGCCCACTGTCTTGCCATCTTCAGTGTGACAGTTCTTTCTTTTGGGTCTAGGAGGTTCTTGGCGCAGAGACCCTGGATTCGAAGGACACCCTCCACTCTAGACTCTTCTTGATGGCAGTGAGGTCCCCCAGAACCTCTCTGGGGTTGGCCCTTATTTAAACCTAGCAGGATGGCAAAACTGACTGATTCCCTAGCTGGACTGCAAGGGCTCAATCCTATTGGGTGGATTTTGAAGCCCCTATTTGCACAGGAAATCAACCAATGCCTTACAAGATTGTGGGATTTGTGAGCAACTGTGAGAATTGTAAGTCATTGGTGATTTACAATTGTTTTGTGAGAGTTCTAAGACCACAGCTAGAAAGGTCGTGTAGAAGTGATTCCTTGCACTGTAAATAACAACATTTACATATGAGGTCCCAGAAACCAGGTGACGTTCTAATGCCCTACATTTGGCAGCAGCTTTAGGACCAGACTTCAAGTGTCTAGGCTTCCATCCCTGTAACCCATACCCACTCTCTCTGCTCATTTCTGGCTGAAGTAGAAGGGTGGAAAATGAGGGTAAAGTTCATAGCACTGCAACCATTGCTATGGATAAGACATCAGAGACAAATATTTATGCAAGTACATAACAGCAATAGAACATTGGGTAACAGGTTGAAGCCAACAAGGATTCATTCAGTGAGCACATATGGACACAGCAGTGCTGGAAGTCCATTCCTGTCCTCAGACCTCACACGGCTATCCCATGACCAATGACTTACAATCCTCACAGATGCTCACAAATGCCAGGGGAGCACATGGTGGCAGAGGTGGGATCTGGTGCTAGTCTAGGGCTGTGGTCATCAACCTGGACTGCACATTAGAATTGCCTGAGCTGTCTAAGGTGGGGTTCTCTAGAGAAGCAAAACCAATAAACATATAAATATACATATATATGTAAACCATTAAAAAACCCATTGCCACCGAATTGATTTCGACTCATAGCAACTCTATAGGACAGGGTAGATCTGCCCCATAGAGCTTCCAAGAATTGCCTGGTGGATTTGAACTGCCAACCTCTTGGTTAGCAGACATAACTCGTAACTACTATGCCAACGCTGTTGGTGTATATTTATATATATAGAGAGAGAGAGAGATTTATATCAAGGAAATGGCTCATGCACTTGTAGAGGCTGGAATGCTCCAAGTCCATGGATCAGGATAGAGGCTTCTCTCCATTCATGTAGCTTCAGGGGCTGGTGAACCCAGGATCAGCAGGTTGGAGAGCAGGGCTCTTGCTCACAGGCTGTGAATATCAACGAATCCCACGATTGACAGATAGCTCAAGTCCCAAGAGCTGGATGTCAGATGGACAGGAGACAGCTGCAGGATCCAGAGTGAGCAAAAAGCCAGAATGTCTGCTTATACCTGGATGCATGCCACACTCCCACGAAAACTCCCCTTCAACTGACTGGCTACTTATAGCAGATTCCATCATGGGAGTGATCACATATAAACACTGAGAATCATGGCCCAGCCAAGTTGACACACAATCTTAATGATCACATGAGTTTTCCAAACACCCTAATTCTCGTTTTATGGGGGTGGGCATCAGAATTTTTTTTTTTTTTTTTTACTGATGATCACCTGGTGATTCCAATGTGTAGCCAAGTCTGAGAACCACTGCTCTAGAGGTTATCAGCCTAGAGACCCTGGGTGTTATCGGATAGAACCTCTCATCGTCCTGTTTAGTGCTGTAACTCACTGATGCCATTAGATGTAAGACATACCGCTGACTTTTTAGTAGCTTTTCAGGAAAATAATAAGCACTGCCCATGTTGTGCGTGAAATATATCCTTTCCCCAGAAAAGACATTAAAATATGAAAAAAGCATATCTAAGAATCAAGGAGGTATGATACTTGGATAAAGATTAATAATATGTGCTTTTCAAATTTAGGTATATCCTAGAGATAGAGTTAATACTTGAATAGCCAATCAAACTTCAACATGATCTGAGAAGACTGGAACAATGAGCTGATAACAGCCAGATGGAATTACATGAGTACAAACAGTTGTAGTTCAGAAAATAAAATGCACAAATTGTTATTCACAGTAGTAATGTCCTTTAAGGTTGCTGCTCACTGAATCAGCAACTATGAAACCAATGCTCCAGGGGAAATACAGGGTTAGGTTCCTGCAAGCCTCTGGTCACAACATTTTCATCAACTGACTAACTAACACATAACCTTGTCTTATGTGTGTTTCTGTTTAAAGATACCTTATTTAATCCAAAAACCCACTGCCGCCGAGTCTATTCCGACTCATAGCAACCCTATAGGACAGAGTAGAACTGCCCCATAGAGTTTCCAAGGAGTGCCTGTTGGATTCGGACTTGCAACCTTTTGGCTAGCAGCCATAGCTCTTAACCACTCTGCCACCAGGGTTCCCCCTTATTTAATATATATTACTTATTCATGAACATTGAACTCACTGCCAGCAGCACCATAGCTTGTGCCTGAACGAAGCTTAACTAACACAGCATTTTCTCTGTGAGGTGCATCACAGCCTTCTCACACTTAGGAATTATAAAAATGGCGTGGCGGCAGTGTCTGACCTCCTCTAACTTCACAAGAGGGAAGGAGAACCAAGATCAACAGCTCAAGGCTGATTCCCATGAGGCAGAGGTCCGACACGCCTCCTCTCTCTGCCATCTTTACCAATTCTGACACCAACCGTCCCTCCCACAGCACTCTCTGCTTCTCGGTTGGGTTCGATAATTCATTGCAGTGGCCGCACGGAACTCACAGACCATACTCACGATTGTGGGGGTTTGTTAGGCAAGTAACAGGTTACAATTCAGGCTCAGGAACACTCAGGAGACAGTTCTTCATCAGGATAGCCTCTCCACAGCTGTCCTTGCAGGCACGCCTCTCCCGGGCCCTAGGCCTCTGCCCAAATGCACTCACCTTTCTCTTTCCGTGGGCTGGGAAGCCCACTGCGTTGTCTCCTGTGGCCGGGTCTCTGCCGCTGGGTTTCTTCTGTTAGTCTCTCCTTCCTTGGTTGTGTGGACTCCTCTCTGCTCTGGAATTGGCTCTTTTAAGGCAAGACTGACCAATCCCCTTGATAGACCACAATTACCCTATCACACAGTCCCGCCCAATCACCTGGATGGGAGTTACAAGGCCATGGCTAGAAAGGCCACACACAAAAGTAATCAATCACACCACAGGAATGCAAGACAGCACTTCAGGGTTATGTGTGGGGGCCACTTTAAACAGCAAAATCACCAACAAAAAGCACAAAAATTCAGAAAACGTGGCCCTAAAAAACCCATGTAAAGGACCCTTGTTCACTATTTGAGCCTTGTTTGACCTCAGCTGGGGACGTGCATGTCAGGTGACAAAGTTTTCACCAGTCTCCACATGTCCACAAATGACTGTGAAAGCACCATGCATATAGATTTTGGGGTGAAAAATAAATTTTAGCAAGTAGATAAATTCATAAATTTGTAATCTACAAATAATGAGGATCGACTGTATAACACGTTGGAGTCCTCCAGGCAGGATGATCTGGGAGTCTTAGTGCCTGGAAATCAGGACGACTTTGTGCTGTGGTAATATAACTAAGGCTTGTGGAGTGCTGCCTGTGAGCCAAACACTGGACTACCATAAGTGACATACATGTATATGTACACGTGCACACACACATGCACACACACACGCACACACACACACACACACAGAGGCAACTCTAAGTCTCCCAAAACCCACCAGGCTGTTGCTGTTGTTGGTTGCTGTTGAGTCGATTCTGATACCTGGCAACCCCAGGTGTGCAGAGTAGAACTGTGCTCCATAGGGTTTTCAAGATTGTGACCTTTCAAAAGCAGATTGCCAGGCCTGCCTTCTGAGGCACCTCTGTGTGGATTTGAACCACAAGCCTTTCAGTTAGTAGTCCAGAGCTTAACTGTTTGTACCAACCAGCAACTCCTCAACCCATTGTACGGGTGGGTAAGCTCAGGCTTGCAGAGGGCAGCGATGTGCCTAAGGCTACACCGTGGGCAGTGACCTCAGACACTGACTCCGGGCCCTGCTCAGGAGTCACTGAAAAGCACTGCACAATGTTATTGTTAGGTGCCATCTAGTTGATTCTGACTTGTAGCGACCCCTTGTACAAAGAATGAAACACTGCTCGGTCCTGCCCCATCCTCACAACCTTTGTTATGCTTGAGCCCATGGTAGCAGCCACTGTGTCAGTCCATCTTGTTGAGGGTCTTCCTCTTTTTCGTTGACCCTCTGCTTTACCAAGCATGATGTCTTCTCCAGGGACTGATCTCTCCTGATAACATGTCCAAAGTACGTGAGACCGAATCTCGCCATCCCCACTTCTACCACTGCCAAGCTTGGCCTTCTTCAGTGTAAGTATAAAGCAGCATGTAGAGTAGTACACTTAGCCTTTGCTGTCACTCTTTTGTATTGTGATTCTTAAGAGCTGTGGGCCCCTTTAAATAAGCCCCCCCCCCAGGAAAACGTCCACAACTGAATGTACACGGCATGTGACCCCCGACTCCCTGCCTCCCCAGGCTCAGCCATGGCCAAGCTCAGTGTGTACTACAGAAACACTGTCTGACGTCAGGCCCCTCATCAGGGGTGGGCCAGGCAGGCGAAGACCCCAGCAGCACCCCTTGTGGGAAAGGGGCAGGGCGCTTCTGATGTTTAGCCTGGAGAAGAGAGAGACAGTATACACAGGGAACCTCGGGACTACTTCTGAAGTTATCATATGCAAGAAGGAACAGATAGTTTGTGGTGGGCCAGAGGGCAGAGCCAGCAACAACAAGAAGCAGAAATTACAGGGAAGCTTTGGCTTCTCAAAAAGGCTGAACTTTTCCCCAATTACAGTTGCCTCCAAATAGATAAATCTAATTGTGTGGAACAGGAAACCTCCCCTAAATCCTAAATCTTCTGAATCCGGACAGATTCAAGAAGAGGCTTGACAAGAAGCTGAGGGGGTGTTGGAGGGGAATTCCTGCCGTGGAAGCTGGAAGCTGTCTCTATCAGTGCTCAGTTCAGTGAGGGCGGGACCACATGGCTCATCCAACACTGTACACCAAGACCTCAACAAACGCCTTCAACGAACAAGCCAACGGAAAGCTACACAGGGGAGTGTAGGACCAAGGAGACCTGGTAGCACAGTGGTTAAGAGCTATGGCCGCTAACCAAAAGGTTGGCAGTTCAAACCATCAGCGGCCCCTTGGAAATGCTATGGGGAAGTTCTACTCTGTCCTATAGGGTCACTATGAGTCAGAACTGACTTGATGGCAATGGATTATGGGTATAGGGTTTCCGAGGCTGTAATCTTCACGGAAGCAGATTGCCACGTCTTTCTCCCACAGAGCAGCTGGTGGGATTAGCTGCTTGTGATTAGCAATGGAGTGCTTAACCACTGCACCACCAGGGCTCCTTCCCCATAAAGATTATAGCCTAGGAAGCCCTACGGGGCAGTCCTGCTCTGTCACATGGGGTTGCTGTGAGTCGGAATTGACTCGATGGCACCCAGCAACAGTGTAGACTCAGAGCACAGGGCTGGGTCAGGTGACCCTCGGTTTGAATTCTGCTTCACCGATGGCTGATGAGATGTGTGACCTGGGTCAAGTTACTTCACCTCCAGCACCTTTCTTCTCCATTATAAAATGAGGCTAATAATGTTGTCGTTAGCTGCTGTCATCTGATCCCAATGCAAGGTGACCCAGGGGTGAATTATCCAACAGATAAGGTAAGCATGATGCTTGCCTTGCTTACCAGGTCATCTGTAGTGAACAATTACATATAGGTTTTACCATGTGGTTGATGTTGTGAAACCCATGTGGAATTGTTCACTACAGATTAGTAAGTAAGCATAAGTACACCCATGCTTACCTTGCTAACTGGGTCATCTGGCCCTATCAGGGATTGTGAATTTGAAAAGAGGCTTTGATTCTGTAGGAAAGCGCTATGGGGTTGGGAGAGAGATAGATGTCAGCCATGTGAGAAGCAAGAATCTTTGATGTGGTTAAAAATGTGATATTGTTCACTACAGATGATCTGGTAAGCAAGATAGGCACTGCGCTTGCCTTGCCTATTGGGTAATTTGCCCCTGAGGTGACACCATACTCAAGGAAAAAAAATTCTGCCTGGTCCTTTGCTATTCCCATGATTGGCTGTCAGTCAGATGATGTTCCATTGTGATCCATAGGGTTTTCACTGGCTGATTTTCAGAAGTTGATTGCCAGGCCTTTCTTCCTAGTCTGTCTTAGTCTGGAAGCTCTGCTGAAACCTGTTCAGTGTCATACCAGCACTCAAGCTTCCACTGACAGATAAGTGGTGGCTACACATGAAGTGCATTGACTGAGAATTGAACCCAGGTCTCCCACACGGAAGGTGAGCATTCTACTGCTGAACCACCAATACTCCCAGGTCTAATAATATTACCCATCCTACTAGGATTAGGAAACCCTAATGGTGTAGTGGTTAAGAGCCATGGCTGCTAACCAAAAGGTAGGCAGTTTGAATCTACCAGGCGCTCCTTGGAAACTCTATGGGGCAGTTCTACTTTGTCCTATAGGGTCGCTATGAGTCAGAATCAACTTGATGGCAACAGGTTTGGTTATTAGGATTAAATGGGATATTCCATGTAAAGTCCTTAGGACAGAGCCAGGGACAGAATGTAATGCTCACAGGGTATTAGCTATTAAGTTCATTTGGCTCAACAAACGTCCTTTTTCCTGTGTGTCTCTCTCCAGCCTCAGACCTTGCCCTTCCAGGGACCGGATCCTCTGTCCTCCTCCCATCTCTCAGCAGTCCTGACACATGCAAGGTACTAATTCAGAGTTCATCAAGTACATTCATGAAAAATGACTGGAGAATGGATGGAAAGAAGAGAGGCTGCCTAGCTGCTTTCCAAATTCTTTTCCAATGCAGCTGGAATCCGTTGTCTGGGATTCTTTGATTTGTTTTCTCCCTGAAAATCCAGGACTGCGCATCCACGCACTCGTATTGTTCATTCTCTTCTCTTCTCCTGCCCTGTCGTGTGGTGATGGAGCGTTCACTGCAAAGGGACCCCTTCCCCTTCTGGGAAATCCAGGCTGTAGTACTAAACACCTTCCTCAAACCTACTCTAATCCCGTGGACCCGAGGGGACCAGATGGCCAGACTCTGGTGTGAATGTTCTGGCTAATTTTCAGTGACAGTATTTACTGATTAACCTTTCCTAAATGAGCTTCCTGTCTGTGTCACACTGGACATCAGCCTCCTGAAGTAGGGTAGTGTCAGACACACCATTTGTCTTAGCTACCTAGTGCTGCTACAACAGAAATACCACGGTATATGGCTTTCACAAACAGACATTTATTCTCTCACAGTTTAGGAGGCTAGAAGTCACCAGCTCCTGGGAGAGGCTTTCTTTCGGTTCTAGGGGAAGGTCCATGTCATCAGTCTTCCCCTGGTCTAGGAGCTTCTCTGTGAAGGGACCCTGGGCCTAAATGACGCTCTTTGCTCCTGGCTCTTCTTTGTTGGTGGTAGTAGGTCTCTGTCCTCTCTGCTCACT
The DNA here is from genome assembly GCF_030014295.1 of Loxodonta africana. Classification (NCBI taxonomy): domain Eukaryota; kingdom Metazoa; phylum Chordata; class Mammalia; order Proboscidea; family Elephantidae; genus Loxodonta; species Loxodonta africana. The sequence continues at coordinate 238,345,299 of NC_087342.1, read as the reverse complement.
TTTCTTTTTTATATCTCAAAAAGGATTGACTCAAGATACAACCTAATTCTGTAGATTGTGTCCTGCCTCATTAACATAACTGCCTCTAATCTTGCCTCATTAACATCATAAAAAAAACAAACCAAACCCGTTACCGCTGAGTCGATTCCGACTCATAGCGAGCCTATACAACAGAGTAGAACTGCCCCATAGGGCTTCCAAGGAGCGCCTGGTGGATTCGAACTGCTGACTTTTTAGTTAGCAGCTGTAGCTCTTAACCAGTATGCCACCAGTGTTTTCTCGTTAACATCATAGAGGATTTACAGCACATAGGATAATTCCATCAGATCACAAAATGGAGGACAACCACACGACACTGGGAATCATGGCCTAAGCAAGTTGACACACATTTTGAGGGGACACAATTCAATCCATAACACCATCAGTGGTAGCTTTTACCAGCCGCATGTTTTTCTGTTTAGGTGCTAACTGCTTTGACACTTAAGATTGTATCTGCTGTTGTTGGTGGCCCCTGCACAACGGAAGTAAATGCTGCCCAGTCGCCATGATTGGTTTGGGATCAGACAGTTGTAGTCTGTAGGGTATTCACTGGTTGATTTTCAGATGTAGATCTCCAGACCTGTCTAGTCCACCTTAGTCTGGAAGCTCTGCTGAAACCTGCCCAGCGTCATGGCAACAGGAAAGCGTCCACTGACAGACAGGTGGCAGCTGCACACGAGGTGTGTTGGCTGGAAATTGGACCCGGGACTCTTGAATGGAAGGCGAGAATTCTACCACTGCCTCAGAAACAGAAAATAGAAACACAACATCCTGGGGAAAGTGAAGTCTTCAGAATGGAAAGGAAGCTCAAGCACATACCAAAAGGACGTGAGTCTGATTCAGAGACAACCACTCTTCCCAAAAGGCCATGCCATGCTGCCTTCCAGTCAAGGTACATGAACGTGATTACACAGGATCAACCTAAAAATTCAGAGAAAGAACCTCATAGACTGTGACTTAGTGCAATAGTTCAGGGGACAACACGTGCTAAGGGTGAAATAACAAGGCCCAATGGTCTGGTGGCTGCACTAAACAGTCATTTTCACAATAAACCAGCAGCTCCCTTGGAGCAGGGAAGTCCACTCTCCCTTCTGCTAGGACAACATGGAAGTTGCCTATGGGTCTCTGAGCAAACGGTTAAGTGCTAACCGCGCCATGTAGCATAAAACTTAAGCCATACTGCTGGCTGGCCTCCATATGGGTCAAAGAGGTGGATGGAAGGGCCAGAAAGAAGCAGAGAAGGAGGGCAAAGTCTCTACATTTTCTTTACCTTCCTGTGAGTCCTCTACACACTGGAGATGCTGTTGATGCCATGGAAACAGGGCTTGAAGCTGGTGAACACCAAGCCCCAAGATGCTGGAACGGAGCACCCTGTCATTTTAGGGGCAGGAGAAGCAAGCACCGCTCTCCATAGGAGCCATTCGATGAATGACCATGTCATGGCACCATGGTGCACACACAGGCTAGAAAGTAATCAGGTTGACAAGGTTTAGCTGGAATTGCCATGGTGGCCTGGAAGCGCAGCGGGGATGCCTTCCATGGCAGCAGCCATGCCCTTGAGGGCAGCACAGCCCCAGGATGGAGGGCTGACCCAATGAGCAGTGTTGGATGTCCCTCACCCACTTGAACACCAGTACTGAGTGCTTTGCCATGTTCTGTTTACTTTTCAACAGCTGCTCCCCTCTTCCCTGTGGTCTTGTGTCTCATGCTAGTTGGAGGCAAAGACAAAATAACAAAACATCATGAAATGGCACTTCTTTCTCCTTGTGGTGGTGGTGGTATGAAAGAATGAGGAGGGGAACAGGTGGCCTATTTCTTTTGGGGAGTCCTACACCATCCTGTTACCTCTGAGGGTCCTTACATGCGTGCTTCTATAACAGGGTTACATGGAATGGGGGAGACCACCCTGGAGCCAGACAGCCTCATGATCACCCCATGAGGAAGCACTTACCTTATGAGCACGGTCCCTATCTGTCTTAGCGAGGATTCTCTAGAGCAACAGAACCAGTGAGGGGTCCACATATTACTCTACCTGAGGGTCCCTAGATATACATCCTTAAGAAAGTGTCCCTAGATATATGCCTCTACCTGAGAGACCCTAGATAAATGCCTCTACCTGATGGTCCCTAGATATATGTCTCTACCTGAGGGTTCTAGATACACACCTCTACCTGAGGGTCCCTAGATATACACCTCTACCTGAGGGTCCCTAGATAAACACTGCTACCTGAGGGCCCCTAGATATACACCTCTACCTGAGGGTCCCTAGATATAGGCATCTATCTGAGGGTCTCCTGCTGTGGGCCAGGCACCTGTTCAGAGCTTTTTATACATGTGCTTACTCAATCCTCACAGCAACCTGGAGAGGAGTACATCATTTTTATAATTATTATTGCACCCATTTTGCACCAGAGGAAACTGGGGCAGGAGTACAGAGAGGTTAGACAAGTTGCCCAGGGTCACAGACAATGAGTGTTAATTCAGATTTAACCCTGGCAAGTGGAAGCTTGGGGGGTTAGGAGATGGGTGAGAGACTGGGGCAGTCAGGGGCACAGCTTCCTGGAGGTAACGGCAAACCTAAGTTTTGAAGGAAACTAAGGTTTCAAGTTTTAGAGGAAAAAAGTCAAAGGCCTTTTCTCCTCAGATCTGTGTGCTAGATTTCATCTGGGCCTTTTGATAAACTTGAGATAAACATTTAAGCTGGAACTTGCAAAACCTCTGAGGCTCCCTAACCCCTAGTATTTGTGTGGGAGGCTATTCATTCTCCAAAGAGACGAGTGAGAGCCAGGCTGTTGGATTGATTGCACATCACTGCAGACTGGTGTGGAGGCTGTTCCTGGCTCTGCCCTCCGGGCTCTGCACTGGGAGAACACAGGGCTTCAGGGAGTGGGGATGGTGCAGGGTGGAGGGGGGGAGGGGCAGGGAAGGGTTGTCTTAGTCATCTAGTGCTGCTATAACACAAATACCACAGATGGATGGCTTTAAGAAAGAGAAATTCTAGAAGTCCAAATCCAGGGTGTCAGTTCCAGGGAAAGGCTTTCTCTGTCGGCTCTGGAGGAAGGTCCTTCTCATCAATCTTCCCCTGGACTAGGAGCTTCCCTGTGCAGGAACCCCAGGTCCAAAGGATGCGCCCTGTTCCTGGTGCTTCTTTCTTGGTGGTGTGAAGTCCCCATGTCTCTCTGCTCACTTCTTGCTTCTATATCTCCAAAGAGATTGGCTTAACACACTAATCTTGTAGACCTCATCAATGTAACTGCTGTTAATCCATCTTATTTCATCATAGCGGTAGGATTTACAACACTGAGGGAAATCATGTAAAATGTTGGACAATCACACAATCCTGGGACTCATGGCCCAGCTAAGTTGACAGATATTTTCGGGAGGACACAATTCTATACATGACAAGGGGCATCACAGAGTCCTTTCTCCCGAGCAGCTCCTTCAAGTACTTTGTATAAATTGGATGGTGATGGTAGTAGTCAGTGCTGCAACAGTAAACCTTCAGAATCAAACCGTCCCCATTATTCTGGACAAATAGAAATGTTGATAAAGACCGCCTTGCCCTGCCTTGTTCTAAAGTGCTCCCTCCCCAAGCAGGCTGAGCTGGCCTGGCCCCCCAAATACACACATATACACACACACGCAGGCACGTGTACACACTACTCAGGGTCTATGAAACACGCATGTATATGTGCACACACACGTACAACTATGCACGCACACATGTATGCACATGAGCACTTTGGCACACATGCACTCACACATGCATATGCACACATGCACACACATGCACACATACACATGCATGCACACACATGCACATGCGCACACATGCACTCGTACACACGTACACACGCACACATAAACACATGCATGTACACACATGCACACACACGTGCACATGCACACATCTGCACAATGCACTCACATACACATGCACACACACGTGCACACGTACACAGGCATGCACATACACACATGTACACACATGCACACTTCTGCACACATGCACTCACATATACATGCACACACATGCACACATGCAGACACGGACCCACGTGTACACATGTACACAGGCACATATGCACACACGTACACATGTACACAGGCAGGCACACATGCACACACAGACACACGGACACACATGCACACATGCATGCACATGGGCACACACATGCATGCACACACATGCACACATACACTTGCACACACATGGAGACACATGCACACATGTACACGGGCACACACATGCACATACACACATGCACACACACATGCACACATGCGGCCTGCCTCCTGCCCCTGCCTCTGGCCGTCTGCACCCACTCTCACTTCCCACAGGTATTTCCTGCTCCCCGGGTAGGGCTCTCTTCTGGTCCTGACTCTGGAATCATCCTCGGCTCCACCTCCATGTCTGAGCCAGTCGCACCCCAGCCCTACATCAGAGCCTGTCCTCTCGAGCTGGCTGCCATTTTGGAACCCAGCTCTTTGGGTTCCTGATTTATCCCCTCCCAGCCTCTGGAGAGACGTCTTCTGGTGCCGAGGTTACAGGGGACACAGGCTGGTGAGGTATCTGGCTTTCGGGGCACCCAGGGAAGGGACTCGCACCTTGAGAAGGGAGGGGGCCAGCTGAGGGGCTGATGGTCACCAGGCGTAGAAGGCCCACGCCGGCAATGTGTTCAGAAAGCATGCTGGCCATCCCTGGATGGGTCTCACCCAGATTTCCTGCCTGCCGGACCCGGGCAGCACCACCTCTGACTGCCTCTTACCTTGCGTTTAGTGGGCTCCGGAAACACCTGGCTGGCTGGTGAGGGGCCTGCAGCTGTGGCTACACCACGGGCTTTTTAAATACACATTAAGGAGAGTGCAGGGCCCTAAGAAGGGACAATGGTGATCAGTGGTGGTTCAGTGAGAGAATTCTCACCTTCCATGCCGGGGACCTGGGTTTGATTCCCGGCCAATGCACCTAATGTGTGGCCACCACTCATCTGTCAGTGGACGCTTGCGTGTTGCAATGATCCAGAACGGGTCTCAGAGGAACTGCCAGATGAATATAGCCTAGGAAGAAAGGCCTGGTGATCTACTTCTGAAAATCAGCTAATGAAAACCCTGTGGATCACAATGGTCCGGCCCACAGCTCTCTTGGGGACGGTGCAGAACTGGGCAGCACTTTGTCGCATTGTGCGTGGGGCCACCACGAGTCAGCAGGAGCTAACAACAGCAAGCAGGGAAAGGGGTGCTTAGCGTTCTCAAGGGCAGCGGCTTTTTCAGGTCTGTGACAGTGAGGGTCCCAGGTGGAAGGCAGGCTCTCTCTCCCCATCGTGTCCCAGCCATCCGGTGTGGCAGTGAGCACAGAAGCTGGTGGAGCAAATTTATCTTCTCATAGAGCTCAGCTTTGCCTGTGGACCTGTAACGCTGCTAGCACCTGAAGACCAGGATCCTGGGGATGTGGCTAAGATTTGGATGCTGCTGAACCTTCAAAACAAAGCCAGGAGAGATATAAGACTGCAGTGAAAACACCCAGCGGAAGCGGAGTCTGAGGGTCCATGGTCAGGTGACCAGGGAGAGTGTGCCGCCCTGTGAGGCAGAGCCTGGGGAGAGCGCACCTTTATTGCAGGTATTGAAACTTCTCCCTAACTCCACAGGAGGTGCCATGGCACAGTAGCTGTGATAGGAAATGCTTCACTGGCATGGGAGACATACCCGGACCCGGATCCTGGCCATGTAGCCTTGGGGAAGTACTATTTCTTTCCTTGATTGTGTTGTTGTTTTTAGTTGCTGTTGGTCCCGTTGGCTCTGATCATGGAGACCTTATGTACAAAAAAACGAAATGTTGACTGTAGTTTTCTTTAATATATTTGCTTGTTTGCACATGCAGGGTATCCAGAGACGAGAACAGGCAGCTTACGTATAAAGGATCACAAGGAAGCATAAATATAAAGTGAGATGAAAAAGAAAAAATGGCAGGGACACCCTAGGTCTTATGAGGAGGAGAAACGCGCCCGCCATGTTGATGTGCACACACAATGTTGCTGGCCATTCATGGAGCTCTGGCCTCTTGAACAGCTGGAATGTTGAAGGAGATGATCAAGTACAGTTTTTGGTGTTCACGTAACAAAAACAAATCTATAAAAGCAGGTATCTTAGTCATTCTTGGTTGGAGAGCAGTTAGGACCTTTCTGCAAGTTTTCCCATCTTTGAGGTATTGTGAAACTTAGCCCCTGGTGAGATGTTGAGCACCAAAACACCCCAAACCTGTTGCTTTTGGGTCAATTCTGACTCATAGCAACTTCGTAGGATGGAGTAGAACTGCCCCATATGGTTTCCAAGAAGTGGCTGGTGGATTCTAATTGCGGGAAAAAGAAGGCAATAAGAATTTACCTGTTTCATTGTACTTGTAAGTCCTACAGAAATTTATCAGTGAGAAGGTTAATGCCCACAGAAATTAGGCAATACATCCGTCCATTGCAGGCCAATAGCCTGAGGCCAAACCAGAATTACACACACACACACAGAGGCACACACACAGAGGCACACACACACACTAAACCACTTGCTGCATAGTTAATTCCAACACGTGTGTCAGAGTGCAACTGTCCCCCGGGGGTTTTCTTCTTTCTTAATTTTATTGTTGTTGAGAATATACACAGCAGAACATTCACCACTCAACTGCTTCTACATGTACAATTCGGTGACACTGATGACATTCTTCAAGTTGTGGGGGCATGCTCACCCTCATTTTCTGAGTTGTTCCTCCCCCATTAACATAAACTCACTGCCCCCTAAGGTTCCTATCTAATCTTTCAAGTTGCTGTTGTCACTTTGATCCCATATAGATAGTTCTTAAAAGTGCATAATGCTCAAGGCAGATTTTTTTTTTTTTTTTTTACTAGTTAAGCTAAACTATTGTTTGGTTTTAAGAAGACTTCAGAGTATATTTTTGGGTTTAGGTTTAAAGATTATCTGAGGGCAGTAGTTCAGAGGTTCGTCCAGCCCCCATGGCTCCAGAAAGTTTGGAGTCCATGAGAATTTTAATTCTGTTCTGCATTTCCCCACTTCTGATCAGAATTCTTCTATAGAATCTGTGATCAAAATGTTCAGTAATGGTAGCTGGGCCCCATCCAGTTCTTCTGGTCTCACGGCAGAGGAGTCAGCTGCTCATGGAGGCAGTTAGCCACACATCGCATATCCTCCTCCTCTTCCTTACTCTCCTTCTTCTTCTGTTGCTTCAGGTGTTCCTGAGGGTTTTCAGTGGCTGATTTTTGAAAATAGATTGTCAGGCTTTTCTTCCGAGGCTCCTTTGCGTGGACTCAAACCTCCTGGCAGTCTACTCCCCAAAAATCGACCGTTGAAAACCATCTGGAGCAAAGTTCTGCTTTGATAAACGTAGAGCCACCATGAGTTGGACTGACTGTGTGGCTACTGTTCCCCCCTCCCCTTTAGAAAAATGAAGAATCTAAATAAAAAGGCTTGTTTTAAGGTTAAACTAAAAATACATAAACATAGTCTTTTGTAAAACAGTAAACGCTGTATAAATATAAATTGTATTGTAATATATAGCACACACTATACATATTAGGATAAAGATAAATGTTAAGACAATTTTGTAAGGGAAGAGGGCATACCTTGGGTACCTACTTTAACTGTCAGGAATAGTCTCCCTGGTTGAGCGCCTTAGAAAATTCTTTAAATCAAAGCTTTAAAAGAATATATGTATTAATCGTTTAATGAGAAACTAATTTGCTCTGTAAACTGTCACCTAAAGCGTGTGCATGCATGCGCACACACACACAAAGAATTGCACGCTATGCAAAAAGAAATACATAATTTATTTCATCCGCTTATTTTGCACAAGTGTGTTTAAAAGTATAAGTGACAGAAAGAGAAGGAAAATAGCAGCCTGTAAACACAGGTTTGGAGAAGACGATTCTACTGTGATCCAGCACCACGTGCAAACTCCTAGTGACCCGAGTGAAAGAGGTCCCACGTGTGAAGTTCCTCAACACTTCTTGTGTGACATCAAAACATAGCCCTTTCCCTTTCTCCCACTCTTAATTCCAGTACGTTGGAACTCAGGGGCTTTAATACTTAACTAACCCAATATCATGCAGATGACATCACCATAAAAATTATTTGAGTAATATTATTGTGACTTCAGCATCCAAGTTTCAACTAGGCTGTAGGCTCCTGGAGGGCATTGATTGTGCCATATTTATCTTTACCTTCTGTCATGGATTGAATTGTGTCCCCCAAAATGTGAGTCAACTTGGCTAGTCCATGATTCCCAGTATTATGTGATTGTCCACCATTTTGTCACCTGATGTGATTTTCCCATGTGCCGAAATCCTACCTCTACAATGTTAATGAGGTGGGATATGGGGCAGTTATGTTAATGAGGCAGGACTCAATCTACAAGATTAGGCTGCGTCTTAAATCAATCTCTTTTGAGATATAAAAGAGAGAAGTGAGCAGAGAGACGTGACGACCTCCTATCACCAAGAACGCTGTGGCAGGACCCAGGGTGTTTGGACCAAGGGTCCATGTACTGAGAAGCTCCTTGACCAGGGAAGATTGATGACAAGGACTTTCCCTCAGAGCTGACAGAGAAAGAAAGCCTTCCCCTGTGGCTGGCACCTTGAATGCAGACTTCCGGCCTACTAGACTGTGAGAGAATACATCTCTCTTTGTTAAAGCCATCTGCTTGTGGTATTTCTGTTACAGCAGCACTAGATGGCTAAGACATCCTCCTTGAAAACCCTATGGGGCAGTTCTACTCTCTCCTATAGGGTTGCTATGAGTCAGAGTTGAATGGACGACAATGGGTTTTTGGTTTCTTAGGATTTAATAAGTTCCGGACACATAATATGGGACAGGATCAATATTATAACTCAGAAATGCCCAACTCCCATTTCCTAACTGCCTCTGACATGATTCTCTTTCAAAACTACGGGCTGTCTTTCATCTTCGCCTCTGAGGTTGCCGTTACTGAATCCTAAATTCCCATGAGACTGTCCAGCTACCAGATTAATGATTTGAAAATATTGCAGTCATTTGATGAATTTTCAGCTACTGTAGATGGAGATGGTATTAGTACTTCTATTTTCTCTAAAACTTTATTCTCTGTACTTCATCTGGATATTTTTTCCATAGGGCACTTTGAAGTCTCTTTCCCCCCAGGTAAGGTTGTTCAGAGTTTCAGTTAACTTCAGACCGAGGTGGAGTAACTTGTTGGCTTTCGTGTGTCTGAAGGGATCTGATACCTCACAAACCTCTGTCATTTGTATGAATGTCAGAGCAATTCACTTTGTCTTCCTCCACTGTCATCAGTCACACCAGGGTTTCTGTTCTCTCCTGGTGCTGTACCCGTTGCCGTCGAGTCAATTCCGACTCATAGCGACCCTGTAGGACAGAGCAGAGCTGCCCCATAGAGTTGCCAAGGAATGCCTGGTGGGTTTGAACTGCTGACCTCTTGGTTAGCAGCGCTAGTACTTTACCACTATGCCACCAGGGTTTCCATCTCTCCTGGTGGGCACATTAATTGAAAGAATCAGAACGATCTGAGGAAAAATTGGACCCCATGAGAGAACCATCTGCAGGAGGAACCCTTCCTCCTGTCTCAGAGTTAAGGGTTCAAAGTGTCGATTGGAAAACGTCAAAGTAAGGCTTTAAATCTGTTCTGAATTGGACAGGGACTTGGCGAGCGTAATACTTGGGTGGAGAGAGAAAATGAGCTGATGATAGTATTTTCATGACCTAGTTTTTGAATTCAGAATGATTTTTATGCTTGGCATTATTGATTTTTCATTTCTTCCATTAGATCTGACCCAGGACACCAAATGGCAATACAACCAGAGCCCCACCCTCACCTACATTTTCAGTCTGCGTGGTTCTCCTACCTACCATCCCAGCGGGGCTCAGAAACAGGGAGGGCAGAGGGGCCATTAGGCTCTATCCCCCGCATCTGTTCTCCTGGCTGCCTGGTGTGAATGGAGACTTTGATATTTGAGGAGTTTAACTGCCTCACTCACCCCTCCCTGGAGAAACCCAGATACATGCAGTTAGAGCAGCTATGCTGCGTGGAAGATGATGTTGGAGACGAGGAAATCTCACCTCTGAGCTGCTGAAATGTGTTCCCTCCCCACAGGTAAAACCGCCTTGAAAGAGCACCTCATCATCAAACACAGCCATTTTAAGGCCACAGAGAAATTCCAGGTGTACCAATGGCCAGCCCTGACTGTATTCTGCACCCTGCTCCATGTTTCCTGAGGGTAAACTACTAAGTTCTAAGGTTAGCCGGGGGGTCAGAGGGCAAAACAATAGTACGATGACAACAAAGACAGGTGCTGTGTGGTTTACTAGCTGTGGCCCTGGTCAGACAGGTGGCCAGGGGCGCCTGAGAGGGGCACTGTGTGAGGATTAAATGAGGAGATGCCCAGCACAGAGCCTGAACGTTTTCCTTGTGCCTGGGTTACCGTTTCAGTTACATTGTCTGCCTGATCCTTGCACCTTCCAAGTAAGATAGGCCAACAGAGCTCCTTATGCTGACAGGGGCTCACTCTTAGCAACTGTACTTGTTTTCTATGGCTGCCATAACATAGTACCAAAAAGTAGGTGGTTTAAAACAACAGCCCTGGAGGCCAGAAGTCCAAATTCAGGATGCCAGCAGGGCCATATTCCCTCTGAAGGCCCTAGGGGAAGATCCTCGCTTGTCTCTTCTAGCTCCCAGTGATTTTTGGAAATTCGTGGTTTTTCTTGGCCTACAGATGCAGCATTCCAACCTTTGCCTCCTTCTTCACACGGCCCTTGTCATGGATTGAATTGTGTCCCCTCAAATATGTGTGTATCAGTTGGGCAGGGCCGTGATTCCCCATATTGTGTGATTTTCCTGTATGTTGGAAATCCTGCCTCTAGATGTTAACGAGGGAGGATGGGTGGCAGTTGTGTTAGTGAGGCAGGACTCAGTCTACAAGATTGGATTGTGTCTTGAGGCAATCTCTTGAGATATAAAAAAGAGAAGCGAGTAGAGGGACGGGGACCTCATACCACCAAGAAAGTAGCACGGGGAGCAGAGCACCCCAGAGTCCCTGTACCTGAATGGCTCCTAGTCCAGGGGAAGATTGATGACAAGGGCCTTCCTCTAGACCTGACAGAGAGCGAAAGCCTTCCCTTGGAGCTGATGCCCTGAATTTGGACTTGTAGCCTACTAGACTATGAGAGAATAAATTCTTTTTGTTAAAGCCATCCACTTGTGGTATTTCTGTTACAGCAGCACTAGATGACTAAGACAAGCCGTCTTTCCTCCGCATCTCCCTGTCTCTTTGTCTCTTCTCCTCCCTTATAAGGACACCAGTCCTATTGGATTAGGGCCCAGCCTACTCCACTATGACTTCATGTGAACTCTTAACATCCTCAAAGATGCTATTTGCAAACAGGACCATGTTCAAAGCTACTAGGAGTTAGGGATTCAACATCTCTTTTTGGGGAACACAAGTCAACCCATAAGGACAGTGAGCACCATAGCCCTGATGGCACGTGGGCATACAATATCATGGGGCACTGTGCTAGGCTGTGCGCAAAAAGAACTACAAAGAGCTGATCCTTTTTTCAGATGACCACACAGGAGGTATGATAGTGGAGCGGTGGTGGTCAGCCCTCAGAGAACATAGAACCAGGGGCTTGTGAAAATGCAGACTTCTGGATTCTGCTTCTGGAGACCCGGATTCGGTAGATCTGGAGGCACACCTGGAAACCCTGGTGCTATAGTGGTGAAGTGCTACGGGTGGTAACCAAAAGGTTGGCTGTTCGAATCCACCAGGCACTCCTTGGAAAGTCTATGGGGCAGCTCTACTCTGTCCTATAGGGTCGCTATGAGTCGGAATCAACTCGACAGCAATGGGTTTGGTTTTCAGTTTTTGGTTTGGACACATGCCGGGGAATCTGCATTTTGGGTGAGGCGTCTGGGGCAGCTGTTCCTCAGACCACAGTTTGAGAAACTGCTATGAAAAATGACATGACCACATGTTCAGAACTAAGTCACAAGAGCACTTACAGATCCAGACTGTGCTCTCCCAAACCAGTTAGCTCACTTGGAGGTTACACACTCATTCCAATGACTGTGATGTTGCTGGGAGGTTGCACACTCATTCCAATGACTGTGACGTTGCTCGGAGGTTGCACACTCATTCCAGTGACCGTGACATCGCTCGGAGGTTGCACACTCATTCCAGTGACGGTGACGTCGCTCGGAGGTTGCACACTCATTCCAGTGACGGTGACGTCGCTCGGAGGTTGCACACTCATTCCAACGACGGTGACGTCGCTCGGAGGTTGCACACTCATTCCCGTGACCGTGACGTCGCTCGGAGGTTGCACACTCATTCCAACGACTGTGACGTTGCTCGGAGGTTGCAGACTCATTCCCGTGACCGTGACGTCGCTCGGAGGTTGCACACTCATTCCAACGACTGTGACGTCGCTCGGAGGTTGCACACTCATTCCAACGACTGTGACGTCGCTCGGAGGTTGCACACTCATTCCAGTGACTGTGACGTCGCTCGGAGGTTGCACACTCATTCCAGTGACTGTGACGTCGCTCGGAGGTTGCACACTCATTCCAACGACTGTGACGTTGCTCGGAGGTTGCAGACTCATTCCCGTGACTGTGACGTCGCTCGGAGGTTGCACACTCATTCCAACGACTGTGACGTCGCTCGGAGGTTGCACACTCATTCCAGTGACTGTGATGTCGCTCGGAGGTTGCACACTCATTCCAACGACTGTGACGTCGCTCGGAGGTTGCACACTCATTCCAACAACTGTGACGTCGCTCGGAGGTTGCACACTCATTCCAACGACTGTGACGTCGCTCGGAGGTTGCACACTCATTCCAGTGACCGTGACGTCGCTCGGAGGTTGCACACTCATTCCAACGACTGTGACGTCGCTCGGAGGTTGCACACTCATTCCCGTGACAGTGACGTCGCTCGGAGGTTGCACACTCATTCCCGTGACCGTGACGTCGCTCGGAGGTTGCACACTCATTCCAACAACTGTGACGTCGCTCGGAGGTTGCACACTCATTCCAACGACTGTGACGTCGCTCGGAGGTTGCACACTCATTCCAGTGACCGTGACGTCGCTCGGAGGTTGCACACTCATTCCCGTGACCGTGACGTCGCTCGGAGGTTGCACACTCATTCCCGTGACCGTGACGTCGCTTGGAGGTTGCACACTCATTCCCGTGACCGTGACGTCGCTCGGAGGTTGCACACTCATTCCCGTGACCGTGACGTTGCTCGGAGGTTGCACACTCATTCCCGTGACCGTGACGTTGCACAAAAACGTCTGGATGTGCTTTTGGCACTGCCTTCAGAATTCGATTTATTTTGACTGTGTGGCCTGAACAATGACTTTCACATAAAAAAGGCTCTCTTCTTATTTCATGCCACCATCCTCCATGGTGTCCAAATTTTAACTTGACTTGGATTTTCCTTCTATACACAGGCAAACATTGTTTGGCACTTTTCAGGAAGCCAAGTGGACGATAATGCTGGATTTTCTGGTGGAAACCTAGAAAGAGCTGGGCTCATTAGGTGGCTTGCAAACTGGCTCTGCAGGCACGTCTGACAGAGGAATTCCAGAAATGTTCTGGGAACATGATCGCAATGGCGAGTAGCCTCCTGGGGTAGCTTCTCGGAAAGAGACTTGCTTGAATGTCTGAGTCATAGAACACTGACCTAAGGAGCACAGCTGAAGTTGCTGCCTTGAAGTCACTCCATCCAGATGTACAGACCAACAGCTGCCGAAATAACGCTCTTTGCTGAAATTTTAGTATTGGTCCTAGGCAGCCAGGGATTCCCTCACCCCCTCAGTCACGTTCTAAAAAAAACTAAGTAGGTACGTTTCTGGCTCTGAAAGATTTCCAGCATGAGAAACAGTGGCTCCTTCACCTTGAGATCTTCGAAGCTTGGACAGGACTGCTCCCTGCTCTGGAATCAGGAAGTTTATTTTTAGATCAAGACAAGTGTGTGTGGAAGGAGGTGAGCGAGGGGAGTAGGGTTTGGATGGTGATGTGCAGGTAGATGTCAGACAACTGGCTGTCTGAAAAAATGTATATATATACATTTATTATAAATCATTATAGTAAGGATTATAGCTCATTATATATAATACATTTATCATAAATTTTTCTGCTATAAAGGATGCAAAAAGGCACAATTTACTTTTTTTTAATAAATGTGGTGGCACAACGGTTAAGCACTCTGCTGCTAACTGAAAGGTTGGCGGTTCGAGCCTACCCGGCGGCGCCACAGAAGAAAAGACCTGGCGATCTGCTTCTGTAAAGGTTACAGCCTAGAAAACCGTTGTATGGGGCAGTTCTACTCTGTCATATGGGGTCCCTGTGAGTCAGAATGGACTCGATGGCACCCAGTAACAGCAGCAACTATCCTGTATTGAAAATTCCACCCAGCCTTGTTTCTCAAAGAATTCTTTTGCTGGATTTTGCTGAGCTCTTGTGTCTGTACAAGTCCTGGGATGCAGTTCAACCATCATTTCACAAAGGGAGATACTGCTAACTTTTCTCAGGAAATTTATTATCTTTAAATCTGATATGTGATCGCTTCTTAACTTATTTCTCACCGTCGCCTTGTACGAATGCCATTAATTGAGATGAGGGCTCTCTCAGCTTGCAACGGCGCTGTTTTTCGTTTTTTGTGTAGTGCGTGGATTAGAATAATACCTGTTGTTGTTAGTTGCCATCGAGTTGGCTCTGACTCAGGGCGACCCGATGTAAAGCAGAATGAAGCATTGCCTAGACATGTACCATCTTCGGGGTCCTTGGTGTGTTTGAGTCCATTGTGGCCACTGTGTATTTTGACTGCCTTCCAACCTGGGGAGCTCATCGTCCAGCACTACATCAGGTTAAGTTCTGCTGTGATCCGTAGGGTTCTCACTGGCTAATTTTCCGAAGCAGATCACTAGGCCTTTCTTCCTAGTCCGTCTTAGTCTGGAAGCTCCACTGAAACCTGTCCACCATGGGCGACCCAGCTGACACATGAAATACCAGTGGCTTAGCTTCCAGCATCATAGCAACACGCAAGCTACCACCCTGCAACCAACTGACAGATGGGTGCTGGGATAGTGCTTAGTTCTATGTTATTTAATAAAGGCCATGATTAACAACTAGTTTGAAAAAAAAAAAAAATTAACAATAGGCTCTTGTGAGTAAGCTGGCTCCAGCACACCACTGAGATCGTGTGTGTGTGTGGTGCTGTGTGTCTGTGATATGTGGCTAGGTTAGGGTCAGTACTGAGAATTCCTGGTAAATTTAGGATTACATCATAAGAAATAAATTTCACAGTTTTCTGGAATCATCTGAACTTGCCGACTGTATCAAGCCTGTTCAGTCCCCCAGTTTAGGGAGTCGGGAGCTGTGGATAAAGGCCCTCTCCTGGAGGTCTCCTGGAGGCACATAAAGTTGTTGGGGTTGAGTTGGGGCAATCAGAAAGAGATCTGCCTTATCCTTCCCTTTCTAGGTTAACTCCCGAGGATTTGTTAAAAGAGTGGGCATTTTTGCAACTTACAAAGAAGGTGGATCCACTTGGGACCTCTTTTGGAACTAAGATGAATTGTTCAGCTAATTTAATAAATATTCAATTAGAAGCAGCTTCTCTCCCACTTGGTTTAATCTTTCTGTATTAAAAAAAAATCCACAGCACTCAGTGAATAAAAATGAAATTTAAGGATTTCTTTTTCCGTCCAACCCAAATCCATCTGCCTAGCATGCTACTTCACCACTTTCGATACGCATCGAGCCCACACGCAGTTACCTGAAGCTTCTGCTTCCTCCTCCGTGAGCACGCCGTCTCGTCCACGCCGAGCCGTCCCAGCCGGTCACAGCTCAGTGGCCGGGGAGACGCCCTGCCGGCGGGGAAGCTGCGTCGATGGCAGCGGTGCTGTTCGCCAGCAGTGGGCCCGGAAGAGGCTCTGCCTGGGGGAGGGGGACATTGCTGCTCCTTTGATCTTGACTCGACTTTAAACATCTGATGCCCAAGTGTAAATGTCTAGCTGCAGTTGACAGGACTGGAGCTTACGGAGGAGGAGGTGTGGGCTGGAGGGAAACCCTTTGCAGCTGAGTCGAGTCCGACTCATAGCGACCCTATAGGACAGAGTAGAACTGCCCCGTAGAGTTTCCAAGGAGCGCCTGGTGGATTTGAACTGCTGACTTTTTGGTTAGCAGCCGTAGCTCTTACCTACTACGCCACCCAAGGTAGGGATTTGGAAATTATTTTCATCTGCAGGCTCACCAGGGCCATGGTCACAAATGCGGATTCTGAGAGAGAGTGCAGGGCGAGAGGAGAAGGCTTAGAGGGTGTAATAGACTGAATTGTGTCCCCCAGAAAATGTGTGTATCAACTTGGTTAGGCCATGCTTCCCAGTAATGTGTGATTGTCCTCCATTTTGTGATTGTAATTTTATGTTGAGAGGATTAGGGTGGGACCGTAACATCAAGAGATAAAAGGAAAGGGAAACAAACAGAGAGTTGGGGACCTCACACCACTGAGAAAGCAGCACCACGAGCAGAGTGCTTCCTTTGGACATGGGTTCCCTGCACCTGAGAAGCTCCTCGACCAGGGGAAGATTGAGGTCAAGGACCTTCCTCCAGAGCCGACAGAGAAAGAAAGCCTTCCCCTGGAGCCGATGCCCTGAATTTGGACTTGTAACCTACTAGACTGTGAGAAAATAAATTTCTCAGTTAAAGCCATTCACTTGTGGGATTTCTGTTAGGGCAGCACTAGATGCCTATCACAGAGGACCAAGGTTTTAGGAATTCTGACAATTAATGGCCAGGTTGTTGTTGTTGTTAGTGCCATCGAGTCGGTTCCAACGCATAGCGACCCTGTAGGACAGAGCAGAGCTGCCCCATAGGGTTTCCAAGGAGCAGCTGGTACATTTGAACTGCTGGCCTTTTAGTTAGCAGCCAAGCTCTTAACCACTGCGACACCCGGGTTGCAATGGCCAGGAAAGAAAGGTGAATCGGAAAGGAAGCAAAGAGCAGGTGGTCAGAAAAGCCAGAGGAAGGGCAGGAGGCTCTGATGGCTCTGATGTGAAGGGGGAGAGTGTGGAGGGACGATGGCCTTTGTCCCACACATGGCATGTGTCCCTGCAGTGTCCTCAGTGCGCCTTTGCTCATCACTGTGTGCCCAGGCACCACCGTGCCCTCCCCTTTCTATGCGGGCAGTGTCCCCTCGTTCAGTGCTCAGAGCCACTGCCGACACTGTCGCCCTCTGCACACACATCAATTTCTCCCCGAGCCGAGGCCTGATGACTTTGTGGTGGGTGTTTTTAGTTGCCGTCGCGTTGGCTCCAACTCCGTGCCACATTGTGTAACAGAAGAAAACGTGGCCCCGTCCCGGCGGCTTTCTCTCTCCCTCCCCAGCTGCCGTTGAGTCGGCTCCGACTCACGGCGGTCCCATGGGAGTCAGAGTAGACCTGTGCTCCAGAGGGTTTCCAGTGGCTGGTTTTTCAGAAGCAGGTTGCCAGGCCTTTCTTCCGAGGCACCTCTGCTTTGACTGGAACTGTGAACCTTTTAGTCAGCAGCTGTTGCTTTCGCCACCAGGGATGTCTCCTGAGGACTTTACCCCTGTCTTTCCCCAAGGTGCCCTCCTTTTCTTCCTGCTGCCGTGTTCATAGCTCCAGACCCACTTCCCCTCTCAGAATCTATTGCAGTCAGTATCCTCTTACGGCTGAGAGCACGTGCGGCAATTTCCCTTTGCCGCTTGAGCCCTGCTTTCTCCCAGACTGGCCCTTGATCTAGCCTCTCCATGCTGTGCCTCTTTCTTTGCCCTTTGTGGGCCTGCTCCGTCTAGGTGCCACGCTGTTTCTCACCAGCCTGGGCCAGCACTACTGGTTGCTTTGATGGAGCGTAGGGACCCTTCTTTCACTTTTATTCCACTCAACACTGTTCGTTTTCCTGCTGAGCTACAGGTTAAGTACTAGGTGTTTCCTGTGATCCACTTTCTGAACTCTGAAGTCAGGGAGAGTGTCAGGTGGGAGCAGGAGGAGGAGTATGCCATTTTCATAGTGGTGGTCGTGGTGGGAGGTCTCCTTGACCACCTTCAGATCCTCCTCCCAACTTGCCTGCTCCAGCTAAACTTCCCCTAGGGTGAACTGTCTGGTGCGCTGTCTTCACCACTGCCCCTCACTCCCCACCTGGTTATAACTCTTTGTTTGCTTGTTTATTTGTGGGTATATGAATATTTACCCTCATGCATCTGTCAGTTTGTCATACTGTGAGGGCTTGCAGGTGGCTGTCATGCTGAAAGCTATGCCACCGGTATTCAGATACCAGCAGGGTCACCCATGGAGGACAGGTTTCAGCTGAGCTTCTAGACTAAGACAGACTAGGAAGAAGGACCCGGCAGTCTACTTCTGAAAAGCGTTAGCCAGTGAAAACCTTACGAATAGCAGCGGAACATTGTCTGATACAGCGCTGGAAGATGAGCCCCCCAGGTTGGAAGGTGCTCAAAAGAAAGACCCTCAACAGGACAGATTGACACAGTGGCTGCAGCAATGGGCTCAAACATAACGATTGTGAGGATGGCGCTGGACCAGGCAGTGTCTCGGTCTGTTGTACGCAGGGTCGCTATGAGCCAGAACCGACTCGACGGCACCTAACAACAACAATGTGCTGGATTTGTGAATGTGCCCATGTGGCTTTTCAGGGGAGGGCGTGCTTAGCTCTCATCCAATTCAGAGAGGAGCCAGTCCCTCATCCCTTGACACTGACCCTGACAATAGTATTCAAGTCCCTTAGAGTGATGTGCAGAGCCCTTGGCTTGATCTCTGCCTTCGTCTGCACTTCATTTCCTGTCCTTCTGTCTTGTAACATACACATGGGCAGCCCCTTGTGACTCAACACACATATCCTGTGCTCCCCCCGTACCTCCGTGACTTTGTTCAGGCTGGTTCTTCCACCCACACTGGGCTTTCTTCACTGGCACCAGGACCATTCAGAGTGTTTCATTGCCTGTGCTAATATCTCACTTCAGATACAATGTATCTTCTCAGTGCTCTCCTGGTGGAACATGCTGCTATGACTTACGCACACCTGTCTCTCCCTGAGAAGTGTTGACAGCCACCTGCTCAAATAATTAGCTTTCCCAGTTCGAATAATTTATTTGATTCAACATGCCACAA
Organism: Loxodonta africana; assembly: GCF_030014295.1. Lineage (NCBI taxonomy): Eukaryota > Metazoa > Chordata > Mammalia > Proboscidea > Elephantidae > Loxodonta > Loxodonta africana. The sequence goes on along the minus strand of NC_087342.1, from coordinate 238,326,060 downwards.
AATACGGAATAGACCATGATGTCTTCGCAATACCAAAGAACAAGTCCTTTTAATCTACTCTGAGATTCTAGGTGGATATTTGGGGGCATAACCATTTTTAGGAGTCCCTGGGCAGTGCAAACAGTTAGCACACTCAGCTGCAAATTGAAAGGTTGGCATTTCAAATTCACCCAGAATGCCTCAGAAGAAAGACCTGGCAGTTACTTCCTAAAAAATCAGCCCCTGAAAACCCGAAGGAGCGCAGTTCTACTCTGACACACACGGGGTTGCCATGAGTTGGAGTCAACTCCGCGGCAACTGTTTTTTTTTTTTTTTTTTTGCAATAACGAGTTTTGAGAAGCAGTGAGCTTCTTACTTCATTCCCTCCCTCCTTTCTTTCTTTCCTTTCTTGTTTTTTGACAACAGCATCTGTCATCTACAAGCATTCTTATGTTACATACCTGCAGAAGTGACAGAGGAGATGGGTGGAGTGTAGAGGGGTGGGAGAAGTGTCCTATCATTCGTCAATACATGTGAGTTCCAGCCTCGTTTTCTCTTTTTGACCACTTCACATTCCCGTACGTGTCACCGAGGGCGTGTGCTTTACACTCCGCTGCACGGGAACTCTTTGAATGTAATTATATTCCTTCAGTACGTGTTAGCTGTTTGCACAAATGTTTCTCCTGTGTTTTTATCCTCGTTTGCTTGTGTAATATACAATAAATTCCAGAAGAACACATGAAAGTACCATCTTAAAAAAAGTATAAACTGCTTTAGTTTGATACATTTGCTGAATTTAAGTATATAAACTTTACTAAAATTCTTGTTGTTAGGTACCTCCGAGTCAGTTCCAACTCATAGCGACCCCATGTACGACAGAACAAAACACTGCCCGATCCTCCGCCATCCTCACAATCGTAGTTATGCTTAACCCCATTGTGGCAGCCACTGTGTCAATCCACTTCATTAAGGGTCTTCCTCTTTTTCACTGACCCTCTGCTTAACCAAGCACGATGCCCTTCTTCAGGGACTGGTCCCTCCTGATAACACGGACATCATGCTTGGTAAAATAAAGGGCCAGGGAAAAAGAGGAAGACCCTTGTCTTAGTCATGTAGTGCTGCTGTAACACAAATACCACAAACTGATGGCTTTAACAAAGAGAAGTTTATTCTCTCACAGTCCAGTAGGCTCAAAGTCCAAATTCAGGGTGCCAGCTCTAGGGGAAGGCTTTCTTTCTCTGTCGGCTCTGGAGGAAGGTCCTTGTCATCAGTCTTTCCTTGGCCTGGGAGCATCTCAGTGCGGGAACCTCAGGTCCAAAGGACGTGCTCTGCTCCCGGTGCTGCTTTCTTGGTGATACAAGGTCCCGCTGTCTCTCTGCTCATTTCTCTGTTTTATATCTCAAAAGAGATTGGCTTAAGACGCTATCTAACCTTGAGTATCTCATCAATATAACTGCTGCTGATCCATCGTATTACATCATAGTGACAGGATTTACAACACACAGGGAAATCATATCAGATGGTAAAATGGTAGACAATCATGCAATATTGGGAATCACGACCTAGCCAAGTTGACAGATATTTTGGGGGGCACAATTCAATCCATGAAAACTCTCAGTGAGATGGATTGACACAGTGGTTGCAAAAATGGGCTCAAGAATAACAATGATCATGAGGATGGCACAGGACCAGGCAATGCTTTGTTCTGTTGTACATAGGAATTTTTATTTTCTTTATGTGGAGGTGTAATCCAGACTGAAGCCTGTAGTTTTTGATCTTCATCAGTAAGAAATTTATGTCTTCTGCACTTTCAGCAAGCAAGGTTGTGTCATCTGCATATCGCAGGTTGTTAATGAGTCTTCCTCCAATTCTGATGCCCTGTTAGTCTTCATATAGTCCAGCTTCTTGGGTTATTGGCTCAGCATACAGATCGAACAGGTATGGTGAAAGGAGACAACCCTGATGCACACCTTTCCTGATTTAAAACCACGCAGTATCTCCTTGTTCTGTTCCAGTGACTGCCTCTTGGTGTAAGTACAGGTTCCTCATGAGCACAATGAAGTGTTCTGTAATTCCCATTCTTTGCAATGTTATCCATATTTTGTTATGATCTACACAGTTGAATGCCTTTGTATAGCTAATAAAATACAGCAGACATCTTTCTGCTAGTCTCTGCTTTCAGCCACAATCCACCTGATATCAGCCGTGATGTCCCTTGTTCCATGCCCTCTTCTGAGTCTGGGTTGAATTTCTGACAGTTTCTTGCACTGCTGCAATGGTTTTTGAATGATCCTCAACAAAACTTTACTTGCATGTGATAGTAAAGATATTGTTTGGTAATTTCAACATTCCGTTGGATCACCTTTCTTTGGAATGGGCACAAATAGATATCTCTTCCAGTTGGTTGGCCAGGTAGCTGTCTTCAAAATTTCTTGGCATAGACGAATGAGCACTTTCAGCATTGCATCTGTTTGTTGAACCATCTCAATTGGTATCCCGTCAATTCCTGAAGCCTTGTTTTTTTGCCAGTGCCTTCAGTAAAGCATGGACTTAATCGATAACCGGTGTTGGGAAAATTGGATTTCCGCATGCAGAAAAATGAAATAATCTCCATGCCTAACACCATACACAAAAAGAAATCCAAAATGGATTAAGGACTTAATCTGAAACTAAACCCAGAAAATTCTTAGAAGAAAATGCAGGGGCGTGTTGCAATGGATCACTTTTGTGTAGCCTTTCTCTCCATGGTCTTGTAACTGCCACTCAAGTGATTGTGTGAGACTATGCAAATAAGATAATTTTGACCTACCAAAGGAGACCGGTCAGTTTTGCCCTAAAAGAGAGCCAATTCCAGAGCAAAGAGAGGATCCCATCACCACCAAGGAAAAGCAGCCAGGAGCCAGCATATCCTTTGGACATGGGATCCCTGGGTTGGAAAGCTCCTTGACCAGGAGACTGAGAGAGAGCGAGCAAGCAAGAGAGACAGAGAGAGAGAGCGAGAGAGTGCTGTAACACTAAAGATAGCAAGAAGCAGCAGCAGAGACCCAGCAGCAGAGACCTGGCAACAGGGAATGGTGTGGTGGCCTGTTCTGATGGAAGAACTGTATCCTGAATGTTCAGGAGCCTGAATTGCAACTGTTATTTCCTTAGTAAACCCCATAGTCATGAGTATTGATGGTGGGTTCTGTGTGGCCATTGTAATGAATTATCAAACCCAGTTTAGTAGAGAAGTAGAGAGTGCTGTGGGAGGGACAGTTGATGTCAGAATTGGTAAAGATGGTGGAGAAAGGAGGTGTGTCTGACCTCCAACTCATACGTATCAGCCTTGGGCTGTTGATATTGATTTTTCTTCCCCTTTGTGATGGTAGAGGAGGTCAGATACTGCCCCTGTGTCTTTTTTACAGTTGGTGTCAGAAGGGGGATTCTTTGCAATGGCTCCAGACTCATGAAACCATAACACTTTGTAAGAGAAAGAACAAAGGGGCTTGGGAAGTGAAACTTTTGATTCTTAGACGGTCATTTTGGTTGTTGTTACCTGTAATGGCTGAAAAGCTGCAGCTGAAGTGGCCTGGGGCAAAAGCCAGGCCAGATAACCAGGGTGATTGAAAGGGGGCCAGGGTCTTCTGCTTCCACCCATCCCAAGGCCATATGCATATGAATGGGAAGATAGTTAAGGTGTTGAGAAGATGAAACTGGAATAACTTAAAAAGGGTTATGTATTTATGCTTATGTGTTTATTTGAATGTACTATCGATATCGAAGAAGGATTGATAATTGGAGAATATGGCCTTGATCGTAGAAACGACACCAGAGATTGAATGATAGAATTTTGCAAGAACAATGACTTCTTCATTGCAAATACCTTTTTTTCAACAGCATAAACAGCAACCATACACTTGAACCTCACCAAATGGAATACACAGGAATTCAGTCGACTACATATGTGAAAAGAGACAATGAAATGGCTCAGTATCATCAGTCAGAACAAGGCCAGGGGATGACTGTGGAATAAGCCATCAATTGCAATTTCAAGCTGAAGTTGAAGAAAATTAGGACAAGTCCACGAGAGCCAAAGTATGACCTTGAGTATATCCCACCTGAATTTAGAGACCATCTCAAGAATAGAGTTGAGGCACTGAACACTAATGACCGAAGACCAGATGAATTGTGGAATGACATCAAGGACATCATACATGAAGAAAACAAGAGGTTCTTAAAAAGACAGGGAAGAAAGAAAAGACCGAAATGGGTGTTAGAAGAGACTCTGAAACTTGCTCTTGAATGTAGAGTAGCTAAAGCAAAATGAAGAAATGATGAAATAAAAGAGTTGAACAGAAGATTTCGAAGGGTGTTTTGAGAAGACAAAGTAAAGTATTATAATGAAACGTGAAAAGACCTGGAGATATAAACCAAAAGAGAAGAACATGCTCAGCATTTCTCAAGATGAAAGAACTGAAGAAAAAAGTCAAGCCTCAGGGTGCAATACTGACGGATTCTATAGGGAAAATACTAAATGAAAATTCTAACATCATACACAAGTAAAATTTTGCTGAATATCTTTCAAAAGCAGTTGCAGCAGTACACTGACAGTGAACTGCCAGAAATTCAAGCTAGATTCAGAGGAGGACGTGGAAGAAGGGATATCATTGCTGGTGTCAGACGGATTGTGACTGAAAGCAGAGAGTACCAGAAAGATGTTTACCTGTGTTTTGTTGACTATGCAAGGGCATTCTACTGTGTGGATTATAATAAATTATGGATAACATTGGGAAGAATGGGAATTGTGCTCATGAGGAACCTGTACTTAGACCAGCTTGGAACAGAACAAGGGGGTACCGTGTGGTTTAAAATCAGGAAAGGTGTGTGTTAGGGTTGTATCCTTTCACCATACCTATTCAATCTGTATGTTGAGCAGACGAACAGGGCATCAGGATTGGAGGAAGACTCATTAACAACCTGAGATATGCAGATGAAACAACCTTGCTTGCTGAAAGTGAAGAGGACTTGAAGCTCTTACTGATGAAGATCAAAGACCACAGCCTTCAGTATGGATTACACCTCAACATAAAGAAAACAAAAATCCTCACAACTGGACCAATAAGCAACATTCATGATAAATGGAGATAAGGTTGTAATTGTCAAGGATTTCTTTTTACTTTGATCTACAATCAATGCTCATGGATGCTACAGTCAAGAAATTAAATGACACATTACATTTGACAAATCTGCAGCAAAAGACCTCTTTAAAGTTTTAAAAAGCAAAGATATCACTTTAAGGACTGTGATGCATCTGACCTAAGTCATGGTATTTTCCATCTCCTCATATGCATGTTCGGAAACGACTCGATGGCACTAGTTTTTTGTTTTTTTTTTCATATGCATGTTAGAGCTGGACAATGAACGAGGAAGACCAAAGAAGAATTGATGCCTTTGAATTACAGTGTTGGAGAAGAATATTAAATATATCACAGACTGGCTGAAGAACAAACAAATCTGTCTTGGAAGAAGTACAGACAAAACGCTCATTTGAAACAAGAATAGCGAGACTTCGTCTCATGTACTTTGGACAGGTCAAGAGGGACCAGACCTTGGAGAAGGACATCATGCTTCGTAAAGTAGAAGGTCAGTGAAAAAGAGGAAGAGCCTCAACGAGATGGACTGACACAAAGGCTTCAATAATGGACTCAAACATAACAAAGATTGTGAGGCTGGCACAGTGTTTTGTTCTGTTTTACACAGGGTCACTTTGAGTCAGAATCGACTCGACTGGCACCTCACAACAGCAACATGGATACTGAATGTTAGTTCTACCTAACGTTTGTAAATTAGGCCTAATGTGTGATAGAAATGAATATTGGCTGTTATAGATTACAGAGAGCGGGAAACTCCACCTTTAGCCAATACTTGATTGGATACGTTAAAAGGCCAACTAGGATTTGCCAGTGAGAAACAGACTGTTTGAATGCAGAAGCATTGTGTATAGGGTGGGGGCTTAGGTGGAAATACTGAGCCCTACCCAATTTCGCATTTGAAAAGACACACAGAACTACTCAGAACTGCTGAGAGAAGATTTGCATTTGAAGGAAGGAACAGTAAAAAAAAAAAAAAAAAAAAGCGACTATTTTGATTTTTGAATTTAAGTAAGCAGTTTGCTGTCAAGGCAGGAGAAGTCAGTGTCCATCAGAAGGACCCCTCTTCCAAGACTGGAAGTTAAAGTAACCAGTGAGTAAATACCTTGGTCTGCTCACTTGTGGTGACCACCTGGGTCCAGTCATGAGAGAAAGTGAGGGAAATACAACAATGAAGAGCAGGCTGAGTTTGGACCTGTTCCACCGGCACCTGTTGACCCAACCCACAGCGGCTGGAGATGAGATAGAGAGAGGAAGGGCTGACTGGTCAGAGGTAAAGGGAGTTGTGTGGACTCCTGAAGTTTACAGGTGGAACCCACTGACCTAGCCCAAGGGGGCTAGGGATGAGTGTGAACGGCCTGGTTTGAAGTGCCAGGAGGTGTGTGTGAATTCTCGAGCCTAAAGCTGATACCCATTGTGACCTAGCTTGGAGGGCTGGGGAAGAGCTGTCCTGAACTTGACCAAATGGAGAGGAAGATGTTTGATAGTGTAGCTGGTGTAGATTGCTGCAGTTTGATGGCTTGCTCTGCACTGGATTTTGCTTATGGTTGCAGATGCTCAAAGTTTCAACCAGAATAGAAGATTCTTCAAGACCAGGGAATGCGCTTGTCTCCTCAGAGTACTGATTTTGTAGGGACGGGCAATTTAAACAGTGGCTACCTAACATGGGGGGAGATAAAGACATGGAGTGGCTGGCTTACACACTTTCATGAGTGTGCTTACATTAAATGAGAGGGACAAGGGAGGATCCCCACTGGATAATCTCCTCTTTTCCTGATGTGTCTGGGGAAGAGAGGGTGGGGGAGATGCTGATAGGATTATATGATTCAGCCTTGAGTGTTGACTGTTCACAGGGTTAATTGTGATTGTAAAATCTGTAATTGTAGAAACTCTAAGTGTGAGAGTGGACTAAGGGGGAGGCACTGCTGGACTCAAGTACAGCGGCCACATCTAAAGCCCTTTAAAGGTTTTGCTACGCTGATACCTCATGAGGATCAGAGAAAGGGAATAACCTCTCAGTTAGATTTTATCAGATGCCAGAAAGAGTGAAGCCTAGGTGACTTTTGGAGAGCCTGATCAGATCAGATGGACACCTACAGCAGACCTGAATGGCTGGTCCTGAGCAACTTCACCTTTAGGACTCTTTGCCCTGTAGAAGGACTAATTGTTAATGACTGTTTTGAACTGGTAAAATGATTGGAAGGGGGAAGTTATCCTCCGAGTATGAAAGAACCATGGCTAGTAACGTTGACATTGGGGGCCATCTGAACCTGCTCACTGTAGCACTAACCCTAGGAAATTTGAGCAGAGGGAGAAAAGGAAAGAAAAGAAAGCATGGTTATTTCTACTAAATTTAGGGAGATTTCTATAATTTGAACATATTGTTGATGTGATAACATATAACTCTGCACATCAGAACACATGAGAAGATAAAAAAATAAGCTCTCATATTTGAGCAAAGTAAATAGAAACTTAGGTAAATTGGGTTGGACAAGACTTGACTATCCACTCCTTCAGTGATGACTCATTTCAGTTACTCGAGATTCTTAAATAAAAAATAGAAGGAGTTTAAAGTAAGGTGTGATCTGTGTACATGTTGAAGTGCTATTAGCGACCAAAGTGCTGGAAGGATGTTTGATGACGGGGGGATGTGCTCAGGTCGACCACACTGTGTTCATGCTGCGTAACTCCAGGTGGGGTTACAGGTGATTTTACGGAATGAATGTGCATTTATTCTATATGCTAACAGTTCTCTTGAAGGACATGTGCCAGGTGGGTTACCGTGGTGCCTTCTGGAGAAGTAGACTGGGAGACGGGGGAGGGATGGGAGCGAGACTGTTCACTGTGCTCCCTTCTGTAGTTTTGGATTTTGAGCAGTGTGAAAGTGTTACTTAAAAAATATCCAAATAATAAATGCCAGTGGAAGAACAGCATACCTATCACATGAAATGCATGTGTGTCATGGGAACAGCATACTGGTCACATGAACAGCCTGACACATGAACAACATACATGTTACATGAACAGCATACTGGTCACATGAACAGCCTACTTGACACATGAACAACATACATGTTACACGAACAGCATACCAGTCACATGAATAGCCTACCTGACACATGAACAGCATACATGTCACGTGAACAGCACACATGTCACATGAACAGCATACCTGTCACATGAACAGCATACATGTCACACGAACAGCATACACATCACAGGAACAACAAACATGTCACATGAACGATGCACGTGTTTCATGAGCAGCGCTCATGTTTTGTGATCTGTGTTGCTGTTGGTTTCCATCCAGCTGATTTGACTTGTGGAGACCTTATTTATAATCGAACAAAACTGTGAGTGTGGGTTATTTTTAGAGTTGGAAACATAATCCTACTGCTTTATTTGGGGGAAAATAAACTTGTAATAAGTGATCACTAGGGTAATTTTTAATTTCGTTTGTTCAGGGATCTGTGAGGTGGCCTATGGAGGAGGTCTGGCAAGCAAGGGTGGAACTGGTGACAAGGCGGTGTCACTGACTCGGCTACAGGAAGGGAGCTCAGATACGCCAACCCAGGCAGGCCCTCCCAAGGTCCAGGGGGACGCACCCAGACAGGAAACTGGCAGCCTTTCCCAGTCTGAAGGCCAAGTTACAAATAAAAAATGCTGAGAGAAAGTTTTTGTGGCTTCAAATAACTACAAAACACGATAATTTTCTCTGTTATTGAAGGCTGTGATAAAAACCTATAAAAAACTCAAAGTGTGAAGTTAAAATACATCAGCTTTGGTTCCAATCAGAACACAGGGTTCATGCTGGGAACATACGTCAGGGGTCTCAGTGGCTGAAGGATGGGGACAGTCAGCGATGGAGGGTGAAGGAAGCATTGAACCATGCTTCTCCGGAGGCTGGACCACCAGGAGCCTGCGTGGGCCTGCTGCTCAGGGTGTGCAGTGGGCAAAGGCCAGGCTGTGTGCTGAGCACATTGTTGAGAGCTAGTTATGTCAGGGGCTTGGGTGAGAAGGAGAGACATTTCTGGAGAGGGCGGGAGCAGAACTGTGAGCCCCTAAGCTGTGATCTGCAGTGTGTTTTTAATCACAGAGGGTTTGTCTGGGACCCACAGCAGCTTCCCTAGTAGAGTCCCGTGGACACTGGATCCTCATGGTCAGCCTTCATTTTCTCTCGTCCCTCTCTGCACCAAGCCTTTTTTGGGTTCAGAGTCTAGGAGGAGTGGCTGAAGGACTCTAAGTCCCAGTTCCTTCCTGCTGTGATGGCCCAGATCCTGAGGAGATGGGGAGACGGGCCCCTCCTTAGACACATTCCTGTTCGGAGACAGCCCTTCTATTCAGTCTCTGGGCGTCTCAGCTTTCATTTGTAGCAGAAGGCAAGAGCAGGATGTACGCATTGCCGTAGAGTCAATTCCGACTCATAGCGACCCCATAGGACAGAGTAGAACTGCTCCGTAGGGTTTCCAAGGAGCAGCTGGGGGTGGATTTGAACTGCCTGCCAACCTTCCAGTTAGTAGCTTTAGCTCTTAACCACTGTACCATCAGGGCCCCAAATTAGTATGTATAAAACTATATAACAACATGTATTTGAAATGACATATAAACCAAAACCAAACCAAAAGCAAACCAAACCCAGTGCCGTCGAGTTGATTCCAACTTATAGCGACTCTACAGGACTGAGTAGAACTGCTCATAGAGTTTCCAAGGAGCTCCTGGTGGATTCCAACTGCTGACCCTTTGGTTAGCAGCCGTAGCACTTAACCACTACGCCACCAGGGTTTCCAAATGACATATACAAATGATATTTTAATATAGATATATACTATATTTTTAATGGAACCCTCATGGCACAGTGGTTAAGAGCTTGGCTGCCAACAGAAAGGCTGGCAGTTCAAATCCACCAGCTGCTCCTTGGAAACCCTAGGGGCAGTTCTACTCTGTCCTGTGGGATTGCTATGAGTCGGAATCAACTTGATGGCAACAGGTGTTTTTGGATTTTATATTTTTAATACATTGTTATTGTCGTTAGGTGTCATCGAGTCAATTCCAACTCATAGCGACACCATGTACAACAGAACACAACACTGCCCGGTCCTGCGCCATCCTCACAGTCGTGGTCATGCTTGAGCCCATTGTTGCAGTCACTGTGTCAATCCACCTCGTTGAGGGTCTTCCTCTTTTCCGCTGACCCTGTACTTTACCAAGCATGATGTCCTTCTCCAGGGACTGATCCCTCCTGATAACAAGCCGAAAGTATGTGAGATGTAATCTCGCCATCCTTGCTTCTAAGGAGCATTCTGGTTGTACTTCTTCCAAGACAGATTAATTTGTTCTTTTGGCAGTCCACATATTTAGTATGTATATGGCACAAATCTGCATACGTGTGTGTACGTGTACGTATATATATTACAAAGTTGTAACCTACCACTTGTCCTTGGAGGGAACTGACTACTTAACAAAGTCTCGTTCCTACTTTCCTGGCTAGAGTTGCTTACGTTGTTGCTGAGTGCTGTTGGGTCAATTCTGACTCACGGTGACCCCGTGTGATATAGTAGAACTGCCCCGTAGGGTTTTCTTGGCTGTAATTTTTATGGGACCAGATTGTCAAGTCTTTTTCCCAAGGAGCTGCTGGGTGGGCTGGAGCCTCTGATCTTTTTGTTAGCATCTGAGCACTTAACCATTGTGCCACCAGGGCTTCACTTAAGAGTGGCCTAAATGGGTCACTAGGCTCACCAAAGCAGGTGAAAGGCAGAAATGGGTAATACTTTCTGATTTTTCTGGTTTATAAAGAGGATCTTGTACTCGAGTTCACTTGTAAACACTGAGGTTTTTGAAAGAAGAGGTGAGTCCAGCTGGAATTCTGCTGTGGGTCCCTGGAGAGGTGGGGCAGGGAGGCGGCCTGGGCCGAGGATGGAGGCTCCGTGTGCCTTCACAAAGTCTGGCTGGGAGCCTGGGTTGTGGGCGTGGCGAGAACTGACCTGGGACGTGGGAGCTTTCTCTTGGTTTAGGCACAGCCTCACGGCGGGGAAGCAGAGCTGGTGGGTCTGCCCAGGGTGCTAGGATTTTCAACATTTATTATAAACAAGGAGCCCTGGTGGCGCAGTGGTTCAAGAGCTTGGCTGCTAACCAAAAGGTCAGCAGTTCAAATCCACCAGCCACTCCTTGGAAACCCTATGGGGCAGTTCTACTCTGTCTTCTAGGGTCGCTGTGAGTCGGAATTGACTTAACAGCAATGGGTTTGGTTTTTGTTTTTATTATAAACAAGTCAGCTGAAACAAAAGACCAACTTTATAATTTGGAAAACTTCTCTGTTAAAATGTTACGTGGGTGGTTTGAGATGTGCTGGCTCTGTTTTGACACGGCTCTTCAGGCTGCGTGGAAGACTTTAAGTATGGGAAGAATGCGGAGTACACGCCCCTGCTCCTAGTGCTGAGGGGAAGGGCCGCAGGGCAGGGTGAGACCCCCTTTACCAACAAGCACTAAAGACAAACTAGGGTTCAGCGTTCTGGTTTCACTACTATTTACAGTGTCGTCCATTTCCCAGTAAGCTGAAGTATCCTTGATTAGTGAGTTTAATATGGTGCTTTGTACAAAGACTGAGATCACCTTTCGAAGCCCACCTCCCACCTGGCAACTCAGGTAGCTCTGAGCAGCATCACAGAGGGGATTGAGGGGAGGAAAGCCTAGGATGAAAACCCAGGTGAGGGGAAAGGCCAGCTCCATGTCTCTGTGTCTCCTTCTTTCTTCTGTCCTCAGTTCTGAGCTGAGCTTTGCAGTGGCCGGAATGCTGTATTGGACCACACTGTCTTTGAGAGAAAGCCACAAGGCACTCTAGCATTGAATGATGTTGATTTCCAAGAAAAGTGTTCCTTTTTTCCCCCCCAAATACACACAGACATATTTAGCAGAAAATGCAGAGAAGCTTTTAATGCTAACATCCACTAAGTGTATGCCAGACACCAACTCATTTAACATTAACGTAAATCTATAGGGAAGACACTATTGTTATTCCCATTTCCCAGTTGAGAAAATTGAGGGCAGAGTATGAACCTGCCAAAGAGAGCCAATCTCTTACCTGTAGTGTCAGAACCAGCCTGTGAAGTCAGGCTGTTCTGATTCCAAACCCCAAACTCTTAGCAAAAATCCCCCCTACCCACGCCCAATCTCGTTACCCAGGACAGCAACATTTTGGCGAAATTCTTTCCAGCTCCTCCCCCTGCCCCGTTCTCACACACACACACACACACACACACACACACACACACACACACACACTCAGCTTTATAGATCTGCAGGACCCAGCCATTCAAGCTGTTGTGTGACTAGCTTTCGTCACTTAGCAATATATCATGGGGATCTCTCGCCAGCTCTGCTCTGCGGAGTCAGGTTTAAACGTGGGAGCTTGTGAAGACTTCCATCACGTGGAGAGACAAGCTCTAATGTCCGAGGCACCTGCTATCACACGGTGATTATTTGGCAGCATCACAGCACTTCAAAACTGTCTGTAGTCAAAGGCATGGTTTCACACTCCTGGGTATGCCGGGACTACATTTAACTGAGGAAGGACAGCCCAGCGTGGGGCCTGCCTTGGTTTCAGTCAAAGGTGAAACATGATTGAGCACCTACCAGAAAGGGAAACACCCTTTTTGTGAAAAATGCTTATGCTACGAACACATCATTTGCATGTAAGTCAATAAAGCCTGAAGCTGTCTGCAGATCAGAGAGCTGCGGGTCTGCTTTGCCAACAGTGTGGTGATTGAACTTGGAGAGCTCACCTTGCAGCTGGGCGTGAACCTTAGTAGAAAGGCTGGGGGGGTGGGGGGCGGTGAGTTGTGTGCTCTTCGTGTTTGATCTGGTTAGACTGGAAAGTATTGACTTTCTAGGGGAATAAGTATTGTCATCAGGTGCCGTTGAGTCGGTTCCAACTCACAACAACCCTATGTACAACAGAACAAAACACTGCCCCGGTCCCACACCATCCTCACAGTCGTTGTTATGCTTCAGCCTGTTGTTGCAACACTGTGTCAGCCCATCTGGTTGAGGGTCTTCCTCTTTGTCGCTGACCCTGTACTCTACCAAGCGTGATGTATTAAACGACCCCAAATCTGGTTCCACACGCTGTTTATTCTTGTAGTACCCTGTTAGCTTCCCAGGGCTTGGTTACTTATCTCATTAAAGCAGCGCCTTCTCAAAACCACTCTTTCTCCTGAGTGACACACTGTGAGTGAGGTGTCCACGTGGACCTGAGTGCTGGAACTCATTCTCAACTTGCTCACCCATCTCACCAGAAAAGTACGATACCATTTTACCTACGTGTGCCCCATGTAGGCGTCTAAATCATAGCAAAGGGTGAATGCCTATTAGAGAGTGTCACTTGGGCTTGATCCCTTCTGTATCATCACTCACTATCCCTTCTTATCCAAACAGCGAAGCTTCTTTTACACCTCCATTATATGTACTAGAGTCCCTGGGTGGTGTAAACAGTTAAGCACTTGGCTGCTAACCAAAAGGTTAGAGCTTCAAGTCCAACCAGAGTCACCTCAGAAGAAAGGCCAAAAAAATGAGCACTGAGAACCCTATGGAGCAGAGTTCTATGATCTGACACACACAGGGTCACCATGAGTTGGGATCAACTCGATTGCAACCAGTTTGGTCTTCTGGTTATTATATGTACTGCTTGATAAGTCCGACTTGTGTAAGAGGTGGGACTTACACTGTATTGTAAACATTTAGTTTCTAGTCTGTGAGGTCCTTAGGGCAGGGAACACGGTTCATTTATTTTCGTTTCTCCTGTGCCTAACCAAGCGCTGAGCAGCTAAGGGGTGTGCTCAGTAAATGCTCAGTGGATGGATGGATGAAGGGGTGAGTGTGTAATAGGACTGAATGTGCTGAGATGCAGTCAAGGAGGCAAAGGAAACCGCCTCCCCACTAAGGGAAATCTTAAAGGAAGTGGGATTTCAGGGAGTTTCTTGAATATGGGAAGGGAGAGAGCCTGATGAATCTTGGCAGTGTGTATCTTGGAAGGTCTCAGGTGTGAGAGTGCTACGCTAAGGGGAGTATCACAATTATGAGGCACGAGGCATTGTATAGCAAGTCAGAGTGGGAGGCAAAGCCAGTGTGTGAAGAGAAAATTTGAAGAGAAACAATCCAAGGTGTTGTTGATGGTGGTGGTAGTGATAGAGGTGGTGGTGATGATAGTGATGGTGGTGATGGTGGTGGTGGTGGCAGTGGTGATGATGGTGATGGTGGTGGTGGTGGCAGTGGTGATGATGGTGGTGGTGGTGGTGGTGGTGATGGTGGTGATGGTGGTGATGGTGGTGATGGTGGCAGTGGTGGTGACGGTGGTGGTGGTGGCAGTGGTGGTGATGGTGGTGATGGTGGTGATGGTCGCAGTGGTGGTGACGGTGGTGATAATGGTGATGATGATGGTGATGGTGATGGTGGCAGTGGTGGTGGTGGTGGCAGTGGTGGTGACGGTGGTGATAATGGTGATGGTGGTGGTGGTGGTGGTGATGGTGGTGGTAGTGTGTGTGTCTTTTCTCCGTGTGGTGGTGTGTGAGTGTGTTTTATCTGTGTAGGGTGGTGTGTGAGTGTGTTTTATCTGTGTAGGGTGGTGTGTGTGTGTCTTTTCTCCGTGTGCTGGTGTGTGAGTGTGTTTTCTCTGTGTAGGGTGGTGTGTGTGTGTCTTTTCTCCGTGTGGTGGTGTGTGAGTGTGTTTTATCTGTGTAGGGTGGTGTGTGTGTGTCTTTTCTCCGTGTGCTGGTGTGTGAGTGTGTTTTATCTGTGTAGGGTGGTGTGTGTGTGTCTTTTCTCCGTGTGCTGGTGTGTGAGTGTGTTTTCTCTGTGTAGGGTGGTGGTATTGGTGGTGGCTCATAAAGGGCTTGGAGTCCGCTTAAAAAAATCAGGTCAGTTGCCATCAACTCAATTCTGACTCGTGAGGGCTCCATGTGTAGAGCAGAACTGCTCCGTAGGGTTTTCGAGGCTGTGACCTTTCAGAAGCAGGTCGCCAGTCCTTTCTTCCACGGTTCCTCCGGGTAGATTTGTTAGACATTTCTGTACTGAATTCAGGCAGGCCTCAGGAGATGTCATGTATTAGTTGATGGTTTTGTTCCCTGAATTCCCCTTAGCATTTACTATGTCCCAACTTCTGTTAGAAGTTCTTCATGGTTCTGTCATTCATAAATTGATCCTAACCCATCTGAGTGCATATATTTTCTGTCTGGGCCCCTTAATTAAAACATTTCATGAGTTCCATAAGTTTGTTCTGTACTGTGCAAAGTATTTTTTAAAGATTTGTTTTGAATTTACCTTGTTCAATTACTAGAGGTTTCTTGCGTCCCCTGTGGTCAGCATCTAAGAACGGACACATTCTCTGGTGTGTGTGGGACGTGGGGGCTGAGGACTCATACTCATGCCTTGGAGGTATCCTGTGAGATTTGTGTCTCCTGGTCCATGGATTCCGAAGACCTGCTTCTTTTACTTAGATTAGAGCAGAAGTGTTACAGACGGAAAAGGTGAGTCCATTTGACTGGAACAGCATGAAGAGCGTTCACTTCTGAAGGATTTGCTTAGCTCTCCCTGACCACCTGGTGGGCATGAGCCCCAAGAGCCCTTCCTGCCAGTCTGCCTGGACAGTCCACTTGCGCACAGCAATGTTGCGCGGGGCCTCAAGCCTTACTGTTTATTTCCTAATAAAAACGTGGTCCGACTGGGTAGTGTGTATGATGCCACCTGGAGCTCCAGGCTGCTCATCAGCGGACAAGTGTCATGTTGTTGTTAGTTGCTACTGAATTGGCTCTGACTCATCGCGACCTTAGTGTAACAGAACAAAATGCTGCCCGGTCCTATGCCACCTCTGTGATCACTGGTATATTTGAGTACAGTGTTGTGACCGTCATATCAATCCATCTCAATGAGGCTTTCCCTCTTTTTTGCTGACCCTCTACTTTACCAAACATGATGTCCTTTTCTAGAGACTGGTCTCTCCTGATGACGTGTCCAAAGGAAGCAAGCTTAAGTCTCATCATCCTCACTTCTTTTTATTTTTTATTGTGCTTTAAGTGAAAGTTTATAAATCAAGTCAGTCTGTTGTTGTTAGGTGCTGTCAAGTCGGTTCTGACTCATAGCAACCCTATGCACAACAGGATGAAACACTGCCGGTCCTGAACCGTCCTTACAATCGTCATTATGCTTGAGCTCTTTGTTGCAGCCACTGTGCCAATTCACCTCATCGAGGGTCTTCCTCTTTTCTGCTGACCCTGTGCTCTGCCAAGCATGATGTTCTTCTCCAGGGACTGGTCTCTCCTGACAACATGTCCAAAGTATGTAAGACGGAGTCTCGCCGTCCTTCTAAGGAGCATTACAGCTGTACTTCTTCCAAGACAGAATTGTTCATTCTTTTGGCAGCCCATGGTATATTCAATATTCTTCGCCAACACCAGAATTCAAAGGCGAATCAATTCTTCAGTCTTCCCTATTCATTGTCCAGCTTTTACATGCATATGATGCAATTGAAAATACCATGGCTTGGGTCAGGCACACCTTAGTCTTCAGGGTGATAGCTTTGCTCTTCAACACTTTGAAGAGGTCCTTTGCAGCAGATTTACTCAATGCAATGTGTCTTTTGATCTCTCGACTGCTGCTTCCATGGCTGTTCATTGTGGATCCAAGTAAAATGAAATCCTTGGCAACTTCAATCTTTTCTCCATTTATCATGATGTTGCTCATTGGTCCAGTTGTGAGGATTTTTGTTTTCTTTATGTTGAGGTGCAATCCATACTGAAGGTCTTTGACCTTCATTAGTAAGTGCTCCAAGTCCTCTTTACTTTCAGCAAGCAAGGTTGTGTCATCTGCATAACGCAGGTTGTTAATGAGTCTTCCTCCAATCCTGATGCCCCGTTCTTCTTCATATAGCCCAGCTTGTAAACAGTGCTGCAGTGAACATAGGTGTGTGTATATCTGTTCATGTAAAGGCTCTTATTTCTCTAGGATATATTCCAAAGAGTGGGATTGCTGGATTGAATGGTAGTTATATTTCTAACTTTTTAAGGAAGCGCCAAATCAATTTCCAAAGTGGTTGTACCATTTAACATTCCCACCAGCTGTGTATAAGTGTTCCAGTCTCTCTACAACCTCTACAATGTTTATTATTTTGTGTTTTTTGGATTCATGCCAGCCTTGTTGGAGTGAGATGGATCATCCTTACTTCTAAGGAGAATTCTGGTTCTATTTCTTCTAAGATGGATTTGTTTGTTCTATTGGCAGTCCACGGTATATTCTATATATACCACCAGAGGCCCATCTCTGGGCCTCCCATTGGAGACGGCTGACTGACGTTTGTGTGAAGTTCTGTCTTTTCCAGAGTGAGGGAGTGTAAGCTCAGGTCCTGTGGGTAGCACCCGTCATAAGATAATTGACAACCGTACTTTTCTGGACTGGACTTTGGTGGTTAGACTCAACTATGAGAAGTTGTGTTTGATGAAAGCACCAGGGCCCACATAGACCCTGGAAAGAGGAAGGTGGAGTTGGAGTTGTGGTCAGTGTCTCTGGCTTGGGGCCTGGAGCCTGTCTGTCCTACAGCTTCCTTTGCTGACACACGAGAAGCAGAGGCCTACCCTGTTGAGTCCACTAGATCACACCCAGAACAATGTGAGAGAGCACCTGGGACATCACTGAAGTGTCAGCACTACCCACATGCACACTATTGTTAACTGTGAGTTACATTTCACAATCTGTCTTAGAAAAGATACAACCAGAAAGCTCCTTAGAAGCAAGGATGGCAAGTCTTTGATTCACTTACTTTGGGCACATCTAAAAAAAGACATCATGTTTGGTAAAGTAGGTCAGTGAAAATGAGGGATTTTTTAAACTCTCTTTGACGTGGATTGACACATGGTCACAACAATAGACTCAAACATATTAACAATCATGAAGATGGTGCAGGGCTGGGCAGTGTTTCATCCTGTTGTACATAAGGTCGCTGCGTGTTGGAGCCGACTTGGCAACAAATTTCACAGGTTGCTCAGAGTGGAGAATGAGGTTGGGATGAACACTTCTACCCTTCAGGTAGGCAGTTCCCTGTTAGGGCTGGTCCTTGACCTGGCTCCCAGGGACCACAGGGCTCATGGGTCTGACTTCAAAGGAAAATTAGCTGCCAAGTAGGTGATCAGCAATAGGGACGTATCTTAGTCGTCTACTGCTGCTATAACAGAAATACCACAAGTGAATGGCTTCAACAAACAAGTTTATTCTCTCACAGTCTAGTATGCTAGAAGCCCAAATTCAGGGTGCCAGCTCCAGGGGAAGGCTTTCTATCTCTGTAGTTTCTGGGGGAAGATCCTCCTTGTCCATCTTCTCCTGGTCTAGTGGTTTCTCAGCGCAGAAGCCTCGGGTCCAAAGGATGCACTTTGCTCCCAGTGTTGCTTTCTTGGTAATATGTGATCCCCATGTCTGTCTGCTCGCTTCTCTCTTTTATATTTCAAAAGAGATTGATTTAAGACACAACCTAATCTTGTAGCTTGAGTTCTACCTTATTAACATAACTGCTGCTAATCCTGCCTCATTAACATCATGAGGTAGGATTTACAACACATAAGAAAATCACATCAGGTGACAAAACGGTGGACAATCACACTACTGGAAATCACAGACTAGTCAAGTTGACACACATTATTGGGAGATATAGTTCAGTCCATGACAGGATGTGTGTGAGTGCATGCATGTATGTTTTGTGTGTGCATGCATATATGTGTAGTGCATGTTGTGTGGTGTAGTGTGTGTGAGTGTGTCTGTTTTGTATGTTGTATGTGTATGTGCGTGGTGTGTGCATGTGTATATGTCTGCATGTTGTATGTGTGGTGCATGAGTGTGTGTGCACACATGTATGTGGTGTGTGTACACATGTGTATGTTGTGTGTGATGCGTGCTTGAATGTATATGTGTGTGGTGTGTATATGAATGCCTGTATGTGTGTGTGGTGTATATATTGTGTGTGGTGTGTGTGTGTGTGTATGTGTGTGTTTGGTGTGTGTCTTCTCCTGGGATTCAGTGAATGGCCGGATGTGGTACTGTTGGCCAGCCTCCCCTGGACGCCCAGAGCAAGAGACAGGAAAGGCCTGTCTAGTATTTAGACTTCCAGATTCTTAGTGCAGATTTGAAACCATGTGTGAAGGTGGTTTTTTTTTTTTTTTTTTTTCCAATTTCCTTTACTGTTTGGCCCCACACACCATCCAGCTTTTCCTTGCATTGGCTGGCTCATCTGAGCGAATGGGCTCCCAGTAATGCCATCTTACACAGACATTGGGGAGAATGACTAACAGAATGATGGCCCATAATGATAGCCTCTTAAGGCCCCTGGATGATTAAATGCTAAAGGAGATTAGGTAATCGTTGGTGTTTCAATTAAGAACTTTATATCATCAGAGGAAGCAGCAAGTTAATTTTACACTCTTTGGTAGCCACAGCTTCCAGCCATTAGAGGCTCTTCAAGGGGGCTAACCTGCTCTGTGTTCTGTACTCTGTCGCCAGGTTGGTGCTGGACATGCGTGCTAACATGGCCCTGTATGGTAGGGCAGGGTGTAGCTGGCTACTTCTTTGAAAATTATGCACTAACTCTAGGAGAGCTTTGTTCTCGACAAAAAATGTCAGGGAACTAGAAAGGACTATGGCGACCACCTCCTCCACCCCGTTTATTTTAGATATGGAGAAACTGAGGCTCAGAAACTGGAAGGAACTTAGCTGTAGGACTAGTTAATGATGGTGTTATCTCTAACCTAGATGATCAGATGCCCCATCACAGAGCTCAGAGGTTTAGCCCCAGTGTCACACCACACCTACTCTTTGTGGTTAGGAAAGTACCAGCACCATCTGCATGAAGCTCTGCTGAAAGCAGGCCTTCGAACCAGTTTGAACTGGTTCGGTCAGGCTGAGGAAGCGAAACTGGAACAGACCCAAATTTTTGCAATTTGGGTGATCCGGAACGATAACTGAAAAGGGAAAAAATTATGGATCAAAGCCCTGGAATGGGAGACTCAGAAGAGGCATAGTGAGCCCTTTTAGGAGCCTGATGCGTGAGATTGGATTATTGTCAGGACTGTGGAGAGCAGCGGCAGATGAGCCAGTGAGCAAGGTACCCATGGGCTTACATTAAGCAAGGTATGCACGGGCTTACTTGTGCTTACTTACTAATCTGCAGTGCACAATTTCACATGAGTTTCACCACATCTTTGGAAACCAGGTGAAATTGTACACTACAGGTTAGTAAGTAAGTGCAAGTAAGCCCTTGTGTACCTTGCTTATTGGGTAATCCACCTGTGATGGACAGTGACACACATTCAAAGCTGCACAGTTGGCTGCCATCTTTGAGAGGGGTACTGCTATTTCCAACTGCTCAAAATCCTGTGGGCAAGAGATTTGGTTGCTGTGCAATGCATATGCTGTCCTTGTTTTCTAAGAGGGGGATTAGGTTTCTAGCAGGGCTCTGACCTGTAATTTTTCCCGTTCCAGTTAAGGTTCTGGTTTCGCTTCCTCAGCTGTGATTTACCTGGGAAGTACTGATTCAAAGCTCTGGCTGAGAGAGCCATTTCAGACTACCACGAGGTTAAAGAGCAAATAGTGCAGGAGCACCACAGACCTCCAAGTAGATTATAGGTTCTGGTTTTGTTCCTTTCGACTGGAACATCCTCCTCCTTCCTCTCCTTCTTCCTTTCCTCCTCCCTCTTTTCTTCCTCCTCTTTCTGCTCCTCCTTCTTCTTCTTCTTCCCTCCTTACTTTTCTTCCTCCTCCTCCTCTTTTTCTCTCCCTTCTCCTTCCTCTCTCCTTCTTACTCTTTCTCTTTCTTCTTTCCCTTCCTTCTCCTCTTCTTCCCCCTCTTTCTCCTCTTCCTCTTCCTTCTTGCTGTTGGCTGTTCTGAAGAGCGTTTGCATCCTATATCCCTTTGGTAATCCTATTCAAGGGAATGTGCTGTTTTTTCATCTCTTTGTTTTAAGTCTGTGTAGCCTCCTTTCTCTCACCTGCATGGGCAGAGGTGATGCCTTATTTACCCTGTATCCCCAGCACCTGGGACCCTTCCTGGTAAACGGTAGCTTTCAAGGGACATTTGTGGATCAGAGTCACTTCTGACCCATGATTAACTCACTCAGGTTCAGCGACCTTTTGCTGAGCAGCAGGCCAGGTGGTCTTCCACCATCCCCTCTCAGGGGTAAAAACCCCTGGTCTTAGGCTGCACCTTAAAGCACAGATGACTGCACTAGACTCTCGAGCCATGCAGCCTGGGGCCTCAGCTGGCCTGCCCTGACCTTCCCATAGAGCCACACAGCCCGGGGCCTCAGTGTCCTGTGCTGGTCTTCCCATAGAGCCACAGCCCGGGCCTCAGCCAGCCTGCCCTGGTGTTCCCACAGAAACACTGGCTCCCTGCTAAGCCAAAGGCTACAGACTCTCCAAGGACCAGCTGGCCTGGGTGTGGAGCACATACACTCCGGGGCTGTTGCAGCTCTGCTGCTTCTTACCGACAGCCTTGGGGAGAGTGTGGAGCATTTTCCCTGGTCGCTCGGCATCCTATACAAGATGAGATCATCACTTCTCTTGTCGGGGAATGTTTTGATTAGATTTAAGTAGCAAGGCCTGCGCTAGGCAGAGGGGTCTCTGAACGTGACAGAGCTTGACCCCGAGCCCACCTGGGAACTCAGACACATCCAGACCCGGGACAGCTTGGAGCCTCCCATCGTGTGTGTGCATGAGGGGCCAGGGTGCTGGTGAACTGGGAGTCGCCCAGGGGGGTGCAGGAGTGTCCCAGTACAGTTGCGGGACCCAAGTGGACAGGACCTCAGAGAGAAGACAATGAAACATGCTGCTCAGATGGCTTCTCTACTCTCTGCCATCACTACCTGAGGTGTCTGTAGGATCCGGAGAATAGACCTAAGTAATACGCAGGGACACTGCTTTGGAAAACACATGTGAGACCCCCAGGGATACCAGCCCCCCAGGGAAGCAGAAGTGCAAATGGTTACACACTTGGCTACTGGCAACGAGTTGGCTGTTCAAACCCACCCAGACACCTGGTGATCTGCCTCCGAAAAGTCACAGCCTTGAAAGTCCTATGGAGCATCTCTACTCTGCACACGTGGGGTCTCCATGAGTCGGAGCTGACTTGACGGCAACTGACAACAACAACCACAACAACAGGGCTGTGATTGCTGTAACTTTTGGCGGTGGACTGGCCAGGGCAATGGTGCTTTTCCCTGTGGGATGTTTCCATATACAAGCTTCCATGGTGTTGGCAAAGCCTGGGGAACCCAGGGCACACAGAGAGGAGACAAAAGATGAAATACATGAGACAAATTCTATCCCCTTTGCAGTGGGACCAAGACTGTGGTAACAGGTCTGAACTCCTTCAAGGAAAACTATTCTTAAATAAAGTACCAAAAATCAAACCCAGTGCTGTTGAGTCGGTTCCAACTCATAGCAACCCTATAGGACAGGGTAGAACTGCCCCATAGAGTTTCCAAGGAGCGCCAGGTGGATTCGAACTGCCGACCCTTTGGTTAGCAGTCATAGCACTTAACCACTATGCCAGCAGGGTTTTCCTTAAATAAAGTAAGCACTCAAATAAACCAAATCACCTTTTTCTCTTTTAGACAAATAATCTGAACCACCAGTTCCTCACTCAACAAATTCTGTCATTCGTGTCTTTGAAGGAGATTATAGTCTATGCAGTCAAAAAGCTAGTGTCAGAAGTAGACAAAAACATGGTCTATATTAAATGCAAATGAAATTTTAAATCTACAAATGAACTTTACAGCTTAATTCAATTTAAAAACCAAGCTGGAACCCTCTCAAACTCTAAGCATGTATACGTCATTAAAAAGATAAAAAAAAAAAAAAAGAGTTTTTTTTTTTTTAATTTTAAATTTCTTTCCTATATAAAAAAAAAAAAACTTAAACAATGAAAACATTGCCCCTTGGGTCCCCCTCTTACACTCTCACCATTATGTACCTGGTGTGACTCTCTTGCTTTAAGCAGAGCACCCCATGTAAACCAGTCTCTGGTTCACACTTATAACTCTGCCCACAGTTACGACTCTGTTCATCTCATCAACTTGTTGACTTCTCAATCTCCTGCCTTGTAGAAGGCTTCCAAATGTACAATATTATTAATAAATTATATATAGGTACTACTGTACTAACCACCACTCATCTGCCAATTTGCCATACTGTAGTGGCCTGTGTGTTACTATGATGCTGGAAGCTAGGCCACCAGTATTTCAAATACCAGCAGGGTTGCCCATGGTGGACATGCTTCATTGGAGCTTCCAGACCAACACAGACTAGGAAGAAAGGCCTGGCAATCTACCTTAGAAATTTAGCCAATGAAAACACTATGAATCCCAACACTACATTGTCTGACTAGCTTACTTTGGACATGTCATCAGGAGGGATTAATCACTGGAAGAGGACATCATGTTTGGTGAAACAGAGGGTCGGTGAGGGTGAGGGAGACTCTCGGTGAGATGGATTGGCACAGTCACCACAACAATGAACTCATACATTCTGGCCATCATAAGGATGGTGTAGGACCAGGCAACATTTCATTCTGTTGTACATGGGGTTGTCATGAGTTAGAGTTGACTCACTGGTAGCTATCTATCTATTGTAATAATAAATAATGTATATTACAAATCATACTCCCAAACAGAAATTGTAAAGGAGGAGATTTTTAAATGTAAATGCATTTTCTTCCCACTTGTACACATGGAGGGTGGGCACCCACCCTGAGGAGAAACACAATGAAGTGGAGGGCCACAGAGATGAATTGGAGGACCTTGTTGAAGCAGAGAACCATGACGAAGTGGAGAACCTCAGCAATGAAACGGAGCGCCATGACGAAGTGGAGGACCATGATAAAGCAGAGGGCCACAGTTACTAAGGAGAGAACCATGATGAAGCACAGAAACATGACAAAGTGGAGAACGACAGTGAAGAGAACCACACAAAGTGGAGGACCATGATGAAGCAGAGAACCATGACAAAGCAGAGAAACATGATGAAGTGGAGAACCACACAAAGTGGAGGACCATGATGAAGCAGAGGACCACGATGAAGTGGAGAACCATACAAAGTGGAGGACCACGATAAAGTGGAGGACCACGATGAAGTGGAGGACCACGATGAAGTGGAGGACCACGATGAAGTGGAGGACCACGATGAAGTGGAGGACCACAAGGAAGTGGAGAACCACACAAAGTGGAGGACCACGATAAAGTGGAGGACCACGATGAAGTGGAGGACCACGATGAAGTGGAGGACCACAAGGAAGTGGAGAACCACACAAAGTGGAGGACCATGATGAAGTGGAGAACCATGATGAAGTGGAGGACCACGATGAAGTGGAGGACCATGATGAAGTGGAGAACCACATGAAGTGGAGGACCATGATGAAGTGGAGGATCACGATGAAGTGGAGGACCACACAAAATGGAGGACCACGGTGAAGTGGAGGATCACGATGAAGTGGAGAACCACATGAAGTGGAGGACCATGATGAAGTGGAGGATCACGATGAAGTGGAGAACCACACAAAGTGGAGGACCACGGTGAAGTGGAGGATCATGATGAAGTGGAGAACCATGATGAAGTGGAGAACCATGATGAAGTGGAGGACCACAATGAAGTGGAGGACCATGATGAAGTGGAGAACCACATGAAGTGGAGGACCATGATGAAGTGGAGGATCACGATGAAGTGGAGAACCACACAAAGTGGAGGACCACGGTGAAGTGGAGGATCACGATGAAGTGGAGGACCATGATGAAGTGGAGGACCACGATGAAGTGGAGGACCATGATGAAGTGGAGAACCACATGAAGTGGAGGACCATGATGAAGTGGAGGATCACGATGAAGTGGAGGACCACACAAAATGGAGGACCACGGTGAAGTGGAGGATCACGATGAAGTGGAGAACCACATGAAGTGGAGGACCATGATGAAGTGGAGAACCATGATGAAGTGGAGGACCACGATGAAGTGGAGGACCATGATGAAGTGGAGAACCACATGAAGTGGAGGACCATGATGAAGTGGAGGACCACGATGAAGTGGAGGACCACACAAAATGGAGGACCACGATGAAGTGGAGGACCACACAAAATGGAGGACCACGATGAAGTGGATGGCTTTTGGTGACCCTGGCAGCACACCTGTGAGTATGTGTTTTTAGAACTGTCTCCCCTGACCCTAGGCACCTTTGGGTTTGCTCACTCTGTGAAAAACAATAGCTCATTTCAATGCAACAGGTGGTACAGCTTCCTAGTGCTTTTTTTGTGTCAGGGAGGGTACACTGAGTGCCTGCGTGCATGTGTGTGCATCTGTGTGTACTTGCATATGCATGTGCACATGTGCATGAGCATGTGCAGGTGCGGAAGTATACGTGTGTGAGTGTGCACACGTGTGTGTGTCCATGTGTGTGTATGTATGTGTGCCTCTGTGTACATGTGTGTGACTGTGCGTGTGTGAGAGCATGCATGCATGCGTGTACGTACTTGTGTGTATGTGCACACATGTGTGTTTGTATGTGTGTGTACATGTACTCATAAGCATGTGTGTGCGTGTGCATGTTCATGTGTGTGCATACACTGCTCTTAAAAATGTATCCCTTTAGAAAAATGGCTATTTGCTCAGCTCTCTCTAATTAGTTCTTTCAGTTTTCCTCTCTACTGCTGTTTTGCATAGAGGACTATATTCAGTAATCTCTTAGGGTGGTCTGTTTATAATTATTTTGTGAGTTTTCAATGTCCTCTGACTCCCTCCCTCTCTCCTGTCTTCCCGTTGCTCCAGGAAAGGGTATACTCACTCGGCATGACTTTATCCCACAGATTTCCCCCGCTGGTTTTAATGCCCACCTAGGAAAATAGGTCTGTCTTTGATTTTCTAGTCTTCCTTTATTGACAGTTTGTACTTTTTAAAGTATTCAATGAGTTAATTTCTCTCATATATGCTAATTAAAAAAAATTCCAGTGTGTCATTTTTGACATTGACTTTGAAGTCACAGTGTATACACTGAGCTGCATCAGATTGGCTACAATCCCAAGAAAATCCTTGCCATCAATGTGAACAGTTCATCTCCCACCAACAGATAACCCCTTTATTTTCCACTAACCCACTAAAAAAAAAAAACCACTGCTGTCGATTTCCACTAAAGCGATCTTTATTTTTTCTTACGTAGGAAGCACCTTAACCTGCTTTCTGAAGAGTCAGATGCAAATGAAATCTGTGTCAGTGATAGACAACATCGTACTTAATGACCTCTTATCATGTGCTTGGCACGGAAGCGGAGCAGTTAACCAGCTCCATGAATCCATTTCATCTTCCCTTCCTATGAGTGGGAATCTTAGACATCAGGGTAACACACAGTGAAGCTGAGGCTCGAACCCAGGACTTTCTATTGCCAAATGTCTTAGGATTCTCTAGAGACAGAACCAGTGATACATATAAATAGATGACATAAATATAGATATAGATACAGATATAGATGGTATATATGCATATATACAGATGATATATGTTGGAAAAATCTGCTGCGAAAAACCTCTTTAAAGTGTTAATAAGCAAAGATGTCACTTTAAGGACTAAGGTGCATCTGACCCAAGCTATGGTGTTTTCAATCACCTCATATGCATGTGCAAGCTGGACAATGGATAAGGAAGCCCGACAAAGAATCGATGCCTTTGAATTATGGTGTTGGCAAAGAATATTGAATATATCACAGACTGCCAGAAGAAAGAACAAATCTGCCTTGGAAGAAGTGTAGCCATAATGCTCCTCAGAGGAAAGGATGGTGAGTCTGTGTCTTACATTCTTTGGACATGTTATCAGGGAGGAACAGTCCCTGGAGAAGGACATCATGCTTGGTAAAGTAGAGGGTCAGCAAAAAAGAGGAAGACCCTCAATGAGATGGACTGACACAGTGGATGCATCAATGGGCTCAAGCATAATGAGATTGTGAGGATGGTGCAAGACCAGGCAGTGTTTTGTTCTGTTGTACTTGATTTCTTGTGAGTTGGAACCAACTGAACAGCACCTAAGAACTACGACATAGACGATATATGTTTGCCAGAACAAGACCAGGGGCCAACTGTGGATCAGACCGTCAATTACGCATATGCAAGTTCAAGTTGAAACTGAAGAAAATTAAAACAAGTTGACAAGAACCAAAGTACCACCTTGAGTATGTTCCACCTGAATTTTAGAGACCATCTCAAGAATAGATATGATGCATTGAACACTAATGACAGAAGATCAGACGAGTTGTGGAATGACATCAAGGACATCATACATGAAGAAAGCAAGAGGTTATTAAAGAGACAGGAGTGAAAGAAAAGACTTAAGTGGATGTCAGAAGAGTCTCTGAAACTTGCTCTTAAATGTTGAGTAGCTAAAGCAAAAGGAAAACATGATGAAGTAAAAGAGCTGAACAGAAGGTTCCAGAGGGCAGCTTGAGAAGACAAAGTATTATGATTGACATGTGCAAAGAGCTGGAGATAGAAAACCAAAAGGGAAGAACACGCTCAGCATTTCTCAAGCTGAAAGAACTGAAGAAAAAATTCAAGCCTTGAGTTGCAATAGTGAAGGATTCCATGGGGAAAATATTAAACGATGCAGGAAGCATCAAAATAAGATGTAAGGAATACACAGAGTCACTACACGAAAAAGGATTAGTTGATGCTCAGCCATTTCACAAGGTAACATATGATCAGGAACCGATGGTTCTGAAAGAAGAAGTCCAAGCCGCACTGAAGGCATTGGCGAAAAGCAAGACTCCGGGAACTGATGGAATACCAATTGAGATGTTTCAGCGAATGGATGCCAAGAAATTTGGAAGAGAGCTACCTGACCAACCAACTGGAAGATATCCGTATTTATGCCTATTCCCAAGAAAGGTGATCCAATGAATATGGAAATTATCGGACAATATCATTAATGTCACATGCAAGAAAATTTTGCTGAAGATCATTCAAAAGTGGCTGCAGCAGTATATAGACAGGGAACTTCCAGAAACTCAAGCTAGATTTAGAAGATGTGGAACCAGGGATATCGTTGCTGATGTCAGATGGATCCTGGCTGAAAGCAGAGAATACAAGAAAGATGTTTGCCTGTGTTTTATTGACTATGCAAACGCAAAGATGTCACCTTGAGGACTAAGGGGCACCTGATCCAAGCCATGTTGTTTTCAATTGCCTTTTATGCGTGCAAAAGCTAGACAATGAGTAAGGAAGACCGAAGAAGGATTGATGCCTTTGAACTGTGCTGTTGGCGAAGAATACTGAATATACCATGGACTGCCAAAAGAACAAACAAGTCTGTCTTGGAAGAAATGCAACCAGAATGCTCTTTAGAAGCAAGGATGGTGAGACTATGTCTCACATACTTTGGACATGTTGTCAGGAGGGATCAGTTCCTGGAGAAGGACATTATGCTTGGCAGAATACAGGGTGAGCGGAAAAGAGGAAGACCCTCAACGAGGTGGATTGACACAGTGGCTGCAACAATGGGCTCAAGGATAGCAAAAATCGTGAGGGTGGCTCAGGACCGGCAGTGTTTCATTCTGTTGTGCATAGGGTCACTATGAGTCAGAACTGACTCGATGGCACCTGAAAACGACATATATATATATAGATAAACCAAAAAATACCCAAACCCATTGCCGTCGAGTCGATTCTGACTCAATCAACCCTATAGGACGGAGTAGAACTGCTCCATAGAGTTTCCGGTGAGCTCCTGGTGGATTTGAACTACAGACCTTTGGGTTAGCAGCTGTAGCACTTAACCACTAAGCCATCAGAATTTATATATATAAATGTTATATATCTAAATATATATATGTCATCTATATATATGCATGTATATATATATATATATATATATATATATTTAGAGAGAAAGAGAGTTTGATTTACTTCAAGGGATTGGCTCACACCATTGTGGAGGCAGACAAGTCCAAATCCGTAGGTCAGGTGGTAGGTTAGAGACTCCTAAAGCCTTGTATCCCAAAATCTGTAGATCAGGTGAAAGGAGGAGAACAGGGTGGCGTGAGAGCATGTTCTGCCAAACTATTTATAGTCTGGAGGCAGAACATGCCCTAAGAAACTCCCTTTTCAGCTGATGGATCAGATTACATTAGATAGCATTGTGGAAAGTGATTACATTACTTTACATTCTGTTGGAAACTCTGGTGGCGCAGTGGTTAAGACCTACAGCTGTTAACCAAAAGGTGGGCAGTTCAAATCGACCAGGCACTCCTTGGAAACCCTGTAGGGCAGTTTTACTTTGTGCTATAGTGTTGCTATGAGTTGGAATTGACTCCATGGCAATGGGTTTGGGTTTTTGGTTACATTCTTTTAACTCATTGCCATCCAGTTGATTCAACTCATAGCGACCGTATAGGACAGAGTAGTACTGTTTCATAGGGTTTCCAAGGAGCAGCTGGTGCATTTAAACTGCCGACATTTTATTAGTAGCTGAGCTCTTAACCACTGAGCTACCACGGCTCCCTCTTTATATTATGGAACAACAATTAGACTAGGGTTTGGCCAGACCACAGGGAACCATAGGCTAGCCAAGCTGACACATAAAATGAGCCACCACACCACAGAGCAAACACTGAGTTCTCACACTCCAGGGTGCCGCCAAATTGTAGTCCCTCCCCCATCCTCCAATCCTGGCTCCCCAGCCATGCCTTTCTCCATCCCCTCCTGGTACACCTGGGCTCTCCATCATCCCGCAGGACTCGGGAGAGCAAGCAGCATAAACAACACATGCTCATATGAACAGGTGCCTGCAGTGCAGCACTGGCTTTTCACGCAGTCCCTGTGGACATAACAAGTGTGATGGTTAAGATTGTGTGTCAACTTGGCTGGGCCATGATTCTCAGTGTTTATCTGTGATCACTTCCGTGATGGAATCTGCCGTGAGTAGCCAATCAGTTGAAAGGGAGTTTCCTTGGAGGTGTGGCCTGCATCCAAATATAAGTAGACATTGTGGCGTTTTTGTTCTCTCTGGATCCTGCAGCTGCCTCCTGTTTGTCTGACCTCTGGCTCTTGGGACTTGAGCTATCAGCTTATATGCAGATCTTGGGATTCATTGATCTTCACAGCCTGAAAGCCAGAGCCCTGCTCTCCGACCTGCCAATCTTGGGTTCACCAGCCCCTGCGGCTGCATGAATTGAGAGAAGCCTCTATACTGATACACACACTTCGGATGTTTCAGCCTCTACAATCATGTGAGCTGTTTCCTTGATATAAATCTCTCTATATATTTATACACTTTACTGGTTTTGCTTTTCTAGAGAACCCAGCCTGACTACAAGTAAGAGTACAGCTCTGAGCCTGGGAACCTCACGGACCCGGGTGGGCATCCAGCAGGTATTTTTAACGAGAGAACCATTTGGGCTTTTCCATCGTGCCACACCACCTGCTGTTTATAGGCTTTCTCTCAGGCTTTTGGGAACAAACGAGCTGCCCAATGGGAAATGAAATGTACTCTGACCTCCACTTGGCGTGATTCTGGAGGGAAGCCCACAGCCGGTCAGCAGATATTTGTTGAAGGCTCTCCATGGGCCTGGCTAGTTCCTAGGTGCTGGAGGTGAGGCCCTGCCTCCAAGGAGCTTACGTTTCAGAGGGAGTGAGGTGCTGAATACACAAACAAGCAAACGAGCCCAAATAGACACAAATGCCGCGGAGAGAATAAACAAGGTACAGGCTCAGAGTGCCCCTGGAGCTGCTGGTCTGTTATTATCTTAAAAATGCCCCAAACTGAAGTTTGCTAATTTCACAAGTAATGTCCTATCCTGAAATGACTGTCCAGTGGCTGGGTCGTCTGTGATGGGGACTCTCAGCTTTAGATTATATCACATTGTCAGCTTCAACACCTATTTACAAGAGCATGCTTAAAGTAAACAACAGGTCCCCTGTGCGCAGCGGTTAAACTGCTGGGATGCTAACTGGAAGTTTGACGGTTCAAGCCACCAGCCGCTCTGCAGGAGCTTTTGTAAAAACGTCAGCCCTGGAAACTCTATGGGGCACTTCTACTCTTGTCCTATGAGTCGGAGTCAACTTGACAGCAGCGGATTTGGTCTTTTCGTTTAAACTAAACAAGAGTTTAGCCCAGTTAATAAAAAATGTTTGCCTTGAGCATAGTGCTCTTGTATAGAATTATCTGTGTGAGCTTACTCTGACAACAATCTGAAGCACAGATGAGAACTTTTAAGGAGCCGAGAGCATAAATCAATGGTTCAATGGTGATGAAGCAACGTGGGTCGAGACAGAGTGTCGACAGATGGGACGTGACTAGTGTCATTGCACTGCTCGTGGAGAAATGTGAATGGACGGATGATCGGTTGGGTATATTGCCACCAAAAATAAATAAAATATTTTAAAAAATCACAACAAAAAGATCATTGGATGGTTCCATGTATATAACATGGAAAAGAATTCAAATCAATATCAGTTTTCAATTCCTGGTTGTAGCCTGGGAGTCACCGGGTGGGGCAAAGAGTTAAGGTCTTGGCTGTCAATCCACCCAGAGGTGCCTCAGAAGAAGGGCCTGGTGAGCTCCTTTCGACAAATCAGCCACTGGGAACTCTGCGGCGCACGACTCCGCTCTGCACGCACGGGGTCACCCAGAGTGTGGGCCTCGCTGCCACGTAGGGTGCTGCGTTTGCTCGCGGTGGAGATTCGGTCATGAGAAGGCGCTCAGGGCCACACGGGCACCAGCGGGGATTCACCCCTCGCCGTCTCCACCGCCTTCCCATGTCTGCTGCCCACCTCCCCGGAAGGGCCCCGTGCCCTCTCACTCACCCTCGGTCCCCAGTGCTAGCCACCTCACTCGTCCGGGGTCCCCAGTGCTGGCCACCTCACTCATCCTGGGTCCCCAGTGCTGGCCACCTCAGTCGTCCTGGGTCCCCAGTGCTGGCCTCTTCAGTCACCCTGAGTCTCCCAGTGCTGGCCACCTCATTCACCCTCGGTCCCCAGTGCTGGCCACCTCACTCGTCCAGAGTCCCCAGTGCTGGCCACCTCACTCGTCCTGGGCCCCCAGTGCTGGCCACCCTGAGTCTCTCAGTGCTGGCCACCTCACTCGTTGTGGGCCCCCAGTGCTGGCCACCTCACTCGTCCTGGGTCCCCAGTGCTGGCCACCTCACTCGTCCTGGGTCCCCAGTGCTGGCCTCTTCACTCACCCTGAGTCTCCCAGTGCTGGCCACGTCACTCGCCCTCGGTCCCCAGGGCTGGCCACCTCACTCGTCCTGGGTCCCCAGTGCTGGCCACCTCACTCGTCCTGGGTCCCCAGTGCTGGCCACCTCACTCGTCCAGGGTCCCCAGTGCTGGAGTCTTCAATCGCCCTGAGTCTCCCCAGTGCTGGCCACCTCAGTCATCCAGGGTCCCCAGTGCTGGCCACCTCACTCGTCCTGGGTCCCCAGTGCTGGCCACCTCACTCGTCCTGGGTCCCCAGTGCTGGCCACCTCACTCGTCCAGGGTCCCCAGTGCTGGCCACCTCACTCGTCCAGGGTCCCCAGCGCTGGCCACATCACTCGTTCTGGGTCCCCAGCGCTGGCCACATCACTCGTCCAGGGTCCCCAGTGCTGGCCACCTCACACGTCCAGGGTCCCCATTGCTGGCCACCTCACTCGTCCTGGGTCCCCAGTGCTGGCCACCTCAGTCGTCCAGGGTCCCCAGTGCTGGCCACCTCAGTCGTCCAGGGTCCCCAGTGCTGGCCACCTCACTCGTCCAGGGTCCCCAGTGCTGGCCTCCTCACTCACCCTGAGTCTTCCAGCGCTGGCCACCGCACTCACCCTGAGTCTTCCAGTGCTGGCCACCTCACTCACCCTCGGTCCCCAGTGCTGGCCACCTCACTCGTCCTGGGTCCCCAGTGCAGGCCACCTCACTCGTCCTGGGTCCCCAGTGCTGGCCATCTCACTCGTCCTGGGTCCCCAGTGCTGGCCTCTTCAGTCACCCTGAGTCTCCCAGTACTGGCCACCTCAGTCATCCAGGGTCCCCAGTGCTAGCCTCTTCAGTCGCCCTGAGTCTCCCCAGTGCTGGCCACCTCACTCGTCCTGGGTCCCCAGTGCTGGCCACCTCAGTCGTCCAGAGTCCCCAGTGCTGGCCTCTTCAGTCTCCCAGTGCTGGCCACCTCACTCATCCTGCGTCCCCAGTGCTGGCCACCTCACTCGTCCAGGGTCCCCAGTGCTGGCCACCTCACTCGTCCTGGGTCCCCAGTGCTGGACACATCACTCGGTCTGGGTCCCCAGTGCTGGCCACGTCACTCGTCCAGGGTCCCCAGCGCTGGCCACCTCACTCGTCCAGGGTCCCCAGTGCTGGCCACCTCACTCGTCCTGGGTCCCCAGTGCTGGCCACGTCACTCGTCCAGGGTCCCCAGCGCTGGCCACCTCACTCGTCCAGGGTCCCCAGTGCTGGCCACCTCACTCGTCCTGGGTCCCCAGTGCTGGCCACCTCACTCGTCCAGGGTCCCCAGTGCTGGCCACCTCACTCGTCCAGGATCCCCAGTGCTGCCCTCTTCAGTCACCCTGAGTCTCCCAGTGCTGGCCACCTCACTCGCCCTCAGTCCCCAATGCTGGCCACCTCAGTTGTCCTGGGTCCCCAGTGCTGGCCTCTTCAGTCACCCTGCGTCTTCCAGTGCTGGCCACCTCACTCATCCAGGGTCCCCAGTGCTGGCCACCTCACTCGTCCTGGGTCCCCAGTGCTGGCACCCTGAGTCTCCCAGTGCTGGCCACCTCACTCGTCCTGGGTCCCCAGTGCTGGCCTCTTCACTCACCCTGAGTCTCCCCAGTGCTGGCCACCTCACTTATCCTGGGTCCCCAGCGCTGGCCACCTCACTCGTCCAGGGTCCCCAGTGCTGGCCACCTCAGTCGTCCTGGGTCCACAATGCTGGCCACCTCACTCGTCCAGGGTCCCCAGTGCTGGCCACGTCACTCGTCCAGGGTCGCCAGCGCTGGCCACCTCAGTCGTCCAGGGTCCCCAGCGCTGGCCACCTCACTCGTCCTGGGTCCCCAGCCCTGGTCACCTCACTTGTCCTCGGTCCCCAGCGCTGGCCACCTCACTCGTCCAGGGTCCCCAGTGCTGGCCTCTTCAGTCACCCTGAGTCTCCCAGTGCTGGCCACCTCAGTCGTCCTGGGTCCCCAGTGCTGGCCACCTCCGTCGTCCTGGGTCCCCAGTGCTGGCCACCTCAGTCGTTCAGGGTCCCCAGTGCTGGCCTCTTCACTCACCCTGAGTCTCCCAGTGCTGGCCACCTCACTCGCCCTGGGTCCCCAGTGCTGGCCACCTCACTTGTACAGGGTCCCCAGTGCTGGCCTCTTCAGTTGCTCTGAGTCTCCCCAGTGCTGGCCACCTCACTCGTCCTAGGTCCCCAGTGCTGGCCACCTCACTCGTCCAGGGTCCCCAGTGCTGGCCACCTCACTCGTCCAGGGTCCCCAGTGCTGGCCACCTCACTCGTCCAGGGTGCCCAGTGCTGGCCACCTCACTCCTCCAGGGTCCCCAGTGCTGGCCACATCACTCGTTCTGGGTCCCCGGTGCTGCCCTCTTCAGTCACCCTGAGTCTCCCAGTGCTGGCCATGTCAGTCGTCCTGGGTCCCCAGTGCTGGCCTCTTCAGTCACCCTGAGTCTCCCAGTGCTGGCCACCTCACTCGTCCTGGGTCCCCAGTGCTGGCCACCTCACTCGTCCTGGGACCCCAGTGCTGCCCTCTTCAGTCACCCTGAGTCTCCCAGTGCTGGCCATGTCAGTCGTCCAGGGTCCCCAGTGCTGGCCTCTTCAGTCACCCTCAGTCTCCCAGTGCTGGCCACCTCTCTTGTCCTGGGTCCCCAGCGCTGGCCACCTCAGTCGTCCTGGGTCCCCGGTGCTGGCTTCTTCACTCACCCTGAGTCTTCCAGTGCTGGCCACCTCACTCACCCTTGGTCCCCAGTGCTGGCCACCTCACTCGTCCAGGGTCCCCAGTGCTGGCCACCTCACTCGTCCAGGGTCCCCAGTGCTGGCCACCTCACTCGTCCAGGGTCCCCAGCGCTGGCCACCTCACTCGTCCTGGGTCCCCAGTGCTGGCACCTCAGTTGTCCTGGGTCCCCAATGCTGGCCACCTCACTCGTCCAGGGTCCCCAGTGCTGGCCACCTCAGTCGTCCTGGGTCCCCAGTGCTGGCCACCTCAGTCGTCCTGGGTCCCCAATGCTGGCCACCTCAGTCGTCCAGGGTCCCCAGCCCTGGCCACCTCACTCATCCTGGGTCCCCAGCGCTGGCCACCTCAGTCGTCCAGGGTCCCCAGTGCTGGCCACCTCACTCGTCCAGGGTCCCCAGTGCTGGCCTCTTCAGTCACCCTGAGTCTCCCAGTGCTGGCCACCTCACTCGTCCTGGGTCCCCAGTGCTGGCCACCTCACTCGTCTGGGTCCCCAGTGCTGACCACCTCACTCGTCCTGGGTCCCCAGTGCTGCCCTCTTCAGTCACCCTGAGTCTCCCAGTGCTGGCCACCTCAGTCGTCCTGGGTCCCCAGTGCTGGCCTCTTTAGTCACCCTGAGTCTCCCAATGCTGGCCACCTCAGTCGTCCTGGGTCCCCATTGCTGGCCACCTTAATTGAAAGCCCAAGGACTCAGGCGTCCATGGCACTGTCTTCAGGTGTTTTAGAAAGAACAGTGTGTGTGTTTTAGCTTCTTCCTTCTTTCTCTGCTACCTTTCCCATTTAGAATCAGGTCATCTTTGCCACTCCGGCTGCTTCTAGGGAAAGGCTGACCGGCTGTGGCCACTCTCTAGAGTCTCACTTCCAGGTGTTGTGAGCCATCAGAAGCGGCCTCGGTCAGTGCATTCCGACCATTTTGGGCCTGACCTTTGAGTCACAACCCTGCAGGCCTCGCCACAAACACAAACTTGTGAGTTTCCACATCAGTGCTGTTGCTGTTCTGAGCCTGCAGGTGCAGCCTGGGGGTTGGGGTCCATGCACCGGGTCATTGGAGGCAGGTGCACAGCCTGCATTCCAGGTGGGCGCTGCTGTGACCCAGGAGCAGGTTATGCAAGAGATGAGGTAAGCACAGCACTTACCTTGCTTACCAGATCATCCATTTTTTCACATCAATGATTCTGCTTCTAGGTACTGCTGGCATCTGCCTCTCTCCCACCCCCACAGCACCTTCCTACAGAATCAAAGTCTTGTTTCAAATTTACAGTCCTTGACAGGGGTGGATGACCCAGTCAGCAAAGTTAGCACAGGTTACTTGTGCTTACTTAACTAATCTGTAGTGAACAATTGCAGAAGAGTTTCACCACATCTTTGATGCGAAACCCATATGAAATTTTTCACTACAGTTGACCTGGTAAGCAAGGTAAACATTGTGCTTACCTTGCTTATTGGGTAATCTGGCCCTGATGTGACCTCACGCTGTGTCCTCCAGCGGAGCCATCCCTGTGTGAATGGGGCTGTGTGTGGAGCCCACCCAGGCAGGGGGGACCCCGATTGCCTTTGTTGGGACCCCAGGGCCAGGCAGTGGTGAGGACGCTGGATGCAGGTGCCCTGACAGTCCGTCTTCTCAGATGGAGCTTCTCTGGCTTTGCTCACCACCTGTAACCAGACACCACCACACAAATGGAGACTTTCCACAAAAAATGTCCTGGAAAGCATTGGAAAAGTCGGGATTTGAAAACAAAAACTATTTGTTTTTCAACAGCACCACCCTGACAAAACTGGTCAACTCCCTGAGAGTTCTCTGCCTCAGAGAGCCACTGGCCAGGCTGGGTGGACGCTTCTCACATGACCTCCTTACAGGCACAGGTGATGTCCAGCCGTGGGTGCCATCACCCACAGAGGAGAGCAGTGACCTTGTTACAGACACAGGTGATGTCCAGTCATGGGTGCCATCACCCACAGAGGAGAACAGCAACCTTGTTATAGGCACAGGGGATGTCAAGTCATGGGTGCTGTCACCCACAGAGGAGAACAGCAGCCTTGTTACAGGCACAGGGGATGTCAAGTCATGGGTGCTGTCACCCACAGAGGAGAACAGCAACCTTGTTACAGGCACAGGGGATGTCAAGTCATGGGTGCTGTCACCCACAGAGGAGAACAGCAGCCTTGTTACAGACACAGGGGATGTCCAGTCATGGGTGCCGTCACCGACAGAGGAGAACAGAACAGTGACCTTGTTACAGGCACAGGTGATGTCCAGTCGTGGTGTTCAGGGACAGGTCACCCTTTCACAGGCTCCCCCCTGCATTCTAGGGGGTGCTGGGTCTCCAAACTTGGCCTACTCTTCAGACCTCTATGGCTGGTGCAATGAGGGGAGAGCTCTGTCCTCTCGTAAGAAAGGGGGATTTGCCAGGATTCTTGGGGTCTCACTTGAGTGGAGCCCTTATGAAGCCTGTGGAGGGGCCAGAGCCCCATGCCCACATGGTCACATACTTCTGTAAAATCTCCCAACGGTGTTTTTACCTGTGACTTAACTGCTTCCCTTTGCCGTGACTCTCCTCTTGTAGAGTGGAATTGGAGTGTTTATGGCATTTCTGGGATCTAAGGGGAAGAGCCATAGTGTTTTCTTATGGATCTTATTTGCTTACTTTAGACACACCACTAGACCAATCACCAGAAAAGGGCATCACATTTGGTAAAGTATAGGGTCAGCAGAAACGAGGGAGACGTTCCATGAGATGGACAGAGGGAGACATTCCATGAGATGGACAGAGGGAGACGTTCCATGAGATGGACAGACACAACAGCTGCAACAAGGGCTCAGTCATTCGGTGACCATGAAGATGGTGACCGTGCAGGTGGTGACCGTGCAGATGGTGTAGGACTGGGCAAGGCTTTGTTCTGCTGTACGTAAGGTTGTCAGGAGTCGGAGCTGACTCAATGCTAACAACAACAAGGGGAGATGAGTTGGGGTACGCTTAGTTTGGGTTTAGTACAATATAGTCACAGCACTAGCCAGGCTTGTACAACGGCTCCCAGGAGCTCATTCACTGCCCACTGTGGGTGTGGTGATGTGGAGGTGGGGCCGGAGGTTGTATGGCGACATACCTGAGTCCCGTGGGGCCCGGCACCAACAGGTTGTAAGTGGTGAAGGAGAACAGGCTCATAACGGACAGAGCCAG
Organism: Loxodonta africana; assembly: GCF_030014295.1. Classification (NCBI taxonomy): domain Eukaryota; kingdom Metazoa; phylum Chordata; class Mammalia; order Proboscidea; family Elephantidae; genus Loxodonta; species Loxodonta africana. Next base: position 238,287,827 of record NC_087342.1, on the reverse strand, counting down.
AAGCTGGCCTATGGAAAATTCTTCCAGTTACCATTTGTGTAAAACTGTAGGTGAATGATTAGATCTGCTGACACCTAGTCAAAATCAAAGGTCCTTACAGCCAGGGACATATCTGATGATGCAGGGTAGACAAAAACTTGCCAGATTTTTTTTTTCTTTTTTGATGAGAGATATAAAAAATGACACTTTTGGAATCCTTACGTGTTTATAGGGTGCAAACAATGAACTAACAGCTTGCATAGACAAGGTGTCTGGGAGAAAGTGTCTCACACTTGACCACAATCTAGATTTAAATGGCTTTTCCAATACGGAGCTGTGAAGTGGAAGGAACTCCTAGACTATCAATAACAAAAATCAAATCTCAAACAACTATGTGAGAAAAAACTTCTTTTACTGCCTGTAAAAAATATTTCAAAATTATCATCATAGTATTTGTTAACTAAAAATATTGTTATTTTTTGTTCTGTCTACTGTATTTGTTAGCTTTTTAATAGCTATAATTTTTGTGATTTCTAGTCTGACTACATTTCACATTGATACCTCATTTAATATCCATAATTTTGTATTCTTTTTCTTAAAAAAAAACAAAAACCCCACTTGCCAGAGAATCAATTCCAACTCATGGTGACCCCATGTGTATCAGAGTAAAACCATGCTCCACAGTTTGTTGTTGCTGTTAGGTGCTGCCGAGTTGGTTCCGACTCATAGCGACCCTATGTACCACAGAAGGAAACACTGCCAGGCCCTGAGCCATCCTCACAATCGTTGTTATGCTTGAGCCCATTGTTGCAGCCACTGTGTCAGTTCATCTTGTTGAAGGTCCTCCTTTCTTTCACTGACCCTCTACTTTACCGAGCCCATTGGGTTTAAAAACAAATTGGGTTTAGGGCCCCCAAACTGTGTGTTTCAGGCCTCTCAATACCTAAATTGGCCCCTTCTCATTAAAAAAAAAAAAAGACCCTATGAAGAACAAAAGTTTCCGGAGGTAGCATAGTTTTTGTCTGTGATGGGGTGGCAGAAGTGAGGGGAGGCGCTCAGTCATTCTGTAATACAGTGAGACTGGACATTCCAGCAGCCCACAAGCAGAGGCGAGGCAGTCAGCCACCAGGGAAGAGGGCGTGAGATGGACCAGAACACGACCCATAAAGAGTTTTGAGTGTAGAAACTAAAAGATCAAAAGATTTCTAGCAGCTGCTATGAGTTTGGAATTTTGGGGAGTGGCAGAGCTGTCAAACAGGAATTTTAAGGAGTGCTGCTGCGAATTTTGCATGTATTTCCGCCTGGGCATATATGTGTTTTTTGGGGGAGGGGGATTTGGTGGGGAGACAGATGAGGTGGGAGGTGGGGAGAGACTGTAGTCAAGAATTCAATTATTTTTTTAAAAAAAACAAAAACCAACAGCTTTTTTTTGGTGATAGCATTACTTTGTTATTTGAATGTTACTTTAAACAAAGATCGAGCCATGTGGGACCTGGTTTTTTTTTTCAGGTTATGCCATGCTCACTGTCAGACACTGTTTCTGTGCCTTGCTTCCTGCATCATACCCCGTGTTCTTGTTACTGCACTGTCATGTTCTCCCATGGGTACTTCCTGGGTTCTGTCCTCCCGGACGAGCTCAGGACATGCTTCCCCTCCCTGTCCTGTTCAGCTCTGGGTCCTGGCCTCTTCCAGCTCGTTCCATCACCAGCTTTATCACCAGGAGATGTGGTGCTATAAGACATGGCGGAGAGCTTCCTGCCTGCATCTCCAGTCACACGCTTGCTCTCTATTTCTTCCTCATTCTTCCTCCCTCTTCCCCATGCTGCTTTCCCACCAGGCTGACTTATCGAGTTTCTGAATATTCCCTGCATTTCAGTCTCTGCCTGCTTGCTCGTTTTGCACACTCTTTCTTGGAAGTCTTCCCTTTGCTACCTGAGGGAGCCCCACATTTATGAAATGCAGCTCCCCAAGGCCTCCTGGATCCCTAGGCGTGATTCCCTTGTCTGCTGTTCTGTACAGGCACTAACCACCCTTCCAGACTGTCCAGGACACTGCTGTTTCCAGGTGGACCATCGTAGCACCAGGATGCACGTCCCCATACCAACAGAAGTATCCCCAGCACTCTCTGCACCAGAGCAGGCCTGAGCTCTGAGTCTGTAGAGGCTTGCATGTTGTTGTGATGCTGAACAGGTCCAGCAGAGCTTCCAGACTAAGACAGACTAGGAAGAAAGGTCTGGAGATCTACTTCTGAAAATGAGCCAATGAAAACCCTATGGATCACAGTGGTCTGTTATGCATTGGGTGCCATGAATCAGGGGCCAACATGGTGGCAGCAGTAGCCACAACAACAACAGACTAGATTACATTTGTGGAAGGTAAAGATTACAGAAAGAAAATCCTATTGGGCAGTTCTACTCTGTCACATGGGGTCACCATAACTTGGAATTTATGGAACAAATAACAACAACAACACACACTAATCAGTAACACACCAACAAAGATGATCTTTAATCCTTATAGTAACCTATGGGGAAGTTATTACGATTTTCCTTTTACTAATGACAACACTGAGGTCCAAAAAGATTAGGTTTCTTGCCTTAAAAAAGGAGGCTGATATGAGTGCATTCTGTTTGCTAGGAGCTATACATAATCTCATGTGTCTGTTATTTGGTCGTACTGTGGGGGCTTGTGTGTTGCTGTGATGCTAGAAGCTATGCCACCGGTCTTCAGATATCAGCAGGGTCACCCATGGAGGACAGGTTTCAGCTGAGCTTCCAGACTAAGACAGACTAGGAAGAAGGACCCAGCAGTCTACTTCTGAAAAGCATTAGCCAGTGAAAACTTTATGAATAGCAGCAGAACATTGTCTGATATAGTGCTGGAAGATGAGCCCCCCAGGTTGGAAGGCACTCAAAAGATGACTGGGGAAGAGCTGCCTCCTCAAAGTAGAGTCGACCTTAATGACGTGGACAGAGTAAAGCTTTTGGGACCTTCATTTGCTGATGTGGCGTGACTCAAAATGAGAAGAAACAGCTGCAAACATCCACTAATAATCAGAACTTGGAATGTATGAAGTATGAATCTAGGAAAATTAGAAATCGTCAAAAATGAAATGGAATGCATAAACATCAATATCCTAGGTGTTAGTGAACTGAAATGGACTGGTATTGGTCAATTCAAATCGGACAATCATATAGTCTACTATGCTGGGAATGACAACTTGAACAGGAATGACGTCGCATTCATCGTCAAAAAGAACATTTCAAGAACTGTTGTGAAGTACAATGCTGTCAGTGATAGGATAACATCCATACGCCTACAAGGAAGACCAGTTAATACAACTGTTATTCAAATTTAAGCACCAACCACTAGAGCCAAAGATGAAGAAATAGAAGATTTTTATCAGCTGCTGCAGTCTGAAATTGATCAAACATGCAATCAAGATGCATTGATAATTATTGGTGATTTTAATGGGAAAGGTGGAAACGAAAAGGATCAGTAGTTGGAAAATATGGCCTTGGTGATAGAAACAATGCTGGAGATCGAATGATAGAATTTTGCAAGAACAACGACTTTTTCATTGCAAATACCTTTTTCACCAAAATAAACGGCGACTATACACATGGACCTCGCCAGATGGAATACACAGAAATCAAATTGACTACATCTGTGGAAAGAGATGCTGGAAAAGCTCAATATCATCAGTCAGAACAAGGCCAGGGGCCGACTGTGGAACAGACCATCAATTGCTCATATGCAAGTTCAAGCTGAAACTGAAGAAAATCAGAGCAAGTCCACGAGAGCCAAAATATGACCTTGAGTATATCCCACCTGAATTTAGAGACCATCTGAAGAACAGATGTGACGCATTGAACACTAGTGACCGAAGACCAGATGAGTTGTGGAATGAAATCAAGGACATCATCCATGAAGAAAGCAAGAGGTCATTGAAAAGACAGGAAAGAAAGAAAAGACCAAGATGGTTGTCGGAGGAGACTCTGAAACTTGCTCTCAAACATTGAGCAGCTAAAGCAAAATGAAGAACTGATGAAGTAAAAGAACTGAACAGAAGATTTCAAAGGGTGGCTCGAGAAGACAAAGTATTATAATGACGTGTGCAAAGAGCTGGAAATGGAAAACCAAAAGGGAAGAACACGCTCGGAGTTTCTCAAGCTGAAAGAATTGAAGGAAAAACTCAAGCCTCGAGTTGCCATAGTGAAGAATTCTATGGGGAAAATATTAAATGACATAGGAAGCATCAAAAGAAGATGGAAGGAATACACAGAGTCATTATACCAAAAAGAATTAGTTGATGTTCAACCATTTCAAGAGGTAGCATATGATCAGGAACCAATGGTACTGAAGGAAGAAGTCCAAGCTGCTCTGAAGGCACTGGCGAAAAACAAGGCTCCAGGAACTGATGGAATATCAATTGAGATGTTTCAACAAACGGATGCAGTGCTGGAGGTGCTCACTCGTCTATGCCAAGAAATATGGAAGACAGCTTCCTGGCCAACTGACTGGAAGAGATCCATATTTATGCCTATTCCCAAGAAAGGTGAAACAACCGAATGTGGAAATTATAGAACAATATCATTAATATCACATGCAAGCAAAATTTTGCTGAAGATCATTGAAAAACGGCTGCAGCAGTGTATCGACAGGGAACTGCCAGAAATTCAGGCCGGTTTCAGAGGAGGACGTGGAACCAGGGATATCATTGCTGACGTCAGATGGATCCTGGCTGAAAGCAGAGAATACCAGAAGGATGTTTACCTGTGTTTTATGGACTATGCAAAGGCATTCGACTGTGTGGGTCATAACAAATTATGGATAACATTGCAAAGAATGAGAATTCCGGAACACTTAATTGTGCTCATGAGGAACCTTTCCATAGATCAAGAGGCAGTCGTTCAGACTGAACAAGGGGATACTGCGTGGTTTACAGTCGGGAACGGTGTGCGTCAGCGCTGTATTCTTTCACCATACCTATTCAATCTGTATGCTGAGCAAATAATCCGAGAAGCTAGACTATATGAAGAAGAGTGGGGTATCAGGATTGGAGGAAGACTCACTAAGAACCTACTTTATGCAGATGACACAACCTTGCTTGCTTCAAGAAGACTTGAAGCACTTACTAATGAAGATCAGAGACCACAGCCCTCAGTATGGATTGCACCTCAACATAAAGAAAACAAAAATCCTCACAACTGGACCAATGAGCAACATCATGATAAATGGAGAAAAGATAGAGGCTGTCAAGGATTTCATTTTACTTGGATCCACAATCAACAGCAGTGGAAGCAGTAGTCAAGAAATCAAAAGACAAATTGCATAAATCTGCTGCAAAGGACCTCTTTAAAGTGTGGAAAAGCAAAGATGTCACTTTAAAGACTAAGTTGTGCCTTACCCAAGCCATGGTATTTTCAATCATATCATATGCATGTGAAAGCTGGACAATGAATAAGGAAGACTGAAGAAGAGTTGAAGCCTTTGAATTGTGGTGTTGGCGAAGAATATTGAATATACCATGGACTGCCAAAAGAAGGAACAAATCTGTCTTAGAAGAAGTACAGCCAGGAGAAGTACAGCCAGAATGCTCCTTAGAAGCAAGGGTGACGAGACTGCGTCTTACATACTTTGGACATGTTGTCAGGAGGGATCAGTCCCTGGAGAAGGACATCACGCTTGGCAGCATGCAGGGTCAGTGGAAAAGTGGACGACCCTTGGTGAAATGGTTTGACACAGTGGCTGCAACAATGAGCTCAAGCATAACAATGATTTTAAGGATGGTGCAGGACCGGGCAGTGTTTTGTTCTATTGTGCGTAGGGTTGCTATGGGTTGGAAATGACTTGACGACACCTAACAACAACAGTATCACTTTTTTAGTCCTCCATATGTCTTTATAGCCTTCAAGACTCTAGGGGTAAATTTGTTTTTGTGGTTTTTAATTGTAACTTACTGCGCGGACTAGGTCCCATGGGGCCCTAGGACTTACATGGGTTACGTGGAAATGCTGTAGAGAAAAGACTATGCCAAGGGAATGATCTTCAGTGCTATAGTAAGAAACAATCTACCATCAAGATTAGGGCAATAGGCAGATGAAAAAACAACTTCCTTTTCCTTCACTATGGTTTCCAGGCTGAGAAACAAAGCAGGTACTTCAGGTGAATTTACTAAGAAGAGAAAGTAACACATTGTTCTTTAAGTACTTGTTCTTTAACATGTGTGAGTAGGTGTGTATTTGTCTTTAACATATGTAAGTACTTGCTCTTTAACATATATAAGTACATGGGTAGGTACTTGTTCTTTAACATATGAAGTCCGTGTGTACATACTTGTTCTTTAACGTATGAAGCCCATGTGTAAGTACTCGTTCTTTAACACATGAAGTCCTCGTGTAAGTATTTGTTCCTTAACATATGAAGTCCACGTGTAAGTACTCGTTCTTTAGCATACGTAAGTGCACATAAGTACATATTTAAGTACTTTTTCTTTAACGTACATAAGCACATATTTAAGTACTTGTTCCTAAATATTGTTCTTTAACATATATGGAGTCCCTGGATAGTGCAAACAGTTAATGTGCTTGGCTGCTAATTGAAAGGTTAACAGTTCAAGTCTACCCATGGTGACTTGGAAGAAAAGGCTGGCAATCTACTTCTGAAAAGTCAGCCACATAAAACCCCATGGAGCACGGGCCACTGTGAGTCAGAGCTGACGCAACGGCAGCTGGTGTTTTGGTCATATAAATCGGTCATACAGATTCACAACGCTATCGGGTTTTTTATGATTAAAAACTAATATAATTTTGTTGAAAAATGAACAAATCAGAAATGTAGGCTTCCAGCTATGTTGGAACAACTAGTACTAGACTGTCCCTCCCAAAGTAAACAGCTAAAAAAACAAAAGGAAAGAAACAACGTGTCAGACAGTGGACAGCAGGCCGCACCGATCTGTGATCCTCAGAGAATAAAATGAGGTGCGGACTCCGATTGCCCGGTTTTCCCTCGAGGCACTTTTTGGATTGTGCCCCAGGGAGGAAGAGCCCACACACAACATGGCAGCTTCACTAAGTGGAGAAGACAGAGATAGAAGTTGGGGATGCTGAGGTTCCTGGGATTTGCAGGGAAGAGAATAGAGAGCGGCACAGACAAAGAATTCCAGAAATCTGTATAAGCGTCCCCTTATGTCCGCAGCTGAATGGTAACCAATGCACAGGACGGAACTCCGCCAGGCTAGGCAAAGACCTGCAGGGGCTGTCAGAGAAAAAGTCCCAGAACTTACAAAGGAGGAGGTACAGTTGAGTCCTGATGAAGCAGAGTAGAGATACCATATAGAATACCTGAAACAGTCCGTAAAAATCCCAAAGGGTCACTTAGGGGAAGGACTCAAGCAGCCCTAGAGTAAGGGCTACCCTAAATCTTTCCTGATAAATCTTAAAACAAGCCTGAAAATGGTGACGCTGATATGCAAGTTACTTAAATACCAGTCAAGGCAAACACACACATGCAGACACGCACACGCACACACATGCACGCACACACACGTGTGCACACACGCATGCACCCATGCATACATACACATGCATGCACACACCCGCACACATGCATGCACTCACACACACATGCATGCACACACATGCATGCACACACCCGCACACACGTGCACACACACGCTCACTGACATTAGAGGTTGATTGTTCTCCTCACTTTGTATAATCCTTTTGTCCAAAGGTGTAGAAAGGCTTCTCTGTGCACCAGAGGTTTGCCTGGTTGGTGGACTTTCTGGTCCTTTTAAGGGAGATAAAAACTTCAGTTCTAGCTTAACGAGAAAATCTGTGAATCTACCAAACTCTCGGGAAGACTTTCTCTGGCAGCCACGGACAGACCTTTCCGGCAGGGCTGACCGGCGTGTCTCGCTCATCACTCCTGGGGCTGAAGCCAGTGCCGGGTGGAGGCTGTGGTTAAAAGATGGCTCTGCGAGCCACGTCTGATTCAGGAGACCGTTTGTGCAGACCCAGAAAACAGCACCAAGGAGCAGCCAGGACGAAGCTCGGGCACTGGGACACCTGTGTAGGCAACGCGAGAGTGAAACGAAAACACGGGTCATGTTCCAAATAATGCCAAACTCCCTGATGGTTAAAGATGTCAAAACTCTGGCCAACTGCTGCTCACACTGAGGTAAGTGAGAAGCTGTTTCTTTTTAAAGTAGGTCTGTGCACGGCTTAACTTTGATAAACACTGCTGGAGCCCAAATTTCAGAACATATAAAAGTCAATACATTGAAAGAAATTTAATTCCCTTATCACTGAATACCACCACCTCTCTGTCAGTTTGTGGTGCTGTGGTGGCTTGCGTGTTGCTGTGATGCTGGAAGCTGTGCCACCCATATCTCACATACCAACAGGGTCGCCCGTGGTGGACAGGTTTCAGCAGAGCGCCATCCAAGGCAGACTGGGAAGAAAGGCCTGGTCATCTACTTCTGAAAACCAACCAGTGAGAACTCCAGGGATCACAACCGAACCTTGTCCGGTACAGTGCTGCACGATGAGCCCCTAGGTTGGAAGGCGCTTAAAATACACAGTGGCCACGACAATGGACTGGAGCATGCCAACAATCACGAACGTGGCACAGGACCAGGCAACGTTTCGTTCTGTTACACGAGGTCGCCGAGAGTTGGAGCCGACGCCATGGCAACTGACAACAGCCACCCCAGCACCGGACAGGACTCGTGTCGTGGGATGCTCAAGGCTTCAGCCCCTCTGCTGCTCTCGGAAGGAGGGCGAGAAGGCCGCCCAGGGAGGCTAACGTTCACCACCCTGGAGGGAGTGGGTGGCAGCAGGGGCTTGGAAGTCAGGCCGACCTTCACGCTGTTTTGTCTGGTGACCAAGGACAGGCCCTTTGGGTTCTCTGTTGTACATGCTGAGCTGTCTTGCCAGCAGCCTGTTCCCTTTAAACAGAACAGGTGCCAATATATCCCTTCCTTGGTGTTTTAGGTTGATTTATGTTCCCCTTGCCCTGGTGGCGCAGTGGTTAAGAGCTTGGCGACTAACCAAAAGGTTGGCATTCGAATCCAGCAGCCACCCCTTGGGAACCCTTTGGGACAGTTCTTTTCTGTCCTACAGGGTCGCTATGAGTTGGAATCGACTCGATGGCAATGGGTTGTTGTTTTTTTTTTTTTTTCCAGAATCAACTCGATGACAAGAAATTTTTTTTTAAAAAAAATAAGACATGCAGGAGCCCTAGTGGCCCAGTGGTTGAGATCTCAGCTGCTAATCGAAAGGTCAGGGTTGGAACCCACCAGCCACTCCACAGGACCAAGATGTGGCAGTCTACTTCTATAAATATTACAGCCTTGGAGACCCTATGGGGACAGTTCTGCACTGTCCCATAGGGTTGCTATGAGTTGGAATCAACTCACTGGCAACGGGTATAAGACATGTTCAAGTCCTAATGCCTGGAGCCTGTGAATGTGATTATGTTTGGAAACAGGGTCTTTGCAGATGTCATCAGTTAACGTGAGGTCACATTGGAGCGGGTGGGTCCTGATCCTACATGAGCAGAGTGCTATAAAAGAGGAGACACAGAGTGTGAAGTCGAAGGTAGATATTGGAGTGAAGCAGCCACGAGTCAAGGACGCCTGGGCGCCACCAGGAGCTGGAAGAGGCAGGGAAGGTGCTCCCGTAGTCCCTTTGGAAAGAGCACGGCCTTGTGGACACCTTGATCTGACTTCTGGCCTTTAGAACTGTGAGACAATACATTTCGTCGTTTTAAGCCCACCAGTCCGTGGCGCTTTTTTTTTTCAGCAGCCCTGGAAAATCAATGAGAGTGATTTTTAGAAAGCTGCTGTTGAGTTGACTCCAACTTACGATAACCCCACGTGTGTCAGCGTAGAGCTGGGCTCCACAGGGTTTCCTGAGGCTGATTTTTCAGAAGTAGATCACCAGGCCTTTCTTCCGAGGCATCTCCAGACAGATTTGGACTGCCAACATTTGGGCTAGAAGCCAAGTATGTTAACAGTTTGCACCACCCGGGGACATTTAAATTTTAGCACCATCCTCGAATACAGGGACTTTTATATCCTTTTAGTAGAGGGCTAAGGAGCCGAGCACAGCCAGCCCGCCAGCGAGGGAAGCTCTAACCTCACCACGCAGGCGGGGGCCCAGTGCAGAGCAGGGGCGGCTCAGTTGGGAACCCCAGGCGTGTGGTGGACAGGGCACTGGAGCTGGGCCTGCGATTACCAGTGAGGCGGAAGGGGCCAGGCCAGGCCTGGCATTGGGAGCCAGGTGCAGAGAAGCAGGCTGTGCCCCGGCAGCAGACCCATGACTTCAATGACCCCTTTTAGAGTCGGCTCCAAAGTTGTTGCAACGCTGTTTCTCTCTTTGAAGAGAAATAAGATAGCTCAGGGTTTCTGTAACTTACTATTTTTTTTTATTTTACAGAAAAAGAAAATGAACGACATTATTATTCTTCCTATCCGTCCCAGGAATGAGAGGCCAGGCAAGTTAAAAGTTTGGAGCTCATTCGTGCAGAAGGGTCTTGTCAAACACGGAGGATTCCTTTTTTGCGTGTTTGTTTTTTAAGTAGCTGCATTTTAGAAACGCGTTTGTGTTCTGTCTGTGTCTGACTGGGTTTAGGACCCACCCTGGAGATTTGACCACATTAGCGTAACGAAGAAAACCCTGTCTCCAAGCAGGGTCGTATTTATGAGTACAGGGGCTAGGACTTAAAACATATTTTGGGGGGACAAAATTCAACCCATAACAAGCAATAACAAAGACAGAAAAAAGACTTAAAGTAAGAATCCCTAACGGGGCTATTTTGGTGTGTCCGTAAGTGCCTGTCGTGTTCAGGCCAGGAGTTAGCAAACTTTTTGTGTGAAGACCAGAGAGTAAATATTTCAGGCTTTGCAGTCATGCCGTCTCTGCTGTTGCAGCCGAAAGCAGCCCCACGTAAGTGAACATGAAATATGTACATAAACAAGTGTGGCTGTCTGCCAATAAAACTATTTGTGGACACTGAAATTTACATTTCAGGTAATATTTAATGTCACACAATATTATTCTTCTTTTGATTTTTTTCAACCTTTGAAAAATACGAGAACTACTCTTCACTTGAGGACGGTAGGGAAACAGGAGGGGCTGGGCTTGGCCGCTCTTGTTCTAGGCCTTTGCCTCCGTTCTGGGATACGGTGATGCATGTAAGGGGTTCTTGCCCCTAAGACACTAAGAAACAGGCTTTGACTTGGGACGCAGGGTGGCTTCTGGAACCGCCTGAACCGTGCCACATCTTCTATGACTTGACCTGCCCTGTCTCCCACTTCTCTCTGCCCCACGAGTGGTGTCCAAAGTCAGGATGCCGAGGATGTCAGTGGTGTCACTGGAGGGGTGCAGAGGGCACGGACCACACTGGGTGACACTGTCAGAGGAGATGACACCAGAATGACGACTGTAAACATATCCCTGTGGTTGGTGACAACGCCCAGCTTATGTGTATCAATATACCCCCAAGGCTAAGACCCTGTGCTACTCTTCCTTTGAACCTCCTAATGCACCCCAGTCAGAGCTGTCATTATTGCCCAGCTACAGCGACACTTCGGTCCTGTGGTTCGTCCGCACGACGCGCTACAAGCACAAGCCGCTGTTCTCGTTGCTGCCGTGTTTTCATAGTCGCCGATTTTGTCACATTTTCTGGTGTCTCAGCTACAATATTGCGGTTTTTAGTGTTTGTGGTCCCATTTCAATAACTTTTTTGAGAATGAAGTAGTAATTCAATGAAAGAAGGAGTGCTATATGGGAACTATGATTCATGGATAACGTTACTATAAAAAACGCTGCTAAGGTTGCTGGGCTGGTATGGGAGGAGATCCATCAGGGGGTGACACCGACTGTCGTGGATTGAACTGTGTACCCCAGAAATGTGTGTAGCGTTTGGCTGGGGCATAATTCCCAGTATTGTGTGATTGTTCCCATGTTGTCATCTGAAGTGATTTTCCCATGCGTTGTAAATCCTGCCTCTATGATGTTAATGAGGGAGAATTCATACCACCAAGAAAGCAGCACCAAGAGCAGAGTGCATCCTTTGGACTCAGGGATTGGATTGTGTCTTGAGGCAATCTCTTAAAATACAAAAGATAGAAGCAAGCAGAGAGACAGGGACCTCATACCACCAAGAAAGCAGCACCAGGAGCAGAGTGCCTCCTTTGGACTTGGGGTTCCTGTGCCTGAGAAGCTCCTCAACCCGGGGAGATTGATGACAAGGACCTTCCTCCAGAGCCGACAAAGAGAGAAAGCCTTCCCCTGGAGCCGACGCCCTAAATTTGGGCTTGTAACCTACTAGGCTGTGAGAGAATAAATTTCTCTTTGTTAAAGCCATCCACTTGTGGGATTTCTGTTAGGGCAGCACTCGATGACTAAGACAGCACCTAACAACATCAACAGGACACTAAGACAGTGTCCAGGTGACAAAGTAGAATTAGAAAGCACTGGCTTTAGCAGCCAGCGGTCCTGGGTTCCAGCTCTGTTCCCGTTACTCACGCTCTTGGCCACCTACCGACACTTTCCCGAGCTTCGCGGTTTCAGTGTCACCGTAGTGCTGCCGTTTAGGGCCATGGGGACTGAGTAACAGAACACGCCTGAGTCCTTCTCGGGCGGCCTGGCACCTCCCGCACCCTAAAAAGTGGCAGTCTTTATTTTGTTTGACTTAGCGTGCATGAGGCTAAGTTTTCACCCTTTGACATGGTTGAGAAAAGACTGATATATTTTGGAGTAAAATCGTCAACAGGATCCTTCCTGTCTCTTTGTTCCTGAAATGCTCGGGAGCCTGGAAAGGAAAGGGACTCTCCACGTCTGTCAGCTGGGGCACCGGGGGAAGGGCCGAGGTGGGGCGGGGTCACGCATGGGCTTGAGAATCGGGCAGGGGTCAGGCTGAATCACTGATAGAGCAGGCTCCGGTGAGGTGGGGAGGAGGTGGTGACAGTGGTTTCATTAGGGCCTCCAGCTGGCTGACCACGACATATGTAGGAAAAAAAATCAAAACACAAATCCTAAAACAAAGTTCAAATGCTTTCCTCTAAAGGGTAGAATGGGAATTCCAGAACACTTAACTGTGTTCATGAGGAATCCATACATAGACCAAGATACAGTCATTCAAACAGAACAAGGGGATACTGTGTGGTTTAATGTCAGGAAAGGTGTGCATCAGGGTTATATTCTTTCACCATATCTATTCAACCTGCATGCTAAGCAAATAATCTGAGAAGCTGGACTATATGGAGAAAAACAGGGCATCAGGCCTGGAGGAAGACTCATTAACGGCCTATGATATATAAATGACACAACCTTGCTTGTTGAAAGTGATGAGGACTTGAAGCCCTTACTGATGGTGATCAAAGACCACAGCCTCCAGTATGGCTTGCACCTCAACATAAAGAAAACAAAAATCCTTATAACTGGACCAATGAGCAACATCATGATAAATGGAGAAAAGATTAAAGTTGTCAAGGATTTCCTTTTTACTTGGATCCACAATTAATGTCCATCAAAGAAGCAGTCAAGAAACCAGATGATGTATTACATTGGGCAAATCTGCTGAAAAAAAAAAACCTCCTGAAAGTTAAAAAGTAAAGATGTCACTTTGAGGACTAAGGTGAGACTGACCTAAGCCATGGTGTTTTCAATCACCTTATATGCATGTGAAATCTGAATAAGGAATAAGGAAGACCAAAGAATTGACAGCTTAAATATGGTATTGGCAAAGAATATTGAATACACCGTGGACTGCCAGAAGAACTAACATATCTGTCTTGGAAGAAGTACAACCAGAATGCTCCTTAGGAGCAAGGATAGCGAGACTTAGTCTTAGGTACTTTGGACATGTTATCAGGAGGGACCCATCCCTGGAGAAGAACATCATACTTGGTTAAGTGGAGGGTCATCAAAAAAGAGGAAGACCTTCAACTAGGTGGATTGACACAGTGTCTGCAACAATGGGCTGAAGCAGAGCAACAATTGTGAGGAAGGCGCAGGACAGGACAGTGTTTCATTCTGTTGTATGAGTCGGAGCTGACTGGATGGTATCTAACAACAAGGACAAACAACAACATCAAAGGGTAAGGTGGGTCCTGGGTGGGATGAACAGACAAAAGCAAAACAAAACCTGTGATAGTCTGTGTGGTCCCTACTGTGGGTTTGGGTTCTGGTCTCTCTAACATTTCCACACTGCTCTGCTCAGCCCCACAATGACACAGGACAGAAGGGGGGTGAAGGGGGAGGAGCTGGGGGTGGGGAGTGGGGTAGGGCAGGAGCACCCCACCAAGCGAAGTGTTAACTCTGAATGTTTTACAGGTTTATTGGTGAGAAAATACAGACAGCTTCAAATGGGGTGCTTTGTTTCTGTTATAGGGTAGCCAAGGCCTTGTTCTATCTTCACCCTCTGTTATGGATTGAATTGTGTCCCCCCAAAATATGTGCTGTAAATCCTAACCTCTGCCTATGGTTATAATCCAGATTGTGAATGGATTGTCTTTGTTATGTTAATAATGCAGGATTAGGTTATGTTAATAAAGATTAGGTTATGTTTGTTACGTTAATGAGGCAGGATTAGAGTGTATCTTGAATCAATCTCTTGAGAAATAAAAGAGATTAAACAAGCAAGCTAGCAAGCACAGATGGGGGAAGAAAGATGCCAGGCCACACAAAGATGGCCCAGGAGCAGAGGCTCAGAAGACTCGAGGACCTTCCCTCAGAGCCGACAGAGAGAGAAAGCCTTCCCTAGAGTTGGTGCCTTTAACTTGGACTTCTAAACTCCTAAACTGTGAGAAAATAAATTCCTGCTTGTTAAAGCCACCCACTTGAGGTATTTCTGTTATAGCAGCACTAGATAACAAAGACACCCTCCAGGCTAACAACCAAAGGTGTTATTAGGTTTCCTTTCTGCAGGCAGCCAGGCTCACCCCCCACCGTTTGAGGTTGGGAGAACCTGTTCTCTGAGTGGAGCAGGCAGGACGTCGGCGCTCCCGGTTGAGTTTCATAACCGTTGTAGCTGGGCGTTTCTCTTCGCGTACCTGGTTGAACCACTGCCCAGCTGCCTAATCTGACCTGACAGCGTCTTCACAGCAGAATCCAAACACTCATTGTTTCCTTCCATTCTAAGGCCAAGAATCAAACCCTCACCCTGATCTTGAATCTGACCCTGGCTCTGCCATGACCCTGACCTTGGCATGGTTATGTCCTTGACCATGACCCTGGCCCTAATTCTGTCCCCGGTCCTGACACTGGCCTTAGTTCTGCCCCAACCTGGCCCTAACTCTGGCCCTGAACCTGACCCTGACCCTGACCCTGACTCTGGCCCTGGCCCTGGCCCTGACCCTGGCCCTCACGCTCACCCTGACCCTGGCCCTGGCCCTCACCCTGACCCTTCCCTGGCACAAGCCTGTGGTGCTGGCGTAGGTAAGCAGAAGCTCTCCAACTGTGGGAACCAGGAGTGGTTCTCAGGATGGAGAGCAATCTAGCCTCCTCCCTCCTAGAATGGCAGATTCCTGCACCCAAAGTGGCCCTGGGGCCTGCCCTCCTGTAGTTGACAACTGCCCTGGGCTTGAAAGCCCTAAAAACCCTGAGCTTATTGTGGACCTTCACTCAAGGTCTCATGGGGATAAATACCAGCCTCCAGGGAAGGTACTGAGGGAGAATGGGGCCTGTCCTGTGTGGTGCGTGGTGCTGAGGTGACACTGTGGGCCTCAGACTACTCCTGCCCTGGGCACCTCATTATCTCTCATCACGGCCATCACCCTGGGTTCTAAACCAGGAGCCTGAGGAGGAGTCACTGCTCTGCGAAGTCAGGTGTGTCTCCATAAGGGCCACCCCTCCAGCATGTGCAAACCTGCTTACATAGAAACACGCCCACGGACTTACTACAAGTGCCCATGGTGTCTTGTGTTTTCTCAATCTGCAGTTGTTAAATCTGCACTTATTTATCAAGTGGTAGCCAATGCAATGGTCTGATGCAGCAGCTCTAGGGACCTTGGCCCTCCACCACGTGGTT
Organism: Loxodonta africana; assembly: GCF_030014295.1. NCBI lineage: Eukaryota > Metazoa > Chordata > Mammalia > Proboscidea > Elephantidae > Loxodonta > Loxodonta africana. Next base: position 238,271,804 of record NC_087342.1, on the reverse strand, counting down.
TCTTTGTGGCCAGGCCTTTCTCTTCCTCGAATACTCTGGGAAACCCAGGAGCATGAAGGAGGGCTCAGCCAAGCTTACACGGTATGCAGACGGGGAGATCCTCCTCCCCTGAATTCTCTTCTTCTCCTCTGGTCACTCATGAGCGGGACTGCCCATGTGGATGACAGAGATGAAGACTCCCTTAGGGTTGACAGCCCTGGATGTAGTCACGTGGCTGGCAGTGGATCTGGAGGTCCAGGTGACAGGCTGAGCACCAACAGTCTTGGTTAAACCCTTAGATGCAGGTTTATCTGGGTTGGTCTTCACCTGGCTCCCAGCCGATCATCAGGCCAGAAAAGGAGCCATGGTCATAGGGGGTGTGGTCTATCAGCAGCAGGAATCACCTGAGACCTGACTGACCTTAAAAAGAACTTACACTGCCATCCGCTCCCAGGAGGAACAGCTACCTGGGCTCTTGGTGCTTTTCCAAAGCCGTGCTGGTAAAAGGAATGAGAAAGGTGAATATCCTGTGGAACCTCAACTAGAGTAGAAAGAAAAATTTTTGAAGAATATTTGGTAACCCAGGAACATAATATATTTTTAGTTATTTCCGTCAGGACAGGTTGGATTGTGCTGAAGTAACAAGCACACCCCAAATCTTAGTAGTTGTGTTAGTTTCCCAGACCTGCTGCAACAAAATACCACAACCTGGGTGTTTTATGAGAACCAAAATTTATTCTTTCGGAGTTCTGGAGGTTAGAAGTCTAAACTCAGGGTGTCAATAGGGCCGTGTTCTCTACAAAGGCTGTAGGAAAAGAGCCTTCTTTGTCTCTTGGCTCCTGGTGACCCCGAGCGTTCCTTGGCTTGTAGACACATCTTCACACGGCTGTCCTTGCTCTGTCAATCTCTTTGTGTCTCTTCTCTTTTACAAGGGCACCACTCATGTGGGATGAGGATGCCCCCACTCCAGTACGATCCCATGTTAACCTAACTGATTAAAGGTACAAAGACCCTATTTCCAAACAAAGCCACATTCGCAGGTAGAGGGGTTAGGACTTCTACCTATCTTTTTTGTGGACACCATTTAATCCATAACAGTCATATATAACAATAAAAGTTACTTTTTCCCTCTTCTATGGAGCCCTGGTGGTGCAGTGATTAAGAGACCTGCTGCTAACCAGAAAGTTGGCAGTTCGAATCCATCATTTGCTCCTTGGAAACCCTATGGGACAGTTCTACTTTGTCCTATATGGTCATGATGAGTTGGAATTAACCTGGCAGCAACAGGTTTTATGTGTTAAAGTTCAGCAAGGGGCTCTCCTCTTGGTACTGCTCAGGGGCCCAGGCTGACGGAGGCCCCATGGTGAGATGGGCTTCCATGACCACCACCAAAAAAGGAAATGGATGTGCAAATGGTGAGCTAGCTGTTAATGCTTGTTTCCATCTAGAAGTGCTGCACTTTCTGGTGCTCAAATTTCACTGACCACAAGTTGAGCAAGCACCTCAAAATTCCTGAAGGGTGCGAAGGCGCTGTAAAAACAAAAAGCACATTCAACCCATGACATAAACATGATTTGCAAAAAGGGGTAACATTTTGATCAGGAAGTCTAAAATGTCCCAAAGATTCTTATATCCCAGCTTATCTCTAGTAATTGTACATTGCCATGGACACAGGGCCAGGATAAGGTTTATGTAATAACAATTTACCCTAAAACACAGCTTTTAGCCTGAACTTTGGGATTTCTGTTGTCAAAACTGTTGTTGTTAGGTGTTGTCGCGTTGGCTCCAACTCATAGTGACCCTATGAACAAGAGAATAAAACACTGCCCAAACTTGTACCATCCTCACAATCATTGCTATGTTTGAGCCCATTGTTGCAGCCCCCATGTCAATCCATGTCATTGAAGGTCTTCCTCTTTTTTGCTGACCCTCTTCTTTACCAGTCAAGACCTCCTTCTCCAGGGATTGGCCCCTTCTGATAACATGTCCAGTGTATGTGAGGCAAAGTCAAAACTACATAGAGAATTCTTTAAAAAAGTATAATGCCCAAGCCAAAATGTTCTTTATTGTTGTTTAACTGAAAGGAAACTTCAGGAAAGCAGTATTCTCAAGGCTCAAGGTTCAAAGATCTTGGGGCAACAGCCTGGGTGGGTCATCTCAACCTCCACGAAACCCAGAAATCTGGATTCCACAAGAATTAAAATGCCATTTCTCAGTGCAATCTTCTTACGTAGTTGGAAGAAGAAGACACTTAGTATTTACAAACAGCCCTAATGACTATTCCGCTCATTTTCTAAAGAAGAAAACCACATTTGAGGGTGTTTAAGATTATACATACATATATAAATAAAACCAAACCTGTTGCCGTCAAATGGATTTCCACTCATAGTGACCTTATAGGACGGCCCCTTAGGGTTTCCAAAGAGTGGCCAGTGGATTCAAACTGCTGACCTTTTGGTTAGCAGCCAAACTCTTAACCCCTGTGCTACCAGGGCGCCATATATATATGTATACACACACACACACACACACATATATATGAAATACCATATTTTTACCGAATAGCATGCACATTATATTTTTTTGCCAACTGTGCAGCCCCCTCATGCATTATTTTCCTAGGTGCACTATGTGTGTTATATGTGTGGACGTGTTATTTGCATGGGTGTCTTATATGCAAAAACAATGGTGTATAGTGACTATTTCTTGGTCTTCATACAATTTCAAGAAATTATCCTTTATAGTTTTCTGTACTTCATAGATTTTCATAATAAAAATAATTTTTATGATATAAATTAAGCAGTAAATGTGTTTTTCCAAAAGAATTCATGAAGTGTTATAGACAGAAAATATGAATAGTTGTAAGAAGGTTTACCAGTTGTCGTTGAGTTGACCGTGACTCATGGCGATCCCATGTGTGTCCGAGTACAACTGTGCTCCAGAGTATTTTAAATGGCTAATATTTGGAAGTAGATTGCCAGACCTTTCTTCCCAGATACCTCTGGGTAAATTTAAACCTCCAACGTTTTGGTTAGTAGCCGAGAGCTTATCTGTTTGTCCCACCCAGAAACTCCTAAGAAGGGTTTAGATGAAATCGTTCCAATATCTTTCTATCTGTTCCAAAGTAATATAAGGGACGCACCTTCCCTTAGAGAAGCCATGTCCCTCTCAAAGACGCTGCAGTGGCCTGGCTAGATTAGGAGGCTGACCCCAAAATGCAGTTTTCGCTTTCTCTTCCAGGACCGTCTGATGAAGCTTTGCTTGAGGTCTGCAACCATACTGTTCACTGAAAAAAAGAAAGCAAAAAAGAAACAATTTGAAAATCATTTCGTTTACGTCCGTGTTTATAGGAAGTCGTGTAAAGGCTGAAGAAATGACGTGTGAGCTTCAAAGGATCATTAATAACTGAAACTAGGCCAATCTGAAAGCTGTGTTCTCTGCCAGGCAAAGGAGAAAAGGCGATTTTCGTTCTTTTTATTTTTCATCTCGTCGGAGCAGAGGAAATGGCTGCCTCCATCAGTTCTGGATTTGTCGCCCGCCCCCCAGGTGGAGGCAATTCACCTGTGTTGACGGAGACCTGCTGGGTGTCATTCAGTAATGAGGCTTTGGCTAGTGTTTCCTTGCAGGTTCCCCTAGAAAATTGCTGAAAGGAAAAAAAAAATAACAAAAAAAGTGCTAAGATAAAGGTGTGCGGGGGGGCCGAGGGTGTGAGGGCCGGTTTGTTTCCCCAGATCTGGGTCTCAGTTGTTTTCCAGATCTGTCTCCCCAGGGCAGGCCCGATTCAAGGCTTCAGCCTGACTAAGGAGTGAATTTCTTTCTTAAGCAACCTAAAGATCAGCTTTTGTGATTGTACACTCCTCTCTTTTTTCTCAACAGAAATTTTAGAGCCCTGATTCCGTGTGGTTTGCTCTTGTTGTACTTGTCATCCTCTCTCCTTTAACAGGGCTCACAGTTGAAAGGTGCCATCTGGGCAAGTATTTGGGGAGCACAATGCTAGTGAAGGGAGGGTCCTTAAAGGACAAATGGCCCTCAGAGACCCAAATCCAACCTTGACCTAGGAGGAGCCCAATAAATGGTCCCACTGATCTGCTTGTGATTGCCCAGGGGCTGGGCCAGAAAAAAAGGGCCAGAGGGTTTATTTAACACTGAGGCGATGACTAATGACATTGACGTCACTAACTTGTACATGTGAAAACATTAAACTGGGAAATCTGTATATATATTTTTACAATTAAAGAAATCTTTGTTTTCTAGTTGTGCCACTGCCTTTTGGTGCACTGCCCTTTGGAGGGCAAACTCCTGTCTGGCTGTGGAGCACAGCTGGTCATTTGATTTCCAAAACCATCATTACAGTGAACCTGTGAGAGCCAGAACTCAACGGGGCTGCCTTGTTTTTGTGGGTCTTGTGGGTTTTCTGCCTTTGACAGGGTGCAGTCTTATCACTTTTCTATAGCTGGTTTTAGTGGCAAATATTTGATTTTCCTTCTCTGAAAGGCTTCTGCCTTACACAGGTTCTGGCTTTTGCAGGTTTTACTGTATTTTATTATGAGACATTTCAAGCCCACAGGAAAGTATAGGGGATAACATAAAGAACAACTGTATACGCTCCACCCAGCTTTGTGAAATCTTATCATTCAGCCAAGTTTGCTTCGTAAATCTTTAAAAATAAATAAAACAGTACCTATTCAGCCACTGCACTTCAAGTAACTGGCCCCAAGACCATTCCTCCATCTGTTTCCCCAGGAGAATAACCATATTCTGGATTTGGTGTCCATTCACTAGAAGGGTTTTACGCTTTTTTAGTATGTGTGTTTACCTAAACAGTATATAATAATTTTTTGTGTTTTAAAACTTTATGTAAATGCCATCAGATTGTATGTATATTTCTGATATTTACCTTTTTCTTTTTTAACTTAATATTATGTTTTTAGCTTTGTGTCATTCTGGCTCATTCATTTTAGCGCTACATTGTGTTCAGTTGTAGAATATACCATAATTCAGGGATTTGTTTTTTCCTGCAGGAAGACGTTGTTGTGGATTGAGTTGTGTCCCCCAAAAGGAAATATGGAATACTAACCCCGTGCCTGTAAGTGTGGCCTGTTTGGAAATAGGGGTTTTCGTCTGCTTTGTTAAAGGGTCATGCCAGAGCAGGGCACGTCCTAACCCTAATCCCTTGTGAGTGGTGTCTTATAAAAAGAGCAGAACAGACATGGAGATGCACGGGAAGAAGACACCATGTCTCAATGAGGCAGCTGCGTCTACAAGCCCAAGAACACCGAAGAATGTCCAGGGTTACTGACAAGGAAGGCCCCTTCCTTAGAGCCAGTGCCCTAATTTGGACTTCTAGCCTCCAAAAGGGAGCCCTGGCGACTCGGTGGTTAAGAGCTACACTGAGCTATGGCTGGTAACCAAAGGGTTGGCAGTTCGAATCTACCTGGCACTCCCTGGAAACCGTATGGGGCAGTTCTACTCTGTCCTACAGGATTGCTATGAGTTGGAATTGACTACACAGCAAAGGGTTCGGGTTTATTTATTTATTTTTTGGTTTAGCCTTTAAAACTCTGAGGCAAGAAATTCCTCTTTTTGAAGGCACTCTCCTGTAGTGATTTTTTTTGTTACAGCAGCACTAGGAAACTAACACAGACTTTTACGTATTTCCAATCTCACCTTTACAATAAGCGCTGCTATGAATTGTCATACAGCAAAATCACAGACCGCTTTAAGTAAAAGCAAAAGAGGTTTACTGAGAGAGAGAGCCATTCAGGAACAGGGGTTGCACAGAGCAAACAGCACTGATCAAGACTGGTAATAATTATTACTCAACAGACACTATGGTTTATCTCACTAAATCATCTCAAGACTAAATCATCTCAACGCTGACTTCCTTTTTACAGATGAGGAAGCTGACACTCAGAGAGATTCACTGATTTTCTTGTGGCCAAACAACTAGTAAGTCTGATACAGTGCTGGAAGATGAGTCCTCTAGGTTGGAAGCCACTCAAAATACACAGTGACTGCAACAATGGACTCGAGCACACCAACATTTGTGAAGATGCTACATGCTATGGATTGAATTGTGTCCCTCAAAATGATGTGTTGTAAATCCTAACCCCTAAATCCTAACAAAATTATGTGTTGTAATCCTATACCTGTGGTTATAATCCTGTTTAAGAATGGTTTTTCCTTGTTATACTAATGAGGCAGTATTAGTGTAGGGTATGTCCTGAGTCAATCTCTTTTGAGATTTAAAGGCAGATTAAGCAAGCAAGCAGATATGGGGGAGATGATAGATGCCATACCACATGAAGATGGCCAAGGGACTAAGGAACAGAAGCTGAAAAGAGACAAGGACCTTCTCCCAGAGGCAACAGAGAGAGAGATCCTTCCCCTAGAGCCAGTGCTGCTAACTCAGACTTCTAGCCCCCTGAACTGTGAGAAAATAAATTTATGTTAAAGCCACTCACTTGTGGCACTTCTGTTACAGCAGCACTAGGTAACTAAGACCGTGCAGGACCGGGCAGCGTTTCCTTCTGTTGTGCATGGGGTCCCGATGACTGGGAGCTGACTTGATGGCAAGAGCATACAGCTGATCAATTGCTTTTCCACCATCTCATGTTGCCAGCACACTTTCTGTGAAAAATAGGCTCCAGGTGATGTAGATAGGACTACCCCACCCCCACCCCAAACTCGAGCACAGACAGGGCCACCTCAGGCCCCATGGCTGCTGTTCTGTCCCGGCCTTCCTGGGATGGGGCATTCTGTGGGGTGTCTCGGTGGAGGACTCACTGGTGGTTAAGAGCTCAGCTCTGACCAAAAGGTCGGCAGTTCGAATCCACCAGCTGCTCTTTGGAAACCCTATGGGACAGTTCTCCTCTGTCCTATTGTGTCGCTGTGTGTTGCAATTGACTTGACAGCAACCGGTTTGGTTTTTAGGTTTAGAAAATGATATCGTAAAATGATGTAAACCAGATGTAGAGTTGATGGCTGCCGTATGAAGGGGGTGGTATCTCTTCCAGTCAGGAGGGAATCATAATAAAAGCACTTTGAATGAAGAGGGAAATAGCAATCACCCTCTGCTCTGAAAGGCCCTCTGCCCGCCCCCCCCAAAAAAATGGTCTTCCTAAACCACTCAGTGGGCTCTGGCAGCGCCTTAGCTTTTATCTGGAAGCAGCAGACGGTGACCCTTTCTTCAGGGTCTTTATCAGGTCTCTGCTCGTCCCTGGGGCCAGGAGCACCAATGAGGTTTACAGACTGTCTCTCTTTCTCCACAAGCGCACAGACCGCCTGTCGGGTGTGATTGTGCAGGGGTGATGTGTCTCAGGCAGACACTGCTTCTGGTTCCTTGAAGGCTTATCTCTTTCATTCAGTGGATTTGCGCTGCAGGCGTGACTTGTGAAATGAAGGCTGAGAGAAGCAAAGGGAGCATCTAAGGTGAGGGCTGAGGGGCCTGACTGTTGAGAACAGCAACTCCTTTCAGCTCGGAAGACTTGTGGTGCACTCCACAGGGACAGGTTTCTGGGGACCAGTCCCTCTTAGCAACCACTCCGTCCAAGATAATGTCATGTGCCCATCATTACGGTATCCTACAGAATAGCATCGCTGCCCTGACAGTGCCCTGGGCTCCCTGAGCATCCCCTGCAGCCCTGACCTTTTGCCGTCTCCTTAGTTTTACGTTTTCCAGAACGGCAAGTAGTTGGGATCACACAGCATGCAGCTTTTACAGGCTGGTGTCTGATTCGGCGACATGTATTTCAGGTTCCTCCCTGCTGAAGGCTGCTTCTTGCTCCCGGCTTTCCAGCTAATGGGGTTCTCTTTCAGATAGCTCAGCCTCTAGTTTTCCTTTCATAATCTTGTAGAAATTTACTTTTGGAAACTGAGATCCTTTATAGGTTTACATCTGTTTCTCTGAGAGGTACCGTTCCTTGTTGTTGTCGTTAGTTGCTGTCGAGTCGATTCCGACTTGTGGTGACCCCATGTGCCAGAGTAGAACTGCTCCATAGGCTATAACCTTTCAGAAGCAGATATTCCGAGGAGCCTCTGAGTGGGTTTGGACAGCCAGCCTTTCAGCTAGTAGTCGAGTACTTCACTGTTTGCACCACCCAGGGGCTCCTTTCCCAGCTTTCCTTTTAGATGAAGAAGTTCACTTGTTAACTCTCTGCAGAGAGATTCTTTTACCTGTGAATGAAAAAGTGAGAAACATGCACCAAAAAAAGCTAATCACAGGGTACTAATCTGAGAGACCACCACCTGTCCTTAGTGTGTGCTGTGGGGGCGTGCATGTCGCTCTGGTGCTGGAAGCAAAGCCACCAGTATTCCAATACCAGCAGGATCACCCATGGTGGACAGGTTTAAGTGGAGTTTCCAGACTAACACGGACTAAATAAGAAGAAAGGACTGGAGATCTACGCCAGAAAATTAGCTGATAAAAACTCTACGGGTCACAACAGAACATTGTCTGATAAGACAATGAGCTGGAAGATGAGGCCCTAGGTTGGAAGGTAGTCAAAATACCCAGTGGCCACAGTAACGCACTTCTGCACACCAAGGATTGTGAAGGTGGCGCAGGACCAGGCAGTGTTTCATTCTGTTCTACATACCAACTGACTCGCTGGCAGTTATCAACAACACGGAAAGGGTGTGTTTAACTTTATAAGCTACTGCCAAACTATTTTCCAAAGTAGATTTCTGATGGGCAGCATGTAGTTGGGTCTTCCTTTTTAAATCTAATCTGATAATCCTTGCCGTTTATTTGGGCCATTTAGACCATTGATATTTTGTGTGATTATTGATGTGGTTGGGTTTAAATCTACCATCTTGCCATAGGTTTTTCATTTGTTCTTTTAATTTTTGTTCTTTTTCTTCTTTCTTTCTTATTTTGCCTTGTTTTGAATTGTTATTAGCAGCCACCAAGTGGTCCCTGACTCATAGCAATGGAACAAGACACTGTCCGGCCTTGTGCCATCCCCATGATCAGTTGTAGGTCAGACAATGTTCCATTGTGATCCATAGGGTTTTCATTGGCTGAGTTTTGGAATTAGATCACCAGGTCTCTCTTCCTAGTGCCTGTTAGCCTGGAACCTGTTCAGCATCACAGCAACCTGCAGGCCTCCACTGAGAGATGCATGAGGTGCACTGGCCAGGAATCCAGTCTGGGTCTCCCACATGGAAGGGGAGAGTTCTGCCACTGATCCACCATTACGCTCCTGTTTTGGATTATTTGGGTATTTTTCATAAATACATTTTATCTACTCTATAGGTTATAACCGTATTTTTACTCAAATAATGTGTACCTTCTATGTTTGTTTGCCAACTGTTCCCTCCCCCTGTGAGGTACTTTCATAAATGAAGCCAATTTTTTTTTTGCATGTTGCTATAAAAATTAGCATAGCACACTTATGCAAATACCTCATGGGGGGGAAGGGAGCGGTTGGCAAACAAATGCAGAAGTCATGCTTTATTTGTGTAAAAACACAGTAGTTATCCCTTTTAGACATGCTGTCATGGTTGCTCAGAGGCAGACAGTCTTGGCCTTACCCCTACCTCAGGGGCAGTGGATCTTTGGGAAGTGGGGCTTAGGAGGGGTCCTGCCTTCTCAGCAGCTTACAGCCCTGCTTCATGCTGGAGAAAGCTGTGGAACTAGGCTGGGTTTCTCACCTGAGTTCCACGTTGGAGGCCCTTCCAAGTTTCTGCCATTTCCATTCCTCCCGGGAGCACCTGGCTTGTGTTGATGACCCCTGGAAAGTGCCAGAGAACAAGGGTACATGTCTCTTGTGTGGGTTCCCCAGGGGGTCTACACAAGCACTTTAGCCGATATTTTGACTTTATAAATTCATAAAATCCGCAGCTGCTTTCTTATTTGCTCTTAGGACCATAATGCTATAGCCCAGAACCGTCCAAGTCTTTCTATGTGGTTTCACTTTGTTGGTGCAAGAAGCAAAGTGCAGAAGGCCCAATGCTGACAGACTGGGAAGAAGCCCCACTGGCTCGGTTTCATCTCCTTTACATGAAAAACGACAGTATTCCAGCAGAAAGGACAGAGCAAACTTGTGGGAATAGAAATTTCAAATAATCAGGAAATGATACAAGGACACTTGACCTTCACACAAGAGTTAGGGTAGGTGGCCCCAGATGATCAGGAAGGTCTTGAACACAAGACTGTGAAGCCGTTGGAGGTCATCTCTGCTTGACCTTGATGCACCAGGGATAGAGACGGGGGGAGGGATGGACAGGTGTTCCTTGCCCATGGAGGAAAGGTGGTTTGGAGACTAGGGACCAATGACCTCATCGATCTGTGGACGATTTTAGCCTACATTTAAAAAGACATTCTGGGAATGCCTAGAAAAGAGATCACCACTTGGCTATCAGTGTGACGTACTAGGGTGGCTTGCATGTTGCTGTGAGGCTGGAAGCTATGCCACTGTTATTTCAAATATCAACAGGGTCACCAATGGTGGACAGGTTTCAGCAGAGCTTCCAGACTAAGACAGATGAGGAAGAAAGGCCTGGCAGTCCACTTCCAAAAATCAACCAATGAAAACACTATGGATCACAACAGAATATTGTCTGATATAGTGCTGGAAGATGAGCCCCCTAGGTTGGAAGGCACTCAAACTACACAGTGGCCAAAACAATGAACTCTAACATACTAATGATCATGAAGATGGCTCAGGACCAGGCAATGTTTCATTTTGTTGTACATGGGGTCGCCATGAATCAGAGCTGACTGGATCGCAGCTAACAACAACAACAAGAAAAGAAAGAAACAGCATTACCCAAAAAAACCCACTGCCGTCGAGTCGATTCCGACTCATAGTGACCCTATAGGACAGAGCAGAAACAGCATTAGTGGCTAAAAAATACAGGCCATACAAGGGCCACCTTGTTCCTGTTTGTGATCTGCTCCTTACCAGGCGGGGCAGTTACATTGCATCTTAACTCAGCCAGGCATTTGAGGTCTTCTGTGACTTCTTTAAGGACAAGACAGAGAAGAATGCATGAGAAATAAGGAACTCGAGTAAACTCAGGACTGGCTGAACTACTGTACTGATGGGTGGATGTCAACTCCAAGAGAGATTTCTGGTTCGCCCTGGCACTTTGCACTTGGATCTGTTCCGCTAAAAGCATGGTCATCAATGATGTGATTAATGATGTCTGTCTCTAACCAGTGACAGACCCTGTGTCTAAAATAATAAAAATGAAGTTAGTACATATCTACATGGACAAACATCCCAGTTTGGATAGCAGCATGGGAGGGGTAATGCAATACTTTTCTTTTTCCTTTTATTGTTGTTCCTATGGGATTTGTCCCTGGAGAAGGACATCATGCTTGGTAAAGTAGAGGGTCAGCGAAAGAGAGGAACACCCTCAACCAGGTGGATTTACATAGTGGCGGCAACAATGGGCTGAAGCATAACAACGATTGTGAGGATGGTGCAGGACTGGCCACTGTTTCCTTCTGTGGTACATAGGGTCGCTATGAGTCGGAACTGACTCTACGGCACCTAACAACAACAACAGCATGGGTTCATGGTAAAAGCAATCTAGCAGCTTTATCTGTGCAAGCAGCCCTCACACCACTCACTTCCTCCCAAATCCTTGTTGCTCGCAGGAGGAGATACAAGCTGTAGAGTGAGGCTGGAGCAAGAAGAGAAAGGCAGAAACTGAGAACCAATGGCCAGGAGGCAGGAGCAAGATCTGGAGTGTGTGGTGTCCTAGAAACCCAAGGGAAGAATGCTCATGAGGAGGCAGTGGTCAACTGTGGGACAAGAACCCAGGGGAAGAATGGTCAGGAGGGGATAGTTGTCAACTGTGGACCAAGAAGATGGAGGAAGAAAGCTCAGGAGGGGAGAGTGGTCAATTGTAGACCTAGAACTCAGGGAATGAATGCTCAGGAGAGAAGAGTGGTCAACTGTGGACCAAGAACCCCGGGGAAGAATGCTCAGAAGGGAACAGTGGTCAACTGTGGACAAAGAACCCAGGGGAAGAATGCTCAGGAGGGGACAGTGGTCAGCTCTGAACCTAGAACCTGGGGGGAGAATGCTCAGGGGGAGGACAGTGGTCAGCTGTGGACATAGAACCTAGGGGATGAGGACAGAGTGCCTACAGGTCCTGGGTTATGTGTCTACTAGAACAGCCCTCTTGTTACATCTGTAGAGCCAACATATATTGAGTTATGTGTGATACCCTGCTAACATCTGGAAATAAAAATATGACCTTCAAAAGAAGAGAATGGCAAGGAAAATTAAAAAATAAAACCTGAACTTTGTGAAAATAGTAGATCTTCCCAATGGTGAATGCTTTGTGAAACCAGACCTAGAAACACAAAAACTCCTGTATTAAGTTTTTGTGATTAGAAAAAAAAATTTTTTTTTTTTTTATTATAGCACTCAAGGGCTTCCTGGTGCTGTTGAGATCTGTTGAGTCTATTCAGACTCATAGGGACCCCATGTGACAAAGCAGAACTGTCCCATAGAGTTTTCTAGGCTGATCTTTACTGGAGAAGATCAGTAGGTCTTTCTCTCACAGAGCTACTGCTGGGAGGGTTTAAACCACCGAACTTCTGGTTAGCAGCTGAGTGCTTAACCGTTGCATCACTAGGGCTCCTGAGAGGCTGGATAATCCCCTGACAGGCTTGCCTCAGCCTTGACCAACCTTGGAAAAGATTTTCCCCAGGCTCTCGAGGGATCCCGGGAACTCCAGAGAAGGGTTTACGAAAAATGTGGCCCACCCAAGAGCTCATCCTCGGATCTCACCTGGCTGCTCCTGGTGGGAAGGTGGGCAGGGCCACGTGGTATGGCTGTGAGCTCCTGTGAGTTCCTGGAAGGCAAAAGTGGGCCTTCCCGTTTTCTCCACCATTGCTTATAACTCATAGTTAAGCGCTTTTGGCAAGTAGAGTAAAGCCTGTTGAAGCTGTGTAAGGCAGAAACCTGTCAGAGAAGGAAAATTTAAAAGTATTTCCACTAAAATGAGGATAGGATGAACAGTGGTCAGACAGCATCCTGTCAAACGTTGGAAAACTTGCGAGAGCTGAAAAAATACAGCAGTTCCATTAAGTTCCAGCTCTCACAGTTTTCACTGTATATACAAAAAAAAATTAGACTGGTTATTAAAAATGTTCTGAAACATAATAGTACCATCAAGCCACCAACCACATATGCAGCAAACATTTTAATTTTTTAAGTTTTCTGGAATGTTTTACAAATCTTTGTTGAAAATACTCATACTAGTTTTGCTTTCTTCAAATCTGTTCTTCAGATGGTCTCTAAATTCAGGTGGGATATACTCAAGGTCATATTTTGGCTCTCGTGGACTTGCTCTGATTGTCTTCGGTTTCAGTTTGAACTTGCATATGAGCAATTGATGGTCTGTTCCACAGTTGGCCCCTGGCCTTGTTCTGACTGATGATACTGAGCTTTTCCATCGTCTGTTTCCACAGATGTAGTCAATTTGATTTCTGTGTGTTCCATCTGGTGAGGTCCATGTGTATAGTTGCCATGTGTATGGATTGCACCTCAACATAAAACATAAAGAAAACAAAAATCCTCACAACTGGACCAATGAGCAATATCGTGATAAATGGAGAAAAGATTGAAGTTGTCAAGGATTTCATTTTACTTGCATCCACAATCAACAGCCATGGAAGCAGCAGTCAAGAAATCAAAAGACACATTGCATTGGGTAAATCTGCTGCAAAGGACCTCTTCAAAGTGTTGAAGAGCAAAGATGTCACCTTGAATACTTAGGTGCACCTGACCCAAGCCATGGTATTTTCAATCTCATCGTATGCATGTGAAATCTGGACAATGAATAAGGAAGACCGAAGAAGAATTGACACCTTTGAATTGTGGTGTTGGTGAAGAATATTGAATATACCACGGACTGCCAAAAGAACGAACAAATCTGTCTTGGAAGAAGTACAACCAGAATGCTCCTTAGAAGCAAGGATGGCGAGACTGCGTCTTACGCACTTTGGACATGTCGTCAGGAGGGATCAGTCCCTGGAGAAGTACATCATGCTTGGCAGAGTACAGGGTCAGTGGAAAAGAGGAAGACCCTCAATGGAGTGGATTGACACAGTGGCTGCAACAATGAGCTCAAGCATAACAACGATTGTAAGGATGGCTCAGGACCGGGCAGTGTTTCGTTCTGTTGTGCATAGGGTTGCTATGAGTCGGAACCGACTCGACAGCGCCTAACAACAACAGCAACAGTTTTGCTTTAAGTTCTTAAGTGTTACTGACACATTGGACAAAGGTATCCTTTTACATATCAAGCAAAATGTCTTCCGGGGTAAAAAGTGTGGGACCTGCCTAACCCATCTGTGGGTCCACAGGTAAACTCATAGCTTGCAGAGGGTTTCCAAACCTCAGAGGCAAAGCTGAGCTTTAACAAAGAGTAGGCTTGGAATCACACTGCTGCCCACTCAGGAAAAAGAAAAAAACCTGTTGCCATCGAGTTGATTCTGACTCATAGAGAAACTATAGGATGGAGCAGAACCGCCCCGTAGGGTTTCTGAGGAGCGGCTGGTGAATCCAAACTGCCGACCTTTTAGTAAGCAGCCAAACACTTAACCACTGTGTCACCAGGGCTCCCCACTCAGAAAGCCAGGTAGAAAATGGAACCCCAATGCATATGAACAATTTGGGTCAAATTAATCAAATGCTGAAATATTTGGAAAAAGAATTAAGGCGAATAGGGGAAAGGGGTAGGCCAGTTCAGTTCTACAGATTTGTTATCACCACTGGCTGCTATCAAGGGGATTCTGACTCTTGGTGACACCAGGTGTTGTCAGAGTAGAACTGCACTCCATAGGGTTTTCAATGGCTGTTTTTTTTGGAAGTAGATTGCCAGACCTTTCTTCTGAGGTGCTTCTGGGTGGACTTGAACCTCCAACCTTTCCGTTAGCAGCCAAGTGCTTAACTGTTGCACCACCCAGTGACCTTTCCAGCTTGATATATTTCTTTCCTCGTACCCTTTCCTTCTCATCAATCCTTCTCATCAATTCCTTCTCCAGCTCCATGGGAGTATGAGAGAAAGTACACGAAGGATCAGCCCTTTCAAAGAAGATTGTAGTCACTGTTCCCACTCTGTGAATAGGATGCATTCTTCGACTCAACCACTCATAGGTTATAATTTCTCCCTTATCACACTCTCTACACGAAAACTACCTGCAAATGAATGAAGCCAGCAAATCTTTTCTTGATGTTTATTGAGTTGGATTCTGGTGCCTCTTGGGCTGATTCAATTTCAAGAACTATTTTGACAACCTTGCTTACTGACCTCAAGAGACTCAGAGTAAAAATCATCGACTGTCTCGGAAGACAGGATATCCACCATGTGGAGGATCTGTTGTTATTCTATGCCAAGTTGGAAGGCTTTCCTTTTATGGCATTTAAAAAATGCTCCCCAGAAGATGACAGCATTACATTGTCAGGTAATAGTTAATTGCATAATGTTAGGTTCTCTTAAAAGGATGTTGAACAGATTATATTTTATAAGAAAAAGCACAGGGAAATGACGGATGAGAGTTTTAACAGTGTTGAAAAATATTTCTACAATTTAAATTCATCCACAAATTTTTGCATGCCTATGATATGTAATGCAATAAAAAAAATGCAATAGTAACCTTAAAAACTTCTAATTTATGATAACTCTGCTCTACAGAGCACATCATAGCTTGGTATTTACAACCTGCTTTTTTTTTTTTTTTCATCTAGAGAGAAGCCCACAGTCCTGCACCAGATGTTCATGTTGCTATTTGAAAATCTTGAGCTCCAGCCAAACGTGGATACTTAATATACAGTACCTCAGCAAGACTCACCCTCCGTACGTGGGTACTTAATATACAGTACCTCAGCATGACTCACCATCCATACATGGACACTTTATATACAGTACCTCAGTCCGGCTCACTCTCCATATGTGGGTACTTAATATACACTACCTCAGCATGACTCACCCTCTGTACGTGGGTACTTAATATACAGTACCTCAGCACGACTCACCCTCCGTACATGGGCATTTTATATACTCGGTACAGCTCACTCTCCATATATGGGTACTTAATATACAGTACCTCAGTACAACTCACCCTCCATACATGGACACTTTATGTACAGTACCTCAGTACAGCTCGCTCTCCAAATGTGGGCACTTTATACACAGTACCTCAGTACAACTCACCCTCCATACATGGAGACTTTATATACAGTACCTCAGTACGGCTCACTCTCCATATGTGGATACTTAATACACAGTACCTCAGTACAACTTACTCTCCATACATGGGTACTTAATATACAGTACCTCAGTACAACTCACCCTCCATACATGGATACTTAATATACAGTACCTCAGCACGACTCACCCTCTGCATGTGGGTACTTAATACATAGTACCTCAGCACGACTCACCCTCCATACTAGGGTACTTAATATACAGTACCTCAGCATGACTCACCTTCCATACGTGGGTACTTAATATACAGTACCTCAGTACAACTCACCCTCCATACATGGACACTTTATATACAGCACCTCAGTACAGCTCACTCTCCATATGTGGATACTTAATATACAGAACCTTTTTTTTTTTTCAGTAGAGCTCACTCTCCATACATAGGTACTTTATATACAGTACTCAGTACAGCTTACCCTTCATATGTGGATACTTTATGTACAGTACCTCAGTTCAGCTCACTCTCCATACATGCGTACTTTATATACAGCACCTCAGTACAGCTCACCTTCCACACATGGATACTTTATATATAATACCTCAGCACAACTCACCCTCCATATATGGATACTTTATATACAGTACCTCAGTACATTTGGTCCTGATTTTTTTCAGTTTCAGCTTGAACTTGCATATGAGCAACTAGATGGTCTGTTCCACAGTCGGCCCCTGGCCTTGTTCTGACTGATGATATTGAGCTTTTCCATCGTCTTTTTCCACAGATGTAGTCAATTTGATTTCTGTGTGTTCCATCTGGTGAGGTCTATGTGTATAGTCATTGTTTATGTTGGTGAAAGAAGTTATTTGCAACGAAGAAGTCGTTGGTCTTGCAAAATTCTACCATTTGATCTCTGGCACTGTTTCTATCACCAAGGCCATATTTTCCAACTACTGATCCTTCTTTGTTTCCAGCTTTCACATTCCAATCATCAGTAATTATCAATGCACCTTCATTGCATGTTCGATCAATAGTCATATTAACTGGTCTTCCTTGTGGGCATATGGATATTATCCTATCACTGACACCATTGTACTTCAGGAGAGATCTTGAAATGTTCTTTTTGACGATGAATGCAACACCATTCCGCTTCAAGTTGTCATTCCCAGCGTAGTAGACTATATGATTGTCTGATTTAAAATGGCCAATACCAGTCCATTACAGCTCACTAATGCCCAGGATATCGAGGTTTATGCATTCCATTTCACTTTTGATGATTTCCAAATTTCCTAGATTCATACTTCGTACATTCCAGGTTCCAATTATTAATGGATGTTTGTAGCTGTTTCTTCTCATTTTGAATCGTGCCACATCAGCAAACGAAGGTCCCAAAAGCTTTACTCCATCCAAGTCATTAAGGTCGACTCTACTTTGAGGAGGCAGCTCTTCCCCAGTCATCTTTTGAGTGCCTTCCAACCTGGGGGGCTCATCTTCCAGCACTATATCAGACAATGTTCCGTTGCTATTCATAAGGTTTTCTCTGGCTAATGTTTTTCAGAAGTAGACTGCTGGGTCCTTCTTCCTAGTCTGTCTTAGTCTGGAAGCTCAGCTGAAACCTGTCCTCCATGGGTGACCCTGCTGGTATCTGAATACCTATGGCATAGCTTCCAGCATCACAGCAACATACAATCCCCCACAGTACAACAAACTGAGTATATCCCACCTGAATTCAGAGACCATCTGAAGAACAGATTTGATGCATTGAACACTAGTGACCGAAGACCAGATGAGTTGTGGAATGACATCAAGGACATCGTACATAAAGAAAGCAAGAGGTCATTGAAAAGACAGGAAGGAAAGAAAAGACCAAGATGGATGTCAGAGGAGACTCTGAAACTTGCTATCAAATGTTGAGCAGCTAAAGAAAAAGGAAGAATTGATGAAGTAAAAGAACCGAACAGAAGATTTCAAGGGGCGGTTCGAGAAGACAAAGTACTGTAATGACATGTGCAAAGAGCTGGAAATGGAAAACCAAAAGAGAAGAACATACTCGGTGTTACTCAAGCTGAAAGAATTGAAGAAAAATTTCAAGCCTCGAGTTGCAATAGTGAAGGATTCTATGGGGAAAATATTAAACAACACAGAAAGCATCAAAAGAATATGGAAGAAATACACAGAGTCATTATACCAAAAAGAATTAGTCAATATTCAACCATTTCAAGAGGTAGCATATGAACAGGAACCAATGGTACCGAAGGAAGAAGTCCAAGCTGCTCTCAATGCACTGGCAAAAAACAAGGCTCCAGGAATTGATGGGATATCAATTGAGATGTTTCAACAAACAGATGCAGCGCTGGAGGTGCTCACTCGCCTATGCCAAGAAATATGGAAGACAGTTTCCTGGCCAACTGACTGGAAGAGATCCATATTTATGCCTATTCCCAAGAAAAGTGATCCAACCGAATGTGGAAATTATAGAACAATATCATTAATATCACACACAAGAAAATTTTGCTGAAAAGGGCTGCAGCAGTATATTGACAGGGAGCAGCCAGAAATTCAGGCCGGTTTCAGAAGAGGATGTGGAACCAGGGATATCATTGCTGATGTCAGATGGATCCTGGCTGAAAGCAGAGAATACCAGAAGGATGTTTACCTGTGTTTTATTGACTATGCAAAGGCATTCGACTGTGTGGCTTATAACAAATTATGGTTACCATTGCAGAGCACTTAATTGTGCTCATGAGAAACCTTTCCGTAGATCAAGAGGCAGTTTTTTGGACAGAACAAGGGGATACTGATTGGTTTAAAGTCAGGACAGGTGTTTGCCAGGGTTCTTTTCTTTCACTATACCTATTTAATCTGTATGCTGAGCAAATAATCTGAGAAGCTGGACTGTATGAAGAAGAACGGGGCATCAGGATTGGAGGAAGACTCATTAACAACCTGTGTTATGCAGATGACACAACCTTGCTTGCTGAAAGTGAGAAGGACTTAAAGCACTTACTAATGAAGATCAGAGACCACAGTCTTCAGTATGGATTGTACCTCAACATAAAAGAAAAATTCTCACAACTGGACCAATGAGCAACATTATGATAAATGGAGAAAAGATTGAAGTTGTCAAGGATTTCATTTTACTTGGATCCACAATCAACAGTCATGGAAGCAGCAGTCAAGAAATCAAAAGACGCATTGCATTGGGTAAATCTGCTGCAAAGGACCTCTTCAAAGTGTGGAAAAGCAAAGATGTTGTCTTGAAGACTAAGGTGAGCCTGACCCAAGCCATGGTATTTTCAATCTCACCATATGCGTGTGAAAGCTGGACGGTGAATGAGGAAGACTGAAGAAGAATTGATGCCTTCAAATTGTGGTGTTGGTGAAGAATATTGAATATATCATGGACTGCTATGGCAGTGGAGTGGTTTGGCCAAAAGAACGAACAAATCTGTCTTAGAAGTAGTACAACCAGAATGCTTCTTAGAAGCAAGGATGGTGAGACTGCGTCTCAGATACTTTGGACATGTTGTCAGGAGGGATCAGTCCCTGGAGAAGGACATTATGCTTGGCAGAGTACAGGGTCAGCGGAAAAGAGGAAGACCATCAAGGAGGTGGATTGACACAGTGGCTGCAACAGTGAACTCAAGCATAATGATTGTAAGGATGGCTCAGGACCAGGCAGTGTTTTCTTTTGTTGTGCATAGGGTCGCTATGAGTTGGAACCGTCTCGATGGCACCTAAAGACAACAACAACAACCTCAGTCCAACTCACCCAGCATACTTGGATACTTTATATACACTACCTCAGTACAACTTACCTTCCATAATGGGTACTTTATATACAGTACCTCAATACAGCTCACTCTGCTTACGTGGACACTTTATACACAGGACCTCAGTAGAGCTCACCCTCCATAAGTAGCTATTTTATATACAGTACCCCAGTACACATCACCCTCCTTATGTGGGTACTTTGTATACAGTACCTCAGTACAGCTCACCCTCTACACGTGGGCACTTTATATACAGTACCTCAGCACAACTCACCTTCCACAGGTGGGTACTTTGTGTACAGGACCTCAGTACAGTTCAGTGTCCATATATGGGTACTTTATATACAGTATTTTTTTTTTATTATTCATTACAACACACCCTCCATATGTGGATACTTTATATACAGTACCTCAGTACAACTCACCCTCCATATGTGGGTACTTACTTTATGTACAGTACCTCAGTAAAACTCTCCCTCCATATGTGGGTACTTTATGTACCGTACTTCAGTACAGCTCACTGTCCATATGTGGATACTTTATGTACAGTAGTCAGTACAAGTCACTCTCCATATGTTGATATTTTATATACAGTACCTCAGTACAACTCACCCTCCGTATGTGGGTACTTTATACACAGTACCTCAGTACCGCTCACTCTCCTTACGTGGATACTTTAGGTACAATACTCAGTATAGCTTGCCTTCCACACGTGGGTACTCTATGTAGAGTACTCAGCACAGCTTGCCCTCCCAGTGAGATTTTTGGCAGGTGTCTGGACCCAGATGGGATTGTACTTTGTACTTCGTATGTTTAGTGATGGCCTGAGAATTTTGTGTTGCAATAAGGAAGCATATTCTGGTCACCATTAAATTTGGCCAGTGTCCTTTTGTGGTGTGGGAATAATTCAAGTCTTGCTGAAGGTGCTTTAGAATAAAGCCTCATGAAATTGCCTGGCAAAGAGAAGGTGTGTTTCTTGCCTGATCCCAGCGCAGACTGCTTTCTTCCCTCCATCAATCAGTGGTGATGGAGCTCCTACAATAGTCTGCTTTAGACTGTGAACAAAAAAAAACTAAACTGTGCTTTCAAGTTCTTTGTGGCTCATGGTCCCCTGTACGTTACAGAGTAGAACTGCTCTGTAGGATTTTTTCTGGCTGTAGTATTTACGGAAGCATGTCCACAGGCCTTTGTTCCACCGCCCCACTGGGTGGGTTTGATCCACCAACCTTTGGGCTAGTTAGTAGTGAGCACAGACTGTTTGTACCACCTGGGGGCCTCTGTTAGGTTGTGAAGGGCCATACAAACAAATAGAGCTCATTCTTCTCTCAGGAGCTGCATTGGCCTGGGAAGATGAAGCACAGGTGAGCGTCATCGAGTCACCACAGGCCGGTGTGAGATTCACTGCCAAAGTTGAATATTATTAACAATGAGTTTATAATGCTGTGGAGAGTTTTATTTTCTAGAAATCCCCCAAGAGGATTTCTCATGAAATGGGACAAGAAGCACAATTTCCAGGGAGTTTTCCTGCTTCATTACAGCAGAGAGCGGGCTGTTATGGTTCTGATTGTGTCCCCCGAAAAGGTATGCTGAAGTCATAACCCCCCTGTACCTGTGAACATGACAGTGTTTGAAATAGGGTCTTTGTAGATGTTAGCAGTTAGGTTCACCTGAGGTCAGACTGGAGAAAGGTGGGTCCTCATCCTTCTGAGTGACATCCTGTAAACGAAGAGACGCTGAGACAGACACACAAGAAGATGGCCGTGTGAAGACGGAGGCAGAAATCGGAGTGATACTGCCACAAGCCAAGGAATATCTGGGCCACCAGGAGCTGGGAGAGACAGGAAGGACCTTCCCCTAGAGCCCCCAGAGAGAGCATGGCCATACCAACACCGTGAATATAAACTTCTGGCCTCCAGAACTGAGAGAGAACAACTCTCTCTTGTTTAAGTCACCGGGGTTATGGCACTGTGCTACGCAGCCCCAGCGAACAAACACAGGGACAACGGGGGCCATGGAGGTTTCAATTCTTCCCCAGCGAACAAACACAGGGACAACGGGGGCCATGGAGGTTTCAATTCTTCACCCTCCTGCAGGATCCAGGTCAGGTTTCCCTGTACCTCTAGGCTGGGGAGGCTGGAGGTGTGGGGCAGGACAGGGAGGAAGGAGAAGTGCCTGCAGGTGAGAGAATTGGGGTGGGGGGGTGGTGAGGAAAACGTTGAGAATGAGCTTAGAGAGACAGAGGATCTGGGAGGGCAGAACAGGGGATTTTGAGATGGGCTGCGACTCATGAACTAGAGCTCCTAAACGTTCTTTGAGAGCTGCTAATAAAGACAGGAAGTGCTTTTACTTTGGTTGTTGGATCACTTCCCTGAACACCTCACTGTTCTGAAATAAGGCATGTGAGGCCTCAACGATACTGATTACACAGTAGTTTACATAAAAAAAAGATAGCGAGGAGAATGACAGAGATGGGAGCTGAGCTGATCCTTGGAGATGACGTGTGGATATGGAGCAGAGAAGGCTCTGGAAGAAGGATGGCAGGGCAAGGGCTTGGAGTTGGGAATAAACATGGATTATAGGGGGAAAAGGGAGTCCCTGGGTTGTGCAAACCACTAATGCACTGGGCTGCTAACTGAAAGGTTGGAGGTTTGAGTCCACCCAGAGGCATCTCAAAAGACAGGCCTTGAGATCTGCTTCTGAAAGGTCACAGCCAAGAAAATCCTATGGAGCGGTTCTACTCTGCACATAGGGTTACCATGAGTTGGAATTGACTCAGTGTCAACTGGCTTGATTTGGTTTTTTGGTTTGAGCTAAATGTAGGGAGTAAAGTGACACCATGAAGATGACGACATGTAGCCAGCACGTGGCAGGCCTCCATAGATGTTGGATAGATTACCAATCCTAACAATAATCCTGGGAGCATATGGCATTAGTGAGCCGTTCTGTAGATGAGGAAGCTGGAGCCCGGAAAAGTTAGGTAACTTTCCACAATTCATAGGGCTAATCTTGTGGAGCCAAGATTCAACACCTGATCTGTTTCTGAAACCTGTGTTCTTAACCACCACACAACACTTCCACCAAGTACATCCTACAAGTCCAGGTGGAAGAGAGGAGCGTTAGGAGGTGGGCTTCCCCTTCAGAGGGGGAGCAAGGGTCACATCTGCTGGTGTTGGCTTTGAAGTTCTGTCAAAACTCCTCCCAGCTGGAAGTATACCTGTGGAACATTTCAGAAATGGGAAGGTGGAGGGTCAGGGATCACCCAGGAGAGGTGGAGGAGGAGCTATTGGGATGGGGTGCCAGAGGGGGTTGATGCACTGCAGGTCTTTCACTGGCAGTGGGACCTTGTACCAGTGCAGGGCCTCCAGCTCCTCATCCTTCAGTGAAGGCCTGATCTCCAGTTTTCAGACTATGGCCCTCAAAGCCAGTGCCTGGTACCTCACAGGGGCAGCCCCTAGAGGATGGGTGAGCCGTCAGGATTCTTGCTTTCCTTCTCCCTCTCCTCAGTGCCCCCACCCCACCACTCTCAAAGTGCTTTTGTGAGTTTTATTTATTTGTGTTTTGGGGGAAGATTTAATTTGAACACAGAGCTCTCCACAGCCTCTTCTCCCCAAATTCAAACTTTGCTCTCCCCATGTTTTCCAAGGCCCCGCTCCCATCTGACGTTCTAGGAGTCTGTGTTTTTTTAACCCTCTTGAATAGGAAGAGGCAGGTCTGTAGAAGACAGAGTTCAGGATTAAATCTTTAGGACGGCCTTGCAGACGACCAGCACCATGACCCTCCTGGAGTGTTTGCGGAAATCGAAGCTCCTGGGCTTCAACTGCGAATCTCTCAGCCATAGCCAACTCTCCTGTTGTGTCTTAACCACTCCTGAGCCAGAAAGCCAGTGTTCTTAGGGAAGGTGGTTTGGGGAGGGAACGTCCTTTCTGCAGTTGGGAACCTTTCCCCTTGGCTTCTGGAGTAAGCACAAGTTTCCCACAGGAGTCTCTATCTGCCCTCAGTTGTCGGACAGCACGGAGAGCTTGTCAAAGGATCAGGTGAGACGGAGTTTTGGTCTGCCCTGAATGGTTTGTTGCTGACTCTGTGGACGCTGATTGTGCGTTGGCAAGGTGCCCTTGTGTTTCTGAGGGTTAGATGGTAAATAGCTGTGCAGGACAACTACCCCACCAGGCCACCTCAGCCCTGTGCTCTTGGGACATCTCACCAGGACAAGCACCCAGATCTGTGCCCAAGATGATGTCTCAGGGCAGCCTGTGGAGACAGAACTAGTGAGCATGCTCCAGCCGTCTCTGATGACCTTATCAATAACTTGACCACGGTCAGTGCCATCAGGCCAGCATCTGGCAGACAGAGAGCAATGGCTGGAGGCATTTGGCCTTGATTGGATAGTCACAGGCTTGCTGGGATAGACTCACAATTATTCCTGGCCTTTCCCACTGCACCACTGTGCCCTGATTCACTACCTGGTGTGCAAGACAGCTCCATTTCATCAGAGATGGTTAACGTGGGGGTGGGGTGGGGCAGAAAACAGCAGGATGGGTGTATGTTAAGCCTGAAGGCTGTGGAAAGTGGGAAAAATGGCATCAGGGGAAAGGCCACAGAGGCCTTTGAACCCTGATGTAAAATAAAGGAACACAGCCTTTTATGTGTTCTGGGAGAATGAAAATAACTTTGCAGAGATTCATCATTTTATTACAAGGTACTTTCCTATCCTCCATCTCATGCAACCCTGAGAGGTAGGTATTATTATGCCCATTTTACAGATGAGCTAAGTGAGGGTTAGAGAGGTACGAAGCCTTACCCTCAAATCACTCAGCTGAGCCAGTCTGGTGCAGGGAAATTGATGTTGGGGAATTAACTTAAACTGTTCTTTGAGGGCTGCTAATAAAGCAAGAACCACTTTTACGCTGGTCATTGGACCACTTCCCCGAATGCCTCACTGCTCTGAAATAAGGCATGCGAGGCCTCAAGAATACAGATTACATAGAAGTTCAGATAAGAGGGTACCAACGCAGTGGGTCTGGTTTTTGGTTAATTGGCAGGGAGTTTAAGGGTGAGAACAGGAAGCTAGAAGAAGGCACAGAGAGTGAAAAATACCTCCTGGGAGAAGGGTCAGGAATAACTGGAGAGAGGAAGCTAGGACAGAGGGGGCTTGACCTGGGCCACCTGGCCTGGCAGACAGATGGTCTGAAGAAGCAGGGGCAGGGAGTGCAGGGGAGTGAGCTGCCCCCTGAAAGCAATGAGAGGGCCACGGTCTCAGTCTAGCCGTCAGGCCTCAGGATTGGGGACCTGGTCTCACGGAAATGTGAAGCGTTTTTGGTGCACTGTGAGATTCAGGTTAACTGATTCTAGGAGGAGCTCTGTAACTTTGCTTTAATGTGTACATAGTTTTATCCAGGGCCACGAACATTCTAGTAAACTACCAAAAGCAGTTGCCGTGGAGTTGATTCTGACTCATGGCGAGCCTATGCGTGCCAGAGTAGAACTCTACTCCATAGGGTTTTCAATGGCTGATTTTTCCAAAGTAGATAGCCAGGCCTTCCTTCCGGGGTACCTCTGGGTGGACTCAAAATTAGCAACTGAGCCAAGTTAGCAGTCAAGCTCAGATAAAAGATGAGCGCCTTAAGCATTTGCACCACCCGTGAGGCCATGGCCCCAGGCTCTGCAGGGGAGACTCCCCCTCTGCTCTGGCCTCGGCATTTCTTGGGTAATTCACCTCAAGCACAAAGAGAATGTGTGTTCCCAAAAGCCTCTGAAAACATCAGCTTTTTGTTTCTAAGTCTCCACCCAAACACTCAGGTGCTTGAACATAATTTTCGCTTTTGATTCAGAAGATTGGCATAGTCTGGGGAGAGGAAGGAGAATAAGTTGTGAAAAGGAGGAAATTTGAAGCCGTGTTCACGTCAGGTGCACTGTTAGAAGACTGGAGTATGTCTCAAGAATGTCTAAGACCTTGAAGGAGTTGTTGTGACAAATAAGTCAATCACCACCCACCTACCTACCAAAAATGTCTCTAGGGTTATCACACTAAGGATAAAAAAACCGTGGCCAGAAGACAACCCTCCGATTGTCCCTCCTGGCTCCCATGGGCATTGTGCCTGGGCGGGCCGTCCCTCTGTTGTCACATCATAGGCATTTGACTCAAATTTGAACTTAGGCTGTGTCACGTTACTATATAGTCTAGGTGGTCCCATTGCTTGTTTCCATTATTACACTTCCTCGCTCCCTTATCTGCCTTTGTCCAGAATAGAAAGTGACCGTTCCAAAGTGCAGACTATTTTGCAGCTGGTCAAAAAGTGTGCTGCTGACCTGGTTTCCTGCTTCACACTTGGGACTGGCTCTGGCCGAACACCAGTCTTTTCAGATGGGAACAGCACAACCTCTTGTTCTCCCGCTGCCCTTAAAACTAATGGCTAAGGCCAGAATTCTGTCGCCGGCCTGCTGAGGTCCGTAGGAAGTCAGCGTGGTGCTTTCCTGGCAACTCGGACACCTCCTCCTTCTGACCCAGTGATGAGAAGGTTAATTGAGATTTCTGTGTTTACATTCGAATCAGCATGTATAATGCCGTCTAAATCTTTATCTCTTGTAGCTGGACAGGGTGTAATCACTTTTCTGAAGGTAAAGCCTGATGTGTTCAGGATGAATTGCAGGGCAAGAATGTCCCTGATAAACCCAGAGTGGCAGAAAATGAGGATGATTTACGCAGTGTGGTGTTATGGGGTCAGCCCAGGCAAATGCATCTTGAATTCCAGCCTCATCAGAACGGATGGTTTTAATCTTTCTCAAATATTTTAAGAGCCGTTTCACATTTGATTTTGGTTTAACATTGGGTGTGCCAGCTATTAAATCAGAACAGGATTTAAAAAAAAATAAATTGTTTAGCTGCAAATCAATTTCTTTTTCCAAAAATTGAATGATTGGCAGTATATAAAGCAGTGCAGATGTAGGCCGTGTCTGCATATTTGGCAGAAAAATTCTTTCTACCGTTCCTTTCATTCTTGCCAACACTAAGTGTTGGTTAGGAACTTGGGCTCTGGAGTCAAATCCCAGATCTAACGCTGACCAGTTGGTGATCCATCTTAGTTAACTCCGAGTCTTTATTACCTTATCAATAAAAGGTCAGGTTAAATCTGTAGGGTTTTTGTGATGAAATAATGTCTGTAAAGCACTTGACACAGTGCCTACCACACAGGAGGTACTTGCTTCAAAGTAGAGATGCTGCTGCTGTTGCTGATGGTGATGGGCGTGATGGTGATGGTGACGATGGAGATGGTGATGGTGATAATGATCATAGTGATGGTGATGATGATGGTGATGACGGTGATGGTGGTGTTGGTGGTGATGATAGTGATGGTGGTGGTGATGACAGTGATGGTGGTGTTGGTGGTGATGATAGTGATGGTGGTGGTGATAGTGATGGTGATGGTGGTGGTGATGACAGTGATGGTGGTGGTGATGACAGTGATGGTGGTGGTAATAATGATGGTGGTGATAATGATGATAGTGATGGTGATGATGGTGATGGCGGTGATAATGATGGTGATGGTAATGATGGTGATGATGGCAATCATAGTGATGATGGTGATGATGATGGTGGTGACGGTGATGGTGGTGTTGGTGGTGATGATAGTGATGGTGGTGGTGATGACAGTGATGGTGGTGGTAATAATGATGGTGGTGATAATGATGATAGTGATGGTGATGATGGTGATGGCGGTGATAATGATGGTGATGGTAATGATGGTGATGATGGCAATCATAGTGATGATGGTGATGATGATGGTGGTGACAGTGATGATGGTGATGGTAACCCAGTACCCGTGCCGTCAAGTCGATTCCGACTCATAGTGACACTATAGGACAGAGTAGAACTGCCCCATAGAGTTTCCGAGGAGCGCCTGGTGGATTTGAACTGCCGACCCTTTGGTGAGCAGCCATAGCACCTAATGGTGATGGTGATGGTGATGATAATGATGATGGTGATGATAGTGATGGTGATGATGGTGATGGTGGTGATGATAGTGAGGATGGTGGTGATAGTGTTGATAGTGATGACAGTGGTATTGATGATGATGGTGATGATAGTGATGGGGATGATGGTGGTGGTGATGATGGTGATAGTGATGTGATGATGATGGGATGGTTTTTATGATGGTGATGATGATGGTGATGATGGTGATGCTAGTGTGATGATGATGATGACCATGCGATGATGATGGTGATGATGGGGATGGGGTTTATGATGGTGATGATGATGGTGATGCTGGTGTGATGATGGAGGTGATGATGATGGTCATGAGATGATTGTGATGATGGGGATGGGGTTTATGATGGTGATGCTAGTGTGATGATGGAGGCGGTGATGATGGCCGTGAGATGATGGTAATGACACAGTTAGCATCTATACAGTTCTTGAGTTAGGCTATGTACGGACATTTTAATTTCTAAAGTTTTATCAGCACAGATTTTATCTTCCCACAGGATAGGGACCATGTCTCACAAGCCTATCTGTATCACCATCCCTCTCCCCCATAGGACATGCATCTCGCACACAGTATTTGCCATTTGTCTGAGAGCTGAGGGTTTGGTGGTTCCACTGAAATCTTGTTTTCCTTGAGCAAGCTTCTTGTTTTTTCTCAGCCTGACTTGCCTTTGCTAGAATTTCTAAGGATAGCTCTAAGCTGGGACATTTTCTTTTGCATCCATACATGTGGAGTGACCCTGCGTGTGAAGTGAAAAGGAGAATTCCTTTAGAAGGAGTATGAAAGACCCAAATCTGATTGTCATTTCCTGACGCTGACGCTGCCAGGTCAAATGGTCAAAGGATTTCAACTTCTTTAGCATTTGGTTGTCCTTGTAGGCCCCATACACGCTGTTCAGTTGGCTGTTTCTTACTGTCCGTGATGTGATTGAGGCTCTTTACTTGGATTGAGTCCACCCAAAAGTACTTCAGAAGAAAGACCTGGTGACCTTACAAAAAATCAGCCACTGGAATCCCTCTGGAACAGTTTTAATCTGACACACACAGTGTAATGAGTTGGGTCCACTCAACAGCAATTGTTTCGTACATTAACGCAGCACCTCAACCGGCTGGTCTGGGAGGTCACATTGCCTTTGAGGTACGTGCAGGTGGACAGGGCAGCACCACGCACAGGGCTGCCCTGTCCCCCTGCTCCTCAGGCTCTAGGTCTGCAACAGCTGGGCCCCCAGCCGAGCCTGAGCGTTTAAAGTGACAATATCTTAGGAAAAAAACACTTCTCTTTCTTTCTCTCTTTTGTAATGATTACCAGTAGTATTTAAGGGAAAGTTAGGAGAAGAAAGTTAGTAACAAACAGCCTGTTTTGTTTCATATGCCTTTGTGGGGCCCCAGGTATTGTCTCCTTAGTGGACTAAATGACCAGTATTGAGAGACGGTGGCTCTTTCTCCACCTCGGCTGCTGGGCCAGCAGGTGATTTGCTCTGGAAATGGAATGTGTACGTGGTTCAGCACCCAGGCCCCAGAAGTGGTTCAGCTTTTGTCAGAGCCCTGAGGCCCTGTGCTATGAAGACACCTGGGAACGAAGACGATGGGGAGAGAGGGACAGTGTTTCTAGCTGATCACTAAGTGGCACCATCTTCCTCCGTCTGTGCTTGCTTGCTTCTGTGCCTGATCAGCTCTTTTTATATCTCAAAAGTGATTGGTTAAAGACACACCCTACACTGATGTGGCTTCATTAATATCACAAAGAAAATCCTATTCCTAGATGGAATTATGTCCATATGTATAGAGGTTAAGATTTACAACACATTTTGAGGGGACCCAATTTTCAGTCCATAACACTACGTAAAGGTGAAAGGTGATTTAGATCGAAGGTCTGTCCTCCATTCCATCATCTTACGTCCAAGGTGACTGCCCAGTGCCACCTCTTATTATGCTCTCCAATGTTGTTCCAGAGAATTCCAGGTACAGTGGTTCAGTCAACTACAGTTGTCTTGGCCAGTGTCTGCTACTGCTATTTCTCAGGCAGATTGATTGGCTACAAGCACAAGAATACTGTATTTCATCAATTTTAAGACATGCATTTTTTTCACACCGTTGTTGTTGTTAGTGCCATCTAGTCGGTTCCAACTCACAGCAACCCTGTATACAACAGAATGAAACACTGCCTGGTCCTGTGCCATCCTCATGTTTGTTGTTGTCCTTGAGCCCATTGTTGCAGCCACTATGTCAATCCATCTCGTTGAAGGTCTTCCTCTTTTTCACTGACCCTCTACTTTACCAAGCATGATGTCCTTCTCTATGGACTGGTCCCTCCTGATAATATGTCCACAGTATGTGAGATGTAGTCTCGTCATCCTTGCTTCTAAGGAGCATTCTGGCTGTACTTCTTCCAAGACAGACTTGTTGGTTTTCTGGCAGTCCACGCTATACTCAGTTTTCTTCTCCAACACCACGATTCAAAGGCATCAGTTTTTCTTCATTCTTTCTCATTCATTGTCCAGCTTTCACATGCATATGAAGTGATTGAAAATACCATGGTACCTGAGTCCTAAAAGTGACATCTTTGCTTCATATCCTACTACCTCCCAAATTGGGATCTGTCATACAGTTGATGGAGTGTCACTGTTTAATTGCCGTCACTTTTTTTTCCTGCAATGATACCTGTAATGATGAGTCATTTGAATGATGATTGCCCCAGGTTCAGTGGGCTGCCATCTTAAGTAACATTCATCGGTATTTATTGTATGCCAGACAGTGCTCTCGATGGTTTTTAGTCATTAATTGATTGAATTCTCAAAATAACCTCACACAGTTTGTTGTTGTTGTGTGCCGTCAGGCAATTCTGACTCATAGTCCCCCTGTAGGATAGAGTAGAACTGCCCCATAGTGTTTCCAAGGAGCAACTGGTAGATTTGAACTACTGACCTTTTGGTTAGCAGCCTGAGCTCTTAGCCACTTTGCCACCTGTAATTATCCCTATTATACTTGAGTGACTGAGGTGTTTCAATAAATGGATGCAATGCTGGAAGCAGTCACTCTTCTATGTCAAGACATTTGAAAGACAGCTACTTGGCCAATCAACTGGAAGAGATCAATATTGGTGCCCGTTCCAAAGAAAGGTGATCCAACGGAATGCAGAAATTTTTGAATACACAAGTAAAAGTTTGCTGAAGATCATTCAAAAATTGTTGCAGCATTACATTGACAGGAATTCAAGCCAGATTCAGAAGAGAATATGCAACAAAAGATATCATTACTAATGTCAGATGGGTCTTGGCTGAAAGCAGAGATTACCAGAAAGATGTTTACCTGTGCTTTCTTGACTACACAAAGGCATGTAGATTGTGTGGATCATAATGAATTATGGATAACATTACTAAGAATGGGAACTCCAGAACACTTAATTGTGCTCACGCAGGACCTGTACATAGACAAAGAGGCAGTTGTTTGAACAGAACAAAGGGATACTGCATGGTTTAAAATCAAGAAAAGTGTGCATCAAGGTTATATCCTTTTAGTATACTTATTTAATCTGCATGCTGAACAAATAATTGGAGAAGCTGGACTATATGAAGAAGAATGGGGTATCAGGATTGGAATAAGAGTAATTAATCTGTGATATGTGGATGACACAGCCTTGCTTGTTGAAAGTGAAGAGGACTTGAAGCAATTACTGATGAAGATCAAAGACTACATCCTTCAGTATGAGTTACATCTCAACATAAAGAAATAAATAATCTTCACAACTGAACCAATAAGCGACATCGCGATAAATGGAGAAAAGACTTAAGTTGTCAAGGATTTCATGTTACTTGGATCCACAATCAACAACCATAGAAACAACAGCCAAGGAATCAAATGACGCATTGCATTGGGTAAATCTGCTGCAAAAAGGCCTTTTTGAAGTGTTAAAAAGCAAAGATGTCACTTTGAGGATGAAGATGTGCCAGACCTAAACCATGGTATTTTCAATTGCCTCGTATGCATGTGAAAGCTGGGCAATGAATAAGGAAGATTGAAGAAGAATTGACACCTTTGAATTATGGTGTTGGTGAAGAATATTGAATATGCCATGGACTGCCAGAAGAATGAAGAAATCTGTCGTGGAAGAAGTACAGGCAGAATGCTCATTAGAAGCAAGGAAGGTGAGACTAAGTCTCATATACTTTGGCCATGTTATCAGGAGGGACAAGTGCCTGGAGAAGGAAATCATGTTTGGTGAAGTAGAGCATCAGGAAGACCCTCAACAAGATGGGTGGACACAGTGGCTACAACAATAGGCTCAAACATAGCAATGATTGTGAGTATTGTGCAGGAGCAGGCAGGGTTTCCTTCTGTTATTCACTGGCTCGCTTTGAGTCAGAACCAACTCAATGCCACCTGACAACAACAGAACAACACAGCCTTGCCTGCCTCACTGGAATGTCAAGCAGGTTCAATAGTGCAGCATTTAATAAAACACAGTTGTTGTTGTTGTTGTTGTTGTTAGCTGCCTTCTAACTGGCTTGACTCATGGTGGCCTTATGTATGAAAGAAATGTCACCCAGTCCTGCACCATCCTCCTGATTGTTGGTATGTTTGAATTCATTGTTGTAGCTACTGTATCAGTCCATCTCATGGAGGGTTTCCCTCGTTCTCACTGACCTTCTACTTTGCCAAACTTGAGGTTCTTTTCTATCAATTGATCTTTCCTGATGAAATGTCCGAAGTAAGACAGATGAAGTCTCGCCATCATTGCTTCTAGGGAGCATTCTTGCTGTACTTCTTCCAGGACTGGTTTGTTCATTCTTCTGAAGTCCATGGTGTATTCAATATTCTTAAAACGCGGTGGTAACTGGGATGCAAGGAGATGTTTTATGCGTACTATGTAGCTGGATTATGTAATTGCAGTGCATCGGAACTTGATGAAAGCGGACCTGGACAATAGGCATTATGACACGGCTTAGGCTTTTTTTAAGGTAATAATGAAGACCCTACAGTTATGATAGCAGCCTGTCTCTGCGTCATGTCCACTGGCCCTCCATCCCCCCTCCCAAGCTCATAGTCTGGGCCTATTTAACAGGCCAGCTAGAATGTTTGGATTCTGGGTGCACAAACTGTAAGAATTGAGGGGACTCAGGGAGACACAGCCACTCGAGACTTCACTATCACTGATCTCATGGGTCTTCTGGCAGGACCTATTTGCAGATTCTAGTTGAAGACAAGGCAAATATTCGTAGGATGGAGTTGTGGGTATGTGCCCACACCAGGCAGCCTGAGTCCCAATTCCAAATCTTCCATTTGCTCCATGC
Source organism: Loxodonta africana (assembly GCF_030014295.1). Classification (NCBI taxonomy): domain Eukaryota; kingdom Metazoa; phylum Chordata; class Mammalia; order Proboscidea; family Elephantidae; genus Loxodonta; species Loxodonta africana. Next base: position 238,238,609 of record NC_087342.1, on the reverse strand, counting down.
CCCTTGGGTAAGATATTCTCCCTTTCTGTGCCTGGGCTTCCTTGTACTTCAGCACTGTGGAAGTGATAATGGCACTTACTTCAAGGTTGTTGAAAGGATGAGTAGATATTCCAGAAGTCCTCAGAACAGTGTCTGGCACATAGTGTTGGTTGTTAACCATTATTATTGTTCAAGTTGGAATTGGGATTCTTGCCAGTTCTCATACCTGCGCCAACATTTGTGGCCTGGCCTGTCTCAGCTTCTCAGAAACCCTCAAATCCTTTTTTGATTAGCACTCACCTCACCTCACTCCTTCAGAAAGCCCATCAGTACTACGGTCATAATTCTGCAGTGTTCTGGTCTCATTGGATATATATGTGGTGGACTAGTTTACATTTAAAGCTGGACAAAGAATAAGGAAGACCAAAGAAGAACTGATGCCTTTGAATTATGGTTTCAGTGAGAACATTGACTATACCACAGACTGCCGAAAGAATGAAAAAATCTATTTTGGAAGAAGTTCAGCCAGAATGTTCCTTAGAAGCAAGGATGGTGAGACTTTGTCTAAACATACTTTGGACATGTTATCAGGAGGGGCCGGTCCCTGGAGAAGGACGTCATGCTTGGTAAAGTAGAGGATCAGTGAAAAAGAGGAAGACCCCCAACAAGATGGATTGACACAGTGGCTGCAACAATGAGCTCAAGCAGAGCAATGATTGTGAGGATGGCTCAGAACAGAACAGCGTTTCATTCTGTTGTACATAGGGTTGCTACGAGTTGGAACCAACCTGACAGCACCTAACAACAACGAAAGTGTATATCCATGACACAATTTGATACAGATTCCCCAGATTCCAGCCAGACATCAAGATCTTCAGTCTAAAAGGAAGAGAGAGCTGCTTGTTCATTTGTTACTCTGGACAGGTGGGAAATGAAAGCAACAAAGCAAGATTTAACTACATGGCCATTGTGAGTCGAAGGTAACAATAGCTATTTATAAACCATTTTTTTGTCAATGCAATGTGTCTTTAACTAATAAACCATTGTGGATGCCAACTCCAAGATGGTCCCTGGGGATTCCACCTTCTGGAATCCAAGCCCTTGTGTGGTCTCATTGAATTAGGGCTAGTCTACGTGACCAGTGAAATGTAATAAGATGATGGTATTGATTTTGAAGCCTAAGTCATAAAGAACATTGAGATATCCACCTTGACCTCTTGGATTAGCTGCACTGGGGAAAGCCAGCCACCATGTTATGAGGGCACTGGGACAGGCCCTCAGAGAAGGGCTGAGGCTGCACACCAACAGCCAGCACCAACACGGAGCTACAAGAGTGAACCACCTTGGAAATGGTCCTCCAGCCCCAGCCAAGCCTTCAGATGACTCAGCCCTGCCTTACACCTGACTGAAACCTCATAAGAGTCTCCAAATGAGGACCACTCAACCAAGCTGCTCTCAAATTCCTGACCCCCAGGAACCATGAGAAAGAGCACATGTTTATTATTGCTTTAAGCCACTAAGTCTTGGGGTAATTCCTTATACAGCATAGATAACTAAAAACACAAATTAATTGTCTTAAATCTTCATTTTGCACGGATTGAACTAGCATAAAATGTGCCACGTGGAATCGCCCAATAGGTTATCTTTGGCAGGGTTATTTCTGCAGAACTAGGAAGTCGAGATGAATCTACTTTGTGATTCAAGCATTTCTATGTTTTTCTTATTCCGTAAAAGAGAACAGTGAACTTTTTCCCTTTTTAAGGCATAAATGGGAGGGAGACTTCAGGGCAATGAGAACAGCAGAAGAACACGGCAAGCATTCAGAGCTGTGCTCAACCTAAGAAAGAGGACTCCCAGCAGCTTTTCAAAGCCGGCAAATTGTTAGAGGGTGTATATCACATCATTGAAATTTGGCATTGGTTATTAAAAAAATATATGAAAGGAAACTAAACGGAGAACATGAGGCCCAAGGAAAGGTTCTGTTGAATGAGTTGAGAAACTCGGCATTCTTTGAAGGATGGTGGGGTGTGTTATTGCAAAGCATGGAAGGGGAACCACGCCAATTATACCATGTAGAAAGGAGGGGTCCTTTGATCTGCTGTAACATGGTAAGAGTAAAGGGAACCCAAGGAGGGGCAGGAGGTGGACAGCTGCCTACTGCTCTGCATCTGCCCACCCTCTCTGTGCGGTGGGAAAGACGTCTACCGCGCCTCCCACAGGCACCTGAGTGGATGTCAGGAGAGACGGCTGATCATGTTCGTTCAATTTTTTGATATGTGCTATGACGTGGAGGAGCCTTGAAAACATTACACTCAATGAAAGGAGCCGGATGCAAAGGGATGCGTACTGGGGGCTCCCACGTCTGTGAAACATCTAGAAGAGCCAGGTTCACAGAGGCGGGTGGTAGATGAGAGGTCACCAGGGGCTGCGGAGGGGAGAATGGGGGTTATTGGTGAATGGGTGCCGAGTTTCTGTTTGGGGTGGTGGAGAAGTTTTAGAAAGAGGTAGTGGTGACGGTTTGTACAACACTCTACAGTGAAGCCTGCAAGAGCCAGAGGGCTGCCTTGTTTCTCCAGGTCTCACAAGTTTTCCTTCTCTGATGGTGTGCAGTCTACCACTTTTCTATCACTCTCTATTAATGGGAAATATTTGAGCTTTCCTTCTCTGACAGGTTTCTGCCTTACACGGGTTCCGGCTTTTGCAGGATTTACCGTAAATGCAATTAATGCCACTGAATTTTACTCTTAAAAATGGTCAAAATGGCAAATTTATTTTATATATATTTTACCACAATTAAAAACAAATATTCAGAGGTCATCATGTGGTATTTCCAAGTTTGGTGCTCAAGCCCTTCTACCAAATGGCTCTTCTTCACTACGAGCCCCACAAAGGGAGGCCATGTGGCTGCCATCCACCATCACGGCCCCCCACAGTGAGCTCCCCCTGGACCGCACAGCCGCGCTGGGATCCTGGGCACCCCCCACACCCCACCTCCTCAGGGGTGTCTGTGGGTGGTGAGTAGCACCCACCTGGGCCCATGCAAATGCTCTTCTCTGGCCACATTGGGTTGGGCACTGCTTTCTGAGGCTGGCATCCCCCTGGACCATCCCTGGAATCTGGGCCCACCCATCCTGCTTCCACAGGAGTCTCTCACCTTCCATGGGATGCTGGCTTCCTGCCCCAGGCTCGGCCCTTCTCCCCACCCTTCTTAAGGCCCCCACAAGAGCTGTGGGTCTCTTGAAACTCGACATCTTCCTTACTCCTGATGGTCTGGTTTGTGCTGTTGTTTATATTCAAGGTACAGCTTCCAGAATTCTTTTTCCCCTCACAGAGCCTGGCTTTTAGCTTTCAGACTATTGCCTCAACCCTCGTTATAAGCAACTATTCATCTCTTTAGGCCTTCAAGAGTTAAGAAAATGACTCCTTTTTTCTTCCCTGGGGCAACGTCCCAGACTCAGCACAGAGCAGCAACAGTGGAGAGCGATTTGTGGGAACAGAAACTATCCCTCCAGAAGGAAAGCACATCAGGTCAGGCCTTCCCACCTCCCGAGGATTCAGCTCCCCTCACGGGTCCCGTGTGGCCTCTGATCCAGGTGCGCTTGTCTGCCCTGGCAGCCTTTTCTCCCTGCACACCTGCTGAGACGTGCACATCATGCCACTTGTACTGTCCAGCCCCTGCCCCATCCCTCACCTGCCCAAGGAGCCAGGACAGGGCGGCCTGGGCTTATGGGCAGTGTCCCAAGTCTAATGGTTGCCCTGTCCCATAACTGGCCCACCAGATACCGGGGCTGAGTTGTGAAGGCAGCCCCAGACCCCTGCTGTGCCGATATTACCTTGAGTTGTTTGATGAGAGGAGGTCAAAGGAGCCAGTGGCAAGGTCGGTGACAAGGATGTGGGCCTGGGGAGGTAGGCACTCCCATGGCTCAGCTGCTTGCCGAGTGAGCAATTCCAGTACTTCTACCTAGGTAGGCTAGCCCTGCCCCCAACCTGTCAGTGTATTGTACTGTGGGGGCTTGCATGTTGCTGGCATGCTGGAAGCTATGCCACCAGTATTTCAAATACCAGCAGGGTCACCCATGGTGGACAAGTTTCAGCAGAGCTTCCAGACTAAGACAGACTAGGAAGAAAGGCCCGGCGATCTATTTCCGAAAATTAGCCAATGAAAACCCCATGGATCACAACATATATTTTCCCATATAGCGCTGGAAGATGAGCCCCCCAGGTTGGAAGACAAAATACACAGTGGCTGTGACAATGGAGTCGAGCATACCAATGATCATGAAGATGGCTCAGGACCTGGCAGCATTTCTTTCTGTTGTACATGGGGTTGCCACAAGCTGGTGCCGGCTGGAGGGTACCTGACAACAACAAGGCTTTCCTGGGGTAGATCTTCGGAGCACCCAGTCTTCCTGGGTCCCACGGGTGGGGTGGGGTGAAGGGTCCTCACCCGTGGCTGTGGGGTGTGGGTCTGGAGGAGGATGGCGGCACCGGGCAGTCAGGCTGGAGAAGTCTGTGCAGACAGAGCCGGGGAACAGGAGCCGGTGAGCCAAGGAGCACAGGCTGAAAGGAGATTGGGAAGGAGAGCAGCTCAGGGCCCAGGGCCTCTCTGAGGAAGAAACCACACTTGTTTCCGGACAGCCTTTGCTATTAGGTTCAGCTGCAGGACCCAGAGGTGCAGGAAGGAGCTGTCAGCCATCACCTGGCTTCATTTCTGCAGCCCTCCCTCCCATAGTGGTGCCACTGTCACCTGCAGGTTGTGGTTGACCGGTTCCATCCCACCAGAGCACTGGGCAGGAGAGATGGGCAGCGCTGGCTCAGCCCGTCCTGCAGCTCTTCTCTCCAGACCCGGTCCTGACGAATTACCCCTGCCTCTTTTTGTGAGTCGAAACTCTCTAGTGTGAGGCCCCACCCAGTTTCTTCCTTCCATGAGGATTGGTGTCCCGTGCAGGAAGGTTTCCTCACTTCTCGTGGCTTCTCTGCAGGCTTGGGTCTCTGAATTTTATCCTCTGGGTTCTAGCGTGGAAATCCCTGGTGGTACAAACAGTTAACAGTTAACTGTTTGGCTGCTAACAAAAACGTTAGAGGTTTGAGTTGGCCCAGAGATGCCTTGGAAGAAAGACCTGGCTATCTACTTCTGAAAAATCAGCTATTGAACACTCTGTGGACACAGTTTTGCTCTGACACACACGGGGTCATCAGGAGTCGGGGTCAACTGAACAACAACTGTTCCTTTTTTTTCCCTAGCTTTACCTCTGTACTGGGTGAACCACAGTCTCCTGTCAGGACCTCCAAGGCCAGCCACTGGCCTGAAAATGGACAGGAGCCTGAGCACACACACTGTCACTGCTGTGACACTGTGAACTGACCACACCCCAGGCACATACTGTCATTGCTGTCATTACCCAAATGTTGTATGTTATACACTCCCTCTGATATGGATACCTAACTCGTTTATAATGCAGAACAGAACGACATGCCGCCTGCCTCTGCGTTGTAATTGTATTTGAGTTATTTCAGAAGATATATTCTTGCAATCAATCATGGCGTGAATATATTTAAGAAAGCTGTTTTCTTTCTTTTAGGACTAAACATGAATCAAGTGTCAACCCTGCTCATAGAAAAGGCAGGCCCTCACATGGCCTCCGGGGTGGAGCCCTGGGAACACACCGACAGCTGAAAAGATGCATTTTAAATTGTTCCAGCAGAAGATGGGTGCAATCATACCCAGCAAATTCCTGACCAGCCAACCCAACAGACACTCTGTCATTGCTGTGCCGCTGTGAACTGACCACACCCCAGGCACACACACTGTCACTGCTGTGACACCATGAACTGACCACACCCCAAGCACGCACACTCTGTCACTGCTGTGACACTGTGAACTGACAACACCCCAGCACATACTGTCACTGCTGTGACACTGTGAACTGACCACACCCCAGGCACACACACTGTCACTGCTGTGACATCGTGAACTGACCACACCCCAGGCACACACACTGTCACTGCTGTGACATCGTGAACTGACCACACCCCAGGCACACACACTGTCACTGCTGTGACACCGTGAACTGACCACACCCCAGGCACACACACTGTCACTGCTGTGACACCGTGAACTGACCACACCCCAGGCACACACACTGTCACTGCTGTGACACCGTGAACTGACCACACCCCAGGCACACACACTGTCACTGCTGTGACACCGTGAACTGACCACACCCCAGGCACACACACTGTCACTGCTGTGACACCGTGAACTGACCACACCCCAGGCACACACACTGTCACTGCTGTGACATCATGAACTGACCACACCTCAGGCACACACACTGTCACTGCTGTGACATCATGAACTGACCACACCTCAGGCACACACACTGTCCCTGCTGTGACACTGTGAACTGACCACACCCCAGGCACACACACTGTCACTGCTGTGACACTGTGAACTGACCACACCCCAGGCACACACACTGTCACTGCTGTGACACCGTGAACTGACCACACCCCAGGCACACACACTGTCACTGCTGTGACACCATGAACTGACCACACTCCAGGCACACACACTGTCCCTGCTGTGACACCGTGAACTGACCACACCTCAGGCACACACACTGTCACTGCTGTGACACCGTGAACTGACCACACCCCAGGCACACACACTGTCACTGCTGTGACACCGTGAACTGACCACACCCCAGGCACACACACTGTCACTGCTGTGACACCGTGAACTGACCACACCTCAGGCACACACACTGTCACTGCTGTGACACCGTGAACTGACCACACCCCAGGAACACACTCTGACATTGCTGTGACACCATGAACTGACCACACCTCAGGCACACACACTGTCACTGCTGTGACATCATGAACTGACCACACCTCAGGCACACACACTGTCACTGCTGTGACACCGTGAACTGACCACACCCCAGGCACACACACTGTCACTGCTGTGACACTGTGAACTGACCACACCCCAGCACATACTGTCATTGCTGTCACACTGTGAAGTGTACTGTCTCTACCATGTCGGTGGTGTTATTTGCTTCTGAGTCAAGCTGGTTCCAACTCATAGTGACCCAATCGGACTGGACTGAATTGTCCCATAGGGTTTTCAAGGCTGTAAGCCCTGGTGGCATAGTGGTTAAGGGTCTGGCTGCTAACCAAAAGGTCAGTAGTTCGAATCCACCAGCTGCTCTTTGGAAACCCTGCGAAGCAGTTCTACTCTATCCTGTACGGTTGCTATGAGTCAAAATGTTTTTTTTTTTAAACTTTGTGGAAGCAGACTAACACATCTTTCCCCATGAAGTCACTGATGGGTTCAAACAGTCAACCTTTCAGTTAGCAACCAAGCTCTTAACCACTGTGCCATCATGGGAAACCTAGAAATGGTCATGTTTAACCTACGTGGTCACGCTGCGTGACGTGATGTCGCACAGTGGGAAGGTAAATTTCTTATCCAGATGTAATAGAACAGGAAAAAAGGAGCTGATTCCAGCCATCTAGTCACCCCAGCTACATTGGACACTATCTTAGCTATCTGTCTTAGTTGTCAAGTGGTATTTCCACTTGTGGTATTTCTTTTAGTCATCTAGAGCTGCGATAACAGAAATACCACAAGTGGATGGCTTTAACAAACAGAAATTTATATTCTTACAGTCTAGGAGACTAGAGGTCCAAATTCAGAGCCCCAGCTCCAGGGGAAGGCTTTGTCTCTCTGCTGTTTCTGGGGGAAGGTCCTTGTCATTAATCTTCCCCTGGTCTAGGAGCTTCTCAGGACAGGGACCCTGGGTCCAAAGAATGTGCTCCAGTCCCAGAGCTTCTTTCTAGGCAGCATGAGGTCCCTTCTCTCGGCTCACTTCTCTGTGCTTTTATCTCTTGTAAGATAAGAGGTGATACAGGGGACACCCCACGGAAATACCCCTTACAACAGATCAGGGCTATGGCCTATGTAAGGGCGTTACATCCCACCCTAATCCTCTTTAACGTAACTTAATCTTGTCTTGCTAACCACAGGCAGAGATTGGGATTTGCTACACAGAGGAAAATTATATCAAATCACAAAATGAAGGACAACCACACAATGCTAAGCTAAGTTGACATATTTTTGGGGGGATACAATTCAATCCATGACAGACATTGAGGCAGGTGACTGGTTTTCTCACTAGAGCTTAAAGGCACATGTGCCACGAAGGGCCTTCTACTGTGACGTGTTATTGCTTATGGAAGAAGCTTCAAGTCGTGGTTCTGAGCACGGGTTTTAGAGCCTGACAGACTTGGTTTCAATACCCAGCTCTGCCATTTGTCAGCTGTTGACTCTAGGCAATCCACTTCTCTTCTCTGCTTCTCAGTTTTCTCGTCTGTTAAGTGGGTATTATATTACCTCATAGTTAGTAACTGTGTTATTTAAACTGGTACTGCTGTAAGGGAAATACCACAACTGGGTGGCTTTAAAGAACAGAGATTTATTTTCTCACAGTTCAGGGCACCGGCTCTAGGGGAGGGCTCTCTCTCTGTCCGCTCTGGGGGAAGGTCCTTGTCTCAGCTTCTCTAGCGTTCTTCTCGGCATTGCTTGGAGATCTCCACGTGGCATCTGTCTTCCCCCACTGGTGCTTGTTTCTGTACCTCATCTGCTGTTTTTATACCTTAGAAGTGATTAGGTTTAAGGCACACCCTTTACTGATATGGCCTCATTAACATAACAAAGAAAACCTTATTCCCAACCGGGATTACATTGACAAGAATAGGGGTCGGGACTCCAATGTATATTTTTGGGGGACACAATAAAATCCATAACAATAACCAATTGGAAAATGTATGAAAGTCCTCACCAAAGTGCCTGGAACATAGCAATTACTAAAAATAAGATAGTTCTTATGAATATCAGGACTTAGCGCCATGCAGCTTTTCCACGCATATGATGCTGTTGAAAATACCATGGCTTAGGTCAGGCGCACCTTAGTCTTTAAGGAGACATCTTTGCTTTTCAACACTTTAAAGACGTCTTTTGCAGCAGATTTGCTCTGCAATGCGTCTTTTGATTTCTTTTTTTTTTTTTATTGCACTTTAGATGAAGGTTTACAGAACAAGCTAGTTTTTATTAAACAGTTACCAGCCGGTTCAGTTTTCTTTTTTTTTAACTGAACTTTAGATGAAGGTTTACAGAACAAACTAGTTTCTCATTAAAAAATTAGTTCTCACATTGTTCTATGACATTGGTTAACAACCCCAAGACATGTCAATACTCTCCCTTCTCAAACCTGGGTTCCCTATTACCAACTTTTCCTGTTCTCTCTTGCCTTCCAGTCATTGCCCCAGGGCTGGTACACCCCTTTAGCCTTGTTTTGTTCCATGGGGCTCTTCAATCTTTGGCTGAAGGGTGAACCTCAGGAGTGGCCTCATTACTGAGCTGAAAGGGGGCCCAGGGGCCATACTCTCAGGGTTTCTCCAGTCTCTGTCAGGATAGCAAGTCTGGTCTTTCTTTTTGAGTTAGAATTTTGTTCTACATTTTTCTCCAGCTCTGTCCAGGACCCTCTATTGTGATTCCTGTCAGAGCAGTCAGTGGTGGTAGCCAGGCACTATCTTGTTGTACTGGACTCAGTCTGGTGGAGGCCATGGCAGATGTGGCCCGTTAGTTCTTTGGACTAATCTTTCCCTTGTGTCTTTAGTTTTCTTCATTCTTCCTTGCTCCGGAAGGGGTGAGACCAGTGGAGTATCCTAGATGGCCTCTCACAGGCTTTTAAGATCCCAGACACTACTTACCTAAGTAGAATGTAGAACATTTTCTTTATAAACTCTGTTATGCTAATTGAGTTAGATGTTCCCTGAGACCATGGTCCCCACAGCCCTCAGCCCTCAGTCCAGCAATCTGGGCCCTCAGGGAGTTTGGATGTGTCTATGTAGCTACCATGGCCTTGCCTTGTACAGGTTGTGCTGGCTTCCCCAGTATTATGCACTGTCTTACCCTTCACCAAAGTTAATGCTTATCTTTTGTCTGTTAAGTGTTTCTCCATTCCCACCCCTCCCCTCCATCATAACCATCAAATATTGTTTCTTTTTGTATGTAAACCTTTTCATGAGTTTATACAGTAGTGGTCTCATACAATATTTGTCCTTTTGTGATTGTCTTATTTCAGTCAGCATAATGTCCTGTGCTGAGTTCCTTTCATTTGAGGATTTCTTTTTCATTTCTTTTATTTTTGTAGATTTTGTTTTTATTGAGACTTTGTTTTTCTTCTTTATTTTGATCAGTAGTTTTGTTAACTTTCTTTGTGGGTTACCTTGAAATTTACCCTTATCTTCCTAGGTTTGAACCAGTCTATTACTACTTGGTATTGCCTTGCCTTCCTCTCCCTTAGAGAATTCTAAACCTATACTGTTTATTCCATTTTTTATGGTTCTGACGTTGTTGTCATTTACAGATAAATCTCTCTGGTTCCCTGTTGCAATTGTTTTGGTTTTGGATAGTCCTTGAGACTTCATTTTCTTAGGTTGGTATCTGGCTGGTACAACCTTGCGTCCTAGATTCAGGCTGTGGTCTGATGTTGTTTGTTTTCAGATCAAAGGGCTCCCTTTAATAATTCTAGTAAGTTTGGTTTGGTTTTTATAAACCAACTTAATTTCTGTTTATCTGCAAATGTCCTAATTTTACCATCATATTTGAACAAAAGTTTTGCAGGATATATTATTCTTGGTTTGGAATTTTTTTCTTTCGAGGTTTTATGTATGTCATCCCATTGCCTTCTTGCCTGCATGGTTTCTCCCGAATAATCAGAGTTTATTCTTATTGTTTCTCCTCTGTATGTGACCTTTTTCTTTTCTTCTTGAGCTGCTTGCAGGATTTTTGTCTTTGGTTTTAGCAAGAGTGATTATGAAATGGCTTAGTGTTTTTCTTTTGGGCTCTATCCTATATGGGGTTTGTTAAGCTTCTTGTATTGTCAACTTTTCATCATTCATGATAGTAGGAAAGTTTTCTGTCAGCAATTCTTCAGTGATCTTCTCTATGTTTTCCGTTTTCTCTCCCTGTTCTGGAACTCTGATCACTCATAAATTTTTGCTTTTGATTGTATTCCACATAATTCTCAGGGTTTCTTCACTCTTTTTTCTGGCTTTTCCTCATACAGAGTTGTAGCCAAGTGTTTGTCTTCAATTTCGCTGATTCTGTCTTCCATCGTTTCATACCTTCTCAGCCCTTCTATGACATTGACCATTTCTGAAATCTCATTGTTTATCTTTTGGACTTCTAATTATTGTTTTTGTATGATTTCTAGTTATGAATTTATTTTGGCATTTTATTCCTGTATTAATTTCCTGAGTTTTTCCTTTTTTTGGCCTGTATTTGCCATGAATTTGTCTATTTTTTTCCTAATTTTTGCCTGCGTTTTGCTTCAACTCATGGATTGCTCTGAATATTAGAGATTTGAATTCCCTGTCATGTAGTTCTAGTGCCTTTTCTTCTACTGGAAAGTCATCTGGTGTTTTATTTTGGACCCCTACTCGACTCATCCTGTCCTGTTTTTTAATGTGTTTTGATATTGTCTGCTGCGTTGGGGTCATTCAGTAGTTATTTTCTTAATTTCTTGACTGTAGACTTCTTTGTTTCATCCTTTTTCTGGTTTTATTTGGCTACGTCTGAGCAGAAGGGCTGTGAGTTCTTTATTGTTTGCTTGTCTGTAGTTACGATACTTCTCACCTCTGTGTCTAATGGGCAGAGCCAGTCATTCAGCTATGGTGAAGCAGGGCAGGTCCAGCTGAAGGGAAGGGGCTGGGCTGGGTCATTTATGGCATGTACTAGGGCCAACAGAGCAGGCCAGGAATCAGTGCTGGGCAGGTTCCAGTAGGCCGTGCCTGTGCTGTTCGGGGTGTGATATTCAGTGCATGGTGCAGGTAGGCAGGAAAGAGGGTGAGGTTGTGATGTGTGGAGCTAATAGGGGTATGGGATAGAGGAAAGAGAGGAGAGAAAAACAGGAACCAAAAACAAACAAGCAAACAAAGAAAGAAAAAAGAGTGCCAAGGGAGCTTGCTGTTGGCATGGAGAGATGAGAAACTGAGAAATGGAGAAAAGAAAAAAAGGAAAATGAAAGAAAAAATAACTAGACAAAAATGTGGAAAAGAAAAAAAGAAAAGCCCCCAGGAGTCCTGGCGTCTCACTGGTGGGGCTGCTAAGATGGGGAAGTGGCTTGTAGGGTGCGCAGTATAGCCTGGCTAGAGGGGTATAGATGTCACACAGCACCAGGTATTCAGGAGACAGGAAAGGAAGATAAGTGTACAGAGACGAGAACTGAGAAATTAAGACAGACAGAAAGAGAAAAAGAGAGAAGAGAAAAAAAGAAAGAAGAAAAAAAGAAATGCCCCTAGAGAACCCACCTACGTGGCTGTGTAGATTGGGGGAGTGGCTCCTAAGCCATGCAGTGCGGTCCCACTAAAAGCGGCTCCCAAACTGCAAAAAGAAAAATAAAACAAGCAAACAAAACAAAACAGAAGAGAACAAAGCAAAACAAGAGAAAAAAAAAAAAGTCCCAGGGATACCACCAGCATGGTGTCTGGGCTAGGGGAGTGGTTCCCCAGTTGAGTGTGGCTTCACAGCCTTTCAAGAAGAAGCAAAGATGGCACATGGAGCCAGGTGTTCTAAAGAGGAGGAGGTGGTGGGAGGCACAGAAGAAAATAAAAGAGATGGAAAGAACTAGGACCAGTTCAGGGGCCCGGCCAGTGTGGGCAGGGCAAATCCAAGCAGCCTAAGGCCAAAGCAGTTGCCTCCTGGCAAGAGACTGCAGTGGGAAGCAGAGGAGGCCCAAGGGGTTGCGGGAGGAGGGGGGAGGCTAGGAAAACATATATCGCTTGTCACAGGGTGCTCTGTCTCCTTCTGGGTACTTTCTGAAGCTGCTTTCCCCTACTCCTTGTCCGCTGATCTCCAACGTGGATGGGGTGGGGCAAATCCAAGCGGCTTGGATGCTGCACTTCCTGGAGGGCGGAGCCACTGTAGCCAGGCAGGAAGCACGGAGGTGGAGCAGTGGGGAGAGAATGGGGAGTAAGAAAGCATGTATCACTGGTCACTGGGTGCTCTGTCTCCTACTGGGAGCTCTCCGAAGCTGCTTTCCCATGGTCCCTGTCTGCTGATCCTCGACTGGAGTCCAAGATGGCGGATCCGTGCTGCCTTAGCTGTTGGGGCCCTCTTCAGGTATCTCTCCTCACTCTCTGTCCTGTCAGTTTCATATTCCAGGTGCTTGGTGAGTTCTCTCTCTCTTCATTTGGCACTTCAGGTTCCAGGAATGATGTTTGTCTCTGTTTTACTTAGTTTTTCCAGTCTTTGCTGTGGAGGGACGATGGTGTGGTGCTTCTGTTTATAGCGCCATGTTGGCTGGAAGTTGTGTCTTTTGATTTCTTGACTGCTGCTTCTGTGGGTGTTGATTGTGGATCTAAGTAAAATGAAATCCTTGACAACTTCAGTTTTTCTTTGTTTATCATCATGTGGCTTATTGGTCCAGTTGTGAGGATTTTTGTTTTCTTTATGTTGAGGTGTAATATATACTGAAGGCTGTGGTCTTTGATCTCTGTCAGTAAGCGCTTCAAGTCCTCTTCACTTTCAGCAAGCAAGGCTGTGTCATCTGCATAACGCAGGTTGGTATTGAATATTCCTCCAGTCCTGATGCCCCGTTCTTCATATAGTCAAGCTTCTCAGATTATCTGCTCAGCATATAGATTGAATAGGGATGGTGAAAGGATACAACCCTGACGCATACCTGTCCTGACTTTAAACCATGAAGTATCCCCTTATTCTGTTCAAATGACTGCCACAGTCTAAGAGAATAGATTAGATTAATAGACCAGAACTGATAGTTGAGAAAAAAATCCTTATATTTCAGGTCAAATAAATTCTTTTTTAATTTAATTTTTTTTTATTGTACTTTAGATGAAGGTTAACAGAATAAACTAGTTTCTCATCATTTAGTGCACACATTGTTCTAGGACATTGGTTAACAACCCCAAGACATGTCAACACTCTCCCTTCTTAACCCTGGGTTCCCTATTACCAGCTGTCCTGATCCCTCCTGCCTTCCAGTCCCTGCCCCAGGGCTAGCGTACCCCTTTAGTCTTGTTTTGTCCCATGGGCCTGTTCAATCTTTGGCTGAAGGGTGAAACTTAGGAGTGACCTCATTATTGAGCTGAAAAGGTGTCTGCGGGCCATATTCTCAGGGTTTCTCCAGTCTCTGTCAGGACAGTTAGTCTGGTCTTTCTTTTTGAGTTAGAATTTTGTTCTACATTTTTCTCCAGCTCTGTCCAGGACCCTCTATTGTGATCCCTGTCAGAGTAGACAGTGGTGGTAGCCACACACCATCTCATTGTACTGGACTCAGTCTGGTGGAAGCCATGGCAGATGTGGTCCATTAGTCCTTTGGACTAATCTTTCCCTTGTATTTTCAGTTTTCTTCATTCTTCCTTGTTCTGGAAGGGGTGAGACCAGTGGAGTATCCTAGATGGACTCTCACAGGCTTTTAAGACTCCATATGCTACTCACCAAAGTAGAATGTAGAACATATTCTTTATAAACTCTGTTATGCCAATTAAGCTAGATGTTCCCTGAGACCATGGTCCCCACAGCCCTCAGCCGAGCAATTCCATCCCTTAGGGAGTTTGGGTGTGTCTATAGAGCTATCATGGACTTGCTTTGTAGAGGTTGTGCTGGCTTCCCTAGTATTCTCTACTGTCTCACCCTTCACCAAAGTTTCCAGTTATCTATTGTCTATTAAGTGTTTTTCCATCCCCACCCCTCCGCTCCACCATAATCATCAAAGATTGTTTCTTTTTGTACGTAAACCTTTTCATGAGCTTTTACAGTAGTGGTCTCATACAATATTTGTCCTTTTGTGATTGACTTATTTCACTCAACATAAGGTCCTCCAGATTCATCCATGTTATGAGATGCTACACAGGTTCATCATTGTTCTTTACTGTTGCGTAATACTCTATTGTGTGTATGTACCATAGTTTGTTTATCCATTTATCTGTTGTTGGGCATCTAGGTTGTTTCCATCTTTTTGCTATTGTGAACAATGCTGCAATGAACATAGGTGTGCATATGTCTATTCATGTGATGACTCATTTCTCTAGGATAGTTTCCCAAGAGTGGGATTGCTGGATCATATGGCATTTCTAACTTTCTAAAAAAAAAAAAAAAACTTTCTAAGGAAGTGCCATATTGTTTTCCAAAATGGTTGTATCATTTTGCATTCCCATCAGCAGTGCGTAAGGGTTTCGACCTCCCCACAGCCTCTCCAACATTTGTTATTTCCTGTTTTATTGATTGGTGCCAGTAATGCTGGGGTGAGATGGTATCTCATTGTGGTTTTGGTTTGCAATTCTCTAATGGCTAGCGATCATGAGCATTTCCTCATGTGTCTGTTGTCTGCTTGAATGTCTTCTTTGGTGAAGTGTCTGTTCATTCTTTTGCCCATTTTTTAAATCGGATTATTTGTCTTTTTGTTGTAGAGGTGTTGGATTTTCTTGTAGGTTTTAAAGATTAGAGCTTTGTCTGATCTGTAATAGCCAAAATTTTTTTCCCAGTCTGTAGGTTCTCTTTTTACTCTTTTGGTGAAGTCTTTTTGATGAGCATAAGTGTTTAATTTTTAGAAGATCCCACTTATCTACCTTATCCTCTGGAGCTTGTGTGATGTTGGTTGTGGTTTATATTCTTTTAGTGCTGCGTATTAGGGCCTCTAGCTTTGATTCTATTTTTTCTTCTATGAATTTTGTGGTTTTGGGTTTTATATTTAGGTCTTTGATTCATTTTGAATTAGTTTTTATATATGGTGTGAGATATGGGTCTTGTTTCATGTTTTTGTAGGTGGACATCCAGTTTTGCCAGCACCGTTTGTTAAAAAGATTGTCTTTTCCCCATGTGATGGACTTTGGGCCCTTGTCAAAGATCAGGTGACCCTAGGTGAACGGATTTACATCTGGGTTCTCAATTCTGCTCCATTGGTCAATGTGTCTGTTATTGAAGCAGTACCAGGCTGTTTTGACTACTATAGATGTGCAGTAGGTTCTGAGGTCAGGTAGTGCAAGTCCTCCTACTTTATTCTTCTTCAGTAGTGCTTTACATATCCAGAGCTTCTTCCCTTTCCATATAAAGTTAATGATAAGTTTTCCCATCTCTTTAAAAAATGTTGTTGGTATTTGGATCGGGATTACATTGTATTTGTAGATTGCTTTGGGTAGAATTGTCATTTTCACAATGTTGAGTCTGCCTATCCATAAGCATGGTATGTTTTTCCATTTATGTAGATCTCTTTTGGTTTCTTGAGGTAGTGTTTTGTAGTTTTCTTTGTGTAGGTCTTTTACATCCCTGGTTAGATTCATTCCCAAGTATTTTATTTTTTTAGGGGCTATTATTTTTTTTATTATTATTATAAATGGTATTGTTTTCCTGATTTCCTTTTCATTGTTCTCTTTATTGGTGTATAGGAATCCAACTGATTTTTGTACATTTATCTTCTCTTCTGCTACTCTGCTGAATCTATTAGTTCCAGTAGTTTTCTCGTGGAGTCCTTTGGGTTTTCTATGTATAGTATCATATCATCTGCAAATAGGGACAGTTAACATCTTCATTACCAGTTTGGGTACCCTTTATTTCTGTTTCTTGCCTTATTGCTCTCGCTAGGACTTCCAACACAGTGTTAAGTAGGAGTGGTGATAAAGGCCATCTTTGTCTTGTTCCTGTTCTCAAGGGGAATATTTTCAGCCTCTCTCCATTTTTTCTCTCCGTTAAGAATGATGTTGGCCATTTTGCATAGATGCCCTTTATTATGTTGAGGAATTTCCCTTCTATAGCTATTTTATTGAGAGCTTTTATCAGGAACGGGTGTTGGACTTTGTCAAATGCCTTTTCTGCGTCGATTGAGACAACGGTATGATTATGTGGTGGATTAAGCTGATTGATTTTCTAATGTTGAACCATCCTTGCATACCTGGTATGAATCCTACTTGGTTGTGATGTATTATTTTTTTTTTTTGATATGATGCTGAATTCTATTAGCTAGAATTTTGTTGAGAATTTTTGCATCCATATTTATGAGACATATTGTTCTGTAGTTTTTTTTCTTTTTTTTGCCTGGTTTTGGTATCAGCGTTATGCTGGCTTCATAGAATGAATTTGGAGGTATCGCTTCATTTTCTGTGTTCTGAAATTGTTTGAGTAGTACTGGTGTAAGCTCTTCTCTGAATGTTTGGTAGAATTCTCCAGTAAAGCCATCTGGGCCAGGGCTTTTATTTGTTGGGAGTTATTTTTTTTAATTACGTTGTCAATCTCTTCTCTTGTTATGGGTCTGTTCAGATTTTCAACATCATTTTGTGTTAGTTTGTGTAGGTAGTATGTTTCTAGAAATTTCTCCATTTCCTCTAGGTTTTCAAATTTGTTGGAGTATAGTTTTTCATAGTACTCTGTTATGATCCTTTTCATTTCAGTTAGGTCTGTTGTAATGTTCCCCATTTCATTTCCTAATTAGGTTATTTGCATCCTCTCCATTTTTTCCCTTGTTGGTTTGGCCAGAGGTTTGTCAATTTTGTTGATCCTTTCAAAGAACCAACTTTTATTTTGTTGATCCTTTCTATTGTTTTTCTATTCTCTATTTCATTTATCTGTGCTCTGATCTTTATTATTTCCTTTCTTCTGGTGGCTGTGGGCTTCTTTTGCAGTTCTCTTTCTAATTGTTCAAGTTGTGTAGCTAATGTTTTGATTTCGTCCCTTTCTTCTTTTTTGATGTGCGCATCTATTGCTATAAATTGACCTCTGAGGACTGCCTTTGCCGTGTCCCAAAGGTTTTGGTATGATGTGTTTTCATTCTTGTTTGATTCTAGGAATTTTTTTATTCCATCTCTGTTTCCTCTATTACCCAGTGGTTTTTGAGCAGAGTGTTATTCAGTTTCCATGTAACTGATTTTTTTTTTCTTACTCTTTCTGTTGTTAATTTCTACTTTGATGGCATTGCGGTCAGAGAAGATACTTTGTATTATCTCAGTGTTTTTGATTTTGTTGAGGGTTCCTCTGTGCCTAAGATGTGGTCTATTCTGGACAATGTTCTACGTAAGTTGGAAAAGATTGTGTACTTTGCAGCTGTTGGGTGGAGTGTTCTATATTTTTCTGTGAGGTCAAGTTTGCTGATTGTGCTCCTTAGCTCTTCTGTATCTTTGCTGAGTTTCTCTCTAGATGTTCTGTCCTTTACTGAGAGTCGTATGTTGAAGTCTCCTACTATTATTGTGGAACTGTTTACTTCTGTCTTCAGTGCTGTTAGAGTTTGTTTTATGTATTTTGGAGTCCTGTCATTGGATGCATAGATGTTTATTATTGTCAAGACTTCATAATGGATCATCCCTTTAATCATTATATAGTGTCCTTCTTTGTCTTTTATGGTGGATTTTGTTTTAAAGTCTATTTTATCTGATATTAGTATTGCCACTCCTGCTCTTTTTTGGTAGTCATTTCCTTGATATATTTTTTTCACCTTTGATTTAGATCTTTGTTTCTAAGGTGTGTCTCTTGTAAACAGCGTATTGATGGATCCTGTTTTTTATCCATTCTGTCACTCTGTGTCTCTTTATGGGTGCATTTAGGCCATTTACATTCAATGTAATTATTAATAGGTGCGAGTTTATTGCTGTCATTTTGTAGTGCTTTTTTTGTGGTGTTAACATTTTCTATGTTCCTCATACTCTCTTGTGCTGAGTTCCTTTTCTTTGTGGATTTCTTTTCTTTTTGTAGATTTTGTTTTTATTGAGACTTTATGTTTTTCTTCTTTATTTTGATGAGTAGTTTTGTTAACTTTCTTTGTGGTTACCTTGAAATTTGCCCTTATCTTCCTAGGTTTGGACCAGTCTATTATTACTTGGTAGTGCCTTGCCTTCATCTCCATTAGAAAGTTTTATACCTATACCATTTATTCTGTCTTTTTTTTTTTTTAAATTTTTATTAAGCTTCAAGTGAACATTTACCATTCCAATCAGTCTGTCACATGTAGGTTTACATACATCTTACTCCCTTCTCCCACTTGCTCTCCCCCTATTGAGTCAGCCCTTACAGTCTCTCGTTTCGTGCCAATTTTACCTTCTTCCCTCTCTCTCTATCTTCCCATCCCCCCTCCAGTCAAGAGTTGCCAACACACTCTCCCGTGTCCACCTGATTTAATTAGCTCACTCTTCATCAGTATCTCTCTCCCCCCCACTGACCAGTCCTTTTCATGCCTGATGATTTGTCTTCGGGGTTGGTTCCTGTCCTGTGCCATCAGAAGTTCTGGGGAGCATTGTCTCTGGGATTCCTCTAGTCGCAATCATACCATTAGGTGTGGTCTTTTAATGAGAATTTGGGGTCTGTATCCCATTGGTCTCCTGCTCCCTCAGGAGTTGTCTCTTGTGCTCCCTGACAGGGCAGACATCGATTGTGGCCGGGCACCAACTTGTTCTTCTGGTCTCAGGATATTGTAGGTCTCTGGTTCAAGTGGCCCTTTCTGTCTCTTGGGTTCTTAGTTGTCGTGTGACCTTGGTGTTCTTCCTTTGCCTTTGCTCCCGGTGGGTTGAGACCAATTAATGTATTTTAGATGGCTGCTTGTTGGCATTTAGGACCCCAGGTGCCACAATTCAAAGTGGGATGCAGAGTGTTTTCATAATAGAATTGTTTTGCCCATTGATTTAGAAGTCCTCTCAAACCAAGTTCCCCAGACCCCAGCCCCTGCTTCGCTATCCTTTGAAGCTTTCATTTTATCTCGGAAACCTCTTTACTTTTAATCCTGTCCAATTAGGCTGACCTTCCTTGTTTTGAGTGTTGTCTTTCCCTTCACCCAAAGCAGTTCCCATCTACAGATTGATCAATAAAAAGCCCTCTCCCTCCCTCCCTCCCTCCCTCCCCCCTTTGTAACCACAAAAGTATGTGTTCTTTTCCGTTTTTTCTATTCCTCAAGATCTCATAATAGTGGTCTTATACAATATTTGTCCTTTTGCAACTGACTCATTTCGCTCAGCATAATGCCTTCCAGATTCCTCCATGTTATGAAATGTTTCAGAGATTCGTCACTGTTCTTTATCGATGCGTAGTATTCCATTGTGTGAATATACCACAATTTATTTACCCATTCGTCCGTTGATGGACATCTTGGTTGCTTCCAGCTTTTTGCTATTGTAAACAGAGCTGCAATAAACATGGGTGTGCATATATCTGTTTGTGTGAAGGGTCTTGTATTTTTAGGGTATATTCCGAGGAGTGGGATTTCTGGTTTGTATGGTAGTTCTATTTCTAACTGTTTAAGATAACGCCAGATGGATTTCCAAAGTGGTTGTACCATTTTACAATCCCACCAGCAGTGTATGAGAGTTCCAGTCTCTCCGCAGCCTCTCCAACATTTATTATTTTGTGATTTTTGAATTAATGCCAGTCTAGTTGGTGTCAGATGGAATCTCATCGTAGTTTTAATTTGCATTTCTCTAATGACTAATGATCGAGAGCATTTTCTCATGTATCTGTTGGCTGCCTGAATATCTTCTTTAGTGAAATGTGTGTTCATATCCTTTGCCCACTTCTTGATTGGGTTGTTTGTCTTTTTGTGATTGAGTTTTGACAGAATCATGTAGATTTTAGAGATCAGGCGCTGGTCTGAGATGTCATAGCTGAATATTCTTTCCCAGTCTGTAGGTGGTCTTTTTACTCTTTTGGTGAAGTCTTTAGATGAGCATAGGTGTTTGATTTTTAGGAGCTCCCAGTTATCGGGTTTCTCTTCATCATTTTTGGTAATGTTTTGTATTCTGTTTATGCCCTGTATTAGGGCTCCTAGGGTAGATCCTATTTTTTCTTCCAAGATTTTTATCGTTTTAGTCTTTATGTTTAGGTCTTTGATCCACTTGGAGTTAGTTTTTGTGCATGGTGTGAGGTATGGGTCCTGTTTCATTCTTTTGCAAATGGATATCCAGGTATGCCAGCACCATTTGTTAAAAAGACTATTATTTCCCCAATTGACTGACACTGGTCCTTTGTCAAATATCAGCTGCTCATACGTGGATGGATTTATATCTAGATTCTCAATTCTGTTCCATTGGTCTATGTGCCTGTTGTTGTACCAGTACCAGGCTGTTTTGACTACTGTAGCTATATAATAGGTTCTGAAATCAGGTAGGGTGAGGCTTCCCACTTTCTTCTTCTTTTTCAGTAATGTTTTGCTTATCCGGGGATTCTTTCCTTTCCATATGAAATTAGTGATTTGTTTCTCTATTCCCTTAAAGTATGACATTGGTATTTGGATTGGAAGTGCGTTGTATGTATAAATGGCTTTTGGTAGAATAGACATTTTTACTATGTTGAGTCTTCCTATCCATGAGCAGGGTATGTTTTTCCATTTAAGCGTGTCCTTTTGAATTTCTTGTAGCAGAGTTTTATAGTTTTCTTTGTATAGGTCATTTACATCCTTGGTAAGATTTATTCCTAAGTATTTTATCTTCTTGGGGGCTACTGTGAATGGTATTGATTTGGTTATTTCCTCTTCGGTGTTCTTTTTGTTGATGTAGAGGAATCCAAGTGATTTTTGTATGTTTATTTTATATCCTGAGACTCTTCCAAACTCTTCTATTAGTTTCAGTAGTTTTCTGGAGGATTTCTTAGGGTTTTCCATGTATACGATCATGTCATCTGCAAATAGTGATAGCTTTACTTCCTCCTTACCAATCTGAATACCCTTTATTTCTTTGTCTAGCCTAATTGCCCTGGCTAGGACTTCAAGTACGATGTTGAATAAGAGCGGTGATAAAGGGCATCCTTGTCTGGTTCCCGTTCTCAATGGAAATGCTTTCAGGTTCTCTCCATTTAGAGTGATATTGGCCGTTGGCTTTGCATATATGCCCTTTATTATGTTGAGGAATTTTCCTTCAATTCCTATTTTGGTGAGAGTTTTTATCATAAATGGGTGTTGGACTTTGTCAAATGCCTTTTCTGCATCAATTGATAAGATCATGTGGTTTTTGTCTTTTGTTTTATTTATGTGATGGATTACATTAATGGTTTTTCTGATATTAAACCAGCCTTGCATACCTGGTATAAATCCCACTTGATCAGGGTGAATTATTTTTTTGATGTGTTGTTGGATTCTATTGGCTAGAATTTTATTAAGGATTTTTGCATCTATGTTCATGAGGGATATAGGTCTAAAATTTTCTTTTTTTGTAATGTCTTTACCTGGTTTTGGTATCAGGGAGATGGTAGCTTCATAGAATGAGTTGGGTAGTATTCCGTCTTTTTCTATACTTTGAAATACCTTCAATAGTAATGGTGTTAAGTCTTCTCTGAAGGTTTGGTAGAACTCTGCAGTGAAGCCATCTGGGCCAGGACTTTTTTTTGTTGGGAGTTTTTTGATTACCATTTCAATCTCTTTTTTTTTTATGGGTCTATTTAGTTGTTCTACTTCTGTATGTGTTAGTTTAGGTAAGTAGTGTTGTTCCAAGAATTTATCCATTTCTTCTAGATTTTCAAATTTGTTAGAGTACAATTTTATATAGTAATCTGATATGATTCTTTTGATTTCATTTGGTTCTGTTGTGATGTGGTCCTTCTCGTTTCTTATTCGGGTTATTTGTTTCCTTTCCTGTTTTTCTTTAGTCAGTCTAGCCAATGGTTTATCAATTTTGTTAATTTTTTCAAAGAACCAGCTTTTGGCTTTGTTAATTCTTTCAATTGTTTTTCTGTTCTCTAATTCATTTAGTTCAGCTCTAATTTTTATTATTTGTTTTCTTCGGGTGCCTGATGGATTCTTTTGTTGCTCACTTTCTATTTGCTCAAGTTGTCGGGACAGTTCTCTGATTTTGTCTCTTTCTTCTTTTTGTATGTGTGCATTTATCGATATAAATTGGCCTCTGAGCACTGCTTTTGCTGTGTCCCAGAGGTTTTGATAGGAAGTATTTTCATTCTCGTTGCTTTCTAAGAATTTCCTTATTCCCTCCTTGATGTCTTCTATAACCCAGTCTTTTTTCAGGAGGGTATTGTTCATTTTCCAAGTATTTGATTTCTTTTCCCTAGTTTTTCTGTTATTGATTTCTAGCTTCATTGCCTTGTGGTCTGAGAAGATGCTTTGTAATATTTCGATGTTTTGGATTCTGCAAAGATTTGTTTTATGCCCTAATATGTGGTCTATTCTAGAGAATGTTCCATGTGCGCTAGAAAAAAAAGTATATTTTGCAGCAGTTGGGTGGAGAGTTCTGTATAAGTCAATGAGGTCAAGTTGGTTGATTGTTGTAAGTAGGTCTTCCGTGTCTCTATTGAGCTTCTTACTGGATGTCCTGTCCTTCTCCGAAAGTGGTGTGTTGAAGTCTCCTACTATAATTGTGGAGGTGTCTATCTCACTTTTCAATTCTGTTAAAATTTGATTTATGTATCTTGCAGCCCTGTCATTAGGTGCGTAAATATTTAATATGGTTATGTCTTCCTGATCAATTGTCCCTTTTATCATTATATAGTGTCCTTCTTTATCCTTTGTGGCGGATTTAAGTCTAAAGTCTATTTTGTCAGAAATTAATATTGCTACTCCTCTTCTTTTTTGCTTATTGTTTGCTTGATATATTTTTTTCCATCCTTTGAGTTTTAGTTTGTTTGTGTCTCTAAGTCTAAGGTGTGTCTCTTGTAGGCAGCATATAGATGGATCGTGTTTTTTTATCCAGTCCGTGACTCTCTGTCTCTTTATTGGTGCATTTAGTCCATTTACATTCAGTGTAATTATAGATAAGTAAGTTTTTAGTGCTGTCATTTTGATGCCTTTTCATGTGTGTTGTTGGCCATTTCATTTTTCCACATGCTTTTTTGTGCTGAGACGTTTTTCTTAGTAGCTTGTGAGATCCTCATTTTCATAATGTTTAACTTTGTGTTTATTGAGTCGTTACGTTTTTCTTGGCTTTTTTCTTGAGTTATGGAATTGATATTCCTTTTTGTGGTTACCTTTTTATTTACCCCTATTTTTCTAAGTAAAACCCTAACTTGTATCCTTCTATTTCGCCTTGTATCACTCTCCATCTGGCAGTTCAATGCCTCCTATATTTAGTCCCTCTTTTTGATTATTTTGATCGTTTAGCTATTGATTTCCATGATTTCCTGTTGTGTGTATTATTTTGTTTATTTATTTATTTTTTAGAATTAGTCTTAATTTGTTTGTTTTTGTGCTTTCCCTGTTTGAGTTGCGTTGATATCAGGACGTTCTGTTTTGTGACCTTGTATTGTGCTGGTACCTGATATTATTGGTCATCAGGCCAAACAATCTCCTTTAGCATTTCTTGCAGTCTTGGTTTAGTTTTTGCAAATTCTCTAAACTTGTGTTTATCTGTAAATATCTTAATTTCGCCTTCATATTTCAGAGAGAGTTTTGCTGGATATATGATCCTTGGTTGGCAGTTTTTCTCGTTTAGTGCTCTGTATATGTCGTCCCATTCCCTTCTTGCCTGCATGGTTTCTGCTGAGTAGTCTGAACTTATTCTTATTGATTCTCCCTTGAAGGAAACCTTTCTTTTCTCCCTGGCTGCTTTTAAAATTTTCTGTTTGTCTTTGGTTTTGGCAAGTTTGATGATGATATGTCTTGGTGTTTTTCTTTTTGGATCAATCTTAAATGGGGTTCAATGAGCATCTTGGATAGATATCCTTTCTTCTTTCATGATGTCAGGGAAGTTTTGTGTCAGGAGTTCTTCAACTATTTTCTCTGTGTTTTCTGTCCCCCCTCCCTGTTCTGGGACTCCAATCACTCGCAAGTTATCCTTCTTGATAGAGTCCCACATGATTCTTAGGGTTTCTTCATTTTTTTAAATTCTTTTATCTGATTTTTTTCCAGCTATGTTGGTGTTGTTTCCCTGGTCCTCCAGAAGTCCCAGTCTACATTCTAATTGCTCGAGTCTGCTCCTCTGACTTTCTATTGCGTTGTCAAATTCTGTAATTTTATTGTTAATCTTTTGGATTTCTACATGCTGTCTCTCTATGGATTCTTGCAACTTGTTAATTTTTCCACTATGTTCTTGAATAATCTTTTTGAGTTCTTCAACAGTTTTATCAGTGTGTTCCTTGGCTTTTTCTGCATTTATCCTAATTTCATTTGTGATATCTTTAAGCATTCTGTAAATTAGTTTTTTATATTCTGTATCTGATAATTCCAGAATTGTATCTTCATTTGGGAAAGATTTTGATTCTTTTGTTTGGGGGGTTGGAGAAGCTGTCATGGTCTGTTTCTTTATGTGGTTTGATATGGACTGCTGTCTCCGAGCCATCACTGGGAAACTAGATTTTCCAAGTAGTCAGCTAAAAAAAAAATGCAGTCAGATCCCTATCTGAATTCTCTCTCTGGCTCCGGGTATTTGGATGTTAATGGGGTCGCCTGGGGAGGGTGGGGGAGGGATCTGAGA
This sequence comes from Loxodonta africana, assembly GCF_030014295.1. Lineage (NCBI taxonomy): Eukaryota > Metazoa > Chordata > Mammalia > Proboscidea > Elephantidae > Loxodonta > Loxodonta africana. The sequence goes on along the minus strand of NC_087342.1, from coordinate 238,213,214 downwards.
GCTAGGAGTGTAGCACCACAGAATATAGAGCTGAACACCACGTTCACGCTCCGCCCCCGTTCGCCAAAATCCGGGCTGGACGGATCCCTGGCTAGGACACTGCTTTCCTTGCTCGGAAACCAGTCCCTTCCTCCTGGGGACTTCCTCCGGTGCGCGGCACCGCTCGTGGGCACTGGGTGGGCGTTTCCCGCACGAACGGGTGGGCCCGCCCCCAGGGTCTATTCAGGCGATTATAATTAGATCCCGCGGTCACGCCCCGCCTGTGCGGGCGCCCAAATCCCAGCGGGATGACTTCCGGGTTGAGACGCTGCTTTCCCTGTTCGGGAACCAGTCACTTCCTCCCCGGGACTTCTCCTTCCGGAGCGCCACACCTCTTGCGCGAACTGGGTTGGCGTCACCTGCACGGCCAGGTGGGCCCGCCCCCTGGGTCAATTCAGGGCAATAAAAATGGACTCCGTGTTCACGCCCCGCTCGTGCACGCGCCCAAGCCCCGGCAGGACGGAACCCCGTCTGGGACGCTACTTTCTGCGCTTCGGGACCAATCAGTTCCTCCGCACGGCCAGGTGGGCCCGCCCCCTGGGTCAATTCAGGGCGATAAAAATGGACTCCGCGCTCACGCCCCGCCCGCGCGCGCCCAAGCCCCAGCAGGGCGGCACTCTGTCTGGGACGCTACTTTCTGCGCTTTGGGACCAATCAGTTCCTCCGCACGGCCAGGTGGGCCCGCCCCCTGGGTCAATTCAGGGCAATAAAAATGGACTCCGCACTCACGGCCCGCTCGTGCGCGCGCCCAAGCCCCAGCAGGGAGGCACTCTGTCTGGGACGCTACTTTCTGCGCTTTGGGACCAATCAGTTCCTCCCGGGGACTTCTCCTTCCAGTGTGCCGCACCTCTCGCGCAAACTGGGAGGGCGTCACTCGCACGACCAGGTGTTCCCGCCCTCTGGGTCAATTCAGGGTAATAAAAATGGACCCCGCGCTCATGCCCCGCCCGCGCGCGCGCGTGCCCAGATCGCAGCGGAATGGCTCCCTGTCTGGGATGCTGCTTTCCCTGTTTTGAGACCAGACACCTCCGGGGATTTCTCCCTCTGGTGTGCCGTGCCACACGCGCGGACTGGGTGCGCGTCCTCCCGCACGAACGCGTGGGCCCCGCCCTGGGGTCACTCCAGGGAAACACAGCTGACCCCCCCCCCCCGCGCGCGCCCCGTCGGCTTCTCGCCTAACTCCCGGCGGACGGCACGGCACCCCAGCTGGGACGCTGTTCTCCCCCCTCTCAGATCAGTCACTGCCTCCCGGGTGTTTCTCCCTCCGGCTGCGCCCCTACGCCGCCCGCGCTAACCTGCTAGGCTTCCTCCCGGGATGGGTTCGGGGGGGAAGGGGTGGGCCCCCTTTCTGTGCCGTCTGCCCCCCTGGGCTCTGCCCCAGATCGAGCTCCGAAGGTCACCTGCCTGGTGCGCTGGCTCCTAGTTCTGAAAACAGTCGCTGTTTGCCCGTATTTGTTCGTCCTCCGTCTCTAAGTCTGTGCTTGTTGTTCAGAGTTCATAGATTGTTATGTATGTGATCGATTCCCTTGTTTTTCCGAGTCTTTGTTGCAAGAGGGCTCCACGGGAGCGTCCACCTAGTCCGCCATCTTGGCCCCCCACCTCTATTCTGTCTTTTATTGTTCTGACATTGTTGTCATTTATGGATAAACCTCTCTTGTTCCCTGTTGCAATTGTTTTGGTTTTGGATAGTCCTTGAGAGTTCATTTTCTAGGTTGGTATCTGGCTGGTACAATCTTGCATCCTAGATTCGGGCTGTGGTCTGATGTTATTTGTTCTCAGACCGAAGGACTCCCTTTAATAATTCTAGTAAGTTTGGTTTGTTTTTTACATATTCCCTTAATTTCTGTTTATTTGCAAATGTCCTAATTTCACCATCATATTTGAATGAAAGTTTTCCAAGGTATATTATTCTTGGTAGGGAATTTTTTTCTTTCAAGGTTTTATGTATGTCATCTCATTGCCTTCTTGCCTGCATGGCTTCTGCTGAATAAACAGAGCTTAGTCTTATTGTTTCTCCTCTGTATGTGACCTTTTTCTTTTTTTCTTGAGCTACTTGCAGGATTTTTTCTTTGTCTTTGGTTTTAGCAAGTGTGATTATGAAATGCCTTGGTGTTTTTCTTTTGGAGTCTATCCTATATGGGGTTCATTGAGCCTCTTGGACGGTCAGTTTTCATCATTCATGATATTAGGAAAGTTTTCTGTCAGCAATTCTTCAATGATTCCTCTCTGTGTTTTCCGTTTTCTCTCCCTGTTCTGGAACTCGGATCACTCATAAATTTTTGTTTTTGATTGTATCCCACATAATTCTCAGGGTTTCCTCATTTTTCTTCATTCTTTTTTTCTGATTTTTTCTCAGAGTTGTATCCAAGTGTTTGTCTTCAATTTCACTGATCCTGTCTTCCATCGTTTCAAACCTTCTCCTCAGCCGTTCTGTGGCACTGACCATTTCTGAAATCTTATTGTTTATCTTTTGGATTTCTAATTGTTGTTTTTGTATGTTTTCTAGTTGTGAATTTATTTTGGCATTTTGTTCCTATATTATTTCCCTGAATTGTTCCATTTTTTGGTCTGTATTTTCCATGAATTTGTCTGCCTTTTCCATAAATTTGTCTGCCTTTTCCATAAATTTGTCTATTTTTTTCCTCATTTTTGTCTGCTTTTTGCTTCAACTCTTGGATAGATCTGAACATTAGAGATTTGAATTCCTTGTCAGGTAGTTCTAGTGGCTTTCCTTCTACTGGAAAGAAGCCACCTGGTGTTTTATTTTGGGCACTTACTTGAACCATCCTCGCCTGTTTTCTTTTTTTTTAACATATGTTTTAATATTGTCTGCTGTCTTTGGGACATTCAGTTATTGTCTTTGTTTCTTCATTGTAGATTTGTTTGTTTCATTCTGTTTTTTGTTTTATTTGGTTATATGTGAGCAGGCAGGCTGCACATTCTTTGTTGTTTGCTTGTCCGTAGTCTCAATACTTTTCACTTCCTTGTCCAGTGAGCAGGGCCAGTCATGCAGATATGGTGAAGCAGGGAAGGTGAAGGGGAGGCGCTGGGGTGGGTTGTTTGTAGCATGTACTTGGGCTGACAATGCAGGCCAGGAGTCAGTGCCTGGCAGGTTCTGGTAGGCTGTGCCTGTGCTGCTCGGAGGAGTTTTGTTCAGCACATGTGCAGGTAGGCAGGAAAGGGGGGGAGGTTATGATGGATGGAGCTAGTATGCGTATGGGAAAAAGGAGGGAGAAACAGGAGCCAAAAAGAAACAAAGAAAAAAAAAAGAATGCAAAGGGCAGCTTGCTGTTGGAGTGGAGAGTTGAGAAATGGAGAAAAGCAAAAAGGAAAAAAAAAAGAAAATGGTAAATAGAAAAAAAAAAAAACTAGATAAAAATTTGGAGGAAAAAAAAAAGAAAAGCCCCCGCGGTCCCACTGGTGCAGCCAAGAAGACCAGAGAAGACTCCCAGGGTGCGCAGTATAGCCTGGATAGACAGGGTGTAGATGTCACACAGCACCAGGTATTCAGGAGACAGGAAAAGAAGGTAAATATACACAGACGAGAACTGAGAAATGAAGAGAGACAGAAAGGGAAAAAGAGAAGAAAAAAGCAAAAAGAATCCCACCTATGCGGCTGCTCAAATTGGAGTAATGACTCCTAAGCTGCGTGTACAGCCCAGCTAGAAGGAGCTCCCAAGTGGGAAAAGAGAAAACAAACAAACAAACAAAACAAAACAAAAGAAGCAAAAAAAAAAAAAGAAAGAAAAAGCCCCAGGAATCCCACCAGTGTGGTGTTGGGGGCTGAAGAGGGTGGTTCTCCAGTCAAGTGGGGCTTCACAGCCTTTCTAGAAGGAGCAAAGATGGCACACGGAGCCAGGTATTCAAGAGAAAGGGTGGGGGGTGGGGTGGTGGGAGGCACAGAAGAAACCAAAATAGACAAAAAGAAGCAACACCAGCTCAAGGACCCAGCTGGCAGGGTGAATCCAAGTGGCCCAGGGCGGAAGATGTTGCTTCCTGGCCAAGAGACTGCAGCTGGTGGGAAGCAGAGGAGGCCAAAGGGAGAGGGGAAGAAGGGTGGGGGTTAGGAAAGCATATATCGCTCATTACTGGTGTTCTGTCTCCTGCTGGGAACTTCGTGAAGCTGCTTTCCTGTAGTCCCTGTCTGCCAATCTGCGATGAGGGTGGGGCGAATCCAAGCAGCACAGATGCTGCACTTCCAGGCCGGCCAAGTCAGGAAGCTCGGAGGTAGAACAGCAGGAAGAGGATGGGGGGTCGCAAAATGTGTATTGCTCTGTCTTCTGCTGGGAGCTCCGTGAAGCTGCTTTCCCATGCTCCCTGTCAGCCAATTTCCAACAAGAGTCCAAGATGGGGGATCCCTGCTGCATTGGCTGATTAGGAACCTCTGCAGGTATCTCTCCTCACTCTTAGTCCTCTGTCAGTTTCTTATTCCATTCAGTGTTTGGCTGAGTTCTTTATCTCTTCATTTGACAGTTCAGGTTCCAGGAATGATGTTTGTCTTTGTTTTACTTAGTTTTTGGGGTCTTTGCTGTGGACGGACAGTGTGGTGTTTCTGTCTATGGCACATGTTGGCCAGAAACCTGCCCAAATAATTTTTTTGACAGCAATGCCAAGGCAATTCATAGAGGAAATGAGAGTCCTTTTAACAAATGGTGCTAGGACACTTGGATATCCACATGAAAAAAGATGAGTTTAGACCCCATACCTCACACCATACAAAAATGTTAATACAAAATGGATCACAGACTTACACATACGAGCTAAGCCTGCTCGACTACTAGCTGAAAGGTTAATGGTTCAAATACACCAAGAGGCTCCTTGGGAGACAGGCCTAGAGATCTGCTTCCGAAAGGTCACAGCCTTGAAAACCCTATGGAACACTTCTACTCTGAACACATGGAGTTGTCATGAGTTTGAATTGACTCCATGGCAACTAACAACAACAAAAACAAAGCACTGAAGTTTTTAGTAGACAATGTCTACCAAAATTTTCCAGATATTGTGTTAGACAAAGATGTTTTACGTATGACATCAAAAGTATGATAATCCAAACCTGTTTCCATTGAATTGATTCTGACTCATAGTGACTGTATAAGACAGAATAGAACTGCCCCATAGTGTTTTCCAAGGAGTGGATGGTGGATTTGAATTGCCAGCCTTCTGGTTAGCAGCCGAGCTCTTAACCACCATGCCACCAGAGCTCCACAAAAAGTATGATACATAAATGAAAAACAATAGATACATTGGACCTCGTAAAAATCAAACCTTTTGCGTTTCAAAAGACACTATTAAGAAAATGAAAAGACAAGCAACAGACCGGGAGCAAATTTTTGCAAAACACATACTGGTAAAGGACTTTATTTAGAATATACAAAAAACTCTTAAATTTCAGTAATAAGAATGACTTTGTAAAAAAATGGGCAAGATATTTGAATAGACATTTCACCAAGAAGATACACAAATGACCAATACACACACAAAAAGATGGTCAACATCATTAGTCATCAAACCAGACCAAACCCACCGTTGTCAAGGCAATTCAGACTCACAGCGACCCTACAGGGCAGAGTAGAATTGGCCTATAGGGTTTCCAAGGCTGTCAATCTTTATGGAAGCAGACTGCCACATCTTTCTACTGTGGGGCTGCTAGTGGGTTTGAACTGCCTACCTTTCAGTCAGCAGCTGAGTGTTAATCATTGTGTCACCAGGGAATTGACACATTTGAATTGTGTTGGCACTGGGGAGGGTCCCCACAGGAAGTGAGATGTCCCCTGGGAGTCACACGTCAATGGACACCAGACCCTGGGGAGGGTCCCCACAGGAAGTGAGGTATCCCCTGGGAGTCACCTGCCTGTGGACTACAGACCCTGTGGAGGGTCCCCACAGGAACTGAGGTGTCCCCTGTGAGTCATGTAGCCTGCAGGGACCTCTGCAGGAAAACCATGGTGCCAGTGGAAGCCCTCACCTAACAAACTTTTCCCCTCCCCTGCTGTGTTGGAATCAAGCACTTCGATCACCCAGCACAATCACAGACCTGAGAAAGGGTGCAAGAGTGGGCTTTGCTTTCATCCATGCGGTGTTAAGAAAAGAAAGGGTCAGTGCGGGTGGGTGGAAAGGAAAGCATCGTCAGCCTCCCTGGGGGGCGTTGCTAATTGAAGGACAGGGACTCAATACATCCTCTATGACTTGGAACTAAGTGACCCCAAGCGTCTTTCCATTGTTTACCTTGTGAACCCTCAGACCGAACAGCCCCACTTCTTTGCCTGAGAGGTACAAGGTGTGGAGGGGTCCAGAGCCTCGTGGGAACTGTTCGTCTCCAGCCTGAGCACTGAGCAGCCATTTCTATCTCCTCTTAAACCAGCGCCCCGTAAGTCAGCCAGCTGCAGCTTGCCTCTCCATAGCAGCGGCTTCTTCCTTTCTTTTTTTGAAAAATAGACTTTGTTCTTTAGAGCGATCTTAGGTTTGCAGAAAATTCAGAGAACTCCCATACAGCCCCTTTCCGCCTGCACAGCTTTGCTCTGCTACTAGTGTCTTGCGTTGGGGTGGTACGTTTGTTACAGCTGATGGACCAGTGTTACCCTTGATCTTTGCCGAAAGGCTGAGAAGTGATGATAAAGCAGTGCGGATACATTTTGTTAACTAAAGCCCATACTTTACATTAGGATTCATTGTGTTATACAATTCTGTGGGTTTTAACAAATGCTTAATCCCCTATGGCCACCATCACGGTGCCATGCAGAATAGTTTCATTGCCCTAAAAATGCCCTGGGCTCCACCTATTCATTCTCCGCCTTCTGATCCCAAATCCCTGGCAACAACTGATGTTTTTACTATCTCTATAGTTTTCCACACCATACCCCTTGCTGTCGAGTTGATTGTGACTCATAGTAACCCTGTGAGACAGAGTAGAACTGTCCCATAGGGTTTTAAGGCTAATGTTTTATGGAAGCAGACTGCCACATCTTTTTCTCAAAAAGTGGCTGGTGGGTTCAAATTATCGACCTTTCAGGTAGCAGCTAAGCCCTTTACCCACTGTGTCACCAGGGCTCCAAGGCCCATGGAAGCAAGAAATCAAATAGTGTTAAAAAGCAAAAATATCACTTTGAGGACTAAGGTGTGCCTGACCCAAGCCATGATGTTTTCAGCAGTCTTATATGCATATAAAAGCTGGACAATGAACAAGGAAGACCGAAGAAGAATTGAGACCTTTCAATTATGGTGTTGACAAAGAATACTGAATATTCCATGGACTTCCAGAAGAACGAACAAATCTGTCTTAGAAGAAGTACAGCCAGAATGCTCCTTAGAAGCAAGTATGGGGAGACTGCGTCTCACATACTTTGGACATTTTATCAGGAGGGATCAGTCCCTGGAGAAGAACATCATGCTTGGTAAAGTGGAGGAAAAGAATAAGACCCTCGATGAGATGGATTGACACAGTGGCTCCAAACATAGCAACGATTGTGAGGATGGCAAAGGACTGGGCAGTGTTCCATCCTGTTGTATACAGGGTCGCTATGAGTCAGAACCGACTCGACAGCACCTAACAACAATAAGATAGTTTTTCCAAGCAGTCCCTGGGTGGCATAAATCATTAATAGCTTGACTAAAGATTGGTGGTTCAAACTCACCCAGAGGTATCTCAGAAGAGAGGCCTGGTGATCTGTTTCCAAAAGTTCAAAACCTTTGAAACCCTATGGGGCAGTTCTACTCTGCACACATGGGTCGCCATTAGTCAGAATTAACTACACAGAAACTATCAACACAATTTTTCCTTTTCCAGAGTGTCACAGAGTTGGAATCCTACAGTACTTGTTCTTTCGAACTGGCTTCTTTCACCCAGCAATATGCACTAATGTCCCTCCATGTCTTTTTGTGGCTAGGTGGCTCATATCTTTTCAGTGCTGCATAGTATTCCATTGTATGGATGGACCACAGTGTCTCCGGTTGAAGCACATCTTGGTTGCTTGGTTGACGATTATGAATAAAGCTGCGATTAACATCCGTGTGCAGGTTTTTGTGTGGACATGTGTCTTCATCTAATTTGGGTAAGCGCTTATGACTGTGAATGCTGGGTTGTATGATAAAACGATGTTTAGCTTTGTTAAGAAACTGCCAGACTATTTTCCAGTGTGTCTGTGGAGCTTTGCATCCCACCAGCAATGGTGAGAGTTCCTGTAGCTCCAGATCCTTGTCAGCACTTGGTGTTGTCAGTGTTTTGGATTTTAGCCACTCTAGTAAGAGTCTGCTAGCACAGTGATTAAGTGCTCATCTGCTAACCAAGAAGTCGGCAATCCGAATCTACCAGCGAATCCTTGGAAACCCTATGGGGCGGTTCTAGTCTGTCCTATAGAGTCTCTGTGAGTTGGAATTGACTCGACAGCAAGAGGTTTTTGTTTTGGTTTAATAGGTGTGTAAGGTCTCTGGTTGGTACTGCTAACCGCAATGTTGGTGGTTCAAACCCGCCCAGTAGTGCCACAAAAAAAAGTCCTGGCAATCTGCTTTAGTAAAGATTATGGCCAAGAAAACCCTATGGAGCAGTTCTACTCTGTAACTCACGGGGTTGCCAGGAGCCGGAATTGACTTGAAGTCAATGTGTTTGGTTATTTCGGTTTAGCAGGTGTGAGGATTGGAGGAAGACTCATTAACAACCTGCGTTATGCAGATGACACAACCTTGCTTGCTGAAAGTGAGGAGGACTTGAAGCGCTTACTGATGAAGATCGAAGACCACAGCCTTCAGTATGGATTACACCTCAACATAAAAAAACAAAAATCCTCACAACTGGACCAATAAGCAACATTCATGATAAACAGAGAAAAGACTGAAATTGTCAAGAATTTCGTTTTACTTGGATCCACAATCAACCCCCATGGAAGCAGCAGTGCGGAAATCAAAAGACGCATTGCATTGGGCAAATCTGCTGCAAAAGACCCTCAACGAGATGGATTGACACAGTGGCTACAACAGTGGGGTCAAGCATAACGATTGTGAGCATGGTGCACGACTGGGCAGTGTTTCGTCTGTTGTACGTGGGGTCGCTATAGCGTTGAAAACAACTCAGCAGCACCTAACAACAACGGGTGTGAGGTGGTTCTCATTGTCAGCTTAACATGAGCAGTTCCTTTTTGATCTTTGTAAGTGACAATGGAAACCAGTGGGGGAGAGGCTTGATGCTGCGCAGGACGCGTGGACACGCTCTCGGGTAGGAAAACCCCACAAGTCTCTGAACATGTAGTGAAGGCCCCTAACAAACTAGTCCTGATGATGAACTTGAGCAGTAGGCCTAGTGGACTGTGTGTGTGTGTGTGTGTGCTGTGTGTGTGGTGTGTGTGTATGTGTGTGTATGTGGTATGGTGCGAGTGGTGTGTGTGTGTTGTGTGTATGTGATGTGCGTGTGTGTATATGTGTGTGGTGTCTGATGTGTGGGTGTGCATCTGTGTGTGTGATATGTGTGTGTATGTGGTATGGTGCGAGTGGTGTGTGTGTGATGTGTGTATGTGATGTGCGTGTGTGTATATGTGTGGTGTCTGATGTGTGGGTGTGTGTGTGATATGTGTGTGTGCTCTGTGTGTGTGTGGTGTGTGTGGTGTGTATGCATGTGGTGTGTGTGTATGTGTGTGTGTGTGGTATGTGTGTGATGTGTGTATGTGATGTGCATGTATGTGTATACGTGTGTGGTGTCTGTGATGTGTGGGTGTGCATGTGTGTGTGATGTGTGTGCTGTCTGTGTGGTGTGTGTGTGCTGTGTGTGTATGTGTGTGGTGTGTGTGGTGTGTATGGTGTGTGTGTGTGGTGTGTATGTGTGTGGTGTGTGTGGTGTGTATGGTGTGTGTGTGTGGTGTGTATGTGTGTGGTGTGTGTGGTGTGTATGGTGTGTGTGTGGTGTGTATGTGTGTGGTGTGTGTGTGGTATGTATGTGTGCAGTGTGTGTGTATGTGTGTGTGTATGTGGTGTGTGTGTGCTGTGTGTGGTGTGTGTGGTGTGTATGTGTGTGTGGTGTGTGTGTATATGTGGTGTGTGTATATGTGTGTGGTGCATGTGTGCTGTGTGGTGTGTGTGCGATGTGTGTATGTGATGTGTGTGTATATGTGTGTGGTGTCTGTGATGTGTGGGTGTGCTTGTGTGTGTGTATGTGTGTGGTGTGTGTGGTTGTGTGTGTGGTGTGTATGCATGTGGTGTGTGTGTGTATGTGGTGTGTGTATGTGGTGTGGTGCGTGTGGTGTGTATGCATGTGGTGTGTGTGTGTGATGTGTGTATGTGATGTGCATGTGTGTGTATACGTGTGCGGTGTCTGTGATGTGTGGGTGTGCATGTGTGTGTGATATGTGTCTGTGCTGTGTGTGCTGTGTGTGCTATGTATGTGGTGTGTGTGGTGTGTATGTGTGTGTATAGGTGGTGTGTGTATATGTGTGTGGTGTGCGTGTGTGCTGTGTGTGTGGTGTGTGTGCTGTGCATGTGGTGTGTGTGTGTGTGTATGTGGTATGGTGTGTGTGCGATGTGTGTATGTGATGTGCGTGTGTGTATATGTGTGGTGTCTGATGTGTGGGTGTGCATGTGTGTGTGTGCTGTGCGTGTGCTGTGTGTGCTGTGTGTGTATGCGTGTGGTGTGTGTGGTGTGTATGTGTGTGGTGTGTGTGGTGTGTATGCATGTGGTGTGTGTGTGGTGTGTATGCATGTGGTGTGTGTGTATGTGTGTATGTGGTGTGTGTGTATGTGTGTATGTGGTGTGTGTGTGTGGTGTGTGTGTGATGTGTGTATGTGATGTGCATGTATGTGTGTACGTGTGTGGTGTCTGTGATGTGTGGGTGTGCATGTGTGTGTGTGATGTGTGTGCTGTATGTGTGCTGTGTGTGTGTGTGGTGTGTGTGGTGTGTGTGGTATGTGTGCGGTGTGTGTGATGTGCGTATGTGATGTGCGCGTGTGTGTATATCTGTGTGGTGTCTGTGATGTTTGGGTGTGTATGTGTGTGTATGTGTGTGGTGTATATGCATGTGGTGTGTGTGTGTGGTGTGTGTGTGATGTGTGTATGTGATGTGCAGGTGTGTGTATACATGTGTCGTGTCTGTGATGTGTGGGTATGCATGTGTGTGTATGTGATATGTGTGTGCTGTGTGTGTGGTGTGTGTGTGCTGTGTGTGCTGTGTATGTGTTGTGTGTGTATATGTGTGTGGTGTGTGTGTGGTTGTGTGTGTGATGTGTGTGTATATGTGGTGTGTGTATATGTGTGTGGTGTGCGTGTGTGCTGTGTGTGTGGTGTGTGTGTGCTGTGCGTGTGGTGTGTGTGTATGCGTGTGGTGTATGTGTATGTGTGCGTGTATGTGGTGTGGTGTGTGTGCAATGTGTGTATGTGATGTGCGTGTGTGTATGTGTGTGGTGTCTGTGATGTGTGGGTGTGCATGTGTGTGTATGTGTGTGGTGTGTGTGGTGTGTATGCATGTGGTGTGTGTGTATGTGTGTGTATGTGGTGTGTGTGTGATGTGTGTATGTGATGTGCAGGTGTGTGTATACATGTGTGTGTGATATGTGTGTGTGCTGTGTGTGTGGTGTGTGTGTATGTGTGTGGTGTGTGTGGTGTGTATGTGTGTGGTGTGTATGCATGTGGTGTGTGTGTATGTGTGTGTATGTGGTGTGTGTGGTGTGTGTGTGATGTGTGTATGTAATGTGCATGTGTGTGTATATGTGTGTGGTGTCTGTGATGTGTGGGTGTGCATGTGTGTGTATGTGATGTGTGTGCTGTGTGTGTGGTGTGTGTGTGTGTATGGTGTGTATGGTGTGCATGTGTGTGGTGTGTGTGTGGTGTGTGTGTGTGGTGTGTGTGTATGTGTGTGTGCATGTGGTGTGGTGTGTGTGTGGTGTGTGTGTGATGTGTGTATGTGATGTGCGTGTGTGTGTATATGTGTGTGGTGTCTGTGATGTGTGGGTGTGCATGTGTGTGTGTATGTGTGTGTGATGTGTGTGTGTGTGTGTGTGGTGTTTCTCCCGTCAAAGCACTCTTACCTGTCCAATAGCATGGGAACATCCTCTGGGCTGTTTGTTAAAAACACCTTTTCTCTAGCCCCACCAAACCCAGTGAACTGATGTGTTAAGCCAGCTCCGCAGGTTACTGAATTCTAGGAGCTACTGGTGGAAACCCTGGTGGCATAGTGGTTAAGGGCTACAGCTGCTAACCAAAATGCTGGCAGTTCAAATCCACCAGGCATTCCTTGGAAGCTCTATGGGGCAGTGCTACTCTGTCCTGTATGGTCGCTATGAGTCGGAATTGACACCATGGCAATGGGTTTGGTTTGGGTTTAGGAGCTACTGCCAAAGCAGAAGTGGGAAAGCACAGGGTTTTGAGTATACCAAACCTGTGTGTAGACCCCAGGCCCTCCTTGCACTAGACGTATGATCTTGGACTTGCTACATAAGCCACCTGTGCCTCCGTTTCTTCATCCGCAAAATGGAGATGATAGTGGGATCTTTTTTCCCACAAAGTAAAAGTGAGATAGCAGATGCTTAGAGAAAGTTAGGTTTTTTTCTCCTTTTGAAGCCTAGGTTCTTTGTCTTTGACATCTTACTGCTGCCCATCTGGAGGCTGTTTCAGCAGGAATAGCTGTCCTTGCCTGGAGGGAGGTGTTCAATCTTCTGCACTCCACCCCGTGCTCCTTACATGGCCCCGTCACTCTGCTGAGCTCTGCCCTGGTCAGCCGCCTCCTTTAATCTCCCTCCATTAATCGCTCCTCCTGCCCAGGGCTCCTGACCACTTTGATCCCTGCCTTTGAAGTCCTTCCAACCATCCTCAGCATCCCTGGGAATCCAGCTCCACCGTCCTCATTGTCACCCCCCTGCGGAGGCCCAGAAGAGTTATGGGGTGGAGAGGCTTTCCCTGCAGTGAGGTGGAGATTCCTGCAGAGCAAGCCTTCCTCCTACCTGGTGGGAAGCCCCTCCCGCCTTCCATGAGCAGCCTCCCCTAGCGGGGTGGCCGCGTGGCAAAGGGAAATGAGAACCCAGCCCTGTGCTTTATGAGCTCTGCCCTCTGCTAAGGAGTGGACATGCTTAACTTCAAGTGCTTCAAGACAGCCCATTAATGAAGAAGGTGCTCTTATTTTTGCACTTTATGGATGGGGAAACTAAGGCACAGTGAGGTGAAATTACCTACAGTCAAGCACCTAATCAACAGCAAACCCAAGACTTGAGTAGTGCCTCCTCTCATTAACATTATGTATACTATATTATGGAGCCCTGCTGGCGCAGTGGTTAAGAGCTGGGCTGCCAACCCCCAAAGGGCAGCAGTTCCAATCCACCAGCTCCTCCTTGGAACCCTATGGGGCAGCTCTGCTCCATCCTCTAGGGTCGCTATTAGTTGGAATTGACTCAACGGCAATGGGTTTGTTTGTTTGTTTGTTTTTAATATATATCATATCACACCACATCTTATACGTACTATATCATATCATATCATTATTGAGCCAGTGATCATTAATATTATTACTGACACGTATAAGGACATGATAAATGGAGAAAAGATTGAAGTGTAGTCCACGATTTCATTTTGCCTGGCCCCACAATCAACACCCATGGAAACAGCAGTTGAGAAATCAAAAGACACATTGCATTGGGCAAATCTGCTGCAAAAGAACTATTTAAAGTGTTAAAAAGCAAAGATGTCACTTTGAGAACTAAAGAGTGCCTGACCCAAGCCATGGTGTTTTCAGTCACCTCATATGCTTGTTAAAGCTGGACAATGAATAAGGAACACAGAAGAGGAATTGATGCCTTTGAACTGTGAGGCTGGCGAAGAATATTGAACATACCATGGACTGCCAAAAGAAGGAACAAATCTGTCTTGGAAGAAGTAAAACTGGAATGCTCCTTAGAAGCAAGGGTGGCGAGACTATGTCTACATACTTTGGACATGTTGTCAGAAGGGACTAGTCCCTGGAGGAGGACATCATGCTTGGTAAAGTAGAGGGTAATGGAAAAAGAGGAAGACCCTCAAAGAGATGGACTGACACAGTGGCTGCAACAATGGGCTCAGCATAACAAGGACTGTGAGGGCGGGGCAGGACCGGGCAGTGTTTAGTCCTGTTGTACGTGGGGTCGCTACGAGTCGGAGCTGACTGGACAGCGCCTAACGACAACACGAGGACAGCGTGTCTTCTTTTTCTTCAGGTCTCTACACATGTAGAATCCTGACTAGCACCGAAGATTTGCTGCTTCTTTTCATCACTCCAGAGAACTTGCTGTGACAGGAGCGCTTTGCTTTTTCCAAAATGTGGAAGACGAGGTCACATGGCTGTTGGTCTCCTAGAACTGCCGTAACCAAGTACAACAATGTGGGGAGCCTAAGACAACACAATTTTATTCTCACAGTTCTGGAGGCCAGGAGTCTGAAATCAAGGTGTTGGCAGGGCTGTGCTCTCTCTGAAGATTCTAGGGGAGGGTCCTTCTGGTCTCTGCAGCTTCTGGTGGTGGAGATGTGCCTTGGCTTGTGGATATCACATTGCCTTCTCCTCTGTTCCTCCATGTCCAAATCCTCCTCTTCTCATAGGGTCACCAGTAATACTGTGAGTTAGGGTCCACCCTGCTGACCTCAGTGAGCCCTGGTGGTGCAGCAGTTAAGCACTCGGCTGCTAACCGAAAGGCTGGTGGTTCAAAACCCCTCAGCGACTCCCTGAGAGAAAGGCCTGGCGATCTGTTCCCATAAAGATTAATCAAGCCAAACTCGTTGGGTGCCGAGTCAATTCTGACTCATATCGACCCTATAAGACAGAGTAGAACTGCCTCATAGGGTTTCCAAGGAGTGGCTGGTGAATTCCAGCTGCCAGCCTCTTGGTTAGCAGCTGAACGCTTAACTACTGTTACCAGGGCTTCTTAGAAACCCTACTTTCTCCTATAGGGTTGTTATGAGTCAGAATCAACTAGATAGCACTGGGTTTCTTTTGTTTGTTTTTCTTGCTGACCTCATATTAACTTGATAGCATCTGCAATGACCCTGTTTCCAAGCAAGGTCACGTTCACGGGTTCTGGGGTTAGGATCTGAGCGTAGCTTTTTGTGGGACACAACTCAACCCATAACAGATGGCATCAGAGAAGGAAAGAATGCAGGAGGGAATTATTGATCCTGAGGAAGCTGCATCTCAGCCGGGCTCAGCTTGGTGGTGCAACTGGGGCACACACACACGTCCCCCACCCTGCCCACGCTGCACTGGCTGCATTCAGCCCAGACCTGGTGATGCTGGGCTTTGAGCCTGCACCCCATGGTCCGGCTGCCATTCCTTGTACGACCACTATAGGAAGAGCCAAGTTCGCTTTGTTCAGGTGCTTTACATTCTGCTCAGTCTCAGAGGAAAAACACCCAGTCCTGACCCTCTGAAACCAGCTGAGTTTAAGAAGAACCCAAGATGAACCCAAACTTAGCTCTGAAGCCATGAGCCTCCCACCGCCTGCAGATTGCAGGGAGGGCTGTCCCAGGTGGCCACCCACTCCGAGATGGGGTTTAGACTGGTGGAAGCGTGGGGGTGGGGGGCGAGTCAAAACATGAGAAGAAAAGACCTTTGAAAGCCTTTTCCTCCAATTTTAAAATCGGGGCAGTGTTTAGGGAGAAAAAGCTTTGAACCCAAAGGAACAAAGCCCTTGATGAAGAACAGAGGAAACAAGTGTGCATGTATCGACTTCGCTGGGTCTCCTTTAAGGAAGCACCTTTGTTTGCCTTGGTTTAAGGAACGAGGCCACTGCGCTCACCTAGGACCTCACTCAGGCTGCAGAGCACAAAGCGGAGCAGCCAGCCAGCAGAGGGTGGCGGGATCTGTGCCAGTTACGCCCACTGAGCGGGTGCGATGAAAGCCAGGCTCTGCCTTTCTCCAGCTGGAATCTCGGCTACAGTTCCTGTGTGAGATAAGGGGCCCTTATCTCTCAGACAAGGTTTCCTTTCCCTATTGGGGGCATGTCTCCACTGGGAGGGGGAGAAGGACAGGGCCTGGGGCGTCACTCAAACAAACAGTAAAGTGGTAGGCCCCCCAAGCAGCTCAGGGCCCCCCCCAGCAGCTGACGGGTCCCAGAGCAGCTCACAGCCCCTCAACCAGCTGACAGGCCCCCCAAGCAGTTCATGGTCCCCCAAACAGCTGATGGGCCCCTGAGCAGCTCATGGCCCCACAAGCATCTCACTGCCCCCTAAACAGCTGGTGGGCCCCAGAGCAGCTGGCCCCTGTGTCCCTGGAGCTTGGGTCATCCCAGCCCATTTGCAGCGTGGGAGCTGGTGGAGGCCCCCTGGCCAAGGGGCTGGTCCTCACCAGGAGTCTCCTGGCTGCTTTTACTGGTGCTGAGAGGCGCAGCCCGTGTCTCTTCAGTGGCCTTTGTACCTGATGTGGCCCATCACACTGCCTGGCAGAGGGAGTGCTGCAGGTGCTAAGGGAAATCATGGACACGAGGAAGCCCATGCCTGATAAGACTGCACATCGGATGCCCCCAGGCCTGCAGGTGCTGGGTGGCCAAGTGCTGCGGCCTTACTGCTGTGCCCACCCGGATCACTGGTCCAGCAGCAAGGCCAGCCTGGAGCTGCCCGCCACAAGCACTGCCAGCTCTGGAGCTTTCTGGGCCTCCTGACGTACTCCAGGCTCAGGCCGAATCTCCCTGCGAGTGCTCTGGGTGGGTGGTGAAGACCAGGGTGACAACAGCCATGGCCACTAGTGACCTGCAGGTAGCCTGTGCCTCATTGGCTTTGTGACTGGTGCATGGCAGCTTTGTTCAGTGAGATAGAAGTGGACACGATGTTGCCCACCTGGGCAGAATCCTGACTTACTGACCTCCTTCAACCCCTTCAAATACGCTCCAGTCCCAAGGCCCAAGTTCTCTTCCTCTTTCTGAAAGTCCTTCCTCTACATATCCTCCTGGCTTACAGATGTCACTCAGGAATGTCACCATGAACTAAGACCACCCTGCTTCCACCCCCGGCTCCCACTACTGTCTATCCTCACACTTTATTGTTTCCTTCACAGCATGTATCACCGCTTCCCATATAGTATCACCTATGTGTTTGTTTCTTGTCTGTCCCCCAACTAGAAAGTAAGTTCCTTAACGGCAAGGGGTGCTGTGTATCTGCACTGTGTTTTCAGGGCCTCCGGCACCTCTTGGAAGTCTTAGGTTCAGTTCCCCCAGCAGCAGACGCCAAGCCAAAGGACTGAGTGTGAGGAGTGTCTTTGGGAGGTTACCCTTGAGGCACCAGTAGGGGCGTGGGGAGGGAGGCAGGGGAGGGAAGGGAGCCCACAGACGGTATGCTACTGAGCAGGTTACCACTGCAGGCATGGGGTGGGGGGGGGGAGCTGTCCTGTTGTGAACTCTTGGAGTCAGTGTAGCCCATGCTTCAGGGCTACACCTCCCTGGGGGGAGAAGAGGTGGGTACTTATGTCCAGCTCCCTCTTCATCTTTGGCTGCGGCCATTAAGTCCCCAGGGTTGGACGGAGAGTACCACGGGGATATGGGCACACATAGGGGCTCTGTCAACATTCATTGAATAAGTGAGTGAATTAATTAGAAAATCCATCCATGAGAATTTCTTATCTATTACACGCAGTGCACTAGGCAGATCATACAGAAAATCCATAAGCCCTATTTAATTCAGGAGAAAATATAAGACCAGAGTTAAGAGTTTCCCTTTAAGAATGATGGACAGGTTTTAAGACCTGTGGTTCTTGCCAGCAGCACTGAAGCGGAAACAAACAGCAAGCAAATGAATAAAATGAACAAAACAGATTTCAAAATAAAGGCTTTTATTTTTTAGCTTCTTTACATATTGTTAGACAAGCCAAGAACAATTGAACACTGTCCAATTTTTCTTGGAATAGAACAGTTTTCTTGGAAAAGATAAGAATTCTTTCAGAGCCAGTATATTTAGTGTTTCACTTTCCAGTTAAAGTCATTAAGGGCCGTCTGCCTTTCAGTTGTTTCAGATGCTTTCGGAACGCTCTTCAGATATGACCAGGAGCTAAAGACCTGGTTAGTGTGAAAGTTAGTGATGATTTAAAATGGTTTCAGTTGGTATAAAGGGTTCAGTAATGGCCTTAGGGAGTTTTCTCAAAGATGCAAGATATTCACAACCATAGACCAGGCTGTCCCGATGCTGTTAAGGTGAAGAATTCTCATGATCATCTACCGCAGCCTCATGTTTTTGAGTAACAAGAATCCTGACAGTTTGTTTTCTAAAATGCCATCTATATCACAATGTTTCCTTGTGTTTTCTTCCGCAAGAGACTGCACACATCATTGCTGCTTTCCGTGCATTAGTGTGGCCCTGGAGTAAGCTGCTCCATGGTTGTGGACTCTGTGTTCCAAGACTGAACCCAGCCTACCATGTGGTGGGTCGCCACAACAGCAGCTCTGTCTTCTCCATCTTTCTATCTCCACCAATTCCCAAGTGCCTGGTTCAGTGTGGTGCTTCCAAATATCTGTTGGACAAAGAATGTTCAAAGAGGGTGTCTTTTATGATATGTCCAACACCAATGCATGAGAAAAGTGAACTCAAATGTAAGAGAACCAAAATATGCAGGTAGGTTGAGCACAGGTATTTGCATATAATTTGGGGATAGCATATGTGATGCAGGAGACCTCAAAAGAAGATAGAAGGAATGCACACAGTCACGGTACCAAAAAGAATTTGTTGCCGTTCAACCATTTCAGGAGGTAGCATGTGATCAAGAAACGACAGTACTTAAGAAAGAAGCCCAAGCAGCACTGAAGGCATTGGCAAAAAAACATGGCTCCAGGAACTGATGGAAATCCAGTTGAGGTGTTTCAACAAAGGGATGGAGCACTGCAGGTGCTCACTCATCTATGCCAAGAAATTTGGAAGACAGCTACCTGGCCAAATGACTGGAAGAGATTCAATTTGTGCACATTCCAAAGAAAGGTAATCCAATGGAATGCAGAAATTACCAGACGATATCATTAACATCATACTGAAGTAAAATTTTTCCAAAGATATTTCAAAAACAGTTGCAGCAGTATAAAGACAGGGAACTTCCAGAAATTCAAGCCCTGATTTAGAAGAGGAAGTAGAATGAGAGATATCGTTGCTGATGTCAGATGGATCTTGGCTGAAAGCAGAGAATACCAGAAAGTCGTTTACCTGTGTTTTATTGACTATACAAAAGCATTCGATTATGTGGAACATAAAAAATTATGGATAACATTGCAAATAATGGGGATTCCAGAACACTTAATTGTGCTCATGAGGAACCTGTACATAGATCAAGAGGCAGTCGTTTGAACAGAACAAGGAGATACTGCATGGTTTAAAGTCAGGAAAGGTGTGTGTCAGAATTATATCTTTTCCCCATACTTCTTCAATTTGTATGTTGTGCAAATAATCTGAGAAACTGGACTACAGGTAGTCCCTGATTTATAATGCGTTCGAGTTATAATGAACTGCACTTATGATCATCCTTTTTTTTTTTTCACATCTTACGTTTAGTAAAAGAGAGAGAAACCCCCACACGTCTGTCAGTTTTTCATACTGTGGGGGCTTGTGTGTTGCTGTGATGCTGGAAGCCATGCCACTGGTATTCAAATACCAGCAGAGTCAACCACGGCAGGCAGATTTTAGCTGAGCTTCCAGACTAAGACAGACTAGGAAGATGGACCTGGTGGTCTACTTCTGACAAGAATTAGCCAGTGAAAACCTTATGAATAAAAAAAATAGCAGTGGAATATTGTCTGATATAGTGCCGGAAGATGAGCCCCTCAGGTTGGAAGGCACTCAGAATATAGCTGGGGAAGAGCTGCCTCCTCAAAGTGGAGTCTACCTTAATGATGTGGATGGAGTCAAACTTTCAAGACCTTCATTTGCTGATGTGGCACAACTCAAAATGAGAAGAAACAGCTACAAACATCCATTAATAATCAGTACCTGGAATGTACGAAGCATGAATCTAGGAAAATCAGAAATCGTCAAAAATGAAATGGAGGGGGGCCAAGATGGCGGACTAGGTAGACGCTACCTCGGATCCCTCTTGCAACAAAGACTTGGAAAAACAAGTGAATCAATCAAGTACATAACAATCTACGAACCCTGAACAACAAACACAGATTTAGAGATGGAAAACGAACAAATACGGGGAAGCAGCGATTGTTTTCGGAGCCTGGAGCCAGCGTCCCAGTCAGGTTACCTTTGGCGCCCGATTTAGGGCAGAGCCCAGGGGAGCTGACGGCACAAACAAGTGACCCAGCCCTACCCCCCAAACTCACCCCGGGAGGGGGCCCAGCCAGTTTGCGCGGGCGGCGTGGCGACGCAGCCAGTGGGAGAAGTCCCCGGGAGGCAGTGACTGGTCTTGGAGCTGGGAGAGCAGCGTCCCAGCCGGGGAACCGTCTCGCCGGGATTTTGACTGGGCGCTGGCACGGCACAAGCATGGAGAGCTGCTCCACTCCCCTGAACTAACCCCGGGAGGGGGCCCAGCCAGTCCGCAGGGGCGGCGCGGCGACGGCTGGCAGGACTAGAAGTCCCCGGGAGGCAGCGACTGATTTTGGAGCCGGGAGTAAAGCGTCCCAGCAGGGGAACCTTGACGCTAGGATTTAGACTGGCAGCGGGTGGCTTCAGAGGGCCAGACCCCCAGGGGCAATCTCCACACAGCCAGCACACATAGGCGACACGCCTCGCGGGAATCTCAGATATAATAGTCATTCCAAGCAAGACAAGCAACTCTGGCTATATTCTGAGGTGCTACTCTCCTATCTCTCTGATCCCACCCTTCCCAGGCGGCTTCATTAACGTTGGAATTGCCTGAACCAGAGGGAGAACGGCTCCGGCTCCGCGGCGGCTTTGCTTTCCCCCCTTTTTTTTCTTTTGGTCTTTTCCTAACCCACTCTTTAGACCTGAGAGAAGGAACAACAACAACAACAAAAAAAACCCAGGGACCAAAAATCCACCCCTAATTGGACTAAAAACACAGAACCAGCTACAGCCAAGCATATATGATCAAAATCTCAGACTTTCATCCTTACAGGGAACAAGGTGGCGGTTATAATCCAAAGGCAATTCTGATAGGGATCTGACTGCATTTGTTTTTAGAGGATTTTCTGGAAAAACTAATTTCCCAGTGATGGCTCGGAGACAGCAGTCCATATCAAACCACATAAAGAAGCAGACCATGACAGCTTCTACAACCCCCAAACAAAAGAATCAAAATCTTTCCCAAATGAAGATACAATCCTGGAATTATCAGATACAGAATATAAAAAACTAATTTACAGAATGCTTCAAGACATCACAAACGAAATAAGGCAAACTGCAGAAAAAGCCAAGGAACACACTGATAAAACTGTTGAAGAACTCAAAAAGATTATTCAAGAACATAGGGGAAAAATTAATAAGTTGCAAGAATCCATAGAGAGACAGCATGTAGAAATCCAAAAGATTAACAATAAAATTACAGAATTAGACAATGCAATAGGAAGTCAGAGGAGCAGACTCGAGCAATTAGAATGCAGACTGGGACATCTGGAGGACCAGGGAATTAACACCAACATAGCTGAAAAAAAATCAGATAAAAGAATTAAAAAAAATGAAGAAATCCTAAGAATCACGTGGGACTCTATCAAGAAGGATAACTTGCGTGTGATTGGAGTCCCAGAACAGGGAGGGAAGACAGAAAACACACAGAAAATAGTTGAACAACTCCTGACAGAAAACTTCCCTGACATCATGAAAGACGAAAGGATATCTATCCAAGATGCTCATCGAACCCCATTTAAGATTGATCCAAAAAGAAAAACACCAAGACATATTATCATCAAACTCGCCAAAACCAAAGATAAACGGAAAATTTTAAAAGCAGCCAGGGAGAAAAGAAAGGTTTCCTTCAAGGGAGAATCAATAAGAATAAGTTCAGACTACTCAGCAGAAACCATGCAGGCAAGAAGGGAATGGGACGACGTATACAGAGCACTGAAGGAGAAAAACTGCCAGCCAAGGATCATATATCCAGCAAAACTCTCTCTGAAATATGAAGGCGAAATTAAGATATTTACAGATAAACACAAGTTTAGAGAATTTGCAAAAACCAAACCAAAGCTACAAGAAATACTAAAGGATATTGTTTGGGCAGAAAACCAATAATATCAGATACCAGCACAACACAAGGTCACAAAACAGAACATCCTGATATCAACTCAAATAGGGAAATCACAAAAACAAATTAAGATCAATTAAAAAAAAAAAACACTCATAACAGGGAATCACGGAAGTCAATATGTAAAAGATCACAATAATCAAAAAGAGGGACTAAATACAGGAGGCATAGAACTGCCATATGGAGAGTGATACAAGGCAATATAGAACAATACAAGTTAGGTTTTTACTTAGAAAAATAGGGGTAAATAATAAGGTAACCACAAAGAGGTATAACAACTTCATAACTCAGGATAAAAGCCAAGAAAAACGTAACGACTCAACAAACATAAAGTCAAACACTACGAAAATGAGGATCTCACAATTTAATAAGAAAAACGTCTCAGCACAAAAAAGTATGTGGAAAAATGAAATCGTCAACAACACACATAAAAAGGCATCAAAATGACAACACTAAACACTTATTTATCTATAATTACCCTGAATGTAAATGGACTAAATGCACCAATTAAGAGACAGAGAGTCTCGGACTGGATAAAGAAACACGATCCGTCTATATGCTGCCTACAAGAGACACACCTTAGACTTAGAGACACAAACAAACTAAAACTCAAAGGATGGAAAAAAATATATCAAGCAAACAATAAGCAAAAAAGAAGAGGAGTAGCAATATTAATTTCTGACAAAATAGACTTTAGACTTAAATCCACCACAAAGGATAAAGAAGGACACTACATAATGATAAAAGGGACAATTGATCAGGAAGACATAACCATATTAAATATATATGCACCCAATGACAGGGCTGCAAGATACATAAATCAAATTTTAACAGAATTGAAAAGTGAGATAGACACCTCCACAATTATAGTAGGAGACTTCAACACACCACTTTCAGAGAAGGACAGGACATCCAGTAAGAAGCTCAATAGAGACACAGAAGACCTAATTACAACAATCAACAAACTTGACCTCATTGACTTATACAGAACTCTCCACCCAACTGCTGCAAAGTATACTTTTTTTTCTAGTGCACATGGAACATTCTCTAGAATAGACCACATATTAGGTCATAAAACAAACCTTCGCAGAGTCCACAACATCGAAATATTACAAAGCATCTTCTCAGACCACAAGGCAATAAAACTAGAAATCAATAACAGAAAAACTAGGGAAAAGAAATCAAATACTTGGAAAATGAACAATACCCTCCTGAAAAAAGACTGGGTTATAGAAGACATCAAGGAGGGAATAAGGAAATTCATAGAATGCAACGAGAATGAAAATACTTCCTATCAAAACCTCTGGGACACAGCAAAAGCAGTGCTCAGAGGCCAATTTATATCGATAAATGCACACATACAAAAAGAAGAAAGAGTCCAAATCAGAGAACTGTCCCTACAACTTGAACAAATAGAAGGTGAGCAACAAAAGAATCCATCAGGCACCAGAAGAAAACAAATAATAAAAATTAGAGCTGAACTAAATGAATTAGAGAACAGAAAAACAATTGAAAGAATTAACAAAGCCAAAAGCTGGTTCTTTGAAAAAATTAACAAAATTGATAAACCATTGGCTAGACTGACTAAAGAAATACAGGAAAGGAAACAACCCGAATAAGAAACGAAAAGGACCACATCACAACAGAACCAAATGAAATTAAAAGAATCATATCAGATTATTACGAAAAATTGTACTCTAACAAATTTGAAAACCTAGAAGAAATGGATGAACTCCTGGAAAAACACTACCTACCTAAACTGACACATTCAGAAGTAGAACAACTAAATAGACCCATAACAAAAAAAGAGATTGAAACAGTAATCAAAAAACTCCCAACAAAAAAAAGCCCTGGCCTGGACGGCTTCACTGCAGAGTTCTACCAAACTTTCAGAGAAGAGTTAACCCCACTACTACTGAAGGTATTTCAAAGCATAGAAAATGACGGAATACTACCCAACTCATTCTATGAAGCCACCATCTCCCTGATACCAAAACCAGGTAAAGACATTACAAAAAAAGAAAATTACAGACCTATATCCCTCATGAACGTAGATGCAAAAATCCTCAACAAAATTCTAGCCAATAGAATTCAACAACATATCAAAAAAATAATTCACCACGATCAAGTGGGATTTATACCAATTTTTTTATGCAAGGCTGGCTTAATATCAGAAAAACCATTAATGTAATCCATCACATAAATAAAACAAAAGACAAAAACCACATGATCTTATCAATTGATGCAGAAAAGGCATTTGACAAAGTCCAACACCCATTTATGATAAAAACTCTTACCAAAATAGGAATAGAAGGAAAATTCCTCAACATAATAAAGGGCATCTATGCAAAGCCAACAGCCAATATCACTCTAAATGGAGAGAACCTGAAAGCATTTCCCTTGAGAACGGGAACCAGACAAGGATGCCCTTTATCACCGCTCTTATTCAACATCGTGCTAGAAGTCCTAGCCAGGGCAATTAGGCTAGACAAACAAATAAAAGGCATCCGGATTGGCAAGGAGGAAGTAAAATTATCCCTATTTGCAGATGACATGATCTTATACACAGAAAACCCTAAGGAATCCTGCAGAAAACTACTGAAACTAATAGAAGAGTTTGGCAGAGTCTCAGGTTATAAAATAAACATACAAAAATCACTTGGATTCCTCTACATCAACAAAAAGAACACCGAAGAGGAAATAACCAAATCAATACCATTCACAGTAGCCCCCAAGAAGATAAAATACTTAGGAATGAATCTTACCAAGGATGTAAAAGACCTATACAAAGAAAACTACAGAGCTCTACTACAAGAAATTCAAAAGGACATACTTAAGTGGAAAAACATACCTTGCTCATGGATAGGAAGACTTAACATAGTAAAAATGTCTATTCTACCAAAAGCCATCTATACATATAATGCACTTCCGATCCAAATTCCAATGTCATTTTTTAAGGTGATAGAGAAACAAATCACCAATTTCATATGGAAGGGAAAGAAGCCTCGGATAAGCAAAGCATTACTGAAAAAGAAGAAGAAAGTGGGAGGCCTCACTCTACCTGATTTCAGAAGCTATTATACAGCCACAGTAGTCAAAACAGCCTGGTACTGGTACAACAACAGGCACATAGACCAATGGAACAGAATTGAGAACCCAGATATAAATCCATCCACATATGAGCAGCTGATATTTGACAAAGGACCAGTGTCAGTTAATTGGGGAAAAGATAGTCTTTTTAACAAATGATGCTGGCATAACTGGATATCCATTTGCAAAAAAACGAAACAGGACCCATACCTCACACCATGCACAAAAACTAACTCCAAGTGGAGCAAAGACCTAAACATAAAGACTAAAACGATAAAGATCGTGGAAGAAAAAATAGGGACAACCTTAGGAGCCCTAGTACAAGGCATAAACAGAGTACAAAACATTACCAAAAATGACGAAGAGAAACCCAATAACTGGGAGCTCCTAAAAATCAAACACCTATGCTCATCTAAAGACTTCACCAAAAGAGTAAAAAGACCACCTACAGACTGGGAAAGAATTTTCAGCTATGACATCTCTGACCAGTACCTGATCCCTAAAATCTACATGATTCTGTCAAAACTCAACCACAAAAAGACAAACAACCCAGTCAAGAAGTGGGCAAAGGATATGAACACACACTTCACTAAAGAAGATATTCA
Source organism: Loxodonta africana (assembly GCF_030014295.1). Classification (NCBI taxonomy): domain Eukaryota; kingdom Metazoa; phylum Chordata; class Mammalia; order Proboscidea; family Elephantidae; genus Loxodonta; species Loxodonta africana. Next base: position 238,187,377 of record NC_087342.1, on the reverse strand, counting down.
GGCAGCTAACAGATACATGAGAAAATGCTCTCGATCATTAGTCATTAGAGAAATGCAAATTAAAAGTACGATGAGATTCCATCTCACTCCAACAAGGCTGGCATTAATCCAAAAAACACAAAACAATAAATGTTGGAGAGGCTGCGGAGAGATTGGAACTCTTATACACTGCTGGTGGGAATGTAAAATGGTACAACCACTTTGGAAATCTATCTGGCGTTATCTTAAACAGTTAGAAATAGAACTACCATACAACCCAGAAATCCCACTCCTCGGAATATACCCTAGAGAAACAAGAGCCTTCACACAAACAGATACATGCACACCCATGTTTATTGCAGCTCTGTTTACAATAGCAAAAAGCTGGAAGCAAGCAAGGTGTCCATCAACGGATGAATGGGTAAATAAATTGTGGTATATTCACACAATGGAATGTTACGCATCGATAAAGAACAGTGAGGAATCTGTGAAACATTTCATAACATGGAGGAACCTGGAAGGCATTATGCTGAGCGAAATTAGTCAGAGGCAAAAGGACAAATATTGTATAAGACCACCACTATTATAAGATCTTGAGAAACAGTAAAAACTGAGAAGAACACATACTTTTGTGGTTACGAGGCGGGGAGGGAGGGAGGGAGGGAGAGGGTTTTTTATTGATTAATTAGTAGATAAGAACTGCTTTAGGTGAAGGGAAAGACAACACTCAATACATGGAAGGTCAGCTCAATTGGACTGGACCAAAAGCAAAGAAGTTTCCAGGATAAAATGAATGCTTCAAAGGTCAGCGGAGCAAGGGCGGGGGGTTGGGGACCATGGTTTAAGGGGACTTCTAAGTCAATTGGCAAAATAATTCTATTATGAAAACATTCTGCATCCCACTTTGAAATGTGGTGTCTGGAGTCTTAAATGCTAACAAGCGGCCATCTAAAAAAAGGCCATCTAAGATGCATCAATTGGTCTCAACTCACCTGGAGCAAAGGAGAATGAAGAACACCAAGGTCACACGACAACTAAGAGCCCAAGAGACAGAAAGGGCCACATGAACCAGAGACCTACATCATCCTGAGACCAGAAGAACTAGTTGGTGCCCGGCCACAGTCGATGACTGCCCTGACAGGGAGCACAACAGAGAACCCCTGAGGGAGCAGGAGAACAGTGGGATGCAGACCCCAAATTCTCATAAAAAGACCAGACTTAATGGTCTGACTGAGACTAGAGGAATCCCGGCGGCCATGGTCCCCAGACCTCTTGTTGGCACAGGACAGGAACCATCCCCGAAGACAACTCATCAGACGTGAAAGGGACTGGACAGTGGGTGGGAGAGAGATGCTGATGAAGAGTGAGGTAATTATATCAGGTGGACACTTGAGATTGTGTTGGCATCTCCTGTCTGGAGGGGGGATGGGAGGATAGAGGGAGTGGGAAGCTGGCAAAATTGTCATGAAAGGAGAGACTGGAAGGGCTGACTCATTAGGGGGAGAGCAAGTGGGAGTACAGAGTAAGATGTATGTAAACTTATATGTGACAGACTGACTTGATTTGTAAACGTTCACTTGAAGCTCAATAAAAGTTAATAAAAAAAAATGAAATGGAACACATAAAGATCATAGGCATCAGTGAGCTGAAAGAGGCTGGTATTGGTCATTTTGAATTGGACTGTCATATGGTCTCCTATGCTGAGAATGACAACTTGAAGAGGAATGGCGTTGCATCCATCATCAAAAAGAAGAGTTCAAGATCTATCCTAAAGTGCAACTTTGACAGTGATAGGATAATATCCATATGCCTACAAGGAAGACCAGTTAATATAATTATTATCCAAATTTACACACCAACCACTGAGGCCAAAGATGAAGAAACTGAAGATTTTTACCAACTTCTGCAGCCTGAAATTGATTGAACATATAACCAGGATGCACTGATAATTACTGGAGACTGGAATGTGAAAACTGGAAACAAAGAAGAAGAATTGGTAGTTGGAAATATGGCCTTGGTGATGGGAACACTGGTGATCACATGATTGAATTTTGCAAGACCAACAACTTCTTCACTGCAAATGCCTTTTTTCACCAACGTAAATGACGACTATACAAAAGGACCTCACCAGATGGAATACACAAGAATCAAATCAACTACATCTATGGAAAGAGATGATGCAAAAGTTCAATATCTTAAGTCAGAACAAGGCCAGGTGCCAAATGCAGATCAGGCCATCAATTACTCATATGCAAGTTGAAACTGAAGAAAATTAGAACAAATTAATGCGAGCTAAAGTACAACTTTGAATATGTCTCACCTGAATTTAAAGACTGTCTCAAGAATAGATTTGACACATTGAAAACTAATGACTGAAGACCAGATGAGTTGTGGAATGACATCAAGGACATCATAACCCACCAAAACCAAACCCACTGCCATCGAGTTGATTCCGACTCATAGCATCCGTATAGGACAGAGTAGAACTGCCACTTTGAGTTTCCAAGGAGCGCCTGGCGGATTCAAACTGCTGACCTCTTGATTAGCAGCCATAGCACTTAACCATTACGCCACCAGGGTTTCCAAGGACATCATACATGAAAAAAAGTGAGAGTCATTAAAAAGATAGAAAAGAAATAAAAGACTTAAATAGATGTCAGAAGAGACCCTGAAGCTTGCTCTTGAACATCGAGGAGCTAAAAGCAAAAGGAAGAAATGATGAAGTAAAAGAGCTGAACAGAAGATTTCAAAGGGCGGCTCAAGAAGACAAAGTATTATGATGACATGTGCAAAGAGCTGGAGGTAGACAACCAAAAGGGAAGAACACACTTAGCATTTCTCAAGCTGAAAGAACTGAAGAAAAAATTCAAGCCTCGAGTTGCAATAGTGAAGGATTCTATGGAGAAAATATTAAATGATGCAGGAAGCATCAAAAGAAGATGGAAGGGATACACAGAGTCATTATACCAAAAAGAGTTAGTCGATGTTTAACCATTTCAAGAGGCGGCATATGATCAGGAACCGATGGTACTGAAGGAAGAAGTCCAAGCTGCTCTGAAGGCATTAGAGAAAAACAAGCTCCAGGAATTGATGGAATATCGATTGAGATGTTTCAACAAATGGATGCAGCGCTCAAGTGCTCACTCATCTATGCCAAGAAATTTGTAAGACAGCTACCTGGCCAACTGACTGGAAGAGATCCATATTTATGCCTGTTCCCAAGAAAGGTGATCCAATGGAATGTGGAAATTATAGAACAATATCATTAATATCCCATGTAAGCAAAATTTTGTTGAAGACCATTCAAAAGCAGCTGCAGCAGTGTATCAACAGGGAACTGCCAGAAATTCAGGCTGGATTTAGAAGAGGACGCAGAGTGAAGGATATCATTGCTGATGTCAGATGGATCCTGGCTGAAAGCAGAGAATACCAGAAAGATGTTTACCTGTGTGGATCATAACGAATTATAGATAACATTGCAGAGAATGGGAATTCCGGAACGCTTAATTGTGCTCATGAGGAACCTTTACATAAATCAAGAGACAGTTGTTCCAACAGAACAAGGAGATACTGCATGGTTTAAAGTCAGGAAAGGTGTGCTTCAGGGTTGTATCCTTTCACCACACCTATTCAGCCTATATGTTGAGCAGATACTCCGAGAAGCTGCCCAGTATGAAGAAGAACAGGGCATCAGGATTGAAGGAAAACTCATTAACAACCTGTGTTTTGCAGATGGCACAACCTTGCTTGCTGAAAGTGAAGAGGACATGAAGCATTGATGAAGATCAAAGACCACAGCCTTCAGTATGGATTACACCTCAACATAAAGAAAACAAAAATTCTCACAGCTGGACCAATAAACAACATCATTATAAATGGAGAAAAGATTGAGATTGTCAAAGATTTCATTTTACTTGGATCCACAATTAACAGCCATGGAAGCGGCAGTCAAGAGATCAAAAGACGCCCTGGGCAAATCGGCTGCAAAAGACTTCTTTAAAGTGTTGAAAAGTAAAGATGTGACCTTGAGGACTAAGGTGCGTCTGACCCAAGCCATGGTGTTTTCAATCACCTTATATTCATGTGAAAGCTGGACAATGAACAAAGAATGAAAGAGAATTGACCCCTTTGAATTGTGGTGTAGGTGAAGAATATTGAATATACCACAGACTTCCAAAAGAACTAACAAATCTGTCTTGGAAGAAGTACAACCAGAATGCTCCTTAGAAGCAAGGATGTCTCACATCATTTGGACATGTTATCAGGAGGGATCAGTCCCTGAAGAAGGACATCATGCTTGGTAAAGTAGAGGGTCATCGAAAAAGAGGAGGACCCTCAACGAGATGGATTGACAGAGTGGCTGTAACAATGGGCTTAAGTACAGCAACGATTGTGAGGATAGCGCAGGACTGGTCAGTGTTTTGTTCTGTTGTACATAGGGTCTCTGTGAGTTGAAACCGTCTTGACGGCACCTAACAACAACATCTTTAGTAATGTGTTGCAACGCGTACTTTGCTGATACTATTCTCAGATGTTCACTCTTAGATGTGTAGTTCAAAACACTGCCATATAGCAAGTTATGGCTTGACCTACAATGAAGTTGATGTTGGTGTAGGGGGTTGTAATGAATAGAAAGTTGGGCAGTGTTTAACTCTAACGGCATACGAGAAGTGAGTTGGGCATATGCCTGACAGCCGTTAGGACTCTGACTTCATTGTTACGACACTGACGCTGACTTTACTGTAGACCAGGTGTATCAAACCCATTGCTGTTGAGTCGATTACAACTCGTAGTGACCCTGCAGGACAGAGCAAAACTGCCCCCATAGAGTTCCCAAGGAGCACCTGGTGGATTCAAACCGCTGACCTTTTGGTTAGCAGCTGTAGCACTTAACCACTATGCCACCAAGGTTTCCAAGAGCAACCCTATAGCGTGACCTTATTCAGCATTTCCTACCACAGGAAGCATCACTTGTTAATTTGGAGCCAAGCTGTTCAAGTTTGTTCCATGCAGGTAACTGTAACACCTGCACTGCTTATACCCCCAACAGTGTGTCTAACAAAAGAAGTCTAATTCTAATCCAGAGAAGAAGGTGAGGAAGGATGTAGACAATGGATGGAAAGAAAGTCAGGGAAACAGCACGGGAGGAAAGCTTGTCTCATTTGATTGTTTTGACAATCATTAAGGGTACGAATAGGATTTCGAAGGCAATTAAGGAGCGATTGGCATAAAATTAACAATTTTATGTATTTTTTTTTATGTTTTTATGTATTAAAATATATCTGTAAGTTTATATGTAATATTTCCAACCCCTGAAGACCAAATACGGATCTGATTTATAAAGATACAGATAATAAAAGGCAATAGTAGTGAAAACTAAAAAAAAAAGGATATTTGACTTATGTCAGAACTGACTTATGATTCAGTTGCCGGAATGGAACCTGTCTGGTTTGAACTGTGTCCCCCCAAAATATATGTCAACTTGGCTAGGGCCATCATTCTCAGTATTGTGTGGTTGTCTTCCATTTTATGATTTGATTTAATTTTCCTATGTGTCGTAAATCCTGATTTCTGCCTGTGGTTAATGAGGCAAGATTAGTTTATGTTAAAGAGGATTAGGGTGGAATGCCACACCCTTACTCAGGTCACAGCCCTGATCCAACTGAAGGGATGTTTCCCTGGGGTGTGGCCTGCGTCACCTTTTAACTTACAAGTGATAAAAGGAGAAAGAAGTGAACAGAAAGCTGGGGACCTCATACCACAGAGAAAGAAGCTGTGGGAGTGGAGTCCTGTGCTAAGTCCTGTGCTAAGAAGCTCCTAGACCAGGGCAGGATCGATGACAAGGATCTTCCCCCAAAGCTGACAGAGAAAGAAAGCTTTCCCCTGCAGCTGGTGCCCTGAATTTGCACTTCTAGCCTCCTAGACTCTGAGAGAATAAATTTCTCTTTGTTAAACCCATCCACTTGTGATGTTTCTGTTATACCAGCATAACTAAGACTGAACCCCATCGTAAGTCAGGGACTACCTGTATATGAAGAAGAATGTGGCGTTAGGATTGGAGGAAGACTCAGTAACAACTTGCATTATGCAGATGACACAACCTTGCTTGCTGAAAGTGAAGAAAACTTGAAGCACTGATGAAGATGAAAGACCACAGCCCTCAGTATGGATTACACTTCAACATAAAGAAAACAAAAATCCTCACAACTAGACCAATATACAACATTATGATAAATGGAGAAAAGATTGAAGTTGTCAAGGATTTCATTTAACCTGGATCCACAATCAACACCCATGGACGCAGCCTCAAGAAATCAAATAATGTATTATATTGGACAAATGTGCTGTAAAAGATCTCTTTGAACTGTTAAAAGACAAAGATACCACTTTGAGGACTAAGGTGCGCCTGACCTAAACCGTAGTATTTTCAATCACCTCATATACGTGTTAAAAAAAAAAAAAAAAAATTTTTTTTTTTTTTTATCACTTGTTAAAGCTGGCCAATAAATAAGGAAGAACAAAGAAGAATTGATGCCTTTAAATTATGGTGTTGGTAAAGAATATTGAATATACGACGAACTGGTAGAAGAACAAACAAATCTGCCGTGGAAGAAGTGCAGCCAGAATGTTCATTAGAAGCAAGGACATTGAGACTTTGTTCCACATACTTTGGGCATGTTATCAGGAAGGACCAGCCCCGGAAGGACATCATGCTTGGTAAGGTGGAGGGTCAGCGAAGAAGAGAAAGACCCTTAATGAGATAGATAGACACAGTGTTTGCACCAGTGGGCTCAAGCATAAAGATTGCGAGGATGGCACAGGACGGGGCAGGGTTGCGTTGTGTTGTACACAGGGTCCATATGAGTCTGAACTACTCGACAGCAGCTAACGACGACAATATAGGAGGGAAGTGGTGGCTCGCAGGCTTCTTAGAGTGTTTATACCAGGAGGAAAAGGCTGGGAGCCAAGGGGCGGTGGCAGAGGGGGAGAGCAGAAGGGACTCACAGACCCAACAACACGGGCGTGCACAAGAGCTGAGGTTTTACTGAGAAACACCTGGCAGGAGAGGCTGGAGGCAAAAGCAGCAGTCAGGGGACAGGAGGCATGTTTCGGGGCGCACAGTCTGTGCTGTCCACGCTGTATTGTGCCCTGTCAGGCCTTGTGGGCTGGTGCAATGGTGTGTTTCTGTGCACAGTTTGTATGTGAAGAGAAGGGCGGGGCTTAATGTTCCCATCTCCCTTCACTTAGCAGGTGTTGTACCCACTTGACATCTCAGATCACTTGGCCTAAGTTTAAGTTACTTCTCTCACAGTAGAAATATCAGGATAAGCATCCGTTGTCCTTTAGGATGATACAATGGCTGCAACGATGGACTCAAACATATCAGTGATCTTGAAGATGGTGCAGAAAGGGGGAGCATTTCACTGGGCTCTGCATAAGGTCGGCTCCAGTCAGAGCCAACTCCATGGCAACAACAGCAACCCTTTAAAAACCAACCATACAACCACTGTGGAAATCCATCTGGCGCTATCTTAAACAGTTAGAAATAGAACTACCATACAACCCAGAAATCCCACTCCTCGGAATATACCCTAAAAATACAAGACCCTTCACACAAACAGATATATGCACACCCATGTTTATTGCAGCTCTGTTTACAATAGCAAAAAGCTGGAAGCAACCAAGATGTCCATCAACGGACGAATGGGTAAATAAATTGTGGTATATTCACACAATGGAATACTACGCATCGATAAAGAACAGTGACGAATCTCTGAAACATTTCATAACATGGAGGAATCTGGAAGGCATTATGCTGAGCGAAATGAGTCAGTTGCAAAAGGACAAATATTGTATAAGACCACTATTATAAGATCTTGAGAAATAGAAAAAACGGAAAAGAACACATACTTTTGTGGTTACAAAGGGGGGAGGGAGGGAGGGAGGGAGGGAGAGGGCTTTTTATTGATCAATCTGTAGATGGGAACTGCTTTGGGTGAAGGGAAAGACAACACTCAAAACAAGGAAGGTCAGCCTAATTGGACAGGATTAAAAGTAAAGAGGTTTCCGAGATAAAATGAAAGCTTCAAAGGATAGCGAAGCAGGGGCTGGGGTCTGGGGAACTTGGTTTGAGAGGACTCCTAAATCAATGGGCAAAACAATTCTATTATGAAAACACTCTGCATCCCACTTTGAATTGTGGCACCTGGGGTCCTAAATGCCAACAAGCAGCCATCTAAAATACATTAATTGGTCTCAACCCACCGGGAGCAAAGGCAAAGGAAGAACACCAAGGTCACACGACAACTAAGAACCCAAGAGACAGAAAGGGCCACTTGAACCAGAGACCTACAATATCCTGAGACCAGAAGAACAAGTTGGTGCCCGGCCACAATCGATGTCTGCCCTGTCAGGAGCACAAGAGACAACTCCTGAGGGAGCAGGAGACCAATGGGATACAGACCCCAAATTCTCATTAAAAGACCACACCTAATGGTATGATTGCGACTAGAGGAATCCCAGAGACAATGCTCCCCAGAACTTCTGATGGCACAGGACAGGAACCAACCCCGAAGACAAATCATCAGGCATGAAAAGGACTGGTCAGTGGGGGGGAGAGAGATACTGATGAAGAGTGAGCTAATTAAATCAGGTGGACACGGGAGAGTGTGTTGGCAACTCTTGACTGGAGGGGGGATGGGAAGATAGAGAGAGAGGGAAGAAGGTAAAATTGGCACGAAACGAGAGACTGTAAGGACTGACTCAATAGGGGGAGAGCAAGTGGGAGAAGGGAGTAAGATGTATGTAAACCTACATGTGACAGACTGATTGGAATGGTAAATGTTCACTTGAAGCTTAATAAAAAAAAAAACAAAAAAAAAACCAACCAGTTGCCAGAGAGTCCCCTCCGACTCGTGGTGGCTCCCTGTGTGTCAGGGTGGAACTGCGCTCCGGGGTTTCCAGTGGCTGGCGGTAGACCACCAGGCCTTCCCTGCCGACCTGAACCGCCAAACTTTCAGTCAGCAACTGAACACTTACAGTGTGCACCACCCAAGGACTCCCCTTACCCTTCCCTGTTGTTAGGTGCCACGGAGTCGGTCCCGATCAGAGACCCCGTGTACCACAGAACGAAACCCTGCCCGGGCCTGCGCCGCCCTTACAGTCATTGTTAGGCTCGAGCCCATCATTGCAGCCACTGTGTCACCCTATCTCGTTGAGGGTCTTCCTCTCTTTCCCTGGCATTCTACTTTACCAAGCACGATTTCATTCTTCAGGGACTGATCCCTCCTGACATGTCCTAAGTATGTAAGATACAGTCTCGCCATCCTTGCTTCTAGAGAGCATTCTGGTTGTACTTCTTCTGACACAGATTTGTTCCTTCTTTTGGCAGTCCATGGTATGGTCAATATTCTTCACCAACACCACCATTCAAATGTGTCAGTTCTTCTTCGGTCTTATTCATTGTCCAGCTCTCACATGCATATAATGCAATTGAAAACACCATGGCTTGGGTCAGGCGCACCTTAGTCTTCAGGGTGACATCTTTGCTTTCAGTGCTTTAAAGAGGTCCTTTGCAGCAGATTTGCCCAGTGCAATGTGTCTTTTGATTTCTTAACTGCTGCTTCCATGGCTGTTGATTGTGGATCCAAGTAAAATGCAATCCTTGACAACTTCAATACTTTCTCCATTTATCATGATGTTATGTATTGGTCCAATTGTAAGGATTTTTGTTTTCTTTATGTTGAGGTGTAATCCATATGGAAGGCTGTGGTCTTTGATCTTCATCAGTAAGTGCTTCGTGTCCTCTTCACTTTCAGCAAGCAAGGTTGTGTCATCTGCATAACAGGTTGTTAATGAGCCTTCTTCCAATCCTTATGCTAATGAGCCTTCTTCCAATCCTTCCTGTTCTTCTTAATATAGTCCAGCTTCTCGGATTATTTGCTCAGCATTCAGATTAAATAGGTATGGTGAAGGGATACAACCCTGATGCACACTTTTCCTGACTTTAAACTACTCAGTATCCCCTCCTTCTGTACAAACAACTGCCTCTTGATCTATGTAAAGGCTCCTCATTCGCAAAATTAAGTGTTCTGGAATTCCCATTCTTCACAATGTTACCCATAATTTGTTACGATCCACACAGTTAAATGCCTTTGCATAGTCAATAAAACACAGGTAAACATCCTTCTGGTATTCTCTGCTTTCAGCCAGGATCCGTCTGATACCAGCAATGACATCCCTGGTTCCACGTCCTCTTCTGGATCCGGCCTACATTTCTGGCAGTTCCCTGTTGATATACTGTTGCAGCCACTTTTGAATGATCTTCAGCAAAACTTTGGTTGCATGTGATATTAATGATATTGTTTGATAATTTCCGCATTTGGTTGGATCACCTTTCTTGGGAATAAGCATAACTATGGATCTCTTCCAGTTGTTTGGCCAGGTAGCTGTCTTCCAAATTTCTTGGCATAGATGAGTGAGCACTTCCAGCACTGTGTCCGTTTTTTGAAATATCTCAATTGATATTCTGTCACTTCCTGGAGCCTTATTTTTCATCGAATGCCTTCAGAGCAGCTTGGACTTCTTCCTTCAGTACCATTGGTTCTTGATCATATGCTACCTCTTGAAATGGTTGAACATCGACTAATTCTGTTTGGTGTAATGACTCTGTGTATTCCTTCTATCTTCTTTTGATGCTTCCTGCATTGTTTAATGTTTTCCCCATAGAATCCCTCATTATTGGAACTCAAGGCTTGAATTTTTCCTTCAATCCTTTCAACTTGAGAAACACTGAGTGTTTCTCCCTTATCCTTGACTGAGTGCAAAATCAAGAACATTCTGGAGCAGTAGGAAGCGTTCTTGTGGGTCTTCTTACAGAGAAGACACTGGTCAGTCGGCAGGTGTGTGGAGGCTTGGGAGTATAGACTGGCGGTTGCAAGTCGGCATGTCTTGTTCCTAGCAAGCTGTCCTTCAGATGCCATCGAATTTAAAATGCAAAGGCAGTAACTCATTATGGGAAATCTGTGGGCTAATAAAAAAAAAAAAGGAGGGAATAAAAACAACCCTCCCTTATAAACAGGGAGTAAAGTTGGTCAAATTGTAAATCATGTTGAAGGCACCTTAAATCTAGGTGACACTGGAATTACATGAGAACATATGTCTGGACCAGGTGGATTGCCCTTATGTTTGTATAGCTGTTGAATGATACAACTTTACAAAGTTTTTACAGCATCTCGATGAGTCTTCATAATTCCAAGACTTTCATAAACCAAACCCGTTGTGGTTGACTCTTACTCATGGTGACCCCATGCATGTCAGAGTAAAATTGTGCTCCATGTGGTTTTCAGTGCTTGATTTTTCAATAGTAGACCACCATGCCTGTCTTCTGAAGTCCCTCTGGATGAATTCAAACCTTCAAGCTTTTGGTCAGCAGCTGAGCATGTTAACCATTTACACCATCCAGGGACTCCAAGATGTAGAGCATAAGCCCCTGCTTCTAGTCTTGTGCTGTTTCTACTGAAAACAAAACACCTACGCCTTGGCCCAGGCGATTCATCAGGTCGGGACACCTTGGCTCACTAGATTCTTCAGGTCAGGACATGTTGGCCCACTCCATTCATCAAGTCAGGACACCTTGGCCCAGAAGATTCATCACAGCAGGATGCCGTGGCCCACATGATTTATCAGGTCAGGACAGGTTGGCCCACTCAATTCATGAGGTCGGGACACCTTGGCTCACTCGATTCATCAGGTCAGGACACCTTGGCCCATTGGATTCATCAGGTCAGGACACTTTGGCCCACTCGATTCATTGGGTCAGGACACCTTGGCCCACTTGATTCTTCGGGTCAGGCGTCAGACACCAACAGGAGTTAAACCCTTCAATAACACTGTCGAGTCCTGTAAATGGCAGGGCCTTTTGCAGTCTTGCATTGCACAACTGCAAAGTGTATGAATCCACCTTTTAATACCTGTGGCACCTGAGGCTTCCCACATAAAACTCTGATTGCCTCCATAAACACCGTACCAGAGGAAGTGCAGAGAGCTGAATGTGGTGACAGGCTCGCATGCTCATCTGTGGGATCACTGGCCTCAGATGCAGTACAGTGTTGTTCACTGCTGTGGACACATTTCCTGCCCCCTGGAAAGAGTTGCTGGGACTTGTTAGTGGCTTCACAGCAGGGAGCTATTTGCTTGGACTCCTTAGAGGTTTCACTGTAGGTCCCGGGGTTGGATGAGGCTGGGCCAGGGTGAAGCGGAGAGAGGCAGCCCTGTGCCTGGTGGCAGCTCTACCCAGATGACCTGTGGGCACTCTGGGAGCAGTGAAAGAACACAAAGATTAAGGAAAATGAGGGGAAAAGTAAAAAATGGCCACCCTTCCTTGGCCACAAGAGAAGAACATCCACAAAACACAGACATGTCAGGTAGCCACTACCAGGGCCCTCCATGCCTGATTGCATGCTTGCTTCCCGGAGAGAGAAACTAGCTGGTTGAAATGAGTGATGGCGCTCCCTTCGGCCTCCTCCCACTCTGTGTCCAGCCTCAGCCTGTTTCCAAGGAGCAGGTGAGGCTTCTGGAATTTGCACTCTTGAATTCTGCATGACGCTGATGGGTGAAGTGCCACAAATGCCGCGAAGTGGGAACACGTGGTTTTGGCCCAATGTTGGGCAAATAGCTTACGGACCACGGCTTCCTAACCAGGATGCCACAGTGCCCCCCAGTCGCATGGCATGATGTGGGTCCCCACTATCCACTTCTCTACACCTGGTGATGTCACCAATATGTCTCAGTACCTCGTCTCAGGCTTCTTCTCAACACAATGCTCTGTGCAGCCTCGACCGATTGAGTGGAGCTGCCTGGGGGCCTATTTGCACTCTCCGGGCTATAGAAGAGGCTAAGTGACACACGGCAGCAGAGCGGAGTTTGCTGGTCTAGGAGGAGAACGCCACGCACACCACCTGTTACAGGTTGGACTGTGTTCTTGTGGTTTGCTGTTGAACCGATTCGGACTCACAGCGACCGCAGGGGACAGAGTAAAACTGCCCCGTAGGGTTTTTCAAGCTGTAATCTTTACAGGAGCAGATCACCGGGTCTTTCTCCCACAGAGCCACTGGGTGGCTTAACTGTTGCAGCACCAGGTCACCTTGGGTTGCATCGTGTCCTCAAAGTTTATGTTGAAGTCCTAGCGCCTGGTACCTCTGAATGTGATCTTATTTGGAAGTGGGGTCTCTGCAGATGTAATTAGCTAACACGAGGCCATACTGGAGGAGGGTGGGCCCTAATCCAATCCGAGCGGTCTGCTGCGAAAGAGGAGACACAGCGAGACAGGCAGAGGGAAGGTGGCCATGTGATAGTAGTTATGATGCAGCTGCAAGCCAAGGAAGGCCTGGGGCTCCTAGACGTCAGGAGAGGCAAGAAAGGATCCTCCCCTAGAGCCTCAGGAGGGACCCCGATTTGTACTCCCAGCCTCCAAAACCAGAGACAACAACTTTCTGTTCTTATATGCCACCTGGTTTGTAGTACTTTGTCATGCAGCCCTAGGAACTAAGCCACCACAGAAGTCTGACCCACGGTGTAAGGGATGGAATTGTGTCCCCCAGTATATGTGCCGTAAATCCTAACCCCTATTCCTGTGGTTATAATCCTGTCTGGGAATGGGTTTTCTTTGTTATGTTAATAAGACAGTATTAGTGCAGGGTATGTCTTAAGTAAATCTCTTTTGAGATATTAAAGATTAAACAAGCAAGCACACATGGAAGGGAAGCTACATGCCACTTGATCACCAAGGAACCAATGAAGAGAAGTTAAAAAGAAACAAGGACCTTCCCTTGGAGCCAACAGAGAGAGAAAGCCTTCCTGCAGAGTCGGCACCATGAGTTTGGACTTCCAGCCTCCTGAAGTGTGAGGGAATAAATGTTCATTAAATGCCCCCACTTGGGGGCATTTCTGTTATAGCAGCACTAGATGACTAACACACACAGGTAGAAGGAGATTTCATTAGGGAACCAGGCCAGTATCGAGGTAGCCAGCCTTCATTGGCCAGGATAGGAAGGAAGGCTGTTCTGGAATAGTGCCCCGGCTTGGCTTAGACAGTTGGATGTCAGGAAGACTGCGAGGCTGGGTCTGACATTTGCACACTGGAGGTCTGATGCAGATGGCTCCTGAGCTTTGGGGTGACCATGCCTGCTTGATTCCAGTGCGCCAGTTATTACTTCTCTGCAAGGCGTTACAGCATGGGGGCTACCACATCTGGGAAGAAAAGTAATGAGACCGAACGAGAAGCATGAGGCTCCCCTGAGTGTCCATCCTTCCGTCCCACTGAATCCATGGCAGCCCACTGACAGGAAGTGTTGGAGACACATTTTGGCTTGCATTATGTCTAAAATGTGTTCATTTTCTCTTGAGTTAAGAAGGATAATTTTATGTTATCTAAAATCTTCCTCAAGTGGCATAACACTGGGAAAATCACGCTTTGAATAGCTGGGCAGGGCTGTGGCTGGGCCTCAAATGAGCGTGTGAGTACTTTGGCCCACAGGATGGTAATTACTAGCGGGGCTGGGAAAACGACCCCACACACACTGGCCCTGGAACCTTCCGTAAGATGACGTCAGCCTCCTTCCTAAGGTCAGCAGCCTCGCCGTGTTTGATAACAGACAGCCCCTCCATGAGAGCTGAGGTTTCTCCTCTGGCAGGGGTTCTGGGTGCATCCAGGGCAGCCTGCAGGAGACATGAAAGACCAGAAGGGCGTAGGCTTGTGAAGGAAACACCCTTGCAGTATCGAGGTTCCTCTGTCGGCATGGCTCTTTCTTCTTGTCCTTTCCTGGTTCCTCTCCCACTTGTCTGTTTCTGTTTGAAAGCACAGGACTCTGGGAAGCAGAGGTGGTAGGCTTGGACAGGCAACTGTGTCTGTTTCCTCCTTTTCTGAGATCTGTGACCCTACGAGGGGCCTGGTGAACTGACTGAGACCCTGGTTCTGGAAAGCTGCTGCTCTGGGAAGGCTATGGGCTTTGTTCCTAGGATCCCAGAGCGTGTTCTCCTGGTGTGAGTGGAGGAAAGCTAAGATGAGGCAGTGGGCACACAGCAACCCTATAGGTCAGAGAACTGCCCCTTAGGGTTTCCAAGGAGCGCCTGGTAGATTTGAACTGCTGAATCTTTGGTTAGCAGCCAAGATCTTAAATCACTGCACCACCAGTTCTCCCTACAGATATCAGTAGTTGGTTAAAGAGTAAAACAAGTCAACCCAAGACTAGCATCAGACGAAGGGACGGTTGTGCGCGTGAAGGACATTCAGGGCAGAAGTGGTGCTGAAAGTCTGTGTGGATGGCTTCAGGGCAGACGGAGGCTGGCTTGGATTAGGGAAACAGGCAGGTGGCCAGCGAAGAAGGCCTGGCAGGGAGTGGGGAGGGGACAAGGGGTGCACACAGGCTTTGGCTATGTTCCAGAGTGTCCTGAGGTCCAGGGTGAGGAGTTTGGACCCTCCTGTGGATGCTGTGGAGTTACTGGAGGTAGAAGGAAGTGCTGTTGGTTCTCTGGGACCTGTGGTGACCTGGTGGGGGAGAAGCAACTGACTCCAGGGCAGGATCCCCTCTTCCTGATGGGTGGGTGGTACTCAGGGTAGGAAACCTGGGGGTGGGGTGGGGCATGGGCAGAGATGAGAGTTCAGGAAGGGCCCCGGAGGCACTTAGTGAGCTGAAAAGGTAAGACCAGGACAGAGGACTAGGTGTCTTCCTCCCAGGAGCAGGAACCTCCCACATGACAGCCCAAGACTAGAACACTGGCCATGAGGAAGGAGCACACTTCTGTGACATCCTCAACAATGTCCAACATGGTGGCACTTTACCGCTCCTCCTGCCACTGCTCTTGCTCAGGGCTTTGTCCCCTCACACATGGCCCCTGAGGGGTACCCCCTACTCCACTCTCCTGCCTCCAGCCCACCCAGCCCCCTGATGCCAGTGCGGTCACAGATTGTGTCCTGGTAGATGCCATCCCCAAAGTCCTCATTGCCACCCACTGCCCATAGCACTGTTCTCAGCCTCTGCTGACCCAACATATCTGGGGTATGACCCACCCCTTCAGGGTCAGTGGGTCCCTAGGGCTGAGGGAGGTGGTATGTGCTGTTGTCAAATGAGATCATCCGGAGGGCATATTAGAACCTGGACTCTGACACAAATCTTGCTCCCTTAGGAGACGTTTGGAAACATTTGCGGGGAGGCATGTTTGGTTTTCACAATAACTGGGGGTGCTTCAGGTTCCTGGGAAGACCCCAGAGGCCCTAGACACCCTGTGCAAGGGTAGTCCTGTAAAATGAAGAACTGTCTGGCCACAAGTGCCCACTGAGCACCTAGTGAAAAACAGGCTTTATTGTTAAAAAAGAAACAAAACAAAATAAAAAACAAACAGCCCCCAACCTGCTCTCTCCCTTTCTCTCTCTTTCCATTACAAGAAAGTTCTTGTATTAGGTGAGGTCACAAATCTCACAGGTGGACCGTGGATTGTTAATTCCATGTTATCTGCTCTAGAGGAGCCTTCACCGTCCTGTTGAAAGGCTTGGGTGATGACTCCACAGTTCTGTCACTACCCATAAAAACCTCACCCATGGAGCACAACCTTAGGCAGTTCCACACCCCAGTCTGAGGGTCTCAGTTATACAGCCCAGCCAACCACATGACCTAATCTCCAAAAATCCAATAAAACTCATTCTCTTTGGGCCTCCCCAAGATGATCTCCCTGCTGTAGCCTTTGTTTGAGGGTGGGGTGAGGAGAGGAGGAAGCCCAGTAGCAAAAGTCAACTTCAGTGAGAAAGTGGACCCATACTGAGCCACCTGTTCGGCAAGTGCTCAGCAAGACAAGGAGGAAGGAGGAAAAGAAAAGGAGGTGGAGACAGATACACTTTTGTGAAGAAGATGGAATTACTGGCTTTTGACGATTGATAGCACCATATAGTGGTTAAGAGCTTGGCTGTTAACCAAAAGCTTAGCAGTTCGAATCTACCAGCTGCTTCTTGGAAATGCTATGGGGTAGTTCTACTCTGTCCTGTAGAGTTGCTGTGAGTCTGAATCCACTCAAATACAGTGGGTTTTAGCACCATGGAAGTACAGCCTCGCAGATGTTAAGGGTGGCTGGAGTGTGGGGGCAGGAGGACTCTTGATTCTCCTGATTTCAGTCTGCCTGCTTATGAATCCGACGCCCTTGTGGCGTAGTGGTTAAGAGCTATGGCTGCTAACCAAAAGGTCAGCAGTTCAAATCCACCAGGCACTCCTTGGAAACCCTATGGGGCAGTTCTGCTCTGTCCTACAGGGTTCTATGAGAGAATCAACTCAATGGCACGGGGTTTGGTTTTTTTTTTCCAGTTTATCAATCAGCTGCTAAAAGAAAGGTTGTCAGTTCGAACCTGCCAGTCACTCCACAGGAGAAAGATGTAGCAGTCTGCTTCCTTAAAGATTTACAGCCTTGGAAACTCTATGAGGCAATTCTACTCTGTCCTTACAGACTGGCTATGAGTCAGAATACATTAGATGGCAATTTTGGGTTTTTTTTTTTACTTATAAAACAGAGGGAGCATTCTGGAGAGCAATGAGTATGCTCCATGGGCATATCTGTGGAATCAACACATATACTTGGAATTGCCTAAGGCTTAATTTCAAATCCACCACTTATCTGTTGGTTTGTCATACTTTGGTGGCTTGGGTGTTACTGTGACTTCTTCACTGCAAATATATTTTTTCAACAACATAAACAGTGACTACACACATGGAACTTTCCAGATGGAATACACAGGAATCAAATCGACTATATCTGTGGAAAGAGACAATGGAGAAGCTCAATATCATCAGGTAGAACAAGGCCAGGGGCTGACTGTGGAACAGACCATCAATTGCTCATATACAAATTCAAGTACAAGTTGAAGAAAATTAGAACAAGTCCAGGAGAGTCAAAGTACAGCCTTGAGTATATCCCACCTGAATTTAGAGACCATCTCAGTAGATTTGACATATTGAACCAAGAGACTCTGAAAGTTGTTCTTGAACATAGAGTAGCTACAGTGAAAGGAAGAAATGATGAAGTAAAGGAGCAGAGCAGAAGATACCAAAGGACAGCTTGAGAAGACAAAGTAAAATTTTATAATGAAATGTGCAGAGTATTCAGTCTGTATGCTGAACAAATAATCCGAGAAGCTAGACTATATGAAGAACACACACCTGAATTGGAGGAAGACTTATTAACGCCTGTGATATGCAGATGACAGACACAACCTTGCTTGCTGAAAGTAAAGAGGACTTGAAGCACTTAAGGATAAAGATCAAAGACTATATTCTTTAGTATGGATTACACCTCAGCATAAAGAAAACAAAAATCCTCACAACTGGTAATAAACAGAGAAAATATTGAAGTTGTCAAGGATTTCATTTTACTTGGATCTACAATCAATGCCCATGGAATCAGCAGTTAAGAAATCAAAAGAAGTATTGCATTAGACAAATCTTCTGCCAAAGATCTCTATAAAGTGTTGAAAATCAAAGATGTCACTTTGAGAACTAAGGTGCGCCTGACCCAGCCTGTGGTATTTTCAATTGCCTCATATGTGTGTGAAAGCTGGATAATGAAAAAAGGAAGACTGAAGAAGAATTGATGCCTTTGAGTTGTGGTGTTGGTGAAGAACATTGAATATACTGTGGACTGCCAGAAGAACCAGCAAATCTGTCTTGCAGGAAATACAGCCAGAGTGCTCCTTAGATGCAAAGATAGTGAGACTTTGTCTCACATACTTTGGACATGTTATCAGGAGAGACCAGTCCCTGGAGAAGGACATCATGCTTGGTAAAGTACAGGGTCAGTGAAAGAGAGGAAGACCCTCAATGAGATGGACTGACACAGTGGCTGCAACAATGGGCTCAAGCATAACAACGATCGTGAGGATGGCACAGGACCAGGTGGTGTTTTGTTCTGTTGTACGAGGGGTCGCTATGAGTCAGAGCTAACACCAACACCTAACAACAACAACAATTTCAAATATTCTGTGCCAAGGTCCATCAGACCGGTTGTTGGGATTTTATTTATTTTGTTCAGAAAAAATTAAGCAGTGTACCGAGGCTGAACATTGTACATTTTTACACTTTCCCAAGGGCAACAAGGAAGGAATATTTACTCTGTCACCAGTTATCTGTCTACAAATATTCACTGAGCCCACACTGTGTTGTGCCAGTCTCTCTGCTGAATGCTGGGGACACAGTGATGGACAACGCAGACAGACACACAGACAGTTGTAATACAGCATGTGTGGGAGGTGAACAATGATGCCAAAGATATCTACGTCCTTACTGAACCTTTGAACATGTTATTTTACATAGTAAAAGAGACTTTGCAGATGTGATTAAGTAAAGATCTTGAGATGGGGAGATTATCCTGGATTATCTGGGTCGGCCCAATATAGCCCAAGGATCCTTCTAAGAGAAGAACAAGAGGGTCAGACTGGTAAAAGGAGATGTGAAGACAAAAGCAGGAGGCTGAGGGGTGCAAGGAAAGGGCCACAAGCCAAGGAATGCAGTGCCCCCTAGGAACTGGAAAGGTAAGGGATGGCATTGTCCCCCGGTTTTAGATTTCTGCCGCCAGAACTGAAAGATAATACGTTTGTGTTGTTTTAAGTCACTGAGTTCGTGGTAATTTGTTACAGAAGCAATAGGAAACTAGTACCCACCCACTACTGTCAAGTTGATTCTGACTCATAGAGACGCTATAAGCCAGAGCAGAATTGCCCCACAGGGTTTCCAAGGCTGTAATCTTTCTGGAAGCAGACCGTCCCATCTTCTTCCTGAGGAGTGTCTGGTAGTTTCGAAACTCTAAGCTTTTGGTTAGCAGCCGAGCACTTAGCCACTGCACCACCAGGGCTCCTTGGAAACTAGTTGTTGTTATGTGTCGTCAAGTTGGCTCTAACTCATAGCAACCCTGTGTACAACAGAAAGAAACACTGCCAGATCCTGCGCCATCCTCACAAACCTTGCTATGTTTGAGACAACTGTGGCAGCCACTGTGTCAGTCCATCTCATTGAGGGTCTTCCTCTTTTCTGCTGACCCTGTACTCTGCCAAGCATGATGTCCTTCTCCAGGGACTGATCCCTGCTGATAACAAGCCCAAAGTATGTAAGACACAGTCTCACCATCCTTGCTTCTAAGGAGCATTCTGGTTGTACTTCTTTCAAGACAGATTTGTTTGTTCTTTTGGCAGTCCATGGTAACTAGTACAGTATGCAAAACACTACCTGGAACCTACAGCTAAATGGTGAAAGACTGAGTATTTCCCCCTAAGATCTGGATAAGAAGACAAGGATTTAATATGTATATTCTCACACTCTCACTGAGCATAGTACTGGAAGTTCTAGCTGGGACAAAAAGAAGGAGAAGAAATAAAGGCATACAGATAGAAAAGGAAGAAATAAAACTATTTGCCGATGACATGATTGTCTAAGTAGAAAATGCCAAAGGCCTTTAAAAAATGCTGTAGTTTATAAGTGAGTTTAGCAAAGCTGCAGTGTATAAGATTAACACGCAAAAATCAACCACACTTTTGTATATGAACAATAAACATGTAGAAACCCAAATTAAAAACACCATTTTCAACTGCTCCAAATAAAATGCATACCTAGGTGTAAATCCTACAAAGCTGGTAGAGTGTCTGTCTGCTGCGATTTACAAAACACGGAAGAAAGAAAACCAACAAAGACCTAAGCAAGTGGACAAATACATCAGGTTCATGGAGTGAAAGACTCAGCATAATAATATAGTTATTTCAAATTCTTGGAGTTTGAAACCTCAAACTGAAATTTAGTACAATTTGTATTAAATCCCTCTTCAGATTTTTTTTTTTTTTTGTAGACATAGATAAGCTTATTCTAAAATTTATGTAGAAATGCAAAGGACCTCAAATAGCTAAAACTATTCTGAAAAAAGAATAAAGAGAGCAGACTCTACCCGACGTTAAAAAAAAACCTGTTGCCAGGGGGTCGATTCCAACTCTTAGCAGCCCGAAAGGACAGCACTGCCCCATAGGGTTTGCAGGGGGCAACTGGTGGATCCCAACTGCTGACCTTTTGGTAGCAGCTGAGCTCTTAACCACTGTGCCACCAGGGAGCTTTACTAAAACAGTGTGGTATTACAGAAAGGATGGATAAATGGAACAGAATAGAGAATCTGGACATAGCCCCATACAAACCTGGCCAACTGGCTCTTGACAAAGGTGCGGAAGCAATTCAGTAAAAAAAGGATAGCCTTTTGAGTAAACATGCTGGAGCGACTGGACTTCCAAAAGCAAATAAATGAAACTGGATGGAAACTTCACACTTTTTACAAAAAATAACTCAAATTGGATGACTGACTTAAATGCTAAATATAAAACTATAAAACCTCTAGAGAAAAAACGGGATTAGATCTACAGGGCTTTGGGCTGGGTGAAGAGGTTTTAGAATTGACACCAAGAGCACAACCCATGAAAGGACGAATTTACAAGCTGGGCCGCACCACAATTAAAAACTTCTGCAAAAGACCCGGTGAAGAGGAAGCAAAGGCAAAATACAGCCTGGGAGAAAACATCTGCAAACCACGTACCCAACAAAGACCTTACAGCCAGGATACACAAGAAAACCCTGAGAGCTCGACAGTAAAAATCAAATAATCCAATCAGAAAACTGGAAAAAGACATGAGCAGACATTTCACTGAAGAGGACGTACAGCCGGCAGATAAGCACATGAAAAGACGTTCAGCACAATTGGCCACCAGTCGTCAGAGAAACGAAAATTAAAACCACAGTGGGACCTGACTCACCACACGCCTATCAGGATGGCTGCAATAAAAATAGCGCTAACACCAAATGAGGGTGAGGCTGTGGGGAACCTGGGTCACCCAAACGTTGCTGATGAGAACGGGCAATGGTAAGTCACCCTGGAAGATAGTTTGGCAGTTTCTTAAAAAAAGTTAGCATGCACTTACCGTCCAGTCCAGCAATTCCAGTCTTAACCTTTAACGGGTGAGAGATTAAACTAACCGAGAGGAATCCACCGTGGGAGACCACACAGCAATTAACACACAGCTACTTGAATCGATCTCACGGGAATTATGCTGAGTGGTAAGAGCCAGTCGTGGAAGGTTAAATACTGCGTGACTCCATTCGTGTAGCGTTCTTGAAATGAGCTGGAGAACAGGGTTTAGGGGTGGGGACGTGGGTACTAAAGGGTAGCAGGAGAGAGCCTTACGGTGATTGCACAGTTTTGTTTCTTGATAAAATTGCATAGAACTACACGCACGCCCACACATGCACGGGCACACGTCTAACAGGTGAAGTCTAAATAAGCTCCGGGATTGTTCTGACGTCACTTTCTTGGGTTTGAGGTGGTGCCATAGTTATGCAAGGAGCTACCATAGGGGGGAACTGGGCAAGAGTGCCCGAGAACCCCCTTTGCATCTTTGCAACTTCCTGGAATCTATAACTATTTCAAAAAAAAAAGTTTTAAAAACACTACCTGGGGCAAGAAGAGGGTGTGTTCAGACACAGCGATGAGGTGCTTAACTGGCTGAGTGGGCCAAAGGAAGATCCCCAGGGGAGCTGGTGTCCTAGTTGAGAGGTAAGAGGCCACCAGGGGCTAGTTGTCTGTGAGGCCTGGAGGTGACCCAGAGGAGAGGTGCTGTGGGAGGTGAGGGGCACATAGTCTTGTGTGGCCCTGCAGGCTGGAGCATTATAGGAGTGTGCCCTAGAGGTGCCCCTGTGGGGGAGGCGCATCTTCTAGGGGCCCATGCATGGGGGTGGTTCCTGTGAGCTCAATGGGGCAGCATCTTTGTGTTGAGGTTTGGCTGGCTCCAGTGACCTTCAAGGCCCCTTCTCACCTGAGTCTCTGACCCCATTGGAGGCAGAACATCAGGGAAGGCCTATTCCAAGGCCAGGGTGCCAGGCTCCTTCCGCAAGATGAGAGCCCACGCTGCCCTCAGATCTGGTGAGCGGCCTGGTGGGGGGTCCTTCTGGAAGAGTGTCCTTCTCTAAATTTACCCTGGTTTCTGATTGCAGCTCACCCCCAATGGGTCCCCTGCAGGGTGGCACCCTTGGTCAGAGTCTGCAGAGTGCCCACAAATGCCCCAGTCACTCCACGAGGTGGAACGGCCGTGCCGGCCCATGTTTGACTGAGCTTTGAGCCGTCAGTCCAGACAGACAGCAGGACCAGAAGGTCCGAGTGGACATGGACTTGGCCTCTCTGTCCCAGTGCTTGGGTCAGCTGTTATCCACAGATATGCCATTAACTTAAGTTGGAAACATTCTTTAAAGATTTTGAGCTCCTAAGAAATTTGTCTTCTTAAAACGTCGTGTCTTATTTCAATTACTAAACTGTATAGGTTAGACGCAAGAATTTATTGTCCAGTTAGAGATGGATTTTGAAACTACTTAGGACAGAAAACCATTTTTAAAATCGTTTGTTGCTTAGAAGAGTTTTGCAAGCAGGGAGCTAAATTTTATGTGGAAAATTCAAAAATCCTTGTCCATAAATACATTTCTAGAATCCGTGCCAAAGGTGTTCACACGTCCACATACGGCCCTGCTGATAACTCAGTCTCTCAGCCACTTTGTTTTAAAGGGATAATCTCCTCACCAAATGACCATGCTATTAATTGACCGAGTGATTCACCCATTCATCAAAATTTACGGAGCACCTACCATGTGGTAAGAGGCAGCGGTGATTCAGTGGGAGAACTCTCACCTTCCATGAATGAGACCTGGGTTCGATTCCTGGCCCATGTGCCTCACGCGCAGCCACCACCTGTCAGTCAGTGGAGGCTTGTACGTTGCTGTGATGCTGAACAGGTTTCATTGGAGCTTCCAGACTAAGAGAGACTAAGAAGAAAGGCCTGGCTATCTACTTCTGAAAATCAGCCAATGGGAACCCAATGGCACCATCTGCGACCTGTCGTGGGGATGACATAGGGCTGGGCAGCATTGCGTCTCCTTGGACAGGGAGTTGCCACCAGTCAGGGCTGACTACAGGGCAGACAACAACAAGAGGAGCTGTGGTCTAGTCAGCCAGGAGGCTGTGCTGTGAATATAACAATGGCTGCTGTTGTACTGCTCGTTGCCTCATTGAATTGTGACAGTCGTCTTATGTGGACGTTATTGCCAGGCAGTTATTACTGTCCCATTTTACAGAAGGGAACCTGGAGCTTAGAAGGAATTAAGTCATGAACTGGGAACCAGAGCCAGGCTGCCTGGCGATAACGTCCACATAAGGAAGGCTTATTGGACAAAAACAAGCACACCCGGGAGTGTCGGTTTATCGAGGGTCTGTGCAAGGAACACAGTGGTACAGGGCAGGGAAAGATCAACTCAGGGCGCTTGGGGCAGCTTCCAAAGTTGTGAGGACTGAATAGAGTACCCGAGTGAATAGGGGTGAGGGGCACTCGAGGTGGAGTGAGCTGGTGGCCGCAGCCTCAGGTCTCCTGTGCACTTTCCCGGCTCCCTCCTTGTTGTGAGGACTGAATAGAGTACCCGGGTGAATAGGGGTGAGGGGCACTCGAGGTGGAGTGAGCTGGTGGCCACAGCCTCAGGTCTCCTGTGCACTTTCCCGGCTCCCTCCTTGTTGTGAGGCTCCAGAGACACTTGCTGCTTCCTCACTCTCGGAGCCAGATCCTACAAGGAGGGACTTGGGAGGAAACCCATGCAAGGAGGTGACTCTGCAGCTGGGAGGGAAGAGGGCACCGCCGGGGCCGTGCAGTCCCGGGGCTCCACCACCTGGTGGGGCAGTCACACACTCGCACATACACACGCATGTGCACACACACACATTCACACACTCGCACACACACACTCTCTCACCCTTACACACACACACTCTCCACTCACACATTCACACACTCTCACACACGGACACACACAGTCACAACACACACTCTCACACTCACTATCACACACTCAGATGCACATTCACACCCATACTCGCACACACACTCACACGCACCCTTTCACACACACTCTCTCTCACACACAGTCTTTGAGGCACCGTGAGGTGAAGATACAAACCCGCTGTTCTCCTGTGCGCAGACCGCCAAGCATTCTGACAGACCTAGCTGATTTCTGACACTTTCATATCTTCTCGGTGACAAGTCCACTCCTTATTAAAGACGCAGGGGAAATCTGACAGCAGAGTTTTGAGCTTTATGGGAAATTTTGCCAAAGAAGTTGTTTTGATTAATATTAATAGTTAGAAAGAACAGGTGTGATAATAGCAAATGAGATGTCATATAACATCACCCACTTCCCAACATAGTTTAAGTTCAACCTTGAACAGGGAAAAGGATAAAAATCCATGTCAATATCTAAATTCCTATAACTTTTCCCACCCTATTCATTTTATAGCGTTGTAACATCTTCCAGATCTTTCTTTGCTTTTCCATTTGGAAATAGTTGAGTTGAGTAGAGAGACTCAGAGAACAGCCCATCAGTTCCGTATGTCGATGCAGAATGCTGCCCTCTGGTTCACAGACCTGTGGTCCAGTGTTTATGATGACATCCTGGTCAACAAGGCTCATGGAGACAAACTGCCTGCACGGCTGGGTCCAAAGGTCTAGGGGAATAAACGGAGAATAAACGGCCTCTGCTGGGCCTTCAAAGTCCTACAAATACGATCGACTACCTGGGAAACAAAGCACGCATTGGAGGGAAGCAGGAAGAGAGAAGCTAAGTGAGGAGAGGACTGTGAGCACTGAGGGGCAGAGTGAGGGTCCTCAGGGTGCAGAGGAGGGGCTTAACGCAGGGGCTGGGGAGGCTGTGCCGGATGGGACGGCGGAGGAACGGGAGGTCTCTACGTGGGCCTGCAACGTCACTCACTGCGTGTGTGTTTATAGGAGTGTTCCTGTCTCTCTTGCTCCCAGAAATAAATGAGGTTACTGTCTCTCATTACAAGTCCATCTACGAATCTGGGGTGGTGCTTCCCAAACTTTAATATCTTGGGAATCACCGGGGACCTCGTTAGTGTGCAGGCTCTGATTCAGCATATGCAGTGTGGGTCCCGAGATTCCACATTTCTAACACGCATCGTAACGTGGAGGCTGTGGCCCATGAACCACAGACAAGAGCGAGACCCTAGGACGTCAGAGCTGGAAAAGGCACATGTGATTCTCTGTGGCTGCCACAACAAAGGACCACAAACTTGGTGGCTTCAAACAACAGAAATTTAGTGTCTCACGATTCTGGAGACCAGAAGTCAAAATCAGATGTCTACAGGGCTGTGCTCCTCCAGAAGTCAAAATTGGGATGTCGGTAGGGCTATGCTCCCTCCAGAAGCCCTAGGGGAGAATTCTTCCTTGTCTCTTCCAGCTCCCAGTGACCCCAGGCATCCTTTGGCTTGTGGCTGCATCCCTCCAATCTCCACAGGGCCTCCTCCTTATGTCTCTATAATCTTTCTCTTATAAGGACACCAACCATTGGATTTAGGACCCACCCTACATCCAGGAACCACTACCCTGGCAGCGTAGTGGTTAACAGCTCGGCTGCTAACCCAAAGGTCAGCAGTTCGAATCCACCAGCTGCTCCTTGGAAACCCTGTGGGGCATTTCTACTCTGTCCTATACCATCACTATCAGTTGGAATCGATTCTACGGCAACAAGTTTGTTTGTTTGTTATATCCAGGATGATCTCATATCGAGACCCTTGGCTTAATTATGTCTGCAAAGACCTTATTTCCAAACAAGTTGACAGTCACAGGTACCAGGGGTTAGAATGTGGTCATACCTTTTTGGAGAACATAATTGAACCTACTACAAGAGCTGAGAAGTCATCCAGCTTACCTGTTCAATATTCAGATGAGAAAAAGAAGGCAGGAGAGAGGTTTGGTGCTGTGGCCTAGCCCACCCAGCTACCTAGTGGCTGAACTAGGAGAAGAACCAAGTCTTTCTGACTCTGGCATAGAAATCACAGAGTGGGGGAGCAACTGGAGAAGCTCCTGGAAGGAAAAATGGTTCCTTCTCAGGTGAACTTCCAACCCTTTTGTGTTCTTACACAGTCTTCACAACTGGAATAAGTCTCGGTACTCTTAGAAATGAACGTCCACAGAATCAGATCACATTAAAGAGATTTCATCGTCAGTTAATATGGTGGCGCAGTGGTTAAGAGCTTGGCTGCTAACCAAAAGATAGGCAGTTCGAATCCACCAGCTGCTCCTTAGAAACCCTATGGAGAAGTTCTACTCTGTCCAATAGGGTTGCTATGAATGGACTCAACAGCAATGGGCTAGAGTCAATCATCTCATTCCACTCTCTGCTCATTGGCTGGAGCCCAGCCAGCATCTCTCCCTTGTCCCAAAAGCCATTAAGAGTCACACATTTCCTGTTTTCATTCAAAAACCTTCTAAAACTCACCTGATGAGATGGACTTGAGTGTCTCATAGTGTGAATGCAGGCAAAGCATGTCCCTTCTTGGAGCCTCAGTTTCTTCTTTTGTCAAATGGAAATAATAGTATTTCATGCTCTGGTGGCGCAGTGGTTAAGTGCTTGGCTGCTAAACTACATGTTGGCTGTTTAAACCCACTCAGCAGCTCTTTGAGAGAAATACCTGGCCATCTGCGTCCATAAAGATTGTTGTTTTTGTTAGGTGCCACTAAGTCAGTTCTGACTCACAGCGACCCTGTGTGCAACAGAATGAAACACTGCCAGGTCCTGTGACATCCTCACAATCGTTATGCTTGAGCCCATTGTTGGAGCTACTGTGTTAATCCATCTCATTGAGGGTCTCCCTCTTTTTCACTGACCCTCTGCTTTACCAACTGTCATGGATTGAATTATGTCCCCCCAAAATATCTGTCAACTTGGCTAGGTCATGATTCCCTTGTATGATTGTCTACCATTATTATCTGATGTGATTTCCCTATGTGTTGTAAATTCCATCACTATGATGTAATAAGATGGATTAGCGGCAGTTATATTGATGAGGTCTACAAGATTAGATAGTGTCTTAAGCTACTATCTCTTTTGAGATATAAAAGATAGAATCAAACAGAAAGACACAGGACCTCATACCACCAAGAAAGCAACGCCAGTAGCAGAGGACGTCCTTTGGACCTGAAGATCCTCCCCTGAGATGCTCCCAGACCAAGGGAAGACTGATGCATCACAAGGACCTTCCTCCAGAGCCAATAGACAGAGAAAGCCTTCCCCTGGAGCTGGCACCCTGAATTTGGACTTTTTGCCTACTTTCCCATGAAGAAATAAATTTCTCTTTGTTAAAGCCAACCATTTGTGGTATTTCTGTTATAGCAGCACTAGATAACTAAGACACCAACCATGATGTCCTTCTCCAGGGACTGATCCCTCATGGTAACATGTCCAAAGTGCATGAGGCAAAGTCTTGCCATCCTCGCTTCTAAGGCGCACTCTGGCTGTATTTCTTCCAAGACAGATTTGTTCATTCTTCTGGCAGTTCATGGTATGGTCAATGCTCTCTGCCAACACCATAATTCAAAGGTATCAATTTTTCTTTGGTCTTCCTTATGCGTGGTCCAGCTTTCACAAGCATATGCGGTGATTAAAAACACTATGGTTTGGGTCAGGCATGTCTTAGTCCTTAAAGTAACATCTTTGCTTTTTAACATTTTAAAGAGTTCCTTTGCAGCAGATTGCCCAGTGAAATATATCTTTTGATTTCTTCACTGCTGCTTCCGTGGACATTGATTTTGGATCTAAGTAAAATGAAATTCTTGACAATTTTGATCTTTTCTCTGTTTAGCATGATGTTGGTTATTGGTCCAGTTGTGAGGATTTTTTTTTTTTTGAGCTTTAGATAACGGTTTACAGAACAAACTAGTTTCTCATCATTCAGTTAGTACACACATTGTTGTATGACGTTGGTTAACAACCCTACGACACGTCCGCACTCTCGTTTCTTAGCCCTGGGCTCCCTATTACCAGCTTTCCTGTTCCCTCCTACTTTCTGGCCCCCGCCCCAGGGCTGGTGCCCCCCTTTAGTCTTGTTCTGTTCCAGGGGCCTGTTCAATCTTTGGCTGAAGGGTGAACCTCAGGAGTGGCCTCATTACTGAACTGAAAGGGTGTTGGGGGCCATACTCTCAGGGTTTCTCCAGTCTCTGTCACACCAGCAAGTCTGGTCTTTCTTTTTGAGTTAGAATTTTGTTCTACATTTTACTCCAGCTCTGTCCGGGACCCTCTATTGTGATCCCTGTCAGAGCAGTCAGTGGTGGTAGCCAGGCACCATCTGGTTGTACTGGACTCAGTCTGGTGGAGGCCCTCGCTGTGAGGATTTTCATTTTCTTGATGTTAAGATGAAATCCATACTGAAGGCTGTGGTCTTTGATCTTCATTAGTAAGTGCTTCAAGTCCTCTTCACCTTCAGCAAGCAAGGTTGTGTTATCTGCATAACGTAGGTTGTTAATGAGTCGTCCTTCAATCCTGATGCCAAGTTCTTCTTCATATAGTCCAGCTTCTCGGATTATTTGCTCAGCACATAGATTGAATAAGTATGATGAAAGGACACAACCCTTATGCACACTTTTTCTGACTTCAAACCATGCAGCATTCCCTTGTTCTATTCAAACGACTGCCTCTTGATCTATGTACAGGTTCCTCATGAGCACAATTAAGTGTTCTGGAATTCCCATTCTTCTCAATGTTATCCATAATTTGTTATGATCCACACAGTCAAATGCCTTTGCGCAGTCAATAAAACACAGGTACACGTCTTTCTGGTATTCTCTGCTTTCAGCCAGGGTCCATCTGACATCAGCAATAATATCGCTGGTTCCATGTCCTCTTCTGAGTCCAGACTGAATCTCTGGCAGTTCCCTGTTGATGTACTCCTGCAACTGCTTCTGAATGATCTTCAGCAAAATTTTACTTGTGTTTAATATTAATGCTATTGTTGGATAATTTCCACAAGCCACCACAGTATATCAAACTGACAGACGAGTGGTGGCCTGTAAAGATTACAGCCATGGAAACACTATGGGGCAGGTCTACTCTGTCCAGTAAGGTCAGAGTCAGCCCTAAGGCAATGGATTTCAGGGTTACTGAGAGGAAGGAGCGAGGTGACTCTGCACAGCGGGCATCGCAGAGCACTTAAAGCCTAGTAAGGATCAGTTACTGTTAATGTTATTACTTTGTCACCACAGGGTTGGAGTTTCTTGATCCTTAAAAATTGTGGAAAATCATTGTATTCTGGATGTACTTAAAAAGAAAAGTTGGAAGAGTTTTGAGGCCTAGTTCCACTGGAGCTTAGAAAAAAGCATGTCCTCAATCTGAGGCTGATTTTGAAGGCTTAAAGTCCTTGACCCCATGCATCTGTCAGTTTCTCCTACTATGGGGGCCAATATGCAACGTCATGATAAACGGAGAAAAGATTGAAGTTGTCAAGGAAGCGGCAGTCAAGAAATCAAAAGACTCACTGCATTGAGCAAATCTGTTGCAAAAGAACTCTTTAAAGTGTTAAAAAGCAAAGATGTCACCTTGAAGACTAAGGAGCGCCTGACCCAAGCCATGGTGTTTTCCATTGCGTCATATGCATGTGAAAGATGGGCAATGAATAAGGAAGACTGAAGAAGAAGTGACGCCTTTGAATTGTGGTGTTGGTGAAGAATATTGAATATACCATGGACTGCCAGAAATACGAGCAAATCTGTCTTGGAAGAATTTACAACCAGAATGCTCCTTAGAAGCAAGGATGGCGAGACTACATCTCACATACTTTGGACATGTTGTCAGGAGGGATCAGTCCCTGGAAAAGGACATCATGCTTGGTAAAATAGAGGGTCAGCGGAAAAGAGGAAGACTCTCAAAGAGATGGTTTGACACAGTGGCTTCAGCAATGGACTCAAGCATAACAATTGTGAGGATGGTGCAGGACAGGGGAGTGTTTCATTCTGTTGTACATAGTATCGCTATGAGTTGGAACTGACTCGATGGCACCTAACAACAACAAAAGTTTTTGAAGAAACCCTAGTTGTGCAACAGTTAAGCACTCGGCTGCTAACTGAAAGGCTGGTGGTTTGAACTCACCCAGAGGCTCTGCAGAGGAAAGATTTGGCAATCTACTGTCTGAAAGATTACAGCCTAGGAAACCCTATGGGGCAGTTCTACTCTGTCACAGGGGGTTGCTATGGTTGGAATGGACTTGATGGAATGTCCCTGAGTTGATAAGGACAGCCCAGCAGGATCAAGGTGGCCAATGAAGGTATTAATGAGTTACTTGGATTTCACACTGAGTCATAGGAACCAAGAAGATAAATCAGAACAGAGGCCTCATTGAAGGTTCCAGATGCCCCCATACTGCAATGATTTGTTTGAGAAGAATTTTCCAGCTTGGAACTCAAAGGAAAAGAAAACTATTTCAGGTGGATCTGCCCTATAGGAGAACATGGTGGAAGAAAAGAAGACATTCATTTTAACTTCCTGGGTAATGTGTTTTAAGGAAACAGTGGAACAAACCACCCATCTCCAAAAAATTCTGCCTAAATGCTCAGAAGGGATGAAAGTGTGCTGCTGTTGATTCAACACTTCATTAAAATTCATTTTAGGCAGCACTCTAAAATCCAAACCAAACCAGTTGCTGTCCAGTGGACTTGGACTCATGGTGACCCCAATTGTGACAGAGGAGAGCTATGTTCCTTGAGGCTTTCAATGGCTGATTTTTCAGTGGATCACCAGGCCTTTCTTCTGAGGCATCTCTGGGTGGACTCGAACCTCTAACTTTTTGGTTAGCAGCTGAGTGCTTAACCATTTGCACTACCCACAAACTTCATCACCCTGGTTGAGGTTAAATGTCTGATTTGGTAGATTTTCGTTTTAGGGGCCCCGATTTATAAAGAACGTGTGCAGTTCATATGTACCCATTTTTACAGGAGTTGGGGCAGGCCCTATTGTTTTACATGTGTGATGGTTGTATGTCAGCTTGGCTAGGCTATGATTCCAGTGGTTTGGCAGACAATAAGTATCACCTCCCATTTTGAAATCTGATGTGAGCAGCCAATCAGTTG
The DNA here is from genome assembly GCF_030014295.1 of Loxodonta africana. NCBI lineage: Eukaryota > Metazoa > Chordata > Mammalia > Proboscidea > Elephantidae > Loxodonta > Loxodonta africana. Next base: position 238,155,393 of record NC_087342.1, on the reverse strand, counting down.
AAAGAGAAATTTCCTTGGTGGTGTGGCCTGCACTCATGATACGGATGAGTGTTCTGGCCAAGGTCACTCTCTCTCGATCCTGCATTCATCACATAGTCCTCTGGCCTCCAGTTCTTGGGACGCGAGGAGCCTTCAGACTGCTGCCCGACCTGCAGATTTTGGGTTTGTCAGCCCCTGCAACCGCATGAGTCAGGAGAAGCCTCCAGCCTGACACCTGATCCGTAGATTTGGGACTTGCCAGCCTCCACAGTTGTGTGAGCCATTTCGTTGAAATAAATCTCTCTCCATATATTTACATATATGCTTCGCTGGTTTTGCTCCTCTAGAGAAGTCAGCCTAAGACAACGTTGTTGAACAGATCTCTAGCTTTTGTTTCTTTGTCTATTTGTTCTATTATTGCTCTTGGTTCTGATTTTTGATGCAAAAAGCATCATCAGGGTTGCCTCCCCAATTTTCACATTATTCTTGTGGGAAAATTCACTCTCCTTCATGGTCTGCTTTACCATGAGGGCTTCATTGACAAGTTGCGGGGAAATTGAAGGCTGTCTGCTGGAAACCAGGCCAGAGGAGCCTGTCCTCTCAAATAGCTGGTGTTTTCTTCTGACATCTGGGATCAAGGCTGTATTCGAATGTGCAGGAAATATCCAAAGAGTTTCACCTTTCTTTTTTCTTAGAGCCACACCCAGAGTTATAGAAACAAACAAACAAAAAACAGTCGCTGAGCAGTCGACTCCCACTCGTGAAGACCCTGTATGTCAGAGTGGAACTGTACTCCCTAAGGTTTTCAACGGCTGATTTTTTGGAAGTAGACCTCCAGGCTTTTCTTCCAAGGCACATGTGGATGGACTGAACCTCCAGCCTTTAGGTCAGCAGTTGAGAGCATTAAACATTTGCACCACAGAGGGGCTCCAAGAAAGAAATGTTATTGTAGTTTTGTGCTGTCCAGTTGATTCCGACTCACAGTGACCCTGTAGGACACAGTAGAACTGCCCCATAGGGTTTCCAGTGAGTGGCTGGTAGATTTGAACTTTGGGTTGGCAGCCCAGCTCTTAACCGTTGTGCCACCAGGGCTCCGTTATGAAGAAATAGGGAATGTGACATGTAAATCCGAAGTTCAGAGTGGTCAACTGCGTTACCTCAGTGCCTCAGCAAATCTGAGCTGGTGGGAACAGCCTGGTGTCCAGCTCTGGGACCCCCAGCCTGCAGCGCATGAGGTGGCCATCCCCAGGGCTGTCTGCCCGGAAGGTGCTCCTGTGGCAGCCTCCCCCACCCCACTGCTGATTACGCAGAAGGGGTACACGAGTTGTGCGATCATTCAACAGCCCTCGGGGGAACTCTGCCAGCTCTGCTCCCTCAGCACCCAGGGGCGGGAGGCGTCTGGCAGAAACACAGGCTTTGATCTATTATTTACGACAGCATCTGAAAAACCAGCCAATGGAGGCAGCCTGCACAGCAGCCTACCTCAGCGGCTTCTTCCCCCCGGAGCACCCTCAAGCACAGCACAGACAAACAGTGCTTTAGAGAAAGTCACGTTTAATGAGACCAAGGAGGCAACCATGGTCAGACAGGGGCTCTAACATCGAGGGTGGCAGGTGTGCAGCCAGTGAACCTTGAGCTAAGCAGGAGGCAAACACAAAGTGGGCTAGTCTGTGCCCAGCGCCATCACTCGAATGCACTGGCCAGGAAAAGCCCCCAAGACTTCTGATACTGAAGGGGGTCTGGGAGGATCTTCAGTCCAGCCTCAGGACCTGGGCTTGGATATTCCTGCTGAAGCATTTGCCATTTCCTTTTAAGGGTTAAGCTGCTGTACTAAAGCTATGCTGGGAAAGTACTCAGAGTCTACAAGATATTATTTTTTAATTTTCTGTGGAACTTATTTTCCTCCATTAAAAAGGAATCACACAAGATTCTTTGCCCTTAAGCTTGCCTCGGCTGCCAAATAGCACATATGCACAGGACAAAGAATATAAATACACAGAAACCAATAAAGTCATATTTTGCTCTTAAAGGACATTCTGTCTCTTGCCAAAGAAAGTCTCAATGTAAGTCCAGAAAATAAGCTTCGATCCTTCAATAGTGGCCTCAAGGGAGACCTTTCTTTTCTGGAATTCTCCACTAGCATTCAGCGAGACACTCTTCCCTCACTCAGCCATATGGTAGTTACACTCTTATTGTGTCTTCCCAAAATATGCGTTTGCATCCTATGCCTGTAATCCCATTTGGGAATAGGGTTTTCTTTTTATGTTAATGAGGCCATATCACTGCAGGGTGTGTCTTAAACCTAATAACTTTTGAGATAAACAGAGTAGATTAGACACAGAGAGAAGCAAGTACAAAAGGAGGAAAGAAAGATGCCACGTGGCTATCTCCAAGGAATTGAGGAACGCCAGGATAAGAGAAACTGAGGAAAGGATTTTTCTCCAGAGGTGAACAGAGAAAAAGTCTTTGCCTAGAGCTGGTGCCCTGAATTCAGGATATGGAATCAACTCATGGCAATGGGATTGGTTGTTTTTTTTTTTTTTTTTGGTTTTAAACTGTGAGAAAATAACTGTTCTTTAAAACCACCCGCTTGTGGTATTTGTCTTATAGCAGTACTAGAAAATTAATTATTGCATTGGGCAAATCTGCTGCAAAAGAGTTCTTTAAAGTTTTTTTTTTTTAATTTGTCACTTTGAGGACTAAGGTGTGCCTGACTCAGGTCATGGCATTTTCAATCTCCTAATATGCATGTGAAAGCTGAACAATGAATAAGGAAGACTGACGAAGAATTGATACATTTGAATTATGATGTTGGTGAAGAATATTGAATATACCACGGACTGCCAGAAGAACAAACAAATTTGCACGGGAAGAAGTGTGGCCAGAATGCTCCTTAGAAGAGAGGAAGACGAGACTTTGTTTTATGTACTTTGGACATATTATCGGGAGGGACCAGTCCCTGGAGAAGGACGTCATGCTTGGCAAAATAGAGGGTCATCTAAAAAAAGGAAGACCCTCAATGAGATGGATTGACACAGTGGCTGCAACAATGGGCTCAAGCATAGCAATGATTGTGAGGGTGGTGCAGGACTGGGCAGTGTTTTATTCTGTTCTACATAGGGTTGCTATGTGTCAGGACCAACTTGACAGCACCTAAAAATAACAACAACACTGTAAACTAAACCTCAAGCTATGCGCTTTGCCCAGTGCTATTAACTTGTTTAGGTGTATTAACTCATTAACCAAACACTCCATCATTGACTGAAGTATTAAACAATGCATTTATCTCCATCTGACCATCCATCCATTCAGCCATCCATCCGTCCAGCCAGCCAGCCAGCAGGCCATCCATCTTCCTGCTACTCTTCCATCCTTTCACCCTTCCATCCCTGCATTTATCCATCTATCTGCATTCTGCTTTACTCCAACAAAAACGTTGTCAGGTAACTAATATTACCAGAATTATTTATGTGCTTAGTAAGCAGGAAAGGAGGATGGGATAGAGCACAAACTAGAGGGCAAAAAAGAAAAATGGAAGAGGGGATAAAGAGAAATAAAGAGAAAATGAAGATAGAGAAGTGACTTCACTAGTCAGTTTTACTAGAAATATACGGTTATGTAGAACAGCAGTAAAAAAAGACAAGGAAAGATAAAATTGTTCAAAAGACGGTTATTTATAGGTGAAAAGTGAACCTAAACCAATGCTGTACTAAATTAATATAGCAGCCTAAGCTTCTGTCAGGGGCAATGGAAAAATCTGGAAACAGTTAATAGTGATGGTTGAGCAACATGATGAGATTTTTTAATGTTACTGAACTGCACCTGTGAAGATTATTGAATTGACAAAGTTTTGTTACCTATGTATTTACTACAATAAAAAATGTACTTAAAATAATAATATTGTTGTTGTCATTGTTAGGTGTCCTCAAGCTGATTTCGACTCATAACAACTCTATGGCCAACAGAATGAAACACTGCCCGATCCTGCACCATCCTCACAATCATTGTTACACTCGAGCCCATTGTTGCAGCCACTGTCAATCCACCTCATTGAAGGTCTTCCTCTTTTTTGCTGACTCTACTTTACCAAGCATGATGTCCTTCTCCAGGGACTGGTCTCTCAGGATAACATGTTCAAAATAAGGGAGACTAGTCTCATCATGCTTACTTCTAAGGAGCATTTTGGTTGTACTTCCTCCAAGGCAGATTTGTTTGTTCTTCTAGAAGTCCGTGGTATAGTCAATGTTTTTGGCCAACACCGTAATTCAAATGTGGTGCAGTGGTTAAGTGCTCTGCTACTCACCAAAATGTTGGTGGTTCGAACTCACCAGCTGCTCCATGGTAGAAATATGTGGCAGTCTGCTTCCATAAAGATTACAGACTTGGAAACCCTATAGGGCAGTTCTACTCTGTCACATGGGGTCTCTACAAGTCAGAATCGACTTGATGGCCATGGAAAAAATAATATAGCTGGTAACTCTATCAAGTGAAGAGGAATAAGTGCTAACAGAGGCCCATAAAAATCCCTGGCATACATGGGCTCTCTACCTGAGCTAATAGGACTCCTAACTGGTATGCTGGACATATGTTGTGTTCGCTTACCTGGTGTAAATTTCCCCATCCTCTGGTGAAATCACCCTGATTTTCTTCAGAGGATCACTCTCATCTATGTGGTTTGAGTGAGGAGGACCAGATCTGCTCCATCTCAGAGTGAGCACATGGCCCAGGCCTGGCCAATGAATATATTCTATGTCCCTGGCCACAGTGTGTGAGTCGCAAATGGTAACATGACCACATACATCCAATTAGCATTTATCTTGAAACTTTCACTGGCGCAACGAAGAAACAGATGTTCTTTTTCCACTATGTTTGCAGCTGAGGGACTATAAGCCTGGAGTTTCTGAGGACAGAATGAGGAGATATATTCCTTAAGAAGAAGGCAAAATGGACTCGAGAGGAACCAAAGAGTAAAATCAAGTCCTGAACATCACTTGAGCTCTGGGATCCAAATATACCCAGACTTTCAGTTATGAGATCTAAGGAATTCCACTCTTGCCAAAATCAGTGTAAGCTGGGAATCAGCTTCTGCCAACCAGCAGTCCCTCTTCTTTGACTTGAAGTGACGCCCCCTCAGTGGAGGCAGGGAGCTGAGAACAGGATTGCCTTATCTGCTTGTTGTTTTTATGCAAGTCTTCGGAGGTTAGATCCAGAGCCACCAGATGTCTCTAGAGAAAATACTGCCAATGTTTTTGTTACTGGTCAGTCATGGAACAGGCGCCTCCCCAGCTGGGCAATATCACACCAGCAAGGGATTCTTCGCCACCATAGAGACCTACTGTGTCATTTGGTTATTTGGCTATCGTGATGGTTAATGTTATGTGTCAGCTTGGCTAGACTATGGTTCTCAGTGGTTTGGCAGGTGCTCTTCTACAATGTAATCATCTTCCATGATGTGCTCCGAAGTGAGCAGCCAGTCAGTTGAAAGGGGGGTTTCCTTGGGGGTGGGATGGACATGCTTCCAGTATTTAAATTGGTGTTCTGGCAAAGCTTGATCTCTCTCAAACTTGCACTCATCTCATCGCCTGACTTCTGGTTTTGGGGACATAAGCCTGCAGAAGTCTCCAGCCTGCTGCCTGACCTGCAGGTCTTGGATTCGCCAGCACTGCAAGCCCATGAGCCAGTGGAGATCTCCAGCCTGCTGCCTAATCCATGGATTTGGGACTTGCCAGCCCCCACAACTGCATGAGCCATTTCTTTGAAGCAAATCTCTGTCTATATATTTATGTATATGTTTCACTGGTTTTGATCCTCTGGAGAGCTCATGCTAAGGCAGATATTTTAGATATGTTCTTGAGCAGTAAGCACTTGGTGCCAAGCGATATCTGGCATTTTATAGCCAAGGAGAGTTCATCACTTAAGGTAATAATTTCAGAGGTTGGAAAAAAAAAAAAAAAAAGATCTCTCTCTCTCTCTCACACACACACACACACACACAGACACACAGCCAAGTGATTTTGTTCATTGGAATATTATACTGTATTTTAGAAGTCATCACTGCTTACCTGCTTGACAATCTGGAAACCTCATCTCCATGGAAATAGTTTTTCCCGTGTGCTATGAAGCCCGTGGAGTCCTGGGTGAGGCAAGTAGTAAATATGTCATCTGTATAACACAGGTTGTTAATGAGTCTTCCTCCAATCCTGATGCCCCATTCTTCTTTATATAGTCCAGCTCCTCAGATTATTTGCTCAGCATACAGATTGAATAGGTATGGTGAAAGGATACAACCCTGACGCACACCTCTCCTGACTTTAAACCACACAGTATTCCCTTGTTCTGCCCGAACAACTGCCTCTTGATCCATGTACAGATTCCTCATGAGCACAGTTAAGTGTTCTGGAATTCCCATTCTCCCCAATGTTATCCACAATTTGTTGTGATCTACACAGTCAAATGCCTATGTGTAGTCAATAAAACACAGGTAAACACCCTTCTGGTATTCTCTGCTTTCAGCCAGGATCCACCTGACATCAGCAGTGATATCCCTGGTTCCATGTCCGCCATCTTGGATTTCTGGCAGTTGCCTGTTGATGTGCTTCTGTAACTGCTTCTGAATGATCTTCAACAAAATTTTACTTGGGTCTGATATTAATGATATTACTTGATAATTTCCACATTTGATTGGATTACCTTTCTTTGGAATAGGCATAAGTATGGATCTATTCTAGTCAGCTGGCCAGGTGGCTGTCTTCCAAATTTCTTGGCATAGATGAGTGAGCACCTCCAGCATAGCATTCATTTATTGAAACATCTCAGTTGGTATTTTGTCAATTCCTAGAGCCTTGTTTTTCATCAGTGCCTTCAGGAGCTTGGACGTCTTCCTTCATACCATCGGTTTTTGATCATATGCCACCTCCTGAAATAACTTAGATATTAATATCTTTATTTGAGAGAAGAAGTTATGACTCAGGGGATTTAAATGACTGGACTGTGGCCACACAGTTAGTTAAGTAATGAAATTGGGATAAGTCCATCTGTCTCCCAGTTCCTGTTCTTTCTGTTATTTCGTGAAGATTCTGTTTGCCATCTCGGTTCAATTCACATGCTTTCCCCTGGTTCCAGATATGTAAATTTGGATGGGCACAATGCATCTTAATTTCAAGGATTATGGGAATGTCATTAGAGGGCACTGGACCTGAAATTATCTGAGTTTGAACAATGTTCCATCCACTTGTAAGCTATATGAATATGGATAAGGAAAAACTTCTCTAAAACTTCTGTTTCCTTATCTTCAAAATGGGAGTCATAATAGCTTTCAAGATTCTCTTAGGAAAGAAATGGAGTAGTGAACGGGCAACCCCCCAGCACAGTGTCTGCCACATAGCAGGCACTCAATAAGTTTTTCTGTGAGTTGTTATCAAGTCGGCTTCAACTCGTCACAGCCTTATGTGTAACAGAAGGAAATGTGGCCTCATAGTACCGTCTTCATGATTGTTGGTTGGTGTGTTTGAATCCATTATCTCTGCTCTTCTGTCAGTCCATCTCTTTGAGGGTTTCCCTCATTTCCACTGACCCTCTACTTTACCAAACATGATGTCCTTTTCTAGCCATTGGCCTCTCCTGCTGATGTGTCCAAAGTAAGTGATTGTATATTTAGGGACATCGTTAACAGAGGAGAATGCAGGAGAGAAAAATGTACTTTAGAAGATGTAGTTTCTCTCCAGAACATAGTTCTTGTGCTCTGAGTCAAACATGTTGGATGAGGTTTTAGGAAGTCCTCTGTGTGGTAGACATATTTTGGGAAGCTTTCCAAATTCATGATGACCCTCTTTTCTGAAACTGTCCTTCCAATGGGGTGGGTCACGTAGCTTTGTTGCATCTCCTCACTCAACAAGGCTGTCCTGAGTGCTTGCTGCATGCGGGCCCTGTTCTAGGTGGTGGGGACGCGGTGGTGAGAAAGACAGAGGCTCCTGCTTTCCCAGAAACTGTGTATTAATGGGAGGAGACCGCTAATAAACGAGTAGTAAATATAAGTAGTCCCCGTCCTAAGCTGTACTTGGGTTACCACCAAGTGCATTTACGATCATCTGTTTTTTATTTTATTTTTGTACATTTTGTCATTAGTAATATGTACTACATATAATCTTGCAGGGTTGATGTTTCATTTCAGATGTTCAAAGATCAGATTTATAAAGATGCCAATAGTAAAAGGCAATGATAATGAAAACTTAAAAAAAAAGGTGCCATTTGACTTTACTCCAGATCTGACTTACGACAGCATCATCGGAAGGGAACACTGTCTTAAGCTGGGGACTTCCTGTAAATGAAGATAACTGCATTTATTGGTGGGACTGCAAAGAAATCGAGAACCAATGTGATGGAGAAGGCTGGCAGTAGAGCAGGGAGCTACTCAAGACAGCAGGTCTGGGAAGGCCTCCTGAAGGAGGAGATACTTGAAATGAGACCCGAATATCAAGAAGGAAAAAACCATGAGAAGACCTGGGAGCACGTGGCTCCAGAAAAGCTGGGGAGTGGGGGGTGAGGGGAGTGGGGGAGGGGGCAAATGCAAAGCTCCAAGCTGGGAATGAAGTTGGCAAAGCGGGAGGGAAAGAGGAGCGGTGTGGCTGGGGATTAGATGGGGGAAGGAAGTGAGGTCAGAGTGGTGGGTAGGGACTTTCTCAGCCTGGGAAGGAATTTGGATTTATAGTCAAGGTAGTAGAAGCCATTTGTTCTAAGTGACCTGGTCCATGTTCACAGAGGGCTGATTGAGGGTGTCTCACCGAACACCACCTGGACTCTCTCTTCCGAGGAATTTACATTGGGACCAAGAGATCCATGAACTCGGTGCTGTAGACCGAATAGGCTCAAATGTCTTCTGGCACATTCAGGGACAAGCCAAGGGTCCCGTGGGCAGAGCAAGGAGGAAGTGGCCACACTGTGAGTCACAGAAGCAAGGGTGCGGCTGCCAGAGAAGGAAGTAGAAGGGGGCCTCTGGGGAATTTGGGCAGCTCTCAGATCCTGTTGCTCATTCCTGGGAAGTCTATACTGCTCCTGACCCAGCGCTCCACAGACAATCATGGTCCCTGTGACAAATGTCCCCCGTGTGCTGTGCTGGCTCTGACAGGCTGAACCAGTCAATAGTTTTATTCAAGATGTTCTGAAATCTGGGGGAGGCCGGCGGCTTGGTGCCAAGACAGAGAACGATGATGAGTACCCTGTTGATTGACCCAAGGGTATACTTGGCCTATCAGGGCCATATAATTGAGGAGAGACATAAAAAGGCAGTCTTCTCTGGCATCACTATTAGCAAGGGTTGGAAAGCAGCAAAGTCACAAGGCAGATATCCAGGATTTCCACAGGCTGACTGACAGCTGGGCAGGGTGGATGGCATTTCCTGGAGTTAGTACAGCGCACTACCAGACTGGTTTGTGAGCACTCGGAGGAGGCAGGTGGAGTACGTAAAAGTCATGTTTGTGATTAAAACAACCTCTTATTTGAGGGCTAGCTAACTACTCCCAGAAGTAGAGGAGGGTCAGGAAAAGAAGTGGTTATGCAGTGGGCACGTGAGGGGGCAGGCTCCCTGCAGGCCAGCAGCCAGCTTCTGGATTACGGACGGATGAGGGGCAGAGAATTCAGCTCACACACCACTGTGCTCTGTGTGAGCTTCACAAGGCGGCAGAGGAGCACTGAGTGGAGGGTCTGCCACACTGACTGGCTGGGCTGCTAGTATTCTTATCATCGCCTATGCTTTTCAGATGTGGCCAAGCGGAAAAAAGGAAATCGTTCTTTCTCTGCTGAGTCCCCACCTGTAGACTGGGGCAGGTTCAGTTTGCAGTCTGTCTCTCCCAGTGGCCTCTGCAGCCTCGGGCTCCAACTGTCCCCGAGCAGGGCTGCCCTGAGCCAGCTCTGCTCAGCTTCTGTTTCTTGCCTGCTGTCCCTGCCGCCGGGCAGGTGCGGTGAAAGTGCTGGTCCCCCAAGGCTCCCTGCCGTCCTTACAGCATGAGAAGACTCCCCGGCAGCCTGGCACCCGGCTGGGAAGGGCGCAGAAGGATTTCAGTGTGTTGGGAGACAGCTTGTCCATGCCCTACCAGCCGTCCGACCTGGACGTCAGAGCCCCATGCGCTGCCTTGGTCTCCCAGGGCAGCTGTAGCCAAGCGCCACAAATGAAGGGGCTCAGAAGAACAGAAAGTTACTCTCTCTCAGTTCTGGAGGCCAGAAGTCTGAATCCAAGGGGTCGGCAAGGCCGTGCTTTCTCTGCAGCCTCCAGGGGAAGATTCTCTGTCTCTCCGGCTCCTGCTGGCCCCAGGCGTTTCTTGAATTGTAGAAGCATCTTCTCAGGGCCATTCTTGCTCTGTCAGTCTCTCTGTGTCTCTTCTCTTTTCAAAGGACACCACTCATATGGAACGAGGATTCTCCCCACTCCACTCTGACCCCATGTTAACCTGACTGATAACATCTGCAATGACCCTGCTTCGAAACAAGGTCACATTCACGGGTACAGGGGTTAGGGCTTCAGCATATCCTTTTGGGGTTACAATTCAGTCCCTAACACAGGTCACCCTCCCAGGGAGTTGGCTGAAAGGAACGCTGGTCATCAGGTGCTCAGCCAAGCCCTGAACTGCCCTCCCACCTGATCTTTGAGCCTGTTGCTTGTTGGTAAATCTTTCCAGCCCCCCGTTGCCCACCCTCCCACTGTGCGTGAGGCATCCTCTCCCGCCCCCTCCCACAGTCTGTATGATTACGTCCAGTAGTAAAACCAGCAAAACACACTGACCCATAGAGTTTCCAAGGCTGCAATCTTTACGGACGCAGACTGCCACATCCTTCTGCTGTGGAGCAGCTGGTGGGTTCAGACCCCTGACCTTTCGATTTACAGCTGAGTGCTTTAACCACTGTGCCACCAGGGCTCCTTATGTTCAATACACTTGAGCCTCAGTGGTAGACAGGACTCACAGCTTCGTCTGCCTTCACCTAAGGCGGGAAGAGTCTGGCCTGACCTTGCTCTCTGGCAATACCTTAGTCCCAGCTCAGCTCTAACTGGGCACTCAGCCCATAGACGTTTCCTCCTGGGGAATCAATCTTTTCTCTAATCCTGAAAGTCTAGGAAAATCGGGAGCCTAGAGCTGCTTGTGGTCCCATCAGCCAGGTGGTGCCTCTCTTGGAGATGTGGGAAATTCCTAAAAACAGTAACTGGTTTTACATAAGAGGATTACATAAAGTTATGCCGCAGATTCAGGAGCAGAGTATCCAATTGCACAGAGAGTTACTTAAAGTCACCCTGGAATTTTTAGGAGAATGTGCAGCTTCCAGAAGAACCTGGGAGACCACCTGCAGACGTTTGCGTTTCTGTCTCCAGCCGTTGTGCCCTTGGCACGCACCATGGTACTCCTGAGGGCTTCCTGTCGAGAAGTCAGTCCTTCTGGACACAGCCAGCATTGCCACACCTGGAATGTCCATGGGGCATGAAACTCCTGTCGGCCATACGGAAGCTGTATACGTACCAGTAAACACACCAACAATAGGGTGAAGGTCCCACCATCCTCCATGTAACTGGCTCTCCATGGTGTCTTCACCCTGACTCTCGGGGAAAACCAATTTACTGCTTTTCTGTGCCAACAGTGGAAGGGCCTGTGTGATTTGGGTGAGGCCTGAGCTGGTTTTCCGAAACCCCTGCCCTTAGGGTACAGGGATGCCGCGGAGTCAGAGGAGGTATGACACCGTAGAGTGCCATGGACGCCTTTGCAGAGAGCTGCCTTCCCAATACAAGGAGTGATTGTGATCACCACTCGAGCTGCGATAGCCCAGAATAACAAAATCTGCGAGCTGGCTGAGCAGATAAGCACCCTTGGCACTGAAGTTTGGAAATGCAATTTCTGCAGGTGCCCAAAGCATTTCCTTTGGCTGCCTCCTCATTGGTGGCATAGTGGTTAAGTGCTATGGCTGCTAACCAAAAGGTTGGCAGTTCAAATCCGCCAGGCACTCCTCGGAAACTCTGTGGAGCAGTTCTACTATGTCCTATAGAGTTGCTATGAGTCGGAATCGACTCGACAGCAGTGGGTTTCAGTGGGTGGGCCTCCTAATATTTGTCCACATTTTACCTTCATTTATGAAATAGATAGAGTCCCCAAAGTTAAAAATTGGTCTAGTTTTGATCAGTTAAAAGAGTGAATTCTTTCACAAAATGAAAGATCACCTCACATCCACATTTTCGGGGTTTACAATGTCAAAGTCTCTTCAAGCAGAGCTTTTATAAAGTTATTGATTGACATTTACAAATGCGGTATTTCCAATGGCTGCCCACAGGACTTCCTTTGAGTTCCAAATACTTTCTCCCACACTTAGTACTCAGTCATTATTGGAAACTCTAATTACTTCTCACCTTCTGTTTCCTCTTGGGGTGCCGGAGAAAAGAGTCCAGTTTTATTGACATTTTGCCTGGTGGATTAGTCTCCTAGGGCTGTCTAATAAAGTACCACAGCTGAATGGCTTTAAACAACAGAAACTTACTGTCTCGGCTCTGGAGGCCAGGGGTCTGGATTCAGGGCGTCAGCAGGGCCATGTTCTCTCTGAAGGCTCTAGGGGAACGTCTTCCTTATCTCTCGGCTTCTGGAAGCCTGAAGCATTGCTTTTCTCTCAGCTTCTGGACGCCCCAGGCATTGCTTGGCTCTCAGCTTCTGAAAGCCCCAGGGATTCCTTGGCTCACAGCTGTCTGCCCCCACTGTCACAAGGCTGTCTGCCCTCTGTCTGTCTCCCTGTGTCTCTTCTCCTCTGTTGTAGGACACTGTTAAGATTGAGGAGCCCTGGTGGTACAGTGGTTAAGAGCTTGGCTCCTAATCAAAAGGTTGGCAGTTTGCCTTTACCAGGCACTGCTGGGAAACCCTAAGGGGTAGTTCTCCTGTGTCCTATAGGGTCACTGTGAGTTGGAATTGACTCAGTGGCAATGAGTTTGGTATTCAGATTGGATCAGGTCCCAGCCTACTATGGTATGACCTCATATAAACTTAACCGATAACATCTTCAAAGTCCCCCATTTCCTAATATCATACAGGTACAGGGATTAAGACTTCAACACATCTGTAACACCTGGAAAATTTACATCTCTGTGAGAGCCCAGGAAACTCTGGTGGTGTAGTGGTTAAGAGTTTGGCTGCTAACCAAAAGGTTGGCAGTTTGAATGCACTAGCCACTCAGAGAGGAATGGACCAGAGGTCTCAGCAAGCATATTCTACCCGGGGCCCAGGCAAGACAGAATAGGTAGCTTTAACAAATTGATTATAGATTGGCTTCAGATTCTGAGACCTTATATATTTAATACTCTCCAAAAGTTTGGGATGAGGTGGTGATAACGTAAACTTGACAGATATGGGAAAGCATATAAAACTGAGTGGCAGCTTGGCGAAGAAATGACAGGATTCGGGCCACGTTAGCCCAACACAGTGCAGCCCCTGTTTCTTGTTGTCGAGTGCTTGTTTTCATGTTAGGTGTTTAAAACATGGGACAGAACAGTTTTGGATATTTGGTTGGCAAGGCATTTTTCCTGAAAAGGTTGAATCCTGAATTTAGATTGTGATTGTCGAAAATCATGGAGGAGGAAATAGGAATATTGCCTAAAATCTTATAGATCTAGCACCAAACCACATGTGGAAAGGCATGCCCCAGAGTTTCTGCAGTGGTTGGCTTATATGACAAAACTCAAAAGCAAAAGAAGTTTATTTCTGATTGGCTTACACAATTCACTATTGTGATGCTGTCAGGGTTTTATAGGTCAGCGAGGGTGGAAGTGGTGTCACAACCTCAGTGGTCAAGGAAAGTGGCCTGATTTATAGGGAAGCTAGTCGTAAGTGTCGGTAAAGACAAGTCTTAGAGGCTTTGTCCACTGGACCAGTGACGCCATTTTGTCAATCACATGATTCCATTTAACAATATACACCAAGCGCTGCCTTGTAAGTGCAATCTAGTGAGCACGTGTGGGAGATGTTTAAAGAAACCAAGATGGAAGTCAACCCTTGGCTAAAGATGAACATACCCAAAGTGTGAGAGCAAGACGGAAGTTAAGCCTTGGCTAAGGATGAACACACCCAAAGTATGAGAGCAAGCACAATCCCCAACTCTTCACTTAGCTCCTGGCCCAGGGACATGGGCACAGGTGAGGACCCAAGGTTTTTGGAAGTTTTTCTCTAACGGAGATCAACCAAATTCAAGGGGGAAAAGATGTAGAATGACTGGTGTGTGTAATGTATGATTGTGATACTTAGTTTTAGACTTAGGGCTGGGTAACAAGATTAAAACTCTTCTTAATAAAATTGTCAGGATATACTTGACTTTTCTTGAGACTTTTTTTTTTTTTGTGTGTGGTAGGTAGAGATAGGAAGACCCTCAACAAGATGGATTGACACAGTGGTTGCAACAATGGGCTCAAGCATAAAAAGATAGTGAGGATGGCACAGGACTGGTCAGTGTTTTGTTCTGTTGTACATAGGGTCGCTATGAGTAGGAGTAGACTTGACAACACCTAACAACAACAAGAGCTGGGAAACAAGAACAGACATGTGCTAATGGAGACACTGATGGCCCCTTTCCTTCTAATGCGTCACTCATTCAGTAAACATCAAGAGTCTACTAAAGAAGGAGGTTTCTGGGAAGCCCAAACAGTTCGAGATTGGCTATTAACATAAAGACTGGTGATTTGAACCCACCCAGCAGCTCCGCAGAAGAAAGCCTTGTTGTACTAATTCCATAAAGATTAACAGTCAAGAAAACTCTGTGGAAGAGTTCTACTCTGTAACATATGGGGTTACCATGATTTGGAGTCAACTCCACAGCAGTGGGTTTGGTTTATTAGAAGGGAAGATATACCAGACACCTTCATTTCTGACTTTGTCACCCTTGGCTCTGTTTACTCTTACTCACATCTGCCTAATTATAGGATGCTAGCCCACCTCTGGAAGCCCTGGTGGTGTTGTGGTTAAGAGCTATGGCTGCTAACCAAAAGGTTGGTGGTTTGAATCCACCAGCTGCTCCTTGAAAACCCTATGGGGCAGTTCTTCTCTGTGCTGTAGTGTCGCTATGAGTCGGAAGTGAATCAACAACAATGCGTTTTTTGGGTTAGCCCACCTCTTCTCAGCAGCACAGGAGCAAGCTCTGAAAACACACCAGCAGGTATAAAGGAAAGGCGGCCCCAGAAGGCGCCCCCACTTTCTATTCTTTGCTGTGGCTCCTTGAAATGTCCAGCTGCAGTTAGTATTTTTACAAAGGATTTGTGAGATAATTGTGGAAGTTTTACTTTCTAGTCCAGAGGGAACTGTGCTCTTACTTTGAGCCACTATTTCATTTATTCATTCACTTCTTCCACAAACATTTATTACACACTAAGTGCCAAGTTATGAGTCGTGATCCACTCGACGGCACTGGGTTTGGTTTTTTTTTTTAAGTGCCAAGTACGGAGCCCTGGTGGCACGGTTGTTAACCGTTCGGGCGCTAACCAAAAGCTCGGCAGTTTCAGTTCACCAGCTGCTCCTTGGAAACCCTATGGGGCAGTTCTGTTCTCTTTTGTAGGGTCATCATGAGTCGGAATCGACTTGACAGCAAGGTTTGGTTTTGGTTTAAGTGCCAAGCATGGTTTTGTTTTTGTTTGCTTAAAATGCCAAAACTAATAAATGACATTTTAGTTGCAGGGATTAAAAATAACTTGTAACAGCTCCCTGACAGGAAGAGAAAAGCTCTCTTCTGCCCACGAGTTGGAAATATTTGGTGAAGGACTTTGACTGGGCAAGTCCGATTGAGTTTGTCTGTGCTTGATCAATCAGCCATGGACATGCACTTAGGCTTAGGGCAGGAGCAGAGAATACAGACAGGGCCCTTGAGAGGTGGTAGCAACATGTGCTACCCGGATGTCTGCATGCGGCCCATGAGGTGGTGACACAGAAGCAGCAGTGCTTCCACTTTAATGACCTCAGAGGAGGAAAGCCTGAGTCCGAGGGGAGTGCCGGGATTGGTGGGGAAGGGCGAGGGCACAGAGGTGGGTAAGGGCTTGGAAGATTCAGTTCTTGGTAATAAAGAGAAGAGAACATTCTTCTCATTCCTTGGGTGTAGAGAGAGCTGGTTTCTTGCCCGGGTTTAGCTTTCCAGATAAAATATAGCACACCCAGTTAAATTTGAATTTCAGATAAACAATGAATAATTTCTAGCTGTAAGGATGTACCAAATATTGCATGGGACATACTGATACTAAAAATGTATTTGTTGTTCCCCTGGAGTTTAAACGTAGCTGAGCATGCTGTGTTCATTCTTGAGGAAACTGGGATCCTTATCTCTGGTTTAACATGTGTTTTATAGGGGAAAATGCAGGCATAGACTAGCTTTAGAAAGACAAAAATCGGGGGCTGGAAGGTAGATTTTATTTGAGATGATTCACTTATTGTTTAGGGTTGTATTTAACTTCTATGGGCTTTGATTTTTCAGTAAATGAACAGAATGGCAGCTCTTATATCTGCCTCTGATTAACTCCCAAACATGTCATAAGAACGCATAGGAATAAAATATGTGGTAGTAGTTCTTTGAGCAAATATGTGGTAGTAGTTCTTTGAGCTCTTCAGGAACTGGAATTTCGTAGAAGCGAGGTGTTCGTGTAGAGCTTGCTGTAGTCCTGAAGCTGCTGTGGGCATTCCACAGCTGCGCATAGACGACATTACCAGCTGTCTCTCCGCCACTGTTTGCCAGAAACTCCAGAGAGAAGGCAATTATGCCCTAACCCTCCTCCTCCCCTGGGACCAGAGTTCAGGCTGCCTCTGCCTTTCTTCCCTGGGGGCCAGGACAGCCTTTGATGGCTTCTCCTTCTTCGCTGCTTGCTTTGTCCACACAAGGGAATTCTTAAACGAGTCTGGGGAGGCTGCTGCATAAACATATGTGACCACCCAGCCACAAGTGCCTTTGCAAATGCCTCTTTGTCTTTCTTTAGCCTTTGTATCCAATAAGCCATCTTATGTCTCAGGTTTTTATTTTCAAACTCACAGTGAGAATTGGATAAAAATGATTATCTCGATGAACTAGTGTTCAGCTTCCTTGTCATTACCGAGTTCCTCAAGGACAGGGAATCATAGTGTCTGTTTGAGGTTCTTTATTTCAGCTTCATTCTTCTCCTCTCTGCATTCTCAATGCCTTACCGAAGTCAAAAAGCGGCAAGCAATTGTAGTCTCTGGCCTTCAAAGCTCAGGAAATGTATTTCATTTCCTTTGTAGGTGAGCTTGTCTTATCAAAACAACTGTCTCCCCCAAGGCTGTGTCTTCATGATTCCTGGCTGAATTCTGCAAAATCTTAAACAAGTAACCATCTGATACGTTCTGCATCATGAGGCCTGTTTCTTCAAGAAGGGGGCAGAGGTGCAAAAGAGGCACCCATAGACACAGATACTGGTTGTCAGTGTTGGGCAATAAGTCATGAGTTTTCATTGTATTACTAAAAACAAATAAATGAAATAAATAAAAAATTAAGAGGGCAAGAGGGCCAAGTCTAGACCAATGGTGAGA
The DNA here is from genome assembly GCF_030014295.1 of Loxodonta africana. Taxonomy (NCBI): domain Eukaryota; kingdom Metazoa; phylum Chordata; class Mammalia; order Proboscidea; family Elephantidae; genus Loxodonta; species Loxodonta africana. The sequence continues at coordinate 238,137,889 of NC_087342.1, read as the reverse complement.
GAACGTTACGAACCAAGGAAAATGATTCCCTCGGTGATGTGAACTTGAGTTGCGCGTGAAAATGTACAAATCAAGACAAAATGAAACACAACATGTTGAGGCCAGAGTGGAATGGCAGGCTACTCTTTGGAAGGCTCTGGGAAGCCACTGAAGACATTTGGAGAGTCCCAGGCGCAGCGCCCAGTAAATGATGAAGGAACACATGATGGACACGGGTTTTCTTAGTCCCACCTGCGTGTAGTCTCCAGGACGAAAGGTTGGGGGCGGTGGTCAGCCGTGGTAGGCTGCTTTCTCTTTTTCACTTCCATCTTCAGGGGGACATGGAAGCCAGAGCTGGATAAAAAGCCAGGCTGAGTGAGGAGACAGTGTGGTGCGAGTCCTCGGCCCTGGGGACCTTGGCGGTTCCGTGCACATGTCATCATCAGTGAAACAGAAACCACAGCACCTCTCGGCTCCACTGGCAGGATCGCTGTGGGTGTTCACCAAGACGGAGAACTGGAAAGCTAAGGAAACGCCAACAATTCTAGGAAAAATGAACTAAAATCTAAACCATAAATATGCTTTGGCTGCGTTACGTCATCATTCGGGTCTTCCCCATCACCTGCCCTTTCTCTGCTTATTGACCTAACTTTACCTGTCTTCCTAGCACTTTTCGCCCCCTGAGGTGGCTATACATAGATTTATTAACCTTTTTATTGTTTTTGTTACTTTATATTTTACCTAGTCCAATAAAATATAAGCTCTATTATGGATTAGAAACCCTGGTGGCCAAGTGGTTAAGAGCTACGGCTGCTAACCAAAAGGTTGGCAGTTCAAATCCACCAGCTGCTCCTTGGAAACCATACGGGTCAGTTCTACTCTATCCTATAGGGTTGCTATGAGTCAGAATCCACTTGACAGCAACGGGTTATTATGAATTATGTTCTAAAGATTTGTTGAAGTCCTAACCCCTGTACCTGTGAATGTGACCTTATTTGGAAACCAGGTCTTCACATATGTAATTAGTTAACATGACGTCATACCATATAGGCCCTAATCCTATCTGAGTGGTATTCTTACAAGAAGAAACGACACTCATAGACAGAGAGAGACGCAGAGGGAAGACGGCCACGTGAAGACAAAGGGGAACGAGAGTGATGCTGCCACAAGCCAAGGAATGCCTAGTGCTGCCAGAAACTGGAAGAGGCAAGGAAGGACTCTATCCTAGATGCTCTGGAGAGACCATGGTCCTGTTGACACCCTATATTCAGGCTTCTAGCCTCCAGAACTGTGAGAGAATACATTTCTGCTGTTTCAGGCCCCCCAGTGTGTGGGACTGTGTTATGGCAGGCCTAGAAGACTAAAACAAGCTCCAAGAGGGCAAGGATTTCTTCCTCTTGTGTCCATAGTGCCTGGAACAGTGCTGGGCATATGGAAAGTTCCCAGTGAATATGAGGTGAATGCAAGAATGAATGAATGAATGAATGAGAAGAGGAGGTCCGCTGTGCAGGTATGACTGACCGTGCACCCCTCCTTTGTCGTCAGAGCTTCACCTTCAGCTGGGAGTTCTCACTGTTCCCACTGCAGACACCCTGTGGGTCCCTGGTAGTGTTGGCACCTGTTTAAAGCCCTGGACCAAAGGTGAGCAAAAATGCCTTCTCTTTGTTCCCTTTTAAGGCCCGTGACATCACTGAAACTTCCAAAAATAATTACTAGAAAACATAAATGAGCTCAAGTGCCCACCAAATAGAAAACATATCAGCACCTGGGTTTTCACAACTCCAAGCTCTGCTGTGAGGGTAAATGGCCTCTTCTTTTCCATGCACCCTGTCGAGATAGCCTCACTCTAGCCTCAAAGTGTTGGCACAGCCTTACAAGCCTCTTGCCAAGGCCCCTCACTTCCTTGTTCCATAGGCTGGAATCCTCTCAGAGTGTCACCAGAGAGCCCTCCCAAAGATGCTAATGACTTTGCTGATGATACTGAGAGAGAGGGATGCTGTGCAGAACACAAGGGTCACTCTTCCTGCTGCGGTTCCCATGGGAGAGCCCCTTCCACGTGGTTGACACTGGAATGACCATCTCCTCCAAGGGTAGGACTATTAGTAAGATGCAACCCTCTTGTTTATTTAATTATGGAGACTATTTTCTAGATTTTGCTCCAACTTTTTGACTCATCTAAAACCTAATTAAGAATCAGATGGCTTGTACATTTTCAATAGCGGAGCAGAAGTCCTTGAGGGAGGACTCTCTGCCCTACCAAATTCTAATTGCCAGCTCTCCCATATCACAAATCCTTTCAAGGAAGTTCTCCAACGTGGCACCCAGGGAGCTCTAAAATATACAGATGCCTGAATTCTACTCCTCAGGGCTCAGATTTAACTGATCTGGGTGTGGCCAACACATCCAGGGATTTTTAAAAGCTTCCTGAGTGATTCTCATATGCAGCCAAGTTGAGAACCACTATAAAACATGGCAATAGCTTCTACCACTTCAATAAGAAATAAAGATGAATTTGCAATATTTCTGGGAGAAGAAACAACAGATTAATTCACACCCCAGTGAAAGCATCGATTAAATATGTGGAGGTGAGTTTATAAAGTGAATTCATAGCCTTGGCTCTATTTGATCTTCCACCACCCCTGCCAAGTAGAGGAGGTATATTATCTTCATTCATGATGATAAAAGTAAGGTTCTGAGGGTATATGCCGTGGTCACACAGAAGGAAATGTCATATATGGGGTTTGAACCCAGGTCTTTCCACTCTTCCCACTCCACTGACCTCTGATTGGAAATGCTGGTGGCGTAGTAGTGGTTATGAGCTACGGCTGCCAACCAAAAGGTCACCAGTTTGAATCCACCAGGTGCTCTTCAGTAACACTATGGGGCAGTTCTCCTGTGCCCTATAGGGTCGCTGTGAGTCAGAATCAACTTGACGGCAATGGGTGGGGACCTCCGATTATTTCTTGAGACACAGGAGGAAGGTTCTGGTGCCTGAGAGGGGCATAGAACAGGGAGGAAGGGGTACAGAAGAGCAGGGCTGAAGGTTCTGGAGATAAACTTCACCCACCTTCCAGTTCTGCTCAAGACCCCAATGGGGGAATCTCTTGTCTGCCTGCCCTTATTTTTCCTGACCATTCCCTAGGAAGCAGAGCCCAGAACTGTTGGATCCCAATTTAAAAGTCAGGTGCTGGTGGTCTTCACTCTATCCTGGCCACAGACTGGCCCAACCTTCCAAGGGTCATTCAGAACCAGCGTGATTCCTAAGTGGTGCTGCTTGAGTGAACACACCAGTGCCAATAGGAACTTCATTCGATGCTGGGAAATGCTTCCTTTTTTCTTAAGTGGAAATTTATAGCCATCCATCATTCGTTTCTCTTTCAAACTAGAATTCCCAAACTTTTGAATAAGAGCTTCAAAACAGAGATGCTTGGCATATTTAGGGTAGCTGGCCTAGAAGTAGGCCTGATCTCATTTTGTTACAAGCTCCTACTACTGCATTACCCAAAAGGTTATGTGCTGGAGCCCTAAAATAAAGGCACTTGACCAAAATAAAATGGCTGGTTTGGGCCTGAGTTCAGACTCCATCTTGACTCATGCTAACTTCTTTAACTCTCAGTGACCCTGGCACAGAGTTAAAAGCTTTTGACTAAGAAACTGTTTTCTCTTTGAGCTAAGAGAAGGTCCTGATGCCAGCAGAATTAAGTACATAACAAAGATTTCCCCTGCAACCTTCATACCCTTAGGCAGACTTAAGTATACAGCAAAAGAGATGTTTTTAATGTTCTTAAGGGAGGGTCTTGACACAAGATCCTTGTAAGAAGTCCCCTTAGAAGCCCTCAAGAAATGTTAAAGATAATTACCTCGTAACCTCCCTTATTTACATACTCAAACAGCCTACCTTCGAGTTTCCAACCAATCACTGTAAAGCCCCTGCCTCAAGTTGTCCTGCCTCCTGATTTTACAGGTTCCAATCCGAATATTGTAACTTGGTTTCTGGTTTCCACCCTACATGTGTCCCCAGGAGGCAGTCACCCCTCAGTGATCTTCACTGTGTGGGCTAAGGTCTCCACATTGGAAAGTTTCTTATACTTTCAATACATCTCTCTGTTTCACTTTAACAGAGTCTGAGAGTTTTACTTTAGGACCCTGTACTTTCCATTTCATCAAGGGTGAGTTAATCTAGTTTGACCATCTGTTTTTAAGTTTCTTCTTTGCTTGATCCTCTTTTTAAAAAAAAAAAAAATTACTCCTTAAAAGGTCATAGGTTAGGTCAACTGCTAAAAGAGGCAGGCAGTTAATCAGGAGTTTGACTGCTTTCCTGTGAACTGTTGTGCTAAAAATCACTTTGTTGTGAAGACACCTCGTTAGCCAACACTGATTCATTCATTGTCTTCCACTGCCTGTTTAGAAAATATATTTGATGAAAGTTTTGTATTTAATTCTAGCTTCATTCATTATAGGTCAGATTATAAAGTGTTGTCACACAAGCCCTATCTTTTAGTGATTTATAAGTGCCTTGTTTCAGAATATTGCTGTATTGGTTCCAACTACCTTTCTTATGGACTTAAGTATCTTAGCCATATTTGCTCATGGAATTCTCCTTTAACTCAAACTCCCCTAAACCTGTCTCCTCCCCAGATTGCATCCTCCTCCCTTTTGGGCTTTAAGACATGAACCATAGCTGCCTGCAGAGGTTCTCCAGTACCTTCAAGAACCATTATTTTCCCAACAGGGAAGAAGAGTTTCGCAAGGTTACTGGACTTGGGAATACTTCATGCCTAAAGCAGAGCAGGCCCCATTCTTGAGTGGGAGAAGGGAGTACCAGGTAGCCTTCCTTCCTGCCTGCCTGGTTAACCTTCTCTCCTCTTTCTCCCCACCTTCCAACTTCAGTCTTCCTTCTGTAGGCTTTAGTGCAGGACTGGTATTTGAATCTAGGGTTTCCAGTCATGGAAAAAATAATGCTAGAACTCTGGGGTGTTAAAAACGAATCATATTAAGCCAGTGATAGAAATCGATTGAAGTTTATGGAATACATGATTTGTAAATCAGGAAACATTTCAACTGGAGTGTCAAAAATGTCCCAAAGATGAGAGAACCTTGAAACGTACTTATACCAAATCTCATCGGCATTGCCATGGAAAAAAAGGCTGAACAAAACTGATAATTGTGGTCAGGAAGCATTTTCATACAGCGTTGTCTTGAAGAACAATTAAGAAAATTACCGATTTACCCTAAACATAGCTCACAGTCTGATCCTTGGAGTCTGTTTTCCCAAAACTGGCTGAATTCTTCAAAAAAGTTCAGTGCTCTAGGCAAACCATCTTACTAGTTTATCTAGACCACTGTTTGACTCCAAAGTGGCTTTCAGGAAGAAGGTTTTTCAAGGCTGAAGTTTCAAAAGGATACCTAAGGGCAATGGCCTCTGTGGGTTACCCCAACTTCCTCGAAAGCCAGAAATCTGGATTCTAGAAGAATTAAAACGGTTTCTCAAGGGATACCAGCCAGTTGCTTTCAAGTTGACTGCAACTCATGGCAACCCCAGGTGTGTCAGAGTAGAACTGAGCTCCGTAGTGTTTTCGATGGTTAGACTTAAATTGCCCACCTTTTAGTTAGCAGCCCAGGATGTTAACCATTGGCACCCCCAGGGACTCTTCTTGGGGACATTGATTTGCAATTCCAGCTGCAAATAGAAGGTGGCAGCAGAGAGCAGGGGAGCCAGAGTCGCTGTGGGTCACAGCCTTTGCTTTTATCTGCTCCATATCCACTATGTCTTATTTTGGCTAGCATCCATTTTGCTGAGGAACCAACCTCTCCTATTTAGTGAGCAACAAGATGTTAAAAAAGGAATTTTGACAGAGCCGTCCAGATTTGATAGATGCCATATTTCAAAGTGAGATGTGAGATGATAATGAAGGACAGACGAAAGAAGTAGCCAGAAGTCTGAAATGTGATTTTCATCCTCCTCACAGTGAGAGATGGTTCCCCTCAGCTTCGTTTTAAGACAGAGGGGCTTCAAAGAGAAATCCTAAAGAGTGTTGCTTGTTCCCTGTGGTTTGTTGGTCACGGGAAACTTGTGTCTGACCCCATCCAGAAAATTTAATGGACAAAGTCAGGGCTGACTAGTACTTTGAATGAGGAAAATCAAAGAGAAAAATTTGATTAATGAATCAACTAGAGTTAACAGGTTTTACTGAGTGAGAACCTGTTCAAGAACACGAAGCACCCTAAAGTGAAATGGTGAGGAGGTTCGAATTTACACAGTTCCGATGCGTTTTGAAAGCTTTAATGACTAAATAGCTCACCTTTGCTTTGATTGGTTGTTGCTGTGTTGTTGTTAGATGTCATCAAGTCGATTCCAATTCCTAGTGACCCTATGTACAACAGGACAAAACACTGGTCCTACACCATCCTCACAATAGCTGCAATGTTTGAGCCTATCATTGCAGCCACTGTGTCAGTCTATCTTGTTGAGGGTCTTCCTCTTTTTTTGCTGACCCTCTACCAAGCATGACGTCCTGCTCCAGGGACTGATACGTCTTGATAACTTGTCCAAAGTGTGTGGGATAAAGTTTCATCATCCTCACTCCTAAGGAGCATTCTGGCTGTACTTCTTCCAAGACCCATATGTTCATTCTTCTGGCAGTCCGTGGTATATTCAGTATTCTTCACCAACACCGTAATTCAAAGACATCAATTCTTCTTTGGTCTTTCTTATTCATTATCCAGTTTTGCATATGAGGCAATTGAAAATGCCCTTGTTTGGGTCAGGTGCACCTTAGTCCTGCACCTTAGTCCTCAAAGTGACACCTTTGCTTTTTAACTCTTGAATGATATCGTTTGATGATTTCTGCTTTCCACTGGATCACCTTTCTTTAAAATGGGCACAAATATGGATTTATTCCAGTAGGTTAGCCTGGTAGCTGTCCTCCATATTTCTTGGCATAGATGAGTAAGCACTTTCAGCGTTGCATCCATTTGTTAAAACATCTCATTTGGTATTCCATCCATTTCTGGAGCTTTGTTTCTCACTAATGCCTTCAGTGCAGCTTGGACTTCTTCCATCAGTACCATTGGCTCTTGATTGTATGCTACCTCCTGACGTGGTTAAACATCAACCAACTCTTTTTGGTACAGTGACTGTGTGTATTCCTTCCATCTTCTTTTGATGTTTCCTATGTCGTTCGTATTTTGCCCATAAAATAGAACCCTTAAATATTGCAACCAGAGACTTGAATTTTTTCTTCAGTTCTTTCAGCTTGATAAATGCCAAGCACGTTCTTCCTTCTTGATTTTCTAACTCCAGGTCTTTGCACATGTCATTATAATACTTTGTCTTCTAGAGCTTCCCTTTGAAATCTTCTGTTCATCTTTTCTACTTCATCATTTTTTCCTTTTGCTTTCATGGACTTGTTCTAATTTTCTTCAGCTTCAGCTTGAACTTGCATATGGGCAATTGATGGTCTGTTCCACAGTGGGCCCCTGGCCTTGTTCTGGCCAATGATACTGAGCTTCTCCGTCGCCTCTTTCCACAGATGTAGTCAATTTGATTCCTGTGTATTCCATCTGGTGAGGTCCATGTGTACAGTTGCTGTTTATGTTTGTGAAAAAAGGTATTTGTAATGAAGAAGTCATTAGTTTTGCAAAATTCTATCATGTTATCTCCCACATAGTTTCTATCACCTATGGTATATTTTCCAACTACCGATCCTTCTTCTTTGTTTCCAACTTTTCATTCCAATCACCAGTAATCATCAATGCATCTTAAGTGTACTTTTGATCAATTTCAGACTGCAGAAGTTGGTAAGAATCTTCAATTTCTTCTTTTTTGGCATTAATGGTTGATGCGTAAATTTGAATAATAGTCATAGGAACTGGTCTTCCTTGTAGGCATATGGATATTATCCTATCACTGACAGTGTTGTACTTCAGGACAGATCTTGAAATGTTCATTTTGACAATGAATGTGATGCCCTTCCTTTCCAATTTGTCCTTGCCAACAAAGTAGACCGTATGATTGTCCAATTCAAAATGGCCAGTACTAATCCATTTCAGTTCACTAATATCTAGGATATTTATTTTCAAGTGTTCCATTTCGTTTTTGACAACTTCCAGTTTTCCTGGATTTATAATTCATACATTCCACATTCTGATTATTAATGGATACTTGCAGCTGTTTCTTCTTGTTTTGGGTCATGCCACATCAGCAGATGGTCCCGAAAGCTTGACTCTCTCCACATCATTAAGATCAACTGTATTTTGAGGAGGCAGCTCATCTTCTGTCACTATATTAGACAATGTACTGTTTTCTATTCATAAGGTTTTCATTGGCCAATTTTTTTTTAGAAATAGACCGCCAGGTCCTTGTTCCTAGTCTGTCTTAGTCTGGAAGCTCAGCTGAAACCCGTCCACTGCGGGTGACCCTGCTGGTACTTGAAAAACTGGTGACATAGCTTCCAGCATAACAGTAGTACACAAACCACCAGAGTATGACAAACTGATAGATGAGTAGTAGTGGTTTGATTAGTTAATCACATTTAATTTTCCTTTTGTTTTGGGAAAGTTGGTCACTGAATGCTAAGCTGGCTTGTCTTGATTGGATGAGTGTTGCTTATTCATGCTAATAAGTACTTCTAACTCATGCTAATTAATGCTTATAAGGAAAATTTGCTTTGGTTTCCATTCTGTTTCTTACAAATGGCCTTATGACTAATTTTTGTTTGGCTCCTGGCCCAGGGAGCCATCTAAACTCTTGCTTCTATAAATGTGTTTACAGGAATAAAGGAGCAGTGGTTGCTGTGACCAGCAATCATCCCTAGAATTAGTAGGAGCAAGGACCTATGAGGTTTTGTAGAACATACTCTTGGGTGTTAAGAAGGTTAATGTGTTCATATACACGTATGTGTAAACACAACCATGTGTATAAGCAAAGCCGTAGAGAAGTGGAAGAGGAGAAAACAGCAGACTACATGTGGACCATGTGTCTGAGAGAGCCACGTGGCTCTCCTGAGATCCTGTCCAAGAGTGCTGCTATAATTGGACCCCTAGAACCGAGGTAGGGGCGGTAGGGAAGTGGTAGGATTCTTGTCTCACATGAGGGAGACGGGGTTCCATTCCAGGTCGACGCACCTCATCCGCAGCCACCACCTGTCTGTCAGTGGAGGCTTACGTGTTACTGTGGTGCTGAGCAGGTTTCAGTGGCGCTTCCAGACTGAGACAGACTAGGATGAAAGACCTGGCAATCTGCTTCCAAAAATCAGCCAGTGAAAACCTTGTGGACCACAGGGGTTCAATCCACAAGTCGTCTTGCCATGGAGCAAGACCAGCTGCCTTTCGTTCTGTTGTGCATGGGGTCGCTGGGAGCTGGGAGCTGGCTCCACAGCAGCTAAGAACAGGGCCGAGGAAGGGGTAAGCAGATGAGAGACCCCAGTGATTGGGGGGAAAAGGTGACATCTCCAAAGCACCGGAGAGAGCTCCCCTGACAGAAAAGGTAAGTTTAAATCCCTGCCACACCCAGAGAGTGTCAAAGCCAGACGGTCACAGCAATACCAGTCAAGGAAGAGCTTTCTTCTCTTTTACCACTTTATCTCCTTGTCCTTCGACTTGAGGCCTCGTGGACTGTAATTTACAAGATGGGGAGAAGAGGAGAAAGGACGCTTCCTGCTAGCCACAGGTCTGTGCTCAGGCACAGGTAAATCCAGACTGAAATACTCACTGTTACTCTGGACTGGGCCTATTATTGCTAAACAGTCATGGTGATGCAGCTATACTTTTATGAAAGTACTTTCCCATATCTGCAAACAGGTAACATGCTTGGCTGTAAATAAAAGGTAAGAGGTTCGGGTCCACCCAGAGGAACCTCAGAACACAGGCCTGGCAATCTACTTCCCAAAAGTCAGTCGCCAAAAACCCCATGGAGCACGGTTCTGCTCTGACACACTTGGTAGTTAACTTGGCTGCAACTGGTTGGTTAATATCACATGCAAATAAAATTTTGCTGAAGGTAATTCAGAAGTGGCTGCAGCAGTACCTCAGTAGGGAACTACCAGAGATTCAGGCCTGATTGAGAAGAGGACGTGGAACGAGAGAGATCATCGCTAATGTCAGATGGAGCCTGGCTGAAAGCAGAGAACAACAGAAGGATGTTTATGTGTGTTTTATTGAGCGCAAAGGCATTCAACTGTGTGGATCATAACAAATTATGGATAACATTGCAGAAAATGGGAATTCCAGGACACTTAATTGTGCCCATGCAGAACCTGTACATAGACAAAGAGGCAGTCATTTAAACAGAACAAGGGGATACTGCATGGTTTAAAGTCAGGAAAGGTGTGCATCAGGGTTGTATCCTTTTACCATACCTATTCACTCTGTATGCTGAGCAAATAATCCGAGAAGCTGGACTATATGAAGAAGAACAGGGCATCAGGATTGGAAGAAGACTGATTAACAACCTGTGTTATGCAGATGACACAACCTTGCTTGCTGAAAGTGAAGAGGACTTGAAGCACTTACTGGTGAAGATCAAAGACCACAGCCTTCAGGATGGTTATACCTCAACAAAAAGGAAGGAAGAATCCTCACAACTGGACCAATAAGCAACATCATGAAAAGTGGAGAAAAGGTTGAAGTTGTCAAGGATTTCATTTTTCTTGGATCCATAATCAACACTCATGGAAGCAGCAGTCAAGAAATCAAAAGATGGATTGCATTGGGCAAACCTGCTGCAAAAAAAAAAAAAAAAAAAGCTGCAAAGGACCTCTTTAATTCCCAATATTTAAAAAAAAATAATCGGGTGAGTTATATAGAACTGATAGTATCTTTATTTTAATGATTAGTAAATAGATATTGTTAAAGACCTGCTTGAATGCACACAGAAATAGTACAGTTGGGACTAGAAGCCGAGCGTATTTACTTCTGAAGGAGCCATGAGTCCTGGAACACAAGATGTTCATAGGTTCCCTTTCTATCTCTCTATCTCCACACTGATGGCTCAGTTTACAGTGAGCACGCCACGTGACTGCAGACTCCAGGAGCGGACCCTTACCATAAGTAGACTAGTGTAGAAGGACATGTTCTCACCAGTGTGTGGACATGCTGGCTGCGGAGCTAAGCAGAGCGTGAGAAATTATCACCACAGATCCATGGCTGTGTTTCTAACGGAGCAACGTCAGAGCGTGGGATTCTGCGTATACCATCTGTGCTGTCAGAGATGCCGATCCTGGGGCCTTTATGCTACGTTAATGTTCTTTTCTCCTGCAAATATATATTAACATGTACATGTGTGTGCATCCGTGTAGTATATATGTGAGCACATAACTGTGTTTGCATATATATGTGTGCATGTGTGTGTACGTATGCATGTGTATATGTGTGTGGGCACATGCCTGTGTGTGTATGGGTATATATATATGCTTACATGTATGTATATACTTATATGCATATATGTCTGTGTGTATGCTTACATGTATGTGTATGTTTACATGTGTATATGTGTGTATTGTGTATACTTACATGAATGTGTGTATACACACAGACCTATATTTGTTTTACTCAGCTTTATAACCTTCCATTTCTTTCCTATAAAAACTTTAAATCACATCTTCTCAATCATTAGAATTTTATTCCACAATCTATTTTAAATGCCCTGTGCATGGATACACATGTAATTAGAAATAGCAATTCCATTAGGGTGGGCTTCAGTTTATAACAATGTTAGAGGTGCGGATCACCCAGAAGGTCCTCACATTTCTGAGACGGGATCAAAATCAGGCATTCTTGGAGCTTGCCAAGCGGTGCCTTTCTCCTTTCCCGGGGAAGGGTAAGCTTCAGTTCTCACGGCCTGCTCTCCAAAGGCAAACTGCGCCATGAGGCACCACCAGGGCTGGGCTAACAGTGATCTAGGAGTGCATCCCTCCGTGCTCGGCCTCCCGCCGGGGCGACACCTCACTGTGTTCCTTGTCCCATCATCTTCCTGGCAGTCCCCTGAGCCCCCTAAGTCGCAGGTGGCACAGCACAACGTTGTCATGAAGAAAAGTGCAAAGTCATCTGCCAGGGTTCCCCCACCCTGGACCCCAGGTGTGTGGTGGGCCCCAGGTGTGTGGTGCACTCCAGATGTGTGGCGGGCCCCAGGTATGTGGGCTGTGCAGACTTGGCAGGTAAAGTTGGTGGGCCTGATGGCAGCTGCTTTCCTCAGGGTCCACGTGGGCACTCTCGCTTTTCACTGTCTGAGCACCTACCTCTCCGGTATTCCCGCGATGACCACCACGGACAGGGGGAAGGCTAGGTCCTGCTGAGACATTCAGATAATTCCAGATTTGCCCATGAGACGTGATTGGAATCTCTGCAAATTGAAGAAATTTGCACGAGGAGAAAGAGGCTGTGAGGCATTATCTCCAGGGCGTGCTGCACAGGAGCAGAAAGGACATTTGCAGGACCCTGTTAGGAGAACGGAAACCGTGGTGGTGTAGTGGTTAAGTGCTATGGCTGCTAACCAAAGGGTTGGCAGTTCGAATCTGCCAGGCGCTCCTTGGAAACTTTATGGGGCAGTTCTACTCTGTCCTATAGGGTCACTATGAGTCGGAATCGACTCGGTGGCACTGGGTTTGGTTTTGGTTAGGAAGATGAATCATGGCTACCGGCTGGTAAATTGTGAAATATGTAAAATGAAGAGCCTGACAAGCCAATGGAAGATATGTCGTGTGTCAAAAAGACAGGCAAAGAGTTATGAGCTCAAAACAGAAAAAATAAACAAAAAAGCACTATCCATGCCACAGTTGCACCAAAGTAAAATACGTGGCATTCTTTTCTTCAGCCAACAAACATGCAGTCACACATCTTAGGGTTCAGGCCCTGTGCTATGCCCTGGTGCTAAATCTGTTACCAAACACAGACAGGATTTCTGTCCTTGGGAGTCTTACAGCCCAGCAGGAGGTCGTCATGGACCAGACAAGGCACAGGACAGGGACAACCACACTGCGCTGGAAGAACCCAAAGAGGGAGGGACCCATCCGCAGGGGGTGAGGGGGCCAGAGCAGAAGCTTCCCAGAGGAAGTGAGATTCCTGCTCTGATCTGGGGAAGAGGACAGTTCCAGGCAGAGGCAACAGTGTGGGGACATCCTTAGAAAGAGTTGTTAGTTGGAGTTGAGCCGGCTCTAACTTATGATGGCCCCATGTACAACAGAACAAAACACTGCCCAGTCCTGAGCCAGCTTCACAATCAATCATTGGTATGCTGGAGTCCACGGTTGCGGCCACTGTATGTTTTAAGTGTTTCCAACCTAGGGCCCTCATCTTCCAGCACTGCCTTATTTTTAAGCAATTAACGCATACCTTCTACGTTTTTTTGCCAACCCACCCACCCCCCACCAGGTATTTTTGTAAACACTTTGTGTTAATTTTTTTTACAGTAACGTGAAAAAATTGGCATAGCAGCACTAATGAAAACACCTAACGGAGGGAGGGACTGGCAAACCAATGTAGAAGGTGCACGTTATTCGCATGCAGGTGTGGTGTATGGGACAGGGTGGTGTACGGGACAGCGTTCCGCTGTGATCCACTGGGTTTTCATTGGCTAAATTCTGGAGGTAGATCACCAGGCCTGTCTTCCTAGTCTGCCTTAGTCTGGAAGCTCCTTTGAAACCTGTTCGCCATGGGTGATCCTGCTGGCATTTAAATACCAGAGGCATAGCTTTTAGTATCACAGAACCACATAAGCCCCCACAGAAAGACACATTGACAGACAAGAAGTGGTAATAAAGAGTGGGCTTGCTGCACTCTTAAATAAATATAAATACGTAAAAAGCAACTGCAAAAATTAAAGAGAAAATTCTTTTCTAGAAGCAGATAGAATAAAAGGAATTTATAGTCGGTCACGACGGTAGACGAAAGCTATAAAAAATGGAGCAGGGTGAAAACCAGTCCTCCTTTTTTAAAAATATGAGACAATTCCTATAAAAATAGAACCTGTGACCTTTCATCACATCTTTTGAACTCAGCAAACGCTCCTTGAAATTGAACAGCTGAATACTTTAATAGATTCAGGAAGGCTTGAGATGGACTCCTTAGCAATTGGTTTACAACAACCGGTAGCTGGAAACCGTCTGGTAGGTGCTTGGAGTCCTTAAACTGATGTCATGGGACATAAACGTGCCATTTCTTGTTGTCACTTTGAGAGCAGAAGACTGGACATAAAGGAACGTCTGTTCATGATGGTGTTTCCTGTGCTTCTTGTGTGGTGTAATTTCACGGCCTTCTTTCTCTCACTCACACCAGAGACTCGTTGAGCTGCGCCTGCGTATCAGCAAAGACTAGATTATTTATTCATTGACCAAGCGTGGTGCTGCGAGCTGGGGCGCGTGACAGTGTATTTCAGAATCTGCGAGTTCTGCTGAGTGGCTGGAGTGTGAGCTGGAGTGGGGAGTGCCTAGAAAGGCCGGCAGAGTCTTGAGCATTGGCGGCACCAAACTGTCAAATCTTTTTATATAACAGATACAAATTTTTTACTCTATGCTAGTAACTGTGCTAAAAAATTTTAAAAAACAGATGGCGTGGAGTTGCCCCTGATTCATGGCAAGCCTGTGTGTGTCAGAGTAGAACTGTGCTCATAGGGCTTTTAATGGCTGGTGTTTTGGAAGCAGATTGCCAGACCTTTCTTTTGAGGCCCCTCTGGGTGGACTCAGTGGTTAGGCATTCAGCTGCTAACCACAAGGTCAGCGGTTTGAACCTACCAGCCGCTCTGAAGGAGTCTGCTCCCAAGTAAAGATTTATAAATAGCCTTGGAAGCCCTGTGGGGCAGTTCTGCTCTGTCCTACAGGGTTGCTGTGAGTCGGGATCTCCACAGCAGTGGGTTTGGGTTTTGGTCTGGGTGGACTAATCTCCAGCCTTTGGGTTAGCAGCTGACTGTGTTAACCACGGTGCCACCCGGGGACCCCACTACCTGTGCTAGACTGAAACCAAGCGCGTTGCCCTTGAGTCGATTCTGACTCATGGCGACCCCATGTGTTTCAGAGCAGAACTGTGCTCCATTGAGTTTTCAGTGGCTGGTTTTTTAGAAGTAGATCATCAGGTCTTACTTCCGAGTTGCCTTTGGGTGGACTTGAACCTCCAACCTTTTGCTTAGCAGCTGAACACTTTAACAGATTTCACCTCCCAGGAACCCTTATTTGTGAAGATAAATAGGACATACCATATTTTTTAAATCACATATAAGCAAAGACGGTGCCCTGGCCTTCTAACTCAATGAGTGGCCCTGTCTGTATAGGGGGGACAACGAACACTATCTACCCCATACTTTATGGATTTTATTTGCCCTTGTTTCCTTTACCCTGAAAACACCCCCTTCTCTTCCCTCCCTTTCCGCACTCACCCTCCCAGGCCAGGTGCAGAGTATTCCAGCCCAGGCGGGAAATAATTCATTTGTCTCGTAGCTCAAAGCCGCACTAAATCGAAAACATGACTTGTTTTTAAATATCTGTCTCTTGTCTGTCAGGAATAGCTGTGCATCTGAAACAGGGGCTGTGTCGGGAGGAAAGAGACATTCCAGGCGGAAGCTGGGGTCTGATTGTGGAGTGACAACGCAGGCAAGGAGAGAAGCCTCCCCACACGGGTGAGTTAGAGGCTCAGCCGACAGGCACGCTGGCTCAATTGTTTCTATTCCAATTTCAGCAAGTTAACAGCCCCCAGGAGGAACCCGGTGAATACCGAGCTTTTTACCTTGCTCAAAATAGAGTCCCGATTTTCGTCTGTACGATTACATGTTACTATTTAAGGGCGTGGACAAATGGCCATGCGTTGTTTTTTTTTTTTTGTCCCACACAGACTTCATGTTTTGAAGGCGTCTGCCTGCTTGTCGGGTTTAGGGATTGTATTGCTTTAATCAACCACAGTGACTCAGGGCTTCAGAATGAAGTCAATCAGTCCCTCACACTTAGAAAAGGAAGAGCGGTCTCATCCCCTGTCCTTGAGGCACCTGCCCTCACCGCATGCCTGTCCCCTGGGTTTTGCAGAATGGATGGTCCTTGCCTTCGTCTTTTGATAGAAAATTGTCAGTCATGGCATTTTATAGGATGGCCTCACTAAAAAAGATAGCCTGACTACTAGCCTTTAAAGCACCGTTTTTATTACATCGAATTCATCGCTGTCTTGTGATATCTTGTTCGCTCCAGATTCCCGGTTGCCTAGGAAATGAAACAGGGCATTGTTGCAGAAAATGTGAGCTCCACAGATGGGGCTCTTCCAGGTGGCGGGGCGGGGGGGGGGGGCCTCTTTCTCTGGCAGGAATTTCTGCAGCGAGGGGGAGGCTCGTTACGATTTTCCCATGCTGCTTCACAAAAGAGGGCCGGAAAAAACAAACGTGTGATGTGAACAGGCCATATTCCTTTGTCCCGGAGAGCCCAGCCCCTCCATCTCCCAGGCCACGCATGCATAATTCGGGGCTGCTGACTGTGTTTATCGCCTCCCAGCAGAGAATGGGTTGGCCCTGGGAGAGGAGGGGCTGAGGGAGATTCTGGGCCAGTCTAATTAGCAAGGCGCACTTGTCCTTAATATTTACAAGATGCAGAGTTAAAATGACCTGTCTGTCAGGAAGGAGAGAAAGTAAGAATTGATCTGTGAGAACAACAAGGAAGGTAAATGGAAGTGGAATGTCTCTAATTCAAGGAATTCAAGGGCACTGACCCTCTTGAACTTGTGGTTTGCATGCTCGCATGCGTGAGTCAGAACACAGTCCAGCACGATTTCTCTCTGGGCCATGTGCGGGGGCGCTGCCTTTCATTTCATCCAGAGCTTTGTGTAATATGTACGGCTTAGGTCAGCTGGTCCTGTCGGGCTCTTGTTCTTGTTGGCTGCCATTAAGCTGGCCCCTCACTCATTGCTATCCCACTCACCATGGAACAAAACACCGCGTGGTCCCGCGCCAGCCCTATGATTGGTTTTGGATGGGACCATTGTGATCCGTAGGATTTTCATTGGCTGAATTTTGGAAGTAGATCACCAGGCATCTCCTCCTAGTCTGTCTCAGTCTGGAAGCTCAGCTGAAACCCGTTCAGCATCACAGCAACAGGCAAGCCCCCACTGACAGAGGGTGGCGGCTGTGCCTGAGGTACACTGGCTGGAATCGAATCTGGGCCTCCTGCATAAAAGAGGAGAATCCTACCGCTGAGCCACTACTGCCCCCATTAAAGCAGCTCTACTCACCACTTCATGGATTTAAAAACAAAAGCTGTGGCTTCTTTAAGTCACAGAGACTCCGACTAAGGAGCAGAGCCAAGGCTTGAAACCAGGGTGCTGGCCTGGTTATTTTCACTCCTTCATGCTGCAGTCATCTCCGCATCCCGTCGTCCTCTGCTCAGCGTCCCCCGACATCAGCTGGAGGAGGCAGGCTTCTGCTGTGGCTCATTGCTGTCTGGTTTTCTCTCTTAGTTATCTCCTGTCTGTCCAATCTGAAGAATGTGTGTGTGAATGGAAGCAGGAGAAACGAAAGCAAGACAACACCTTTTTTGTTTCCATAGTAATTCAATAGTAATTACAATATTAAGCAAAGTAGGGTTGTTTTTGTTTTTACTTTTAATTTTAAGAATTCAGTGGGAGGCACCTTGCTCTTTAAAAGAGGATCCCCTGATTTCTGATTGGGTGTCTCCAGTTTCCAGCGGTTCTTAACACACTTGACATCCATTAGAATCATCAGTGTTGTTGTTGTCAGGTGCTGTTGAGTCGGCTCCGACTTACAGCAACCCTACCTACAACAGAACAAAACACTGCCCCATCCTGCACCATCTTCACAATCGTTACGCTTGCAGCCACTGTGTCAACCCATCTGTTTGAGGGTCTTCCTCGTTTTCAATGATCCTCTCCTTTACCAAGCATGATGCCCTTCTCCAGGGACAGATTCCTCCTGAAAACATGTCCAAAGTGAGACATAGTCTAGCCGTCTAGCCATTCTTGCCTCTAAAAACCGTTCTGGTTATAGTTCTTCCAAGACAGATTTGTTTGTTCTTTTGCGAGTCTGTGGTATATTCAATATTCTTTGCCAGCACCACAATTCAAAGGCATCAATTCTCCTTCGGTCTTCCTTATTCATCGTCCAAATTTCGCAGGCGTAGGAGGTGACTGAAAACACCACGGCTTGGGTCAGGCACACCTTACCCTTAAGGATGACATCTTTGCTTTTCAACATTTTGAAGAGGTCCTTTGCAGCAGATTTACCCAATGCAATGCATCTTTTGATTTCTTGACTGCTGCTTCCATGGGTGTTGATTGTGGATCCAAGTAAAATGAAATCCTTGACAAATTCAATCTTTTCTCCATTTATCATGGTGTTGCTCATTGGTCCATTCGTGAGGATTTTTGTTTTCTTTATGTTGGGGTGTAATCCATACTGAAGCCTGAGGTCTTTGTTCCTCATCAGTAAGTGCTTCAAGTCCTCTTCACTTTCAGCAAGCAAGGTTGTGTCATCTGCATAACGCAGGTTGTTAATGAGTCTTCCTCCAATCCTGATGCCCCGTTCTTCTTCATATAGTCCAGCTTCTCGGATTATTTGCTCAGTTTACAGATTGAATAGGTGTGGTGAAAAGCTACAACCCCGATGCACTCCTTTCCTGACTTTAAACCACTCAGCATCCCCTTGTTCTGTTTGAACAGCTGCCTTTTTTTTTTTTTTACTTTAACATTTTATTTCTTTGTATCACTTTATCTTCCTCTCCATATGGAAGGTGTATGATTACATTTCTTAGTCCCTCTTTATTATTTTAATGTTGTCTTCTTTTATATAATAACATCGCTGTCACCCTGTTTGGGGCTTTTTTTTCTTATAATCTTGCTTTGTTTTTTTGGATTTCCCTGTCTGGGTTGACTTCTGGTTGCTCTGCCCAGTGTTCTAGTCTTGAGTCGACACCTGATACTATTGATTTTCTAACCAAAGAACTCCCTTTAGTATTTCTTGTAGTTTTGGTTTGGTTTTACAAATTCCCTGAGCTTGTGTTTATCTGGAAATGTCTTAATTTCACCTTCATATTTAAGAGACAGTTTTGATGGATATATGATTCTTGGCAGGCAATTTTTTTCCTTCAGTTTTTTAAATATGTCATCCCATTGCCTTCTTGCCTGCCTGGTTTCTGCCAAGTAGTCCAAGCTTATTCTTATTGGCTCTCCTTTATAGGGGACTTTTCGTTTATCCCTCGCTGCTTTTATAATTCTCTCTTTATCTTTGGTTTTAGCAAGTTTGATTATAATATGTCTTGGTGACTTTCCTTTAACATCTACCTTATGTGGAGTTCAATGAGCATCTTGGATACATATCTTCTCATCTTTCACAATATCAGGGAAGCTTTCTGCCAACAAATCTTCAACAATTCTCTCTGTATTTTCTGTTTTCCCTCTCTGTTCTGGTACTTCAATCACTCGTAGGTTATTTCCCTTGATAGAGTCCCATGTGATTCTTATGGTTTCTTCATTTTTTTTTAATAATTTTTATTGTGCTTTAAGTCAAAGTTTACAAATCAAGTCAGTCTGTCACATATAAGCTTATATACACCATACTGCATACTCCCATTTACTCTCCCCCTAATGAGTCAGCCCCCTCCCTCCTTCCAGTCTCTCCTTTCGTGACCGTTTTGCCAGTTTCTAACCCTCTCTACCCTCCCATCTCCCCTCCAGACAGGAGACACCAACACAGTCTCAAGTGTCCACCTGATATAAGTAGCTCACTCTTCATCAGCATCTCTCTCCAACCCATTGTCCAGTCCCTTCCATGTCTGTTGAGTTGTCTTTGGGCATGGTTCCTGTCCTGGGCCAACAGAAGGTTTGGTGACGTTGACCGCCGGGATTCTTCTAGTCTCAGTCAGACCATTAAGCCTGGTCTTTTTATGAGAATTTGGGGTCTGCATCCCACTGATCTCCTGCTTCCTCAGGGGTTCTCTGTTGTGCTCCCTGTCAGGGCAGTCATCGGTTGTGGCCGGGCACCATCTAGTTCTTCTGGTCCCAGGATGATGTAAGTCTCTAGTTCATGTGGCCCTTTCTGTCTCGGGCTCATAGTTATCGTGTGACATTGGTGTTCTTCATTCTCCTTTGATCCAGGTGGGTTAAGACCAGTTGATGCATCTTAGATGGCCACTTGTGAGCATTTAAGACCCCAGACGCCACACTTCAAAGTGGGATGCAGAATGTTTTCATAATAGAATTTATTTTGCCAATTGACTTAGAAGTCCCCTTAAGCCATAGTCCTCAAACCCCCGCCCTTGCTCTGCTGACCTTCGAAGCATTCAGTTTATCCTGGAAAATTCTTTGCTTTTGGTCCAGTCCAGTTGAGCTGACCTTCCCTGTATTGAGTATTGTCCTTCCCTTCACCTAAAGTAGTTCTTATCTACTAACTAATCAGTAATAACCCTTTCCCACTCTCCCTCCCTCCCCCATCTCGTAACCACAAAAGTATGTGTTCTTCTCAGTTTATACTATTTCTCAAGATCTTATAATAGTGGTCTTATACAATATTTGTCCCTTTGCATCTGACTAATTTCACTCAGCATAATGCCTTCCAGGTTCCTCCATGTTATGAAATGTTTCACAGATTCCTCACTGTTCTTTATCAATGCATAGTATTCCATTGTGTGACTATACCATAATTTATTTAACTATTCATCTGTTGATGGACACCTTGGTTGCTTCCAGCTTTTTGCTATTGTAAACAGTGCTGCAATAAACATGGGTGTGCATATATCTGTTCATGTAAAGGCTCTTATTTCTCTAGGGTATATTCCGAGGAGTGGGATTTCTGGGTTGTATGGTAGTTCTATTTCTAACTTTTTAAGAAAACACCAGATAGATTTCCAAAGTGGATGTACCATTTTACATTCCCCCCAGCAGTGTATAAGAGTTCCAATCTCTCCGCAGCCTCTCCAACATTTCTTATTTTGTGTTTTTTGGATTAATGCCAGCCTTGTTGGAGTGAGATGGAATCTCATCGTAGCTTTACATTTGCATTTCTCTAATGGCTAATGATCGAGAGCATTTTCTCATGTGTCTGTTAGCTGCCTGAATATCTTCTTTAGTGAAGTGCATGTTCATATCCTTTGCCCACTTTTCGATTGGGTCGTTTGTCTTTTTTGTGGTTGAGTTTTGACAGACTCATATAGATTTTAGAGATCAGGCGCTGGTCAGAGATGTCATAGCTGAAAATTTTTTCCCAATCTGTAGGTGGTCTTTTTACTCTTTTGGTGAAGTCTTTAGATGAGCGTAGGTGTTTGATTTTTAGGAGCTCCCAGTTATCTGGTTTCTCCTTGTCATTTTTAGTAATGTTTTGTATTCTGTTTATGCCTTGTATTAGGGCTCCTAACGTTGTCCCTATTTTTTCTTCCATGATCTTTATCGTTTTAGTCTTTATGTTTAGGTCTTTGATCCACTTGGAGTTAGTTTTTGTGCATGGTGTGAGGTATGGGTCCTGTTTCATTTTTTTGCAAATGGATATCCAGTTATGCCAACACCTTTTGTTAGAAAGACTATCTTTTCCCCAGTTAACTGACACTGGGCCTTTGTCAAATATCAGCTGCTCATATGTGGATGGATTTATATCTGGGTTCTCAATTCTGTTCCACTGGTCTATGTGCTTGTTGTTGTACCAGTACCAGGCTGTTTTGACTACTGTGGCTGTATAATATGTTCTAAAATCAGGTAGAGTGAGGCCTCCCACTTTCTTCTTCTTTTTCAGTAATGCTTTACTTATCCGGGGCTTCTTTCCCTTCCATATGAAGTTGGTGATTTGTTTCTCCATCACCTTAAAAAATGTCATTGGAATTTGGATCGGAAGTGCATTGTATGTATAGATGGTTTTTGGTAGAATAGACGTTTTTACCATGTTAAGTCTTCCTATCCATGAGCAAGGTATGTTCTTCCACTTAAGTAGGTCCCTTTTAGTTTCTTGCACTAGTACTTTGTAGTTTTCTTTCTATAGGTCTTTTACATCTTTGGTAAGAATTATTCCTAAATATTTTATCCTCTTGGGGGCTACTGTGAATGGCATTGATTTGGTGATTTCCTCTTCGATGTTCTTTTTGTTGATGTAGAGGAATCCAAGTGATTTTTGCATGTTTATCTTGTAACCTGAGACTCCGCTGAACTCTTCTATTAGTTTCAGTAGTTTTCTGGAGGATTCCTTAGGGTTTTCTGTGTATAAGATCATGTCATCTGCAAATAGGGGTAATTTTACTTCTTCCTTGCCAATCCGGATGCCCTTTATTTCTTTGTCTAGCCTAATTGCTCTGGCTAGGACCTCTAGCACAATGTTGAATAAGAGCAGTGATAAAGGGCATCCTTGTCTGGTTCCCGTTCTCAAGGGAAATGCTTTCAGGCTCTCTCCATTTAGAATGATGTTGGCTGTTGGCTTTGTATAGATGCCCTTTATTATGTTGAGGAATTTTCCTTCTATTCCTATTTTGCTGAGAGTTTTTATCATAAATGGGTGTTGGACTTTGTCAAATGCCTTTTCTGCATCAATTGATAAGATCATGTGGTTTTGGTCTTTTGTTTTATTTATATGGTGGATTACATTAATGGTTTTTCTAATATTAAACTAACCTTGCATAAAAATACCTGGTATAAATCCCACTTGGTCGTGGTGGATTATTTTTTTGATATGTTGTTGAATTCTATTGGCTAGAGTTTTGTTGAGGATTTTTGTATCTACGTTCATGAGGGATATAGGTCTGTAATTTTCTTTTTTTGTGTGGTGTCTTTACCTGGATTTGGTATCAGGGATATGGTGGCTTCATAGAATGAGTTAGGTAGTATTCCATCATTTTCTATGCTTTGGAATACCTTTAGTAGTAGTGGTGTTAACTCTTCTCTGAAAGTTTGGTAGAACTCTGCAGTGAAGCTGTCAGGGCCAGGGCTTTTTTTTGTTGGGAGTTTTTTTCATTACCTTTTCAATCTCTTTTTTTTTAATGGGTCTATTTAGTTGTTCTACTTCTGATTGTGTTAGTTTAGGTAGGTAGTATTTTTCTAGGACTTCATCCATTTCTTCTAGGTTTGCAAATTTGTTAGGGTACAATTTTTCGTAATAATCTGATATGATTCTTTTAATTTCAGTTGGGTCTGTTGTGATATGGCCCATCTCGTTTCTTATTCGGGTTATTTGTTTCCTTTCCTGTATTTCTTTAGTCAGTCTGGCCAATGGTTTATCAATTTTGTTAATTTTTTCAAAGAACCAGCTTTTGGCTTTGTTAGTTCTTTCAATTGATTTTCTGTTCTCTAATTCATTTAGTTCAGCTCTAATTTTTATTATTTGTTTTCTTCTGGTGCCTGATGGATTCTTTTGTTGCTCGCTTTCTATTTGTTCAAGTTGTAGGGTCAGTTCTCTGATTTTGGCTCTTTCTTCTTTGTGTATGTGTGCATTTATCGATATAAATTGGCCTCTGAGCACTGCTTTTGCTGTGTCCCAGAGGTTTTGATAGGAAGCGTTTTCATTCTCATTGCATTCTGTGAATTTCTTTATTTCCTCCTTAAAGTCTTTTTTGAGCAGGGTATTGTTCAGTTTCCAAGTATTTGATTTCTTTTCCCTGATTTTTCTTTTATTGATTTCTACTTTTATGGCCTTGTGGTCTGAGAAGATGCTTTGTAATATTTCGATGTTTTGGATTCTGCAGAGGTTTGTTTTATGACCTAATATGTGATCTATTCCAGAGAATGTTCCATACGCACTAGAAAAAAAAGTGTACTTTGCAGCTTTTGGGTGGAGTGTTCTGTATGAGTCTGTGAGGTCAAGTTGGTTGATTGTAGCAATTAGGTCTTCCGTGTCTCTATTGAGCTTCTTACTGGAAGTCCTATCCTTCTCCGAAAGTGGTGTGTTGAAGTCTCCTACTATAATTGTGGAGGTGTCTGTCTCACTTTTCAGTTTTGTTAAAGTTTGTTTTATGTATCTTGCAGCCCTGTCATTGGGTGCATAAATATTTAATTTGGTTATATCTTCCTGGTCAATTGTCCCTTTAATCATTATGTAGTGTCCTTCTTTATCTTTTGTGGTGGATTTAACTTTAAAGTCTATTTTGTCAGAGATTAATATTACTACTCCTGCTCTTTTTTGATTGTTGTTTGCTTGATATTTTTTTTTTTTTCCATCCTTTGAGTTTTAGTTTGTTTGTGTCTCTAAGTCTAAGGTGTGTCTCTTGTAGGCAGCATATAGACGGATCGTGTTTCTTTATCCAGTCTGAGACTCTCTGTCTCTTTATTGGTGCATTTAGTCCATTTACATTCAGTGTAATTATAGATAAGTATGTGTTCAGTGCTGTCATTTTGATGCCTTCGTGTGTGTTGCTGACAATTTCATTTTTCCACTTACTTTTTTGTGCTGAGACGTTTTTCTTTGTAAATTTTGTGTTCCTCATTTTCATAGTAGTTGAATTTGTGTTTGCTGAGTCGTTATGTTTTTCTTGGTTTTTATTTTGAGTTACGTAGTTGTTATATCTCTTTGTGGTTGCCTTAATATTTTCCCCTATTTTTCTAAGTAAAAATCTACCTTGTATCGTCCTATATTGCCTTGTTTTCCTCTCCATATGGCAGTTCTATGCCTTCTGTATTTAGTCCCTCTTTTTGATTATTGTGATCTTTTACATAATGATTTCAGTGATTCCCTGTTTTGAGTATTTTTTTCTTTTTAAAATTAATCTTAATTTGTTTTTTGTGATTTCCTTATTTGAATTGATATCAGGATGTTCTGTTCTGTGACCTTGTGTTGTGTTGGTATCTGATGTTATTGATTTTCTGACCAATTTCCTTTAGTATTTCTTGTAGCTTTGGTTTGGTTTTTGCAAATTCTCTAAGCTTGTGTTTATCTGTAAATGTTTTAATTTTGCCTTCATATTTCAGAGAGAGTTTTGCTGGGTATATGATCCTTGGCTGGCAGTTTTTCTCCTTCAGTGCTCTATATATATCATCCCATTGCCTTCTTGACTGCATGGTTTCTGCTGATTAGTCTGAACTTATTCTTATTGATTCTCCTTTGTAGGAGACCTTTCTTTTATCCCTGGCTGCTTTTAAAATTTTCTCTTTATCTTTGGTTTTGGCAAGTTTGATGATAATATGTCTTGGTGATTTTCTTTTTGGATCAGTCTTATATGGGGTTCGATGAGCATCTTGGATAGATATCCTTTCATCTTTCATGATGTCAGGGAACTTTCCTGCCAACAGATCTTCAACTATTCTCTCTGTATTTTCTGTTATCCCTCCTTGTTCTGGAACTCCAATCCCACACAAGTTATTCTTCTTGATAGAGTCCCACATGATTCTTAGGGTTTCTTCATTTTTTTTTAATTCTTTTATCTGATTTTTCTTCAACTACTGGTGTCAATTGCCTTATCCTCCATCTCCCCCACTCTGCATTCCAGTTGCTCGATTGTGCTCCTCTGACTTCCTATTGAGTTGTCTAATTCTGTAATTTTACTGTTAATCTTTTGGATTTCTGAAGGCTGTCTCTCTATGGATTCTTGCAGCTTATTAATTTTTCCACTATGTTCTTGAATAACCTTTTTGATTTCTTCAACTGCTTTATCAGTGTGTTCCTTGGCTTTTTCTGTAGATTGCCTTATTTCATTTTCAAGGCCATCCCTGATGTCTTGAAGCATTCTGTAAATTAGTTTTTTATATTCTGCATCTGGCAATTCCAGGATTGTATCTTCATTTGGGAAAGATTTTGATTCTTTAATTTGGGGAGTTGTAGAAGCAATCGTGGTCTGCTTCTTTATGTGGTTTGATATTTACTGCTGTCTCCGAGCCATCTATAAGATATTGTAATGATTTATTTTATATTTGCTCACTGAGTCTTATCTCATTTTGTTTTCTTTCAATATACGCAGATGGGCTACTGGATTGTACTGTCTTGATTGCTGTATCCTTTGAATCACTTATGTCCTCTTACCACCTGGTTTGGGTTGTTACCAGAAATATAAGCCTAAGAGTCCATTCACTATTCTTGAGTAGAATCTGATTTTGGGTCACCAAGTGTGTGGGTTAGACTGTCACCTTTTCACTTAGACAAGTAGTGGTGATAGTTGTGTGTACCAGATTCTAGTAGCAGCAGGGGGCCACATTCCGGGGGGGGGGCAGGATGCCTACAGGCTTCTCCCAAGTGCCAGTGATGTAGGTGTGTCTCTATTCCTAAAACACTTTGGTGGGTGGGCTCTGCAGCTGTACCTTAGGTACCCAATGCACGTACCTCTACATACTGGTAGATGTCACTATCTTCAGACCCCTATGGCAGGAGGTTGGGTGGTTTGGGTGGAGCTTCAGCCCTCAGTTCCCCGTTGTGGGTCAGTGAGGGCTCTGTTTAATAGGTAGAGATATCAGACCTGGGAAACTTGTCTTTCCGGTAAACAATTATAGTCAGATCACTATCAGAATTGCCTTTGCTTTGTAATAGCCACCTTGTTCCCTGCAGAGATGAAAGCCCAAGACTGTGGATCTCATATGCTTGTCTGGAGCTGGTTCTGTATTTTCAGTCCAATTTCGGGAATTCAGGGAAGGATTCTTGGTCCCTGGGTTTTTTGTAACTGCTTCTCTCAGGCCAAGAGAATGGGTTAGGAAAAGACAAAAAAAAAACAAAAAACCACAGAGCACTTCACTCTCTGGCCCGGGAAATTCCAATGTTAATGAAGCTGCCTGGGAAGGGGAGGGGAGAAATCAGATAGATAGGAGAGAGTAGCACCCAGGAATATAGACAAAGTTACTTATCTTGCTTGGTTAGGACTTTTTTATCTGAGATTCCTGAGGGGTGGGTAGCCTGCGTGTTGGCCGGGTCGAGATTGCCCCCGAGGGTCAGGCCCGCGTCCTGTGCTTGTGCTGTCTCCGAAGCCGTGGTCAGCTCCTCTGCTCCCAATCTAAAGCCCAGTGCCAAGGTTCCCCGGCTGGGATGCTGCACTGTAGGCTCCAAAACCAGTCGCTGCCTCCTGGTGACTTCTCCTCCTGTCAGCCACATCACTGCCCTGCCTGCATGCACTGGCTGGGCTTCCCCCAAGGTCACTTCTGGGGGCTAGGGCTGCATCCCGTGTTTGCACCGTCTCAGGATGCTGTGCTTAGCTCCCCAGCGCCCAGTCCAAAGCCCGGTGCCAAGGTTTTCTGACTGGGACGCTGGCTCCAGGCGCCGAAAACAGCCGCTGCTTCCCCGTGGTTGCTCGTTCTCTTATTAGCCGCGTCAGTGTGCAAGCTTCTTGCACTGGCTGAGTCTCTACGGAGGTTACCCCAGGAGGCTAGGGGTTAGGGCTATGTCCCATGCCTGCCCCACCTCAGCAAACCGCTATCAGCTCCACCACTCGGCACCAGGGAACCACGAGGGCTCAAGGCTGTGGAGCAGAGTGCGGGTTCCAGAAGCGGTCACTGGTTCAGGGAGCAGCTTTTCGCTCACCTGTCACTCAGGTCAACTCTTTAGATCTGTGTTTGATGGTCAGGGTTCATAGATTGTCATGTATGTGATCAATTTGCTTTTTTTTTCGAGCCTTTGTTGCAAGAGGGATCCGAGGTAGCTTCTACCTAGTCAGCCATCTTGGCCCTGCTGGTTTCTTCATTTTTTAAAATTCTTTTATCTGATTTTTCTTCAAATATATTAGTGCCAAGTGATTTATCTTCAAGTTCTGAAATTCTAGCTTCTACTTGCTCAATTCTGCTCCTCTGACTTTCTATTGAGTTATCTAATTCTGTAATTTTATTGTTAATCTTCTGAATTTCTGATTGCTGTCTATCTATGGATTTTTCCAGCTTATTAAACTTTTCATTATGTTCCTGAATAATTGTCTAATTTCTTCAGTTGCTTTATCTGTGTGTTCCTTGGCTTGTTCTGCATTTTGTCTCATTTCCTTCCTGATGTCTTGAAGGTTTCTGTATATTAAACTTTTGTATTCTGCCTCTAGTAATTCCAGGAATGCATTTTCGTCTAGAAGGTCCCTGGATTCTTTGTTTTGAGAGCCTGTTGAGGTGATCCCAGCCTGTTTCTTTATGTGACTTGATATTGACTGTTTTCTCCAAACCATCTATAAGTTATTGCCTTAGTTTATTCTTGCTTACTGTGTTGTAGCTGCTTGCTTTGTTTTGTTTTGGTATACCCCTATGGGTTGCTTGAGTGAGCTAGCTTGAGTATTTTCACGTTTGGAGCTCTGGTGTCCTGTCCCCAGCTGGCTAGAGCTGTTATCAGGTATATTAATCTAGGAGTCCATTCAGTTTTCTTGTATGAATTCAGCTCAGGTTTCCAGGTAGCTGATCATCAAGTGTGCAGTACAGGCTCTGTCCTACAGTCTTAGAGGAGCAGGGGTGATTGTTGAATATACCGGTATCTGACTGCAGCGGGGGTCATGCTCTGAACAAGGCAGCGGGCTGAGAACTGACCCCCAAGTGTCTCTGAGGAAAACACGTGTCTGTTCCCTACAGCGTGCTGGTGGGTGGGCTCTGCAGAGGGACCATAGGTACCCAAAGTTTTTGTTGTAAGGACTGGGAGGTACCAGTTATCCCTGGACCCCTGTCGCGGGTGGCTGGGCGACCCAAGTGGAGCCACCAGTCCTTAGGTCCCTTGTGGGTAGGCAAGGACCTTGTTTAATAGGCAAAGCAATGTCAAATGTCAAACACCCACCTCTCCACTGCACAGTTGAAATGGTTGGAGTTCACCAACAAGGGTCTGTTCTCCCGAAATAGGCCCACACAGGTCCATGCAGCAGGGAAAGGTGCTCAAGGTCCACTGACAGTTTATGCCTGGACAGGAGCTGCTTCTGTCCTGAGCTCCCCCAGTTAATGGAGCTAGCAAATTATCTTTTCCCGCCAGTTGCAAATTTTTTTCCTTCCCCAAGGCCAGGAGGATGGCTCTAGGTGCTCACCAGGGTCTATCTCAGGCCCAGGGATTCAGCCACTGAAGCCGGTTTGCGGGTGGCGGGGGGGCGCAGTAAAATATAGGCAAGTACTTAGCTTTTGCTGAGAGCGCAGTTCTCCTCAGGTTCTGGAGGTCTGAGCGAGCTGTGTGGCTGGCTGTTTCTCCCTGAGGAAACTGCGGCCAAACGCTAGGACCAACCCGCCACTGCCACCGCAGCTCCGGGAATGGTGCCTGAGGGCTCCCCATGATTCAGGTCCAGTAACTCCTCTCCACTTCTGAACGGTCTCTTCCTCCCCCTGCCCCACAGTTCATTTTCTAAGCTTGCCTTTGATGCTCAGAGCTCCCAGCTTGTCACAAATATGCTTGTTTCACTTGTTTTTCTCGGGTCTTTGTTGTAAAGAGGGCTCGCCGGAAGCGTCTGCCTATTCCACCATCTTGGCTCTGCCTCTGGACAACTGTCTTTTGATCTAAGTACAGGTTCCTCATGAGCACAGTTAAGGGCTCTTGAATTCCCATTCTTTGCAATGTTATCCATAGTTTGTTATGATCCACACAGTTGAACACCTTTGCGTAGTCAAAACACAGGTAAACATCCTTCTGGTATTCTCTGCTTTCAGCCACGACCCATCTAATATCAGCAATGATATCCCTGGTTCCAGGTCCTCTTCTGAATCTGGCTCTAATTTCTGGCAGTTCCTTGTCAATATTCTGCTGTAGCCGCTTTTGAATGATCTTTAGCAAAATTTTACTTCCATTTGATATTAATGAAACTGTTCAATAATTTCCACATTTGGTTGGGTCACCTTTCTTGAGAATAGGCATAAATATGGATCTCTTCCAGTCAGTTGGCCAGGAAGCTGTCTTCCAAATCAGCGATGGAGCTGTAAAGACATTTGTATGTTCCTGATTACCTCAAGGCCTCTGTAATTAAAATATTCGAGGGTGTGTCTAGAGAGGCATTTGCACGCTTATGTGTGCACCCACACCCCCTTCCACAATCATATACGCATACATTTCTCAGGTAGTTCTGATGGAAAGTAGGATCACATGCCGCTGTTTGCAGCCTTACGGAAAGAATACTTATTTTATAGGCGGTGGTGGTGGTGTATGCTGTTGAGTCCATTCCAACTCATGGTGACTGTATAGCGCAGAGTAGAATTTTATAGGTAGCTGTGTTAAAACAAGAGTGAGGACCCTGATGAGTAACGTTTAGTCAGAGATTAAATAAACACCTCTGTTTCAACTTCTAATAAAATTCACATCACATGGAACCAGAACCAGAGGAGATGAATGGTGGGTCTTTGCATGTGTGTCGTCTGTTTAAAACAAATTTATTGAGATAAAAAATTACCCTCTTTAGTATAGAGCTCTGAGTTTTGACAAGTGTATACACCAGTATTAACCCACCTCCTAAATCAAGATCTAGAACATTCTCATCACCCAGAAGTTTTCCCAGTGACCCTTCCCAGTTAAGTCCTCACTCAACCCCCAGACCCAGGAGACCACACTGTCTGTCAGCATGGCTAGCTCCATCCCGTCTAGAATTTCCCATGAATGGAATTATACTGTATGTACTCGTCCGTGTGTGGCTTCTTTTACTCAACATGATGTTTTGGACATTCATCCATGATGTTGAGTATATCAGGAGTTTATTCCTATTTACTGCTGAGTAGTATAATGAATGATTTCTTTTATAAGGGTCAACACAAAGCTGGTTCCTATGCGGGGGGGTTTAAGATGTCCCAAATGTCCAACTTTTCCAAGCTACTATCTCTAACACCAACTACTCCCTGGCCCTTCAGCCTTCTCCCTCCTGTTTTTGGGTCCCATAATTGGATGCAATGTTTTACAGAACTCATGAACTGTACTTACGGTTCAGTGGTTTATTAGGGAAGTAACAGGGTACAACTCAGGATCAGGAACAACTCAGAAGTAACAGGAACAACTAAAGATACAGTTCTTGATTAGGACAGCTTCTTCCCTCCCTCTGCTGCTGGGCCCTGCTGGGGACTTTCCAGTACAAGTGTTACAGCTCTTAGCTCTATGGATCAGTAAGCCTCACCATAGCCATCTCTGCCAGTCTCCTTTTGCTACTGCTGGGCCATTGTCTCTCACTGTCATCCATATTACAATGCCTCCCTTCCTCCCTCCCTCTCTCTCTCTCTGTGTCCTTTGAAGCCTATTGGGATGGCAAAACTGACCAATCCCCTTCCTAGTGTCCCATACACCTTATTTGCATGGCCCTACCCCTACAATGCATCTTATTTTCATTAGCAGCAAGCTGTCCAATCCCCTTGGTGGACTACTTGCATCTTATTTACATAATCTCACCCAATCATTGTGTGGGCGTTCACAAAGATTATGGCTAGTGGGGCCATATTAAGTAGTTCACAGCACCACCCAAAACCCAAAACCCAGTGCTGTGTAGTATTTAATTGTAAGGACTTTGTTGAGCCCTTCCCTTATTGATGGACGTGAGGGTTGTTCTCAGTTGTTGGCTATTGTGAATAAAAGCTGCTATGAAAATTTTTGTACAAGTCTTTCTGTAGACATACGTTTTCCTTTCTTTTAGGTGTTTAAACCAACCAACAAACAAACCCACTGTCGAGTCAATTCTGACTCATAGCGACCCTGTAGGACAGAGCAGAACCGCCCCATACCGTTTCAAGGCTGTAATCTTTGTGGAAGAAAAGTACTAGATCTTTTCTCCCGTGGAGCTGCTGGCTGGGTTCAAACCATGGACCTTTTGGTTAGCAGCCAAGCACTTAACCATTGTGTCATCAGGGCTCCAGGAATTTTTAAGCTTGCCTTAATCTCTTGCTTCAGTGGAGCCAGACTTCTTTCTGCCCATTGATATGAAGTCAGACAAGTGAGGAGCTCGCTGTGGACTCCTGCACCATGGGGCTAACCAACTATTCGTTTCTCAAAGTATGTCCCATTAATAGTTAGATGGTCAAAGGTTTATAAGAAAAAAGAGCTATCTGTTCAAATAATTTGGAGAAACTGTGGTGTTATGGACTGAACTGTATCACCCAAAAAGATGTGTTGAAGTCCTAACCCACCTACCTGTAAATGTGACCTTGTTTGGAAATAGGGTCTTTGAAGATGTTATCAGTTAATATGAGGTCACACTGGACGAGGGTGGGCCCTAATCAAATATGAGCAGTGTCTTTATAAAAGGGTAGACACAGAGAGACACACAGAGGGAAGACGGCTGTGCGGAGACCCAGCTACAAGCCAAGGAACGCCTGGGGCTTCCAGAAGCTGAAAAGATGAGGAAGGACCTTCCCCTACAGCCTTCACTGGGAGCATGACACTACTGACATTCTGATTATGGACTCCTGGTCTCCAAGGCTGGGAGAGAACACACTCCTGTTCTTATGAGCTGCCTAATGTGGGTGTTTTGTTATAGCAGCATGAGGAGGCTAAGACAAGTGGGTTAAAGACAACTGAAAACAATGCCTTTGTTTTTGTTTGTTCGTTTCAACTGCAGGACTTCTAATGTATGTGTGTACTGTGAATTTCTAACAAAACTTTTCTCTCCTTTGACCATCATCTTGTTTTTAAAAGCACTTTGTAGGACTCAGGAATCTTGGTGGCTCTT
This sequence comes from Loxodonta africana, assembly GCF_030014295.1. NCBI lineage: Eukaryota > Metazoa > Chordata > Mammalia > Proboscidea > Elephantidae > Loxodonta > Loxodonta africana. Next base: position 238,105,478 of record NC_087342.1, on the reverse strand, counting down.
TAGTTAAACGCTTGGCTGCTAACTGAAAGGTTGGGGGTTTGAACCACCACCTGCTCTGAGGGAGAAAGACGTGGCAGCCTGCTTCTGTAAAGATTACAGCCTTGGAAACCCTATGGGGCAGTTCTGCTCTGCCCTACAGGGCCACTACAAGTCAGAACCAACTCAATGGTGATGGGTCTGGATTCTGGTTGTAGGACTCATGTCCTATGGAACATAATCTGGGAAGCCAGGGCTTTGAACCTGTTCATTCCAGTTCAAACCCCCTCTAAGAATTTTCATTTCTAACAAGTTCCAGGCGATGCTGATGCTGCTGGTTAGGGATCAATTCTGAGAACCACTAGTAGAGCTGTGGTTCTCAAAATTCATTATACGTAAGAATCACCTGGGGATCTTGTTAAATGTAGATCCTGATTCAGTATGTCTAGGGTGGAAATGCAAATTTTCAGCTAGGATTCGAACCGGGATGAACTGATTCAAAGCCCTGTGGGAAACTCGTTAAATTCTCTTTCTTGGTAGAGGAGTCTGATCATGTAAATGTGACTGGGCCAACCATTCTTTCAGAGAATTTTTCTCGGATCTGTGGGGACCATCAATCTGAAGACAGCATATATGCCTGCAAAAGCTGCAGTTTCTGAAAATAAACTCAACCAAAGGCTGAAACTCGAGGATAACATGGCCTAGTTTAAAGCAAACCACATCACATTTAATAGTTTAAATGAGTCAGCTTCTTCTTTGAAATACGCCTTCATTAATTATCTTAGAAAAAAAAAATTGGAAGTGCTTTTCCTTGTCACTAGACCAGCTGAGTGCTTGAAGGGGACAAAATGTCCCAGCTTTTGTATAAAACACTTAGGGCCTTTCTCTGATGGAAACAAGACTGTGAGCCAGCAGCCTGAGGAACATTTAACATTTTAAAATCAATTACAAATAAAAAATAATGATTTCAGAATTGGGATCTGTGGGTTCTCTTTAAAAAATGGACATGCTTAGAGCAGAGGGCCCTCAAATGCAGGTAGTAACAACTGGCTGAAGCTGACAGTAGCTGACCTTTAGACAGAGGTGCAGTCTCCAGTCCAAGCCAGTTCCCACCACTCCTGACAGTGCCAGTTCTGGGCTTCCACCTTGTATCACTGCCTGGCCCCCAAGTGACTGTATGGATTGGATTGTGTCCCCCCAAATATGTTTTGGAATCCTAACCTCTGTACCCGTGAGTATAATTTTGTTTGTTCTTGGTTGTTCGTAGGTCCCGTGAGTTGGCTCTGACTCTTGGCGATGTTTTGTAAAACCGAACGAAACGCGGCCTGGTCCTGTGCCATCTTTGTGATCGTTGGTATGCTCCAGCCCATTGTTGTGGCTGCTGTGTCAATCCATCTCTTTGAAGGTTTCTTTTGTTTTCACTACTTTACCAAACATGATGTCCTTTTCTAATGATTGGTCTTTGTGGATGACATGTTCAAAGTAAGCAAGCTGAAGTCTTGCCACCCTTGCTTCTAAGGAGGATTCTGTTATATTAACTAGATCATAACTGAGGAGGGGGGGTTCTAAACCTGTTCACTCCTGAGTTAGAAAAGAGCAGATAAGACACACAGCGGGGGCAGACAGGGGCCACGGGAGGACCCCCTACAAGCCGAGGACCGAGGAACATCGGGGCTGCCTATAAGGAAGGAATTGACATAGCCAAGACCTTGATCTGAACTTCCAGCCTCCAGAACTGGGAAAAATACATTTCTGTTCTTTAAAGTCAGTTGCTCGTGGTATTTCTGTTATGGCAGCACTGGGAAACAAAGACACTGAGCATGGAATTTCTGCAAATGCTGAGAGGTATTTTGTTGTGATCATTACATTTAATGAATAAATTGCCACCACCCCCACCTCCTGCGTCAGCCAGGCTAGCATTTCACCTGAGTGGTACTCACACATGGGGATGAAGGATCTGCCACGTGCCATCATGGATGGATTTCAGTCAGTGAGGTGCAGGAGAAGTTAGACACAAAAGAACATGTGCTATCTCTTTCTATTGATAGAGCAAATATGTTGTTGTTAGGTGCTGTCTAGTTGGTTCCGACTCACAGCGACCCTGTGACAACAGAACGAAACACTGCCCAGTCCTGCACCACCTTCACAATCGTTGTTACACTTGAGCCCGTTGTAGCTGCCACCGCATTAATCCATCTTGTTGAGGGTCTTCCTCTTTTTTGCTGATCCTCTGCTTTACCAAGCATGATGCTTTTGTACCAAGCAAACCTATCCTTTTTAAGTCAGGGACCTTCTAGGGGATCGTGATTAGAAGGGGGCATGAGAGGGGCTCCCGGGGCTGGTGGTGGTGTGTTTCCTGTTCTGGTGCAGGTTACATGGAATATTAACCTGTGAAAATTACCAGGCTGTATGTTGTTGTTGCTGTTAGGTGCCATCGAGTCATTACCGACTTATAGCGGCCCTGTGTACAACAGAATGAAACATTGCCCAGTCCTGCGCCATGCCCACGATCATTGTTACGCTTGTGCCCATTGTTGCAGGCACTGTGTCAGTCTGTCTTGTTGAGGGTCTTTCTCTTTTCCGCTAACCCTCTACTTTACTAAGTGTGATGTCCTTCTCCAGGGACTGATCCCTCCTGACAACATGTCCAAAGTGTGCAAGATGAAGTCTTGCCATCCTTGCTTCTAAGGAGCATTCTCGTTGTACTTCTTCTAAGACAGATTTGTTCGTTCTTTTGGCAGTCCATGGGATATTCAACATTCTTCACCAACACCACAGTTCTAAGGCGTCAGTTCTTCTTCGGTCTTCCTTATTCATTGTCCAGCTTTCACATGCATTTGAGGCAACTGAGAACACCATGGCTTGGGTCAGGCGCACCTTAGTCCTTAAAGTGACATCTTTGCTTTTCAACAAAGAAGCCCTCGTGGCACAGTGGTGAAAGTGCTCTGCTGCTGACCGAAAGGCCAGTGGTTTGAACCCACCAGCTGCAGAAAACAGCAGAAAGAAGTGATAGTCTGCTTCTGTAAAGATTTACAGCCTTGGAAACCCTATGGGGCAGTTCTGCTCTGTCCTATAGGGTCCCGATGAGTTAGAATCCACTCGATGGCAACAACAACATACCATGATGTGTAAGCTTTCTTACGTATACTGTGCTTCCATAAAAAGTTAAATAGACATTGGGATCATGGTTGGCATTGCAAAAATTAATTTATTTAACTACAAAACAAGCTCAAGGCAGTCTTCAGTACCTTAGAAGAAAAGGTTATAAAGACTTAAAAAAAAAAAGTCCAAAACAAAAACAAACCTGTTGCTGTCAAATTGATTCCTACTCATAGTGACCCTACAGGACAGAGTAGAACTGCCCCACAGGGTTTCCAAGGAGCGGCTGGTGGATTCAAACTGTCTACCTTTTGTCAGCTGCCTGAGCTCTTAACCCACCATGCCATGAGGACTCCAAAAAAAAAAAAAAGTCCAGGAATCAAAAATCTGTAAAACATGAGTTCTAAAACAAGATAATAGAAGAGGAAAAAGAGAAACATTAATCAGAAAAACAACAGGGGAAAAATTTCCAGGTTAAACAAATACAGTGAAATCTGTGTGAGCTGGAACTGGACAGGACTGCCTTGTCTCTTCTGATCTCAAAAGTTTTCTGCCTTTGACAGGGTCTTCCTTCTCTGATGAGTTTTCTGCCTTACACAGGTTCCAGCTTTCACAGGTTTTAATGTAACATTTTATTTTTTTCAAAATGAAAGATACATGTTTTCATCTTTTCAAAATGAAGATACGTCTTCTCAGAGTAGAACTGCCCCATGGGGTTTCCAAGGAGTGGCTGGTGGATTTGAACTGCCAACCTTTTGATTAGCAGCTGAGCTCTTAAACACTGCACCACCAGGGCTCCAATATAAACATGTATAAAGTGGAAGCTGACTCCCCCAGCCCTGTAACCACCATCATCCGCCCACCCCCATCCTAAGTTCATTACTATATCTCTCTTCCTGGACATTTCGTGTACACACAAATATATAAATGTGGTATTTGTAATCCTAAGTAGTATCATACTATACCTACTGTTTAGCAACTCTGTTTTTTCCCATAAGCAATATATTGTGACGTCTTCTCCTAAGAGTGTATATAGATCCTTCTCATAACTCTTAACCAGTGTGTGGTTTTACACTTACGGATGTCTTTTCTATGAATTAATCAGGACTATTCTGTTTTTTTTTATTCTGGTTGCAGAGCCCTGGTGGCCCAGGGGTTAAGAGCTGGGCTGCTAACCAAAATGTCAGCAGTTCAAATCCACCAGCCACTCCTTGGAAACCCTATGGGGCAGTTCTACTCCGTCCCATAGGGTCACTACGAGTTGGAATCGACTCAACGGCAGCAAGTTTGGATTCATTTACATTCTGGTTGCAGGGGCCCCTGGGTGGTACAAACAGTGAACACACTCGGCTGCTAACTGAAAGGCTGGAGGTTAAAGTCCACCCAGAAGTTCCTCAGAAGGAAGGTCTGTTGATCTACTTCTCAAAGATCAGTCATTGAACACCCTACGGAGAGCAGTGATGCTGTGACAAAAACGGGGTCACCACGAATCAGAGTCAACTCGGCAGCAACTGGTACTGGTTGCAAGCAAAAATCCAGCTCAATCTAACTTGACATCAAAAGGGAGGTTATTGGTCGTCTCAGTCACCTAAGGGAGGTCACTGGTCATCTCAGTCACCTAAGGGAGGTCACTGGTCGTCTCAGTCACCTAAGGGAGGTTATTGGTCGTCTCAGTCACCTAAGGGAGGTTATTGGTCGTCTCAGTTACCTAAGGGAAGTCACTGGTCGTCTCAGTCACCTAAGGGAGGTCACTGGTCATCTCAGTCACCTAAGGGAGGTCACTGGTCGTCTCAGTCACCTAAGGGAGGTTATTGGTCGTCTCAGTCACCTAAGGGAGGTCACTGGTCGTCTCAGTCACCTAAGGGAGGTCACTGGTCGTCTCAGTCACCTAAGGGAGGTTATTGGTCGTCTCAGTCACCTAAGAGAGGTCACTGGTCGTCTCAGTCACCTAAGGGAGGTCACTGGTCGTCTCAGTCACCTAAGGGAGGTTATTGGTCATCTCAGTTACCTAAGACTGCTATAACAGCAATACCGCAAGTGGGTGGCTTTAGCACAGAGAAACTTATTTCCTCACAGTAGAGTAGGCTAGAAGCCCACATTCAGGGCATCAGCTCCAGGGGAGCTTCTCTGTCTGCCGGTGCTGGAGGAAGGTCCTTCTCATCAATCTTCCCCTGGGCTAGGAGCTTCTCCATGCAGGAATCCCAGGTCCAAAAGATGTGCTCTGCTCCTGGCACTGCTTTCTTGGTGGTATAAGGTCCCCCTGTCTCTCTGCTCACTTTTCTCCTTTATATCCCAAAAGAAACCAGCTCCAGACACAATCTAATCCCATAGATTTTGTCCTGCCTTGTCAATACAACTACCACACATCCCGCCTTGTTAACATCATAGAGACAGGATTTACAGCACATAGAAGAATGACATCAGATGACAAAATAGTGGACAATCACAGAATATCAGAAATCATGGCCCAGCCAAATTGATACACACACTTTTGGGGGCCGCCATTCAATCCATGACATTGATTCTTGTAACTGGGGATATCAGAGAGAATTCTCGCTTCAGGCAGGACTGGGTCCAGGGACACAAATGCAGTGGTTAGGAATTCTTTCTCCTCCTCCCCTTCCTCTCTCTTTCTCTATCCCCCTCCCCCTACCCCACAGTTACTGCCGCTGTCTATCAGCCTCGTTCTTATCTACAGCAGATGGGATTTCTCCACTTGTCAGGCAGGTGGCTGCCAGCATTCCAGCATTCTAATCCTGCAAAGCCTTCTCTCCTCTTCTTTAAAATGGCCTGCAGGAAAGGCCACTCATTGTCTTAGCTTGTGTCACACGCCCACCCCAGGGCAGACCACTGTAGCAGAAGAAACAGGTACGATGACGATTGCCTAGGTGAGTATCACATACTTATTCTCTTGACTCAGAGAGCAGAGAGTAAGCCTGGCCACCCTGCGGTAACCACACAGCAGCTGGGAGGCCACTCCCCAGGGGAAGTGGGGTGCTGGGCAGACTGAGAGGACACATGTGAGTTCCTCTGGATGAGTGGCTATCTGAGTGCTTTTTCTCCATAAACAGCACTATATGGATGTCCATGGCTGTGTGTTTCCTGAAACACTGTGGTACTGTGTCAGAGGCCTGTCCAGGGGGCAGGGGGCATAAGGTGCTGAGAGTCCCAGCGCTCTTACTCACTGATGTCTGATGTGGGCAAGTTACTTAGCGTCTTAGGACCCACGTTGCTGCCTGTGATGTGGGGTCATAGTAGTATCTACAGCAAGGAGTAGTTGAGGGGACCATATGGACTAACACAAGTGACATACCCAGAATGTGCGCAGTGAAATGTTAACTGCTGTTGTTATTAAAGTATACTTTCTCCCCAAACTTAAGGCCAAGCAAGTCCTATTTTTATGAAGCATCTTGTGAATCGAATGCTCCTCAGAACATATTTAAAAAAAAAAAAAAAAAGCTGGGAAGTGGAAAGAGAATGGATTTTGGAGTCAGATTCCATGGTTTTGGGGAGATTTTTATTTTTGGCGTGGGTGGTGTCTTTCATTGAGTAATGCCTTTGTTTTCAGGAGTGCTTGGGTGGTAGTAATGTCTTTTGTTTGCTCTCCAAGTTGAACAAGTTTGGCTCAGTGTAAAATTCTATCTCTTTTTTTCCCTCCCCTAAAAAGACTCTATAAACTTTGCTTTCTAAATTTAGACTTGCGCTCAGGGTGTCAGTATAGCATCGCTTTCTACATGCAATCAAGGAAATTGACCACCTTGCACTGATATGTGTCTGTTTCCCTAGGATTCTGCTAGACCGTTTGATGTGAAGCTCATATCTCTCCTCCGTTCAAGGACAATTTCCTCTCTAGTCTCTACACAAGGGGCCCAGGTAGTACAGTGGTTAAGCACTCAGGTGCTAACTGAAAGGTTGGAGGTTCGAACCCACCCAGCAGCTCCACAGAAGAAAGCCCTGCCTATCTGCTCCTGTAAAGATTATAGCCAAGAAAACCCTATGGGGTAGTTCTGCTCTGTCATGTGGGGTGTCCCTGAGTAGAAATCCACTCGGTGGCTCCCATCAAGTCCCCACACGTCGTATCAGTTAATTGGTCACAATAATGATCTGTGATAAGCCTCCCCAAAGCCGGGGCCGTGGCGCTGTGAGCCTGTGGAGCCCTGCCCCGGGCTGGCACTGCCCCACTGTAGGCTGTGGTTAGCTATGGTCCCTCCGCTCCACGGACCTCTTTCCTCTGCCTGAGCTGCTGCAACGCGGCCTGCTTGTGGCTGGGGAAGACTGTGCAGAGAGGCGTGTAAGAGGGAGAAATGCCTTCAGGCTTCGATTCATGACCTGCAGGCTGACTTCCACCCAAGTGTAAACTGGCCGAAGTGGTCTCACGGCCAAAGCCAACACCAGTGGGACCAAGAAATATTCTGAGCCCCTGTGTGGCACAAGCAGTTAATGTGCTCATCTGCAGTCCTAAAGGTTGGCGGTTGGAGTCTGCCCAGAGGTGCCTTGGAAGAAAGGCGCGGCAATCTACTCCTGAGAAATCAGCCTTTGAAAACGTTATGGAGCTCAGTTCTACTCTGACACGCGTGGAGTTGCCATGAGTCAGAGCCGACTCGACGGCAGATGGTTTGATTTATTTATTTTTCCCCATCAGGAGAAGCCCAAGCCGCGTGGCTAAGGGTGTGGCCATGGGGAGGGGAGGCGCTGGGAGCGATCAGGTAACCTACGCATGTGGGGGTGGGGCTCTGCACTTCCCGGGAGAGAGCACCCAGGTCTTTTACTCCTTTTTTTTTTTTAATAATATTTTATAGTGTTTTCAGTGGAAGTTTACACAGCAAATTAGGTTCCCGTTTGACAATTCTACACAAATTGTTCATGAACATCAGTTTCGTTTTTCACAATGTGTCTACATTCTCTTCACTTGCATTCAGGTTGTTCCCTTTCTGTTACTCTAGTTTCCCTGCCCCCTTATCTTCTCATCTTCTCTTTAGAGTGATTGTTGACCCTTTAGTCTCTTACTCTTGGCTGCATAATCTCTCCCTCTCTTCCACTCCGGCCCCATCTAAATCTCTGTTTCTTCCCCTGCCTTCTCTCTCCACTTCCCCATTTCTATCTATTTCTCACTTCCCCTCTCCCTCTTTCCCTCTCTCTGTCTCTCCTTTTCCCTCCCCTCTCCATCCTTCTCTTTGTCTCTCTTTCCGTCCCTCCCCTACCTATCTCTTTCTCATCTTGATTCTAAGTGAATTATACACCATAGTTCTCTAATTCTATTAACCGGAGAGAACCTTCGGCTTCATGAATAGTCAGAGAAATGCAAATGACAACACAAAATGAGACTGTCAACTTGGCCCATCGTTTGGGGAAACGGCATTCTTGTTTGGTGAAGGAGCGACAGTGCGCTTTTCTGGATCTGACCCAGTGAGCCTGGTGGACGCTGGCACGTGTCACCCTGACTGCATATGCCTTCACCTTAATCGGCGTCACCCAGGCCTTTCCTGGTGGGTGCTGAAGAGCTTTTCAGTACAGCCTGCCAACCTGGGATTCACCACCTTATGTCAGAGCCGAGCTGTCCAATATGGCAGCCGCAAGCCAACGTGGCTGCTGAGCCCCGGAAGCATGGCTGGCCTGCGCTGAGATGTGCTCAGCTTCACGGGCTCAGCAAACAAAACTCTCATCTCACTGATACCTTTTGCAGTGATTACACATTGAAATGATATTATTTTGGATATGTGGGATTAGATAAAACATGCTATTAAAGTTGATTTTACTTGCTTATTACTTTTCGTAAGTACCTACTAGAAAATTTAAAATTGCTGTGTGACTTGCACTGTATGTGTCCTGGACGCCGTAAGACACTTAGCAACCTCTTTAAGCCTTTAAGGGTTAGACAATGGCTACTTGAGTTTGTTTTGTGTTTAACTAATGAGAAAATTGAATTGTGCTTATCTACTTGACTTTTTATTGTGTTTTATCTTTTTTACAACGTTGTATTTATTTTTATCCTTTGCTTACCTTATTTAAATGGAAAGGAGGAAATTACAGTGTAAGGCAGGACAGTTTGCGCCTCAAACATGGGACACGGGATAGTTTTTCAAAGCTCCTCGAAATGGTTTCCACCAAGGGCTTCACCCCCATCATGGTGGGAGGAAGATTCAGCCTCTGGGGGTCCCAGGAGCTCCACTGAAGCCTCTCCCTCCTTCTAATCTGATGGGACAACTTCACAATGCCTAAGTCCTGGCGAGAAATCCCAATTCCTTTAAGAATCTTTTTGTTGTCGTTCGGTGCCTTCAAGTTGATTCCAACTCATCGCGACCCCATGTGACAGAGCAGAACTGCCTCATGGGGTTTTCTAGGCCGCAATCTCTATGGGAGCAGATGGCCAGGTCTTTCTCCCCCAGAGCCACTGGCTCAGCTGGAACTGCCAACCTGTAGGTTAGCAGCTGAACGCTTAACCATTGAACCATAAGGGCTCCTTTTAGGAGACTTGAAATGAGTCCTGACAATGCTCAGCTTCAACTTGTATGAAAGAGTTTCCTGAGGCCAGAAGCTGAGTGCAGAAGATGCCCACACCCCCATATTGTCTTGAAGAATTGCAGGAGGCCACAGCCACAGGGGAACCCTGGTGGTGCAGTGGTTAGGAGATCAGCTGCTAACCAAGAGGTTGGCAGTTCAAATCCACCAGCCACTCCTTGGAAACCCTGTGGGGCAGTTCTCCATCCTATAGGGTCACTATGAGTCGGAAGCAACTTGACAGCAATGGATTTTGTTTTGTTTGGTTTTCAGACCAGGAACAGGTTTGAGGTTGCATCAGTGTAAACCAGGTGAATGTTTCATTGTGCCTCAGGTATAATTCCATCAGTAAACATTTCATCATTGCAGCTTCCCAGCTGGTCTGTTACCTGCCCAGTTCCCACTCAAACACCCATCAGGGAGAGCACTGCTCATCAAGGTGCCTGATAGGGGACTACTTTGAGGGACCAGCAACCAGAGCAGTGCTGGCTGCATGTGATTCCACCTAATCTCGTCTTGGTGGAAGCTGCCCCTGGGGCTGACTCCCTGCAGGACTCCTCACACCCTGCTCCTGGCTCCCACTCAGCAAGCCCCTGCCTGTCACGGGCCTGGCCTGGGGAGTCCACTGAGTGTCCCGCTACACGCCAAGTAAATGATTTAGGCTGAGTGAAGTCCAGCGCTAGCGGCAGTGCTGATTCAGTGCTGGAATCCTCGCCCGCCACACGGGAGAGCCGGGTTTGATTCCTGGCCAGTGCACCTCAAGCAAAACTACCAGCCGTCGGTCAGTGGAGGCTCGCTTGTTGCTGTGATGCTGGACGGGTTTCAGCAGAGCTTCCAGGCTAAGACAGACTAGGAAGAAAAGCCTGGTGATCTACTTCTGAAAATCAGTCAATGAAAACCCTACGGATCACAACAGTGCAATCATGGGGATGGCGCAGGACCGGGCAGCACTTCGTTCCGTTATGCACGGGGTTGCCATGAGCTGGGCCAACCGGCTGGGGCTGACTGGCTGGCAGCTAAGAGCAAGAAGAAGCTTGGTGCCAAATGAAATGTATGAACCCCAGCTTCCAAAGGCAAATGGTCTCATTTTCTAACCCTACGTGTGTTGTGAAACACATTCTCATGACCAAAAACCCCTCCTGGAATGTGACAGGAAACAGGAAGCAAAGCCAGACTTCCTCCTTCCCCCACATGCTAACCCCCACCCAGCCCCTTTATTCTGAGTTAGTTACACCTATCTTGTTTAGCAAGCAAAGGACCTGAAAACACCGCCAAATGCTTCTCAGATATCAGGTGACAACGAATACCAGCTTGGTGATTTCTGACACAGACGTACTCAGGCGTGAGTACTCCTCTGACGCCCCACAGAAGAGAGAAGGAACAAGTCTGGATGTGACTGCGTGAGCTTGCTGGTCCCCCTACCCCCACCCCAGAGAGAGGAGCTGGCCTGCACCTTGATTAGAGGATACAGTCACTCCAGGAGGCTTACAGCAAGCCAGAGAGGCACCTGTACCCTGGGCCTGGCAGGCCCTGGTACACAAATTCTCTTAGTGGTGTCTTAGCTCCCAGGTGCTGCTGTAACAAATACCACAGGTGGGTGCGATTAAGATCAGGAACTTATTGTCTCACGGTTCCAGAGGCTAAAGGTCCAAACCAGGGTCTTGGCCATGTTGAGTCCTTCATCAGCTGCCCTGGGCGTTCTTTGGTTCCTTGGTATTTCTTGTAGACACGTGTGCCTGTCTTCCCCTGTGTATGTCTGTGTGTCTACTCTGCTCTTCTTGCAGCTCAGAAGGGACTAGGTTTAGGACCCACCCTATACTGGTATGACCTCCTGAACACAACAAAGAAAACCTTATTTCAAACAGGGTCATGTTTACAGGGACGGGGGGAGGACTTCGACGTATATTTTGGGGACACAATTCCACCCATAACAGGTGGCTTGACTGCTCCCCCTCCTCCCTCCTCTGACCCCAGTGTCACTTCCTGCTGGTCTCTTGGTCCCTGCTGCGTCCTGCAAATTCTAACTGTACCCAACTTGGGGAAGCAGAGGGCCACTGACGAACTGGGGGCTTCGGGCCATCGCTAACCCCAACTTCATCCAACATAAAATGGGGATTTAGCAGGAAGATGCCCTGATAACACCAACTAATGGTCCCCCCACGCCCCACCCCCAACACTTCCTGTTCCGTCAGCACCTCCCCCGGCCCCAGTGGCTACAGCACTTCCAGCTTCATGTGTCAGGAATGAGGTAAAAACCACAAAGGGGGGAGAGCAATGGTAACGTGACTTTGGAGTTTTAAATACCGTAATCCTGGCCTCAGACTATGTATTTAGAAGAATACTGGGTAGAGTTGGCCCCTGGGTGGCACAAATTGTCTGCCCTGGTCTACTAATCAAAAGGTTGGCGCTTTGAACCCACCCAGCCTGGGATCTGCTTCTGTAAAATTACAGCCCAGAGGACCCCTGGAGCAGTTCTCCTGTGTAACACGTGGGGTCACCACAAGTCAGAAACGACTCAGTGACAATGGGTTTGGGTTTGGTTTGGTTGAAGAGACATCAATTTTCCTGTCCCCCCACCCCCACCCACTGAAGACAAGACAGATTCCACGTCCTAGAAGTTTGGGAAGAGGAGCTAGGGGAAAGAGAGAGAATTTGATGCTGGAAGGGTCTGAGAACAGAGGAGACCTGGGCCCACCCCACACCCACCATCCCTAAGACATAACCAGGAGCTGACAAGATCCTGTGTGCCATTCAGATGGGCAGCCTGAGGCAGCCTTGTGGCGCTGCTGTAGAGTGCTCCGACATGCGAACTTTTTATTTCTATGTCTGCTGACGATGGGTAATCTGATTATTCCCAGTTTTTATCTATTAACCATAGTGTCACTGTGAACATTCTGGTACAAGCTGATTCTTCCTTGAGAAACTCTTCTCTGAATCAGCACTGTAGCCCACTTTCGGTTAAAGGCTTATTTAATAATCTCATAGGGTTGTTGCTCTCTTCCAATAAGAGACATATTTTATTTTTGTTAGGGTTTCTTCTGTATGTGACCTGGTGTTATGGATTGAACTGTGTCCTCCCAAAACATGTGTTGGAATCCTAACCCCGTATGTGTGGATGAAGGAGCCCTGGTTGCACAATGGTTAAGAACTCTGCTGCCTGAGACCCAAAGAACTAGGTGGTGCCCGTCTACTGCCAATCACTGCCCTGACAAGGAACACAACAGTGAATCCCTGATGGAGCGGGAGAACAGTGGGATGCTGGTCTCAAATTCTCATAAAAAGACCAGGCTTAATGGTCTGACTGAGACCAGAGGGACCCTGACGGTCATGGTCCCTGGACCCTTTGATGGCCCAAGATTGGAACCATTCTCAAAACCAACTCTACAGACAGGGATTGGCCTGGACTATAAGATAGACAATGATGCTGGCCAGGAGTGAACTTCGTGGCTCAAGTAGACACATGAGACTATGCAGGCGACTCCTGTCTGGTGGTGAGATGAGAAGGAAGAGGGGGACAGGAGCTGGTTGAATGGACACGGAGAATACAGGGTGGAGAGGAGGAATGTGCTGTCTCATTAAAGGGAGAGCAGCTGGGCGTGCACAGCGGGGTGTGTGTGGCTTTTTGTATGAGATACAGACTTGATTTGTAAACTTTCACCTAAAGCATAATATATCAATTAAAAAAAAAAAAAAAAGAACTGGGCTGCTAACCGAAAGGTCGGCGGTTCAAACTTACCATTGGCTTCACAGGAGAAAGACCTGGCAATCTGCTCCTGTAAAGATTACAACCTAGGAAGTCCTATGAGGCAGTTCTACTCTGTCCTACAGGGAATTGACTCAAGGGCACACAACAAAAACAACATACCTGTGGATGTAACTCCATTTGGGAATAGGTTCGTCTTTGTTATGTTAACGATCCACATCGGTGTAGGGTGTGTCTTGCACCTAACCACTCTTGAGATATAAAAAGAGCAGATTAGTTAGGCCGGGAAGCGAGCACCAGGGGGAGAAGACAGATGCCACGTGGAGATCTCCAAGCAATGCCGAGAAGAACGCTAGAGAAGCTGAGACAGGGACCTTCCCCCCGAGGCAACAGAGAGAGAGCCTTCCTCCAGGGCTGAAGCCTTGAATTCGGATTTCTAGCCTCTTAAAACTGTGAGAAAATAAATTTTTGTTTGTTACAATCACCGGCTTGTGGTATTTCTGTTATGGCAGCATCAGCAAACTAAGACAACTAGTGTTCCAACTTCTGTGTTAGGCTAAAGGCCCCAGCCCACCTCCTCCAGCTGACCTACCCCAGTCCTTATCTTCCCGTTGGCCAGCACTTCCCGTTCTAGCCACCACCAGGGAACAAATGCTTTACTGGAACAACCAGACTGGAATTGCTAATTATTATACAGCATCCAGTCCTGGGGTGTAAAAAGCTTGGGAGGTGGTTAAAGACCAAAATAAGAGTTTTGCCACGAACGACACTAACTGCCCAAACACATAAGAAGCATTCTTGTTGCCAGCTGGGAAGGTAACGTTGTTATCCCCTTAGACATCTGTAGTCCTGGAGAGGGGCTGCCCAGGGACGGGGCTGATGGAAAGGAGAATGTTTCTGACATCTGCAAGGTGCTGAGCTCTGGAGAAGACAGCAAGCAGAACTGGTGAGGAATCTCCCGTCAAAAGCATGCAGACACAGCCTCACACGCTGGGCTAAACCAACAGGGGGACAAGGAATGGCGGACAGATTGGGCAGTGACGTCAGAGGCCGCCGGCTCCAGGGAGCAGGCTGCTTATGGACTAAGTCTGGTAGCAGTCAGAGGGAGAGGGCTCCTGAAGTGCCATGGGGACAAGAGGCTCATCAGCCAAGGTGAGGCTATCACCCCGCCTCCCTCCCCCGCACCCCACGTGTGAACTCTGTGCCAGTTAAGGATACGCCATATGCCAGGTGCTTGATTCTCCTCTTCCAGTCCCCCGGAGATTTTATTTTCATGTCATTTTTTAGTGTCTTTCTGTGGATTGGGGGGAAAAAACAACTTCTGTAGGCTACCATTTCAGAAATGATTCCTAGATCTGTAGAAATGCAAGACGTAGAGAGAGACGTTAATAAGCAATGAGGGGACGGGGTGGAGGAAAAGGGCAGAATCGAAGCAACAATGACACACAGACAGAAAGGGGAGAGCCGTAATGAGCAGCAAGCTGGAGCCGGAGCTCCCTGGCAGGACGCCCCCTCCGTCCTCCAGTGTGGCTCGCCTGGTGTCATCGCTGGCGCAGCCCCATGCAGAGAAAGAGAGGATTGGCTGCACTGATGATTCAGCACAAACTGAGCTCAAAGTGCCTCTTATCCGACAGACGGTGAGCTGGCTTAGTGTGTAACTAGACAGAGACTGCGATTATCTGTTCAAAGCACAATCGGAAAGCTGCAAGGAAGTGGCAATGTCAGGGTGTCTCTCTGCTGGCTCAGAGCAAATGTTCTATGCATCTCACTCCACCATTCCTCCTCTCTCCCGCTTATTTCTCCCCTCCTCTCTCCCTTCCTTCTCCCGTTTCTTTCTCTTTCTCTTTCAATAAAATAATAATAATAATTAAAAAACAGTTGCCGTCAAGTCGATTCCGACTCATGGCGATCTCACGCTTGTCGGAGTGTGATCCGCAGGGTTTTCAATGGCTGACTTTTCAGAAGCGGATCACCAGGGTTTTCTTCCCAGGCACCTCCGGGTGGACTCGAACTTCCAATCTTCTGGTTAGCAGCAAGCACTTAACTGTTTACACTACCCAGAGACTCTGTATAACCAATAAAAGCCGTAGGAAAAAAAAGATCACCAAACGCTCGTGTAGTAACAATTTGGAGAAGCTCATGAGGACAGGTTATCTCAGGTTACTCTCTTTAAAATTTATGTTCACCGTTGTGCCTAATTTTACTGAAACTTAGCCCTGAATCTTTGGTAGAAAAGCCCTGAGTCTTCCAATTTTCTGATTGTCAGGAGATTAAAAAATCCTCAGTTTCCCAATTCGGACTTCTGCACACTGTGGAAAACATTGTGAAGTAAGCAACTTTCATTTTCTCCCCATGTCTCCCACTTAAATAACCTGAGAGTGGTGTTCCTGGGTTTCTCACTGGTGGCCTGGGTGCCTCCATCTCCTGCCTTTTCCAGCCCTCAGTCTGTTTCCTGCAGTCTCTCAGCAGCTCCCCTGTTAATCTCGTCAACTAACCGAGAGAAGGGAGGGCAGGTCCTGGCTGAGTCGGCTGCCACGATGAGTTGTTGGGCTTTACATTTTAACAGGAGGGTTCCCTGAAGCAGCAAGGTCAAGGCAGGTTTTTAAAAGAGGAGTTCTACCAGGTTCTCAAGTTCTCATTTCAAGATCTAAGCAGTAGAGCTGCTGTGACAAACAGGACACCGTGGTGGTGTTTGTTGACGTGTAAGTTGAGTGGGCAGGGCAGGCACCCAGCTGCTCTGTTCCCTGGCACACAGTGAGGGTGCTGGAACTGTTGCTTGAAGGAAGGTCCTTGATGTGTGAAAAGAAGCAGATACCAACTCACTGCTCTCCTTTTTCACAGGAAGAACTACACCTGAATCTCTCTTCATGATGTCATCAAGAGCAGCATTAGATCCAAGCTACAGAAAATTAAAAATAGCATAAAATCACATATTGAATTTAAAGGAGCATATTTTTTATTTGCCTAGTGCTTTATAATTTCCAGGGCACTGAGCACTTTCTATGCTGCAGGGATGGTTCTAACCATTACATGTATTTTAGCTCATCTAGTCCGATGGCACTCGGTCTGGGTAGTCCTCAAAACAAGCCTGTGAGGCAGGGTACTATAACAATCATCCCGTCTTACAGTTGAGAGAGCTGAGGCACAAGGAGTTAGTTTCCACTTTAAAGTCACAAGAAATGATCGATTAGGGCACGAGCCTTACCCAGTTGCATCTGTCAGTTGAATTCAATAAGCATTTATCAAATACCGATGGCACTAGTTTTTTTAGTGTACAACTATAGGGTCTCTATGAGTCGGAATCGACTCGACGGCGCTGGGTTTTTTTTTTTAACTATGTGCAAAGCCCCGTGCAGTCACCGTCTTCTTCAATGCACCTTCTCATTGGAGGCTGAGAAAGCTGAGGTCCGTTCCAGGTGGGAATGTCTTGTTCCTTCTAATTATTATACACGTACAATTCAAAAGCCGCTTTGCTTCTGACAATGAGCAGCCAAGAAAAGGGCTAGGGATCCAGCTGGATAATGACTGGCTTGGCATTTTGAACAAGAAAAACAAGGTAGAAGGGACGCCCTTTGTCAGCAAGCCCCCTTCACCGCGTGCCACACTTTACCATCAGGGGAGGTATGCTGTTCAAACAGCCACAGCTCCTGCCCCCAGGAGCTTGGGATGGTGACTCTCTCCTATAATGTCTAGTGTCTCCAAGGCACGCTTCTGTCTACTTCACAGCCGTCCTCCCTGGTTGCTGCCAAATGGAGGAGGCGGGGAGCCCAGGCAACTGCAGCTGGAGTCAGACTCAGTCTGATGCAGATCCCACTCCAGCTGTTGGAGCCCAACCGCCTTCCCCAATTTCTGCCTCACAGGCAAGGCCCGTGGGGAGGGAATGTGGGTGTGTTGTCACTCATTCTCTCCAGATGTAAGCCACAAGCTGCAGCAGAAGATAGGCACTCTCAGGGCCAGAGGGTGCTAGGGAGACCCAGCAAAGCTCCCTCCCCAAGGGGGTGATGCTCCATTCCTGTGAGAGCTTGTCTGCCTGGAGCCCCTTTCCCATACAGGGCAGCATGGGGGCTTTGTGGTTTGACAGGCGTCGTAGCTTGAATCACATCCCCCTAGACAATATGGAGAAGTCCTAGCCCCGGCTTCTGTGAATGTGACCTTGTTGGGGGAATAGGGTTTTCTTTGCAGATGTTATCAGTTACCTAAGTCCTACCGGAACAGGGTGAATCCTAACCTAACCCCTTTCGAGTGGTGTCTTATCAAAGAGAAGAGATACGGAAACTGTCCCATGCAGCGGGAAGAGAGGCACAACGTTCCAATGGAGGCAGAGACGTCCACAAGTAGCAAAGGAACACCAAGGATCGCTGGCAGCCACCAAAAGCTGGGAGAGAGGCACCCAAGAATTCCTCTCTCGGAGCCTCAGAAGGAATTGACACAGTTCAGACCCTGCTAGACTTCTAGCCTCCAGGACTGTGTGAAAATAGTTTCTGTTCTTCCAAGTCACCCCCTTTGTGGTATGTTTTGTTATGGCAGCTCTCGGGGACAAAGACACGAGGCAAGGGTAGTTGAACTCACGGCGCTTCATCGCTTGGATTTTTGCGGGGAGGCGCCTCTGTGTGGCCAGGCGTGGAGGGCTGCTGCTGAGCATGATTGGTGGGGATAAGGGCCACCACAGACTCTTTGTGGGGCTGGTGGGCAGCTCAGCTGCATTCCCTACCTCCCTCCTCAGAGATTAAGAGCACAACATCTCATCCTGGTGCAGACGGCAGATGAGCAGGGACGTTTCAGCACTGTACCACCAGTCCCTGACACTCGCAGCTGTGAGGGGTGATTCTAGCTTATCACTGCGTGCTGGGAGCCGTGAGCACACGGCCCAGACTCTGCAGTAAGTCAGGATGAAGTGGAACTCTGACTTGTCTTTTCTGAGAGATTATTTCATCTCTATTTACTATGCCTCCCATGATATGTCAACCAAACTTCCTGTTGACTAACATCTGTTGAAAATTAATAAGGCCTATGCGAGAATTCTTAAGGTTTTCAGTGGCTAAATCTTTTCAGAAGTGGACTGCCGGGTCCTTCTTCCTTTTTTTTTTTTTTTCTTTTCTGTCTTCTCCATGACCTGTTGCTTTCTTCCTGTGTGATGTACTTGATGTCACCCCACAACTCATCTGGTCTTTGGTCCTTAGTGTTCGATGTGTCAAATCTATTCTTGAGATGGTCTCTAAACTCATGTGGGATATATTCAAGGTCGTACTTTGCTCTTGCGGACTTGTTTTAATTTTCCTCAGCTTCACCTTGAACTTGCATATGAGCAGTTGATGGTCTGTTCCACAGTCAGCCCTTGGCCCTGTTCTGACTGATGATATTGAGCTTCTCCAATGTCTCTTTCCACAGATGTAGTTAATTTGATTCCTGTGTATTCCATCTGGTGAAGTCCACATGTATAGTTGCCATTCCTGCAATTGAAAAAAGGTATTTGCAATGAATAAGTGGTTGGTCTTGCAAAATTCTATCATGCATTCTCCAGCATCGTTTCTATCACCAAGGCCAAGTTTTCCAACTACTGATCCTTCTCTGTTTCCAACTTCTGCATTCTAAACCAAAAAATCAAACCCGTCTTTGAGTCAATTCTGACTCAGCAGCCCTATAGGACAGAGTAGAACTTCCTCATAGAGTTTCCAA
This sequence comes from Loxodonta africana, assembly GCF_030014295.1. Classification (NCBI taxonomy): domain Eukaryota; kingdom Metazoa; phylum Chordata; class Mammalia; order Proboscidea; family Elephantidae; genus Loxodonta; species Loxodonta africana. Next base: position 238,086,526 of record NC_087342.1, on the reverse strand, counting down.
GGAACAGTTGGTGAATTCAAACTGCTGACATTTGGTTAGTAGCTGAGCGCTCAACCATTAAGCCACCAGGACTCCTTTCCCAATTCGTCTCGTCATTATCAATGCATCTTGATTGCAATTTTGATCCATTTCAAACTGGAGAAGTTGGTAAAAATCTTCAATTTCTTCATCTTTGGCATTAGTGGTTGGTGTGTAAATTTTCATAATAGTCATATTTAACTGGTCTTCTTTGTAAGAGTACAGATATTATCCTGTCACTGACAGCGTTGTACTTCAAGATAGATCTTGAAATGTTCTTTTTGACAATGAATGTGATACTGTCCCTGAAAGCTATACTACCGATATTTCAAATAACAGCAGTTCACCCACGGTGGACATGTTTCAGAGAAGCTTCTAGACTAAGACAGGCCAGGAAGAAAAGCCTGGAAATCTACTTCTGAAAACAAACCAATAAAAACCCTATGGATCACAACAGAAGAGTGTGATGTGTATTGATTGTTTAATGAGAAACTAATCTGCTCTGTAAACCTTCATGGGAAGTACAATAAAAAAATAAAATAGACAAATAAATAATAAATAAAAGAAGACTGTGAGATACAGTGCCGAAGATGAGCCCCCCAGGTTGGAAGGCCGCAAAATGCACCGTGGCCACAACAACGGCCTCAGGCACGGCCTGATGGTGAGGACGGAGCAGGAGCAGGCAACGTCTAGTTCTGCTGTACACGGGTCACCATGAATCAGAGCCAACTCCATGGCAGCTAACGACAGAACACGTGAGTCCCAGGCACATGCAATACCCGAACAGTGTCCCAAGAGTAACAGGAGAAGCAAGGGCGGGACGGGGAGGAGAACTGGCTTTTCCATCTCAGATTTGCCACCAGTTTACTGAGCCCCTGCGGGCCACCGTTTTCCGTCTGCAAAGAGGTGGCACAGTTGGAATTGTTAAAGTCCCTCAGGACAAAGGCCCTGGGAGGACAACACGCGTCTCTGTGGAGTCCTCTCTGTGACCTGGGTGGCAGGCTGTGAAACTGTGAGTCAGGGCTTGGAAGCTCCATCCCTGACCCAGTGAAGACAGAGCTGCTCTCAGAATTCAGAGATTGAGAGGTAGGTGGACCCGGAATCCCCAGGACCTCAGCTCAGTGTCAGCTGCTGACAGTGACAGCTTGCTGTCTGCACTGGGGACAGGGACAGGGCATGTGGCATGCTGCTTCCGTGGCAAGTTTTGACTAGAGCCAGCTCAGTGATGACACCTCTCCTGTCTCCCCTGCACCCAGGCCTGGGCTGGGGCCTGGTCAGTGACGACACCTCTCCTGTCTCCCTGTACCCAGGCCTGTACTGGGGCCTGGTCAGTGACGACACCTCTCCTGTCTCCCTGTACCCAGGCCTGTACTGGTGCCTGGTCAGTGATGACACCTCTCCCGTCTCCCTGTACCCAGGCCTGTATTGGGGCCTGGTCAGTGACGGCATCTCTCCCATCTCCCCCTGCACCCAGGCCTGTTCTGGTGCCTGGTCAGTGACAACACCTCTCCTGTCTCGCCCTACACCCAGGCCTGTGCTTGTGCCTGGTTGGTGATGGCGTCTCTCCCATCTCCCCCTGCACCCAGGCCTGGGCTGGTGCCATGTTGTCGTGTCCGCTTGTTTGCAGGGAAGCGCCGTCTGTCTAAGCCCTGCTGTGTAAATAAGAGGTCCAGCCCGGGAGGAACGCAGCATGGCTGGAGCCTGAGGGTGTGGGAAGGCTTCCAAGGGTTCTCATTGCCCCAAACTAATGAGCAAACGGCCCTAGAACTCAGACAGTCAAAGAGGAGCCCCACCACCTGCCACACTGCCACCTGTCACCTCCAAGCAGCAGGCTCTCGGTGCCATTGGCATGTGGGGAAGGCAAAAGGGACTTGGCAAAAGGCTCCCAGATGTCCAGATGGCTGAAGTTGACCCCAAAGAACATGCCACATTTAGACAAACTATCGACCAGTGCAAAACAGGGAGGGAAAAAGAACAACAACAAAAAAACCTCCCAGAAGCAATGAAAGGTGGCTGCTTTTGGTAACTCAGTTTCTTACAAGACGCTTGGCTGACACCCACGGTGGGACAGAAGTGTCATGTCTAACACACGCCTGCTCTTGCTGGTTTGCTGGCCCCGGGCGTCAGAACTCAGCATCACACGCTGGCTTCCAGGCTTTGAGCAATGGGGTCTTGCTGAGTCTGGAAAAGAGGAGGAGGCTCCCCTGGACCTCACAGTGCACGTTCAGCTTTGTCTAGAGCCTGGAGCCTGGAGGCTTCCTCGCCATAAAATTGTCATGCCTTATGTAAGACTGATTTCTTCCCATAAATGCAACAACAGGGCTTTCTTCCTCCTTTCTCTGAGAACGCCCACATCCCAGCAAGCAGCCCCCGGGGACCATTTCGACATCTTCCTTGACTTTGGGGTAGGTGGTGGGTGGTGAGGTGCAGGGATGATATTGGAAATGCCCATCATCACCATTGTGCAAATCAGGGAATTAGAATTCTCCAGAATGATTCCTTTGAGGAATTGTCCAGCATTACTAGTGGGGGCCAATCTTACAGTAAATCACAGCAATAACCACTCAGTTCAGGTAAATACACCTTTTTTTTTTTTTTTTTTTTTGCCTTTACCCGCTACAGAGAACAGTTAGGCTTCAGAAAAAAAACCAAACCTGTTGCCATTAAGTCGATTCTCACTCGCAGCGACCCTCTAGGACAGAGTAGAATGCCCCGTAGGATGATCACCTTTTTGTTTAAAGCAGTTTACAAAGCGTTTTCACATTCATTGTTTTCTGAGAACATCACAACAAATCTGTGAAGAGTCTGGTATATAATGCTATTAACAGTGGTCCCCACACTCAGTGGTTGACAAGATCACCTCCAGGATCTTCAGGTTGGTATTGCATTGCTGGTCTACACGGGGCTTCCCTCCTCACTGTGTCTTTGTAAATCAACTGCATCTGCTACACACACACACACACACACACAGAGATGGAGATAACAGGGGTTTAAGGTCCCAGACCCTTTTCTTCATGCTGTAATCTTCAGGAAAGGATCCAGCCCACCTGTGGGGAGACATTAACTGTAAAACACAGCAGCCTTGGTAGAGTTATAGTTGCCTCAGTATTTTCATTAAATGTTTTTGTCCCAGGGGCCGCATGGATACCCTGGGTCCCCCGAATCAAGAGAAAACAGTGTTTCTGCCTGCTTATTCCCCTTCTCTTAGATGCCAACACCCCCTTGTGTCTGTATTCTCCCTGCTCTGAACTGAGAGACAAGAACACACATCCCTGATGGTGGGAACTTATCCTTGCAGACAGTGTCACAGCCCTGTGCATAGTGGCTGCGCTGAGCTGAGTTTTATGTCTCTTCTTCCTCCCCTCCCCCACTGCCGTCTCCATCTTCTGTGCCTTTCAGGCTGAATTCAGCATGTTTGTCAAGAATATTTTCTGTTGCATTGCTAATTATTAGCAACCTTAAGAATGACTTTAAATGTAAAGACATTCTACATAATGAGTAATATCTAACCTACCCACTCTCCAGGTAAATTTTCATCTTCAGAGAGGAAGCCAAAAATACTACTTTAGAAATTGAAGCAAGCCCCAGAAGCATGGTTAGAAGGCTATCTTGGAAGCGGTTAGCTTCAGCACATGAACTAAATGGGGCGTTGCCCTGAGCGCTCAGCAAGTGGGGATGGTGTGTTCAGCATCACCTCTTGGGCTAGTGGGTCCGAACACAGAGCATAATGATACTTGCTCAGTTTCTCAGTGAAAAACGGTAGTGCTCAGAACCTGTCTACCTTCGGGGGGATAATGACCATCAGTATCAGCCCAAGGCTGATTCCCATGAGGCAGAGGTCAGACACTCTCCACTCTCCAATCTTCTTACCGTTTCTGACACCAGCCATCCTACAGCACTCTCTTCTTCTCTGCTAGTTTGATAATTTGTTGCAATGGCCACAAAGAACCCACGGATCATACTTACAGTTAAGTGGTTTATTAAGGACGTAACAGGGTACAACTCAGGATCAGGATGTACGTAGGCAAAGCCTGGAAGGATCCCTCAAAGGCGAGAGTACATCCTTGCCTTCTTCAGTACACAACAGCTCTCTCAGCTCTCCTTGGCTGAGCAAGCAAGCAGGCAGGCCCTTCTCTCCGCCAAGTGGGGTGTTTCTCATCGCCTCAGGACAGGCCTCGCTGCCTTCAGCTTTTCTGCTGTCAGCCTCTCCACTGCTAACTAACCCAGCTCAGAGCCAGTTTTGTTCGTTTGTCTTCGTTACATTCCTGGCAACAGGTCTCTGCTGTTACCGTGAGCTCTGCTGAAGGGGCCTTTCCTCTCATTGTCTTTGGTGTTTCAGCTCTTGACCTGTGGTACAGCTCTTGCAGAAGGTTCCTTGCCTCCTCACTCTCTGCTTCTTTTCTCTCCTTGCCTCTCCTAGCCTCTTCTCCTGTCTATTGTTTTCTTCCTTCTCTGTCTGTCAACCTCTGTGGGGTTGGCTGCATATATATGCAAATTTGTTGTCAATTTAAAGGCCTGACCCTCCTGCTGCAGCCATGAACTAACCGATCCCCTCTTGGTAGTCCACAGATACTTCATTTGCATAGTAGGCCAGAGTCAATTCATTTGCATAAGTATATTGACCAGTCCCTGCAAGATGCATGAAATAGACCCAATCCAAGGGCAAGCTGCAGCCCAGGGCCAGACAAAAAGTATCAAACCATGAGTTGTTTACAGCTTACCCAGGAAATGTCAATCAACCTGGACAAATGTAACAAACACTCTGGGGTAGAAAACTAGGGCAAAGGTAACTCCTCAGGGCTTAGGGGAGAATCTCTCAAGCTGTTTTTCAGAAGGACTAAGGAAAAAGGCCACATAAAGGAGCACACTTCACCATATTCAGTGTTGTGTCATTATTCTGATCTATACACAAGCAGGTGTCCCTGAGTGGTGCAAATAGCTAAGCACTCTACTACTAACCTAAAGCCACTCAGCGGTGCCGTGGAAGAAAGGCCTGGCTATCCACTTCTGAAAAGTCTCGGCCTTGAGAACCCTGTGGAGCAGTTCTAGTCTGCACACACGGGGTCTCTGTGAGTCGGTGCTGACTCGGTGGCAACATTTTACGGTCCCTGGGTGGCACACTTTGTGCTCCGCTGCTACCAAATGCTGGTGGTTCAGATAGACTCGGCGGTGCTGCCGAAGAAAGACCGGCAATCTGCTTTCATAAACATCACGGCCGAGAAAACTCTGTGGAGCAGTTCTGTTCTGTAACACGTTAGGTCAGCCTGAGTCTGAAGTGATGGTGGTAGTGGGTTGTGGGCTTGTTTTCTTAGCAATGACGCCGGTAGACCCTCAGCTTATTTATAAGAAACCTGCCTGTGGGAACACAGTTTGAAACTTCATCTGAGAAGAACAACGGAATTCTTTGGGAGCATGAGTGGGCTGCCCTGCTGGCACAAGAAGGACAGGATCCCAGCAACACCTCGTACTTAGAGGCTTGAACAGTATAGTTTGCTTATGTTCGTGCAAGAACTGAACAAGGATAACCCAGTGTCATGGACTGAACTGTGTCCCCCCAAAATATCTGTCAACTTGGCTAGGCCGTGATTCCCTGTATTATGTGATTGTTCACCATTTTGTTACCTGTTGTGATTTTCCTATTGTTGCAAATCCTACCTGTATGATGTTGATGAGGTGGGATTAGGGGCAGTTATGTTAATAGGCGGGATTCAATCTACAAGATTAGATTATGTTTTAAGTGAATCTCCTTTGAGGTATACAAGAGGGAAGCGAGCAGAGAGACGTGGGGGACCTCATACCACCAAGAAAGCAGCTCCAGGAGCAAAGCCCGTCCTTTGGACCTGAGGTTCCTGTGCTGAGAAGCTCCTCAACCAGGGAAGATTGATGACAAGGGCCTTCCCCTAGAGCCGACAGAGGAAGCCATTCCCTGGAGCTGGCACCCTGAATTTGTACTTCTAGCCTACCAGACTGTGAGAGAATAAACTTTTGCCTGTTAAAGCCATCCGCTGTGGTATTTCTATCATAGCAGCACTAGATGATTGAGGTTCCCAGGCATGTTACTTGTTCCAAGGTGACCACTGGAGCTCAACCTTCCACTGCTTCTCTACTGCAAAGTATCAATAGCTGCAGCAGCTGGAAGTCTCTGCCCAGACGTGGACCTTTATTGTCTCTGTGTGTTTCCCTTTTAGCCTCAGGAAATGAGAAGTAATGAGAAAAACTCTGGTGAGAAATCCTGGGCTCTGGCGCCTGCTCGGTTCCCGAGGTGGGCACCATGGGCTCACTCCAGGGCAGGCTGTGTACCTTGGGAGAAGCGGCTGAACTTCCCTGATCCTGACACCTTCGTCACAGAGAGACTTTTTTGATGGTTAGATGAGGTAGTGCCTTATACCTCGTAGGTGTTTGCTAATTCTTATGAGTCCCTGGGTGGTGCAGACAGTGAAGCTCTTGCCTGCTAATCAAACAGCTGGAGGTTAGAGTCTACCAGAAGTTCCTTGGAAGAAAGGCCTGGCGATCTACGTCTGAAAGGTCACAGCCAAGAAAACCCTATCGGGTGCACTTCTGCTCTGACACATGGAGTCGAGCTGACAGCAACTGTTTTGTTGTGGTGGTAAATTTATTTGCTTATTTTGTTAGTTCCCTACTTTCATTTTCTACTACCTCAGTTTCCCTCTTTCTGCATAGGAGTTTGGAAGTAGATAATATTGAAAGCCCTTTCCAGCTGTAAAAGTCTATTTAGGTCTGGGGAAGATAAAGCTAATTAATCCTCTTGGCCTTCTTATGGATGTTTTTGAATGAAATTCAGACTGAAGACAGTAGGAGGAACTGGACTGGGCTCCCTCAAAAATTCAAAAGCAACACTGCCCGGGACGCTGTTCCAGGTCCCCATTGCATCGCATAGTCGGAGTCAGATAGACCCTCTCTGACCCTCACAGCCACCACCCATCTGTCTGTCTGTCCCACTGTGATAGCTTGCGTGTTGCTCGGACGCTAGAAGCTATGCCACAGGTATTGCCAATACTAGCAGGGTCGCCCATGGCAGACACGTTTCAGCAGAGTTTCCAGACAAAGACTAAGAGGAAGGGCCTTTCGATCTGTTTCTGAAAATCGACCAGTGAGACCCTGTGGATCACAACAGAATGTCGTCTAATTGATAGAGCGCTGAAAGATGAGCCCCCTGGGTTGGAAGACACTTAAAATACACAGTGGCTGCAACAATGGACTCGAGCACACCAACAATCGTGACGATGGCGCAGGACCCGGCAATGTTTCACCCTGTTGTACGTGGGTTCCCAGGAGCTAGAGCCCACCTGATGGCAGCTAACGACAACAATGACACTTACTGACATCACCTTATTTAAACACAAAATCGTCCCTCCGCTGCCTCATGGAGAATTTTCTAAGTGCCTGTTTGGACGGTTTGAGTGTTACCTTGTGTGGGCTGCTGGTGGGAAGAGAGGAGAAAACGGCCAGTCGTGGGCACAATTGGGAAGCAGGCGATATTTGTGTAATAACTGTTTTTAATGCTTATGATCTTAAATGTGACATAACTTCCACAACAGGACATACTGGACCACTTAAACCTGCAACCTGCCTAGGTGTGCTCCATCGGCCTTCACGGCATCATCCCTCCAGCGTCCCCTTGAGGTTCTTTTCTCTCAGGTACCAACTTAGTCTGATAGCCACTCATTTCACCAAAACAAAACAAAACAAAAAAAGTTGCCTTCAGTTGACTCAGTGACACTGTAGGGCGGAGTAGAGCTGCCCCAAAGGGTTGCCAAGGCTGTAAATCTTCATGGAAGCAGACTGACACATCTTTCTCCCTCGGGGCAGCTGGCGGTTTGAACCCCCAGCCTTTCAGTTAACAGCCAAGTGTTTAACCACTGCACCACCAGGGTTCCTTCTCGTTTCACCATCAGGCAGGCGTTAATCTTCCTGGTTCCCAGTAGGTGTGATATCTCCCCCTAGGGTCCGTCTTCAAGGTTCTTCTCAGCCTTTTCAGTTGTCACAGATAACTGTCACTGAGGCTTGGAAGCCGGGATGCTAAATATCTTGAAATGAAGTGAATATTCCTGACAAACATCCCCACAGGTGAAAAACCAGTTTCTAAGTGATAGTGGAGGCTAAGCCTGCTTTATCTGCAAACTCCAGCCTTCATGCAACAGCCTGGGCGTGCACTGAACTGGGTAACACAGTTAATTCACCGGATGACTAGCCAAAATGCTGGCGGTTCGAACCCACCCAGAGGTGCCTCAGAAGACAGGCCTGGTGATCTGCTTCTGAAAGACCACAGTCTTGAAACCCTATGGAGCAGTTTTACTCTGCACTCATGAGTCGGCGTCGACTTGATTGCAACTGACAACAACAACCACAACCACATAAGCCGCAGGCAGACGGCACCCGTTTGGGACGCTCTCACTCGTTTGTGTCACTCGACTGGCCACACAACATCTGGGTGTTGGTCACATCATTTTTTTTTTTTTTTAATAATTTTTATTGTGCTTTAAGTGAAAGTTTACAAATCAAGTCAGACTGTCACATATAAGCTTCTATACACCTTACTCCATACTCCCACTTACTCTCCCCTTAATGAGTCAGCCCGCTCCCTCCTTCCAGTCTCTCCTTTCATGACCATTTTGCCTGTTTCTAACCCTCTCTACCCTCCCATCCCACCTCCAGACAGGAGATGCCAGCACAGTCTCAAGTGTCCACCTGAAACAAGTAGCTCACTCCTCATCAGCATCTCTCTCCCACCCATTGTCCAGTCCCTTTCATGTCTGATGATTTGTCTTCAGGGATGGTTCCCGTCCTGTGCCAACAGAAGGTCTGGGGACCATGACCGCCGGGATTCCTCTAGTCTCAGACCATTAAGTCTGGTCTTTTTATGAGAATTTGGGGTCTGCATCCCACTGATCTCCTGCTCCCTCAGGGGTTCTCTGTTGTGCTCCCTGTCAGGGCAGTCAGCGGTTGTGGCCAGGCACCATCTAGTTCTTCTGGTCTCAGGATGATGTAGGTCTCTGGTTCATGTGGCCCTTTCTGTCTCTTGGGCTCATAGTTATCGTGTGACCTTGGTGTTCTTCATTTTCCTTTGCTCCAGGTGGGTTGAGACCAGTTGATGCATCTTAGATGGCCGCTTGTTAGCATTTAAGACCCCAGAGTTGGTCACATCTTTAACCATTGCATCCATGGTGACTTGACTTTTAATGAAGAGCCCAGCGAGCATCGGAGCACCTACTCCAAGAACTCCTTAGAAGCATTTATATATCAAAATACATCTTATTTTATTAACTCACTTTTCTTTCATGTCTCCTTTATGTAAAAATTTGGTCCCTTCGTGATGAAAATGGTTAGGTATGTGGCTACTAACCAAAAGGTTGGGGGTTCAAATCTACCCAGAGGTGCCTCAGAAGAAGGGCCCGGTGATCTACTTCAAAAAAAACCAGTCATTGGAAATCCTACAGAGCACGTTCTGCTCGGACATTGGGGGGCGCCGTGAGTCGGAGCTGACAGCGTGGCAACTGGTTTTTCATATTAAAATTAAGAAAGTATATTGCTTTTGTAAGAGGTTATATTATCTACGAATCTCACTTGAAGATCATAAAGGAGTATTACAAAATCTTTGTTATAAGAGGGGTATCGGGTCTGATAAAAATTGAAGATGTTTTACAAAAATGGCTCATGGTGTGACCCTTCTCGGGGGTGATGGTGTGTTTTCCCCATTTTTCATTTAAGGCTTTTTAAAGACTTAAATGCCTAAAGAATCTCTGTCTCCTTGTGGGATTTCAGTAACCATGGCAGGGAAGGGTTCTGGAATCAGTGGAAACTGTCCCAGGTCCTCTGAAACTGTGCTGTGCAGGTGGCTACTGGATCTGCCTTTCCCACATAGGTGCTGTGCTTGACAGGCTGGTCCAGACTTCACGAGCCTGAAATGAGGATCACCTCGGAGCCAAGCGAGACATTAAATCAGTGCTTATCAAGGCCGTGGAGGTAATTAAGCCAGTTTCAGGTCCTGAGAAGGGAGAGGGGAATTATGAATCCCTAACAGGGGCCAATGGAGCCCTGGTGGCGCGGTGCTCAAGAACTCGGCTGCTAACCAAAAGGTCGGCAGTTCAAATCCACCAGCTACTGCTTGGAAACTCTATGGGGAAGTTCTGCTCTGTCCAATAGGGTCGCTATGAATGGAAGCAGACTCTACGGCACCTAACAACAACATGGGCCAAGGGAGCCCCTGGCGGGTGCAAATGGCTAAGCAGTTGGCCGCTTACAGAAAGGTTGAAGGTTTGAGTCCACGCAGAGGTGCCTTGGAAGAAAGTCCTGGCAATCTACTTTGGAAACATCAGCCACTGAAAACCCTGCAGAGGACTTAGATTTCTGCTCTGACACACACGGGGGCGCCGTGAGTTAGAGCCAACCAGATGGCAACTGGGTTTTTACCACGAGCAAAGGGCTGCCCGGCACCCTCCGCTGCTCCCTCGGATTGAGCTGGAACACGCTTGCCTTCAAAGTAGACCTTCGCTGAGTCGTCCGCAGTGTACCTTTCACGGCCATGTGGCCTGCAGAGGTTTTCACTTCCTTCCCACCACCGACAATCCCGATTCCGCCTCTAGAAACCTGCTGCAGCCGTACTCAGCCCCCTATAGTCAGCCCCCCATAGTCAGCCCCCATTCAGATCCTTGCTCTGGAATTCAGCTCCTCCCCAGACGTGGAAGGTTCCCAGCTGCTCACTGCTACCTCACAGCCTGCCCCCGTTTACTGGGAGCACAGGAAGAAGAGGGGTGAATTGTGGACCTCGTTCTCCACTGGCAGACGGTGGAAAGCAAAGACAGCTATTCCCGGCGCAGGCAAACCCTCTGTTTCCACCCGTGTTACCCAGGACATCGCCTTAATGACTTACTCATGCATTTGCTTTCCTTCTTTCTCGCTCTTTTCTGGGTATGTCATGGGAAGGGATACAAGCTGAAATGTCCAGATACACACTGGCTGCTTTTAAGCCTCACGCTGGAGAGCTAAGCGCTTATGAACAAGTCTGTATGGTCTACAGGCTAATCCTGGCCATTTCTGGAGAGCCGGGATGCTAAACATCTTGAAATGAAGGGGACGGTCAAGATATTTGAGATTCCAAGATCAAAGAAAGGCCTTCTGGCCACGACAGTGTCTTGTATTTGAAAGCTGCTTTGAAGACAGGTTACAGTTACTCATAATTGTTCATTCTAAGGCAAGCGATGTATGTTTTTGTCTGTTTCAGGTTTCTTTGTACGTTAGTAAAACTACAGTTTAAGTTACTCCCACCTCCTGTTCTACCCTGGGATTTTAAATTGTGCTTCACCCAATTGCTTTAGGTTCCTGTGGCACAGGACTGCAGGTTCCTGAATGTTCATTCCAAGGCGGAGGCGGGGGAAGAGACAGGACTTCAGAATCATTTTGCTGCTTGTCCCTGAAGGAGGTGGGAGCTGTCTTCATCTGGTGGTGCTCCCAGTCCCCCGATAAGAACTAAGAAGGCACACAGGCCACTGCACCTTTTAATGTCCCTACATGGCATCAAGACATGTCCTGGTGGCCCTGGCTGCCTGCAGCTGGCCCTGCGGGCCGTGAAGCGTGACCGTGGAGAAGCAAGCGTTGTCACCACGGCCCTCCCGATTGCACCGTCGGGCCACGCACAGCCCCTCCCTGGGACACTGCCCCCTCGTGCTCACCACACCCGGTGAAGCAGGCTTCTCTCTGCTCTTTAGGGGAGGAGGCTGGGCTCAGAAAACTTAAGTCTGAGAGAAAGCGTGGCTTGGGCTCCGAGTGGCTGACCTGTGTTTGCATCTTAGCCTACCCTGGGAGCTGTGTGACTTTGGGTGTGGTGGCAGACAGCTCTGTGTCTATCAAAACCTGTCTCCTTCCATCCCAGCACAGAGCGGGACGCTTCCCCAGCTGCTGCCTGGCAGGGCCTCACTGCTGATTCAGGCCACGGAAGTCCACAGACGTTCAAGGGCGAGCCTTTCTCCTTCTCGGTGTTACGGATGGAATCTTGTCCCTCTGAAATGTGTGTTGTAAATCCTACCCGTACACATGTGCATATAGTCCCACTTGGGAATAGGGGCTTTTTTGTTACGTTAACGAGGCCGTATCACTGCAGGCTGTCTTAAGCAGATCATTCCTGAGATACAAAAGAGCAGCTATGGAGGGAAGACACAGGCCACATGAAGATCGGCAAGGAACTGAGGAACAAAAGCTGAAAAGAGATAATGTCCTTTCTCCAGAGCCGACACCCTGAATTCAGCTAGCCTCCTAAACTGTGAGAAAATAGATTTCTGCTCATGAAAGTCACTCCCTTGTGGTATATCTATTACAGCAGCATGAAGGCACTAAGACACTCTGGGAGCGCTCCAGTCCCCAGGGGAGGATGGGAGGGTAGAGACACAGAGGGGCCTCTGACTGACCTCATAGAAGCCACCTGCCAACCAGGAGCTCAGGCATCGATTTCTTTCTAATGTAACTTCTCTTGGATGAAGCCCCTGAGAATTGGGGCTCATTCGTTACAGCAGCTGGCATTACCACAACTCACAAGAGTCTGTACCCACCCTCTGGGATCCTTAGATTTCTCATCCATAGCATGGGGGAAAGGAGCCCTGGTGGCGCAGTGGTTAAGCGCTTCGCTGCTAACCCGAAGGTCGGCGGTTTGAACACACTGTCGTCTCCACAGGAAGAAGATGTCACAGTCTCTTCTGTAAAGATTTCCAGCCTTAGAAACCCTATGTGGCAGTTCTACCCTGTCCTGTAGGGTTGCTACGAGTCAGAATCGAGTCAACGGCAACAGCCTAGCACGGGGAATAACACCTGCCATGCCGAATTCAAGTAAAGATTGAAAGACACGAAGTATTTACGTGCTTCTTGAACAACGTCCGGCTGGAAGTGCTTGACGCGTATTTGTTCCCTTGCTTTCAGTGCGGCCGCTCCATCTCCTTAATCCTTTAGCTGCCCTCTTCTGAGCCTTCTCCCTCCTTTGTTCATCTGTGGGAGACGCACTCACCACAATTGCCCACCGTGTTCAGTGAGGGGAGTTCCAGGATTTAGTACTTCCTTACAGCCTGCTTCTCACCATTGCACTGCTTCAGTGTCAATATTCCCCCAATTCCACACGGGGTGTTAAGTGGTACAAGAGGCAGCACTCCAGGGCGAACAGACCTGTCTAAAAAAGCTGCTCCTAATAATAGCAGTGTGTGAGTCCTGTAATCATCAGCTGCTGAAGGCTCTCCCTGTTGGTTGGAAACTGGCTGAAATCACATGCTAATAGCTCGTAATTACATGTCTCTGCCAAGTGCTCTCTCAACAGAACAGCTCTGCATGGGCTCCTGGGGGATGTAGCACCTGCCGAGGGACTCTTAGGACCCCATGGGGCCGCAGCAAAGGCAGCACCTGAGCCCCAAGGTTGGTGTGCACACCTTTGTTTCCCAGGAGGTGAGACAGAGCACCTCCTTCAAGCCCAGCCCATGGGCACCCTCCGTGCAGGGTCATTGTCAAAGACAGAGCTCAAGAAGGACGGAATTCAGGCAAAGCAAGCGCAAGCTGAGTGCTCCCTCTCAAAGGAAAGACTGAGGGGTTTGCATGGCAGCCTCAGGGCCCTGTAGGTGGATGTCAGTCTCATGACAAACTTCTCAGATGAGGGCCACCAAGTCTAAATTTCAAGAATGACAACTAAAGGATTGCGTGTGTGTACACTTATGATTCACATATATAAATGTTTATACATCATATACAAAAACACTAGACTCATGGCAACCCCATGTGTGTTGGAGTAGAACTGTGCCCCATAGGGTGTTCACTGGCTGATTCTTCACAAGCAGATTGCCAGGCCTTTCTTTTAAGACATCGCAGGGTGGACTCAAATCGCCAACCTTTTAGTTAGCACCGAGCACATCGACCGTTTACTAGACAGCCATACGTCATTTTACACACACACACACACACACACATATCTATACTCATTGCCGTCGAGGTCATTCCACTCGTAGTGACCCTATAGGGCAGGGTAGTACTGCAAATCTTTAGAAAAGCAGACTGCCACATCCTTCTCCCACAGGGCAGCTTGTGGGTTCTAACCTCCAACCTCTCGGTCAGCAGCTGAACTCTTAACCACTGTGCCACCAGGGCTTCTATGCGTATATATAAACCGTTGCCATCCACTCAATTCCAACTTACAGTGTCCCTATAGGACACAGTAGAGCTGACCCATAGGGTTCCCAAGGAGCAGCTGGTAGATTCGAACTGCCAACCTTTTGGTTAGCAACATGGTTCTACCACTTTGCCACACACATACACATGCACACCTGCACACACGCGCACACACACACGCATTCATTTATCTTTTATTAATCACTCATGTACCAGCCACTCCCTACACACGTTACATCACTCATCTGCTGCTCGCACCATTAACCCGTTTACAGATGAAAACCCTGAGGAGACTCGGCATCTGGTACAAGGTCACCCACCTGGGAACCAGAAGGGCCACCATGTGAATCTGCACCTGACTTCAAAGCCAGTGATAACCACCAGGATACACTGCTTCAAGAGTTTTATCTGGCTCTGGATAAAATCGTCTAGTTACTTCGTAATTACGGCAGAACACGGAGAACACAGACGACTCTGCAGCAGTCATTGCTCTCCCCAGCGTTACGGTGGCTCAAAAAGACCCAAGCTGATTCACCATGCGTTGCCATTTTGCACATGTCATTCAGACGGTGGCTACTCACCCTCATGATCATAGTACAGGAAAAAATCCACTTCTCCCAAATCATTGCAGATTGCAAAACAACCAGGGACCGAGCAAAGGTACTTCAAGTGTGGACTTCAGCCCAGTGAATATTCGTAAAAGTGAAACTTTGACCTAGTGGCCCAGTTGGAGGCCATACAAGGCAGCCTTGGGGATCCCAGCGGATGAGACGGGAGGAGAGGCACAGAAGAATATTAAGAAGCCGAGAGGTAAGCAAGTTTGAAAACGGGGTGAGAAATGACAGTGGCAGGGAGTGGCCGTTAGGAGACGCTGCACGCTGGAGGGGAGACAGATGGACTGTGCAGGGCGGTCTGTGTGGGTGTGGATGGGGGACTTGATCTGTTCAGTATGTGAGGGCATCCGCACAGAGTGAATCGGGCCTCAAAGACCCAGACTAGAAGGGCCTTGGCTTGTCCATGACCAGGAGAGAATGGTGGGGAGAAGGCAGGGGATAGACAGATGGAGAGTCCCTGGTTTACGTGGCTGGGTTGGAGGGGGGCAGAACAGAAAACAGGGCCAGCTACAGCGGCATGTGACCCGTAGAATCCTGTGCTCAGATGGCCCCTCAATTGGCCAAATGCTCTGCTGTTGCCATCTTGAAATTTGCAGTAATTTTGTCTTTGAACTTGTCTTCTATAAGTGAGGTGTCCCTGGGTGGTACAAACAGTTCGCATGCTCTCTGCTAACCAAAAAGTTGGTGGTCCAAGTTCACCCAGTGGCACCTCTGAAGAAAGGCCTGGTGATCTCCTTCCAAAAAACCCAGCCACTGAAAACCGTATGGAGCACCGTCCTCCTGTGACAGAGATGGGGCAACACGAGTCAGGGCAGGCTCTGTGGCAACTGGTTGGCTCAGTAAGCGTAATCCAGTGGGGCCATGGCGTGTGTGTGAGCGCAGGACTGAGGTGCGGTGAGCATGGCCGTCACTCTGTGAGCCCCACTCTCCTGGGGCGTTTACAGTGCCCCGGGAGCCAGCTGTCCAGAGGACCCCAGTGTGTGGGGTTCAGGCTGGGCTTGTTCTTCGGTTCTTTCAGCCTGAGAAATGCGGAGCCCGTTCCTCCCTTTTGGCCTCCTATCTCCAGGTCTTTGCCCATGTCATCATAATATTTTACTTTGTCTTCTCGAGCCGCCCTTTGAAATCTTGTGTTCAACTCTTTTACTTCATCGTTTCTTCCTTTCTATTTATCTACTCAATGTTCAAAAGCAAGTTTCAGAGTCTCTTTTGACATCCATTTCATTTTTTCTTTCTTTCCTATCTTTTTAATGATCTCTTGCTTTCATCACATATGATGTCCTTGATGTCATTCCACCACTCATCTGGTCTTTCGTCATTAGTGTTGAACGCGTCAAATCTGTTCTGTGCTCGTCTCTAAGTTCAGGTGGGATATACTTGAGGTCGTGCTTTGGCTCTCTGGACTTGTTCTAATTTTCTTCAGCTTCAACTTGAACTTGCATAGGAGCAATTGATGGTCTGTCCCACAGTCGGCCCCTGGCCTTCTTCTGACTGATGATTTTGAGCTTCTCCATCGTCTCTTTCCACAAATGTAGTCGGTTTGATTCCTGTGTGTTCCATCTGGTGAGGTCCATGTATACAGTCTTGTTTATGTTGTTGAAAAAAGTTTTTCCAATAAATAAGTCCTGGGTCTTACAAAATTCTATCACATGATCGCCAGTGTTGTTTCTATCACTAAGGCCATGTTTTCCAACTACTGATGCTTCTTCTTTGTTTTCAACTTTCTCATCCCAGTCACCAGTAATTATCAACGCATCTTGATTGCATGTTTAATCAATTTCAGATTGCAGAAACTGGTAAAAATCTTCAGTTTCTTCATATTTGGCTTTAGTAGTTGGTGCATAAATTTGAATAATAATCATATTAACTGGTGTTCTTTGTAGGCATGGCCCTGGTGGTGCAGTGGAATCCACCAGCTGCTCCTTGGAAACCCTGTGGGGCATTCTTCTCTGTCCTTTAGGGTCGCTAGGAGTCAGAATCGAATCGACAGCAACGGGTTTGTAGGCATATGGATATTATCGTGTCACTGATGGCATTGTACTTGATAGACAGATCTTGAAATGGTCTTTCTGACAATGAATGTGGCATCATACGTCTTCAATTTGTCATTCCCTCATCCCCACAGACCATATGCCTGTAGGATTCAGAATGCCCAGGATAGCTATCTTCAAGTGTTCCTTTTCATTTTTGGCAACTTCCAGTTTTCCTAGGTTCATACTTTGTACATTCCACATTCTAATTATAAATGCATGTTTGCAGCTGTTTCTTCTTATTTTGAGTTGAGCCATATCAGCAAATGAATGCCCCGAAAGTTTTACTCCATCCAGGTCATTAAGGTGCACTCTGCTTTGAGGCGGCAGCTCTTCCCCAGTTGCATTTTGAGTATCTTCCAACCTGAGAGGCTCCATTTCCTGGCGCTTTATACCAGACAATGTTTCACTTCACTGGCCAGTTTTTTCAGAGGTAGACCACCAGGTCCTTCTTCCTGGTTTGTCTTAGTCTGGAAGTTCCACCAAAACCTGTCTACCATGGGTGGCCCTACCGGTATTAGAAATACCAGTAGCATACATTCCAGTATCACAGCAACACACAAGTCACCACAGTAGGACACACTGACAGACAAGTGGTGGATAAGAAATGTAGCTGCTGTTAAAAGTAAGTGTCTACTGTGTGTGATCTATGCCTCTTGACCTATATACAGGCAGTACATAGACCAAGAGGCAGTTGTTCAAGAAAACCAGGGGATACTGCATGGTTTAAGGTCAGGAAAGGTGTGTATAAGGGTTGTATCCTTTCACCGTACTTATTCATTCCGTATGCTGAGCAAATAATCCAAGAAGCTGGACTATATGAAGAAGAACGGGGCATCAGGATTGAAGGAAGACTCATTAACAACCTGTGTTTTGCAGATGACACAATCTCGTTTGCTAAAAGTGAAGGGGACTTGAAGCGCTTACTGATGAATATCAAAGACCACAGTCTTCAGTATGGATTGCACCTCAACATAAAGAAAACAAAAATCCTCACCACTGGACCAGTGAGCAACACCATGATAAACAGAGAAAAGACTGAAGTTGTCAAGGATTTCATTTTACTTGGATCCACAATCAACAGCCATGGAAGCAGCAGTCAAGAAATCAAATGACACATTGCATTGGCCAAACCTGCCAAAGACATTTTTAAAGTGTTAAAAAGCAAAGATGTCACCTTGAAGATTAAGGTGCATCTGACCCACGCCATGATATTTTCAGTCACCTCCTATGCATGCAAAACCTGGACAATGAATAAGGAAAACCAATGAAGAATTGATGTCTTTGAATTGTTGTGTCGGCAAACCATATTGACTATACCATGGACTGCCAAAAGAATGAACAAATCTGTCTTGGAAGAAGTACAGCCAGAACGCTGCTTAGAAGCAAGGATGGCGAAACTACGTCTCACATACTTTGGACATGTTGTTAAGAGGGATCAGTCCCTAGAGAAAGACATCATGCTTGATAAAGTAGAGGGTCAGTGGAAAAGAGGAAGACCCTCAATGAGATGGACTGACACAGCGGTGGCAACAATGGTCTCAAACGTAACAGCGGTTGTGCAGATGGCACAGGACCATGCCGTGTTTCATTCTGTTGTACACAGGGTCGCTATGAGTGGGAATTGACCTGACAGCACCTAACAACAACTATGTGTGAGTCATTTTACTTCCTTTATCATTTCTACAGCAACCTTGCATAAATAGCATTATTTTTCTCATTTTACAGGCAAAAAAATTGAGGCTCAAGAAGTTTGCATTGGTTACTAATGGACCCACAAGCTTGTAAAGTTGCTGAATCTGAATTTGCTATCTCATCCAAGAGATTTCAAAATCATCCTATTTGGTGATATCCCATGCTTATCCTCTCTGCTAGTCTGTTTTGAGGTCCTTCCTGTCCCCCTACGTACGTGGAAAAATTTCATAGGACACCATTGCTGGTTTATTTTTTTTTTCCCCTCGTCTTATTCTTAAGTTTAAGCAGAAAATTCCATGAAGACATTCTCTGGAATTTACACTTGTCAACTACCAGGAACAATTAGGACTTTGTCATTCTCAAAGAAGATTATAGAATCCACACAGTTTCCTGGGCCTATCTGGTGGCCGAGAAACTAATGAATAAGAAGTTCGTCCGATGCTGTCCCTAAGATGCTGCCACTGAGAGTGGTCCCTTCAAAACTAAGGGCTTGAAGCCCCTTTAGGCTGATTACCCCAGACAAAGACATCTGCCCGTGCTGTGACGTTCCGTTATTATTGTTAGTTGTCACCGAGTCGGCTCCAATTCGTGGCCACCTTATAAACAACAGAACGAGACGTTTCGTTACTACGCTGCCCTGTACGTCTGCATTGCAGCGGGACCTTGAGGAGACCTTGTTTTTCTCAGAGCGGACACTGTGTGTACTTGACCGGATCTGTACTCACGGGTGCTGACGCTGCTGACAACTTCCCCTTTTTTTTTTTTAACAGAGTTACAGAACCTGCGACACTATTCTTAGCGTGAGAGTGGTACTTTCCCGGAAAAGCAGTCAACCAGGTTATTGGCAAAACTTGTTCGCTGTGTTTCATTTTTAAATTTTTAATCAATTTAATGAAAATCTCTTAAAGAAAATCTTGGCACTAAATTTTGAAAAAGTAGTCAACCCCCAGCGTTCCAGGAAGATCATCCCTGAATCAACAAAAGGAACTTAAAAACAATGCCCTTACCTGAGAGTTGTGTGAATTAGCTGATGCCTCAGTTTCCTAGTTGTGCTGGTGGCTTTAAAGAACTGAAATTTATTTTCTCACAGCTCTGGGGATAGAAGTCCAAATCAGTGCCTCAGCCGTGTTGATTCCTTCCTTGCAGGAGCCCTGGGTGTTCCTTGACTTCTTGGCGAACCTCACGTGGTACCTGTCTCATCTGCTCTTCTATAACTCAGGAGTGATTAGATGTAGGACCCAACCTACTCGGGCAAGATCTAAGGCACACAGCAAAGAAAACCTGTTCCCAGACAGGATCACATTCACAGGTATAGGGTTAGGATTTCAACACGTTTTAGGAGTGGACACAATTTAATCCATAATAGCTGGTCAATAAATAATTACTAGACATGTAGAAACAGAGGAGCCCTGGTGGCACAGTGGTTAAGTGCTCGGCTGCTAACTGAAAGGTTGGTGGTTTGAACCCAAGAGTCGCTCCACTGGAGAAAGATGTGGTAGTCTGTTTCCGTAAAGATTTACAGCCTGGGAAACCCTATGGGGCAGTTCTCCTCTGTCCTACAGGGTCTATAGTAAGTGATGGATTTTGAGTTTTGGGTACGTAGAAAAAAAATTGTGTCTCAATGAAAAACTACAGCACACCCTTCTAAGTCAGCTGTCTGAGTCTGGCTGTGTTCATTGTTTCTGAGCTATTTTGCAACTCTTTGTAAATAGTAGGTAACAGATAGCTTTGTAAACTCTGTCCTGCCTAGTAGTGATTTTTACTGGCCTCCTCCTCCACTGTAGAAAAATGACCTTTGTCTCCACTTACAATTCGTTTCAGCAATCCTTTACTCCACATATCTGAGCCTGATGGCGCGAGCAGTTTGTGATCAGTTGCTAACCTAAAGATTGGCAGTTCAAAACCCATCCAGAGGCTCCACAGAAGAAAGGCCTGGCGATCTGCTTGCATAAAAATCACAGCCACAAAAATGCTCTGGGGCAGTTCTACCCTGTAACACGGGGCGTCTCCAGGGGCAGATCTACCCTGTATCACCGGGCGTCTCCGGGAGTCGGGACGGACGCAGTTCTACCCTGTAACACGGGCGTCTCCAGGGGCAGATCTACCCTGTATCACCGGGCGTCTCCGGGAGTCCGGACGGACGCAGTTCTACCCTGTAACACGGGGCGTCTCCAGGGGCAGATCTACCCTGTAACACGGGGCGTCTCCGGGAGTCCGGACGGACGCAGTTCTACCCTGTAACACGGGCGTCTCCAGGGGCAGATCTACCCTGTAACACGGGGCGTCTCCGGGAGTCCGGACGGACGCAGTTCTACCCTGTAACACGGGCGTCTCCAGGGGCAGATCTACCCTGTAGCACGGGGCGTCTCCAGGGGCAGATCTACCCTGTAACACGGGGCGTCTCCGGGAGTCGGGACGGACGCAGTTCTACCCTGTAACACGGGCGTCTCCAGGGGCAGATCTACCCTGTAACACGGGGCGTCTCCGGGAGTCCGGACGGACGCAGTTCTACCCTGTAACACGGGGGTCTCCAGGGGCAGATCTACCCTGTAACACCGGGCGTCTCAGGGAGTCCGGACGGACGCAGTTCTACCCTGTAACACGGGGCATCTCCAGGGGCAGATCTACCCTGTAACACGGGGCGTCTCCGGGAGTCCGGACGGACGCAGTTCTACCCTGTAACACGGGCGTCTCCAGGGGCAGATCTACCCTGTAACACCGGGCGTCTCAGGGAGTCCGGACGGACGCAGTTCTACCCTGTAACACGGGGCGTCTCCAGGGGCAGATCTACCCTGTAACACGGGGCGTCTCCGGGAGTCCGGACGGAGGCAGTTCTACCCTGTAACACGGGCGTCTCCAGGGGCAGATCTACCCTGTAACACCGGGCGTCTCAGGGAGTCCGGACGGACGCAGTTCTACCCTGTAACACGGGCGTCTCCAGGGGCAGATCTACCCTGTAACACCGGGCGTCTCAGGGAGTCCGGACGGACGCAGTTCTACCCTGTAACACGGGCGTCTCCAGGGGCAGATCTACCCTGTATCACCGGGCGTCTCCGGGAGTCGGGACGGACGCAGTTCTACCCTGTAACACGGGGCGTCTCCGGGAGTCGGACGGACGCAGTTCTACCCTGTAACACGGGGCGTCTCCAGGGGCAGATCTACCCTGTAACACCGGGCGTCTCAGGGAGTCCGGACGGACGCAGTTCTACCCTGTAACACGGGGCGTCTCCAGGGGCAGATCTACCCTGTAACACGGGGCGTCTCCGGGAGTCCGGACGGACGCAGTTCTACCCTGTAAAACGGGCGTCTCCAGGGGCAGATCTACCGTGTAACACGGGGCGTCTCCGGGAGTCCGGACGGACGCAGTTCTACCCTGTAACACGGGCGTCTCCAGGGGCAGATCTACCCTGTAACACGGGGCGTCTCCAGGGGCAGATCTACCCTGTAACACGGGGCGTCTCCGGGAGTCCGGACGGACGCAGTTCTACCCTGTAACACGGGCGTCTCCAGGGGCAGATCTACCCTGTAACACGGGGCGTCTCCGGGAGTCCGGACGGACGCAGTTCTACCCTGTAACACGGGCGTCTCCAGGGGCAGATCTACCCTGTAACACCGGGCGTCTCAGGGAGTCCGGACGGACGCAGTTCTACCCTGTAACACGGGGCGTCTCCAGGGGCAGATCTACCCTGTAACACGGGGCGTCTCCGGGAGTCCGGACGGACGCAGTTCTACCCTGTAACACGGGCGTCTCCAGGGGCAGATCTACCCTGTAACACCGGGCGTCTCAGGGAGTCCGGACGGACGCAGTTCTACCCTGTAACACGGGCGTCTCCAGGGGCAGATCTACCCTGTAACACCGGGCGTCTCAGGGAGTCCGGACGGACGCAGTTCTACCCTGTAACACGGGCGTCTCCAGGGGCAGATCTACCCTGTAACACCGGGCGTCTCAGGGAGTCCGGACGGACGCAGTTCTACCCTGTAACACGGGCGTCTCCAGGGGCAGATCTACCCTGTATCACCGGGCGTCTCCGGGAGTCGGGACGGACGCAGTTCTACCCTGTAACACGGGGCATCTCCGGGAGTCGGACGGACGCAGTTCTACCCTGTAACACGGGGCGTCTCCAGGGGCAGATCTACCCTGTAACACCGGGCGTCTCAGGGAGTCCGGACGGACGCAGTTCTACCCTGTAACACGGGGCGTCTCCAGGGGCAGATCTACCCTGCAACACGGGGCGTCTCCGGGAGTCGGGACGGACGCAGTTCTACCCTGTAACACGGGGCGTCTCCAGGGGCAGATCTACCCTGTAACACCGGGCGTCTCCGGGAGTCCGGACGGACGCAGTTCTACCCTGTAAAACGGGCGTCTCCAGGGGCAGATATACCGTGTAACACGGGGCGTCTCCGGGACTCCGGACGGACGCAGTTCTACCCTGTAACACGGGCGTCTCCAGGGGCAGATCTACCCTGTAACACGGGGCGTCTCCGGGAGTCCGGACGGACGCAGTTCTACCCTGTAACACGGGCGTCTCCAGGGGCAGATCTACCCTGTAACACCGGGCGTCTCCGGGAGTCCGGACGGACGCAGTTCTACCCTGTAACACGGGCGTCTCCAGGGGCAGATCTACCCTGTAACACCGGGCGTCTCAGGGAGTCCGGACGGACGCAGTTCTACCCTGTAACACGGGCGTCTCCAGGGGCAGATCTACCCTGTATCACCGGGCGTCTCCGGGAGTCGGGACGGACGCAGTTCTACCCTGTAACACGGGGCGTCTCCGGGAGTCCGGACGGACGCAGTTCTACCCTGTAACACGGGCGTCTCCAGGGGCAGATCTACCCTGTAACACCGGGCGTCTCAGGGAGTCCGGACGGACGCAGTTCTACCCTGTAACACGGGCGTCTCCAGGGGCAGATCTACCCTGTAACACCGGGCGTCTCCGGGAGTCCGGACGGACGCAGTTCTACCCTGTAACACGGGCGTCTCCAGGGGCAGATCTACCCTGTAACACCGGGCGTCTCCGGGAGTCCGGACGGACGCAGTTCTACCCTGTAACACGGGCGTCTCCAGGGGCAGATCTACCGTGTATCACCGGGCGTCTCCGGGAGTCGGGACGGACGCAGTTCTACCCTGTAACACGGGGCGTCTCCGGGAGTCGGACGGACGCAGTTCTACCCTGTAACACGGGGCGTCTCCAGGGGCAGATCTACCCTGTAACACCGGGCGTCTCAGGGAGTCCGGACGGACGCATTTCTACCCTGTAACACGGGGCGTCTCCAGGGGCAGATCTACCCTGTAACACGGGGCGTCTCCGGGAGTCCGGACGGACGCAGTTCTACCCTGTAACACGGGCGTCTCCAGGGGCAGATCTACCCTGTAACACGGGGCGTCTCCGGGAGTCCGGACGGACGCAGTTCTACCCTGTAACACCGGCGTCTCCAGGGGCAGATCTACCCTGTAACACGGGGCGTCTCCAGGGGCAGATCTACCCTGTAACACGGGGCGTCTCCGGGAGTCCGGACGGACGCAGTTCTACCCTGTAACACGGGCGTCTCCAGGGGCAGATCTACCCTGTAACACGGGGCGTCTCCGGGAGTCCGGACGGACGCAGTTCTACCCTGTAACACGGGCGTCTCCAGGGGCAGATCTACCCTGTAACACCGGGCGTCTCAGGGAGTCCGGACGGACGCAGTTCTACCCTGTAACACGGGGCGTCTCCAGGGGCAGATCTACCCTGTAACACGGGGCGTCTCCGGGAGTCCGGACGGACGCAGTTCTACCCTGTAACACGGGCGTCTCCAGGGGCAGATCTACCCTGTAACACCGGCGTCTCAGGGAGTCCGGACGGACGCAGTTCTACCCTGTAACACGGGCGTCTCCAGGGGCAGATCTACCCTGTAACACCGGGCGTCTCAGGGAGTCCGGACGGACGCAGTTCTACCCTGTAACACGGGCGTCTCCAGGGGCAGATCTACCCTGTAACACCGGGCGTCTCAGGGAGTCCGGACGGACGCAGTTCTACCCTGTAACACGGGCGTCTCCAGGGGCAGATCTACCCTGTATCACCGGGCGTCTCCGGGAGTCGGGACGGACGCAGTTCTACCCTGTAACACGGGGCGTCTCCGGGAGTCGGACGGACGCAGTTCTACCCTGTAACACGGGGCGTCTCCAGGGGCAGATCTACCCTGTAACACCGGGCGTCTCAGGGAGTCCGGACGGACGCAGTTCTACCCTGTAACACGGGGCGTCTCCAGGGGCAGATCTACCCTGCAACACGGGGCGTCTCCGGGAGTCGGGACGGACGCAGTTCTACCCTGTAACACGGGGCGTCTCCAGGGGCAGATCTACCCTGTAACACGGGGCGTCTCCGGGAGTCCGGACGGACGCAGTTCTACCCTGTAAAACGGGCGTCTCCAGGGGCAGATATACCGTGTAACACGGGGCGTCTCCGGGACTCCGGACGGACGCAGTTCTACCCTGTAACACGGGCGTCTCCAGGGGCAGATCTACCCTGTAACACGGGGCGTCTCCGGGAGTCCGGACGGACGCAGTTCTACCCTGTAACACGGGCGTCTCCAGGGGCAAATCTACCCTGTAACACCGGGCGTCTCAGGGAGTCCGGACGGACGCAGTTCTACCCTGTAACACGGGGCGTCTCCAGGGGCAGATCTACCGTGTAACACGGGGCGTCTCCGGGAGTCCGGACGGACGCAGTTCTACCCTGTAACACGGGCGTCTCCAGGGGCAGATCTACCCTGTAACACGGGGCGTCTCCAGGGGCAAATCTACCCTGTAACACGGGGCGTCTCCGGGAGTCCGGACGGACGCAGTTCTACCCTGTAACACGGGCGTCTCCAGGGGCAGATCTACCCTGTAACACGGGGCGTCTCCAGGGGCAGATCTACCCTGTAACACGGGGCGTCTCCGGGACTCCGGACGGACGCAGTTCTACCCTGTAACACGGGCGTCTCCAGGGGCAGATCTACCCTGTAACACGGGGCGTCTCCAGGGGCAGATCTACCCTGTAACACGGGGCGTCTCCGGGACTCCGGACGGACGCAGTTCTACCCTGTAACACGGGCGTCTCCAGGGGCAGATCTACCCTGTAACACGGGGCGTCTCCGGGAGTCCGGACGGACGCAGTTCTACCCTGTAACACGGGCGTCTCCAGGGGCAGATCTACCCTGTAACACCGGGCGTCTCAGGGAGTCCGGACGGACGCAGTTCTACCCTGTAACACGGGCGTCTCCAGGGGCAGATCTACCCTGTAACACCGGGCGTCTCAGGGAGTCCGGACGGACGCAGTTCTACCCTGTAACACGGGCGTCTCCAGGGGCAGATCTACCCTGTATCACCGGGCGTCTCCGGGAGTCCGGACGGACGCAGTTCTACCCTGTAACACGGGGCGTCTCCAGGGGCAGATCTACCCTGTAACACGGGGCGTCTCCGGGAGTCCGCACGGACGCAGTTCTACCCTGTAACACGGGCGTCTCCAGGGGCAGATCTACCCTGTAACACGGGGCGTCTCCGGGAGTCCGGACGGACGCAGTTCTACCCTGTAACACGGGCGTCTCCAGGGGCAGATCTACCCTGTAGCACGGGGCGTCTCCAGGGGCAGATCTACCCTGTAACACGGGGCGTCTCCGGGAGTCCGGACGGACGCAGTTCTACCCTGTAACACGGGCGTCTCCAGGGGCAGATCTACCCTGTAACACGGGGCGTCTCCGGGAGTCCGGACGGACGCAGTTCTACCCTGTAACACGGGGGTCTCCAGGGGCAGATCTACCCTGTAACACCGGGCGTCTCAGGGAGTCCGGACGGACGCAGTTCTACCCTGTAACACGGGGCGTCTCCAGGGGCAGATCTACCCTGTAACACGGGGCATCTCCGGGAGTCCGGACGGACGCAGTTCTACCCTGTAACACGGGCGTCTCCAGGGGCAGATCTACCCTGTAACACCGGGCGTCTCAGGGAGTCCGGACGGACGCAGTTCTACCCTGTAACACGGGGCGTCTCCAGGGGCAGATCTACCCTGTAACACGGGGCGTCTCCGGGAGTCCGGACGGAGGCAGTTCTACCCTGTAACACGGGCGTCTCCAGGGGCAGATCTACCCTGTAACACCGGGCGTCTCAGGGAGTCTGGACGGACGCAGTTCTACCCTGTAACACGGGCGTCTCCAGGGGCAGATCTACCCTGTAACACCGGGCGTCTCAGGGAGTCCGGACGGACGCAGTTCTACCCTGTAACACGGGCGTCTCCAGGGGCAGATCTACCCTGTATCACCGAGCGTCTCCGGGAGTCCGGACGGACGCAGTTCTACCCTGTAAAACGGGCGTCTCCAGGGGCAGATCTACCGTGTAACACGGGGCGTCTCCGGGAGTCCGGACGGACGCAGTTCTACCCTGTAACACGGGCGTCTCCAGGGGCAGATCTACCCTGTAACACGGGGCGTCTCCAGGGGCAGATCTACCCTGTAACACGGGGCGTCTCCGGGAGTCCGGACGGACGCAGTTCTACCCTGTAACACGGGCGTCTCCAGGGGCAGATCTACCCTGTAACACGGGGCGTCTCCGGGAGTCCGGACGGACGCAGTTCTACCCTGTAACACGGGCGTCTCCAGGGGCAGATCTACCCTGTAACACCGGGCGTCTCAGGGAGTCCGGACGGACGCAGTTCTACCCTGTAACACGGGGCGTCTCCAGGGGCAGATCTACCCTGTAACACGGGGCGTCTCCGGGAGTCCGGACGGACGCAGTTCTACCCTGTAAAACGGGCGTCTCCAGGGGCAGATCTACCGTGTAACACGGGGCGTCTCCGGGAGTCCGGACGGACGCAGTTCTACCCTGTAACACGGGCGTCTCCAGGGCCAGATCTACCCTGTAACACGGGGCGTCTCCAGGGGCAGATCTACCCTGTAACACGGGGCGTCTCCGGGAGTCCGGACGGACGCAGTTCTACCCTGTAACACGGGCGTCTCCAGGGGCAGATCTACCCTGTAACACGGGGCGTCTCCGGGAGTCCGGACGGACGCAGTTCTACCCTGTAACACGGGCGTCTCCAGGGGCAGATCTACCCTGTAACACCGGGCGTCTCAGGGAGTCCGGACGGACGCAGTTCTACCCTGTAACACGGGCGTCTCCAGGGGCAGATCTACCCTGTAACACGGGGCGTCTCCGGGAGTCCGGACGGACGCAGTTCTACCCTGTAACACGGGCGTCTCCAGGGGCAGATCTACCCTGTAACACCGGGCGTCTCAGGGAGTCCGGACGGACGCAGTTCTACCCTGTAACACGGGCGTCTCCAGGGGCAGATCTACCCTGTAACACCGGGCGTCTCAGGGAGTCCGGACGGACGCAGTTCTACCCTGTAACACGGGCGTCTCCAGGGGCAGATCTACCCTGTATCACCGGGCGTCTCCGGGAGTCGGGACGGACGCAGTTCTACCCTGTAACACGGGGCGTCTCCGGGAGTCGGACGGACGCAGTTCTACCCTGTAACACGGGGCGTCTCCAGGGGCAGATCTACCCTGTAACACCGGGCGTCTCAGGGAGTCCGGACGGACGCAGTTCTACCCTGTAACACGGGGCGTCTCCAGGGGCAGATCTACCCTGCAACACGGGGCGTCTCCGGGAGTCCGGACGGACGCAGTTCTACCCTGTAACACGGGGCGTCTCCAGGGGCAGATCTACCCTGTAACACCGGGCGTCTCCGGGAGTCCGGACGGACGCAGTTCTACCCTGTAAAACGGGCGTCTCCAGGGGCAGATATACCGTGTAACACGGGGCGTATCCGGGACTCCGGACGGACGCAGTTCTACCCTGAAACACGGGCGTCTCCAGGGGCAGATCTACCCTGTAACACGGGGCGTCTCCGGGAGTCCGGACGGACGCAGTTCTACCCTGTAACACGGGCGTCTCCAGGGGCAGATCTACCCTGTAACACCGGGCGTCTCGGGGAGTCCGACGGACGCAGTTCTACCCTGTAACACGGGCGTCTCCAGGGGCAGATCTACCCTGTAACACCGGGCGTCTCAGGGAGTCCGGACGGACGCACTTCTACCCTGTAACACGGGCGTCTCCAGGGGCAGATCTACCTGTATCACCGGGCGTCTCCGGGAGTCGGGACGGACGCAGTTCTACCCTGTAACACGGGGCGTCTCCGGGAGTCGGACGGACGCAGTTCTACCCTGTAACACGGGCGTCTCCAGGGGCAGATCTACCCTGTAACACCGGGCGTCTCAGGGAGTTCCTTCCGGACGGACGCAGTTCTACCACTGTAACACGGGCGTCTCCAGGGGCAGATCTACCTGTAACACGGGGCGTCTCCGGGAGTCCGGACGGACGCAGTTCTACCCTGTAACACGGGCGTCTCCAGGGGCAGATCTACCCTGTAACACCGGGCGTCTCCGGAGTCCGGACGGACGCAGTTCTACCCTGTAACACGTGCGTCTCCAGGGCAGATCTACCTGTAACACCGGGCGTCTCCGGGAGTCCGGACGGACGCAGTTCTACCCTGTAAAACGGGCGTCTCCAGGGGGCAGATATACCGTGTAACACGGGGCGTCTCCGGGACTCCGGACGGACGCAGTTCTACCCTGTAACACGGGCGTCTCCAGGCGCAGATCTACCTGTAACACGGGGCGTCTCCGGGAGTCCGGACGGACGCAGTTCTACCCTGTAACACGGGCGTCTCCAGGGGCAGATCTACCCTGTAACACCGGGCGTCTCAGGGAGTCCGGACGGACGCAGTTCTACCCTGTAACACGGGCGTCTCCAGGGCAGATCTACCCTGTAACACCGGGCGTCTCAGGGAGTCCGGACGGACGCAGTTCTACCCTGTAACACGGGCGTCTCCAGGGGCAGATCTACCCTGTATCACCGGGCGTCTCCGGAGTCCGGACGGACGCAGTTCTACCCTGTAACACGGGCGTCTCCAGGGGCAGATCTACCCTGTAACACGGGGCGTCTCCGGGAGTCCGGACGGACGCAGTTCTACCCTGTAACACGGGCGTCTCCAGGGGCAGATCTACCCTGTAACACGGGGCGTCTCCGGGAGTCCGGACGGACGCAGTTCTACCCTGTAACACGGGCGTCTCCAGGGGCAGATCTACCCTGTAGCACGGGGCGTCTCCAGGGGCAGATCTACCCTGTAACACGGGGCGTCTCCGGGAGTCCGGACGGACGCAGTTCTACCCTGTAACACGGGCGTCTCCAGGGGCAGATCTACCCTGTAACACGGGGCGTCTCCGGGAGTCCGGACGGACGCAGTTCTACCCTGTAACACGGGGTCTCCAGGGGCAGATCTACCCTGTAACACCGGGCGTCTCAGGGAGTCCGGACGGACGCAGTTCTACCCTGTAACACGGGGCGTCTCCAGGGGCAGATCTACCCTGTAACACGGGGCATCTCCGGGAGTCCGGACGGACGCAGTTCTACCCTGTAACACGGGCGTCTCCAGGGGCAGATCTACCCTGTAACACCGGGCGTCTCAGGGAGTCCGGACGGACGCAGTTCTACCCTGTAACACGGGGCGTCTCCAGGGGCAGATCTACCCTGTAACACGGGGCGTCTCCGGGAGTCCGGACGGAGGCAGTTCTACCCTGTAACACGGGCGTCTCCAGGGGCAGATCTACCCTGTAACACCGGGGCGTCTCAGGGAGTCGGACGGACGCAGTTCTACCCTGTAACACGGGCGTCTCCAGGGCAGATCTACCCTGTAACACGGGCGTCTCAGGGAGTCCGGACGGACGCAGTTCTACCCTGTAACACGGGCGTCTCCAGGGGCAGATCTACCCTGTATCACCGGGCGTCTCCGGGAGTCCGGACGGACGCAGTTCTACCCTGTAAACGGGCGTCTCCAGGGGCAGATCTACCTGTAACACGGGGCGTCTCCGGGAGTCCGGACGGACGCAGTTCTACCCTGTAACACGGGCGTCTCCAGGGGCAGATCTACCCTGTAACACGGGGCGTCTCAGGGGCAGATCTACCCTGTAACACGGGGCGTCTCCGGGAGTCCGGACGGACGCAGTTCTACCCTGTAACACGGGCGTCTCCAGGGGCAGATCTACCCTGTAACACGGGCGTCTCCGGGAGTCCGGACGGACGCAGTTCTACCCTGTAACACGGGCGTCTCCAGGGGCAGATCTACCCTGTAACCGGGCGTCTCAGGGAGTCCGGACGGACGCAGTTCTACCCTGTAACACGGGGCGTCTCCAGGGGCAGATCTACCCTGTAACACGGGGCGTCTCCGGGAGTCCGGACGGACGCAGTTCTACCCTGTAAAACGGGCGTCTCCAGGGGCAGATCTACCTGTAACACGGGGCGTCTCCGGGAGTCCGGACGGACGCAGTTCTACCCCTGTAACACGGGCGTCTCAGGCCAATCTACCCTGTAACACGGGCGTCTCCAGGGCAGATCTACCCTGTAACACGGGCGTCTCCGGGAGTCCGGACGGACGCAGTTCTACCCTGTAACACGGGCGTCTCCAGGGGCAGATCTACCCTGTAACACGGGCGTCTCCGGAGTCCGGACGGACGCAGTTCTACCTGTAACACGGGCGTCTCCAGGGGCAGATCTACCCGTGTAACACCGGGCGTCTCAGGAGTCCGGACGGACGCAGTTCTACCCTGTAACACGGGCGTCTCAGGGCAGATCTACCCTGTAACACGGGGCGTCTCCGGGAGTCCGGACGGACGCAGTCTACCCTGTAACACGGGCGTCTCCAGGGGCAGATCTACCCTGTAACACCGGGCGCCTCAGGATCCGGACGGACGCAGTTCTACCCTGTAACACGGGCGTCTCCAGGGGCAGATCTACCCTGTAACACCGGGCGTCTCAGGGAGTCCGGACGGACGCAGTTCTACCCCTGTAACACGGGCGTCTCCAGGGGCAGATCTACCCTGTATCACCGGGCGTCTCCGGGAGTCGGGACGGACGCAGTTCTACCCTGTAACACGGGGCGTCTCCGGGAGTCGGACGGACGCAGTTCTACCCTGTAACACGGGGCGTCTCCAGGGGCAGATCTACCCTGTAACACCGGGGCGTCTCAGGGAGTCCGGACGGACGCAGTTCTACCCTGTAACACGGGCGTCTCCAGGGGCAGATCTACCCTGCTAACACGGGGCGTCTCCGGGAGTCCGGACGGACGCAGTTCTACCTGTAACACGGGGCGTCTCCAGGGGCAGATCTACCCTGTAACACCGGGCGTCTCCGGGAGTCCGGACGGACGCAGTTCTACCCTGTAAAACGGGCGTCTCCAGGGCAGATATACCGTGTAACACGGGGCGTATCCGGGACGTCCGGACGGACGCAGTTCTACCCTGAAACACGGGCGTCTCCAGGGGCAGATCTACCCTGTAACACGGGGCGTCTCCGGGATTCCGGACGGACGCAGTTCTACCCTGTAACACGGGCGTCTCAGGGGCAGATCTACCCTGTAACACCGGGCGTCTCGGGAGTCCGGACGGACGCAGTTCTACCCTGTAACACGGGCGTCTCCAGGGGCAGATCTACCCTGTAACACCGGGCGTCTCAGGAGTCCGGACGACGCACTTCTACCCTGTAACACGGGCGTCTCCAGGGCAGATCTACCCTGTATCACCGGGCGTCTCCGGGGAGTCGGGACGGACGCAGATCTACCCTGTAACACGGGGCGTCTCCGGGAGTCGGACGGACGCAGTTCTACCCTGTAACACGGGGCGTCTCCAGGGGCAGATCTACCCTGTAACACGGGCGTCTCTGGGAGTCCGGACGGACGCAGTTCTACCCTGTAACACGGGCGTCTCCAGGGGCAGATCTACCCTGTAACACGGGGCGTCTCCGGGAGTCCGGACGGACGCAGTTCTACCCTGTAACACGGGCGTCTCCAGGGGCAGATCTACCCTGTAACACCGGGCGTCTCCGGGAGTCCGGACGGACGCAGTTCTACCCTGTAACACGGGCGTCTCCAGGGGCAGATCTACCCTGTAACACCGGGCGTCTCCGGGAGTCCGGACGGACGCAGTTCTACCCTGTAACACGGGCGTCTCCAGGGGCAGATCTACCCTGTAACACGGGGCGTCTCCGGGAGTCCGGACGGACGCAGTTCTACCCTGTAACACGGCGGTCTCCAGGGCAGATCTACCCTGTAACACCGGCGTCTCAGGGAGTCGGACGGACGCAGTTCTACCCTGTAACACGGGGCGTCTCCAGGGGCAGATCTACCCTGTAACACGGGGCGTCTCCGGGAGTCCGGACGGACGCAGTTCTACCTGTAACACGGGCGTCTCCAGGGGCAGATCTACCCTGTAACACCGGGGCGTCTCAGGGAGTCCGGACGGACGCAGTTCTACCCTGTAACACGGGGCGTCTCCAGGGCAGATCTACCCTGTAACACCGGGCGTCTCCGGGAGTCCGGACGGACGCAGTTCTACCCTGTAACACGGGCGTCTCCAGGGGCAGATCTACCCTGTAACACCGGCTCTCCGGGAGTCCGGACGGACCGCAGTTCTACCCTGTAACACGGGCGTCTCCAGGGGCAGATCTACCGTGTATCACCGGGCGTCTCCGGGAGTCGGACGGACGCAGTTCTACCCTGTAACACGGGCGTCTCCGGGAGTCGGACGGACGCAGTCTACCCTGTAACACGGGCGTCTCCAGGGGCAGATCTACCCTGTAACACGGGGCGTCTCCGGGAGTCCGGACGGACGCAGTTCTACCCTGTAACACGGGCGTCTCCAGGGGCAGATCTACCCTGTAACACGGGGCGTCTCCGGAGTCCGGACGGACGCAGTTCTACCCTGTAACACCGGCGTCTCCAGGGGCAGATCTACCCTGTAACACGGGGCGTCTCCAGGGGCAGATCTACCCTGTAACACGGGGCGTCTCCGGGAGTCCGGACGGACGCAGTTCTACCCTGTAACACGGGCGTCTCCAGGGGCAGATCTACCCTGTAACACGGGGCGTCTCCGGGAGTCCGGACGGACGCAGTTCTACCCTGTAACACGGGCGTCTCCAGGGGCAGATCTACCCTGTAACACCGGGCGTCTCAGGAGTCCGGACGGACGCAGATCTACCCTGTAACACGGGGCGTCTCAGGGGCAGATCTACCCTGTAACACGGGGCGTCTCCGGGAGTCCGGACGGACGCAGTTCTACCCTGTAACACGGGCGTCTCCAGGGGCAGATCTACCCTGTAACACCGGGCGTCTCAGGGAGTCCGGACGGACGCAGTTCTACCCTGTAACACGGGCGTCTCCAGGGGCAGATCTACCCTGTAACACCGGGCGTCTCAGGGAGTCCGGACGGACGCAGTTCTACCCTGTAACACGGGCGTCTCCAGGGGCAGATCTACCCTGTAACACCGGGCGTCTCAGGGAGTCCGGACGGACGCAGTTCTACCCTGATAACACGGGCGTCTCCAGGGGCAGATCTACCCTGTATCACCGGGCGTCTCCGGGAGTCGGACGGACGCAGTTCTACCCTGTAACACGGGGCGTCTCCGGGACGTCCGGGCGTCCAGATCTACCCTGTAACACCGGGCGTCTCAGGGAGTCCGGACGGACGCAGTTCTACCCTGTAACACGGGGCGTCTCCAGGGGCAGATCTACCCTGTAACACGGGCGTCTCCGGGAGTCCGGACGACGCAGTTCTACCCTGTAACACGGGCGTCTCCAGGGGCAGATCTACCCTGTAACAATACTATCTCTC